>NC_044359.1:19987973-21425473 GCF_007364275.1 Archocentrus centrarchus
TGAAGGCTCTGCCTCCCATTCTACTCTTAAGTATCCTAGGAACCACAAGTAAGCCAGCAGTCTGAGAGCGAAGTGCTCTGTTGGGGTGATACGGTATTATGAGCCAATGAAAAGAAGCCAATATGGGAGAAATCTGCTCTCTCTTTCTAGTCCCTGTCAGTACCCTAGCTGCAGCATTTTGGATCAGCTGAAGGCTTTTCAGGGAGCTTTTAAGACAGCCTGATAATAATGAATTACAATAGTCCATCCTAGAAGTAACAGATGCATGAATTAGCTTTTTAGCATCAGTCTGACAAATATTAGAGTGTAGCCTACTCATTAAATTAGTGTTGTTACAAGTGTACAAATCTGGACAGTTAGAATAGTCTCTTCTTTCTTTTAGGAAATTGGCATTTGTAAAAAATTAAAACAAACCAAAAAAGTTTCATGAGGGCGAGCTTGGGGGGCCCCTGGTGGTCAGGGAGCCCTATGCAGCCGCATATGTCGCCTATGCCTCTGGCCGGCTCTGCCTACAGCTGCTGTTGCTGCAGCATTACTGTTACAGAGGACGTGGAGGCTACAGCAGCGAACATGTCTGTGATCTTTACACATTTTGTAGCATCTACAGCGACACTCTTCAATTTCTTCGCACGTAACTTCTCCGCACCCCCTTTCTGCCGCTTCGGTTTCTCCATGTTGCCTCTACTTTAACACACGCGATCAACACTGAAACTACTAGCGGGAGTAGTTTCAGTGTTCTGCACCACGCAGAGAAAGGGTGGGGCTGCTTTCATCCTATATCCTGATTGGTTCTGTCCACTGTCTATATTGAAGATGGGCCAATGGGCCGCCCCCTCTAAACTGTGGGCCGGTCTCTTAGAAGAAAAAAAAATCCAAGGGCATCGGCCCTTGAGGACTGTCGGCCCACCGGGCAAATACCCGGTACGCCCGATTGCCAGTCCAGCCCTGCCTACAGCCTGGAATGACATGGTCATTGTGCTTCATAAAAGACTCAAGCCATTTTGTTTGGTGGTTTGTCCACGTCTTATGATTATAAAACATATATATATGTAAATTATACATGCAATAATATAGGTGTACACAACACTATTTTTCCAAGAATCATTTGAAAAAGAAAAAAGTAAAAGATCAAATAGCATGAGTATTTACGGATCTGTCAGGTTTCCGATATGTGTCCCCCCCAATAGTAAACGCCTTCCTACGCCCTTGACCGACGGTGGATTATTAATATCATATTTAATGACCCTGAAATTTATGACATATTATTCCTCATTTCCGTCTCGGCTGGAAAATACCACGCCAGGAACGGAGACCTAACACAAACACAAATTCACGCAACACCCACACACCTGATATTGCCGAGACTGCGCAAATATCATCTAAGTATTGACAAAACTAGTCATTTTACCCGCTTTCTTATGGAGAAAGTGTGGTTTCTGTTGGGTGCGTTTTAGTCAAACTTGTTTTTCGACTCCGTCGTGGGGCGGTTCCTGAAAGAATCCTATTACCGGAAGTTAGGCGCTTGTAGTCACCTGCGTCGATTCCTCAGGTAACAACAGGTTGTTAGATTACAGCTGGAAACGTCGAAAAAGATAAATAAAAGTCGGGGGAACAGAGACAGTTCGTTCTTTATTCGACACAGAGAAGGTTCCTGCGCACTTTGTGCTTGTTTTTCTTGAGACCTGTTACAGGGGAACGCCGTCGTATAATAAACAAGAAAACCGACATGGCTGCCAGAGGACTCCTGTGGATGCTGTTGTTCTCCTGCGTAGGAACAGGTGAGCACATGAGGGGCTTCTTTTATTGTGTATGTGTTTTTTTCACCCCCTATTTTTTGTGGCTGTGAGTTAAAACCTCGTGTTTTAACACAAACTCTTGTTAGGCAGTGATGGAGGTTAATGACAAAGGTAAATTCGTGTTTGTAGTTTGCTGCAGCTACAAGATTTTTACCAACCCTAAATTCCAGGGGCTGGCTGAGCTACAGCGCCCCAGTCTTGAGTAAAAAACCTAAAACGGGAATTATAGCTGTTTATATAAGTGGAGTTTGTGATCTTCCAGTGCTACTTTTAAAACCTCTTAAATCTGTTTCCACACCACCGTAACCTTTACACAGTCCTAAAGCTGTTTAGTGAAGCCATGTTAAGCATAATGTAATCCCCCCCAAAAAAGCTGACATTTCCTTTGCTGCTAATTGATTTCCGGCCACCTGCTTTCTTTAAAGGGATCCGTCAGTATGGGTGCGAACACAAGCCAGCCTTCTGGTTTTTCTTCTTTATTTCAGTGCAGTACGTTTATGTGCATCACGTTTTTATCATCATATCCACAAGAAAACAAAAAAAATAAATACACGCACAGGTTCAAAGAATACTTTATGGAAAAGGTAAATGAATCATATCAAGAACAAAATGGAAAAACATAAACAGACCCACCTTAAAAGCTCACAATAATCCATAAAATAACAAATAATGACCGATGATTGGCTTAATCCTTTTAAAATTTAGGTTAGGTATTGATCCTGACATCCATTTTTCTTTTTCACTTGACCCTCATGATGGTCATTTGTGTAATCATGTAGTCAGTTATCAGTTTCAGAACAAAAAATCTATTTCAAAAAAATAGGTTAATATGTAGGTTTCTTTCTTTTTTTTTTTTTGGTTTGTTGTATGTTATACACTGCAGATTGATGCTGAAACATCTGAGTTTAATAAGGCAGATTTTATATGCGTTACAATTGTTGTGAGCTTAATTTTGCATGTTCATGAAACTGTGGCTCAGATCCCTTCCTTAGGATTTTGCTGTAGTGACATTTTTGTTTGTCACAGGCCTACAGAGTAGTTGGACAAGGTTTTTTTTTTTTTTAATGGATAAGGTCTTGTCTGACCTGTTTATAGTTTGTATTTGCATTATTGTTCATGAGTACACTTGCAACACATTGTGGTGTATGAATGAAACTGTGTGCAGTGGCTTACAGGAAGGTCTCTTTAAAACTTGCTACTCAACGATTTTACTGTCAGGAGTTCTCTGATGTATGTGTGTAGGTATTTACCACTGAAACTCCCAAAGTATGCAAACAACAGTCATGGAGTGTCCTGCTTTCATTTTATGCTCCTGCCTTATCTATCCACCAAACCAAAACTGTGAGTGTCGCCTTATCTCAGTTGAGACTGCCTGTGGGAAAGGCCTGCAGTTTTTGAGGTAGTCTGTAATGAAAGCACATGCAAGCACTGTATTTGTATCAGTATTAATTTAAAGTTCAGCCTTATTTTTTTTTTTTTAATTTGGAACCTTGTAGAAAATGAGATGATGTGTTCACTGAATGACTTTGCACTGAGTTAATAATTACCTGACGTCTGCTGTTGAAGCGTCTCTGTGTTGCCTAAGTTTAGCAGGCAGGGCAGTGGTTAATCATGTATCTCTAGTGACTTAAAGTAATGGCAGTTGTGTAATGTAATGTAAAGCAGTGCAACAGATGGACATGTGGTGTGATAGAGAGGCTTTTTGCTGGCTGCATTAATGATTTAGTGTCCCTGTAGCTCTGCTGCCCTGCCTGAAAAGACCCAGTATCACCCAGAGAGCTGAGAGTTTCACTGGAAGCTTTCTGGCTCAGCAGACAGGAATGAGTGACTTTTTTTTTTTTTTTGGCTTGACTTGACCACACCCTCAACGCTTCTGAGCATGCTGCAATTATTTGGCAAAGGGTTTGCTCTTCAACCCTCAGTGCTCCGTGTCTGATTATTTACATAATCTAAGTTTGTGGTCTAGGTAAAACCTGCCTGCCATGTTTGTGGAGTGATGACAACCCCAGTTTTCAAAGCAGCTTAATCACAGCACTGATATCAAATCTCAAAATGCTGTGTTGGTGCTTTTTGTGTTTAGTGAAGAGTTGGCTTAGCAGGCCCTGTGTCCAACAAGGAGCCAACTTTTTTTTTTTTTTTTTTTTAATTGTTTAAACAGATAGTTTAAATCTGCAGAAACAAAACTTCTGTCAGGTGTTCAACAACGTTCAGCCCTTAGTCCAATCATCAGAAAGCAACGTGATGTGGATTAATTATGTTGCCATTCATATGGTGATGTCACGCACCACAATGACATTCAGTGGAATTCTGCAGGGCCTACTGTTGAAGTGTCTGTGTGCATGCTGTTGCTTTTTTGTTCTTTTTGTTTTTTTTGCTGTGTGAGAGAGAGATGTCAGCAGTGGGAGGTATTGCAGTGAGCTATGTTTAAAGTACATTGGGTGCAAGTTTATTTAGGCAGCTGATTATATTTTAGACTCGTGTTTGTTTTTCCCATTTTTTTAATTTTTATTTATGTCTGTCCGTCAATGTAAAACACATTGAGTTTACATGTAATGGGACCTGTTGAATAAATAACATTTGCATTCCAAGGGTGCTGACTGTCTGCCACTGAAGTCACAGTAAATCTATTTATTCACTTTTTATTCTGTGTTCAGGTCTGAGTCAGTTTACAGTCTCGTCTTCACAGCCAAATGTCGAAGTGCGGGAGAACCAAGGTGAGTCTTAAAACAAAAGTTTGAACATGAATTATGAGCCAAGAAATGTGCAAATTGTGAAGTGTTGTCTGAAAAGAAGAAAAATGCAAAAAACTGCAAATTTATGCACAGATTAGTAGTATCAGAATACACTTTTTTATTTATTTATTTTTTAACACCCCTCTTTCAGGTGCGGACTTGACATGCAAATATACAGGAGACTTTGGTTCCAACATTTTACTTAGGTGGAAATTCAAGAACACAAAAGGCTCCCAGGTGTTTGTGGTTCACGATGGGAACATAACGGGTACGTTGACTGACGTTACTTTGTTGTTGTGGGGTTTTCTTGGTTTGTTTTTTTATATTTACCTTTCTTTCTTTAATTTGAAAGAAGTAATAGTATCTCTCCACTGCCCATGTGCCAAGAGAGACACTCCTAAACTTACAAAAAAGATGTTCCTTTTAAAGATTAGCCATTTTTGTGTCATTGGTCACAAAACTCAGTGACTGTAACAATGGTCAGTGATTGCGTTAGTGCTGGTCACTTGGCACTTGCCATTCATTTGGCAGAAGCTTCAAAAGCTTTTCTGTGAATGAATAACCTCCTGAAACCCATCTGTCATCTCATAACTGTCTTCTGGACAGAACCAATTTAAAAAAGAAAAGCTAAACTGTCTGCAGATGATAGCAGATTACATTTTTGCACGTGTGTTCCTTCTTACCGCTCCTTCATTGGTCAACTCAGACTGCAGACTGAAACCATTGAGTTTTCAGTACCCAAAATGTAGCTATCTGCCTCTAAAGATTGCTTGGGAACAAATTTAGGGGCCTCAACACCTTTGACGTTGGCATGTAGTCTCTGAATGCTTTTCATACTTTCATGTTGCAATTCTTCCACAGGGACATATGCCAACCGTTTGACTTTGTATGGTGGTACCAATCTGAGATTCTCCTCAGTCACTCGTAAAGATAATGGAGTGTACGTCTGTGAGATTACTAGCGCTGACAAAACCAAAGTTGGGGAAACTAACGTGGTGCTGACTGTTCTGGGTAAGACTCCTTGTTTAGCATAAATGTTTTTGTAATACATTTATTTGCTGTAATGGAGGTTGTGAGTTGCTGTTCATTAATGGTCTGGGTAAAAACTACATATTTTGTCCTACAGTGCCTCCATCTGTGCCAATGTGTAAAATCCCACCATCAGTAACAACAGGCACGAAAGCCATCCTGTCTTGCTTTGATGAAAACGGTTCGCCCCCTCCCACATACAGGTGGTACAAAAATGCCGTCCTGCTGCCTGAAGACCCGAGCACTGTTGCTGGCTTCAAAAATGCCACCTACAAACTAAATTCAAAAGGTGGCATACTGGTAAGCTTCAGTGTGTTACCTTATGTAATCTTTACTGTGACAGCTGTGGTCCCGTGGCCCATAAAGTTTAAAATATACCCTGTGTGGCTGCAGGAGTTTCCTGTTGTAAGCAAGATGGACACAGGGGACTACTACTGTGAGTCTACCAATAACGCCGGTCCTCCTCAGAGCTGTAGACCTATGAAAATGGAAGTTCGTAAGTGCCCTACACATGAACTCCAGAAGCATGCTTTTGCCTTGTTCTTTTACTTCACAAAAGAAATGTGCTAGTTCACCTTCCCATTTTTGTCTGTTTTCTCTTCAAGGTGACCTAAACACTGGAGGAATTGTTGCTGGTGTAATAGTGGCTCTGCTGCTTGTGGCCCTGCTGATATTTGCCGTTTGGTTTGCCAAAAAGAAAGGATATCTGCCTGGTGAGGTTTTTCTTATTTTCTTTTGTTTTTACATTAAAACCAGACCACTTACTGTCCCCATCATTGTTCTGACATTGATCTGTGAAAAGTTAGTTTGAGTGAAGATGCTGTCAGGCAGGCAGAGGCCTAAAAGTTATGTCTTTGTAATATGTACTAAGTACTCTATCCTGATGCTGTTTCTTTTCTTCCCATTACAGCCAAGAGTAAAGAGTAAGTGCATATTCTTTTCTTTTTGTACATTCAACTTTTGCTTACCACTGTTTTTGTTAGGTTACATTTATAAAATTATTGCAATCTCTTTAGTTGTCGCAATATTTTTTTTTTTCCTTATTTTTCCTGCAACAGCCCAAAGACCAACACGGTCTACCAGCCGACAACTACTTACGGTGGCGGCGATGAGGATGATGTAAGTGTGATGTTTCCTGTTATTCCAAGAGGTGTATCATTGTTATAAAAAGTACTTTTAACTCCTCATTCTGATCGCGTGTGCTTGGTATGTTCAGGCTCGGTTTCTATGTAGAAACGGATGAAGCTGACAGATGTTTGATGTGATTGTGGTGTTTGATGTTTTTCAGGGGGATTTCACACAGAAGTCGTCATTTGTGGTGTAATGTGCGAGCAGCAGTGAGGACAGAAGGCACTCTGAGTGAAATGTCTGTGTTTTTTTTTTTTTTTTTTTTTTTTTTTTTTTTTCAGAAGTTTTAAAGTTTCTACAGTGCAGTTTTTATAGACTAGTGTATGTTTCAATCTGAGCCATCTACAGCAGTGTGTCAGATACAGCAGAGTGTGAGATTTGTGCAGCAACAACACTACAGGAAATGGAGAGCTAATGAACCTCCTTCTGTATCTATCTCTCTTTTTTTGAACTGAGCTGTGGCTACTACTGGCCTATTTTAGGCAGAGACCTTTTTCTGCTTATCATTGATCTGTGTATTTTTATCTGCTTTTTATCTTCCGTCTTTAGTTAGAACAAGATTTTTAAGATACCCAACTACTTGTAAAAATGTACATGTATACAATGTGCACAACACTATTTTCTTTTTTCTTTGTAAATAATACTAATTGTTTTTAATTTGGATAGCTTCCTGAGATTAATTATACACTAATACTCCTGTCACTGCAGGGAACGGATTCTTTGACTCTTTTGATTCCCAATTCTTGGAACCTTGCTGGCGTTTTAACCTGTTTTAGGTAAAACCAGTGTAAGGACGTGGCGTCGGAGGCTGCAGTGCACAGCCGAGGAAATGGTACAGC
The DNA here is from genome assembly GCF_007364275.1 of Archocentrus centrarchus. Classification (NCBI taxonomy): domain Eukaryota; kingdom Metazoa; phylum Chordata; class Actinopteri; order Cichliformes; family Cichlidae; genus Archocentrus; species Archocentrus centrarchus. Next base: position 19,995,498 of record NC_044359.1, read on the forward strand.
AGGCTTGATAACTTTCATTCCAAAGAGAACCGTCCTTTAGCCTTGCTGGTCTGACATGAAGAAAAGTGCAATTATTTGCCATTAGATGCTGAGACCATCTCAGTGGAAGGATAATTTTTTTTTTTTTTTTTAAAGCTTTGAAGCCAATAATATGAATCCTGCTCCTCTGAATCTGCAGGTATTTAATTAATTTGGTCAAGGAAAATGAGTCTTTAAAATATCACCTTTAAGGCTTCCTCTTGTTTGGCATGCAACCTGTTTGGGCAGGGTGAGACAGACTTGAAGCTGAGAGGGTGCAACACTGCAGTAGTATTGGCATTGAGCTGACACACCCACCAATTTCATCATGATTCACACTGGAAAAAGCTTATTATCCTTTTTATTCCAACAAGAGACCAACTGTGAGGTTCCCAGCCAGTTTGTTTTTTGGTTAAAAATGCTCAGAAGGCTTCAAGATTAGGTGCACACCCAGTACTGAACCAGTTTCCTGTTAGTGGAAAAGGAGTACAAGTTTACTTTGTGAATAGTATTCATGGAGATTGTTTGTATGAAATTAAGGTCTTTTAGATGTACTTTCCTCAGACTTGTTTCATAAAGCACATCTAATGAACTGGAAATGAGTGTGCATAAAGTTTTTAAAAATTACTGCTGATTAGTTGTCCTGTTGAGCTTTATCTTATTACTTTTATCTGTAATATTAGCAGGTGCTTAGCAATTTGATGGGATCAGAGAGTACATATTAATGGTTTTCAATATTTAAGTGGATTTTGTTTTGCCCTTTTATATAAGTTTGAGCTTATCTGATGACTGTGCTTCTTCTGTGTGTCTATTTATAATAAACTGTTTTTAAAAAGGTCTAAATTTGTCTCAAAGGTGTAATCTTCAGTTCATGTTAACATGGGTTACTTTTATAGTTTATATTTGCTGTTTGTTCCTCGTAATGAATTGGGGAAAATTGCAGCGCAGTTTTTACAGACTGTTAAATCTCCTACAAACTTTCAGTATATAAAATGATGTTCTCTTTCTGAATGACACATTTTGGCATGTGGGGATCACCCTCATTATCCGAGCAACTTTTACTGACGAGAAACTGAGGGAAAGACTGACAGCTTCGTTCCCTTAATGAAAAAAAAATATGACTCAGAATTGAAACACAAATCTAAAGTACACACAGCATGACTGCTCAACTAAACAGCCTCATTGTTCCTATGAATACTGCTCTTTTGTAAGTCAGTTATACTTGCAAGTGCTTGCTGATCCGATAAAGGTTAAAGCACACGTATATCAGCACATTCCTTACAAGGATTCTTTGTCATTGACATCACATTTCCATGCAGTGGAATTCTGTCCTCAGGTCCCAGTGTTGCCCTTGCAATAATTATGACGTTTTTCAGGTGTATTAAAGTATAAATGTAAAGTAACAGTAATATAAAATGTATATACATACACTAAATAAATATAAAAATAAACAGAGCTCTCAGAAGAAGACTCAGCACACAGCCCTGGGGAGACTGGATCCTCACAGATTGCAGCCTGTTTGTCAGGAAGTCCAGGACCCAGTTGCAGAGGGAAGAGCCCATACAAAGTTGTTGCCACATGTTGCGTATTTTCAACATCACTTTGTCTGTCTCCTAGAGACTAATATAAGACCGAGAACAGCGCTTTTCCTTTTGAAACTGATAAAAGTTCAATATATACCCAACAAGTTAGAGCATGTGTTACCTGTCAGCTCTGAGTAAAAAGCAGGGCATCCAGGTAATCCTAAAAATAGCTGCTGTAACTTAGAAGCTTTAACAGCTGTCTTTTCAGTTCTGAACTATCATGATGTACCCAGCCTCTAGTGCTGATCCAATGGACATGATGGGCAGTGGACCTGCTTAAGAAATAAACATTTTTAGCTATATTGTGCTTTGTCTGTTCAACATGAGACATGTTACCCCTCATTTTCAATACACATGCATAAATATGCAATCATCATGATGTCATTGCACTGCACTTATATACCAATCTTCATCTCTAACATGATTGGTATGCTGATTACTTTATTATCGGTAGCTATTTTTATAGCATTTTTAAAAACTATTTATTTTTTCCTTTAACAGTGTACCTCACACAAAACTAAACTGAAACAGCTGTCAATATCATGCAAAAATAAAGCTACCATTAAAAAAGTTATGCCAGTCATTGTCTACACAGATACATTTAAGAAAAGAATTACTCATTTAACTGTAGGAGTAATTAATTGGTTACCTCGATCCTATAAGACTTATATATTGATAATTTATACATAGTAAATAGGGCAATTTGAGAGGGTTACTGTGGCAACTGATGGTGTTCCGCTCCCCCTTGCCGTGTACTGCGCATGCGGAGTGTCGACGCAGACTTTCGCAGACAGGAAATGTGACCAACTTTTTCCACCATCCAGCCCTACCTCGGCTCTTAACGCTACACTGCCTCAAGTAATCTGATTACTTTTATTGTACACGTACTAAACCACTAGGAGAGGAGTGTGCTTTACTTTTAGTTTCACCCTTGTTCCGTTTAAACAGATTTCCAGCCCTCTCACAAACCGTGTCTGTCCCTTTAACTGAGTGGGCCGCGCAGTTAGACCTGCGACCGTTTGCGGGCTGAGCCTCCCCTCACTTTACGATCCATTCATAAATAAGACATCGTTTTGGAGAGGAAAGAAAATATAGCCGCATCCGACTTCTCATTCAGCGGACCGGATGAGAGGAGCGAGCGGTAGTCAGATGCGTTCACCTCGCTCGGAGACTGCGGATCGGGGGCACGGCTGAGAGAGCAGAAGTGACTTCCCATGGCTGAGCCCCCTGCTGCTGATGGTTTTGACTTCATGTGTGAACCGTCAGGAGGCAGCTTGATAAGCTCCGAGCATTTAGACCAACTCAAAACATGCTCGCTTCCCAGCACGGTTTCGTGATTTCTGCGCGCTTCCTCTTCACCCGGGGCGCCCTGCTTTAAATAGCCTGCCGCTTCCTTTCCTATTCTATTTATATATATTTATATTGTTTTTAACAAATGAAAATCTATCAGAGGAGAGGTGGACCTGACATACCGATGGATCACTGAGTTATGGCAGCTAAAGAGGAACTGTACGCCAAAGTGACCCCGCGGAGACAGCGCCAGACTCGGCCGAACACCATCAAGCATGGGTCCACTCTGGACGTGCTGCTGTCCATGGGCTTCCCCAAGACCAGGGCGTGAGTACACAGCTGCACCGTCCCAGCACACTCACACCATAACATTACTAAGCCGAATCAGGATTTCCATCAGCACCCAGTAAATACGCTCTCTGTCCAAGTTTCCTTTATGTGCTTTTCGGTGTCAACATCAGCAGCTGATTAGCAGCATCTCTGCAGCTGGAAGGAGAGCCTGCGTGTCTGCTCAGCTGTGCGTGTTTTTGAGACACGTTATCGCCTGTGGGGTCTTCTCAAATGACCCAATGCTACAGCGGGGTTATGCAGTAGGGTTTCGACTTTATCTATTGTGCCATCCGTATACATACTTACATGGCTGTTACTTCTTTCCTTTTTCTTTTTGCTACAGCAAGTGGTAGGGGAAGTATTTAGAACAACAATATAAAAACGACCTACTCGATTCCAACTTGAGTTGAAGTACCAGCAAACACAGGTACCTCCGTTCTTGTGTACATGAACCTGTCCCTGTGTTGTTTGGTTTTCTTCCCACTACTAAGGTACTAAAAATGAGCGGCGATGCTTAGTGTTGTCTGAGGCAGTCTTTTTCAATAAGAACCTGATCCCCTAGGCCTTTCCTGGTTGTGCTTCTCAATACATCTTTTCATTCATCCTTCAGCAAAGAAGTTGCCAGGAAACAAGCAAGTACTGGGTTGTGACTGTAGTCTGTGGATTATGTAATTATATTGGAAAATGACAATGTGTGGTCTGCTGCTTGCTACTAGTGCCCCCCCCCCCCCCCCCCCCCCATTTTTTTTTTAATAAAAACGAGGCCATGACTCAACAGCAGGATGTCTATATTAAAACTGGAAAAGATGAGAAGTAGAAAAAAAAAATAAGTGTGCTGCTTTTTCAGTGAATTGCAGAGTAAAGTTAAGGGTATTAGTAAATTTTATTATTTTTTTTCTTTTTACCAAATATAAAGTGGTTTGTGTAACCTAAGATGCCGAACAGGTGTCATATTTAAAGTTCTGCGTGGCTCCGTTTGTACGTCTCAGCCTCCTCTTGCTCCTCAAACTCTGCCTGATCATATAATCTGTAATCATAATGTCTCTTCCCATTGTTCGCTCTGCCACTGACTCCCACATTACATGTATTTCAGCAGCCTCATCTCCTCACACAAAAGCCTCTATGTATGTTCAGTGTGCCTAAAAATTGGCTCTCCAGGTATCAAAAGAAATCTGAAATTACTGCCGCTGAAGACAAAAGTGAATTGTTTCAGAGTGCCATGATTAACCTCCAGATCTATTACTTGTTCCAGTGTCTGAATTGTACAGATATAAAACTGTCTGCCCGTGCAGAACAAGGAATGAGAATTTAGCAATGACTGTTGACAGTTGTCTGAGTTTTGTGAGTAGGCCGAAAGTGTTGAACAGTCTTTCCCTTTTATTTAAACCAGTAAAATCCAGCATCTTAAGCCTTTTTATTCTTTGCAGAACTGGCTAAGGTCACCCGGGCTTTGATCGTTCCACACTGAAAGTCTCACTCGTTCTGCATAACGAACTGATGCAAACAAAGCAACCTGTATGGGCTTTGGTTATATTTTGCAGACTCGCATCTATTATTGATGACAGACTAATACACTTTGATTTGATTGAGGCTATACATTTATAATGAAGCAGAATCATTAGGAGTCACTGCCGTCGAGCCCGCCTGGTCTGGTGTTAGTGTGAATGCAATAACAATGATGGGCGACAATACAAATGTTCATGAAATACAAACATATCTACATGTAAAAAAGAAAGAAAGAACAACTAAAACAGGTGTTTTGTGCACATCACCCATAAAGACTTATGTTGTGTGAGGCTCCTTTCACTTATTTCACTAGTGGTACCAAAATATACTGTAACATGGCATTTTAAGTGTCTACAGCTCACTGGTTTTATAGCAACATTTCTAAGTACATGTATGTTGTTATTAGTTTTAACTTTTCATGGTGCTTTGGGGATTTCTAGGAAACAGAATATGCACAGGTTTTAATAACCTTTTTTTTCTGGTTCTGAAATAACTGCACACAAAGCTGTTTTTTCTCTAAGTGGCACAGTAAAAGAGACCAGATGAAATGATAATGTTGCTCTATATCTGATCGATGTGTAAACAGGCAACTGCTATCGGACACGCTTGTTATATCTTTTTTTTATAAAGTGATAAGGCTCACACAGATGGGACATCTCAGTGTTGTGTTTGTACCATAGACAGGTCTGCAGTAACTTTCTCTAAGTCAAATACCTTGATTTGAGTCAGAAATGGAGAAATCCATGGTTAAGACATTCAGAACAAGCTTTCAGGACAGTAATTCAGTTCTGTTAAAGTTAATCTTAGCTCTGCAGATGTATTTCAAACTGTCAGAATCTGCTCTGATGACCAGACCAGGCGCTTTGCTGTAAAATATCACAAATAAACATCTGATTTTAGGTTTTGCTGTCAGTTTCTTTTCCAGCTGTTATTGTGAGAGGCAAAAGGACGAATAGGAAAATCAGTTATCAGTCATGGCTCAAGCAAACAACAGCTTCATTGTGCTTGAGGGATTTTTTTCAGGCAGTAGGGAGCATGAATCATGTACACACACACACACACACAGACAGATAATTGGGCTTTCTGTTTTAATTGGGCAGTGAGGGGTCTGCTGAGTCATCCAGGAACTGACTTGTGTAATGAGATAGGAGCTGGATGGCCAGTGGTCTCTCTCTCCCCGTGGTGATGGTGTCAGATGGTCGAAAGCAGGTCTGGAAACTGATCCGGCCGAGAACACAGACTTGCCATAACAAAAGACTGAGGAAATGATCCAGAGTTAGACTCATTTTTCTTTTTGTACACTTGACACAATTTTTTGGTATTTTAGCTGTAAACCAAAATATAATTAAGGTACAGGTATATGAATATGTTTTTGTTTTTTAGAGCATAATAATGGGAAATGTTTTATTTATTTATTTTTTTTTTGCATTTTTGGCCACAGCGGCTTTTATTGACAGTAGAGAGAGACAGGAAATGGGGGAAAGATACAGGGGAAGACACGTGGGAAAATTGGCGACAGGCCGGGACGCGAACCCACGCCGCCCGCACCACAACGCGGCATAAGCCATCCCAATAATGGGAAATGTTTTAAATTGTAAATAAAAACAATGCCATGGTGAGCCTGACAACACAAAAGGTCTGGACCTCTACTGAAGAGAGCAGGATCCTTTCCATGGAAAAGAAAAGCGCTGAAAACTCTCCAGGATGTAGGCAACATTGTCATCCAGTCATACTGTATAAAGAAGACTTCAAGAGAAGAAAATGAAAAGATTTCAAGGTGCTTTAAGCTTCTGATATTCTTCTGAACTTGGCCAGATGTTGTTGTGATGTTATATCCTGGCTTATAGTCACTCACACATGCTCTATTTAATGATTAGTAGCACAAAACAATATGCTTTGTAAAGTTTCTTGAAAAATCATTTCCTTGTATCACTGTGCCCATGGTTAACTATTAACTTTTTGCTGGAGTTTAATATTCCCCCGCCTGCCCTGCCTTATTAGTAAGGCTCTTGCTTTGTCTTTCTTCCCATATCCTGAATTGGGTCCTTACTTTCCTCTGACTTCCAATTATCAGTGAGTGTGTAATGTCACAGTTGTGTGACACCTGAAGCATACTTAATGCAGAAATGCACAATTTTTAAATGTGCCGTTTGTAGCCAGAGTAACTCAGCATGTTAGAATTACCACAAAGCTAGAAATAAAGGCAGCTCTGTGCTGGTTGGCTGAATATAGGTACCTGGTCTGATGGCAGAGTTAGGTATGGTTGTTCGGATCTTGAGGACATGAAGAGAGGAATTAAGCTCTTGATTTAAACAAATGATGAGCTAAGTTAGGAGAAACTATGAGAAGCAGATGGAGTGTCTGCGGCTTCTTCGCGCCAGCCATGCATGAAGCACAAAGGTGACTTAAAGCAGCTGTGAGAAAAAAATGTGTCAGAAATAGAAACAAATTAGGATATGAATCAGCATACTAATTTATTAAAATACCTTACCTCATTGTTTATTTTGGCAATTATGAGCAACTGAGGCATGACGTTAGTGACTTGAAAGTACCAGAACAACTGCAATAATAAAGAGCAAAGAGGGGAATTAATGATTTAGACATGTTTACTTACTTTATTTGGTACTAATGAGATGTAGAGAGAGGCACGGCACTAGAACTGGAGAAGCCTTGTGATATATTACACAGGTATTTTCTGTGTGGAAACTTCAGCAACCACTCTTCAGTCAGAAGGTCTGAAAGTTCATTGTTACCCATTTGAGAGGTCGATTACTACTTTATATGCCAGAATAAACATTTATGCAGCCAGGATTGTCAAACTGTAAAGATGAAGCACAGGAGCCATTAATATTTGCACCTAAAATCAAAACTCTGAAACAAAAATATATATTATAGTGTGATCAGGCAGTTTTTGCCAAACGAGTGCTTAGTCTGTAGAGTATTAGAAAATATAACACCATAACTTAACTCAAGTTACAAGAAAAAAATGCATTTAAGAGGCTGGATCCATCAAATATCTGGCAGTTTAGCTTAATAAATTCCATAAATGTGCCCTTCAGTTTTGTGTTATTTCCCCTAAATCTGGTGTTCATTGCGAAATAGGATGCGGCCCTTCTGAGCTCCAGTGAAAACTCTGACAAACTCTGACTAAAAGCCCCTGTTTGGGTTTTTTAATCACATTTACTGCTAATCAAATTGTCTTTAGGCATTGGCATGTTTGTCTGTTTCCCTCAGTGCATTTCAAAAGAAGACGGCGAAGCCGCTGTGGTTACTGCGCTGTAACACATGTTGCTGAGATAACATGCGGTAAATTCACCGTTTTTTCTTTCTTTCTCTTTTTCACGCTGTCTGCCTGCAAAGGCTTGTGTTTATTTAAGAGGAAGTCAGTGTGGGACAATGTTCTCCTGCCTACATCAGTTTCATAACTCCTGTCTCAACCATAGCAGCTCCGTGCGTAACTTCACTGCTGTTTAACGCACACACAAAAGGCATCACGAAGAACCCTTTCAGTTTAGTTGAGGAATTTAAATAATAGCTACAGAACATAGCTTGTGCGTACATGTGACATGTCGGAGTCCGCTTGCAGGAACAAACTCTGAGCTTGCATTTGCAGACGGCCAAGAGGAAGTCGCCCATTTCCGGAAGTGGCTTGTGACCTTTAGACTGTGCTCGTTTGAGAGTTTGGGGTGGCTGACACAGGGGATTCACACGTCACTTGTGCAATGTAAAAAGTCTGGTATGCTGTCTAGGTTACTGTATTTTTTTTTTCTCAGTAAAGAAATGCAAACTTTAGGAATCTTACAGTATACATTTAATAACTTTAAACACTTCACTTTATGTTGAGGCTTCATTCTTTAACTTTATGACAGGCCGCTTTTCAGCTTATCTGAAACCAAATTTTCAGGCGTAATAAAAATAATAATAATAATAATTAAAAAAAAGGTCCCGATTTTGGTTTTAAGACCATCTCGATGTGCCCATCTGCTGTAGCTGCAACTCCTGAACGATTGCTGTTTGCTTTGCTTTGCGTGACACATCCTGGGACTTTTGAAGAATACTGTGTGATGCGTCACAATTTTGGCACTGAGCTTCACATATTTTCAGCGAAACGTTTGCCCTGTGCACTTTGCCTCGTTTCACTGACGTCACGCAGCACTAAAAATAACATTCGTGCCAAAACGGCACACTTTGCTTTAGTTTATGACAGAAGCGTTTCTAATGAATTGTTCAAACTAAATAGCTTGATGAACACAATAAGCAACTAAAGGCTGACTTTGGTGACACAAATAGCTCACTGGTGTCAGTCTCTGACTCTCTCCATCTGACCTTGTGGGTTTTGATATGTTAATTGTACAGAAATAATGAAGAGTAGCATCTCATGACATGGGCTGTATACTGCCTGCTTTGTTAGAGGGGTGCTACTGAAATGTGGCCTTGTCAGCTTTAAAGAAAGCTCTGAGTGTGCAGCACCATTACAGTTTTGTATTATCTACTTATTTCTTACATTTTTATTTAGTTTTGAGTTTTTGTTTGAATTTTTCCAGTTTCCAGTATGATTTTGCTCAACGCAGTTTTTAAGGGTTGAAAATTCTAGCTTTAGTTTAGTTTTCATTAGTTTCACTGTTTATTTTAGCCTTTTTAATTACTGTAATATGGAGGGTATTTGTCAGAGGCAAAATTTTGGAGAAATTGATTTTTATATGCGTAAATGGTCCCTGTCTGTACAGATGCACTTTTTTTGATCCTTCACTTTGAGAAACAACTGCTTTAATGCACAGACATCAGAGTTGCATCGATCTTCTCATCAAACTCTAAGAAACTCTATATATCATATCCAAATATCATCAAGAATCTTTTTTAACATTTACATGAACCTAAATAATGTAAACATTAAGTCAGTAAGCATTATTGCTTTGTTGATGTGAAAGCATCAGCCTTGTTGTCTGTATGGCAGTTTGCAGCCTGCTAGATTAGGCCGAAGGGCACACCTTTCCTCTGCTGGTGGGTGCTCTCCTCAGGCTGCAGTCTGGTGCTAGCACTCCTCTCGGCCCTGTGGCTATAAAAAGTGGATAGATGTGTGGCTTGTAAACAGGAAATGTTGATTTGCCTATTGAGTGAAGTTGGGGGGGGCATTTAACACATTTGTGTGTGTCCTGAGACATGGCGATCCGCTTCTTTTTTTAACTTCTGTCCTAGATACTCTTCATTTGGACATTTATGTAGTTGAGTTTTGTCACAATAACCTGCCTGGAAGATATGAAGCTCCACTGTAATAAACAGTCCACAGCATGTTTACATTGAAAAACAAAAACACTGGTGTTCACACATGCAACACAACACTTTATCTGAAGTGAGCTTAAAAGTGGAAACAGGAACTAAACACAGTTGCGTGTTGCTGCCATGAAAGGCTGTTTTCAATATTGCGTGTAATCATGGTGCGTGTGCAAATGAAGTAAAAGCTCTCAGCCAGTAATGGTCACTTTCTCTTATACTTACTATGAAGCCATTACTAATCCAGAGTGAGTTCACTCACTAATATAGACATATTTTTTTTAATCTTTGTGAAGCTGTGAACAGGAAGTGCAGTTTATAAATAACTTGCGTTCTTGCTAAGAGCAATCGAGGGGTTAGATGCGGTTATTAAGGACTATTTGTCTGTGACTGTTTCAGCTATGCTGGAACACATGGAAAACACATTTGAAACATGGATATTCAGTTTAATAAAAACAAACTCTGACCAGAAGGACAAAAGAGAATCTGTCTTCCACCGTGGCCACAGAAGTTTTCTCTCTTTTTTGGTATTCTTAGCATTATTAGTAAGTCATGATTGGAATATCTAAGACAGTATTGTCTCTGAATTTATCTTCCTCCTGTGAAACGCGCCTGCACAGTCATGGGAAAAAAGAAGGCGTATCCTCTGTCAGTTTTAGGGATTTGCATATCAGAACATAATAAAAAAATGATCTAATCCTTACTGGGTCTGAAAATCAGGTAAATCCAATCAGTTTATGTATTTAATAAAAAAATAAGCCAAAATGCAGAAGCAGGGTATGAAAAACTAAGTACACCCCACGATTCTGTGACTTGTGGAACCACCTTTAGCAGCAGTAACAATTTTCTGTATGACTTATCAGTGTCTCACACCACTGTGGAGTATTTCTGACCCACTCATCTTTCCAACGTTGCTTCAGTTCATCGAGGTTTGCACGCATTCATTTATACAGAGCTCTCTTAAGGTCCCACCACAACATTTCAATCAGATCCAAAGTCTGGCCTTTGACTGAGCCATTGCAACACCTCGATTCTTTTTTCTTCTTCTTTAGCGTTGCTGCTGTGGTCATGATCGTTGTGTTGTTGCATGACTCAGTTTCAGCCAAGCTTTTAACTGCCACACCGATGGCCTCACATCTGACTCTAGAACACTTTGAAATTGAGAGTTCATGGTCAATGTAATGACTGCAAAGTGCCCAGGTCCTGCAAAACAAGCCCCAGTCATCACATGTCCACCACCGTGCTCGACAGTCGGTGTGAGGTGTTTGTTCTCATATGTAAAACCTTAGAAATGAAAGCTAGTTAGTGTACTTTCTTTTTACCATGGCTGTATCTTAATATCTGGACAAATATGATGTGCATGTTGTATTTTGTATTATCAGTGATAACCACTCTGTACACTAGGCATTAGCAAGGGATTGTCTGAGGTTGTATCATGAAATGAGGCCATGCCACGCACATAAGAGTATGCATGAAGGAATTTGTGGGTGATGAAAGTGTGGAAAAGTTTATTAAAGAAAGTACTGAATTTGAAATTGGGGATTTGGTATTACTGCATTAATAATTTGGTTTAATGATATTTCATTTCCAAAATGTGCAGCAGTTCATTCTACTTTTCCAATATGAGCTTTAAAAAAATTGTGGAAATATTACCTTTATTATTAAACTCCCGAGGAAGGAATGCATTATGTACATGTGATTTCTTTCTTCTCTCAGAACATCAGGTTTAATCAGTAGCTTTATACTGGATATTCTTTTCTAAGGGGACTATACATGGGAGCTCTCATAGTGAGAACATTGCATTTACAAGAAAGATGAGTTTTAACAACTCCCACAAGAGGAGTCACACTAGAGGTTTGGGTGTGAATACTCTGGCCACCTGCATAACGACTCCAAAGCGAGCCATCAGGCACGATCATAAAAAAACGATAGCAAAAAAAAGAAAGCACAAACCACAGTTAAACATGCAGCAAAGACGCAAGCCTGGTAGCCTGGTGTTTAGCACGGCTTCCTCTCAGGAAGACGGTCCTCTGTTTCTCCAGCCATGAAAAAAACATGCTCGCCTACCTCAGTCAAGGACATTCTCACAGCAGAGATTATTGATTAAACAAAGGTGGAAAAATAGATAAGCTTAAGGCAGTCGCATTTGTGAAGTGATCCGTGAAAAGCCGAAGCTTAAACTACAACCTCGCGCATTACATTTTCAAAACATACTGAAGGGTCTTTTGTTTTCAGTGTCATTGTTATCGACCCTTTACAAAAAAAAAAAAAAAAAAAAAAAGTGCCACATTGCTGAATTAAAAATGGCAACACCATGCTGGAGCTCCTGCGTGGTGCTGCATTATTATTTATGCATGGAACAGGGTCTCTGCTTCTTTGAAAAGCTTTAAAAAAAAAAGAAAAAAAAGGACAGATTAAATTCAAGTGCTGTTGCATCACATATGTCAGTTTGCTCAGTGACTCTGCACTAAGAGCTTTACTATTATTTAATGTCACAGGGGTTCACTCTCATAAAACACCCAGGAGATAAGAAGCAAGAATCCAATGTTCCAGCCTGGATTGGATTTTGTGACGTCTCAGTCACATCTGCATGTAATCCCATCATGCCTTCTGAGAGAAAATCCCCTTCTTTTCCTCCTCCACACAGCACCAGGTGGAATCTTTGACTAAGACAACTGACTCTTTCTTAAGCCTCCTCCTTACAGTGGTGTTTTGCTCTGCTGGGATGAAAATGAATCATTTAGGTAATGTGTCATATCTGTCTTCAAAGTCAGCCAGTTCAGGTGAATGAACAGGAGACTAACCAAATTTTTACCTCTCTTTGTAGCTGGTATACAATTCAAGTCTTTATGTGTGTGTGATGCGGTAGATCTGTGTGAGCCATCTGCTGCGATCCTATAGGCTTGGCGCTCTCATCATGGCACGCTGTGCTCTGTCAGGGCACGCTGCCCCAGGGTTCAGGGATTTCACCGTATCTAGGACCCTCTCACTGGGACAAATTTAAAAATAGCTCATTGAGTTCGAACACCAGGGCGACACAATGAACGCTGTCCGTATCACGCTGTAAAATTCAGTCAAATGGTGGCCAAACAACGAGACAGAAAACAACCCTTGTTCAGTTTTATGGCTCATTAGAATTGCCATTAAAAGTAGCAACAAGCAGAGCTGTTTTATGGGAGAATACAGATATCCTTTAGAAAAATCTCACATTATTATGCAGGTTTTGCTTTTAGGGTTATCTATTGCAGTGAATGGAAGATGAATTGACTTGGAGCTCTGCTTTATTTTCACACAATGCACAGAGCTCAAGGGAGATGGAGTTGTATGGCTTGGGGCTGCATTTTAAAGCTTAAATGCTGCAAATACAATGCGCAATTACTTAAAATTGAATTCCCTGTTGTTTTCAAAATGAAGTGGGCCACTTTCATTTCTTAGTTGTTTACCAGGAATACAGCTCTTGCAGGCTGTAACACCAAAAATAAGAAATATTAAGAAATAGCAAAGTTAGTGCTAATGTGCACCAAAGGTTTGCAGCAGGGTATGCTGTGAACCTTTTGAATCATCGTGTCTCGTGCTGTTAGTCCTCTAAGAGCTGAAGAAAGCTCCTCGAATCAGCAAATCCCTTCAGAGCCGGCCTGCAAAAACAGCTTTTATAAAAAGATGGTAATTAGATTTTGAACACTCGAGAGTAATCATTCAATCAGCTCTCTGTTTCAGATTTTTAAAAAAAAAAAGGCTTAAGAAATTAGAGTATAAAATGACACAGATAAATCTTGTGGTAAGAACTGTTCTTTTTAATGACCATTATATTAAAAGAAAAGACATTATTGTATCTGCCGTTTATAGTTGATCTTCTTTTTGTAACGTCCGGCTTTTGTAAACCAACATTTTTAAGGAATGAGCGGCTGTGATTTGTATGTCTTGCAACGGAGGCATGCTCAGCTTCAAGTTCAACCCGAGTAAACACTGAAAACAGGGATATGCATCTCCCAGTAGGTGGCCACACCTAATTGATGATAGAACCAGACTGTCTTAATGCTTTCTTAGCAAAGAAACTGGCTGCTCTGAATCAGTGTGTTTCACGAGCCTCTGGCATAAATAATGAAAGAATTATTGTGTGCGTGCTGTCTTTTTACTGCTCTCTTGGGATGTTTGTTCTTTGTTCACGGTCACATGGAAGCCCAGCAGTCTCCTCCTAATAAATACAGTCCGGAAGAGAAAGTATTGATTTGTGTGGCTGTGCTTTGATCTCCCTCTCTCCCTCTCTCTTCCTGTTTGCAGCCTAAAAGCTCTGGTTTCGACGGGAGGCAAAAACGTCCAGGCTGCTTGTGACTGGTGAGAGCAACACAGACACACACACACATTTTCTCTCACTTGTCATTATTGCTTAACGGGAAATCAAATAGATATTCTTGACATGGCAAAAATGTAATGACCTAACTTAACATTTTATTGCCACACCAGTTTGCCCTTGCACTGCCCTCTGTTGGAAATTAGCTACATCCTCTCCTATATATCTCCCACTTTTCACTCTTTTTTTTTTTTTTCCTTCTTCATCGCTTGATGTTCTCTCGGCCGCTCCAGGCTCTTCTCCCATGTCGATGACCCCTTCCTGGATGATCCCCTACCCAGAGAGTATGTGTTATATCTGCGACCCAGTGGGCCACTGCTCCAGCAGCTCACGCACTTCTGGAAGCAGTCCCGCCTCTCTTGTGGCAAAAACAAGGCACACAACATCTTCCCCCACATCACCCTCTGCCAGTTCTTCATGGTCAGTCTCAGCCTTTTCTGTATGTATTTAAATTGTCTGTACTCACCCTCAGGAAGTTGCTTTTAATTATAGTGCATGTAAACAGTTCACACATCCTGTCACATTTCAGTGAAGCCTGGTGTAGTGAATGATATAGAACTAAATGCAGTTCATGCAAATACAGCATGTTACTTTTAAGTTTGCTGGGTTGGTTAATCTCCTGTGGCTCCTTTGTGGTCTTCAAATTTAAACTCTGTCCCACAGTTGTTGGCTAACTTTTGACCCAACTTCGTCTTTGCTAAACTGAGCGTGTCCAACAGATAGGATTTAAACCATTTTATGGGTGTGTCCATGATTTCAGTAGAAACTAGTCTGTCAAGAATGATGCAATGGATATAGTATCAAAGGTTGCACTCAAATCAAGGAGGATGACAATAGTTAATAGACTCAAGTCAGCTGCCATGAGGAGGTAAATAGTGATTTTTACCAAGGGGCAGAAACCAGAATGGATTTCATAAAGGTTATCGTGAGACAAGTGAGCATGAACCTGAGAAGCAACTATTTTCTCAAGGATTTTAGATAGATAGGGTAGATTGGGTATAGGACAAAAGTTATTGAAATTGTTTGGATCTGCATGAGGTTTCTTAAGCACAGGAACTATCTCTGTTGATGTGAGAGATGAGGGAACAATACCATCTGTGGTAGGCCTTCTCTGTTCCTCTAGTCACCAAAGAAAATATTGTACAATGGACAAGGATCTAAACAAACTTTTGCACTAAATGGTAGTGCATGTGCATATTTTTTTTGTATATGCATGTGTCTAGTAATGACAGAGCATTCAATGTATCATTGCTGATCCTGAGTTTCCTGTTTTGTTGTCTCCTCTGCGATCAGTGTACCGATGCGAAGGTGGAGGCTCTGTCCGACGCTCTCCAGACCACCGTGACCAAATGGAAAGGTCGCATACCCATGCCCCTCCCTCTGGAGCTCTACATCTCCTCAACTTTCATTGGCCTCTTTGTTGAGGAAAAGATGGCAGAGGTTCTGAAGAGTTTTGCTGCTGACTTTGCCAGTGAAGCCACATCAAAAGCAGGTTTAAGTCTCCCTTTGTTCCTTTGGTTAAGAAGTTATACATGAACACTGTCTTGCAAACACAGTGTGCCATGCCTGTGCTCCCAGGCTCTGTTCAGCAATTATTTAGCTCAAAGGAGTAGACTTACATGTAGATGCTTAATTGCTTTCTCACAGAGAGTTAGAAAAGAGGATCAATACAACTCTTTTGCCTGTCCAGTATAATAGAAGCTACATTTGGGGGACGGTTTGCTTGTTGTTACCATTGGCCAGGTGATTCTAGGTTGCCAGAATCACCTGGCCAAGAAAAAGTCTTTCATGTAGTCAGCCATGAAGTCCCCCTCAGGCTCCCCAAACAGCTTTGATCTGTTGGGGGGGGGGGACTGAGACTTAGACCAGGTGTTAGTAGTTAATTCTTTGGTTTCTGGTTTCTGTGAATTGGGCTTATTTGGAAGCATCCTGCAGATCCTTGATAATATTTGCTGAGTTTGGATCTAGGAGCCACCCTTTATTCTGGGTATTGAGTCATTGGGAGTACCTGTAGGCAGTGGAGAGATGCTGGTCATGTAGCAAAACAGCTACATGAAGACCAGGATCCAGGTTTTCCCATCAGAACATGATACTATGACAAGATGGCCAGTGTTATTCATTTTACCTGTCAGTCGTTTTAATATTGTGGCATATCTCG
The DNA here is from genome assembly GCF_007364275.1 of Archocentrus centrarchus. Lineage (NCBI taxonomy): Eukaryota > Metazoa > Chordata > Actinopteri > Cichliformes > Cichlidae > Archocentrus > Archocentrus centrarchus. Next base: position 20,012,005 of record NC_044359.1, read on the forward strand.
CTCTCTTTTTCCTTGATCCAGATGTTCATGTTGAGCCCCATAAGAAACAGCTTCATGTCACTTTGTCATACCACTTTCAAGCCAGTAGCCTTCCGGTTTTGGAGAAGTTAGCCAAAAATGTGGATGTGTCTTCAGGCTGTGACTGGCTGGCTGTGCTCTTCTCCAGGGATATTCGGTTTGCTAATCACGAGGTAGAATCTCTTTCATTTAAATGAGTACCTTCTTTTAACAAGCATGTGCCCCCTTTTCAGTTGTAACTCTGGCACTTGAAATTGCTACAGTCTTAATGGCTGTTAATCATCTGCCCCCTGTAGACACTGCAAGTCATGTACCCGTACGTGCCTCAGAATGATGATGAGCTCGAGCTATTGCAAGGAGACTTCATTTTCATGTCTCCAATGGAGCAGAGCACCGCCAGCGAAGGCTGGGTATACGGCACTTCGCTGGGTACAGGGCTGTCCGGCCTCCTCCCTGAGAACTACGTCAGCCGTGCCGATGAGTCTGATACATGGGTCGTCCATGGGTAAGGAAGAGAAGCAGGGTAATAAACACAATTACACATTAGCACCGTGGGTTACTGTGCCCTTTTTAAAGCTGTATTAACAAATAAAGTAATTTGTGTTTTTCTGTTCTTTAGGTCTTACTCCTTTCTCAACTGTGCCTCTCCATTGAACTCCGGCAGCACTGTTGGTGGGTTACTTTTTGATGGACAGCAAAATGACAGTCTACTTGACAGCCTTGTGGATCTTCCCAGCCTCCCTGGCCTCTGTCTTCCTATGCAGGTGCAGCCCACAAGGAAAATATACAGTCAGAAAACAAATTGAAGTAAAAAAAAATCATGAACCTCACTGTTGTAGTGCAATAGTCTTATGCATCCCATGCATCCCACTAAACAGTTTGTTAATAACAATAATTACTGTGTAGGCTCCTCGCAGAGTCTGCAGATTAGTGCTGTGCATGCTGTCTTTAATGACTCACAATTTCAAACAATTTTAATCGTAGGTGTCAAGACCGGCTAGTCAGGCCTCCCTGTCCAAGATGAGGCTGTTTGTGTGTCGCCATGGGGAGAGGATGGATGTGGTGTTTGGCAAACACTGGGTCACTCAGTGCTTTGACTCCAAAGGTAAGTATGATAGGGAGATTACTTTCTTAATGCGTTAGAGCGACGTTAAACATTTTTGACTTGATTTCTTCCTGGTTTTGTAATGTTCTCATTTGTGTTGTGCAGGCAGATACATTCGCGCTAATCTCAACATGCCAACCAGTCTACCAGCTCGAAGTGGAGGGCACCGGGACTTTGATAAGGATTGTCCAATTACTGTCTTTGGCACCATGCAGGCCCGCCTTGTAGGTTGGTATATTTTATTTTTATATTATTTACCAGTGCATACTAAGGATTCAGATTTTTAAGGGCTGTTGAAGACAGAAAAGATTTTATTTCCCGTACTACATGACAAATAAAGTGCTTGCCCATAGAATCACACTGTATTTTGTCCTATTTCAGGGGAAGCCCTGTTAGAAAGCCATACAACAGTAGACTTTGTTTACTGCTCTCCTTCTCTTCGCTGCATCCAGACTGCTCAGCATATTCTTCAAGGTAGGACCTCATCTTCACAGACTTTGGTTTGCTGAGACCAGCATGTACTCGACTTTTTTCTACAATGTGAGATTTTCAATGTTAGTTTGAGTCAGAAATCTTTAGTTTTACTCTTGTACAGTGAGACTTGTGTAGCTGTAGTTTATAAAGTGTTACCTTGCAACAAAACCTTTGTAGTACCTAGACACATCAATATGGATTAGAAAAGAAAGAAGGTTAGGCAGGAGTAGGTGAGGCATCATTTTCCATCTCTGTAAACTTTCAACTTCTGTTCAACTCGCTGGCAGGTCTCCAGCAGGACGGAAAGACAAAAATCCGTGTGGAGCCTGGATTGTTTGAATGGACAAAGTGGGTTTCAGGAACATGTTTACCTACCTGGATCCCTCCTGCTGAGCTGGCTACTGCTAACCTGAGTGTGGACACAACATACAGGTACACAGCAACACTAACACTATAGCATCTTGTGCTGTTTTCTGTGATCCTACAATTTATTATAACCCCTAGCCTCATGTTTTTTTTTAACTCCTAGACCTCATATTCCCATAAGTAAATTGACAGTGTCAGAGTCCTACGACACGTACATCAGCAGGAGCTTCCAGGTGACCCGAGAGATCCTGACAGAGTGCAAAAACTTGGGTAAAGTATAACTGTGAACATGTACTCAGGATTTTAAATTAATTGTTTAGTAAGCGTCAAATGTTGGCAACATACACCACTTAAGACAGCCACTTTCTCCTCAAGATGATTCCTTCAATTCCTTCAAAAAGATGTTTTCTTATTAAACATGTAATCTATTTTGGCCACTAAATACTGAATAAAACTAGAAGAATAAAGAAAAAATAAGCAATTTGATCTGTGGGAACTCCCACTTTGCTGGCTCCAGACAGAAAGCTGTAACTGACTCCACATACACTGCCGATATAGGAAGATGTGCATGTAGATAAAACTGTGTTTTGTTTTTTTTTAGTACTTTAATTTTAAGCTTTTTTAGCTAGGTTTGTAAAGCACACATATCAAAAAAACTGAACATCATCAACGGCTTAGTTTGGGACAGAAAGCTTATGGTATCTGTGGAATGTCTCTCTATGCTCTCTACCTCTTTCACACAGGAAACACAGTCCTGTTTGTGGCCCATGCTTCCTCCCTGGAGGCTTGCACTCGCCAGATACAAGGCCTCAACCCCCAAAACTCCAAGGACTTCGTCCAAGTTGTCCGAAAGGTCAGTTTAGTCCTTTAGTTTCAATGCTCCTTTCATTCCTGCTGTAACCGCTCCCTCTCCCTTTGCTTCGTTTTTCACAACATGCACATCTGTGTCTTCTTTGTGCAGATTCCTTACTTGGGATTTTGTGCTTGTGAAGAAATGGGAGAGACCGGGGTGTGGCAGCTGGTCGACCCACCGATTCTGCCTCTGACACATGGGCCCAATCACAGTTTCAACTGGAGGGAAATGCTATTACAAGACTGAAGGATATGCTCTTTGGCGCTACCTTGAACTGCTGAATAAAAGTGGCTTCCATCAAAGACATCATGCAAAAAAACAAAACAAAAAACAACAAAAAAAAAAACAAGTGCATAAATGAAGGCAAATGTATTCAAACACACTGCTCAGGAACGGAAATGCACAGTTTATGAAAAAATGAGCTAAAGTTTGGGTGGCACTTGGCTGCATTATACTCAGTGTTATACTTCTTGACCCAAAAGGGAGAGGTGCTACGAGGGATGTAGAGGTTTGTTGATGGTTGCCGATGAATCAGGTTTTATGCCATGAGAGGGTGTCTCATCAAACTCTGTCTGTGGGCCCTTCTTTGGCAGAGAGGGGAAGGGGTGATGACTTTGCGTTCTGCTGCCTTCTCACACACTGTGACCAGAATTAGTTGAGAAAGACTTGTGTATCACACAACTATTTTTCCATGGGTCAGAAATAACTATTTAACTTGTAGCTATGACCCTCCGGTGAAGAAAAGCACAAAAGAAATGTTGACAATCAGACAGGGGACAACTGATCTTCATCGTTTTTGGTGCTGAGGTGGGTAGCTTATTATAGTTTCTATTCCTGTAAATGTCATATCATTTTCTCTTATGTCAACATTTATCTGCCCACATGACTCATTTAGCCTTACTGTAAGCCATGGCCCACAGGATTTATCTGGAGACAACCAAGTCAGTACGACAAAGAAAATTTATATGATAATATACAGAATGTTGTTGTGTTGTTATTTTTTTTTTATCGACTAAGACTTTTGCTTGCTTTTCATGACCCGCCACTCTGTAAGCCTGATAACCACAGTACTTTTCAGCAACATGATGAATTTCATTTATTTTTGGGTTACATCAGATGATCTAAGTGCTTACTGCTTATACCAGTTATTTGCTGTATGAGTGTGAAAATCCACAGATACTCTACAAATTAATAAAACAAGGTTGTGGAGCTATGAAGGCCAGCACATGTGAGCCCTCTGTTTTCTGTACAAACCTTACTCCCTTTTTTGTGCAGCGAGAAAATGAACATAACTGGACACTGCAGTGCAGTGCTGCCTATTTTCCGTTACTGTAAACTGTCTGCTGAAATTATGAAAATACACATACAATATTTTTAGTTGTTGTAAGGTTTTACTCTGTACCAATTGCAATATCAGGCACAGCTACACATGGATATTTTTCACAGCAGACTTGCCACCACAGAAAAAGCCTATTTGTTATTTAAAACAATAATGATTGCCTAGTATCAGCATGTCAAACTGATTTTACATTGTGGGTGACACACGTGGGCTGGACCAGTTCACTTCAGTTTAATTTATATATAGTGCCAAATTCACAACTGTCACCTAAACTACACATTTAATCCCCGATTTATCTTAATACAAAAAAGTGCAAGTAATTGATGACTGAGTACATTTACTCGAGTACTTTACTAAAGTGCAGGTTTAATGTACTTAGATGCCATGCATGCAACACCATATATTTTAAAGCTTTAGTTTCTTATTATTTTACAGATAAACTGCTTTATATTATAATCAAGCCACTCAGCAACATATAAGTAATTAACATCGTCAGTAATCATCATCTACATGATTAATACATTTACCTCAGGTACTTTAAATGTTTAATTATATAAGTTGTGTACTATTAAGCTACCTAGGAAGGATTATAATTTTTATATTTGTAAAAAGTATAAATATTTTTTTTCCAACACAAAATTGTATATAGAGTTTTAGCCTAACCACCACTCCCCCACCCCCTCTGCCACCCTAATTAAAAAGCCCGGGTGGCAGGTGTGGTGGTAGAGTACCAGGACCTAAACCAAGTGGAGCAGCTAGCCCCCTAATTGTGTAAGTTATAAAAGAAAAGAAACTATTATTTTTTTTTTTTAGCAGGTACTTAGACCCTTCACACATTTTATTTCACTTTATTTGGAGGCATTATGCTGCCAGGTGTCATTTATACCATCTCAGAGCTTAATGTGAGCCTTCCTCTGCCTGCTAACCGGAAAGGACTTTCTCCCTTAAATAACCGCTTTTGGATGGTCTGCACCTCGAAGAGAAAACTTTTTATTTTATTTTTTTCCAAAATGTGTGAGATATGTGAGCATTTCATGATTCTGAAACATTAATTTAAGAGAAGCCTTTTATATAGTTAAAAATGTTAGGAAGCTAGCTTAAAGTAATTGTTCTAGCCAGTTCATATGAATTTCCTCTGAAGTTTTCTTACTTACGTGAGACATTTGGTATAATACACGTTTATGGTGCTGAAACGTCAAAAAAAAAAAATTAATTTAAATCCGGAGGACCATTAAGGATATATTAACCCCACTACAGGTTAAAGTAGGTAAGACGCACCTGTGACATGGCTAACTGTTAACATAATAGCCACTAGCTAGCTTTGCTACACATGTGCTACAAGAAGCTGAGGAAGATATGAAGGTATATTTAATTTATAGCCTACTGTTTATGGTGTAGTCTAGCTGTCAGAGCCTATGGTGCATAAGCTTTAATGTGTAGCAAATATTACATTAACAGTACATCGAGCATTGTATTAAGAAGCACATATACTATATTGCCTAAAGTATTTGCTCGTTTGCCTTCACACGCATATGAACTTGAGTGACATCTCATTCTAAAGCCATAGGGTTTAATGTGATGTCAGCCCACCCTTGGCAGCTACAACAGCTTCAGCTCTTCTGGAAAGGCTTTCCACATAGTTTAGAAGTGCTCATGGGAGTTTTTAACCCTTGTTCTAGAAGTGCATTTGTGAGGTCAGACACTGGACGAGAAGGTCTGGTTCGCAGTCTGTGCTTTAATTTATCCCAAAGATGCTCTGTCAGGGTGAGGTTAGGGCCAGTCAAGTTCTTCCACACCAATCTCACTCATCCATGTCTTTATGGTCCTTGCTTTGTGCACTGGTATGCAGCCATGTTGGAACAGGAAGGGGCCATCCCTAAACTGTTCCCACAAAGTTGGGAGCATGAAATTGTCCAAAATATCTTGGTATGCTGAAGCATTAAGAGTTCCTTTCATTGGAACTAAAGAGCTGAGCCCAATTCCTGAAAAACAATCCCACACCATAACCCCCCCCCTCCACCAAACTTTACACTTGGCACAATGCAGTCAGAAAAGTACCGTTCTCCTGGCAACCACCAAACCCAGACTCATCTATCAGATTGACACACAGAGAAGCGTGATTTGTCCCTACAGACAACACATCTCCACTGCTCTAGAGTCCAGTGGTGTGTTTTACACCACTGCACCTGATGCTTTGCATTGCACTTGGTGATGTAAAGCATCTATTGCTTATTGTGTAGTCTTGTGAGAGCCAGTATGGTGTATAAACTATAGTGTATAGCAAATATTACATTAACAGTATATCTAGTACTATATTAAGAAGCACATAGCATAATTGATTTTTATTGTCTCTAATTCACCTTACAAATAATGTTTCAGATACTTGCAGTATGGAGTGGATTTAATTCTTGTGCGTAATTAATCTGAACGCTCTTTTAAATATGCCGCTTCAGGCTTTCTTCAAAATTAGATTAGCACTGTAAGGGTTATCTGAAGATATTCATTTTCATTCTAAATTGTATAAAAAGTAGAAGATTAAAATTTGAATCTAAATAACCACTGTGAGTAAATTGAGTGCTTCTGATATCTTGGTCTCTCTTGCTCCTTTTTTAAAATCAACGTCACACATGCATGCTTGACATGCAGTACACACATACTCACGGTAGATGGCGCTGTTAAACCGCTATCAGAAAGTCCTCTCTAGCCAATTACCCACAAGCTTAGCTTCACTATGAACCAGCAAGTTCTAAATTTTGTCCTGTGTAACATGTATATCACCATTGTTTCTTGTGTTTGTTGATTTTCAGAGAACTGTGTGTTAATTGAATGCAAACAGCATGGATTGTTTTGCTTACCAGATTACTGTGATGATTATTTTTGTTGGCAATGATACATTTGAAACTAGTGTGAATGACTAGCTTAACCCCCCCCCAAACAGATTAAAAAAAAAACAAAACAGCTGAACACATCATGCAGTAGATTTATGCAAAATGCTAAAACCACAACAGGTATTTTTGGTGCTCACTGGTTATGATGGTTTGCATGTCATATGCTCATTCTTTGCAGAGCCCTGAGGGCAGTGGCAGTGCCGACCAACATCCCTCCTAGTAGTCGGTAGGTGTTCATCACTTGTCCACACAGGTAAATAATCTGAGTGTTGTTTTTTGGGGGGCTTGGTCTCTGTTCTTTAAGAACTATAAAAAGCACATGAGCAGGTCATATTTGTAACTTCTTGGCATATGGCATTGTTTGGACAGTGGCCATAGTATAGGTGGGACTCAATTTTTTTGTTGTGCATCGTTATGACTTAAAGATTCAGAAATCTCAGTCTATTGAGATTAAATTAATGTTTAATTCAGCATAAAGAAATGCTGTAACAAAAATCTCTGTATAAACAACTGTGGTGGAGAGGTGAAGCACGGGCAAAGAAAGAAACTGTGCAGAAATCGAGCAGATATTATTGTTCAGAGGTGCGTGATAGGACACTGGCCTTGGCCCAGGATGCATTCCTCTGCCAAGATATGCAGCTACTTTGCCACACTTGAGACTGAACAGCTAATGGTTTAGAGTCAGGCCGACCTTCATTTTCAATGCTGAACAATCAATTGGGATTTAAATTTTTTTTTTTTTTTTTTTTAAAAGAAAGGATTTCTTTCTTTCACCCATGCACATATTTTGTCACCTCAGTATTGCAGCACCAGTATGATTTTTTTTTTTTTTTTTAAATAAATTAATATAGTTTTAGGGTGATTGTAATGTCAAACCATTACCTGTTTGCACATCTGTTTGGCTTTCATTTAGGAATTGTTCCTGTCCACCTGATAAATTAGTCAACTCACTCCTGTGGGAAGTATCTGGCTCTTCAGTTGCTGAAGGCTCCACTGTGTTCACAGGCTGTCTTCTTGTTTTGTCTGTCTGCTGCTTGAGCAGCGAACTTAAAGTGCTTTTCAGAGCTTTATGGCTAAAAATGATTTCTTCATCCTGTCCTCCAATGTGAGAGGTGTCTCTTGCCGAGTTCTGACAGTGGTATTGGGCTCCTGTCTCCTTGTTGTACTCATTGAGGATCTACAGATGCATAGCAGAACAGCAATGGTAGTTTGCATGTAAGAGGGGTCTAAAGTGGCTGACATAAGTCTTTGAGGCTTCCTGTTAGCAATAACATGAACCGGAATCCTGGGGGAACTGAAATGTAGGTGTCCTTTAAGTCAGTTAAGAAAAGAGCCAAAAGTCTTAATTACAAATGACAAAACCCAGAATTATAAAAAAGCATTTTGCCTTCAGTGCTTTGAATGGATAAATCAAGGATTTGCTGGGTTTTAAAATAAATTCCCTAATGACAGCAAATGTGAAGTCATCTGCTTGTCACTCAAGCGAAGCAGCTCTGGCAAATAACCAGGAAAATCTCAATTTTACACAGCAGCACAAGCTTAGGATTAGGCAACCAGTCTCTGCAGGGCTAGTCTGATCAGTGATAAGGTTGGACACAGCTGTCACGAGTGAGTGAGGCCATAACACGTTATCACGATGGGCCGAAGTGCCTTCAGAGTACGAGAACAGAGAAATGTGAATACGCTGTAACAAATAGGATGTCAGCTAGGACTGACTTCCTATTTGTTACAGATTGATAGATGGCATCTAAAGTATTAGTGCTCCTCAGTGTAGGGTACAGTTATTAGTTGACTTTGGATATTTGGATGGACTTTTGTGCAAACACCATCAGCCATCATGGTACCAAATAAATTACTTTTTTGGCATGGCTCTGCTGTAAATTAATAAACATCTCTCAGAAATAAATGTGAGCGAGAGAAGCAGTTTCCCCAAGAAAACCACTGATATTTCCAGAAGCCTTGCCTTTCACTGTTTTCATGAAACAGGTTTCACCATCATCATGGCGGCCATTCTCGTTGGCTTAGCTAGGCTAACAGTGCTAGCTGCTACTAATTATATTCAGTCATATTGAAAATTCATATGAAGCGTCAGTTACTATAAGCCATTTCTTAAAACTACACTAGCTGTTTGCTGGCTACCGTTTTTAAAAAAAAAAAAAAAATACTGTATATGAAACATGACATGCTCAGTTGTCTTTGTTTGCCCAGATAGTTTTCATTCCTTCGTCTTTATCATGAGTCAGCTGGAATTGTTTCAAAGGATCGTAAAATCTACGCCGTGTAACATGGAGCTGTTAAAGGAGATTTTTGTGTATTTAAAACATGGATCATTTTCACAGCTGTGTAAATTAAAGATTCGAAGCATTTCTCTGTGCCGCTGGTATGTGAAAAGATAGTGCCAAGCAATAGATTTGGTGTTGAGTTTTCTGTGATTTTAAAAAATAGTCATGAATATAACTTTAGTCTGGCAGTTTCTGTCTCTGTAAATAAAAGGATCCTATTTTTATTTTCCGTTGCTCCGCTTTGTTGTACAGAAGTTGTTTGGTGAATTTTGCCAGGAAAAGACGAGAGTTCTGTGTTGGACTTTCAACAGTTAACAGGAAAAAGTTGAAGAAAAAGAAACTTGAGGCCCTTTCTGTAATGTCTTGGAGCTGTTTAGGAGGGAGGGAGGGGAGGTACGGGGAGGAAGAGGAGGAGGTAGGTGGAGTAAGGTTGGAGTTCCACACAAGGGGCGAACTGCTGGCAAAGGAGCTGTTTTATACTGTGCTTCTCTGAGCTGTCTATGCCTTCTCTGTTTGTGTTCACTGGGAGTCCGCATGCACCTGTGTGTTTGAGCACTGGTGTCTGTCATTCCAGCTGGTTGTTTATCAGTGTTGTCATGTTAGCAGCTCGTGCAGCAGTCAGTAGGAGAGAAGCAGAGCTGGACCTGGTAATAACAAAAACTCAGAGCAAAGGAACGGTGTTTGGAGAGTTTCTGCCTCCATCTTGAGACGAAAGAAATCTGAGGAACAAACTTGCCTATCTGGAAAGAGACTGACAGCAGGCAGACTTGTGGGGGAAAAGGGTAAGTTTCACAAACAGCTAATGTTACTTTAGGTTGTTTGGTTTGAGCCAGGATCACTATGAAAGTTTTCATCTTTAACGCGCTTTTTTTTTTTGGTTCCAACTTCTCTTTAAAACCTCAGTAAATTGTCCAGGACTGCGGCAGTGATACAGTTTCCTTTTACATGAGTTTCTGTTTGTGGTCTTTGTGTATGTGTGTGCCCACGAGTTTGGGGGGAGGGGGTGTTGTCTAGTTTGTGTTTCATCTCTGGAGTACACTTAGCTGCTCTGCTTCTTTCAGAATATGGCTTATTTTTTTTCTTTCATTTGTTGAGATATCTCACATGTCCAGATTAAAAATGTGGGAAAAAAAAAAGCAACAGGACAATGTGATGCTTTCACTCCAGAGCAGACAACATTTACCCCTGCTGGCTTAGATTAGGGCAGTTGACTGGAAAACCAATAATCCGTTTTACCCTTACTGAAATGAACTGGCCTGCTAACTTTTACAATAGGGTCGCTGCTTGTTTAAGGACAACAGTGTAAAACATTATTGGCAGCTTAAATGGATGTCAGGGCAGAATTGATCAACCTGGCAGCAATGAACAAAGGAGGTGGCAGCAACTGGAAGTTAACTCATGGGTCAGCATCATGGGTTTTGCTTGTATTTGTTGTATGAACGTTCTTATGTGCACAATATTTTTTCCAAAAAAAGATGCAATAAAGATCTGAGGATAGTTTGAGGGTGGGATCAGTGAATACTGTCACAATATGTTGCCCTCAGTAGCATCACAATAGAGCAGTTATGTAATACCTGATACTTGTCAAAACTGATACATTTGACATCTGTGTACCAGTAGGGAAAAGGTAAAGGCAAAAAGCAGGAATTAAAGATTTATTCATTACTGGGTGTGTGTGTGTGTGTGTGCGCGCGCGCATTTTGATAACGTGTCAGTTTGATCTTTCCCTCGCTGTCTGCTCTGTGTGTCATTTTTCATTCGAGTTCATTCATTTGATCAGCACCATCACGAAGAGTCATGAAGTAGTGACTCTAAGTCAGATTTGTGGGGTAATGGGTTGGACTGCCTGACTGTTTAAAATATTGATGCTATTGGTTGACAGTATATTGATAACTTATTGCAGGAGGAAGCTAATGCTCAAGGAAGTCGATATTGCCTCACTGATACTGTTTCGCCTCTATTCAGACCAGGTAGGCCAATGTTGACTTCATCAGGGTTCATATAGTCATAGAAAACTTTTGGTCATGGAATTGGAAGATGGCAATTTATAAAAGTGTTATAAAAATATACCAAAAAAGTTTTTGAAAATTCAAGACTTTGATGTAATGTAAATTTGTGCAGTTCCAGGAAAAATGTCAGTTTAATGTCAGGCTTCTATTAAAGGTAATAGAGGCTTGAAGCCCTGAGGTAAGGCATGACCTAAAGGGCCAGAGCCCAGGACATGTGAAGTGTAAACTATGTAGGAAATCATTTGGTACTCTAAGAATGAGATGGGCAGCTAGCCATGCTAATGGAGGTAAGCTGCTGGTGCTGCAAGCATATCAACTCTCAGTGCCATCACTGTCCTTTTTTTTTTTTTTTCTCTTTCCCCCCCTCCCAGTGACCAATGGGACACCTGCTAGCAGTTGCATTGTTTCCACTTGATCACAAACCATTTTGGGTGATGTGTCCAGAAATGAAATCCAAGGTTAGGGATGCTAAGGGTGGCTAACAGCAGCAGTAATTTACCTGCTGCTTATTTTCTTTAAAGACTGCTCCAACATGAGGTGGGCTCTAGCTCTCTAGAAGTTCGTATAACTGGGCACTTGAATTATTTTCTAAACCTCTTAGGTGTTTGTAGACAAACAATAATCCTTCCTTGTGCAGTCATAATTAATAGTTTATTTTGTATAAAAACCAAGCCATATTAAGATGCACTGTCGATTTTCATTATGTCAGACATTTGCAGACATTTTACACGACCACGTGTTTCAGAGAATGTATGGTCATGAACATTTGCTTAACAGTTGTGGAATTTTTTTTCTTGTGAAAGTCTGCGTGATCAAGGCCTGACGTAATCATTAGGCAGGGTTCATATATGAGAGAGAACTCGAGCCCTGGCAGGATTATAATACAGCATCATAATACCGCAGTATTCCATTTACCATGCCTCTAAAAGTTCAGTACATGTCCCCCCAACCAGCCAGCCAGCCACCCACCCACCCACACGAGACCTCAAAATATGGATGCACATTGCACAGAAAAGCATAACTAAAGAGAAACATTTGTCTTAATTTTAAATGGCATGGAAGTTGATGCTGCTTTTCTCATAGCTATAGGAAATCAACAACACATCAAATGAATGACATGCAAGCACATGAACAAAGCATCCACATGACAAAATGGCATTAAAAACTGGTGAAAGTTGTTTGGATTGTTTAGAAAGACCAAAGAGGACTGTGTGTTTTGTGTGTTTTTTTTTTTTTAAATTTTTTTTTAACTAGGCTATTGAGCAAGGTAACGTCCATAGTATTTTGAAATAGTCGTCTCACTCGGAGCAGTGCTGTCTTCAGTGTTTCTATTGGTGAGTTTTGGTCATGAGTGAAGAACCAGAACTTTGGGTTCTTAAAGCACTGTCCACCCCAGAAGCCAACTTCAGCACCACACTCAATTTATCCTCATTGAAAATATGTAGGGATTCATTGCTATAATATATTACTGCCTACATTATATTTATACACTTTGCAGCAACCTCTGTATTTGCAGAGTGCTTCACAGAGCAAAAAGAAGATAAGAAGTAGTTGTGTTAAGGATAATTAGAAGTGCTGAATTCTGGGTCCTGTGTACATGCAGTCCTGAGATGCATAATTTAAGACAGTGAATGCCATAAGGTTGAATACACTCAGAGTGTCTCGACTCAAGTTAATGTCGGTTGTGTGTGATTCTGTTTGACATGCTGTCCAAGGATATCCTGCAGGGAAACGGATTAAAATAGCTCTATTTTTTTTTTTTTTTCTCAGGTCTCTCCAATGATTTGCTACTGTTCTTCAAAATACTGACCAGCGTCACCATGACATCCTATTTAGTGCTCACAATAGTGTGTGCTACAAACCTGAGGCAGCTGAAAGTGTAGGACAGGAAGAAAAAGAGGACATATAGGATGGTGGAGTTACCTCAAGGTATGCTTCAGAATGTTCTTGATTTCAAACAGAAATGATGTTATTGTATACAGTAGGTATAGTGGCAAAATATTTAGAAAAAAGTGTTGGGGGTTGTTGGGAAGAGAGGCATCTTTCAGGCTCTGCATGCTTTACATTCTTAGCTGCTGACCTCTGTGGAAAATAACAGCCGTGCTTGAAGGTCACACTGCCACAGCCAGTGGTTGAGGCAGACTCGTTACTGATTCCAAATTGGATGTTTATAAAGTTATGAAGTGCAGTTGACATCTATAATTATCTAATTATAGTGGGATACTACATTTACAAATGGTTCAAGTTATTTGGAATTATTTATTCCTTTTATTATTAAAGTGCTAAAGGTGTCTGTTCAGTTTGCTGTGTGGTCTATTCAAGAGACAGGACTGTTATAGGTGTATAGTAGTTATAGTTTTATGAAGTACCCATCAGAAGTATTTGTCTGGTTAAGAGGTTGTGTCAGTTGAGGGCTGTAAGGATATCTGGAGAAAATTTTTCTTTTCTTAGAAAATGTAAAAACTGAAGGCAGGATCACAGACTAAAGTTTGGATAGCAGGTGAAAGAATGTGACAGAACACCTGTTTTTCCTGCAGTAACTGGCAAGCGGCTTAGGCCTGAAAAGACAGTATCAGGGAGCGATCACACACCATTTCACTAAACGGTTTAGAGTAATCCCTAAACAAACCAAAGGCCAACCAATGCTTTAGTGGCTGTGAAAACCTCTGCTTGACCGGTTCATATATGGGGCATATATTACTTTAAAAATAACCCTGTTGTTCTTGGACAGAACACTTTTGATGTGATGTTACTGTCAAGCTGAGTCAACCATGTGAAAATGTTGACTCCAAATACACATGCTTTCCTGTATTTTTATATACTTAATGTTTGTATTTGGAAAATAAACACATTTATACTTAAGAACACTGTAGAGCAGATATTTGAAGGGTAATGCTTTTTGTGTGAACCTTTTAGCCTAAATTTATTTGTCAGTATTGTGTAAATTGTATTCCTCCATGACCTTTCATCTACTTTTCTTACTTTCCCTGCTCCTTGTTTCTGCTGCAGTAATATTTCCAAAAGTAGTGCACTGATGTAACATGTCCTTTTTTTTTTTTTTTCTTCTTTTCTTTTCTAGTTTTTCTCTTTGCATTAAACAAAGATTGCGGCGACTATCGTTTCATCTCATTAAGACGAACAAAACTAATTTTATTCAAATTGTGCTGCTGTCAAACTTTAATTTTCATTTCACAGCCTAGCATAAGAAGTATTTGCAGTCATTTACAAAGAGTAAGATTAGATCTTGTTCAAATAAAAGCTTTTACCCAGATGTTTTTATAAAATTGAACTGTGCACTGTTTGGATGTTAAAACTTGAGTAATCAACACAAGAAATATTGAAATCTCATTCAGGCTTTATTGGTTTAATTTGATGCGCTTTAATATGGAGAGAAGTTCTGCACCTACAGTACAGTATGAACACAGAACCCTTCCCATTGATTGCTTGTTCTTTATGTATTAATGTAGTGATTTATGTATTGAATTTTACATTCAGGTCTATGGCTTGAGTAAAATACGAGTATTTTGCTTTGTCAAACACTGAGCTGAGATGACTGGTCTGAACCTGCTCGGCTCTAATAAATTAACTCCTGGCGTGCCTGCCAGACCACACGCCTGCTGTCAGTTGTGAAATATGACCAATTTACTTCCCTTTTTCACTCTTCACTTTACCCTTTGACCTCCTCGTCTTTTACTCCGTCTCCTTTATGTTCTGTTTTCTCTTCCTTTTCTCTTTGTTCCTGTTAGACTTCTTTCTGATTTCTTCATGAACTTGTTGTCTAGCTGCTTTGTCTCACCTTTTGTCTCATTTCATCACATGGTTGTTTCGGTAAGTTGGCCTCTGCTATACTTAACCCCGTTTAAGGCCAAATTTAAAAGCAGTGTTTTTATTTTAACCCAGGGCAGAGTTTGATTAAAATCTTAGATGAATTCTTAAAACGGTGCTAAAAATAAATGTTAACTTGACATTGCGCAAGTAATACAACAGTACATCTTTGCTGCAAAGTTGCTAATAATATACACTATATGGACAGAAGTACTGGGCCACCTACACATAACACCTACAGGAGTTGCTTGGCCATGGAAACCCATGCAGTGATGGATGTGCAAAGTTTTTGTGCTGATATTAAATGCCAGAGGAGGTTTGGAGCTCTGCAGTTATTGAATCAGCACAGTGTTGGCGACTTTTACCCAGTGTGCCTCAGCACTCGGTGACCTCACTCTGTAACTTTGTGGTCTACCACTTTGGGGCGGAGTTGCTTTGGTTCCTAACCTAATACCACTTACAGCTGATTGTGGACTATCTAGGAAAGAAGAAATTTAACAATGTCAAAATGGTGGCGTCTACTTACAGCACCACGCTCGAATTCAGCGAGCTCTTTAGAACGACCCTTTGGAGACTGCATGGTTAGGTGCTTGGTTTTATGTGGCAGTGGGACTGAAAACACCTGAATTAAAAGGTTAGGAGGTATGGTGTAATTTATTTAATAAATTCAAATACACTATATGGACTAAATGTGGTGACACATGAGATTAGATAAGACTTTACTTCCTGCTCCTTTCTAGTTGTAGTCCCTCTTTATGTAATAAAGTTGAAAATCCCCCCCCATTTCAAGCATAATAAATTGATAAACTTAGCCATTTTGGAAGCTTTCAGGATGAATTACAATTAAATTATTTTATGGACCTTTCTAGTTTCTTCTGAGAAGGCACATTTTATTCTAATTTAATGTGTATTTAAACTTTAAGAAGTTTATAGAGTGGGATTTAATATTTCTCTGGAAGTTTATTGGAAGTTTTTTTTTTTATTTAATTATATATTTTTTTTTTTTTTTTTTTTTTAAATTGAATTTCTTGTTTTTTCAGTGACCAAACATGGATCACCAAGTACATTGTGATGCTGTACTGCACCCAGCTGACTTTCATTGAGAAGAAAATCAGTTTATAATGTTGGATGAAGCAAACAAAATGTGCCTATAGATTAGTAATCTTTAGCTGGGGAAAAAAATTATTTTTATAGTATTGTTTTGTGTCTGTTGGGAATATTGGGCCTCAGTGTGTCACTCCTTGTTCACCTGGTGCCTGCTTCTTAGAAAATCCGACTGTTGATGAAAGAACATGACCAAAATAAGCAGCACAGTTGAGGGGATTAAGGTTGTTTAAGAGCTTCTAAAATTACAGTCCCCAAAACAGCATATCCAGATGCTGCCTTCCTTATCCGCTGCAGGTAACACAAGGGGTGGTAGTGCAGAGGAGCTGAGAGTAGTGAGTAATTCACTCACAGCCACCCTTTGGGGTGAACTCTTAACATTTTTGCTGTCCTAGACTCCAGCTGATGTGACTGTCATGGTAGAAGCAGGCGGCATTACAGTTTGGAGCTGGCTTTGTGTAGTCCACTGATCGGGGGCAGTGCATGAGTCTTACTGTAGAGAGAGGTAATTTATTCAGTATTTCATCTTTGAAGTTACTCTAAGCTCTACTTTTATTTTAAATATCATTGGGAAGAGGGGTATTGGTGAAGTAATGAGTTTTATGTATAAATCTGAAATGCTCAGTTACACCTGGGATAGCCTTCAGCCTCCCATGTTCAGGAAATGGATGGAAGAATGGATGTCATTGTCTAATGCAGTGAATTTTAAAATTTTTTTTTTTTTTTTTTTTTTTTTTTTTTAGATATCAAATCTATAGATATAAAAAAAATGACAAATATGCATCATTGAATACACTTATCTCACTTATACTTTTTATCAAGCATTTATTAAAAAGTTTAGAAGCCAAGATGAAGATACGTAAATGTTATACATTGCTATTGCTAATACATTAGCCTCCTCACTATGGAAGCTACTAATGTTAGATTCCTGGAGAAATGTTCTGCCATTCTTCTCATCAAGGTGATGGGTTTTTATGAAGATTTTCTCTGTTCTTTACAATCTCTTGTGTGATTATAGCCATATGCTTCTGGTGTCTGGAAACAATTTTGTCGTCCAGTATTTTGGTGTATCCAGACATTCTTGGTGCACTCATGGGGCCACATAAAGTCACACTACCACCTCCGTGTTTCAGCTGTGGGACAGTGCACTCCCTGAGCGCCCACTGTGGTGGTTTGTTCACCTCAAACATGCTGGATCCCTTCTGAACTGAAGGAATTTATCTTGGTCTCATCTGTATCTGACCAAAGAATGTTCTCCTAATGTTTATCAGATGTCCCTTCATATTCTTTAGCAAAGAAGAAACCTGCATTTTTATGCCAAAGAGCAAAGTTGTTTTTTTTTTTTTTTTTTTTAATTTTTCCTCCCCTCCTCCTCCTTCAGTGCTCACAGGCTTTCTATTGTGTATATCAATGAATACATATGTATTCACTTTTGTTTCTACTTTGAGGCTTGGATTTTCAATATAGTCTTTCCAAAATTATTTTTCTGATTGTTAATAACAGCAACACTACCTTCAATTATTGAGGTTAATCCCAGCATGATTGAATCAGGATAGCAGGAGGAAATCAAAGTTATCTAGTACTTGTTTGTAAGAGGGTTTACTATTGGATTATGGATGGCAGGAGCTTCAGTAAGTGCTCAGCTGGCTAGTGTTTACACAGGAACAGTGACTAATGTGATGACCATAGTGCTCACGCATTAGTGCCACATGTAAGAAAAACAAAAGAGCAACTCTTCTTCAGGTGTCTGAGGATGGAGGATGTGATTAGTCTGTCAGCAAAAAACAGTCCATCGACATTTACATTCAGCAGGATATTAGGATTGCAGTGCATAAACCCCTTAGTGCAAAGAGGAATAATCATTGATTAAAGTTGCACTGCTTGTTCAATTTAGAGACTATTGTTCATTTATGCTTATGATTGTTTTATAGATCTCTGTACATATTGATTGTAGACTACATCTTCGTATGTTAAAACAATATTTAATAAGTCAACTTAATTTTAGTTTTTCTCTGGGCCTGTTTTGTGACTTGTACATGACTTGCAGTGACTTAACTGTATTAGTTTTGTGTTTATTTTAAAGTCTTAAATTTTTATATTAAGTGGAACAGGGCACTGGGAGTAACATGCCTGTTATGTGTAATTGGCTCACCTGTCTCTCCTGCCCTCAGTTTTCCACTCAAACATGCAGTGAAATAAAAAATAAGGTGTTGTGCTTCAATTTAAACAAAAACTAATAGACACACTCCTGTTTTCTCTCATTTTGAGTTGACGATAGAGCAGTCAAATATATGCAGTCATGCCAATATGAAACTGTATTGAGGCATATTGAATGTGATTTAATGCATTAATAGGATAACAAGCTGAAAAATTGCCCTGATTGGCAAGCGATTTGTGATTATTTGGACCATCGTCAATCCCCAAGACAAAACACAGTACGATTAGTAGATGCCAAATAGGATCACTTCTCATTACATTAACTAGAAAGAAAATTATGTATGTACTGACACAGGCCTTCAAGGTAGCAGTGCTTTGCTTCAAGTCACTTTGTACTCGTTTTTATTTAACACACAGTGACCCCAAGTAGTTACAAAGTCTGCTCCTAAAATTGGTTGATTACAAAAACTTTGACATTTCCTTAGAGAATGTATTAAGGCAGGGGTGGGCAACTCCAGGCCTCGAGGGCCGGTGTCCTGCAGGTTTTAAATATGTCCCTGATGCAACACACCTGAGTCACATATAGAAGTCATTAGCATTACTCTGGAGAACTTGACTGCATACTGAGGAGGTAATTCAGCCATTTGATTCAGGTGTGTTGGATCAGGGACACATCTAAAACCTGCAGGACACCGGCCCTCGAGGCCTGGCGTTGTCCACCCCTGTATTAAGGAGATGCAGGAAGCTAGAAATGCTGTAAAAGCCTGGGTTCAAAATAGCTACAAGGACAATGTCAACTCAAGCACAATGTGCAGCTCTTTTTAGAGGTTAAAAAAAAAAAAAAAACCCAAGGGTAACAGCAAAAGACAAGTAGAAACTTCAACAACTTGATGAACCCTTTGCTCATTTAACCACCATACGAAAAGCTGGAAGAATGAAATGGTATTAATGGAAGGGTGCCATGAAGGACACTACTCTCAAAAAAAATGTTTTGGCATCTCTCAAGTTTGCAAAAGACTGACAGAATGTTCCTCAAACCCTCTGTGGACAGAGGGTAAGTTGAAGAAGAACTTTTTGGCAAAAATGCACAAAGCTATGTTTGGAGGCAGGAGGCACCACATAACACAAATCCTCCTCTCACATCTATGGCTTGTTGGTGGGAGCGTGATGGTTTGGGACTGCTTTGATATCTCAGGGCCTGGATACCTTGCAGTCAGTCAGGCAGCGCTGAATTTAAAATTGTATCGGGGAAATTTTGCAGGATGTTGAGGCAGCAGTGCAAGATGGTTGAAAATGAAGATTTGTATTTTGAAGTGGCAAAACCAGAGATTCGGAAGCCAATGTGAAGAAATCACTGTTGTAGGTGCATAAGGATTTAAAGCTGCCACTAAGCTTTTAGTTGTGCAGTCAGCACCAATATGTATTATGGTAGGCTGACAAGATGACAATCACATTTTGCTTGACAACCAAAAAATGGTTTGCGTAGCTTTAAAAGGCTTTTAACTAGGGCAAGGTGGATGAACTAGATTGGTGGAATATTATATTAAATGGAGCCAGAGATATTGCTTTTGCTTTCATTAAAGGTACTTTGTAGCAACATTATTTTAGAAACTGAAATTGAAAATTATAAAAGAAAAACAGGTATAGTTTAACTGTTTTATCTATTTATTTTATTTTTTTTGTAAATCTCAAATCATTTCTACTTCTACTAAAATTAAGTCTGTCTTCTTTGTTCTGCTGGTCAGAAGGAATCCTTAATAAATTCACAGCAAATGCATTCTACAGTTTCAAGCACAGGGTAATAATTTATTCCTAGAATCTTAAAACCAGATTTTGTATGTTCCAATCACAGAAGAGCATACACCAGCACTTGTCCCCTTCTCACATTTATTCCAGGGTTTGTACGGGTGCTGGAAATCCTTGAAACTGCTTGGATTTTAATATTGTCCTTTCAAGGTTTGAAAAGTGCTTAAACTTTGGATATAGTGCTTGAAACTGCTTGAAATTGTAACAGCTTAAAAAAAAAAAAAGATGGAGAAAGAAAATGAGTCAGAAGGTCTAAAATGAAAAATTTTCCACCTGGCATTAGTCTGTTTGTGACCCCGCCCCTTCCCCGAAGACAGAGTTGCTGTTTTAATGAGTGTTTGGAAAACTGTGAATTCCAATTATGGATAAGACGAGTATGGACAAAAGTCATGTGCGAGAAAAGAATAATCTGTGCAAATCTGATTCTGCAAGCGCAGGTATTGATCCTGGAAAAGGTGTATGAACCCTGTTGTTCAAGGAGGTTATGTTTTTGGTAACGTTTGTGTGCATGTGTATAATTGTCAACACAACAGCTTATAAACCTTTGAATGAGTTCTAATAAAACTTTGTAGGGGTGTAGAGTAGGGTCTTGTTAACAAACAAGTAAAATTTGGCTTACATTCCAAGGTCAACTTAATGATTTATTGGTTGAAAATTGACCAAAAGCGTCATACTTAGAAATTCTGATTCTTACAAGTCTGGTGTGTATTGCCAATATATGGAAAGAACTGTATAAAGATTTTACATGTCATGTCACATTTGACCTCTGATCTCTCCTTCGAGGTCAGTGAATTGATCTGTGTCAAAGTAATGCCAAAGTAATAATAATGCTATATAGTGCTATTTCTTATTGCTATTGTGTTAATGTTGCTTTGGACCTCTTACCTCTTCAAGGTCAACTAAGGTCATAAAATATATTATCTTTAAAACTGCTTAAAATTTGCCTTTCTTAGTATTGGTAACATTTAGGAAATTATACTGTGTATGGGGGGAATTTAAATAGTTTGCATTCAAATATCCTGTCATATTTGAATTCTGACCTCACTTTTACATTTCACATCTGCCCCCCCCCCCCCCCCCCCCCCCCCCTCAGTTGACCCCAAAATGTTATATCTTTAAAGAAAGTATTGTCAAGAGAGAATGAATCCACATAGATAAAAAAATATTAAATTATACCCAAAATTATTTCAAGTACTCCCAAAAAAAGGTATTAATTCATCTGCCTTCACTCGCACATGAACTTGACTGACATCCCATTCTTAATCTCTAGGGTTTAATATGATGACGGCCCACCCTTTTATAGCTATAACAGCTTCAGCTCTTCTGGGAAGGCTTTCTACAAGGTTTAGGTGTGTTTTTTTTTTTTTTTTTTTTTTTTTTTTTTTTTTTATTGGAATTTTGACCATTCTTCCAGAACTGCATTTATGAGGTGAGACGCTGTTGTTGTTGGATGAGAAGGCCTGGCTCTAATTCATCCCAAAGGTGATCTATTGGGTTGAAGTCAGGACTCTGGTGTGGAAGAACTTGACTGGCCTGCACAAACGCGCTCATCCATGTCTTTATGATCCTTGCTTTGTGCACTGGTGCACAGCCATGTTGGAACAGGAAGGGGCCATCCCTAAACTGTTCCCACAAAGTTGGGAGCATGAAATTGTCCAAAATATCTTGGTATGCTGAAGCATTAAGAGTTCCTTTCACTGGAACTAAAGAGCTGAGCCCAATTCCTGAAAAACAATCCCACACCATAACCCCCCCCCCCCCCCACCAAACCTTACACTTGGCACAATGTAGTCAGACAAGTACCGTTCCCCTGGCAACCACCAAAGCCAGACTCATCTATTGGATCACCAGACAGAAGTGATTTGTCACTCCAGAGAACCTGTCTCCACTGCTCTAGAGTCCAGTGGTGACGTGCTTTACATCACTGCATCCAACACTTTACATTGAGCTTGGTGATGTAAGGCTTGGATGCAGCTGCTCGGCCATGGAAACCCATTCCATGAAGCTCTCTGTGCACAGTTCTTGAGCTAATTTGAAGGCCACATGAAGTTTAAGTCTGTAGCGATTGACTCCGCAGAAAGTTGGTGACCTCACTATGCACCTCAGCATCTGCTGACCCCGCTCTGTCATCATTTTACATGGCCTACTAGTTCATGGCTGAGTTGCTGTTGTTCCCACTAGCTTCCACTTTGTTATAATATCACTAGCAGTTGAATGTGGACTATTTAGTAGTGAGGAAATGTCATGACTGGGCTTGCTGCACACATGGCATCCCATCACGGTACCACGCTGGAGTTCATTGAGCTCCTGAGAGTGAGCCATTCTTTTACAAATGTTTGCAGAAGCAGTCTGCATGCCTGGGTGCTTGGTTTATATACCGGTGGCCACGGAAGTGATTGGAACGCCTGAATTCAATGATTTGGATGGGTGAGGGAATACTTTTGGTAATATAGTGTGTATTAAAATGGGTTTCAATAAGGGAAATAACAGAAGCCTGCACTTTGCACTTGTTTTTACTGCACTATAAACTTAAAGTAGAAATTTACACTTACACAACATTTACACACACACACATACAAAATGTATTAGTATTCCATCCATCCATTTTCTTCCAGTTATCCAATCCAGGGTTGCAGGGGGGGCTGGAGCCCTTGAAAATAAATACTGCCCAGAGAGTAAGCTACCTTGGTGGAGGTTTGTGCTCTGAGTGCTTTTTGTTTTATTTATTTATTTAAAGGAAGAAATGTAGTTCAAGGAATCTTTTTTTTTTTTTTTTTTTTTGTTTTTTTTTTTTTTTTGTTTAAATTCCTGTCCATTACTGGAGTGGTTTATTTATTTGACAGCAGTCGGCATGCTGATCCCTGGTAGTGGTAAACATACTTGTGCTTGGACATAGCAATCGAGCCACTTATGTCCTGTGTTTGCAGGTTGATTAACAGTTGAACTGGCGACTAAAGATCAGTCACACTACTTAAAGCTTACAAAATAAACATTTGTAGGTGAGTGTACAGATTTGGTCCAGCCTCTCAACATCTGTTGGATGGATTGATCTGAGGATTTGTACAGACTGGTTGGCCCAGAGGATCAACAGTACTCACTGACTTGGTGATCCCCTCATTCTGCATCTAAACATCTCATAAATTATTGGATGGGTTGTCACAAAAATTGATATGTGGATATTTAGACACTCTCAGGATCAGTTTTCATACATTCTTCTCAAAACATCTGGACATATAACAAAGAATATATCTGATGCTTCCCCATCAGCCTCAGTTGCATCTCATTGTGTTAAAAGTGTGAATGAGGTAAACATTAAATCAGAGGGGTGTACTGCAAAGTGAGGTTGAGTCAGTGAGGTATGTTGAGCCTAAAGCCATGGGAACTTATCCTGCACGGCTAAATGGATCCGGAGGAGTGTGCGTTCAAATTTTGGTTTAAAATTGTCCGTAAGTAGCATTTTCTGATTATTTTTCTGAAAATATGCTTCAAGTGCGGTAAATGGTCTCATTTGAGGAAATATGTTGTGTACGCAAAGCTGTTGAGCTGTATGTTTGTGAGCAATGCCACAGACTGAAGCAAGTTTTGGTAGTGTGAACTGTATACTACATGTAGCTAGGAATTTACATGCATTCAGTTGATTGTGCATAAATGTTTTTTTTTTTTAAAAAGCTTGCTCTATATGTTGTCTCAATTTAAGGGAAGGCTGGTTATTGTAAATGTATTTATCAGTTAATTTCACTTTCATGTGTCTAATGACTACATTTATTTCTCCATATTTCATGCTAAGCAGCGCTATCCTGCAGTCTCCCACAAAAGGTTTGATTAGTTCGGTAACAAGTGCAAAGTTGTTTTGACCCACAATTGGTATGGTTACAAGTATAAGAATGAGGCTAAGTGTGTAAAAATGCCCAAATTTCCCTTTCTAAACCTGCCTGATTATTTGCATTTAATTGGCTGCAGATGTTCTGTTTTCCAAATGAGACTGGCAGCTCTGAATTGTGTACGCTTTCACTGTGGCCTGTTTGCATTTGGCTGGATGAAAAATCTCAGCTTATATTCCTCTGTATACTTTATAGATTTGTTTGACATGTGCATCTGATTTTTTTTTTTGTTTTTTTTTGTTTGTTTTTTTTTTCCCAATACATGCAAACAAACATTTGAGTCCCTACACAGTCATGAAAATAGTTCCTACCAAGGAGTAAATGTAACACAGAAGGGCCTCCTGGTTCCTGTGTATTTCAGAGAGCTTTACTTTTTGGGCGAGCCTTGCTACTTAGTTAAACAAAAGGGCCTCCATGTTGGTCCTCTAGGTAAACACACTTTCCTGAGAAAACACGGACACAGTTACACTTTAACCTGCCCGGGAGGCCACAACTACATCCTCCCGGACAGTTTAGATCGAACTGGGCTATAGTTCAGACTCTCAGTGAGAATCATGTGCTGCACGTGAAACCACGCAGGCCTGTCAAACAATGGAGCCTTTGACAGCCATATTCCCCCTCCCTAGTCCACAGTACAGTCAGGCCACTGTCTCTCTAGGGCTTGGATGTCACTCCCCATCTCTGTTTTGCTCCCCTGGAGCTGACCAGCTGGCTCCTAGGCTCTGGGATGTGAAAGCAGCAGCACAGAGGGGCTACAGTCAAAGGTTAGACCAGATTAGCTCTTCAGAGAGGCCAGCAGCTACTCAGCCCAACCAAGTCCAAGTTGTTCCACGTAAATAACCTGATAAGTTCAGCTACTTCAGAGTAGGTTGAACTAGTTCTTTAATAGTCTGACCTACCTGACATAATCTCAATTTTGTCTATCCCTTAATCGTGCTCAGTCCTGCTTTTGACATTGATTTTTGGCTTTTTTTGGGGGGGGGGCAGAATTTTTTTTATTTTATTTATTTATTTTTTTAATATGCCCTATGGTGCAGTAACCAGAATGTAATATTAAATTCATAGAGAGAAAATATGCACCATGGCAAGAGTGTGAATTATATTTTGTTTTGAGCAGTGAACTGCAATTTAAATGGCAGCCAGTTAGCAAAGATTGCACAATTGAGCAACTGCAGAGGGAAACACAAGTCAGTCAAATTTGAATAAAATACAGATGGCTAAGCTTGAAGGTGTTTCATGCCCTGTATTTTGCATATACTTCAGTATACACATTATCTGCTACATACGTTAACTGTTCAGCATATAAGTTTCTCTGGTGTGCATTATGGGTATTGTGTGTTATATTTGGTTCACAGTTCATTCTAACTACATACTTAAACGCATACGTGTTTAAGTATCGCCACCTGTAATGCAAAATGGAGAGACTAAAGCACATCACTGTGCCTCTGTTACAGCATAAACAAAGGTTTGATTGTGCTTTGAAGCCATTGTGACTGGAGAAATTTTAGTACTCAGAATGAAATGGCTAACTGAAGTCTCAAGCCTGAACAGATTTCAACATTTGAAACGATGAATAAAGCGTTCTTATCTCTCTGCTAGATGATGGACATATAGGCAAGCGATGATGGTGTAGTTATGTAGAGCTGCCACCTCCCCCAGGCAGCGGCGGTCATGTAAACAGACAACGCTCTAGAGGAATGCTGGACTCTGTGACCTCCCGCCCCGAGTGCTGTTACAGTGCACTGAGTTCAGCTAAAACAGCCCTCCCCATGCTGCGCCTCCCCAGAGCTCCGCCTCACCCAACCCTACTCTGAGGCCCCTCAGGGTGGAAAAAAAAACACACCTCTTTCACCCAACACCACAGCCTGTTCGCATACGCATATTCACTTACATGAACATAGACAGAAAGCCAACTGCTCCTTTTCTTTGCCACCATAGCTGTCAGGGCATCAAGCTCTGCTTTCAGGCTGTCTTATTCTTTGGTTAAATGTGCTTAGTCGTTCGTTTATTCATTCATTCATTCATTCTTGTCGAGTAAAAAAACAGCAGCTATTTTGTTCAGTACTATATTTTCAGCCTCAGTTGTAGAAACAGAATTGAATTGTAAATAAACCTGTCTCTAATACTAAAGCACTCTAAAGCATTCTTTCCTCTTGCCAGTCAATATTTCAAATATGCTAACTGATACCCTGACCTCAATTTTGGTTAGAAAATAGAACCACATGAGTTTTTAAAATTACTTTTTGTAAAACAAAACAAGTGTTTTTCTGATTAAACTCTTTCCCTGCTTCAAAACATAAACATTCAGTGAAATATGATTTGGGAGGAGCGTAGTACAGTGTCAAGCAGACACTGCCATCTGCTGGAGTGCAAATTGAGGTGAAAGAGCAGGTCAGCAAGGATTGATGCGCTAAGATGCTGGTTTGTAAAGTTAAGCAGACTTACATGTGACAGTGCTGAGCAGCAGCACTTTGGATAAAAGCAAGGCAGACACGGAGATCCACGACTAACAGAAATTCAGTTTTTTTTACTCGCATACTAGATGTAACCCCACTAAGATCTCTTGCATAAATCAAGTCAGTCAGAGGGAAGACTTAGTTAAAACGTATGTGAAGCTGAGTTGCAGCTGTTCACATGTCATGGTTTATGAATCTTAAGTGGATTTTATAATTGATTGCAGAAGTAGAGGGATGATTATTGCTTCGCTGCAACTCGTCACATTAAACACGAGAGGCCTAACACATGTATGTGTTGCTTGTGTGCACAGTTAGACGTGGATGCACACATGCACAGAGGCACACGCACGTGCAGACACACACAATCACAGTTAGCCGTTGTCTGAGGAAATGAGGAGCTGTCTGGTGCCATAGCAACCAATGCGGATATCCCACCCTTCTAGAGCAAGACAGAAAAAAAACAAAAGTGGCAATGAAAGATTGACAAGCCCCTAATGAGATCCTTGCTACAGAGATTATCTGTTTATCTGTCTGTCTCATCTATCTGTCTGTCTGTCTTGTGGTCAGCCAGTTTATCACAGACTGAATCGGGAAAGTGAAAGCATCAAACTAAGGCTATGGCAACATCAAGAAATTTTAGGAAACAAAATGTAAGGAACAGAATAGCCAAGCGTGGGTGAGAAAAGAGGGGAGCGCGAACTGATGTGGAAGGAGAGAAATGAAACAAGGCAAGACGAAAAATGCTTAGACTACTCTCTGGGGCATGTCTGTCTGTTGTGAGCACTGAGCCATTGCCTAAAAACACAGACTGCCGCAGTCTGCATCAGCCTGCCTCGCACCGCCGTGACTCCCGTTTGAACTGCACTCATATGTAATACTATTATTCTGGCCCATATACCAGGTTACATAACACTCCGAGCCAAATTCTGACCTCAATCTGAAAAACAGTCAGTCTTGCACTGATCAAAATGTTAGACTCCTTATGAGCACTGACGTATGTGGAGTGCAGTAACAAAAAAAAGTCAAGACATCACATGGCTGTTAATTGCCAAAGTTTGCTGATTTGGACTACTACCTGCTCTACATATGAGCTGTTAATCATTGTGGGTTTTTTTTTTTTTTTTTTTTTTTCCTTCTGTAGGCGGCTGCAAGAACTTTTGTAATAGATGGAGAGCACCGACTGCGTTACCTGCTCTGGTAAGTCCTTATTGAGCCTCACTTCCTGTGCTGGCCTGCAGTTGGAAGTCACACGTATTGCTATGTACACCACACACAACATCCCTGTTGGAAAAAGACTCCACTCCCATGCACTTCTCCTGTCTTTGTGGCCACTTTATAGTAGTAGTGCATTATGAGTGATAGTCTTTGTGTGTCTGTGTGGTGGTGATGCTATTTATGTCAGGGGTGTATGGCAGAAGACCACACGAAGTGACTCACAGCACTGATATGACCTAAATCTTTTTTTGCTGCAGTGTCATTGCATTGTCTTTGTGTGAAGCCAGCCAGCTAGCTTTGCTAACACTGTTGGGCTTTGATGTGCTGCCCTGAAGTGAGTGTGGAGCATGTCAGTAAAACTGTAGAGTCAGAGGGTTGAATGAGACTCGAGAGAGGCCGTGACTTAGACTTCCGTTAATAATAATATAAAAAAAAAAAAAAAGAGCCGCAGTTTATAGATTAAAATAACTGTCTCTTGTCGGAGTTGTCAGAAATCATCATAGAGGAAGTAAGCCTTTAGTACAAATTCATATGAAAAGCTTTAAGGGATTTTTTTCTTTTTTTTTTTTTTTTTTATATTAGATATTTTATCCTTACATGACCTCGTCTGACTATTTTGATACTTCCTTGTGTGCATTAGTCCTCCACTGCACCTTTATGCTTGGTCCACCTGTGAATGAAGTGTAGTGAAAAGCATTCAGTTGCTCGTGTCTCCATGCTGGTCCCCCCCGGGCACCCTGGTATGGCCCAGGGTGCCTCATTCTCCTCTTCAGGAGTGCAGTGGTTGCAGCCCCACCTGATGCACTTATCTGCTTGCCTACTGATCTACGCCTTGGCCTGAGGAGGTGGGTGGAGTAATGATTGGACTACCAGCCAATAACGCTCCTCATCGTGATAGCGTTGAAGTGACTTGACACATTTATTCAGCCAATCAGACAACACTGCAGCAAAGGAAGCAGCAGTTTTTTTTTTGTTTTGTTTTTTTTTTTTTAAAGTAGGGGTGTCTTTGCTGTCCTGTGCTTTCACAGGTTTTGCAAGACAAAGCTAATTTGAAAAACTCAAGTGAAACCAAGTTATGTGGTTATTAATGAAACTTCCACTACTAGATGGGATTCTTCATAATCAATACTGCTTTTGAATGCAAGGCGTATAGATGAAAACAAAATTTTGGTTTTGTACTATATTGCTTAAAACCAACCACTGCAGCTATTAATGGGCACATAATGAGCAACATATTCCTGTTACACTGTTACTCTTGACAGCTAAAATACCACGGTTTTCTTTTCGCCTTGGAGACATTTGAAAGGGTTGGTTCGGTCTTGGTTTCGGTTGGTTATCATTCGCTCATTCACAGCTTGGATTCACCCTCTGCTCACCTTGGTCTAAAAGAGAATTGATTTAGGTTTAGATAAGCTTTGCTCCATGGGTGCTTTAGGTATAGCCACCACCTCAAATGCCTTGTTAAATTGTGGAACTTGAAACTTATGCACATAATTCCTAAAGAATTGACCCTGGATACAGTTTATTACCTTTAGTCTCCGCAAAGTCAGAAAAAAGCCTATTACCTTGTCTGACACAGCGTGGCAGTGCCGTCTTAACGGCTGCAGAAATGGGCCACATATCAGTGTCCAGCCGGCAGAGGACCTCTCTATTAGTGTGCCCCTAACTGCACATGTTACCGGTCCCTTATCGGTCAATATTCCCTGTGAGCTTAGATGAGAGGTGGTTGTCTTGAGGTTTTATCTTGCAGTGCTGGTTGGTGATTGTGTTTTAAATGATTTTTGTGCTTTGACCAGATGGATACACTTATTTTTCACCAACATGGTCCGTGGTATGTAAGTAGGATATGGTCTAGTTGGCATCTGAAAGTTTCTATGTGAATAAATTTTTTTTTTTTTTTTTTTTTTTTAAAAAAGCGTAATAAATGATCAACATTAGATTTTATTTAGAAATGTGTACTATATTAACGATGTGAGTATGCAGTGTGCATATTATTGGGAAGTGGTCAATGTTTTTAGTTTTTAACTGAATATTACCAAAACTTACTAAATGAAATTTCAACAAACTTTTATGGAAAGTTCAGCTGTAGGTTATGGAAAAACAAAACAAGTAATTAGTTAGTGTTGTGGATCTGGATGCAGGTCAAGGATTATTTTTAATTAATTTTTTAACACTGAGATATGACAAAATAAAAATGCATTTTTGGTTTTGCCTCATGAACTACTGCTCGGTAAATAAAGAATAAACAATTTGGTTATTTTGACACAGATTATATGTTTCTAAATATTTTGTTTAATATCCTGAGTTTTTGGAGAAGTGTCCCTTCTAGGAGCCCTGTAGTGTTCACCATAAAGTGATATGTCTGACACCTTTTTTTAATCTATTAAAAAAAGGTAACGTTCCAGCTCTTGGGATGACTGAAATCACATTTGTATACTTAAACACTGAATGGCTTTTTAAAATTCTGAATAATCCTTTGATTCAGAACCTGAGAACCCACTTTTAAGTGATGAAATGTCACCAACGTCCAAACATTCACAGATGATGGAGCGTAGAATATTTTTCTATTTCCTTTTGTGCTTCAATACCGTTGATTTTTGTCAATAATGGTCATGCGATACCGCAGGATGTAGGTTTGTCTGCATGTTTTCTCTGTCTACATAAAAGGTAACGCATGGACTTAAGTTTTTAAACACCTTGTTTATTGGATTCATGTGTAGTTTGCTTCATCCAAACACATTTCTTTCTGTTAGGGTTTAATGGCAGGTTTTTGCACCACTGGATCTAGTGTGGGGTGTATTGACAGCAGAGTTCGGAAAATCTTTCACTCATTTGTATTTGAAAAGTTAAAATGTTTAAATGCTTGTCTGTTACATTAAAGAGGATCCAGAGAGTCACCTCTCTGTAATATCTCGCATTCCTCTTTCTGCAGACCAGCAGGAATTCATGACTCGGCGCTGCTCTGCATGTTTACACAACTTAGAGATTTTTAATTATCAGATCAAAATGAAAGATTATACAATTGTGAATTTATTTTTTTAATATCAAAATGAATTTCTTGAATTGCTTCATAATTACATTTATATTTTACAGTGGGGGAAAAAATAGCTATATCGTTAAATTACAGTGCAGTCACTCATTCAGAACGTGTTCATATTTAATTGACACTCAGAAACATTTCTGTATATCTGTACCACTTCAATATTCGGGTATTGATTAAAAATGAACATTATTTCTGATTTTTATCCAGTGACTGCATCAATATCCACATTGGTGTTCAGTTCTGTTAAAGTTTCATTGTGAAAGCCTGCAGACTGTAGTAGCTCTACCAACTATGTCTTTGTCCTTCCTCCATCCTTCCAAGCCTTACAGTTACAGTTCATGACTCACAAGGTACTGTGTGTGTGTGTGTGTGTACGGCTATCTGTGTATGTGCTGGGAAAAGCTGGGGAAGATGCAGTACTGTATGAACTTCAGACATACTGGATTATTCCAGATTAGGAAAGCTATGTACTTTGTGGATGTGTGTGTGTGTGTGACTCCATTGGGTGGCGTTAATGTGGTTGAATGACCAGTGTGTTTCATGTGGCCTGAAAAAGTGAGAGTGCAACTGAGTCATCAGACAAACACAATAGAAGAGACAATAGAACAGGAAACCACAGTGGTGCCTACACACCCTAGTGCCATACTCACATTTAAGCAATCAAGTAGCCCCAACTGTGTAAGAAATGTTGCTTTCCACTGTTCTGAATCATGTCTCACATGTTATTGGAGAGACCCACCCAACTAGTGGTCTGATTTATTGCTTTAGAAACAAAAGCAGGTGTTTTATAGTTATATGTGCAGTGTTGAATCCTTTGTGTGAATTACTCACCTACAGTTGAAGAGGACAGCAGTTGTGCTCTTTTAGTGTTAACTGTGGATGTATTTGTATCCGAGAAATGAAGTAGGATATGAAATAGTGCATTATTATATTAGCCCACATAGTGATTTATATTCTAGGATTAGGCAGTCATGTAAAAGTCAGGTGAAACAGAGGAAAATTAGTGAGGTCGCCAAGAATTACTGCTGCTGTTCAAATACTAAGTGTCAAAATGATTAGACTGCACGTAAAAGTCTGAGATCAATATGTAAACTACACAGATGTAGCTTTGCATATTGCTGTGTAACATGTCTCATACTGTAGGTTCCGATGATTAGTAGTCTCTAGGAATTAATCTCAGGAACCTCCTGTTCATAACAACACGGCATATAAAATTTTCCTGACGATTTGCAGTGCTTGTTACTCTGTATTATGTGAATGCATGATCATACTCCTCTTTTCTGCTGGTTATCAAATGTAAGGCATCAGCTGCACCTATACAATCTAAAACTTAGATATTTGTATGATTTTAAAACTAGAACTAAACAGATGCTATTTGTTGAATGAAATTAGGGAGGGATGACTTAGTGTTTGCTACTGACAGTATCATGATTCTTAAATTTAGCTTGCGATCAGTGTACCGTTGTCTGGGGAAGTCTCTGTGCAAATATTAACCCCTTCTTGTTTGCAGCCTTAATCTGGCTTTAATTCTTTCTGACCAGTTACTGTCATCTCATATATTCCGATTATTGGCTCTCATTCCTCCTCCACAGCAGACATGTGTAACAGTCTGGTAATGTCTGTGTAATATTTGGCATTTTCCAACCTAGTGTGCTCCACTTGTTGTTAAAGTGATTCAGTGAGGCAGCTTCCAGAGAGTGATGTCCAAAATGTAAAAGAGCAACTTGTTTGAGGTGAAAGGCGTGACCACGCACTACAGACACTACAAAGATGCAGTGTCTGTGGCATCACCCACAGGTTTCTGAGGGGAGGTTTTCACACCAGGACCTGGGTTGCCCAGCCCAAATTTAGGCAAAGAGGTGGTGCATGGAAGGATAAATGATAACAATTTGCTGCTAGAGGCTGAGAAGGCTGGCTGTTAACACACTACAAAGATGCTCTAAAATTAAAATTAGGAGCCCCCCCCCGATTGTGGGTTGAGTCTTACAATACTGTCACCTGTAGATATATAGAGACTGTAGCAGCATATACATATGTATCATTGCATGCAGTAACATTCATCAAAATTAATAAAGCACCTTTAATATGACAGGTTAACAT
Organism: Archocentrus centrarchus; assembly: GCF_007364275.1. NCBI lineage: Eukaryota > Metazoa > Chordata > Actinopteri > Cichliformes > Cichlidae > Archocentrus > Archocentrus centrarchus. Next base: position 20,044,926 of record NC_044359.1, read on the forward strand.
CTCTGCATTAAGAATATATTGTTTTATGTAATAAGTCATTGAACACATTCTTGCTCCTCAGCAGCCAGTATGGTAACACCTTTTTTTAAAATGGGTGGATATTTTGAATGCCCTAAATTAATGGGGGCAGAATTTGGTTACAAGAGCTTAAAGATGTCATGTTTAGAATGAACAGATATAAAAAAAAAAAAAAAAAAAAAAAAAAAAAAAAAAAAGTTTGAAGGCTGGGAAGTTTGTCCAAAGTTTTAAAAAGCTTTTTTCACACAAGCTACACATCTGCTATGCATGTGCAAAGCTCTAAATGGTCTGGCTTTATTAATGGCTCAGTCTATGCTGTCATGATCATGTTTCCCATCAAATCACAGAACAAATGCCATTCTAATTCACGTTATGGATACAGTTACCAAGGGAAAAAATTATGGAAAATTGTCTCCTTTGTAATGTCTCTGCTAATATAAGTAAGTAAATATCTGATTTCACTGTATTTTGTGGGGTCAGTGTAGTTTTGTTGTGGTTGGATGGTTTAGACTGTGCCCAAGTGGTTTGTCACTCTCATTGTTAGAATTTCCCCCACAAAACGTTAATTTATTTCCCTATTTACAATGGCAGTTTGAGTTTTCTTGGGGACCATTTGAAAAATTTATGCTAGATGCTCATCTGCACTGGCTTAAGCACTCATCAGGGTAGTTGCTGCTCAGGCTTTTCACCTGTAATCATTTTCTTTTTCTTTTTTTTTTTTTTTTTTTTTTTTTTTTTTAAATGCCAATAGTGGGATTTGTTATAGTGGGTTGAATTCTAATAGGAACTGTAATTCATTGTTTTAGTGCTTAATGCAGTTATTTTGTGATCTTTGACTTTTTTAACTTTATTTTGTTATTATCTTTAGCAGTTGCCAAAATAGCCCTTAATCATGTGCTCAGTTACACCAACTCTCTTGATGATTCACTGAGACATTCAATGGAAATTAAGTTGTGGCACAAATATGACTCCCAAAATAATACTTGAACAGAGCAATTTAGATTCAGTCACAGTTGAAGCATACTTTGCTCTCTCCTTCACATTGGCTGCTAAGGTCCTGCAGTAATAATTACTTGGTGAAACTTGGTGTATTTTGAACAACCAACAATAATTTAATGATTAATTCTAGTGCATTTTAATATTTTACAGAGCTGACAGTGCACTAAGTATTGTGCAGTTGGAAAACGCATAAAGTTAGGTCATGCAGGTGTTCAGGTTTAATTCAAGAAGTTTTCCAAAAAGATTTGAATGAACTGTTTAGAAGTCACAGCCATTGTTATGCACAGCTCTTAATGTTCAGAGACTCAAAAGTAAATGGACAAAATAATTTTAAATATAAAAATTGTTTTTAATACTTGGATAAAAATCCTTTACAGTCAACGACTGCCTGAAGTGTAGACCTCCTGGGCATCACTGTTTCCTCCCTTCCTCTGCTAGGCGTTTACTGCAGCCACGTTCAGGTGTTGCTCGTCTGTGGGTCTCACTGACCTCAGTTTTGTCTTCAATAACTGAAAACCATACTCAATCAGTTGACTGACTTGGACATTGAATATTCAATTTATTTGGCTTGAGAAACTCTTGGGTTGCTTTTGCAGTATGTTTTGGGTCATTAGCCATGTGAAGCATTTGCAGCATTTGGCTGAATCTTAGCAAAGATTACAGCCCTGTACAATTCAGAATTCAGCCTGCTTCTTCTATCAGCAGTCACATCAGCACACACTAGTGGTTTGGTTCCACTGGCATCCATACATGCCCATGCTATAATGTGTTTGACATGTTTGACAGATGTGATGTGCTTTGGATCATGAACTGTTCTCCTTCTCCAAACTTTTCTCTGCCCATCATTCTGGTGCAAGTTAATCTTGGTTTCGTCTGTGCAAAAATTTTACCAGAGCTGTACAGACTTTCTTTTTTTTTTTTTTTTTTTTTTTCTTTTCTTTTCTTTTAAAGATGTTTTCTGGCAAAGTCTAATCTGGCTTTCTTGTTTTTGAGTGTAACCAGGGGTTGTGCCTTGTTGTAAACCCTCTGTATTTATAGTCATGAGGGCATCTGTTGATGCAAACTTGACAATGATGCACCTACCTCTTTGAGATTGGTCTTGACTTGATTAGATGTTGTGAAGTTGTTTTTCTTAACCATGGAAATAATTCTGTATCATTCACGTTAGTTTTCTTCTGTGGTCTTTCAGGCGTTTTTGGCTTTGCTGAGCTAACCATATAAGAATGTACTAGATTTTTGATTTGGCTGCCCTCTCCGATAGGTTTATATCGGTGAGGTAGCAAGGAGGCATCGTTCGGCTTTTATTTATTTATTTTTTCTCTCTCAGCCAAATGATGCCTCCTTCACTCACATCTGCTTATCTTTGGACCTCTTATTGAGAATGCCAGTGAACAGCTACCAAATGCAAGGTCAACTCTTGAACTCAACTGCAGATCTTTTATCTATTTGTCATAGATAACCATGCCTCATCTGGACATAAAACTGCTTGTCAATTGCCCAAATTACTTTTATACCTCCGAAAATGGGGACTGTGTATAAAAATGGCTATACTTCCTAAATAAAATCTGACTACTTATCAGATTTTATAACTGTTGCTTTGTTTTTCCAGGATAAGATGCGATCATTCTAAGCAGTAATACTGTTAATTTAAAAGCAAATGCATCAAACAACTTAAACATCTTCTGAAAGGCTTTTTCAGGATATTTGTCAGATGGAGCGTATCTATTAGGCCAGTCTCCCTGTAAAGCTGGCATGAGACTTGCTGCCATCACTTCATTAAGTGGGGAAATAAAAATCCTGAGAAGTTGTTAATCGCCACAGTCATTCACATTCCATATAGACGCTGCACTGCTGAAGACATGAGCTGTGGAAGGGGCATGGTCCTGAGGAAACTGGGCCAATGCTATTGGACCCAATAGTGTTTAATTAGAGGGAGAGCTTGGCAGGGACTGATGAAGGAGAAAGGCTCTCAGGATGTTAGTCCAGGGTGAGAGGGTTCGCACACAAAACACTGGCTTTTCATCACTGCATGACTCACTCAGTTTGTGTGTAAAGTATGGTGTGTGTGTGTGTGTGTGTGTGTGTGTGTGTGTGTGTGTGTGTGTAGGGGTGGGGGGGAAAGAGAAAGTGAGAAAATGTGTATGTGTGCTTGTACTGTTTTTGTGTGTGTGTGTGTGTGTGTGTGTGTGTACGTTTCTTACCTCACTGCTCAGGCATTCCAGTAGAGAAAGTGGTGTGAAGTGAAAGAGTGGCTCTCACAGTGTGGGTATTCATGGATCGGGCCCCCGTGGGCCAGTCAGGGCTCCAATGTTCACAGACAAAGCCTCTCCAGCCGGACCCAGACACACTCATACAGAAAGGGGAGCAACAGAAGGAGAGGAACGCAGAAGAGGGAGACAAGGTAACAAGGGGAGAGAAAATTGGAGTAGGGGGTGCGGGGGGGGGGGGGGGGGGCAACAGGAGAATGTCTCTTGGCAGCTCCCTTTCCCCTAAGAATGCAGGTGTGATCGGTTGCCATGTTTAAGTGGACCAACCCAAACACTTTCTGCTCTGAGCTACAACCAGGAGTTTTGTTTAGGGAAAAATCTAAATGGATTCCTGTCTTTTTGAATACTATGTTTCAGATTTCCTAAGGGTTAAACCTGAGATGTTTTTTAGTGCTTGTCTTTGCTGTACCTTTTTTATACTTTAAATAACTGTTACATTGGAAACCACTCGCTAACCCTACATTCATCGGCACCTTTGTCCTTTTTTCTCTCCTTACTGCCAGCAGAGTCCATAAAGCTCTCCCTTCTGAGGAAGTGGCTCCTCCTTCTCTTTTTACATCAGCCAATCCTCTCCCTCTTCCAGCCCTCTCTACTCCCACTAGTATTAAGCCAGCAGCTTGAGCTCTTAGGATTCCATGAGAGTTTATTCCACTTGGCCGTCCCGTCACTGTTCCCCCTGCCCTGGCCCCTTCCCTAGATCGGGTAGCCTGGTTCACTGTGTCCTTAAACAACCTGTGTGCATGTACAGGAAAGGGGCCCCGAAGTGGGGAGGCCCATCTCTAATCCTTACTTTTCGAGGAGACAGGCACACACTGGAAGGTCTTTATACTGACTTCTCTTTATTTGTTTCTGTCTTCAGTCATTATACAGCCAGATTACCACAGTCATCAATAGTATTATCTATTAGAACACATCTGGACAGTGTGTATGATGAATACTCATGTACTCTGCAATTGATAGGAGTCATTTAGAAAAGTTACAAAAATATGTATCCTGAAGAGATGTTTTTTTTTTTTTTTTTTTTTTTTTTTTTTTTTTTTTCATTTATTTTTAATACTTTTTTTTTCTTTTTGCACTTTTTAAGAAAGATGCCCTACAGTGCATAATTCTGAAAAGATTTGATACTTTATGACAAACTTAATGTTCTCCATGAAAATCTTAAATGTCAATGTTCCTATAAGACTCTCATGCATCACTGTGTGGGATGCATTAATTTTCTTTGAGACACATTACACATTTTTTAAATACATTTATCTCGTATTGAACTGTATATCCTGCTTGCAAACATGGAGCCCTTATCTGTGCTGAGATGGATTGGTGTGTGGCACCTGTACCATGAAATTGACGGCACTGTCCTTAATGTTTAGAGTTAGAAGTTGTGAGTCCACAGCAGCCAAGAAATGGCCATTTGAAGTTAAAGCACTGTAATGATGAATGCATCAAAAGCAGCTATTTGTGTGTTAAAACTGTATGTTTTTGAGGCTTTCCTGAACTATATTTTTTTACAGACTTATAGTGCTCAATTGGTCATCAGTTAAGAATTTGTGGGAAAGTGACAGTGAAGTGGAAGATAACATTTAATATAGTAGATTTTATTGGGCTTATATGACTATATAGTCTGTGCGACTGCTTGCCAGTTAATGCTGTGAAAGTATAAAGTAGCATGGATACTTCCCGTAAGGCCTTGTTAAAATAAGAACAGGTACAAGGTTCATGTTTTCTGGTGAGTTGGCTGTGCACTTGATTTGTTACAATTCCTCCCCATTAGAGTTGCTTACTGAGACATGAAGTACAAGCTATTGAAGGCTGGAATTAAAAAAAAAAAAAAAAAAAAAATTGCCAAGGCCATTGCATTGGCACAGAAATAAAACTTAGTCTGCACACCTTTAAAAGTTTGATTATGTGGTGCAAGGTGGTAGAATAAATGTGCTGGAATATTTTGAATGATTTTGTTGACAATTACGTGTGTAAACATACTACAATGGATGGAACACATTTAGATTTTTTTTTTTTTTTTTTTTGTCGATTTGTATTAGGGTGTACTTCCACTGATTAGACTACTTTTGTAGTGATTAATAGTTCATACATTAACCTGGATATTGCAGTAGCACTGACAGTATTTACTGTATAAAGATGGATATTGACAAAAAAATAGACCTAGTTATACTGGAAGGTATATTGTGCTTTGTTAACTTAAGTAGATGTGACTTCAATTTCAGTGTATACAGAGCCTAAAGGTGGATGCTGGGTGGAGGTATGCCTTATAAAATTCCGAGTTGGACAGCTAAAGCATGGATGGAACATTTGAGGAAGGGTGTGTTCGGCATGTGTTGCAGTGAGCAGTGTAGGACTGTCTGTCTGCCTGAGCTGTCTTAAATTGTTATAGCTACACCCTTGTTTAGAGATGTAACTATTTATACTGGATGTAGCTATAAAATACGGAAAGACAGAAACCACAGTTACTAATCACCTATCTGACAACTGTCAACTTCAGATGAACTATTCAATACAAAACAACCACAATCGCTTTTTTACATTTTAAACTGGGACATGAATGACTGGCTATTAAATATGGGTGCACTGAAGGCACAGACACTGTCATATGGCTCTATGATCCCAGTGACTCCTGATCCCCTCAAATCCCTGATGAGCAAGAAGCCATGACCCTGGCATCTGCCAGCAGTAGCAGAAGAAGCAGCAAGCTAGGACTGAGTCACACCTAGACAGATGCTGTGTATGACAAAGTCTCAGCAGTGAAACTGCCAGCACACTCGCTGCCACCGAAACTCTCACAGGGCAAGATGAGTCGTTAAACATCGATCCTGACTTCTTTGGCTCCAAGCTACACAAAATTATTTGAAGCAGCTGCTTTTACATATTTGGATCACCCTATAAGGTTACTGTTTGGTCTAAAGCTGCTGTTAAATGTGGTTGTCTGAGACTTTTAACTATATTTTACAGTGTTTGTTAAATGTATCCTAATAAGGAATAGCATTTAAAAGTCAGCAACAGTTGTGTGAGAACTTGCACTCGTGTTGAAATTCTGTTCCTCAGATGAGCAAAGTGCTTGGAGGTGCCTCAGAGGAGCGTGGTTAGGATTGTACTGTTGCTGGCATACCTGTCAGTACACCGGTGTTTGTGTTGTGGAGGTACATATGATTCTAGATGCAATCTTTGTGGAAGACTTTCTCTTTGGCACCAGTGTTCAAGTTGAGACAGTTTAATGTAGTGATGCTGTGTATGTCTCAGATGGAAGTAGCCAAACAAACAAGCATCACACTTACATTAGCAATGCTTCAAAAGAGAAGGACTCCATAGTGTGCAGTTCAGAATCCTGAAAATAGAAAACATTTGCTCTAACTGCTAAACCCAAATGAAGGCTTTAACACACCCATTCCTGAATTTATTGGTGATGCCATAGGCACTCTCATGCCCATGTTTTTATAATCTATAGACCCATCCTATTGGATTGGTCCAGCTTGCTGTACTGTGACCAGTATTGCATTAACCAGGAAACACGGTTCATGGAAAATTTCTTCAAATGATAAAATGCAAATGAATGTCCAGTGAGATTTAAAATCAAGCAGCACTGATGATCATCAAGAAAAAATTTAAATACAAGGTAGACAAATATCTGACAGACAAGGTTACATAAAGAAATACATTTACCAAAATAGAAGTCATTTGATTTTGCTTTATACCTAAATACATATGCTTGCCTTAAAGGAAGAGTTTTGCTCTAGCTTTCCTCTGACTGAACTGAACATAAAAATCAAATGTCAGAAATATCGCATTTTCATTCTTGCAAGACAAGAACGGCCAGGGTGAATTCACCCACCCCAGTGTTTCAGACGACACTTTTTACTGTTAGCCTGATTTGAAGACTCTATTTTCCTACACTTTTTTTTTTTTTTTTAAACAATTGATCCATATTTAGTCTTTAGTGACATAGATTTAAAAATGTAATTAGTAATGACAGTTTGATTTGTTTTGATTAGGGTTTTTTTTTTTTTTTTTTTTTTGTGATAACTGCTCTGACTTATACACTGTGTGGAGGCTAAGGTTATACAAATATTTAAATGTACACATGCATTTTTCACATCTTTAGGTTGCTTTATGTGGAAGTAGGTATTGGATTTATTTGTACGTTGTATTCTAGCGTGTAGCGGTGCATGCATGTGAGCTAAGTTTGTACGTAAGTGAAGCGGTTTGTCCCGTTCTGTCCTGTGTGTTCAGAAATCTCCTTTGGTGCAGACAGTCTGGGGTGCAGAAATGGTGTGGGGTGTGGGGGAGGTAGGCAGCGGACATGGCGGCAGGCCAGAATCAATTGGCAGTGTAATGAGATGGCCTGGTGCCAGGTAACCATGGAGCTACCCTCTTTGCCTGTCTCCCAGTGCAGAGTTCAAAATTAAACTGAATGAATGAGAGAGAGGGGGGGGAGAGAAAGGAGGGCAGGGAAATGAGGGGCTGAAATGGCAGGAGTGGAGGGTGAGAGAAAGAAATGGCAAAAGAGGAGGGTGGCTGATGAGGGGCTGTGTACTATTTCTAAGCTCTGCTGTAAAATCTAACTTGAGCCCTTATTTCAGAAAAATGAGGATGGAGGGGGTAAACTCAATATCCAGCCAGGGTTTTTATACTCTGGAATATCTCAAAATGCTGTTTCTATCAGTCTTCATTTTTGCTTCAGTGCGCTGCCAGTTAAAAGTAGACTTTTAAGGGAAGAACAAGTGCACTCCACAAAGCAAAAAAGAAATTAGACTCCAAGAGTTTTTATCCTTGATGTTGTCCATGTCAAGCTGCTTACTTTGCGGATCTAAAGGCAATAGATTTCTTTAATTTCCCTGTAAATCTTTGCATTTCTTCACCCCCCACCCCCCCATACACCCCACACTCTTCTTCCTGTCACAGAAGATGTGTTAATATTGAGCATTTGGCTGCTTTCTTAAAGTGATTAGTTCAAGTCAGTGGATCCTTCAGATGAATAGAAATTAAGTAATTAATAGAGTAATTACATCTTTTTCTTCTTCCTACAGCCTTTACCCCTGCTATGCCATTGTGCTTGCTATGTTTTTTTTTTTTTTTTTTTTTTTTTTAAACTCTTCCTGCACATCATCTTCAAGAAGCAGTGTGCCACATTAAGTGGAAACCAGGTTTTTCAGCTCTACTTTGACTGATGTGTACAGTGGTGAAACACTGGTGTACAACCACGATTACTCCAGCTGAGGTTCTGCCAAAACCTTTTATTAAAATTAAAATAACACTGAATGAGGAAATGTCACATTTCAAAGGCTCTTAGTTTATAATCTGCATTGATTTAAATGTGTTAAGTGAAACTAAAGTGCAAATTCAACTTGTTTTTTAAATGTTTTTTTTTTAATTTATTTAATTATTCACGCTATGAAGGCGATAAAGGTAAATAAATCAAAGAAAACTTTGTAGTGTATTTCCTACAAATGAAAAACTTGCCAAGAAAGACTTTTAGGCTCACGATAAAGTTGTCTCCAGTGACGACAATTTACTTGTTTTTTGACCTACTGCTAACGTCTTCAGCGTGTTAGAAACTGGCCAAACTGAGCTGAAACAGGGCAGAGCAAGCCACATGTCACAGACTGGCCGGACATATCTGCAGCAAGCGATTAGTTTTTTGCGGTGATGAAAGTAAATAGATACTTCATTTGTGTGGTGAATGTTAGGGTTGGAGCTGCCTGTCCTGATATGACCTGTGCTTTCACAATGTGAAAAGATTTTTTTTTTTCTACATTTTCTAACATATTTAGAGAGAGGGAGCGCATGGTGTCCCACTATCTGTGCAGTACCCTGTACGGTAAATAGCATGCTCAACAGTAGGCCTCATAGCCTGTGAAAAACCGCCAGGCACTTTCTGCCCAGACTTTGAGACTTTTGAGTGCATATTGACAGAGAGACGAGACAGTGGGCCAAGATGTCTGTGGTGTGGATTAATGGGGAGGACTGGAGAAAGGGTGCCGCAGTTGTGCGTGAGCAGAATATTTGATGGGGGAAGCAAGAGGAGGGAACAGTGAGGGACAAGCAATTGAAAGAAATGGGGGGGGGGGGGGGGACTGAAACATACAGAAGCAAAGATGTAAGAGTATGAATGAAAATGTATAGTAAAAATATTGTTGCTGTCTCATGTATCCCACTGCTTCTTTCTCCTGCTTTGTCCTGTATAAATTTACTTTAGTGTCCCCTTTCCACATTCATTCTGCTGCACTGAGTTGAATGTGAGGCTGAATTCTCCATGAAGGCTGCCCTCACGGATGCCTGAAATATACATCCTAATGAAGTGGGCAGGTATTGCTAAATACCACACGTGAAAAACTGAAACAGAGAATAAACGGTTAATATTTTTGAGTACTGAGTTGAATCAGCCGTATTTTGTCAAAGCAAATGTTGTTAAACCGTCATTTAAAATACTTTAATTACATACGAGAAATCCTGTAGGCGTCTGTACATCTGTAATCATGAAGTTAAGTTATTTTATCAACTTCCTATTGTTTTTCTATCCCAGTCTGGCAGACAGATGGGTATATCTAATGGCCTTGTCTGCTTTTAGTTTAACTGACCAGCAATAATAATAATAATAAAAAAAGACAAATGTTTGGGTCTTTTACAAATGCTACCCAGCACATTATTTTTGTTTTACTTCTTCCTGGTGGATTTCACAGGTGTTAACTGCAGGGTTTATCCGAAAATGTGTGTGGCTGCTTATTTAACATTTTGACTGCTGTAGCCATACAATTAAAATCACCCATTTAAAGTGCCGTCACTCTGGGATTTATACTTTTTGTAGGTACTCATGAATGGATTATTAGTATGTATAATGCCATTAGCAAGAATCATGTCTGACATCACTGGCCCATCCTTTTATGGTGAGAAGTGCTAGCTGCCAAGAAGTCACTTACTGTAGTACCAGTAACAGGAGTGACCCAGGGTGATATATAGTTTTTTGTAGAAACTTCCTGCATTAGATGCAGCTGTGACTCAACTGTGAATCACAGCCTTAACATGATTAGACATTTACCAATGAAGGAATAAAACAAGTGAGAGTAAATTATTCATGTTGCCTTTCCTGCAATCTTCCACATATCAATAATCAGAATAATATACAGTGTGTATATATATATATATATATATATATATATATATATATATATATATATATATATATATATATATATATATATATATATATATATATATATATATATATATATATATATATATATATATATATATTTCATTCTCTTCGACGCATTTAAATGGGTTAAACATATAAATATATTATGCCCTGATTAGATTCATGTTTACATCTCAATCTACTGTAATGAATTCAAAAGCAGTAGCAGTATTGTTCAGGTTTCAGTGTTATCATCTCTGCATTTTTTTTCCAAATATAAATATTACAACTTATTTGAAACATTTTGTTTTATAGCAAGGATGGAGAAACAGTTTAAATACTGCATTAAGTGGAAACCAGGTTTCACCACCTCCTGTGATGTAGAAATATGAATGCATTTTAAGGTGTTTTACTTTATACTTTAATCTGGTAACGAGATTAAACTCCAGCAGCCTACTAAGTGCTTGTTTTAAAAGAGAACGCACAATGAGGACATGGAGTAAAAAGTACAGAAAGATGACCACAGTGAGGTTTTCCCTGAATAATCCTGGAAGTGCAGGAGTGACACCCCAGTAATAATGTTGAATAGTGTTTTAAGTCCAGTGGATATCAGGAATTACAGCAAGGTTGTCATCACATCAGATTTGGAAAGGTCATCATGTTTTAATAAAAGCCTCATTCCTAGAGTATAAAAGAGAAGTTGGGTGGATGTATAGCATCCAGTAAGGCTACTGAGAGACCGTTGATGCAGGACAATGAGGATGCATAATGTAAGGAGTCAGTAAAAAGGTCAGAGTCTAATTAAAACAATGAAGTGCAGTTCTAATCTGTGTGTCTAAGATCTGAATTCTGAAGCTTAATTGTCACTGCATTCACTGACATAATGTTACCATATGAAAAATGTTGGTGATGATTTTTGCCTATTGTTGGCAGCCCTCTTTCTCTTCCCCACTTTCCCAGGCTCTGAGAGTAGCTTTAAGGGGTTACCTTGTTAGAGGTTTGGGGTTATGCCCATGTCGGTCGCTCTGTTTTCTTCAACCTTCTGTTTTTGGAGAGGCCCTTCTCTGTGTCGGCACCGTGACAGGGTTCTTGGCAATATCCTGAAAGTCAAATCTGTTCATTTAGATTCAAGTGGTGACCATGGAGCAGACAGCAGCCCATTGGCATGCTGTGGCAAAACTAGTATCCAGGGCAGTTAATATCCTGAACCCAACATTTGTCCTTTTTCATAACACTAACAAGCTGATATGCATGGAGGAGATCTCTGTGAAGGTGGTTCTTGTTTTGTTGTTTTTTTTGTTTTTGTTTGTTTTCTGAAACATGACACATTCTGAGGCTTCCTGTGCAATTTTTTAGCAGATTAAATTTTGCTTATAAATTATTCTGTAGAGGTAAGGGTCAGATACAGCAGCATCCTTTTTGTTTTGTTTGTTTTTTTTAATCTCTTGCTTTATGATACTTTAGTTGGGTGGTTGGTTATTGGTAAGACAGTCCAACTGAACAAGAGTGGGGAAGCCATTTTAAAATCTGAAACGGTTCTTCCAGTGTTGATGCTAGGTTCTTCTTACCTCACTGGTAGGTCAATTCCTCAGATTCATGTTGGATATGTTATATATGATTAGTGTGAAACCAATAAAGACCTACATCTGTATACTTAAACCTTATTGCTGTAAGTGATAAAACAAGAGGATGAAATGTATAGATTTACCCCACCCATAGGTTAGTTATTTAATTTTTTACCAAGGGAAAAATAATATACTAATTTGATTGAAATAAGCTAATTTGATTATTAAATGATGTCTGGAAAATAAAATCCCTTGCCCCTTTGAATGTTTCTAGTAGAATTTTGGCTTTATCTCAGATGCGAGAGCTTCACATGCATCATGACGGCAAAGAGCCAATGAACAGCCTTCAGATACTCCACTGGAAATACACTGTTGTAAATGTAGTACAACTGACTGCGGCTGCCATGCTGCTTGACTACTGTACTGCTGTGACGTCGAGTGGTGCTGAGTCTGAGTTCAAATAGACTATCACGAGAGGAGACCGATCAGGAAAATCAGTGATGTATGTGTGCTTTAATGTATGCAATTCAGGGCTATATGGCAATATAAAAGTGAGAACATTTATTCAAATAACAAAGCATAAGGTAAAGATAACGTAATAACGTTCGATAAAGATTACTCAGATTTTATATAGTACACATTATGTAAGTTTTTAAATAGAAAATATATAGGGATTGAGCAAAAGTCACCTGTCCTGTGAGGCATTTGGTTCACATTGGAAAAAACAACAAAAAAAACTTGAGCATGTGCAAGACAACCCATAAACCACACAAACCTTACTCCTTTACAGTTGTAGCTTTCCCCACCCCATGGTGGCCCAGAAAGAGTTTCCTATGGACTCACAGTACAGCCGTACGCCATTCGGCCGGTCTGAAAGACGGCTAACGGGACAAAGGGCATGAGTGAGGAGAGGGGAAACGAGGGAGAGATGCTCGCTGAATCGCCCAGCCCACCCCTATGCAGGACGGGGAGCACCTCTCTTCCTCTCTGCTCATAGCTGCTTTCTCCCGGCCCTCAGCCATTTTGGAGAGAGCAAAAAGTGGCTGCTTTCTCTCTCCCTCTCTCACTACGTGGCATAGCTTTAGAAAGGTTTCGGCTGCTGTGTTGTAGCAGCAGTGAAGAGACACTTTGCAGCTTGCACTTGGGAGATTTGTTTGCAGAGAAAAAATTCTGACGCGAAAAATTCCATCCATTTCGACTTTTTATTTTTTAATGAATTTTTTTGTTTCCCTTGCATTCAGCTGCTAAGCTTCTCTCCTCTTTGCTGTGCACTTTTCACTCATGCTGTTTCCTTTTCTTTACTAACTTGCGCTGTAGTTTTTGTTGGCCGGTTCCTTTTTTTTTTTTTTTTTTAAGTCCATGTTTTCTCATCTCTCAATTTGATTTTTATGTAGCAGAGTTCAAGACAAAGGGATATGTCCAAATTTTGGCAGCACTAAGAAGAGACAGAGCAGCGGCCAAGGATCCTGCTGGGATCCAAAAAAGCCAAGCAGAATGAAGCACCAAAAAAAAAGAAAACACCACCCTTTCCTTTGCTTGGTCAGAAATTCCACTTTCTCTGTAGCCAGCCCTGCGCTGCAACTCCTCCTCATCCACATCTTACCGCATTCAACCTTTTGCCATTTCTCTCTTGCCGTACCTTTCTTTTTTTTTTTTTTTTTTTTTTTTTTTTTAAAGCCGATTTGAGGTTTTTGTACCCCGGAAAATGGGGACTGGACAACGGGTTATGAGTACGTAACTAGGAGAGAAGCAGGGGATGTCTTCTTCTTACTTTTGGTCGTTATTTAGCATTTTTTTTTTTTCTGCTGTTAGTGTTATTGTTGTTGTGCTTCTTATAGTTTTTAGTCGTTTTGTGTGTTAAGGGTGTGTTTGGATCACCACGTGTTTGTGTGGTTTTGGGAATATGTGTGAACGGGTGTATTCTCTGTGAATGTTAGCCTTGCTGCTCTGTTCCCAATCAGTTTGTGATGATTTGCATTCTGTTTTCTTTTTTTTTTTTTTTTTTTTTTTTTCCAATTTTAGGTTTCTTGATATCTGCTAAAGCGTTGGCCTGCACTCTTCTTTGAGCCTGACTTCATCTGAGTGTAGAGGACGTTTGACCATCAGGTCCAGCTTATACCCTACTGGTATGTTGGCGATTTACGAAACTAACAGGTTTCTTTCTGTTGGAGTGGTTCAAAATAGCCTCTAACCCACACAATGTGATGCGTACCTGATTTCTTTTTTCACTTTGCTTATTTTTTTGATGGCGTTCGCTATTTGATTTCTCTTCAAAAATGTTAGTTTTATGGCTGAAACTGAGGTCCAGAGAATTGCTTTATGGAATTTAATTTGTTAGATTATTGCACAGAAGAATCACTTTTACTTTCACAATTTAAAAAGGGATAATATTTTGTATTCAGCAATGGAGCGATTAAATATGATTTCATAGTCTTATTTTGTCTTAAGAATCCATAACTGCATGTGCTGGACATGTTGCAGGATTTGCTTTTGCTTCTCTGTTGCTGACGTGGTACTTGTTTTTCATTTTAATCATAGTGTGGTATTTCATAAAGTCATGCGGCGTAATTTTTTGTTTTTTTTTTTCCCCAGTACAAATCCATTTTTTGCAGTAAAATATTTATTAATAATGGGCATTTTTGTGTTCAGATATAAAACTACATGCAGCATATCGTTCTGACATTTCAAAATTACGTCTCACAAGAATGTGATCAGTGGGTTAAACACACAAACACCACAACATGTCATGTGCTCCGGCCTGTTCTCTGTACCATGGCCTAATTTTCACGCTCATCTCTATTACATACTTAAAAAGGACACATTGTATAGCTACATTGAAACAATCTTAATAAATATAGAAAAAAAAATACAAGAAAGAATCAATATTCTGTTTTGTCTCTGTGCTATCGTGCGTGGATTTATTCCTTTAATTATAAAAGTTGAAATAGACTAAACTCTTTAACTTGTTACTTGTTTTAGTTTTATACAGACCTACATGCAGTAAAAGCTGTGTCATGTTGAACCTCAGCAGCGTTACAGTGTTGTCCATTGTGGTTTGAACACCCAGTGAGAGGAGTGGTTGAATCAGTGGAGCTGAAAGGTTCAGACAGTAGAACGACTTTTGTTTTGTTTTTTTCATGTTTTTCTTTTATCTGCCCTTAAAGCATTAATGCCAGCTGCCACGAACCCGTAGATCCGAACTTGTGGTGACTGGCTGCACAAGCTCGTATCTATAGGTATGTGTCTTCATGGCAAATACAGCATCTGCCCAGTGCTTGTAAGAGAAATGACTAGGTCACTGGAATTATTTTTGAAACAGGTTTTGACTGGATAGCCATAAAGAGTGGCATTTCTTATTCCCTCGATTCCCGCAGTCGGACAGCACTGACCCTGTGTGATTCTGTATCCTGGGATACAGGATATTCTCCACCAAACTTATCCCACGTGTGCCGCCTCGATGCAGTGACCCCACCCAAAGTCAGTGGGTTGGGCTAAATGACGATATGTCAGAACATTGTACATGACATAATATCTTTGGCCTGTAGGTCAGTGTTGCAATTAAAGTGAGCAGGACAACTTAAGAAAAATTTCACTATTAAGTTTATGGAAAAATAAAATTACATGTAGAACAGTAGATTTGAACTGCTCACCCGCCCCTACAAGGCAGCCATGCTGCAGCTTCCTCCAGTGTTCCGCAGGTTGAGGTAGTAGGTTGTATAGTTCAGAGTGACACCACAGGAGATAACTGTACAGCCTCCTAGCTTTCCCTGAGGAAACACCACACACTGATGGATTATTTCATGAACAGCAACATCTCTGCAATGTTTGTGTGTGTGAGTTTTAATCGCCTGGTTGTAAATAGTTTCTCTGGTGGTTGTGTATCTCTTACTTAATACTTTGAATGAAAAATGGTGTAAATTCCAAAGTGTCTGTTTTTGTTTTTGTTTTTAAGCAGGGCGTGGGAAGGGATATATTTTGCACAGACTTGGATGAAAATGGCAAAGATTACATCTCATTTGACATTTGGAAAACGATATTAAAACAATCACTAGAGAAGGTTGTTTTTTTTTTGGTTGTTTTTTTTTTGTTTTGTTTTTTTTTGGAGGGGGTGGGGTGAGGGGTTGGGGTCATTTAAGAATATGGCAAAAGCACCAGCGTGCTGCTGCAGTGAGGTTTGTGGGGTGCTCTTAATGAAGGAGATGCCACTGAAGGGAAACACCATACAGCCTCAGGGGGAAGAACACGGGCTTGGCGGCCAATTATGTACAAAGTGAATTTTCACTTAACCAAAACGATATACTTCCTCTTCACAGCTATGTGGTAAAGACACTGCTGTGATCAAAACAGCCAGTAACAACTTTCACTGCTTCAAACCAAGAAAACCACAGGCCCCTGAAATTATCTAGGTTCCTGACTGCAATTTAAAATGCACAGAATTTATTTTAGTTTTTTATTTTTTTTTTTAGTTAATTTTGGCTGTATTCAAATCAGTTTCTTGGGCCTCATGTCAGACTGTGTGACCTTTTAGCTGCTCCTCAGACATATTTTTGCTGCATACTTTTGATCTCTGTTGGATACTGCATTTTTTTTTTTTTTTTTATTTATTTTTTTTTTATTTTAAACTCCCACTTTCAGGTGTTGGAATTTTCAGTTTTGGGTATCACATGTGAATACACATGAAATCAGTGTTAAAGAGTGCTCTTTTTGTTTGGTGGGTAGTTAAGTAGTATGGCTCTTTATGAGTGATTTGTTATCAAATAACTAGTTATTAAAATAACTTTTTTTTTTTTTTTTAAAAAAGCCTGAACATCAATAAGTCTGGATGCAGCATACGTTAGAGATGGTATCTTATTCCTGTGGTGCGGTATGCTGCTGTGTACAGATGTGTAGAGCAGGGAGTGTCATGGTGATGAAAGACTGTTTCCACTTAAACTCTATGCTCTCTGTCCCAAGGCCACTGGGTTCGATAGAGGTGGGGTAAGGAGCTCTTTGGGCCAGAATGAAGAAGGGGCCCTTGGTACGGGGCAGCTTTTGCAAGACAGCGAGCATTCAGTTACAGTAAGAGTGAATCGGCTGCTGGGTTTCTGTGTATAATTATCCTGCATACTTTTTTTTTGCCCTTGTTCTAAGAAGGTGTATTCACACTTCTCTCTGTGCAGTGGCTTGTTGTTGCCATGTGGCAGTGCATTACATTATACAGCAGGAGGCATAAAGGAGCTCTCCCTACTGACCCCCCACCCAGCACACACACAGCCCACCCTCACTGTGGAATCTAAATGCAGGTTTTTTTTGTCTTCATTGGAAATTTCTATAAATAGTCCTGTTTGACTGTTCTAATGTTAGTGTGTGGAGAGAAGGTGAAAGTAAAATTGAGGATAAATGAAGGGACTCTTTGCTGCACGGAAGTGCACGTGATGTCTTTAGACATCATAACATGTGATGTCTGTGAGCCGGAGAGATGCGTTTGCCTTAAAGTGAAGTCGATTACGAAAAGAACCAGGCCCTGATAATACTCAAGCCAGGGGGGGGGGTAAAATGTAAATGAGAACTGGAGAAGTTAGAACTGTCTGGCTGATTAATTATTTTTAAACTGACTTTAAAATAAAAGCGAGACCTATTTAAAGCAGCACAGGGAAAGGGGGTGATAATCTTTGGACCACACAGGCCATTTTTCTGCTGTCACTGATCTCAGCCTATTGTGCGCTGTCCGTCAGAAGAACCCTGGTAATTCCCTCTGCTCCCCATTTGTCTCGGTTTCCTACCATCTTGTCTCGTGTCTTTTTTACAAGCCTTTTCCACTGCTTTACAGTGACTAATACTGATAAAATATAAGACCACCACACCGCCAGGCTTCCAGTTACATTTCCTTTGAAGCTCCCCGAACTGGTGCGTTCACTCTCTCTTGCTCCCTCCTTTTCTCTTGTTCCCACCCTCCTTTTCTCCATGAAACGCACGCTGTAATACCCAGTCACTCAGACACAGAGGGCGAGAGACACAGGAACAGAATACTGGACTTGCTACTGGAGGATTTTTTTTTTTTTTTTTTCTTAAATGAAAAGGAGCTTGAAACAAACATTGTAAGATAAAAATGTGACTTCCTATTTGACTGTCTTTGCCTGCTCTCTTGTTCTACTGTATGCTTTTGTTCTCTTCTTTCTCCCTCCATCTCTCTACCTTTCCTTATCTCTCCTTCTGTCCATATAGTAGGCCTTTTGTCTGAGTAATTTCAGCTGTGGGAGGGAATGAATGGATGATATTTATTTCTCTTTTCCCACCCTGCTAATGCCGTTTAGATGCTATATGTAACAGACAGAGGCTTCTCAGTTTTTTTTTTTTTTTTTTTTTTGCCCTGGGGACTTGAGCCTGCAATCTATGAAGCATGTAAGGCAGAGGAGGGAAAGGAAATACAGAGGCACGGACACAGACTGAGAGGTGTGATATAGCAAAACTAAAGCACCAATCAAGAGCAGAAAGAAAATGTGAGACAGATGGAGCCAAGAGACAGACAGACTAACAGACAGAGGAAGAAAAAGATGGGTAATAGTGTCACATGGAGAAAGGGCTGAGTAGCTGTAGGCAGAGGGACTACAGCAACAGGCGTTACACATTTTTTCCTATTATTCACTCCTGGCGCTGTTTTGGCACTCTGTGTCGAAGTCGTTTTTTTTTGTTTTTTTTTTTTCTGTTTTCACAGCTATTAACCACATCTGCCAAATTCTGATGGTAACCTGAACATCCTTTTGTTTTTGCTTTTAAGCTTTGGGGGATGCTGAGATTGTACATTACTGGGGCATGAATGTGTACTTTAGTGCAGTGGATTTCTTTTCAGCCAAATCAAGTATCTAGGGGGTTAAATTTTACTTTATCACACTCTTCCAGCCTATTTTTCTTTCTTTATGGCTTGCTGTCATTTGCTCTTATTCTCTTCTGTTAGTCTGCATACATGTGTAACATTGCTGGGCATTGCTTTATTTGCTATGTGTTTTTGCCATTTTACTGTTGGGCACCACTATGCTGGATCTTTTTTCATTCTTGAGTTTTTATTTAATGTCTTGATAGAGTGGATTTTTATTTTTTTTTTCCCCCTATGCGTTATGAATGTCGTGTCCTTACTACTTTGCTTTTTTTTTTTTTTTTTTCTGTTCACCTCCTTTAAACCTTTAACCTAGCACCTGCCTTCCCTCTCTCTCCATGTGTGTGTGTCTCTCTCTCTGGCTGCACATGGTACAGTCTTGCATGTCTGAGCAGCAGACGGCTAGACGGCAGCAATCTGCTAGAGCAGCCTCGTGTGCTAGTCCGAATTATCCATTCAACAAAGCCTGAGCACTAAAATCTTCCTTTACTCTTCTCTCCAGCTCCAGCACCCCCCCCCCCCCCCCCCCCCCCCCCCCTCCCCCTTTGAATATTGTCTGGCTCCATCCTCTCTTCCTTTGCTAGGCTGACCGGCACATTCATACAGAGAAGACTGCGGCAGCCTCCACCACCTCGGTCAGCTGGGTGAGTTTTCTTCTTTTCCTTTCTCCTTCCTTACATCTCATCTTACCGCTCCTCCCAACCTCTTATTCCTCCTCCTCCTCTTCATCTTATGGGTAGTCGGATTTTATTCTGCGACCTGACGAATAAGCTTTCCCTCCATAAAGTCAAAACGACACGATTGACAGGTGCAGTCTGAGGACTGACAAGCCTGGCGTATCACGAGAACGTTGACATAGAGGGGGAATAAGTGGTAAGGAGCTTGGGCTTTCTTAGTGTTAAGGATGTATTTTTTTTTTTATCAGCGTGAGACCCTGGCATCAATTTTCAGTCTCTGCTGCTGTATTTGTCTGGCTGGTACTGCTGCATGTGTTCACGGTGCGGAATTTTGGCATTTTGAGTAAAAAAAAAAAAAAAAAATCAGAGGTTTTACAGATTATTATACTGGGTTTGGTCAGGTTGTGACAGCAAGGCCGAAAAATTCTGGGGCAGAGCTGTCCTTGTGAATAGTGATAGCAAAGTGCTTTCTCTCTGGGTGTATGTGACTAGAGTACAGTGTGCACAGCATGAGTATATTCAATTATCACAAGATTATGTATGGTCAGGTTTAAAGTACATTCTTGATGTGTGATGTCTGATGTATGTCGACGTGATCATGGCTGAACTAATGCTAAAGCGTGGTGGGGTTGTGCACCTTACCAAGACCAGGCTGGACTTGGGGGCAAAGCTGAGACTTAAGGTACAGCACAGCATAAATCCAGGGATAGAGGGAGCTGTTTCAGTCTCAGCCACAGTGCTCGTGCAGCAGATGATCTACTGTATGCTGCACAGGAAAGGCCAGACAAAAAGCAATCTGTACCTCTCTCATTCCCTGAGACCCTAACTTGTGACGTTTTGCTGTGATGTGCACGGGTTGGGTTCTTGGGAGCTGCGAGGGGCACTCACACATCTCTAACTCAGAACAAAAAAAGGAAAAGGCTTAACATGGCGGAAAGACAAAGCGTGCTGAAGAAGAAACAGTTTCGCTTTTTTTTTTTTTTTTTTTTTTTTTTTTTTTTTTAAAGCTAGACATGGCGACAGAATATTCATTCGATTCACTCCCAAAGCAAAAATAGAGACAGAGGGGAACGAAAAGTGAGAACATTGGGTTTCTTTCAGGATATTGAGAGTCTGAGAGCCAGAGGCAGGCACAGTGTGTGTAGGGCACTAGGTGGGGGAGAAGGGGGGATGGATAGAGGAATGTGGGTATAAAGGACATGTGACTGATGTGGATGTCCAGATGAGGTGGGGTGACATGGTGAAAACACTCCCATCTACAAAATCCTCGGTACAATGAACGAATGAGGAATTTGTGACTTAGGTTACACCCTCAGTGACTAATATTACACATGCTAGCATAGACACAAGCACCGCACCTCACTGTAAAAGACTGCTGCATAAACCGTACATTTAAAGAAACACGATGGTGACAAAATTAATGTAGCGTATATGCAGCAGGGAAAAAATGTAATACACACAGCGTAACCTGGGCTGCAAAGTGCAAAATGCCCTTTTAATGGAATGACAGTCAGTGCTTCAGCATATTTTATTGCCACTACTGTGTTCACGGGCTCTTCATGCCATATCTTGAGAGCAGCACAAAGTACTAGTGAGAGCGTGACTCTGAAAGCTCAGTACACTTGTGTTTGACCTCATGAAAATAATCATCTTTCTTTTCCTATTATATCATCTATACTTAAATGCATTCAGCTCATTTTTTTTTTTTTTTTTTTTTTTTTAACCTTCTTGTTACAAGCAAGTAAAATGCGCAGTATTACATATTCGAGTGGGAATTACGAGACACCTTCGCATGGATGTCATAGGGTGCCACCCTCATCAGCTATGGATGATGGCACAATTAGGGATGCACAGTTATATTAAAAAGCTTTTATGTAGTTTGTTCTGTGTTTTAATGGGTGTCATTGGGGAGTCGGATGCATGTGGCATTACTGATCCCTGTTTTTGATTCTGTGCTGCATGTGGGACAACTTCAGGTCTTAAACTGCTGGGGGCTAACACATAGCCCTCTCATGCTAATATTTCATCTGTAACTACCGTCCTGTGTCAAAATGTGCACAGAGGTGTGTCTGTTTGCGCAGCTGATCGGTGAGCGCGTTAACAGCTTCATTTCTCTTCTCCTTTTATTCATACTTGGAGCATGTACCCCTTTGCATATCTCCTTCCTCCTCTTCGCTCTGAAGTTGCTGTAAGTTTTTCAGGGAGCTTCAGCAGCATTTGAACAAGGATACCGTTTGATGTTTTGTCCTCATTCTTTCATTAGCGCGGATGGGATGTGATTATATGCTTGAAGGACAGGTTGCTTTGAGCTCCGATTCTTTTTCTGAACTTTCATTTGAAGGCATCTTTCACAGTTTCAAACTCAAGCAGCTGCCTTTTTTTTTTTTGTTTTTTTTTGGGTACAACCAGCATCCTTAAGGAATTTAGAGATTCATTAAATCAGGCATTTTTACTATGTGGTCAAACACTCTTAATGAGCAATGACTTCTGTAAATGTGCAACTCATTTGCATCGTCACGCACTTCATATCTTATTGAGAGCTTTTGTCCTCAGCCTGGTTTCAGTTTACTATGCGAGGATGAAGCTGTAAGAAAGGATGTAAGCAGCATGTAATGCAAGTTAGCCAAGTTTCTATGAGGGTAAATGGTAAAGAAACAGAGCTTGATGATAATTAGTCTGACTTGCTGATTTCTTTAAGATGTTTTATCTTTAACTTGGATCTGTGTGAGCTTTAATTGCCACTGCTGCATACAGCTCCATATCATCACATTGAGAGGTTTTTGCTATAATGGTTTGTTTATATCAGTTTTACTTTTGGGTCACTTTAGGATGAGAAAACACTTTTATTCTCCGTAGAAGTACCTCATCTTAACACTGTGATTACCCATGTGCCTACCACCAGATGTGCAACGATGTTGTTTTCTTGCCTAAATCTGGTCATCCAGTCATGGGCTTCATTTGGCCCAAAAATAGCTATTGAAAATTGGGCTTGAGTGTCCACAACATCAGATTTGTTCTAAATTTATTCCAAGACAGGCGCCCGTTGGACTAAATATAGCTATGCAAATATGATCACATCCCACCCAGCATAAACTTTTTGAAAAGGTGCTTAAAAGACAACATTGCCAGACGTCTCAACAACTTTGAAACATGAAAGGTAAGAGTAGTTTCTATAGGTTGAAGAGAAAAAAGAGACTTAGAAAAAGATGTTCCTTTATATTCAAACTTGGCTGAAGGGAGACTGGTGAAAAGACGTCTCTATACAAATACACCTACTGAGTAATTTTCTAAAAGACATCTAAATGGCACACCGCTGTCTAGGGTTCAATCTTTTAAAAATGTAGTTCAGCACTGAAAGTTATGTAGCTGTCTTGATTGCACCTAGCAGTTGATTCAATGGCAGTGTCTTTAAAACAATGTCTATTCGCAGTAGGATGCACATACATGCACTTTGGGCTGTAATAACCTGGATATATTCTGTATATGCCTAGCTCTCATCTAGATGCTAAATGTAGCTCACTTTTAACCCAATTAAATGATTTTACTATTTATTTACACACACACACACACACACACACACACACACACACACACACACACACACACACACACACACACACACACACACACACACACCCCCCACTGTAAATCTAGATTTATAGGTGTTTGGTGAAAATAGGCTATATATTCATGTTTGGGCTATATCAGTCCTTGAACGTAGCCATGCTAGTAACAAATTATTTTAGCACATTTAGTAGATTTCTGTGGATGTTACACATTCAGTTGTTTCTGATGTATATATTGCACCTACACAGTTGGCACCGTGGTGCAGTGGTTAGTGTGCTTGCCTCACAGCTGGGGGGGTGGGGGGGGAGGTCTAGGTTCAACCCTGCTGGGTGAACTAAGGTCTCTCGCACTGGGAAGGTGTGGGTGAGTTTAATGAATTATCTGTCTGGGTTAATCAGTCCACAGGGATTGGCTTCTGGTTGGAAATCTAGTGAATAAAATATTCAAAGGGATGTCATTTAAGGTTGTTCAAAAGAGGTCTAGAAAAAGACCTTTACCTTTCAATCAAATCTCAATTTATTTATTTATTTTTTTTTGTGAAAGCCACAAACATCAGCTTTTCAAGTGTTATTCCTGGGTGAGTAAGGAGTGCAAATGTCTTTGTTTTTCACGTTTTTAAAATGTAAATGCCGTAATGTGACGTCGTCTCAGTTCAGTGGGGATTCTTGCGTGGAGCGGCAGATTTGCAGCAGTAGGTTATGGTGTCAGTGTTTGCATGTTTGTGCTGAACAAGGTAACGGAGGAGTACATCAGATAGGTGGCAAGAAGGAAGGAAGAAAGCAACAAAAACCCCACTACTGACTAGCTGTAGAGTGATCGCAGAGACGACTTATGTTTGTATGATGAGGAGTGTCATAGAGTCATTGATTCATTATTATTTTATGTCCGTACGGTTAACGTAAAGCTGAACATTATGTACTGCACCTGATTGCCGTCATTCACTCACTCAATTATAGGCATGTGTTTTTACCACGTTTTTATCTAGGTTTAGTGATGCTTGATTATGGTTCAGAATAAACAAACAGCAGGTAACATTTCCCAGAGGTGTATGTAATCTAAAGGGGATGAATGCAGAGACAAAATCATATATTGTCCACTTGGAACAAATCTCATCATTTTAGAGCTCTTTTTTTAAAAAAAATCACTAAATACATGAATAAACGTGTCTTCTGTGAGCTGTTAATATGTCAGTAACTGCGGTCGTATCAGCTCTACATCTTCCTTCGCCAGCCATTTCCTGCTCTCCCTCTTATGCTGTGACCTCACTCCTGCACTCTGTGTCCTGAGATGCCCTCTGATCGAGATGAGGCAGGACTTGAATCCAGCTCACTCTTTGTCTGCTGGATGTTACAGTAGCTGCTGTTGCTCCAGCAGCAGGAGCAGGTGTGTCTACCTCCTGTAACCCCCCCCCCCAGTTCCTTTATCGCTGCAGTACGGCAGCAGCTCTGTCTAGGAGGCAGCCATTCCATTGTTCTCGCACCCCCTTTACTTATCAGTGCTTCTGTAGGTGCTGGTGCCGCTCTGCCTGCCCCACCCCATAGGAACAGGCTGGCTCCAAATCATTGTTATACATTTCACTTATGTGCACTGAGTAGGCTACGCTTATGTCTTTCTGTCTCTTCTCTCCCTGGACAGAGCTTACTACACTGCACACCGCCACCATCTTGTTACTGCCTGTGCTACCGGTCTGCCTGCCTGCACTCAAACCAAATCATCAAACTCAGCCTGCAGTTGTTTCCATGCCACTCCTGTTTGTGCATAGCTTTGTCACAACACTTTGCTGCACTCCAGCTAATGGACACGTGTTTTTGCCGCACAGAGGGAGGCACACCTGGAACTTTTATCTGGGTGTTACTTTAATAGCTGCCACAGACTGGATGCTGCAGACGGTGTTGTCAGCATGTTAAAACCATCTTTTAGTTCAGTAAGATATGTACAGTTTAGGTGCACATTATACAGTATCTGAGGTAGAATTAGCTAAACATTTTCACAAATGCCGCAGGAAAAAAAACCTGCCATGATGTGTAAGATTTAATAAAATTCATGTTTCATGTAGATGAAAATCTATAACCAGTCTGTCCCTTATTCTGCAGGTATATATTCTACCGAATCAATATGCATAAGGGCATATGCATGTACAGTATAATATCTTTGTGAGAGTGTGTGTGTGTGTGTGTGCCGTGAAGACAGAGTGAAAAAAGAGAGAGGAGGGGAAGAGAGAGAGAGAAATGGAGCAGTGGTAAGAGTCTTCCTAATTCTGTCTGGCAGAAACTGTGCTGTTTGACCATATGTGCAGAGAGCAGGCTTCCATCATAAAAAGACTGCTTTGCACATGCTCAGACTAACTCAAAGGACACCATTCAACACATTTATATTTGCTGGAAAATGATCTATTAATTAGGTTATAAATTATTTAAAAAGTGTGCCTCCATCTGTGCTTTTAATTATTTTAGTCATACTGTCAGAGGTTAAAATGGGGATGATGTGGTCGTTTTGTTTGCAGTGAGACAAAAGATGGTGTTAGAGGGATAGCGGGATACAAACTCAGCAAGTATATTTCAGCTCGTTGAAATGTTATTGCTGTATTCAACTGAGCTTTGGTGAAAAACAAATGGAAGTGTGTAGGTGGAGGCCAGAGTGATACAGCAGTGAGTTCAAAAGGTCTTCAATCCTCTAAGACTGTATGCCAAGAAGACACCATACTAATGAAATCATAAAGACTGTGAAGAAAACAAGCTGTCCCTTGAGAATACATCCATGCATTGGAGGTTGCCAGTTTTACTTCTTTACTTGTGTCTATGTATACATATACTGTAGCTTTGCAGTGATATTGTATTTATAAGGTCAAAGGCTGCTTTGCTTCAGGGTTAAAATGCTGTCAGCCTTTATCTTATGATTACCTTCATCAGGTCAGGGAAGATGACTCTTTCACCCACCAACTGAGTGGAACAGCGAGTTACAAGAGGTATGCAAATCAGTAATATTTAGTATGTACGATGGTTCAGCACAAGAGAGGGGGAAAAAAAGCACAAATCATTTAAATCACCACTGATAACACTATAAACTACAGTGCTAGAATTCAGTTACAGCAGGTCAGGAAATCATAATGATCCAGTTTTGGCTCTGAAAGCCACCACAGTAGATCTCAATGATTTAGATGCAAAGGTTAAACAGAATTATCATTAATTTTGACTAATTTTATACGTACTACCCCGTGTTTAGGGGCTCAAATTCAGTTGGACAAATGTTCATTATAAGTTGGTGGTGGTTTCAGTTACAGGTTCAGCAGTTCTGGTCCTGGCCTCTTCAGAGATCTCAGGTGGTAGAGCAGATGGTAGAGCAGGTTTGAGCAAAGCACTGGACCCCAAGTTGCTCTCGATGGCAGATGAGGACCTTGCATGGCATTGGTGTCTGAACGTGTGTGGTCTATAAATGCTGACCCTGAGTAAAATTTTTATTTCTAATGTTTTGTCAGGAATCGCTTGCAGGCAAATCACTTCGTGATGTCTGAAACCCGTGGACATCAGCAAAGAATGTGCTTCTGCATTTCTTCAGCTGTTTGTTCATGAGTCTCTGCCTTTTAGTTTTGGCATTAGTGAGTGAAATTAATACTCTTCCAGGTTGAGATTGGCTGAGAAAATTAAACGCTTTACAGAGTGGTTGACTAGATTCAATGCTGACGATGCTTGTTACATCAGTGCAACAAGTCTTTGTAAGTATCGCTGTATCACACACGGAACAAAGAATGTTTATCAAGCTACCAGCCCTCACACAGAGTTAACTTTGCGTTAATGTTTAAAAGCAAACATTAGCCAACTGATTGTTTAGCTATGGATGTGTCCATTAATCTAGTTTAAAAGTCAGTGCATCATCTGAAGTGCCATTCAGAAATTCAGTTTGAGTTTGAGACCTCACAGCAGGGAGCACATTTAATGATTAGCGTATCGATTGAAACAATATAGTTTTAACTGTCCATCCATGGATCAGTCCGTCCATCCTTGGGCCAAAGGCAGGATGTACTGTGGACACTGGCAGTCTATCACAGAGCTAAAACAGAACACTTGCTCTCCATTTGCTAAGAGTGGTTACAGTATTAGGTCCAATTTAAAGAAATTATTCACTGTCAAAAAGTGCAATTTATGCAGAAAGCACTTATGAATTGTAATTTGTCTGCAAGGTAAGCTCTATACTGCAACATCACCTTACAAGTTCTTAGAGCTTATCCAATGAAATAAATCATTGAAATCCAAAGTGAGTATTCAGTCAGCCTGGGAGTTGTCTGTTTTTATGATCCAGTTAACAAAAAAGCGCTCAACTCTCCGGCTTGTTATTGGAAAAGTAATGAGTAATGATGTAAGCAGTTAAAGTTTGGAAGAATTTCTTTTGGACAAGAGTGGCGAACTTTGATCATTGACGGTCAAGAATGACTCCCTCATTTTTCCTTTTGTTCATTTGTGGTATAAATAGAATCAGTTCAGGGTCTTCAGTGGAAAGTTTGTAGAGCCACTTTGACTGCCGAAGGCAAAGATGTTGCTTTCTTTATTGTTCCATATGAACTGCTCTGGAATCAGTTCCTCAGTTTCATAAACTCTTTTCCCATTACTACAATCCAAAAAATATCCCAGCTGCTGCGAAGGGTTGCAGAATTCCGAATTTTGTGGACGTGACTTGAAATATTGATTCTTCCTCTTTTCCCGACTGCTGTTGCAGTTAAAGCATGACTTCCTAAAAAGAGTTGCAGGTGCATCAGAGCTCACCCTGATACAGAGGACACAGCTGCCAAAAGCAAATAAAATAAAAATCAAACTTCTTTTGTCATCTGTTCACATCATGCTGTATTTTAATGCACTTTTTAATGATGCTTATTGCTCCTTCAGAAATAAAAGCAAAATTTTTGGGAAACAAGAATCTGCTTACAAGGCCATTGTTTTCGGGTCTTAATTTTTTTTTTTTTTTTTTTGGTGGGGGGAGAATCTTAATTTCATCTTTTCTTTTGAAAAGATCATGAAATTGAGCAGAGGATTCATCCTTAAGACTATGGTGTTTCACACAAGTGGCACCAGAATAACAATTTTGCCTCTTTTTCAGTGATATATGTAAACTGCTACAAAAAAAAACAAACATACAAAAAAACCTAAAATAAAGGAACATTTTTTTTTTTTAATCAGATTATAGCAGCCAGATAATTAAACTCCTGGGATATTGATCTGGTCAGTTAAGTAGCAGAGGGGGTTGTTAATTGGTTTCAGCTGCTTTGGTGTTAATGAAATTAGCAGGTACACTAGAGGGTAAACAATGGGACAACCCCCAAAACAGGTATGGTTCTACAGATGGAGGCTGTTGACATTTTTCCCTTCTCGTCTTTCCTGACTGATTTTTCACTAATTCAGCGTTTGGCTAGGGTCTGTGTCACTACTGGTAGCATGAGAACGATACCTGGACCCTACAGAGGTTTCACAGGTAGTCCAACTCCTCCAGGATGGCACATCAATACGTGCCATTCCCGGAAGGTTTGCTGTGTCTCCCAGCAGAGTTTCAAAAGCATGGAGGACATTCCAGGAGACACAGGTCCACTGCTGGTGCTCTGTGCTTTTCATAGGGATATCCATGGAGAGACGCACAGACCTCTACAGGCTAGGCAATGGCACCTTGATTGCCATTAGGTATCGAGATAAAATCCTTGGACCCATTGTCCAACCCTGTGTTGGTGCAGTGTGTCCTGGGTTCCTCTTGGTGCACGACAATGCCCAGCCTCCTGTGGCGCGAATATGCAGGCAGTTCCTGGAGGATGAAGGATCCAATCGAACACTTCTGGGACATTGTTTCAGTCCATCCGATGCTGCCAGGTTGCACCTCAGACTGTCCAGGACCTCAGTGATGCCCTGGTTCAGATCTGGGAGGATATCCCCTAGGACAGAGGTCCCCAACCCCCGGGCCGTGGACCGGTACCGGGCCGTGGGACATTTGGTACCGGGCCGCACATAAAGAATAAATAACTTAAATTATTTCCGTTTTACTTATCTGCGCCTAAACTATATTTTATTTTGAAAAATGGGCGGATTCGCTCCGTTACTTCCCTCCATGACTTCCTCTTGACGTGTCAAGACGTTTCTGCTCACATGATACGTCACCGCTAAAATTAAACCCAGAAGCTTCAGGCCTGTCTAACGAAATCGGTTGGTTGACCTACATAACGCTTCTTTAAATTTTTGAGTGCTCAAGAGTAGAAAAGCGCTATGTAAGAACTAGTCCATTTACCATTTTTATTTATCAACACCGGGGATAGCAGTGAGGTAGACCCAGCCATCAAACTGACTCTCCAGCGCTTGACACCGCGGCTCTGCAGCCACGCTCCATGTGAAATCGGCCGAACCCAGTCAAACCAGAAGCCAGCAAAAATGAGTATCAGAGAAACAAGCTCAGGGGGCTTACACTGATTCAGTGTTATGGTGAGTTGTATTTTTCATGCGCTTTATACAGTAAAAATCACCTAAGTCGAAGTCGCACAAATCGGGTTTTCGCTCTAGTTGGATGGCATCTGCAGGTCCTGATTTTTCCTAACATTAATTCCAATAAAATCATCACATAAATCCGTCGGATATTCACCTACCTCGGATGAAAAATCTGGTCCCATTGTAATAAATTTCCAGTTAAATGTGATCGCATAAACTGGATGAGTTTAGCGCTAAAACCCTCCTCAGCTCCTGTCCGCCCACTTCCATGCATCGGCTCGTTCGTGCACAACTACACACACACTAACAACGCCTGGAAATTGTTTTAGTGTTTATATCAGTTCATTTCACCGGGGATAATCGTGGCAAGTGTAAGCTACAAACTTGCACTTACGAGTAAAATTTCAGATTATAAAATTTGCAGAAGCAAATTCATAGATGAAGCAGAAGCCATTGCAGCGAAATTCGATAATAGACCCCAAACTGGGCCATTTGAATCCGACTGAGGTGATTTCTGCTGTATTTGTTTTTGCGGTGTATCTTATTTTGAAGGCATGTTTTACCATGGCTCTAACAGCTGACCAGGGAGCGCTGTGGGCAGAGAGCCTGTTATTCATGTTGAGGCGGGATGTTACGAGAACGCTGCTGATAGAGTTGCATACGAATACAAAGCGGATTCCCGTTTTTTATTATTATACGTAGAAAATATCACACTTGGTTATGGTCGTATCATTTATTTTGACGTATTTATTCGCCACACTTTAAAAGCCGGTCCGTGGAAATATTTTCTAACACTAAACCGGTCCGCGGCTCAAAAAAGGTTGGGGACCACTGCCCTAGGACGCCATCCATCATCTCATTAGGAGCATACCCCGACATAAGACATGCATTCAGCACGTGGGGGCTGCAATGAAATTTCTGCAAACTGGACTAGCCTGCTGCATCATTTTTTCACTGATTTTTGGGGTGTCTTTGATGAAAATTAAAGTTATCAACCTATAGAGGGCTGAATTCAATCAATGTGGCATCCTTTCATTCTTAACACATTACCCAGTCCAAATCAGTATAGATCTCCAGCATGATCTGCTGTTTTAAAAGTGTTTTTTTTTTTTTTTTGGAACAGTGTATAAGAGTGCTAGTGCTACATGCTCAGTGACTGTTTAAACATTCATAACTCAACTGCTTGATGGATTACCATTAAAGTTTGTGCCATAGCAGGGTTATCGTTAACAAAAATGAACGAAATAAAAACTGAAATTGAGAAAACATTTTTCATTAACTGAAATAAATGATAATTAAAAGGAAAAAACGCTAACTGAAACTGTATTGTGTGTTTAAAAAAACTAAGAGAAATTGAAGTTATAGATATATATATTATAGATTTTTTTTTTTTTTTTTTTTTTTTTTAAATCAGTCATGTCTGGCAGTTTTTGCAATCGGAATTGTACCAAACGTATTTGTGTGTGTGTCTTTTTTTTAATTTTTATTTATACACACACACACACACACACACACACACACACACAAAAAAATCCCAGCTTGCCCCTGCGGGCGGTCTATTTTGCCCTCCAAGCTCGGGTCCTCTACCAGAGGCCTGGGAGCTTGAGGGTCCTGCGCAGCATCTTAGCTGTTCCCAGTATTGCGCTCTTCTGGACAGAGATCTCGGATGTTCCAGGAATCTGCTGGAGCCAGATTGAGGGTCACTGCCTCGAGTGTTCTGATTACCACGGGGACCATTGTTACCTTCATCTTCCACATCCTTTCCAGCTCCTCTCTAAGCCCTTAGTATTTGTCGAGCTTCTCATGTTCCTTCTTCTTGATGTTCCCGTCACTTGGTATTGCAACGTCTATCACCAC
Organism: Archocentrus centrarchus; assembly: GCF_007364275.1. Taxonomy (NCBI): domain Eukaryota; kingdom Metazoa; phylum Chordata; class Actinopteri; order Cichliformes; family Cichlidae; genus Archocentrus; species Archocentrus centrarchus. The sequence continues at coordinate 20,076,319 of NC_044359.1, forward strand.
GACTTTATTCCTTTGTTTGTCCACCACTACAATGTCCAGTTGGTTAGCCACCACAAATTTGTCTGTCTGTATCTGGAAGTCCCACAGGATCTTAGCTCTGTTGTTCTCAACCACCCTTTGGGGCGTGTCCCATTTTGACCTCGGGACTTCCAGGTCATACTCGGCACAGATGTTCCTGTATACTACGCCGGTCACTTGGTTATGGCGTTCCATGTATGCCCTGCCTGCTAGCATCTTGCACCCTGCTGTTATGTGCTGGATTGTCTCAGGAGCATCTCTGCACAGCCTGCACCTGGGGTCCTGCCTGGTGTGGTACACCCCAGCCTCTATTGATCTTGTACTTAGAGCTTGTGCTACCATGATTAGTGCCTCTGTGCTGTCTGTCAGTCCAGCCATTGGTAGGATTTCTCTGTGTCAGCCACTTCTTCTATCTGCCTGTGGTACATGCTGTGCAGAGGCCTGTCCTTCCATGATGGTTCTTGTTCTTTGTCCTCTTCTTTCTCAGGTTTCTGCTGCCTGAGGCACTCACTAAGCACATGATCCTTCATGGCCATCTTCCTGATGTATTCATTGATCTTCATTGTTTCATCTAGGACAGTGGTTCTGACACTCACTAGTCCTCGGCCACCTTCCTTACGCTTAGCGTACAGTCCTAGGGTGCTGGATTTGAGGTGAAACCCTCCATGTATGGTAAGCAGCTTTCTTGTCTTAACATCAGTGGCTTCCATCTCCTCCTTTGGCCAGCTTATTATCCCAGCAGGGTATCTGACAACTGGCAGGGCATAGATGTTGATAGCCCGGATCTTGTTCTTCCCATTCAGCTGACTCTTCAGGACTTGCCTTACTCTCTGCAGGTACTTGGAGGTTGCAGCTTTCCTAGCGGCCTCTTCATGGTTCCCATTTGCCTGTGGGATTCCAAGGTACTTGTAGCTGTCCTCAATGTCTGCAATGTTGCCTTCTAGTAGTGTAATCCCCTCAGTTCTGACTACTTTTCCTCTTAGTTACCATCCGACTACACTTCTCTAGTCCGAATGACATGCCGATATCATTGCTGTAGATCCTGGTGGTGTGCATCAGGGAATCGATATCTCGTTCACTCTTAGCATACAGCTTGATGTCATCCATGTACAGGAGGTGGCTGATGTTTGCTCCATTCCGTAGTCGGTATCCATAGCCAGTCTTGTTGATGATCTGGCTGAGGGGATTCAGGCCTATGCAGAACAGCAGTGGGGACAGGGCATCTCCTTGGTAGATCCCACACTTGATGTTGGCTTGTGCAATGGGCTTGAAGTTGGCCTCTAGTGTTGTTCTCCACATACCCATTGAGTTCTTGATGAAGGCTCTTAGGGTCCTGTTGATCTTATACAGTTATATATATAGACAGACACACACTTACTGTAGTTTGTAATAATGTATGTGTGTTCCTCTGTCGTGGAACGTACTCTATAATGAGGGCAAGAATCCGCAACCACCCCCCTCGGGATCCAGAGGCAGGCAGGGAAAGACCCAGGGAACCCGGGTCATCCACGGCCCACCAGGAGCTCAGAAGACTTGAGGCCACACATCCTAGTGGCAACCATGTGCACACCCCAGAGGAGGAAGACCCCAGACGGAGCTCCATGGTCAACGGGCAAGAGCCCAGAGAGCCAGTTGCAATGAGCAGCCCATCCCCCCAGCACGAGCCAAGAATGCAGCCCTGAGGCCCTAGGCACCCAGGAATCACCCAGCACCCAGCAGAGACCCCCCCCCCCCCCCGGCACAAAAGAGGCCCAAGCCACAGCCTCGAAGGGAGTGGGCCAGAAGCCACGCCAAGACATCCGGCCACTCACCCCAGGCACCCACATCCCAGGGGCAGCAGTGACAATCAGTGGGGAGTGGTAGGCAGGGGTAACTCCTGCCCTCCGCAACAGTGTCCCACAGGGGCCAAGGCCCAACAAGCCATAGACCCAGGCCCAGCTGTACACACACACACACACACGTCATATACTCATACACACAAACATGTCAGTCACACACCCAGGCCATACATTGACATTAAGTGTGGGCAAGCGGGCACCAGCACCGAGCCAGTGGCGCCCCAGAGAAGCAGCCAACCCAGCCCCGAGCTACTAGCCAGTCCCTACCCACACCAGGGTGTACGAAACCTGGGTGTGGGAAGACCCGCCCACCCCCTCCTCCCACTCAAAATGGTTGGGGTGATGTGTTAGGTGTATGTGTGTGTATGTAGTGGGAGAAATGTGTATGACTGTGTGAAAGCTACAGTGCCCCCCCCCCCCCCCAAGGCCCTCAATGTCTAAGATATAAATAAAATTGAGGAGCAGGCAGCAATGAACAAATACAGGGGGTGGACAATGAAACTGAAACACCTGGTTTTAGCCCACAATAATTTATTAGTATGGTGTAGGGCCTCCTTTTGCAGCCAATACAGCGTCAATTTGTCTTGGGAATGACATATACAAGTCCTTTAGGATACAATGTTTGAACCATTGGATGCACATGGTCCTCCAAAATGGTTCGGTAATCCTTAGCAGTGACGCGCCCATCTAGCACAAGTATTGGGCCAAGGGAATGCCATGATATGGCAGCCCAAACCATCACTGATCCACCCCCATGCTTCACTCTGGGCATGCAACAGTCTGGGTGGTACGTTTCTTTGGGGCTTCTCCACACTGTAACTCTCCCGGATGTGGGGAAAACAGTAAAGGTGGACTCATCAGAGAACAATACATGTTTCACATTGTCCACAGCCCAAGATTTGCGCTCCTTGCACCATTGAAACCGACGTTTGGCATTGGCCCGAGTGACCAAAGGTCTGGCTATAGCAGCCCAGCCGTGTATATTGACGCTGTGGAGCTCCCGACGGACAGTTTTGGCGGAAACAGGAGAGTTGAGGTGCACATTTAATTCTGCCGTAATTTGGGCAGCCGTGGTTTTATGTTTTTTGGATACGATCCGGGTTAGCACCTGAACATCCCTTTCAGACAGCTTCCTCTTGTGTCCACAGTTAATTCTGTTGGATGTGATTCGTCCTTCTTGGTGGTATGCTGACATTACCCTGGATACCGTGGCTCTTGATACATCAGAGAGACTTGCTGTCTTGGTCACAGATGCGCCAGCAAGACGTGCACCAACAATTTGTCCTCTTTTGAACTCTGGTATGTCACCCATAATTTTGTGTGCATTGCAATATTTTGAGCAAAACTGTGCTCTTACCCTGCTAATTGGACCTTCACACTCTGCTCTTACTGGTGAAAGGTGCAATTAATGAAGATTGGCCACCAGGCTGGTCCAATTTAGCCATGAAACCTCCCACACTAAAATGACAGGTGTTTCAGTTTCATTGTCCAACCCCTGTAAGTGGAGCCACCTTGGCAGCTCCGCTCACTAACCACTGTGACATACCTGCCCCCCAAGGCTCTATGTGTGCTATGACGTGTCCTTCGTTTTTGTCTTTGTAAGTTTATTTAAAAGCCTTGTGGACTGATATGAAATAATTTTTTTTCGCTCTAGCAGTTTTAGCTGGGAATGCCATACGGCACCTTACTGTGTGTGCGCACTCACCATGCTGTGGTTTCTTTGAGTACAATGGTGAGACAGAGAGAAGCGAGTATCTTGTTTTGGGTGATGAAAAAAATGTGCGAAATCCTTCTCAAGCGAAAAAAACCCACCAACTTCAAAGTCCACCTGAGAAGCGTGCACAATGCGGCTGCGGAAACCGCTCTGAACCTATGCAGGAACCTATGACATAACTTGACGTGCACCTCTCAAGAAATGTAACTACACATTGGGTTCATGTAGCCCACAATTGTGATTGGCCTGTTCAGCCCTGCTGAGTCCCTCTTGTGCATTTCCGGCTACTTTTCACTGCACTGTTTGAATTTATCAGTGAGAGAATAACAATAAAGAATAATAATCAAAGCATCAATATGAGGGCTCACAAATGTCATTAAATTCCTGGAGGGAGATTGCTGAAACTATCAGAATGGACGCGAGGGAATGAAGAAAGTGAAAAAACAGTGACAAATATGTTTGCAGCCAAAAAAACTGACCACAGAGCGAGGACCAAGGAGGTGACCTACCTATGTAGGTTGTGTAGAGGCCCTGCAAAGGCCCAGCGCAGAAGTCTAATTAGCGAGCATCTAACCAAGCTAGCTCTCTGAGCAGCTCCAAGAGAAAACCAGCGTCATGTGGTGGATAACATCAGGATGCAGCTGGATTTTGAGCTTTGATTCCTTCAAAGAGTTCAGTTTGTTTTTGTCAAACATTGGCTGCGTTCTGATGTTACACACCACATCTGCGCTGACACTGAAGATTATTGGGAGTTTATTGGGTTTTGGAGTTTCTTTTTTCTACCTGTTTGTCTCATGATGTTCATGTGTGTCATTATTACACACATTTAGCATGTAATACTACTGTCTTGTGAACAGTTGGTTGTTGAAAACAATTTTTTAAATGGTATCTTTTGTCAAGTTCTTATTACACAATAGTTACTCTTGCACCTGACAAAGTATGAAGAAAGAAAACTAAACAAAAAACTGATAAAAATGAGCAAAACCACTCTGAAAACTAAAATGAACTGAATTAGAGAAAAAAAAAATAAATGAAATAAAACTAAACTATAATGTAAAATCCAAAACTATTATAACCTTGGCTGGTAGTCATATCCTTCAGTGTACCTGTCTGCATTTTAAAAAAGTGTGCAGTATTTTGGCTTGTGTTTAAACAACTGCAAAGCTAGTGATTTGCTGCATTACTTTCATATTGCAGTCATGAATAAGAGAAGAGACTCGCCTTTCCTGGTAGACTGCGGTGAATTATCTTCACAGCAGCAGAGTAGACGTAGATTGCATGACATGGTGCAGTTTGCACATGGAATGCAGAAAGATTTCAGGCACTGGGTGATGAAGGCCAGATGTTTGAGTTATGCATAGGAAGTCAGTGGTCTACAGTGGCTACTGGGTACTGTATGAAATGATGCAGCCAGAAACCATCACTGGTATATACTGTATAATTAAATTTAAGGATGCCCACTTACATATTACAGCTTGTATATAACGATACATGTTCCAGGTTTGAAAAACAGACATCAAATAACATTACATAAACAGAAGTGCCTAAATAAAAATAGAAATGGTATATGAGTAAGAGGTGTTGCTCATGATTCACCTGGTTACAGTTTGCATAGCAACTAATCCAGTTTTTCATAAAGTTTCGCACAAAAGCCCTTGAGAGAGTGAAAGTGAGGAGGGTTGTGGATTTAATGATTGGTCAAAAAAACCCCATAAGTCAGGTTTCTGTATTTTCATTTTTGTACTTGCGTTTGTGGATGTCATGGAAATTAATCGACTGTTACTGTTTTTAAACTTCAAGAAGAGAAACAAGTTCAAAAGAGGACTCATTTACAAGAAAATATTTTTTGCATTGATTTGCAGCACACAGCGGTTACATTATTCATCTATAGACAGCCAGCAATGGTAAATGTATACTGAAACTTATCTCCTCCTCCTCCTATAGACTGTTTTTCTTGTTCTTTTCCCCTGCTTTTTTTCTCCTTGTCTTGCACACAGTTACACATACACACTCCCAGCCTGTCTGTCTCTCTTTTTCACGCGCACACGCAGACGCACACGCGCACACACACACACACACACACACACACACACAGTCTTTTGTTTGGAGTCAGACGGCATTGAAGGCAGATCCTGTGGCCCTTCTGAGGAGAATTTTAATATGCCTGCTCTGGTCTCTCTGGGGATGGAGAGAATGGACTCAGGCTGCTAATGCACTGTCACACTAACCCCACTAAGTCTTCTCACAGTTAGCAACAGCAGCACTGCTGCCAGAACTGGTATAAATGTATTTAACTAGACTCACAGCTCGCTGAATCGTAAAGACTTACTTTAAATTGTCTTTTCACATTTACCCACGTTTCTGTGCCTGCAAACAGAGATATGGCAGGTGGGCTATTTGTTGAGTGCAATTAGACTCATTTCACTTTCATTAGCGCAAAACTTTTGTCGACTCATTAGGGGCGGTTTGCTTCCCCACAATGTGGTAGGCTTATTGGATTATCCTAATGACCTACACAAACATACAGTGTTCAGTTACATGAAGAATTTAACCAAGTCAAATTATCTTTGAAGAGTTTGGGCTCAGTATCAGTTTTTGCTAGCCTTGGCTAAAAGAAGTATTTTTGCTTGCAGTTTAGTGAAATCCTACTACTTGAACTGTGGTCAATCGAGTGGAAGGAAAATGTTGCCCATTTACCAAGCCAAATTAGTGTGTGCAGTAACAGTTTTTTCATTTATGGCATTAATTAAAAAAATTTGAGAGCATTAAAAATGAAGACTAAAATGACTTCAAATGAAAACACATGCTGTGTATTTGTGATCATTGTGTACATGTGCTGAGCCTGACATCTAAGGCTGCATATTTAACTCTCTGTCATGCAGTAATAGCCAAAGGATAGTTGAAGTATAAAGCTAGACTTTTTCCACAGTTAATATTCTGAATAAACACTGAGTTTTACCATATAAACTATGTACTGTATTAGCATAGATAATATATACTTTCTAGTTACTATATAAAGCTTTTTGTATTGTGTGACCAATGTTATTCTCTGTTAATGCTGGTTTGGTATTTAAAAAAATGTAAATGCTGATCAAGATCCTGTTACACAGTTCTTGTCGAGCTGTCTGACGCCATCAGCAGACTGTGGTTCATTGACATTGTTGTCTTGATTTCAGGTGTCAACGTGCATCAACACGCGTCAGCACTTTAGAAAAGCAACGTTTGCTTCCTAGTTCTTGACAATTCAACAAGTCCTCTGATAAACCGATTATATCGGCTCTTTGTAACATTTGACACAACCTATGTAGGTGTTCCTGAAACAGCATATAGGAGTGTTTCCGATATGTTGTTTCAGGAAGTCTGTTAAGAGATTTGTCAAATACACCTCGCTTTCGACCAAAACAGTGGAGTTTGACTGTTGTCTGAGACAGTTTTTACTTGCAGTAGGCTTTCATTTTCACTTTTTTGTTAGTTAGGGTATGGTGATAAAATTGTTGAGTGGTGGGGTAGGTTCATCGATATCCAGACCTACACTATATTGCCTAAAGTATTTGTTCATCTGCCTTCACATGCATATGAACTTGTCACATCCCATTCTTAATTTATAGGGTTTAATATGATGTTGGCCCACCCTTTATAGCTGTAACAGTTTCAGCTCTTCTGGGAAGGTGTTCCACAAGATTTAGGAATGTGTTTATAGGAATTTCTGACCATTCTTCCAGAAGCTCATTTGTGAGGTCAGACACTGATGTTGTACAAGAAGACCTGGCTCACAGTCTCCGCTCTAATTCATCCCAAAGGTGTTCCATCAGGTTGAGGTCAGGATTCTGTGCAGGCCAGTCAAGTTCTTCCACACCAAACGTGCTCATCCATGTCTTTATGGTCCTTGCTTTGTACACTGGTGCGCAGTCATGTTGGAACAGGAAGGGGCCATCCCTAAACTGTTCCCACAAAGTTGGGAGCATGAAATGGTCCAAAATGTCTTGGTATGCTGAAGCATTAAGAGTTCCTTTCACTGGAACTAAAGGGCTGAGCCCAACGCCTAAACAACCCCACACCATAATCCTCCCTCCACCAAACTTTACACTTGGCACAATGCAGTCAGACAAGTACTGTTCTCATGGCAACCACCAAACCCAGACTCATCTATTGGATTGCCAGACAGAGAAGTGTGATTTGTCAATCCAGAGAACCTGTCTCCACTGCTCTAGAGTCCAGTGGTGGTGTGCTTTACACTACTGCATCCAACACTTTACATTGAGCTTGGTGATGTAAGGCTTGGATGCAGCTGCTCGGCCATGGAAACCCATTCCATGAAGCTCTCTACGCTCTGTTCTTGAGCTAATCTGAAGTCCACACAAAGTTTGGAGGTCTGTAGCGAATGACTCTGCAGAAAGTTGGTGACCTCTGCGCATTATGTGCCTCAATATCTGCTGACCCTGCTGTCATTTTATGTGACCAACCACTTCATGGCTGAGTTGCTGTTGTTTCCAATCGCTTCCACGTTGTTATATCACTAACAGTTGAATGTGGAATATTTAGTAGTGAGGAAATGTCATGACTGGACTTGCTGCACACGTGGCATCCTATCACGGTACCGCGCTGGAATTCATTGAGCTCCTGAGAGTGAGCCATTCTTTTACAAATGTTTGCAGAAGCAGTCTGCATGCCTGGGTGCTTTGTTTTATACACCTGTGGCTGCAGAATTGATTGGAACACCTGAATTCAATGATTTGGATAAGTGAGTGAATATTTTTTACAATATAGTGTATGTGCCATACATTGTCAGATAAGACACGTGATTATTCTGTTCAGTCCATCCTCTGCCCAGTGTGAATGAGGCCAAAAAGCCCAATTATTACACTGAAAAGATAAAACGACTTCTACTTAGGTCCACGCAGTACAACCACAATGGCACAAAATGGCAGCACAGTTATTTCAACAGAAAGGTGGGATGCCGGCTAGCACACTCGGCAGTCAGTAATGATCCTTCCGCAGATTCATCTTCAGGAACGTTGTTACTTCCTCTAGTCAGGTTTGATTGACATATAGTACGGGAAAGGATTCTGTAAATATCATTCTCATTTTGGACTGAGATGCCATTTAGCTGCTTTTGCATCTGAACTCTTCACATGTGAAAATAATCTACATGAAGATAACACTACTATAAGCTACAGTTTGTAAAGCTGGATTCTTCTTTTTGGTTCACTTGTCATGCAAGAACAGAGGCTAATGGTTTTGATATGTTCAATTAAATCATCTTTCAAATTTCAACAAGCTGTAGACCCTTCTGAAAAGGGAAGAAAGAAAGAAAGAAAGAGAGTGAGGCTGGCAAACTGAGGAAAAACAGCACTGCCAAACTGTCCACCCTTGAAGCCACAAACAGCACTACTTATTTACTGCTCCAGCAGTTCTTAAACCAATTTGCAGGCCAAATATCAATTGGGTCATGGTAGAATTTCTAACACCCATTCAGTCGTGGGCCATCTTTGCATTAATAAATATGTTTTGCTGTTATTGGTAAACTTTTCAGCTCTACGCTGTGTATTGATTACTCATTCATTCATTTCCTAGCTGTGAGCAGGGAAAATGCAGAAATGCACTGTCCTCCCTCCCCACCCTATTTTGCTCACCAACTGAAGTCCTTTTATAATGAATGGCAAGGTGCTATAATAGCATTCAGGTTGCCATAGAAATGAGACTGGGTCCTGCGTGAGACGACACCCCCCCCCCCTTCCCTTAGCCCTTTAATTTTTTTTATTTTGGAGTGTAAAGACTGAGGACTCTGAGGCAAACTCTTCCTCCCCCCAACCTTAGAGTCAGCTCGCCATTTTACCTCTTCTTTCTTCTACTGGGTCTATCTAATCTTTGAGTTAATATAATAATTGTACAAGCTATTTAACATAAGACAGAATACATTCCTTCAGGATCCATCAGCAATTTTATTTATAAAGTGCCAAATCATGACAACAGTCACCTGAGGGCACATTATATTGTAAGGTAAAAAACCTACAAAAATAGTGCGAAAACCCCAACAAATGATCCCTATGAATAAGGACTTGGTGACAGTGGAAATGAAAAACTCCCTTTTAACAGGAAGAAACCTCAAGCAGAACCAGGCTCAGGGAGGGGCAGCTGCGATCTGTAAGTGATGAAAGGAAAAGAAGAGAGCAGAGGGAGACAGGACAAATGAGACACTGGATGAGAGACAGTGTTTTAATAATAACTAATGATTAAATGCAGAGTGGTGTATAAAGACAGAGTGAAAGTTGCGTGAAGAAGAAATACTCAGTGCATCATGGGAAGCCTCCAGCAGTCTAGGCCTATTGCAGCATAACTAAGGGGGGGTTCAGGGTCCCCTGATCCAGCCCTAAATATAAACTTTATCAGAGGAAAGTTTTAAGTTGAATCGTAAAAGTAGAGAGGGTGTTTGTCTCTTGAATCCAGACTGTGAGCTGTTTCCACAGAAGAGGGACCTGAACGCTGAAGCCTCCCATTCTACTTTCTTTGGAACTACAAGTAAGCCAGTAGTCTGAGAGCAAAGTTCTCTATTGAGGTGATATGGTACTATGAGGTCCTTAAGATAAGATGGGGCCTGATTATTCAATACCTTCCATGCGAGAAGAAGGATTTTAAATTCAATTCTGGATTTAACAGGGAGCCAATGAAGAGAAGCCAATATGGGAGAAATGCTCTCTTTCTAGTCCCTGTCAGTACTCTCACTCTTCACCTTAAACAGTCTGGATGGTTTCATTCCTAATGATAGGAGCTGATCTGTGGGAATGCAACTTCAAAATTAGTCTGACAAAGAGCAACCCAGGACTAGAGAGAGCTAGGTGGAGGTTTTTCACCACACAATGTATCCACCTGGCTTGGGTCCCTTTCCTGCACTGATCATTTCACTGTATCTGTCAATGCAGTTGTTGAAATTGAATTGTTGTGATCTTGGCTCACCATTATTAGCTGCTCTCAAGTTAAACAAAGTATTCATCCAGTCATTTCATACTCTTGTATGGGACACGTGTGTGTGTTGTCCCAGAGTGGATTGGAGATGAAATGATGGGTTTTAATTGCATGTACTTTCATGAAACAGCGTGTAGCTATGATGTATTTATACAGATTTTTACGTGCATTCGGTTCAGGAGTCATCAGGGCCAACTAAGGAGTTCATCCACTTCCAGTTTAAGCATACAGTTCAGAATTACAATTAAATAGGTAGCAATAACAATCTTACCATTCATTTAAAAAAATGACTTCCATCTTTGCTGGATGTCACTACAGTCTAATTTCTTGGCACTGTCCCACAGATGCTGAAGAAAGTTGCATCGACTTTCATCTTAGGCTGACAGACCAGGTGGTCTTCTTCCTCTTATGATCTGTTAGTCTTTTTTCATATCAGCTTTGATGTCCAAACGTTTTTGCTTGAGCCAAAGTGATTCTCTTGAGGAAATAGTATTCAGAATCTCCAATATTTTAGCCTTAGCCTCACTTTTTAAAATTATCTTAAAATATTGTCACTCCTGTGGAAAGGCAGTTGTGCTTTTTCTGGCTTTCTTCTCAGGCACTATTGTTTCAGTTTCTTCAGCCAGACTTTCTCTTCTTTCCTGCTCTTGCAAAATCTTGATCGCTTTCCTAAACATATTTCCTTATATAGAGAAATGGAGACCTGGCAGCATGCAGATAAGGCTCAGAGAAACTGCAAAAAAAACTCAAGCGATACATCTCAGACTCTACAGTCCTCAGTTAGCATGTTAAAGGTTAAAGTTCATGTCAGCACAATTAGAAAACGACTGAACAAGTATGGCTTGTTTGGAAGTGTTTGATAAAAGAGAAACACGCACATCCAAAAAATTAACCTGGCTGCGGGATCCAAACGAAACTCAATGAAAAAGGATGAGGTCTGCACACCAACAAGCTCCTTGTGAAATTTTAATCCATCAGTATTTAAAAGAAGTAACGTTTCGGGCTGAAATGCCCTTCTTCAGACTTGTTTGGAAGTGTTACCTCTTCTCTCTAAAAAGAACATAGCAACACAGGCTAGGTTGGCGAAGTTGCATCTGAATAAAAACCACAAGACTTGTGCAACAATCTGGACAGATGAGGCCAAAGTGGAGATGTGTGGCACAGCACAGGGCCATGTTTGGTGAAAATTAAACAGCATGTCAGCACAAACAGCTCATACCAACTCTCAAGGAACAGTCGTGGAGGGGTGATGAGTTGGGCTTGTTTTGCTGCCACAGGACCTGGGCACCTGGCTGACATTGAGTTGATTATCAACTCTTCAGGATATTCACATATTCTTTTGCATTTTCACTTAGCGTTAGTTAAAGAAACCAAGTGTTAATATGTCATCTTTTGTTTTTTGTCAAAGGTTGTATTGAATTATTTTTAAGCTCTAGTAAAGATCAGATGAAAAAAAAAAGAAAACCATCCCCTACTGACTCTTATAATCATGGTTTGATTTCACTAGCACAAAGAAATTAAAAATAGATTTCCAGTTCTTTATAAACCCAAAGGAAGTGATCCAAAGAAGATAAAACATAAACACATTCAACCTGATAATATAATAGTATAAAGACCAGGATAAAGAGAGACATTCAAGTATAATAGACTTAAACTAAACTGATAAACTAGGTGTATTAGATATACTTGCAGTAATTTCTAATATTATTAAACACTGATCAACACCAAGTTGTAAACATGTTTCTGCTTTTAATATCCTCAGCCTAAAAAAAAAAAAAACTGTTATGTGATGTAATTACAACAGTCATATCTGTTGCTAATGTACCATTCTGTTTTGTACACTCATGAATTATTCTGTTTTCTCAACTTCACATTTAATGTTGACAGGGGGAAAAATCTGTTAACTGGATATTGGTCTTGGTTCAGATTCCTTTTCACTCCCCTCTGCCCCGCAGTCTTTCCAATAGTACTTTTAACATTTGGTGCGCTGCAAGCCTTTGTTTTTCTTTTTTGATTTTTCATTTGCCATTTTGGTTGGTCGATGCTATTCTTAAAAGCTCTTTAATGACAAACATTTTTTATTCAAATACAAACAAAATGGGAAAAGGTAATTCTTTCAACTACTGCAGTTGTCTCATTCCAAGGTGAAATGTTCCTCCCCACAGCCACAAATTCTGTTTACTGACTGAGTAAATGTCAGTTTCACGGATGACAAGACAAAAAAACAAACAAATTTTTAACATTACTTAACACCTTGATTCCAATTTGGTTATAAATTTTAATTTGAAATGACTGAAAGCACTACAGATGAATCTTCTAATAATCTCCTTTGCTGTTCTATCAGCAACTGTAGGGCAGCTGAATTTTGACTATATACACATATATACATACACACACACACACACACACACACACATATATATATATATATAGCAATTGTAACAATTGTACTGTAAGGTAACCGTAGAAACCAAATGCAAATGTAGCAGAATGCAAAATATCTGCTGCCAAAATATCAAAAACAATGCAAATGGATACTCGAATCCCCATAGACTCCATTAAAAAGACAACTTAAGAGAAGGTATTGTGTGAGAATACAGCTGTACAGTACCTGTAGCTGCTAGCTGTCTGCTAGGTTTCACCTTACTAATTTAAGTAACTAAACTGGATGTCTTGTCTTTGTTTGTGGTGTTGGTACCTTTGGAGTTTTGATGGAATTATGACAGATAATATTGTCATGGTCCTGGGCCGCGTGCCCAGCGTTTTGTTTTATTCTTTTAGGTTCTGTTTTCATTGAGTTCTGTTATGTTCCCAGTTTTTTGGTTTTTGTTTATTCATCTTCGTTTCCTGTCTTGTTATTAGTTACTGTTACATTTTGATTTCCTGGTTCCATTTCTTCCGGTTTCCCCTGCGTCTCTGTTCTGATTTGTCCATTTGTCATGTCCCTGGCCTCATGTGTTTTTGTATTGAGTTTTATTCCCAGTGTTGTGACTAGTCTCTGTCTCTGACCTGTGTCTGCGTGTTTCCTGTTTTACTTTGGTAATCTTAGTCTCGTCTGTCTTGTATTTAGTTTACTTCCTGGTCTCGTCCTGTGTGATTATTCCTAGCCGTATCTCCACCTGTTCCCAGTCCTCTCATTATCCTGTGTTTATATTTAAGTCCTCAGTCCATGTCCATTCTTTGTCGTGCTGTTGTCAATGATCCCTCTCCTGTGTGTCACCCTGCCTTTTAGTTCTGTTATATTCTGGCACCTGTCCAGCCCTGTTTATTTGTATGCCGTGTTTCATGCCATTCCATTAATAAAACACCTTTTAAGTTTAGTTTTGTGTCTTGGAGTCTGCATCCTGGGGTCTAATCCTGACTATCACACAGCCAGACATGACAAATATAGTTTGCTATGTAATATAGTCATTGAAGAAATTTGTGCATCAGGTTTGGTGAGTGTATTTCTCCTGTTTTATTTGAATCTGAGATAACACGAATCAGCAGATATCTCTGTCTGTGCTTTGCACTAAAACTTAAGATACAGCTGGTTAACAAAGCTGCAACGTAGCAGTCCATCCTCTTGTCTAAACGTTCTGGCTTCCGGAAATGAAGATTTGACTCAATTCAATTTTATTCATATAGCCCCAAATCACAACAGTTGCCTGAAGGCGCTTTATATTGTAGGGTCTTTACCCAAAAATTTTAGAGTGAGAAAATGCCAACAATCAGACGACCCCTATGAGCAAGCACTTGGCAACAATGGGAAGGAAAAACTCCTTTTTAACAGGAAGAAACCTCAAGCGGAACCAGGCTCAGGGAGGGACAGCCATCTGCTGCAACTGGTTGGGAGTGAGGGCAAAGAACAGAGCAGAAGGGGGCCTGGACAAATAACACACTGTGGAAGCAAGCCAGAGTTTAATAACTAATGATTAAATGCAGAGTGGTGTATAAACACAGAGTAAAAAGAGGTGAATGAAGAAGAAACACGCACTGCATCACGGGAAGTGCCGAGCAGCCTAGGCCTATTGCAGCATAACTAAGGGAGGGTTCAGGGTCACCTAATCCAGCCCTAACTATAAGCTTTATCAAAAGAAAAGTTTTAAGGATAATCTTAAGAGTAGAGAGAGTGTCTGTATCCCAAATCCAAACTGTGAGCTGGTTCCACAGAAGAGGGGCCTAAAAGCTGAAGGCTCTGCCTCCCATTCTACTTTTAGATGTCCTAGGAAGGTGATACAGTACTATGAGGTCCTTAAGATAAGATGGGGCCTGATTATTCAAGACTTTGTATGTAAGGAGAAGGATTTTAAATTCAATTCTGGAGCTAACAGGGAGCCAATGAAGAGAGGCCAATATGGGAGAAATATGCTCTCTTTCTAGTCCCTGTCAGTACTCGCTTTCTAATTTTAGAGATATTGCACAAATGCAAGGAAGTAGTCCAACATATTTGTTTAATATGTGGATTGAAAGACATCTCCTAGTCAAAATTTACTCCAAAATTTCTCAGTGTTACTGGAGGCCAATGTAATGCCATCCAGAGTAGGTATCTGGCTAGACAGTGTTTCTGAGATTTGCGGGACCAAGTAAAATAACCTCAGTTTTATTTGACATTAGAAACAGGAAATTAGAGGTCATCCAAGCTTTAAGTCTTTAAGACATTCCTGCAATTTAACTGATAATTGATGTCATCTGGTTTTGTGAATAGATAAAGCTGGGCATCATCTGCTTAGCAACAAAAATATATGCTATGCCTTCTAATTATACTTCCTAAGGAAAGCATCCATCCATCAATTTTCTTCTGATTATCCTTTTCAGGGTTGCACAGGGGCTGGAGCCTATCCCAGCTGTCATGGGGCGAGAGATAGGGTACACCCTGGACAGGTCACCAGCCTGTCACAGGGCTAACGTAGAGAGACAGACAACCATTCATGTAGCATGTACTGTATAATGTAAATAAAACTGGTCCTAGCACAGAGCCCTGTGAAACTCCATAATTAACATTAGTGTGTGAAGAAGACTCTCCATTTACATGAACAAATTATATAGATATGATTCAAAAGATGGTGACAGCTGAACTGGAGGCTCCAAATGCAGCTTCCATCAATTCATGGCTATGTCCATCTTTTATATACAGTCCATGGTTGAAAACAACAGAAAAGTAAAAATTGACATCAAATGTTTGCTTGACTACACCGTCAAGACTGCCATATAAATGTGTGAAATAAAAGAAATGATACTGTAGGTGTCTGAAAACAGCTTGCCTCTACCTCACATGTGTTTACTTCTCTCTGCAAAAAGGTAACTGTAGGTCCTGCTGAGCTGAATGACAGCCTGATATAAGCATCCAATTCAAACTCAGCCATGTTTGAAATATCTGCTAACATAAAAGCCTGGTTCACAATTTTGATGTTACTCGTTTTTAGAACTCTGCATGATTTATTGCAGTCAGCTGAATAAAATCAAGGAATTTAGTTAGTGAATGTTGCACAATACGAACTTTCATTCCAAGAGCCATCGTTTCATTCATCTAGCATTTAGAATAGAGAAGATCCGAGACTAGAGAGAGGAAACAAGTTTAACACCGAAGAAGTGTAACCTTTGAAACGTTGTGTATAAACAACATTTCAAAGAACTGGCTCAAATCACAGGTGTTTGGTGTATATTCCTCTGAAAATTGTTATGATTTTTTCTGGATATTAGTTGTCATATTATTCATACAGCCACGTCAAAGAGATTTACACACCATTTATAGCAAATACAAACAGATTGCCCGTTGCTCACACTCTGTGTCTAATCAGGCTTTTGGAGCTTTCTCCATTGCTTGCTTAACTGTTTGGTCAGCGTTCCAGCCGTAAACAAACAAAAAAAGGCTAGAAGCTTCACATAGATGGATGCTACCACCTGAGGCATTTTTTTCCCCCAATTTTTAAAATCAGCTCATTGTAAGCCATTTATTCATACATACTTTTTCAAGAGCTTAAACAAGCAGTCAGTGAGACAATGAGTGCAGTATTTAGGAAAAAAATGTGACCTAACCTGTTATTTTTATATCCCTATATCATACAGAACTCAAATGGTATGTGAAGATGAAAAAAAAAATATATAAATGTGATCCTTCAAGAACTTTCGAAGCATGGCCTGTGCGCAGTAAAATACCTCCGTTATGAAATACTATCTCTGAGCATCAAATAATCCAGTCCCCTGCTGAGAATGATAAAGAAATGATCCAAGCAGAGGGTAAGACTGCTGAGAGGAAAGGTAGGACAGCAGCATGAACAATATGACATAAAGTAATAGCAGTTTATGCACACAGAAATTACAGGTGTTTAATGGATTCCACAACAAATCCAGATGTTCAGAACTTTCTGATTTTTACATAGAAAATGAAAACAGAAATGGATCATATCAAGTGAATCAAAATTAGTGGAAGTACACATAAGCTGAATGTGCCGCACATGAAATGTATTGAAATGAAGAGATTAAATAACAGTTTGAAGTTGTCTGAGCAACAGCCGTTCTGTTTTCCCTCTGCCATAAACAGATATTAATGTTGCTGAGGAGAGTGATGAGGAACATAGCAATCATAAAAACTACATGACAGTAAGAACTGAGCTGTTGCTTCATTTATCTAAATAAAGCTGGTTCAACTGAAATGGTGTCCTTTTCAAAAGAAGTCTCAAAACCATCTTCCCTTAATACTGTTTTAGCTACTGTGTTTACCTTTTGTCATGTTCTCAGCATCTCTAGTAAGAACAGCGCATTCCTCTGTTAAAGATGACATGTTTAATAAAGTCTTAAAAAGCCACAGTGACCTCATGAGTGCATGTTCGATTTTTCATAATTTCAGTCTTACCTTTGTACTGAAACTGACCACATGTTTGTACCTTGCTGACTAGCTAAACATAAGAGAGCCCCACTGAGAAGTCTCCGTCTTTCTGTCATGGACTTGTTTTTCGCAGGTCTTTGTGGGCATTGCAACCAAAGGCTCTTTTGGCCAAAGTCCACGTGGCACAAAAAGGCCGCGGCATTCCTGATGTCTGTGGCTAATCTGTGGTGTCAGCT
Organism: Archocentrus centrarchus; assembly: GCF_007364275.1. Taxonomy (NCBI): domain Eukaryota; kingdom Metazoa; phylum Chordata; class Actinopteri; order Cichliformes; family Cichlidae; genus Archocentrus; species Archocentrus centrarchus. The sequence continues at coordinate 20,093,896 of NC_044359.1, forward strand.
TGTGTTAATGCCGCACCGCCACATTTGAGGACACACAGGGCCGGGAAATATTAAAAAAAAATCCCATCGGCAGCCATTCCTCCAGAAGAGGGCGGGTCTGACGAGAGCAAGGGTCACCTAAGGTTGAACTCTGGTTGTCTGTTAGAGCAATTCCTACTCCAACGGTTTGATCCACTGGACAGAAGGTGGGGCCGAAGCAGGATGGAGGGAACACACTTCAAAGAGCGAGTGCTTTCTTCTTGTCTGTCTTCATTGAAACAGGGCAAAATGAGCTTCGTGGGGGATTTTGTCCCTGCTGTTAGACAATTCAGATACTCACGGATGATGCTGAAAAGGACAGGAGGTCAAATGGGTAGTGAATTATCATCTTCTCAACAGGCCAGACGTTTTCCGCATCCCCCCCCAATTGACCTATAATGACCATGAGATATTGTTCTGCTAAATTTGAGAAGTCTAGCAAGTGTAAGGTCGGACTGTTCCTATAATTGCCACATGTCAAATTTCACACAGCCATGACACTTTTGAGTGCAGATATCCAGCCCTGCAGCTTTCTAGCCTAATTTAAATACACAAGTATCCAAAGATTGCGCTAGCAGGCTCGCAAGGACATGAAAAAAAATAGTTTTTTTGTCTTTAGCGCAGCAAACTGTCCCATAAGTGAGCTTGCCACAAGTCATACGATAGCTGAAAAATTCGAGTAATTTCTGGTTGTTTGAGGCTGCTGTGCAGACATGTAACATGTGCTCTGCTCTCCCTAACTCCCAGAGGGGCAAGGACAGGAATGCATTCAGGGTCAGGGGTCGGACACGTGCACTGTTGTAGCCTGGCAACAGGTGCTGTGCAAGAACTACAGCCAAGTCATTAAAGAGTACAGCAATCCTTCAATCAAGCTAAATTTTCTTCAGTTTCCTCTAACATGACGTGATTTGCTCCTGCCTTTTATTCTGGTCTGTAAGAATACTGTATATGAAAATATTCAGCTGCCTTTATGATTCTGTTTTCTGTTGAGACTTTTTAAACAAACCAAGCTGTGGCTGGAACATCTGCGTAGAAAGAGAAGCTCATAGCTGAGAGGTTGGTAGTGTCTCAGGGAAATGATAGCTCTGTGCCAAGGTATTCCTTCCCTCCTGAGAGAGGCCCCGCCATTCAGCACTGTGAGGTCAACAAGTACAGACCATTACCCACAATGCCCTTGAACAGAAAAAAAAACTAAATATGCAGGGCTGTTCCTTTAAGATGGTAAGATGGGAGCTGCCTGAATTCACTCAGAGGCATAGCTGCAGCCAAGATGGAGAAGAGGAGGGAGAGGGAGAAAAACAGGAAGGCAGAAAACAAAGATGTTCCAGCGATGTGGAAAGGGACAGATCCGTGTTTCTCTGCTTCCCCTGCAACACTGTTAAGTTGCATTTATTCATATTGTAAAATTATGGTTGTCAGTTTGCTGATTGCTTCGCTCACAGAGAAGGAGTCTTGTTGCTAGGAGAGGAGAGAATCAGCCTTCTCTTATTGGCCACTAGGATGCGTAAGATGGCCCAATAAGAGCCCTGCCCTGAACAGCAGTGCAATAGTAGAGCTACCCCCACATGCAGACCTGATTAATATGTCAGACATGTTTTATGGGTTAACGTGAATTGGGCTGGATGTATTGAAAACACTGCAGCAGGGGTTTAGTGTATGGGTATTTGCTTTTTGTGTGTGTAAGTCTACACAACATGCATGCCAGGGGACTGCCAGACTGACAAATCATACACAGTACTCTGAGGTGAAATGATTCTGAATAGTGTTCACACACACACACACACACACACACACACTCACACACACATATATATATATATATATATATAGCACACTCACTGTACTAATGAAGTGAAAACAGCCTAGACTGGAAATAAGGTTCCTCACCTGTGCGTGATTATCATGAGAATACAGCAAAGGAGTAACAGCAGTGAAAACTTAACTCTTTCAGTTTCTGTACTTTTTAAATTCTTGATTCTGTCCATCATTTAATAAGTTTAGAAGGAAAGCTTGAAAAGGCTGAATAACCTACAGTTTTTTGTCAACTGTAGGCACAATTAAGTCAAAGACTTGCTTAACCTCAACACGACTGATCGGAGGGCTGAGGTGCTTATTTGTTCAAAGTGAAATAAATACGGTCTCACTTACATTTTGTGTTAGCTTAAATACTAAATAAATAATAGTTTTCAGAAATTTTAATTGGAAACCTTCATAAATCTGCATTGTTTACTGCTTCTGGATAGTCCAACCTTGACCTTAGCTGCTGAAATCAAAGCAGCTTCATGGAACTCAGCCTCCATTACTTTTATTATTTGCATCCCATTTATACTTCATAAAGAGCACTGATATTTACAGCTCCTAATGGAAATCTCATTCAGCCTCACAGCGAATTCGGTAACCTGAAAAATGTGAAATATGTTTGTAATGCATCCTTCTGTTCGTGAGTTATGGAGCCGAATGACGGCCAGGAAAGGGGTATTTGCAGAAAATTGTCATGTAACAGTGAAACTGACCTTGAATCTCTTGAACAAAATGTTAGCATTTCAGTATGTTATCCTATGAGAAATGTGTATGAAATGCTGTCATATAATCAGCTAATGAAAATGACAGAGACCTTTGAGAACTCCTAGAGCTCCTGAGATACGTCTGCACTGAAAAGTCTTTATGCTACCCTTTGCTTTTTATCTTTTGTATAAACAAAACAATGCAAAAGTAACAGCATATTGTTTTGTCTTATTTATCACTTTTTTGTGCATTTGGTTTGTCCTCACATCTGCCCGGGTCTCCTGAGCACGTCTTTAACAGCTTGAAGGAATTTCTTCAGATTTGGCACGAGCGTTCTCTTTGACTCCAGGGTGAACTTATTATATTGTTTTCCAAGGTCACTGAGGTCTCATAACTCAAAAATCCCCCCGCAGTATTATTGTAACAAAATGTCACACACATTGAATAAAATGATGCAGTGATATGCCAAAAAGTCAACATCAAAAGGCTGATCCCGACCACATTTTAGATGCTGAATTGATGACTGTAATCTTTGGTCCATCTCTCAGACGCCGAGGCTTTTGCTACATTATTATGTGTGCAGCTTGACTGGTTTACAAAGGTGCACAACCACAAAGCAGTAATTGTAGTCTTTTTTTTTTTTTTTTTTTTTTTTTTAGCATTACGTGTAGTTACTCCTACTGTTAATATGGCCTGCTGCACAATTAGACACAGTCTGTTTTTGCACACCATAAATGAGTCCCCTTTCAGATCACTGCAGCTTCATGCACAAGCGTGGTACAGTTACACAGGTGTTTTCACTTTCACTGATGAGACTGCTGCTCAGAACTGTGTGGGTGTGTCCCCGCTGCTTCGCTGACACCCCTCTTTAGTTTTATGGCATCTGGAAGCCGTCTCTGCCTTTACTTAAAAGCTTTACAGATTTGCAGTGACTTTTTTTTTTATTGTATTTTTACATCTGATTTTGTGGTTTATTTATTTAGTAATTGCTGAGCAACGATTCAAAACTGGTCACAGTATGACTATGTAAACTGCACAGCAGATTGATCTGTTCATTGCATTTACATAAATTTACATGGAGATTCTGTCTGGTTTGCTGCTTGATGAACTTGACTGGACTGTTGCAGCCATCTCTCTCTCTCTCTGTCAACATTATGTCAGCCTGTGGTGTGGCGTACTTGGTGTCTGCTGAAAAGGATCAGAAGCATTTGATGAAAGGATCATTTTTAAACAATTCTGGCAAATCTGTGATGGGAAATTCTGGTATATCTCTGTAAATCATAGCATGTTTTTTATATATTAAATTAGTTATTTTCTGGTTGTTACAATTTGTACCCCAGTTACAACGATGCTGCATAGTGACTCTACTGTACCGTGTCATTAATAGCTTAAGCTGTTTTTAATCAATCAAATCGAATGGCTAGCAGTGTTGGTAGGAGTTATATTACGTTTGGCAGTTCCCCTGAACTCTGGTTTTAGGCTATTTAAGCTCAATGTTTTTCAAATGGCAACTTTGCTGTTTCAGTTTCCCCTCACTAGTTTTGTATGACTTGATTCCACAGGCTGCTCTTAGCTGTTGATTGCCCAAAAAAAAAAAAACAATCCCACAAAGCCACAGTACTTACAGAAGAATACCTGGTAGAAAGAAAAAGGTGCAGAGAGGCAGACCAAAGCTAAAACAAAGAATATTCGACTTGCATTGATCAGGTGGACCATAAACTGATTTAGCTCCATGCCTGCTTAACCTGTGAAAGTCACTTTTTACTCGTACATTGGCCATAACAAATATATTGCAATAATTGCACATTAAGGTGAAGGGCTCGCCTTCCAGCCAAGGTGAAAGAAATAAAATGGTAACTAATACATGCATGTTAATTATATTTATGTTTTGCACATCCTAACCACTGCAGTGTCTACTGTACATAATATAACAGTATTCAAAGTCAAATTCAGTTTGCCTGTAGTATAGTAACCCTTCTGAGTCGACTGCAGCAGCGCTGTTCTCAGGGGTGTCTGGCTTCACACATTTGTGATTTTACACAAAAGGCAGCAGCTTTCAGAGTTATTCATATCACCGTCAAAAAACAAGCTAAAAATAAATGTTGTGCTTTTTATGCCACGATTGATCACAAACTGCCTTCCTGCCAGGAAAATCACAATTTATGACCCGAGACACCACCGACTGCTTCAATAGACATTATTCTGCTTCCACAGAGCTCACTGCTTTGTAACAGAAAATCAAACAGTGCGTAGTGCATATGGGCACAGTTGTTCATGCCTGCTTGATGTTGATGCTGTAAATGACTGAAATGAGTTCAGCAAGAATCTTTTAGTATACATTTCTACAGTTTCTGCCATGTTTTGGAAAATGAACAGCCTGTTTTGAAGTGAAAGTTGATTAACTGAACTGATTAATAACGGGGATTTGTCAGCATCTGTTTGCTACGGGGGACGTCAGCACTTTGTATTTTTGCACAATAAATCAAAAGAGCAGGTGATCAACGAGCTGCTCCGACTAAACAGGATCGATGTAAAAATAAATCACAAAATTCTGATTTATCATTAATTCCTTGCCATCATTATTCCAGTGAGCATTTAGCTTTCCTGTTAAAAAAAAAACCACACCAGAACAGCTCACCAGTGATGAGTGCTGTTTGAAGGTTTGATCAGCCCCACATTGTTGTTAAACTTCTTTCTGACTTTTTTTTTAAATCTTCATTGTTCTAACATAAAGTGCCATCTGCAGTCTTCCTGTAGTCATTAATAATGCATGTTCTGCCCTCCAAAAGCATCCCAAAACTTTAAAAACTATCTAGGGAAAAAAAAAAAGCCCGAGTACATTTGGAGGTGTCCTTTTTAAGAGTTTTGGGTCCTGTTGCTTTAACCGGCTGTTAGGAACACACAGAGAGTTTTTTTTTTTTTTCTTCTTCTTCTTCTTCTCCCTTTTGTGCACTCCTATGAAAATGTGCATCTGTTCTCTGGCCACACACGCTGCCTGAAAAGTGCAGCTTCAGTTACTCTGCTTTAATCCACAATTTCGATAATAGTCTGTTTCAAATCTCTCCCCCAACCCAACCCCTTTTTTCTCTTTTTTTAACCAAGTTGTACCCTTTTTCTTTTCCCCCCAAAAGAGGCACTCTTTTCCAAGTGTCCTATGAATACACTTAAGGTCACAGATTTGGAAATAACCCCTGTGAAGTTCAATACCAGGCTCCTCCACTGTTTGCAGTGTTTTTTTGAAGTGGCAGGGTGGGCTGGCAGTTAGATTGTCCCACTGTCACAGGGTCACAGGTTTGATCCCTCTTATAGCCGGTGTGGCCATGTTGAGCCCACCTCCTTAAGAGACGTTGCCCCTGCCTCACTGCTTTGTTCAGACGGTTGTATGAGGGAGAAAGTGGGTCCATTAAGATTCACAATCACGAAGCTGAAAATGGTCTGGCTGATCATGGGGTTTACAATACAGAGGGCGAACATGGTTACAAAACAAAAGCTACACAAAGGTATACAATTTTCTTTTTTTTTTTTTTTATTTCATTTAATGCCAATAAATGCTGGTGAGGTATTGAGTTCCTGTCGTACCTCTGCAGATCCAGAACGTGCCTGAAGGTACGTAAATGTTGTCACATGCTGACCTCTAGTGGATGATGTGTGACTTTCTTACAACAGCCAAAGATCCTCAGTCACAGCTACAGGAAATAGAGCATGTATTAAGAGCTTTTTCATTTGTGGGTTTTCAAAAAGGCTGATGCAAGTGCAGATAGTTTGAAGTAATCAGGTTTTGAAAAGTATCTCCTATTGAGTCGTAGTTTAGCCAGAGAACCTCTTATAATTTAATTTTCCACACAGTAAACCGTTTCCTATTAACCCTGCGAAAATCTATGAATGATGTTCTGTATACTTGTGAATTTATATAATATATAGTATAATCAGAATAAGCGCTCACACAGCTCAGTGAGACAGTGGTTAGCACCATTACCTCACAGCAAGAAGTCCTGGGTTTGAATCCACCATCTTTCTGTGTGAAGGTTGTGTGTCTCCCCCCCCATGTCTGTGTGGGTCCCACAGTCCAAAGACGTGCAGTTAGTGGGGTTTGGTTAACTGATGATTCTAAATTGCCCAGAGGTGCAAATGTGAGTGCAAATAACTGTTCCTCTCTCTGGTGACCTGCCCAGGGTGTATCCCAAAAACCCCCCCACCCTGAATTGCATAAGCGGATGGATACAGAAACATGTCCTTTGCTTCATTACTGTGACTAATTGTTTTTATTAGCACTAATCTGTTTGTTTGGGGGGGCTTTCTTCTAATTGGAGCCCTTATGAATAATATTCAGGTTTGTACTAAACAAATTAATGTAATTTAAAGGGTTTGAGAAAAAAAAAAACGGCAATCCTCACTTTTCAGAAGCTGGAAACATGACATTTAAAATGTTTAAACATGTCTTAACATGTTTTATTGAGGGGAAAAAAGTAAGTAATTAAAAGCTGGCAGATAAATAGTGGGTTAAGAAGCATAATATTTCTCTCCATGGTGGAGTAGAACATAAAATGAAAAAAAAACTTACTAAAACTCTTATGTAAAATGAATTCTCTATACAGTTTATGTGATTTATTATGTGTCACTTCTATTTCTGGGTTTGTGAATTCATTTATGCTGTGGAAATGCAAGAAGGGTTTTTAAACAGAAGAAAAAGATGAAAATTAAAGATTTTAAGACGGTTGTACATCTGATCGCCAAATATGACACAAGTTAAACTCTTACAAGAACAAAATACCAATTATGTGTCAAAAACATGAAAATATTTTGAATTATATTTACAAAGACTGGGACTAAAACGAATGTAACACTTTGCATTGAAAAGAGACTGTTTGATGCAATAAAATTGCATCAAACAGTACATTGTACATTGTTCTCGGACGTATGTTGTCACGGGTTGTGTGTGTATGAAGAACGCACAGGCTCTCAATGACACTTTTCAGAGGTGAAGGCTTTTTAATTAAAAACTCAAAAGCAGTATAAAAGTCACCGGAATTGTAAAAATATCAGTAAATGTATAAAAACAAAGAAGGTTTTAAAAAAAAAAAAAGAATTCTTCATTTGGCACTTCGGTGGCCACAGATTGAACCCATAGCAGCTCACAACCATTTCTCCTTGAAGGAAAATTTAATCAGAATTGCAAACTTTTTAATTAAAAACTTATTCAAGAAAATATCCAGAACATGTGAAACTGTGACACTCGTGTCACGCTGGGTTCTTACATCCAAATGTAGACCTTCTCTCTAAGTAAACTTCATTAGTATAAACTGAATCTGCATTCAGTGAATAATCGGGGTAGGAGAAAAAAAAAATTATACTGCATAGTATCACAATATTTTTTGTGGCAATATTGTATTGATACAGGGACACCAAATAGATATATTTTTTAAATAGATAATATACTCTGGGAATACTACAGTCAAGAGGGCTCATATACCACCATCCTGAGATAATGTTAGCTGAGCAAACTTAAATGAAATCAGCTCAACTGAAAGACCATCCAACACTGGACACACTGAGGTTGACAAAGCCTCCTAATTCATAGCAAGCTAATGGCTCAGTCACATGAGCAAAAATAGGACAGCAACCTCCTTGATTCTTCCAAAAAATAAAAATAAAATACAAATTTGGTGTCTGTCTGGTGATTGAATTGATTTTTTCACATTCTGTGACCGATTGCAATTTGTGGTGACTAGATGATTGCCCAGAGCTTGAGGGTGCTGCACATTCACGACCCCTTTTGATTGCAAGGCCATTGCACAGGTTGCCTGATGCGAGGCAACCTTTCGGCAGACAATTGCAGTCTGATTTGGACTGACTGCCAAAAGGTTGCCTGATGTGAGGCAACCTTTCGGCAGACAGTTGCAGTCTGAGTTGGACTGACTGCAATCGCTCTCAGAAAGATTGCCGAAGATTTGCAGAAAATTGCTGCCTAATTTATGAATGCATGATTGCCAGCATGTTGCCATGAGTCTGAATGAGTCAATGAGCACAACTCGACTCGACTCACCTGGCTGCCAGCTGGTTGTATTCTGGTTATATTCCTGTAGAACAGGAAGGCTGCTGAGCACAAATGTTAAATGTGAACTTCTGTCTATGCAGACGGCAACAGATATGTGATTCTGATATCAGACTGACAGCCTTTTGGCAACATTTATGGCAGGTTTTAGTGTTGTGTGATTGATGATCTCATTTGGCAGCAAAAAAAAATAAAAAAATAACTGGAGTGAGAAAACTTTATCTGATTAGATAAACAGATATTAACAAAGTTTCACTTTCAGGACATAATTTGCAGTTGCAAAAAGCTGATAAATCACAGTAAATGTTACGGGAATGCTCGAGCATATCGTAAATGCTTAACAATCGCAATAATATTTTATCATGAGTGAAGTACTGTGATAATATATCGTGGGGTGTCGTGATTACCACCTCTAGTGAATAACTGAATACATCATCCACCTTAAGCACACAAAGCAGCAGTACCATCAGGAATATAGTGGTTAAATGCTTAACGCCGTATTAAGTATTCATGACGTGATCCAAAAACAGGTTTACACAGAGGCACTGAAGGTACCATGGAAGCCATAAGGCATGTTAACAGGCACATAGGCTCTTCCCAGCTCTTCAAATGTCTTGGCATCCAAAATCAGGAGGAACGTCCCTTTATCCTAAAGAGAAAAGTTTGAGTTAAAAACATGCTGAAAGTGTTCCCTCAAGTTCAACACACCCGTTTCAGATAAAGTTGACAGGTGCATGTGTCTTTAGAAGAGCAGTTCTAATCAAATTAAAAGGACCTGAATCTGTTTAAAATAGTGTACAGAAGAATATTAAAACAGTCCTTGTTAAAACGACGTAATTAAAAGTAATTTAGGTCCTTAAAAGGAAGAGACGGGCAAATGAACAATTAACATTTGCCATATAAGAAATACGTTTTCACCGCGCGATACTCACAGATTATCTTAAAACACCAGCTTCACAGTTTGATTTGATTTCTTTGATTTTCCTTGTGGGAGAAGCACAGTTAGGAGGAACGGTGAGGTTAATAATACGCTGCAGCACGACTAAGATTCAGGCTGCCAAACAGGAAGACAGACACTGAGGAGATGCACAAGAACCCTGTCTAGAAAAGTCTGTACACATTATTTTGACATTAAAGTTCACCTTATAAATTAGTCAGAAAACCTTTTACTGGCACCATTAATGTGGCCAGAGAGTACGTTTTCTGCTATTAACTTTCAAGGCTTTAGAAAGTTTTCTGTTTCTAATTCCAGAAATTCACTTTGTGTAAATTTGTCAATGAATATTATGACTTTACTCATTGCCCTCATGAATATTTATGATAGATGATGTGTCCAGCTGATTGCAGACTTGGAAGAGGAAATGAATCCAGCTTTGGCTGACTTGCAGACATGCTTGTACCTCAAACTTAAGGAACCAAAAACCTTTGATAACAACCTGAGACACAACAGGCAATGAACATATAGACACCATTTTTTTTTTTTTTATTGAGTTAAATATAAGAAAAGAGGCAAACTACAGTATAAAACAGATTGTGACTCCATAATGATCAGCACTTTTATTATTAGGTAATGCTTTAAAGATATATTTGCTACTGCTGTACAGCAGAGAGTCTTACCTGTGACGGTGTGAGAACCACCGAGAGGATGACACCATCATCTTCCTCCACAGCATCAGGTGACGGCACAAACACGGGCTCTGATGGGTAGAAACCTTTCTGGTACCAGACCTGTGGAATATCATATTCACAAATGTCAAAATAAGTGTTTCTTTACTTAGATTCATGAGGAGATTAATAGTACAAAACACTAGCAGCCTGTTAGTTCAGCTTTTTTTAACTGCTGGTGAATTTGACACTTGGCTCGGTTCCACTCTGCCTTATTTTGCTATCTAGACTACACTCCACCTTTTCCCCAACAAAATCAGACATGTTACACTGTCTCATTATTTATTCGACAACATTAAGCAAAATGCAGTACAGCCTTGCAGTTTCCATAGGAACTAAGATTATCAGTGAGTGTTGAGCTCCTCTATATGAGCAGACGTTGGGGCAGTTTGTAGGTCTGGAGCATGCAGACGTGTGTTAACCCAGTGCCAGCAGCAGAAACTGGAAGTTATTGTTCTCTATAACTATGAGTTCTCACAGTGGTCCATGGAGAAGCTCTTCTTTACAGCATTGCTTCAGTTTCGGTGAAGGTTGCAGGCACAGCTCTCTTAAGGTCAACCACAGCATTTCAGTGAGGTCAAGGTCTGGACTTTGGGCCACCCCCCCCCCCCAAACGTTCTGTTGTAGATTTACTGCCAAATACTTTGGTATACAGAGGAGTTCATGGCCAACTCAGTGACCACAGAGTGCGAGGTCTGTGGCTGCATATTAAGCCCATGTCAACCCTCCATCACTGTTGCTAACGGTTGCTAACAGGTGTTTGTTCTCATATGCTGTGTTTGGTTTCATTCAAATGTGGTGCTGTGCATTATGCAATTTTTCTGACAAATGCACAGCCTGACCTTGGGGTGAATGGCTGCAGTGTCCGCTTCTTGGAACAATAGCTTTTTTTTTTTCTAGGTGCGCTTACATTTGTTGATGATTACCTCTTAATTCCTATGGAAGTTGGGTTTTTCGCACACTGCTTCTGCATTTGGCTTCATTTTAGGTAAATAAATAATGAAAACAGTGTAATATGTAATGCGTTTGTGTTCATCCGAGGTTATATTTAGCTCATTTTAAGACCTTACGAACTCCTGATAGATAAAACCTTAAATTTGAAAGGGGTAGGGTGTACTTTCATTTTACTGTGACTCTAATAAAAATTCATAAACTATCTGCTACAGTGCTTATACATGCTCGGCATTAACCAGCTCCAATAAGGCAATATATCATTTAAATAATTAATTATTTAAATAAGATTAAATATTAATTACTATTATGCAACATTATAGCAGTGAACAGGATAAAATTCACTAACTGACAATATATTATTGTCTCTTATGTTTTAAATGGGGGCCTTTAAATGGGAATGTAAATGTGATGTCCCACAAAGCACACACACCATACACACCTTGAACGTCTTGTCATTCAGGTCCATCTTGAGCAGAGAGTCTCCCACCAGATGTCTGAAACCACAGCCGTAGAAATAACGGTACGGGCGTGTGTTATATCTACCGTAGTTGATATGAGGGAACTCCAGGCCACCGTACTCACGGAGGTCATCTCCATGGAGATCCTCGTGCTGGCAAAACAACTGTTGACAAAGAGAGGATGAACTCTGACCTAAAGTCAGCAGAGTTTGTGTAATCCCATCCTGAGCACTGTGAGTATGAGGTTAACTTTAACTGTTTCTGTAACCTGATTATATGAATTCTGATTACATATGTTTTTTATGACAAAGCAGAAAATATGTTTCCTCCACACTGGTTTAAAATCTGCCTAAAAAATAGTAAAGTTATTATTAAAAAAAAACACTAGAGAAACATCTCATAAGCAAAAAAAAAAAAAAAATGGAACTGATTTTGTGTAAATGTTAAATATTAATCTACAAATACCCCAATCACAATCACATATCAACATTTCCATTAGTTTTTACTGTATATGCGTAGTGGTTACTTATAAGAAGGTGTAGTGTTTCTACAACTTTACACATGTCAGTGCCACTTTAGTGATGATGCCTGTTTCTATTAAAGTCAATCAAAGGTTGTCATTGAGGAGCTACAGTAAGCAAAGGAAGAGCAGTGCATCGGTAATAATAACCCTTTCATTAGAATTAACCATTTTTGTTAAGACAAACTTGTAATGGTCTGTATCTATTAATATTATTGTTGGTATTAATATTTAATATTTTTCATTGCTGCTTGTTGATTTGGTGTCTGCTAAAGGAGAAGTGTAAATGAAGGTATTTATACTAAAGCAATGAGAAAGAATCCACTCACCTCGTTGTCACTGATTTTGACACACGTATGCGTTACTGGAGGGGTCGAGTGTTCAGGTTCTGGCCTTCGGGGTTTTCATTAGAACATGCAGTGGCAGAACAAACGCCGAGGGAAAACCCGTGACAAGGTGTTGTACACCTGGGAGAGGGACCCGCATTTGTGGATTTTTTAAATATTTATTTTCTTACTGTATGTTTTCGATCTCTTAGAAAGAGGATAGAGAGAAAAAGAACAGTACCAATAAAAGAAAAAAATGATCCCCTGGTAAACTAATTCAAAACTGTGAACAGACAGAAGGCCACAAATCTAACGCTGAACAGGCTCTGATACTGACCTCATCTAGTGCGTCTCCTGATTTTACGCAAGTTCTGGATGTGATGGGTAGTTGTTGATGGCTTGGCCGTCATCAGAGCAGCACATATCAAGCATCAAAGAATCCATCCTCCTCAAAGGCGTTGATTTTTGGTGGAAGGTGGAAAAGGCTTTGTGGTGGTACTTTTACTGAGCTGACCTGCAGGACAGAGTACACAGTCACAACATTTCTGTCAAGGTACTTAATTTAGCTGTAAAACTAAAAGGACCCTCCCCTTTAAGGCTGTACTACATGACATCCTTATTCAGCTTATTCAGAAAACAATTGTGTGTTCAAATCACCAAACAGAAGTAGTAAAATCAATATGACTAATATGCGGTCTGCTTTTCGATCTCTGTTACGCACTCTCACATTCTGAAAAGCTGGTGTGCTTTGCACAAATCTCTAAGTGGGGCCACTTTAGGGCGTTTTTCCTTACTGAGATTGTCGCTGCAAATTTGTTGTGCAAGGGGGAGAGGATAAAGTTTGTTAGCCTAGGTGGCCCCCTAATGGCTTTGGGGGTGGACTCAACCAATGACTTCAATGCACACAAACTGAATGGATTCCTTCCTTGCCCGTGCTTTCCAGCAACATCTATAAATATCAGCTTGTCAGTTTTTTGTTTTTTTGCATAATCCAGCAACATGAACATCATTATTTTATATATTTTATTTTATTTATAAAACAGAATCATTTAAATGCAGTTTTTAAAACAAAATCTTCCCCCTCCCCCAGGACCAAACTGACAGTCACGTCTCACCTCGCCTGTACGCTTGTCAACAAGATGGAAGACTGTGTCTTGCTTGGGATCCAGTAGATGCCTTCGCTCAGAGCCTTTCCTCTTAGTTTGCATGTGGACTATCTTCAGCAGGTCCATCTTAACTGGCTGCTCGATGAACACCACGTAGTTCTCAGACATGGCTGGAAGCAGGATAAGGGTATTATCAAGCCTGGCAGCTGAGGGCAGCAATTAGAAAAACATACTTTAAAGAATAATTAGCGTTACCCTGGTGTGCTGGCTTACCAAAGCTGTGGTAGTAGGAGGGATGGGACTTGTTTGTAGGCACAATAGAACAGAGGATTTTGGCTCCTTGCAGAGTGTCTTTGCTGTCTGTCTTCTCGGGAGGTACTCTGACGATATTGTATAGAACTCCTGGAAGGATAACAATGTTTCTTGTAAAAGGTTTTAAGAAATATTGTTCCACATATTTCCCATCCATCCATCATCTTCTGCTTATCTATTTCAGGGTGACGGGGAAATTGCAGCCCATCCCATGTCATGTGTGAGAGGCGGGATATACCCTTGACAGTTTACCTGTCTGTTGCAGATATAACAGAGAGATTCTAAATTAGCCATTCATATCTATGGCTAATTTAGAACACAATGTAATTATCCCACCCAATTAACCTAATACGCATGTCTTTGGACTGTGGGAGGAAGCTGGAGGGCCCAGAGAAGCAACAGGGAGAGGATGCACACTTCCACATAAAGGCCACAGCCAGCTGGTGGATTACAACCCAGGACCTTCTATTACACCACCTTACTGGCCTACTAGGGCTGCAATATCGATTATTTAGTAGTGAGTATTCTATTGATTATTCCATCAAATTAATCGAATAAGGAAATATTTTTGTCTATTACCAGTTCATCTGCATGTTTTAACTTCCATAGCTTAACTGCAGATTTTTTCTCTGTGTGAAACAAACAGCGGTGGACGGAGCAGCCACAAACTTCTCTTTTCTTCACGTTGACACTTGCTGATCAGGTGGTTGATGAAGGACCTCCAGCTGCTTCCCAGTAAAGTTTTAATGGTGTTACAGGAAAAAGCGCTGCTGCTTTGGACGCTAGAAGAATGTTACCTTTCGCTCCTCCGCCTCTTTGCACTTGCCACGTGTGTGCAGACAGACTGCACTTAAAACAACTGCTGCTGCTGTTGTGTTTTTATTGAAAAACTGGGGGCTGCATAAGCTGTTGTAATGTTGTAATGCTTTGTATTCACAAGCATCCTCCTAAATACGTTTCTATTGCACAGTAAGCACAACACACACACATGGGTAAAGAGAACAGTGGAGGTCTAGAAAAACGCGTCAGCGATGATCCACTCTGTGTTAAAGGGTCGTTTTTCCAAATGACGGAAATCCGTCGCAGTGACGGAGAACTTTAATGCTGCTGATGTGAGTGAAACGCTCCCCTTACACGGTGACACCTGAGCGCTGCAGAGTTTAAACGAAGCATCAAAGCAACAAATTTGTGTTGAGGATTTTTTATAATCCAATTATTCGAGTTACTCAAGGAATCGTTGCAGCCCTACGGCCTACAAAATATTTTTTTCTAAATCAAGATAAAAAAAAAAAAAAAACAAGAAAGCAAACAAAAAAAACAGCCATACAATTGTGCAGACTTGAGTATGGATATTTGCGAACATGGAACCAACCTTTTCTTTCATAGGAGTTGCCCATGTTGTAGGTGGTACCATCTGGATCATAGTGGGGATGAGCAGTGGCTCCATTTACTGCAATGAACTTACTCCAGTCCACCTGCAAAACACAGCAGATAAGGATGAGGATCTACACTGTGTAAGTAAGACTGAAAGACATACTGAGTATGGCTGATTTAAAAATACATTTTAAAAAGAATTATCATCATGTGTGTATTGCATATAACAAATGTTACCTTCTCTAAAGTTTCGAGGGTCTCTGGGTTCACTTTGTGCATGAAATTTGTCTCTGTGCTGACATAGTAGTCGCCTTTGTATTTCACAAAGCTCACACTTGCATTGTCTGTGGGTTCTGTAACAAAGACAAAGGATCACTTTTTTTTTTTTTTTTTTTAAGGCCTGAAAGCTTCACTCCTTTTAAAGAAATCATTCTGCTATATGATTTACAGTGTGTAGTTATTCTGGAGGGTCCAGTGGGAATGTAAAACATTTTGTGCTCCCCTCACTGCTGTAAAGCCTTATTATGTAAACCTTGGTGTACACAGAGACCTTAAGAGGCTCCATCCCAGGAGGATTTAGTAAAGCAGAGTTTGTAGAAAACTTGAAAAATTCTTCTTTTCTAGATTTAATCTCTAATTTGTTTTTAATCACTGTACAAGAATGAATTAAAGAGCACAGATTTTGTGATGCAGTACAAAAGGAGCAGAAGAGTCAGGACAGTTAAATTGCCTGTCATGACTCCAGATTTTCCTTTCTCAAATACTACGCATATATACTTCATTCCACTCTCTTATTCAGTCTACTCACCAAACTTCTCAAAGCGAGAGAGGAATCGCTGGAAGAGGTTTTTACAAGGGTCGGGCATGGCGAGGGTGCCAAATTCAGACATCATGATCCGATCCCGTTGGCTGTTCTTTTTGAAGGCATCACTCTGCAGGAAGCGACTCATGTACGTCACCTGGCCTTTCTCGATCTTGAACTGGTGCAGCATGGCCATCCCATCAAACCAATGGTTATAGCTGTCATAACATGCAGATGTTAAGGCTTGACCTCATGATTGCAGAAACTTGGTTTTTTTGGTTTGTGCTTTGCAGTAACAAACTGAGATCTTTCCAACTCACTGTGTGTTTCCAAACTCAAACTTCCCTGGGCCGTTGCGGAGGAGTTTGCCATTGATCCAGGAGGGAATGGTTCCCTGTACTTTGGTAGCTACTGGCTCAGGGGTCTCTTCTACAGAACGGACCAGAGGAGCAATTGTCTCCAGTCTCTTCAGTACCATGGTTGTCTTGCCATTGCAGACATTTTTTGCCTCATCTGTACCTAAATGAAACAATGTTGTGCTAAATTACCTTTTACTCTTTTAAAGAAAAAAAAAAATACATTGAGCAAATACAATTTGCTCAATTTGCAACAATGCTGTGTTTATACTTGGACATTATTTTTCTTTTTATTCAGATACAGTTGTACACCTAAGTATAAAAGGTTTACTTGTCTAGTTCTACATGCAGCTTAGTAAAGTAAAAAGGGGGAGAAAAACACCTGGAATGAAAAACCAAATGTACTCTCGGTCTGTGCCACATTTTTGTGACCTCTTTAGTTGCTCTGGCTTTAATTCAGTAAACACGGCTTGGTAGTTTTTACGTAACCCCGCAGAAACACAGACAGAGAGAAGGACAAACTAACACACCTCCCCTCAGCTCTCATCCTGATGGAGAAACTTTTTATTTAAAATTAATAATAGCAACTTTTAAAGTGTTCAGTTACTTGTCTTTTAAAGCAAGGCTGGCATTTATTGAAGTGTCCCAACTGCTGAAACAGAAAACTGCTGCTCCTCTCTTGACTCCCATGTTAACAAAGGCGCATGACTTAAATTATTCACAACAGTCAGTTGTGCTGCTACCATCCACCCCTACTACTACTACTGACAGGGACGGGCTTGTTTTTGAAAGTAATGATGGTTTAAATAAAACATGCACAATATTATATTTTGGAGATCCACTCAAGAAAGTTACAGTGTTAAATAAGAAAAGTGTTTTATTTCTGCAGTTTGCTACAATGATAACAACAACTATCAGTATGGGCCTGCTCTATGTGCACAGTCAACAATTTTAATGGATATGGTGGTAATGAAAATATTTTTAAGTCCATTACTTGTTAGCTTTATGAGGTGCGTTAAGAACATACAGTAACATTAGGGTGAACTGTTTAAAGCAGAGTAGGACTTTTTAAATTATTTTTATTTATCTTTTACTGGAATATACAGGTGCGGGACCAAGAAAATCTTGAATAAATCAGTGTAGAAACAATTAATTCAGGTGCGTTCTGCTGTGATTTATCATAATTATATTTGGCCTAGAGCAGACACGGTGTTACGCACCACAATGGCAGCCTAACATGCCTTGTTTGACTAGCTAAACGGCAGCTATTAACCCTCCAGTTACAGCCTCTCTATATTACTGGTAGTGTAATAGCCGCCGCGATTTCCATATCCAAAGGCATGCAAAAATGTAATCCAGACATACAATACTAGCTCAGAGTAAAGCCGAGAGAACAGCCTGTACTGAGGTTACATAAGGTCATAGTCGTTCATCATTGCGCTCTCAACAGTCCAGCTGATTTATAGAAATGTAAACATGATAAATGAATTTTTTACTACTGGTCTTCAAATGCTCATGGGCCATAAATCGTGCTGCTAACAAGTATACCGACTGTGAGTTATGAGACCAGCATCGCAGCGCTCTGTGTCCTCTGTCAGTATTCCTGTACTGTACAGTATTCACAACATGAAGGATGCTTACCTGGACTCTCAAGCTTCACAGATGACATGGCAGGTGATGGATGTAGTTCCTTTTTTCTATATATGCGTCCCCTCCTAGAGCAGAAAAGCGCTCAGTCGAGCTGCGACAGCCGCCTGCAGCCACAAACTGCGTTGTGTAACGTATATGAGAAGGACGGGGGGGGGGGGGGGGGGGGGGACTGTTGCGCCTGCAGTCACGCAAAGTGTCACAAAATAGAGGCTTTTCTGCTGATTGTTTTGTTGGAAGACTTCAGCAATAAAAGCTGTTTTAAGTAGTGATGGCCAGATGAAGCCTCGTGTAGACTCGAAACTTGCCATTAAATTCGTTCAAAAAAAAAAAGGTTAATTGAGGCTTAATATGCACACACACACCCCCCTGCTGGTCAAATAGCATTTCAGCTATTTGGGATGGCCTCTTGGCTTTTTCAACAGTGTCAGCACGGGAATAATCACAGCCAAAATAGAAATTCAAAGACCTTAACTTGATTTTGTGTGGCTCATTTATTCATTTGTCTGATTTGTTTTTTATTAATGTATGGGTGATGGAATAGAGATCTATCTTGATTTCAGTTGATGTTTAAATAAATACAATAGGACATGAGAAGTTTATGTTAAAACTGTCGCAGTGATTTCACAAGATGGGACAGTGATTGTGCTTAGTATGAATACTAAAGTGATGGTGATTTTTATTAGAATATAATATTTTTCCACTGTGCTGAGAGACTCAGTTTCTATTTTTGGAAAATAACCTTTCCAGCCTTTGAGAAAACCCTTTCACATGGTACTGAGGAGGCTGAGGTGCACAAGTATCCCACAGCAAGCCTGTGGGATATCGACACACACTCCAAAGGTAGTGCTCATCCTGTTCCTCCTTGCACAAAGGAGAAGATACCGGTCCTGTTGATGGGTCAAGGACCTTCAATGGCCCTGTCCAGCTCTCCTAGAGCAGCCTGTCTCCTGGAATGTCCTCCATGTTCTTAAGACTGTGCTGAGAGACACAGCAAACCTTCTGACAATGGCACATATTGACGTGCCATCCTGGAGGAGTTGGACTACCTGTGCAACTTCTGTAGGGTCCAGGTATCACCTCATGTTACCAGTAGTGACACTGATCTTGGTGAAATGCAAAACTAGTGAAAAAACAGTCAGGGAGGGAAAGAAAAATCAGTAGTCTCCACTCTCCACCTGTAAAACCATTCCTGCTTTAAGGGGGTCTATTGCCCCTCTAGTGCACCTGTTGTTAATTTCATGACCACGAAAGCAGGTGAAATGATCCCCCCCCGCCCCGCTGCTTTCCCAATTTGGAGCAATACTGCAAATGAAACCTAAACAATCCTAAAATAAACAGCAGTCAGTGCTCTGTATGCAAACAATCAGAACACTGTTACACTGTTACACTCAATCCAGTCCTTTTTGGCCACTTAAAATATCATTATAATGATGATGTTATATTTGTTGCAATTTCTGCTGCTCTGTTGGCCAGTTCTCATTTGAAAAGAGATTTTTTTTTTTTTTTAATGTCAATGACATTTGAGCTTTCTGGCTCAAAATGACTTGATATCATTCATGAGAGAGATGTGTTTGACAGATTATAGAACAACAAGTCATCAGCTTAAACAGCAGGCTATCATTTTTTGGCAAATACCAATGGTCTGCTTATAGAGAAATGTTGGCACAAAAGTACAAAAATAATTTGTGTCTTAGGTGCAGAAGTGGATCAACAAAGTCACCACACACACGCAGAATGTTCAACACATTTCTATTTGCTTTGCAATATTTAAGCAGTGTTATGTTTTAAAACTATCAGCACAATCTGATGAATGGTATTTTTTTAGTTCCAAAGAGATACTGTCATTTAAAGACTGACTTGATTGGTCCATGCACTCCAAAATCAGCCATGCTGCTGCAAATGCAGCAGACGCAATAAGCTACTATTAAATAATGAATTAATAGGTTTTTTAAGCTGTTCTTCGTAAATTAAAGCTGCTCCTGTCTGGCTCTTTCTCTCAACAGACAAGTACCAGGCTCTGACAGCGACTAACAGGAGGGGTTAGGCATGTGTCAGAATTGCAGAACAAAAGTCCTCAGTTCGATACAGGATGTTATTTGGTTAACTGCAATTGTGTCTGATTTTCAAAATAAAAGCTTGAGTATGGTTATAGGAACCAGGATCCCATCACCCACTGATTTGTGAAGTCCCATTTTGAAGCTTCAGGATGAGCATTTTCACGGTCACCATCCTGGTGGTTTAAACCTGGATGTTGTGATAGAGGAGTAGGTGTAACTGCGAAACAAACAGCCATTGGCTGACAAGTTGTCAGCCACTGAGTGTTCTCTGAGCATACTTTGATAATACTCCTTTCTGAAACATAGTATGACTGTGATTTACAAGGATAAGTGGAGTAAAATGGATGGGTGGATTAAGACATAAAAGGAGTAGCAAAGCCTATAAACTCAACAGAAAACTATTTCCAGCAGGCATGTCTTTTTGACAACTCCAGATTGTTAGCAACAAGCAACAAAGTCCAGCAGCAGCATCCATCCTGATGCAATTTCTCTTAACTGTGCTCTATATTAGGTGCACAATTAGGTTTGAATCTCATCATTCAAAATATTGCAGGTATAACAGAATACATAAGCATACAGGAATAACAGATATAAAAGAAATACATGTATAAATATTTGTTATGAAACAGGATCATTTGTGTACGTATCTATTTAGTGAGCTTGTAAAACAGATCAGAAGTGTTGGTGGTGAAGATCAGTCATACTCATTATCCTGCAGTCCAGTGACTTAAAATTATGGAATTATGGAACTAAATCAAGAACAAATGTAGAAACAATGAATTTTTTAAAATTATTTAAATGATTGGAACTGTAAAAACAGAGTGAAGAAATATATATTGATTTAGCTACTACTGTAACTCCTAAATGTCTAATGTTTGAATCTCCTATCCTTGTTTCATATCTATTAATTTATTTATGGTCAAATAATTTTATCCTCTAAATTCTGCATACTAATCACTGACATTTGTTTTCAGCTGCACAGAGATGACTGCATTACTCTTTAACTGTCTCAAGTAGACAACCAGCAGCCAGAGAGCTGCCCATATGGGCTCAGGGTGTCTATCCAGATAATCTTTGTAGGAGGATTAAGACCGGAGGAGGAAGACATTCTACATGCCTTGCATTTGTCCTGTGAGGGTCCTTTAACCTTTCAGGTACTGTTTCTTTTGTTGTCACCTAGCTAATCTAAAACAATAATAACAATCCGCTCTCAGTAGACTACAGGTTAGCTGCATATAATAGGTGAGCTTCACTGACCTCTTCACTGACCTCAGTTGCTGCTAGCCTACAGTACATTTGTAAACAGAGTCTGGATTCTATTGCGGTTTGACTTCCATGCCAAAGATAAAAAGGTTCAACAACAGGCAGCAGAGGACTGACTGCCCATTGAAATTTATATCAATTTACTGCTGTCAGAGCACTTTCTTCCATGTCATGATACTGTAGCAGATGATGTATGCAAGCCTAATGATATTGCCACAGTGCAGTTATTAGAGTATAACATTATACAATATACAAGCAACATAACAGATTTACAGCTGTGTTATGGATAGTTTTTCTTCTAGTTGCCCACATATTCTGGTCCTAGCCTTTTAATTTATCTCTGTTTGATGGGCAGCATGGTGGCGCAGTGGTTAGCACTGCTGCCTCACAGTTAGAATGCCATCTGGGTTCGATTTCACCTTGGCCCAGGCCTCTCCCTCTCTCTGTGTGGAGTTTGCATGTTCTCCCCGTGCTTGCGTGGGTTTCCTCTGGGTACTCCGGTTTCCTCCCACATTTCAAAGACATGCACTTACTGGGGTTAGGTTAATTGGCTAATCTAAATTGCCCGTAGGTGTGAATGGGAGCATGGATGTGAGTGTGAAAGGTTGTTTGTCTCTCTGTGTTGGCCCTGGCTGGCAGGCTGACACCCTGAACAGGGTGTACCCTGCCTCTCGCCCTATGACAGCTGGGATAGGCTCCAGCCCCCCTGCTGGATGAGCGGAAGCGAATGGATGGATCTCTGTTTGATATTATTGTAATCTGAGTATCTCTTCTGGTTTTGAACAGCTGGACAAAACTAGTCATCTCATACTGTAGGAAATCTGGGTGGAATTTTTCAGCTTTTTCAGATTTTAAACTAAATGATCAAACAAAAAAAGTGAAACTGAGAAAATGAAACAAACGAGAAAATATATTCAGTTATAATGCAAACATTTGTTAGTGGCAGGCCTATAAAATAATAGTGAAAAGACATAAACACTGAGTAAATATGCATCTGAATGAGAGTTTTTTAAGTTTTATTATGTGAGGATTGAAGCAATTAAGCAGTTACTGAAATGAAATCATTACCATTTCTTAATGCTTGTCATATAATAATATGTATGCCTTTTTTCAACAGGGCACATCTCCACAGCTGATTATAATGCCTTTATCAGATTTTCTTGGGCAGGGGAGGATGTTAGGGGTCGGAGCTCTGCTGGTGTGGCTCGTCCTCTTCCACCTTCTCGTTAATGTTTGGCTCCTTTGTATCTTCACCAGTCTCTTGGTGGTTCTTGGAGGTTGGCTTGGGTCACGGGCACTGCTGGATGCAAATAGCGTTCTCCACCTGGAACACTTTCTGCCCCTTGGCAACATTAACCCACCTCAGTGTTCACCTGAGCACGAGTGGAGGTTGAACCATGAGATCCACAGCGCTGTCCACAAAGCAGTGCGTGACTTTGTGTCCTCGTGGTATCGCACTCTGCTCCCTGAGGTGGAGGGCGACTTTGAACGTGTGGTGCGTAATTCAATGCTGGAGTCAGTGATGGAACTGAAGGAGCGTGCACGGCGAGTGGACAGAAAAGCCATGGTTCAGCGGCTTCTGGAGCTATATGGCAGTCACCTGCAGAACTACATGTCAGTAAGACAGATACAGTCAACACAAAAAGAAAGTATGAGCCTCTGGCAGCTCTACAGTGAAGTAGACACCCCTCATCCAGCTGTGAGCAGTGAAATCGCTGAGCTCGGCTACTCCAGAGCTCTTGTTCACCTTGTGCTACATGTGCTGATTCCATACCCTCAGATGGAAACCAGGACAGGAGGCTACATGGTTACAGAACTCATTACCTGCAACGTGCTGCTACCACTCATAAGCAGGATATCTGATCCTGACTGGCTCAACCAGACTATTGTAGACATATTCACCAGATGCAGAGAACCATCTCAGGAAATAAATCCTGATGACCACCCAGCAGATCCACTGTACAAATGTCACATTGAGCAGGAGTCCTGGGCCACCTGCAAGTCACTATCTTCTTCTGCCCAAGCTGGTCTCACCAGCAGCAGCACCTCTGACCTGGGTGACCTGAATGAGAGCCGGAGCACGATCTCTGAGAGGGATTCCTCTCTGAGCAGCCTCGTTAGTGTGACGTCAGCGGGGAAATTACAAGGCTGCAGCACAGGTTTGCTCGCACCATACAAAGTGAACTGCTGTCCACTCACATCTGCCCACTACTCCAACTCATCAGAGTCCAAAATCATTTCACTGGACTCGCTAGCTCATTCAGACTCAGATGATGACCTGACAGGAGGCTTTTGTGAGTGTGGTCCTTCAAACAACTTGTGCAGCATGCTCACTTCAAAGGATGATGAAGCTTATGGATGCTTTGGTCCTCTTAGAAATCTAGGACCGAAGGTGGTGGTGCCTGTGGACTCCCAGTGGCCGGCAGGCATAGCCCAAGAGAAATCCCCAGGTTGTCCTAGAAGAAGGCTTTGCTTACCCTCTTACAACTTCAATGCACCCAACAGCGCAGCTGCACCTGTGAATATTCAGAATGTCAGAATTTCTGGAATTGTCACCACAAAGGAGCAGCGTGGCACTGGCACACATCCCTACATTCTCTACACTGTAAAGGTAATGCCACATCCTGGTACAGCTCAACTGGTCTTTGAATATGGATTATTGATGACCGCATATAACCCACCTCTTTCTGTTTATCAGTTTGAGACCATGACTGATCCTGATAGCAGCGTCACTCTGCAGCCTGCAGCCCATCACACTGTCAATCGCAGATACAGCGAATTCCTCCACCTGCAGACACGTTTGGAGGAGAAGCCAGAAATAAAGAAATTAATCAAGAGTAAGACATCAACCTCTGCTTGAAGAAATCAATAATCGCTAATATTTCAAAAAGAAATGCCAGTCTTCTTAATTTTTTTTTTTATTTTTTGCATTTCAGATGTCAAGGGCCCAAAGAGAATTTTCCCTGACCTCACATTTAGCAACCCAGACGGTGAGAAGGTCGAAGTGCGTAAAAGCCAGCTGGATGCCTTCCTTAAAGTAAGCATCGGGATTATAACTTTTACATCTGCATCATTTTAGATTTGTTTGTTCTTGTTTGTGACTGTTTTCTTTTTCTAGCAATTAAGCAGCATTTCTGAGATAGCCAACAGCGAAGACATGCAGGAGTTCCTGGCTCTCAATTCAGATATCTGCACATATTTTGGAAGAAAACCTTTTGTCAAATCAAGAATTGATAAGGTAGGAATGGACTGACAGAAGATTAAACTAATAAGAAGTTCATTTTGTGAAATATTCATATTTACTCTGTTACTCCAATCCAAGAGTTAAATAAGAAGCTTAATATGGAGCTCGGTTTGTGCCTCATTATTGAGTGTTGGACCTTTTCTAATACCTGAGAACGCACAAAATAGAGATGAGCGAATATCCAGAAAGCTAATCATGTTCAGAATGAGATAAAAAACTGTATTCTTGAAGTTGAATTTAATTATCTCATACTTGTTTGATGAAAGATGATGGAAAATGCTTTGGACACCTTGAAGACAGCGTTCCCTCATCCTGAGCCCCTCAGCCCAACGGAGGACATCGACGGAGATGCTGATGGAAGAACAATGGACAACAGAAAGTACAGGTTAGAGCTCCATCAGTCTGACGCTGTGGTTCACACACATTTGAATCCACTTCTACCCTCTTATTATCATTTCAATCTTCCCCTATGTTATGATTAGCTGAACTTTTTTTTTTTTCCTGTCTTGTCCTCTTCAGGAGGCTTTTCCCAAGCAAAATCTCTCCATCTTTCAACATACCCAATATACCTGATCTACATCCTAAAGTGACATACTGCTTCAGTGAAGGCAGCACTGTAAGTTATTATACTTCATTATTCATTAAGGTAAATGTGTTTCAGACTAACATGGGAGAAATCATTTGCTTATTCTGAGTATGTAGGTCCTCAATGGCATGTCACTGTCCCACCTGGAGAGTTTTGTCAGAGAGCAGGAAAGGCTGTTATGTGGACTGTGGGACTGAATGGGAAAGAGACACCACAAGCATAGGTGTGAGCAGCAAGGCAAAGACAAGAAGACTTCAGGGAAAACTCACGGCACAGGTTGAGTTTGTCCATAACACTGGCAACATGCACCGACACAGATTTGCCACATGGGTGCAGCAAAACCCCACTGCCTGCAGTAGCTTTAGCTGAGCAGTAGAAGTGATCCAAATTTTGTTTGCCCACTTTTTGACAAATAGAATTTTTGAATCCACATGCAGTGGAATTTTTTACTTGGAATAAAAAAAAAACTTGATGCATGAACATTTTTTTTTAATTTAAAAAAATGTTTTGTTTGTTTATTAGCAACACAAAAAAACAAGCTCCATATTTTTGTCCATTGTGACTCATGTGTGTGTTTTGCCTTTACAATTAGTCAGATGTTTTTGTTTTTTTTAAAAACTGTGAACATTCCCATCGCTGTGCTGGAATAAATGTACAATTATTGGGGTTTTGTGTGCTGCAGACACAGCTGTGGCGGATGTCGCTTTGAACATTTTGTGCCTGCTGATGAAGGATCAGTGGAGTTGGCTGTGCACTGAGAACATACAGAAGACCATCAGACTGCTCTTTGGCACCTTCATTGAGCGGTAAGAGTTTTTTAAGCGTTTTCTAGGACGTAAGAGTTTTTTCAGCTTCTGTAGCTCTTTGTGAACTATTGTTCCCACTTCATTTACACAGTCTGTAAATAACTCCCGACACCATGAGACACCCTGTGATATGTCTATGAAGCCAGATGACTTGAAGCAATTAGTTAAACTATAATAACCCTAAAAAAATCAAAAACATAGTATTTCACCAAATACTTAATCTGGATGGCATATGGATTTTTTATCTTTTACAATAAATCACACCAAGGCCTCAACAGTTACAGGCGTCTTGAAGTTGCATGTAAATACATGATAAAATGTGGCTTTGGGTCTGTTTTGTGAGCAGGTGACATATTTGCATTAATTTATTTTGCCTTCATTCAGCCAGATCTGGAGGGCACAAGGACAGCTTTGAGGTTTTTTTTATTTTTATTCTTCTTATTATATGTGTGTATATATGGTTGCAGGTACAAAATACATTTCACTGTGCATTGTACTGTGTATAACTGTGCATGTGACAAATAAACACTATCTTAATCTAATCTTAATCTAAGTGGCTAGTTTGATTTGAGTGTTGCATGATATTCTCTGTCAGTGCCTTTCAAAATGTTTTTTATGCTTTACTTGTTAAAATAAATACCCACTGGACTCACTTTATCACATGGTCTGTGGGAACGGGGCTTTTCTGACCATGAGCTTGCATTTAAGAAGAAGAAGAAGAAAGAGCTTTATTTGTCACATACATTTACATGCAGTGAAATTCATTCTCTGCATTTAACCCATCACACACATGGAGTATGTAGTACACACAGCACAGCATGGAGCAGGGGGCAGCCAAAGGGCGCCCGGGGAGCAACCTGGGGGGGTGGGCTTGCTCAGGGACCCACAGTGATGCCAGCCCGAGGATTTATTTATTTATTTATTTCCACTTCTCTGTTCAACACAACCTTGAAAATGCATACGCTCACTAAAGCACTGAACGAGTGATTTCTGTGTCAGATGGCTGGATGTAGGTGTTGCCCACCTTACCAGTGCTCCATGCTGGGTGATTTACCTACAAGTGCTGCAGGAAGCTGTATGGCCCGGCGGCACGCTGCCTGCTCAGCCGCAGCCCGAGCGAAGCACCGCAGAAAAGGAGAAAACAAAGGAGCAATGCTTGGACTGCCTGATGCAGCTGCTCCCAGGTGAAGAACATCTGTTAGAGTCAGATTACAGCTGTTAAATGCTGCTCTGATTTTCGCAGCTTCTGAAGGTATGTTTCCTTTTTTTAACGCCTGAGCAGAGCTCATCACTGACATGCTGGGTAATGAGAAGTACAGACTGAGTTTGGAGACTATGCTGGAGTCTTTGCAGGACCATCAGATAAACAAGTGAGTCAGCAACCAAAACCACTGAGCAAACAAATCTGATAGTTTCTGAGCTCCTTTGTTAAAATAGAACAATCAGTGGTGGTCTCTGATTATCGCTAAACAGCGTAACCACAATGTTAACGTTTGAGATAGAACTAAAAACTGCTCCTGCATATCATATTCATGCTCCATATCATCCATCTAAAGTTGCCAGTTTCTTAATGTCTTTTTCCTCTTTCTGTTTTTTTTTTCCTCCAGGCATCTGATCTACTGCATCTGTGACTGCTGCTGGAGTTTTTGATCCCTGAGTCGTGTGATGAGGCCTTTCAGCATTCTCTGCTACAGAGCCTGGCTAAAGACACATATTGAGACAATGTCCCTAATTTTGATTGGCACTAGTTTACAAAAATCAGCCTGCTGAAGCTCAGAGATGTTTACCATCATTGAAGCTGGTGACACCAACAGACTGAATAACTGATTAGGTAGGCTGGCTCTGTGACCGGCTACAGTGCAATCTTAACACCTTTGAAGCTGTGTTGGACGTTGGACTTCTGTCGTGGACGATCCTGACCAACCTCTGCAACACTTACTGGACAGGCAGCTGATGACTGTCTGCCAGAGACATATATTTTTATAATAATTATTATTATTTCATTGTCATTTCAACTGCTGTAACAAAAGAATTTCCCAAATGTGGGATAAATAAAGTATTTCTCATCTCATCATCAAACAAGCTTTCGCTTCCATTTCAGCTCATAAAGCTGATATGTTTGCAAATGTTGCACGTTCCTTCCTTAGAGCAAGGTAAGGTCTCACCTGAGTGCATATTTGCGACCTCCATCTGAAATATGATGTTACAATATTGTTTCTACATCTTCAGCTGATGCATTGAACTTGACTGATTCCAAGGACTTTAAAAGAAATGAAAGAGGCTCTTCCAGGATTTTATATAAGGTTTTATTTTGGACTTTATCACCTTTTGTCTAATGATTGCTAGCTGTCTCGCTGTGCTTCCCAGTGCAATCATTTCTTTCAGCAGAGCCCTGTGACATCTCAGTGAAATCAGAAGGAGGGGCAGAGAAGAAAGTTGGGGCTGAACTTCAGACAGGTGAAGTGAATCGGTATGTTTGAAGTTGAAAGCACTGTTGGGGAATCCCCCTTTAAGCTACAAAGTGAGCTTGTGGGATTTTAGAAGTCATAAAGATGATATAATGTTAGTGGATAGGCTTTATCTTTAATTCCTCCTCTGTTTCAGCTAAATTATTCATGTAATCCAGCCCTTTTCACATGTTTTCACTGTACAAACACTATTTGTGTGAAAAGAGTTAAAGATCTGTAACGTGCTCTGACTCATCTGAGGCTTCAGGCTGAGATTTCATCGATAACTGTTATAGTCTTCCCATGATCTTTTGATCCTGAGAGCATTTAAAAGAATATGCATCACTTCACAGCCAAGCTCTTTGATGAGGGATGGATTAACTGCCTGACTTACAAAACCACTATGAAAATACTCTTATGTTTTGCTCGAGTGGTAAATTAAAGGGGAAAAAAAAGTAAGGTGAAAATCACCAGCTTTTGTAAAATGCTTCCATATGGCAGCATAACTGGTTTTTTTTCACAATTTAAAAAAAAAAATTTGTGACACTGTAAACGCATCACTTGTGATCTAGATGCAGTCTGTACTTCAAGTGAAGGATTTATTATCAGTGTTAAGCAAAACTAATTATCAGAGAAACTGATCTCTGACACTCAGCTGAAAGAGGTATTTGACTGTCGATTAGAACAAATAGAGAATAAATTTCAATTAGACTAAATTCTGCTAATTTCCTGCACTGAGATATTGTCACGTTTGAGGTTAACTGTGGCCGGGATGTGGCTGTTCTCACTGCATGTGTAACCAAAGGCAACAGCTTTTATTCAGAGGTCCTGTAACCAACCCTGCAGCACCTTTAAATGTACAGTAAGTCAGTCTATTGCAAACAATTTCAACCATTTCTTTTAATACAAAACACTTTACACCAGTTTGAGTTTCCAGCTCTGTTTCTGACAGTGAGATTAAGAAATTTACGTGTGTGTGTGTGTGTGTGTGTGTGTGTGTGTGTGTGTGTGTGTGTGTGTGTGTGTGTGTGTGTGTGTGTGTGTGTGTGTGATAATCTTGTAACACATTAGCTTTGTAAAGCTCTAAGATCACAGTGTGAATAAAAGGTATAACATTAGTGTGTCGCAAATGTTCACATATAAACTCATTTTAGATGTCATGGTGAAAATCCACTCCTATTGTTTTCACTTGCTGGTCAGCAGGACTTCATAAAGTGGAGGTTAGGAACATTTAGCACATCTCACTTCCTTTCTTATGAGATCATGGGCTGATACTGGTGGGGCCCCATCTCCTGTCTCATGCTTTGGGATTGTGACTGGAAACCAGGGGAGATGAAATGCTTAAGCTGCACTGATGGTGGCCACATACGAGAGAGAACAGCTGGATTTTAACCATAAATTGCTCAGTGCAATACATATATGCAAAAGTATGCTTCTCAATCTAATGTATCTGAATTGTAATTATAAAATTTTACAATTTGAGTATTTGAATGAAATCTCCACTCTGCCCAAACTACCATGACTGTGGTTCAGATGTCACACCACATTGCAAACATTAACATTCAAATTGAGCAGACACGAGTGGGCTACAGTTAGCCTCTGACTGACCACCAGCAGTGAAAAGGTTTATGCTTTTGTTATGAAATACTCCAGATTATACTGCACTATGGACGAGTTATTAATTTTGTGGGGACATTCATGAATACCAGACAATGGATGTCTGGTGATCACTGGTGTCTTTCTCTAACGCCACAAGGTTAACGTTGCTGTTTTGATGGCAACATCCCCACAAATTTTCTGTGGATTACAGTGAATTTTGTTGCACACAGTTGTAGTTGGGCTCCCTCAGGGTGACCTGTAAAACCTTAGGTGATTAGGTGATCATCGCTGGATGGCATTAGACTTAATATTAGCACATTAGCCAGATGCGTGGTTACAGTATGTGGTCTGCATGAAGGCCATAGAAAGTACAGTTTCTTGCTTCATTTTGAAATTGTTTGGTTGACAGAACTAGAAATCACTGGACTGGGGAAGAAACAGCATGCTGCCACTGATGATGATGATGCTTGGAGACACACACCCACCAGTGAAGGCAAAAGAGGGTCTAAGCCCATACTAGCAAGGTGTACCTAATAAAGTGGCTGGTGAGTTTATAGCAGTAACAGGATGATGGTGATATTAAACTAGTTTCCTTATAATTCACCATGGTCCCAAACAACACATGTTCTTTATGAGTTTGCAATAGCTGTGACATTAGACATCAGTTACAGTTTGTCCACTGACCGACCATGCAGAGAAAATTCCAGAAAACCAGAGAGGCCGCTGAAGCATCATGAACTGTGGCCGTTTTACAGCGTTGTAAAGATTAATGTACAGTCTCATGCACATTTGTGCAAACATTCCACATGTAGTGATTATTCAGAGCAGGTGAGTACCACCAGCTAAGGTTAACAAATGTTTTTTTTCTGACTTTAGAGCTAAACATCTGTTTTCAATCATAATCTGTAATTAAAATCACTATTCTAGTTTATTCTATGTATTCTAACACGTTGTCATTTACCCTAAAATCCAGAATATGCCTTGTATGAGGCAGAATAGCACCTTTTGATGTAAGCATGGCTCACTGCTGATTCCAGTATGTGACCTTGCAGTGAAGTAAATCTGGTTCCTGTTAGCAGTGTGTCCTATGCTGCACAGAGCAAATGTGCAGTGAAGCCTTTAAGGAACTCTGACAACCCACACCCTGCCCTACTTCCATGTACTTTAGACTAGAAAAAACCCTTTTTTTCTGGAAAACAACAACATATTGCATTTGCAATATGACTTTATCCAAAGGCAATTCTGTTGCCTGTACTCCACCCCTGTTCTATTGTATTAAACCATTTCACCAATAGAAATGAAAAGAGGCTGCATGAAAATTGGTGTAGTGGTAGGCAACAAAGCTGTGAGTGTGTCTGAGATTGAAAACTTCACCTGCAGAAGGACAAACTTCATACATATTTTATATTAGGGAAAGTGAAAAGGGTGATGTCGACCTCATGGTGACCTCAGCTTGGACCAACTGTGTGAGTCAAATTTAGTCACTCTGAGTAACTCTGACAACTCTTGACCTTATCTGTGATCTGAAAGTTCATAAGGAGTGGGTTTATGTTTGTAAAAAAGATTATTCCCATTCATCCGTCCGTCCATCCATCCATTTTCTTTTGCTTATCCAAATCAGGGTCAAACCTATCCCAGCAGTCATAGACCAAGAAGCAGGGTACACCTTGGACAGGTGACCAATCTGTTGTAGGGCTAAGACTGTTCCCTATGTTAGCAAACCTACAGTGCAGGACCACATACAAACTTACTTACACTCATCATGGGGATGATGCTTTTCATGCTTTTTATTTTTTAACTGTTCTTTTTCCAGGGTGGAGTGATTGTACAGCATACATCTTTAATGGCTGTGAAAAACAAGAATTGGGCCACAAGTTTGAATTTCTTTCTTTCTCTAGTCCACACGGGGTCAAAAATATACGTACAGGCTCACATATATATATACATACAGTTTATCCCCACTCATATTTGTTTAAATGTCCATTACAAAGTTGCACTTTGGCCAGAAACATTTTGGCCAAATCAACAATCTTCTAGCATAATTCTGGCTGGATGTATGACTGCTCTTCTTGGCAGAATTGGTATTGATCAATTGTCTTTATTTGAAACAGATTTGAAACTATGGATATGTAACACATGTCAAACAGGGGTCTTTCCTCATTTCTTTGTTTGTGCTAAACTTTTGAATAGCTCTCCTTTAGAGGTCATTATGCTCCCCAGTCTATAAGTAAATGCTTAACATTTTTCAAGTTGAAAATGTAACGATCTCTAAATCCATTTCTCTGAATCTCAGTGAAAGAATGTGCTGTTTTTTTTTTTTTTTTTTTATTCCAGGATTTTGGTGCATAACATCAGCCGCCCATATAAGGTAACATCTGATCTTTTTGTGCTTGATACACAGAATAGTTTCACAGCAACATCTATAAAACTGTACATCTATACATTATGGTCTTATCAGCTTCTATAGCTGCTGATAAGAATAATAGCATTAACGAGAAAAGCTGGAGCTCTCATGCTGAGATTACATTGCAGCTTCAAGGCTGCAGCTGCCTCACGGTGATGAAGTGAAATGTGTCAGTGTGAATTCTCTTTTTCATCTGTAAACGGGCAGCGGGGGAAACGGTGCCCCTCGTAAAGTTTTTTTCCCCTTTTTACCGCACCACAGTACACTTTCTTTACATGAGAGTATACGTGCTGTAGCTCAGAGGAAGTGTAAAACCTGTCATTTTAATAAGTAGCTTTTGTAAGCCCTGGGCGAAGACCAGGCTTACAGTCGCAGCCTTCTCTGTTTAAACAGATATAACACAGCGAGAAGGGAGACACGGAGGTCTTGGTTTGATTTCTACTACAAACTCTGTGTGCCTCATTCGATCATATATGAGAGAAGATACAATAAGTTTAAAAAAAAACTCCACACAGTATAAAAATATTTCTCTAGATAATTGTTTATATACAGTACAAGACTAGAGCAGATAATATTTTCTAGTATAAATGAAGATTCTCAATAAATGAATTTTGTTAAAATGCTCTATAATCGAATGCACACTCGCTGTAGCCACTGCAGAAAATACACTGCACTTTATCAGAATTCACATGTACTGCACAGAGTAAAAATTCTGGTATTTCTCTGCCAATATGAGGTCAACGAGGAGTGTTGCCACAGCAGACACTATATCAGCCCCTGGAAAGGCAGTCATATTTGACCTGCATCCAGGAATCACTGCAAGTCATTATTCTGATCTCTGCACAGACAGAGAGCAGACCGAGCTATGTGGACAGTGTGTAAATCAGAGTCTGGGGGATTTAGGGTAACATTATGGGAGACTGCAGTCTTGCACTGAGCGAGGCTGAAAGAAAAAAAGAATGTGGTGCAGAGTAAGAGAAATTGTTACAAGGGGCTAGAAGTCAATTATGAAATAACTTCCTAATACAATCTAGCTGCAGCACAACAACTCCAAAACTTGTACATTTCTGGCCCGAACTTATTATAAAAGTTATCTCTGCACAAACTGTGTGCACTTCAGTTCTTTGGCAGTGAAACTGTGTCTGCAATAGTACAACTAAGAGTTTCATTTAATGTCATCAGTCAGATGAGACAGCTACAAAACAGACGCCCCCTTTTGGATGTGGTGCCTGCGTTCCTCCCCAGGTACTAACTGATCCTTCCCCAGGCAAATCAGCACAACACTGCACACCAGAAATGAGGTAAATGGAGACAAATTGAAATCATGAACCCACAGTTTCATATAAATCAATAAAAAAAAGGAAATGACATAAGCTTATCTGACTGCTTGTCATTGAGACTCATTTGCATATCAAAAATGTCACTGTGATTTGAAAAGTGGCTGTAAAGAGTGTATAATGTGTTTAAAGCTGAATTAAAGGACTGTTCTTGACCCCCACCCATCTGCAATATTAGTAAACAAAAAAAAAAAATGACTGAGATAATATTGTAATCAACACCTGAATGAAACTCAAGCTGTCATCCCCTTACACTTCTGTTTGTTAAGTGACCTGGGTCAAATAAGGTCTGATGGCTTTATGGGGGCTTTGAGACTTCTGGGAAATGGTAATAATTGGATTTAGACTGTGACTGCTCTCCTGAGGTGTGAAGCAAAACCTGGAACAAGGCTGCAAACTGGCTTCAACCAGTGACTGTATAACAGAAAAGAAAGCAGGGTTAATAAATGAGTTGATTAACTCTGAGATGGGTAACTCTTAGTTTCCAGACCCAGAAAGGTGACCCAGTGTTAGTTCAATCAACTCTGAGTATGTTCACCCTGAGTTAATATACAAAATTGTCATTATGTTCAGATTATCCAATTTCTTAATCATGGGGCTGTGATACTGATAAAATATTAACTCATAGAACCTGCATATTTTATTTACTTTTATTTTATTTATGTATCGGCCAGAATTCATGTCTTGAAATGGACTGCATTTGGACACACACACACACACACACACACACACACACACACACACACACACACACACACACACACACACACACACACACACATAACATTTCTTAAGATATGTGTAGAAGCCACACGGATGTAACTGCATGCTTGGATAGGCTCGGTGGAAATGGGAGAAACTGGGAGGTGTTACAGCTGATGGCCGTCCAAATCTGGCAGGGAAAAATGTTGACTTTTGAAGTGGATGAAGGATAACATGACTGAAATACACCCTGAACTGAAACTGGTGTTTATGCATTGTATTGCCCTGAATCAGAGACTGTTTGTTGCACTTTTGATTCACAACTGTCAGAGCAATTTAAGTCAGTATCACTGCTGGATTCTTATTCTTCTCTCAAAGAGGAGAACTTTCCCCACATCCTCGTGTCCAGACTTGCTCAGAAAATGTTGGTTCTATGTGGATCTACCCTCATATGTGAAAACAAACATTCTCAGCAATGAAGGTCTCAGTGATAATCACCTGTCCGCCTTCCTTCACATTTCCTCCTCGGACAGTGAACCTGACTTTAATGCACTTGATCAGGCCCAAATCAGACCAGATTTCTCTCAGCGAACAAGAAAAAAAAAAAAAAAAAAAAAGCCTGAAAAGCAGCTGGTGAAGTAATTAAACTACAAACAAGATAAAGTTGAAATATACAAAAACACGCACATGTTGCTCACAATTGTTTCTGGGAATGCTGATCAAATAGTGATAAAATGTTGGCATTTTTGTGTCATCTACACTTACCGGTAGCAGTTTATAAAGAGATAAAATTAACATTGAGCAGAACTGAGTTCAGCTTATTGGTGTGGCCCTCCGCAGCAATCCCAGTTTCTCATGTGACCCCTTGGGAAAATGAATTGTCCACTCCTGGATTAATGCAGTCACATTGGGGTAAGACCTGTTGTTCATGAGTGCAGCTGCTATTTAGCATCAATTTCACACAATCCATTTTAGGTGGAGACTGCACTGATTCATATCTTTGACGATAAACAGACTGGAGTGTGTGTTTAACACAGTGACAAAACGTATTACAAAAAATGAGATTTGATAATGCATGTGATCTTTCTGGGTCAAAATGCAGCAGCCAACAGGCAAAGTGCTGCTGCTGAATGCAAAACATAACAAATAAATCAATAAAAAGCCACAGCCAAGCTGACATAGCAAAGAACAGCCACATTCGGTGGTGGTGGTGGTGGGGTCCTTCAACTTATTCACATGATCTATACTGACATAACAAAAGCTAAGAAAACTCTTTGTGGGCTGGATGCTAACAGAAATGTGACGGGAGCAGAAGACATGTCTTCCAAATTGCTTGGAATAACACTTTGTACTACAATAGAAAATACATTCCAGGGTTTCCACTCTTGTGAAGAGTGAAACTCTAGATTAAAAGAGATTCTCTTTTGAAGTATTAAACTATTTAATACTTGTTTTCTCCTTATTAATGGATGAGAAGCTGGAATGTCTATGCTTGTATGAGGCATGTGAACAGCTGCTTGCAGTTATTAGACTAAAGGAGTAGAAGTAACTTTTATTCTTAAGTGCTGTGTTGTGACTTTATGTAAAATAAATACTCAGTCTCTGTAAATTTAAAGTGAGATCACATGCAAGCAGGAATGATGAAGGGAAAAGTGATATCATTTGTCTTTGCTGCTCTTCAGTCTGGGTTGGTTTCACCTCCTCCTCCTCCTCCTGCTCAGTGCCTCCTGTAGAGTCAAAGGGTTTGCATTAACACTTGGCTCCAAAGAGAGGGACTTTCTGAAACGTTTCTTGTTTTTGGAAGTTTGCTCTGTGCCACGACTCAGAACAGTCTGAGCAGAAAGGGTCTGCACAAACAAAGCAAAAACACCCAGAAACATGAGTGCAGTGTGATGCAGTGTTCCCCCTCATGTTATCAAGCAGGCTTCTACTGGTCTTCACTCCTTAAGTTTCTCTGTCCCACTCCCATGGCACTTATTTTCCTGTGATTGCTGAGATAAAACTTCATGAGCTCATATCACCCTCAAGTTGGGTCTTATTTATTTAAGGATTCACATTACTGCCTCCCCGTCTGCTTTATGTTTTCTGTATGGAAACAAGATCTGGTTCACCTCTGAGTTGCGCAATCAGAATTGAATTCACAGGAGACGGTCCACACAGTGAAAACGAGCACCCAGCTTTTGTTCAAAGTGGCCACACCCCTGGTCATGCAATACATTTTCCTTGAAAAATTTTAAACAGGTTTTATGTAAAATTACATAAAAATTCCCCACCATTAACGTCAGACTCGAGTGGTCGTTTGAGGAACTGCAGTTTTTGTTTTTTTTTGCCACTTCACATTAACTGAACTGTTTGTTTGTTTCACCACAGTGACTTGTTTACATGCCAAACACTTACAAAGCTACAGAAATTAAATTTAATATTATCTGGTAACTGATATAATTTTAGTTTGTTGGTTTAAAAGCAACAACAGCTGCTACACCCTTACTGACAGAGGGTCACTGTAGCAGATGGATCTCCATAGCTGATTTGACAGATTTTTTTTACACTGGATGCCCTTCCTGTATCCCTAGTAAGCCCTATAGGCAGCGATTACTCTGCCATAACCAGTCATTTTGCTCTGGAAGCAGGCCTGAAACATTACAGAAACTGTTCAGTTCAGAAAAGAGAAACAATGCTTGTCCCTGGTAGGCGTCCAAGGGGGAAAGAGTTGAAAATTATTTTAGCACTTGGGGGCAGCAGATGCTGTAAACCTGACAAAGACATATTGTGCATGTGTCACATGGGCAATACATGGGCCCTACGCATCGCTCATGGGGCCATGCCTGGTCTGTGATAATTCACAGACGGGAAAAAGAGGCAGTTGAGATGGTTCAGGCATCTGCTTAAGCTGCCTCTTGGACGCCTTCTAGGTGAGGTGTTTCAGGCATGTCCTACTGGGAAAAAGCTCTGGGGCAGACCCAGGACATCCTGGAGAAATTATGTCTGTTGTCTGGCATGGGAATGCCTCGGCATTCCCCCAGATGAGCTGGAGAAGGTAGCCAAGAAGAAGGAGGTCTGGGTGTCTATGCTTAGACTGCTGTCCCTGTGACCCAAGCCCAGCAGAAGATGGATGGATGGATGGATGGATGTTTTCCTTCCCTGAGAAGCACCTTCTATGACAAGCATGTGCCACATGATGAGGGAACTTCTGCTGCCCCTGTGAAGCCTGCTGTGATGGACGTCAGTAAACTCCTGCTAGGTTATGTGATACGTACAGGAGTAAGTTAGTGATTTATTGTACAGGTGTTGGGCTTTTGGAACTCCAGTCATAAAACAATACTAGGAGCATACTTAATGACAGGGAGGGTCAAGGCGCCCATGTGTACACATGGAAACACACGTTAGCCTTCCTTCTCATGCAGATGTTCATACAGTACATGCTCACATATATATTAGACAATCTGACATAAGCTCTCTCTGGGTCTCCCCTTAAACTTTATATTTCAGGGCCAGGTGTTATGTTAGTATGAAGGGGTGCATCTACAGTGTCTGTGGATGTGTATTTAATGGAAGTTGATGCTTTAAATGTTCAGCTTAAAGCACAGTTTCCATATGACATATTCACAGCTAAGAGGACTGTAATGGCCTGACCTAGAGAATGCTGCATCAATAGCAGTTAAAGCTGAAAAGTGCCTTATTATGCTCCAATTCAGTATTTTTATTCTAGGACTGCATATGAGTACCTTTATCATTTAATGGCCCTTCTCAGACCTTCTTCTAGCTTGTGTTTACCCCACCCAAATGCCTGTTTTCTTCTGACTTGCTGACCCTTGGCAGGTTCCTGTGAAAAGGAAACTGGTGATACCATATAAGTTAATCTGTGGCGAGCTGATGTTAACTTGGCTCTAAATCTTGGATTTAGAGCAATATGAACCCTAAGTGTTTGTCTCACAGTAGCTTTTGATTACTTTAATGTTTTTTTTTTAATATACTTTGACCACATTAAATATGAACATCCAACACTGTAGCTGTAGATAACTTTCCTTTTTTTCTTTGCCGGTTGAATTGCAGACACACTTGTGATCTGATATAATGTTTATCACCTGAGCATGAGATGAGATCCTTAATTAGAAATTTGGTTGGTCTTAATGGAGATAAATACTCTTGTTCATCTTTTAACACTGACCAGATGCAGGCCATCCTTCATTAGAAATATATGCAGTATATTCTTGTGCAGAGCCATTTATCACACATTCTGCTTTGCTGTGTACTACCACCTTCAAATATATCCACAAATGGAAGCAAAGTAGGGCCTGTGAATATTGGTGGAATTCTCCACTAATAATACAGGCCCACAAATCGCTCTTGAGTGCACTCACTTTATTTTCACAGATAATTTAAAGCACTCTTAGTTGTGTAACATTTTTTCTCAATTTGTGTATTGGGCCATATTGCAAAAATATTGTGCAACTAGGCAAAGACTGCACATTTTAGCCCCAACTAAGCTTGAATTGGAAAGTCTTTGGATTGAAAGTAAAGGGGACTTTAGAAGGAATAAGATTTCAGACTGATATTAACACTTTCCCCACCAGACTGTTGTTCTGAAATTACTAGATAGATAGATAGATAGATAGATAGATAGATAGAT
The DNA here is from genome assembly GCF_007364275.1 of Archocentrus centrarchus. NCBI lineage: Eukaryota > Metazoa > Chordata > Actinopteri > Cichliformes > Cichlidae > Archocentrus > Archocentrus centrarchus. Next base: position 20,133,069 of record NC_044359.1, read on the forward strand.
AGATAGATAGATAGATAGATAGATAGATAGATAGATAGATAGATAGATAGATAGATAGATAGATAGACAGACAGATAGACAGATAGACAGAACGATTGCTCAAGACCACTTTAAAAAATTACAAGAAAGTCTGGCTCCTTGGAAACAAAATATAAAGAAAGGAGGAGTGACAAATGTTCTGTACAACATTTGCACAGAACTATATAATGAGCAAACTCTTCAACTGGGTTTCACTTGTGTTCCATTTTTTTCCTCACCAAAAGTCTGGAAAACATAACTTTGTGACTGTGGATATGAAGGCCTTGATCTAAAGACATGTCAATGAATCATTTCACTCGTTCAAAGAAGTGTGAGAGTCGAGGCAAGAATGGTTGCAGTTAATGCACTTTTATCATGAGTGTTTCATTAGTTCCAACCACAACTTCATATAATCACCTACGAAAATATACAGTACCAAGAAGTTGGAACCAGTAACTGTGCTTTCCAAATAGTTTAGCTTGGCAGAAATAACATGTCACATAGAGTGGTTCAGCAAAAGTGACAAAATCCTCTAAAGTTCACAATTAACATGTTTTATACTGTGTTCTAAATCAAAATGAACACTGAACCAGTGTGAAGTCCATCTAAATTTTGGAGGTAATTACTGACTATTAGCAGATAAGCTAATGTTATCCCATTGACTCCATACAGCCCTTCAGAAATTCCATCCTCTAAATCATGCTGCTGACCTTACATACTCTCTAACCTTCATAATTTCCAAATTGAGATATTTGGGTGAATTCCAAATTTCTTGCTGACCAGTTGTTCCGTGTCTTGTCTAGAGTATTTAATCATCAGAAACCTTTTTGTCCCACTTAACCTTTTAATTATAGAGGTTTTCAGGAAGTCTTCATATTTATTCCACACTTCAGCTTTTGTAGAGCCTTCCTGCTTCACCACACTTCCAGTCCTCGACGTAGAACATACACAGACCCAGGCTGCCCACTGAGAGCAGATAGACTCGGGTGCTATCAATATTATCTGGCTTACTGTTACCACAACAAACCAACTAAAAACAAACAAGCAAAACAGATTGCTGTCCCAGCACTGATATTTCACTTGCAGTATCTTCTTTATTTTGTGCTCCCAGTAACAACCTATCATTTTTTCTTCCTCTCACAGTCTTTCCCTCACTAGTTTGGAAGGGAAGCCTGAGAGAGATAATGTGGTTTCCCTGCTTTGAAGGCTGTTTTTTTTTCTGCCATCAAAGGCATGGTGGGCTGCTCTGGGGTGGGGTTGGGGTGGATTGCTGACTCCATTACAATTTGGCTGTGAGTGAACCTCCAGAAAGGCTGGGCCAGTCAGTCCATGACAACAGTGTGCTGATGACTGAGTAACACAACAGTTTTTCTCCCGGGAGATAGCAGTGGAAATGTTGAAGCGAGTCTAAACATACTGGAATAAGTTAACGGCAATATGGAACATGGATGCCGTCACTGCTTTCCTTTGTCTCCACACATCACTGTGCTTTTTCTGGATATTAATTTTTCATGGGCTATGTTATGATTGTAAAGGAATCATGATTAACATATTAAATGGGAAGAAAAGCTAACTGTACTAATCATATTACAAAATGAAGGTTATTATTATGTATTCCATCTAAGCAAACCTGAATTGGATAAGTAGAAGAAAATGGAAGGTCGGAAGGATGGATGAATTAAAAGATGTTCTTCAGGTGTTTATATGTAACCAGGTCATACAGCTCACAAACAGTGTTAGCAAGTGAGAGGTCTACCGATTTATGGTCTAATGAAGATTTTTATAGGGCTGCATATCAGGGTCATTGTCGTTTAAAAGAATTTTTATAAAGCCTGAGAAGGTGGGTAAATCCCTGAGAAAAACACACAGCTTAAAGTTGGAAATTTACAAAAAAAAATTCCTGCTCCGTAATTATCTGAGAAGTCATACATTTGTGAGAAAAATCCACAAAAACAAGGTGCAACCTCCAGGACTGAAAAATGAAGTCAACATGGAACTTCCAAAAACTGTAAGGGACCTCCAAGGCCCACTTGAGGCTGGCTCCAAAAACAAGACACTATTACTGCGGCAAAAACTGCCCATGTCGCTTCACTCATGCGACCCAGACATGTATGATTAATTTATCTTACTCTTCTTAATATCTGCATTATACCATTGTACATAGTCAGATGACAAAAACTTGGTTGTTCATAAACACTTAACATGGTGATATATAAATGTAACAATGATATAAACATGTAATGTATATAACATCTATCTATCTATCTATCTATCTATCTATCTATCTATCTATCTATCTATCTATCTATCTATCTATCTATCTATCTATCTATCTATCTATCTATCTATCTATCTATCTATCTATCTATCTATCTATGTGTATGTGTGTATATTAAAAATAGTTTCACAAAAAATTTAGCAGTAGCTGGCATAGGATTCATGGAGTCCTGATGATCATCAAAAACATAGAGTGTGTAGCTTTACTGGATTGTTAAGCTACACATCTGTAATGAGGATTTCTAATTCTCCATATTTAGTGGTGAGTTGAACAAAATTCTGATGCTGATACAAGTTTTGGTGGCTGTTAAGTTCTGTAAGTTAAATGTGAGCCGTGAAATAAACGCAAATGGAAAAAGTAACATCGCATTTGCAGGGGGATGATGAAAGGAACATAATATGCATGAATATCAAAAGATTTGAGATTTATAATAAATCTTTTTTTTTAAATGTATTTATAATCACTGTATGTGTGACAATGTTTCGTTCAGATAGGCCCACCCATTAAGGAGGAAATAGGGTAGATACAGACACATATACATACATACTCTAAGAGTAAGATTGATCATTTAGAGAGCATCAAACTTAAAGTAAAGGTTGCATGAACTCCATGCCTCTCCTCTGCATGGAGTCTCCAAACTGGATCTCTAAACTTTGTTTGTGGTGTCAGTGCCCTTTGGAGCATGTTTTATTAGAAATATATGACAAATAATATGGCCTCCTGTGTGGTAGAACCCATCAAAGAAGTTTGTGCTTCAGTTTTGGTGAGTTTTTTGTTTGTATGTTATGTAGCTCTATTAAGATATATCGATGCGCAATTCAATTCAATTTAGTTTGCATTATACAGCACCAAATCACAACAACAGTCACCCCAAGGTGCTTTATACTGTGAGGTAAAAATCCTACAATAATAGAGAATAGACAGTGGGAAGGAAAAACTCCCTTTTAACAGGAAGAAGCCTCCGGCAGAACCAGGCTCATCAGGGGCAGTCATCTGCTGTGACCGGTTGGGGATGAAGGGAGGGAGAAGTGCAATGATGACATAAAGTCTATGGATGAGCTTAACCAGGCTTGCTAGCATTAGCTGATAACCAAAAAACAACAACAACATGGCGATGGACAAATTCTGAAACCCAGGCTTCAAAACAGGGCTTCAAAAGGCAACAGGCGAGGTTACTGTGGCTACCTCCATCTTTTATATTCATTCTGTGTAAAAAAAAAAACACACAAATAATTTACAACTTTATTTTGGAAATGTAGGAGTTGTTTCTTGGAATATAAAGTGGTCTTAATACAGCATCACACATACATTTTACAGGTGGTGTGTCCCATTTCAATGAAGGATTACACTCTGAAAGGGTTCACATGAAGTATTTGAAACAAGGCTGACCTTTTGATGTACTCCCAGAGTCGCTGTGGTGCATTAATCAGCGTATGCAGTCAGACAGCTCTGCTTTATGAAGTAAACCAGCAGAGTGGCTTGAGTAATGCACTGCAGGGTGCTGTGGTTTTATGAGTCTTCTGTTAGTTCATTGACAAAACACCTAATCCACTCTGAGCTTTGAAGTGCAGGGTCTCTGGTCATCTTGTCTGTGCTGTCTTCCAGGAATCTGCACCTTAAAACTGGGCGCAAATACCACACACACACACACACACACACACACACAAAATTTTAATAACTACAGCTGCACTTTAATAACATGAAGGGACAACATAAGACTCAATAAAATTTTTTAGTCCTTCATACTGTGGGTCTAAGGGCTCTGTGCCATCTTGGTCCTGGCTTATGTTCAAAGCATAGCAATAAGGTGTCCTATTTTTTAATAACCAATATCTTGTTTGTGTGCTATCTTAAATTAAATATAGGGTTTCAATACTTTACAGATGATTGCATCTTGATTTTATTCACATTTTCCACTACTTCCTACCTTTTTATGCACATGTATAGAGCACTATAAGAAAATAAAAGCATAATTCTATGTCTGTGTCAAATTTTACTATTGATTAGACAGATTGCTTATAAAAACATATTGATGATGAACTTTAAATTGTAAGAAGTTCAGCTGTCAGTGGTACATACTATTTCAGTCAGTGTTATTATTGCCAGTATGTCAGTATGATGTTAAACATGTAAACTTAAACATGGAGGGTTTACTTGCTCTTTACATGTTGACTATATTTGATCCAAATATATAACTGATTAGATTATCCAGACAGTAAAGTGGCTTCAATGTAACATCTATCATATCTACATGTTGTCAAAAGTAGTGGATGGGCAATTTAAATTCTATTTAAACATTTGTATTCATTTGGATGCTGTTAAGAAATCCTGATGGCCTTTCTTATTTTACAAAACATAATAGTGAAGTAGATGACTTTTATTAGCGTTCAGTCACACAGGCCTAGAGACCTGTTGGAAACCATCTGACAACCACCAATCATAAGGGAAAAATGTGTATTCACCATTCGCCACTGTATGGCAAGTGTTTGCTGGAGGTTGCTGACAGAAGCTAGGAAATCAGTTGCTAAAGACCCATTTATGCAGGCCTAGAGACCAGTTGGTGACCACCTGGCAACCTCCCATTGCTAGGGAAAAGTGAGTATTCCGTGACCAGTTGAAGAATGGTTGCTGGAGGTTGCTGGCACTCACTAACTTGAAATTGGTTGCAAAGAGGTATACAGTACTGCACCAAAAACTGCCTTGTGATTGATTTGATTGCTATTAAGTTGTTGCAAGTGCCATCAGTTTGCATTGAAGACACAGATTTGACTTCACAAACTGGTGATGCTGTGAAAAGTACGACACAAACCAGAGACACGGGCTGTTAAAAGTTGCTCCTTTTGAATTATGTCAGTTGTTGTTATGGTAAAACTTTTTATTCTGAAGGCCAAAATTCTCAGTTTCCAGATTGCGTTGCACTTTTTTTAAGTTTCACTACAGCTTAGAGAGTAAATGATGAGTGTTTGCATACAAGGTAACATTTTTCATGCAGTTGTAGTTGTAGTAGCGATCAGCTAGAGACCAAAGTAACCACAAGGAGGTTTTTGGTGCAGCTCCCTGTTTGCCACTGATTTTACTGAGAGACAGCCAGCAACCACTCACCAACCAGTTGGGGAATACACATTTTTCTCTAGTGACTGAGGGTCGTCAACCTGTGTGTAAGTCTTTGTGACTGAGGTCTTATCTAGAGATATTAGAAATGAGACACAAGTTGGAGCTCTGATAGTGTTGTGGAGTGAAATACACATCTTGCCTTTATTGAGAAAAGCCTGTCCATCCTTGAGAAGAAAACAGTCTGTCAACCTGCCTGTCTAATGCACTTACCACCAGGTGCTTCCAATCAGTTCCCCTCTGACTGAAATATCCTTAAATGGTGCTCTGCAGAGCTTAAAGACTGCCATTGAACTATTGCTTTTCTTCCAGAATAGCAAAGTAAAATTGATTTTTCGCATCAGCAGTATTCAGAATTTATAGGTCCTGGCTTATTTGTTTAATTGGCAAATCAAACTTTATCTGAGAGACTACTCAGATAAATAGTTCTCTCAGTGCCTGCCTCTTACTCTGAGCTGAAAGAGGAAAAAAATAATGAAACACTACTCAACTGCTGACTTTATAAGGCTGGCATTAGAAATTTGGTTTACTTCTTTCACAAACAAATGAAAACAAATCCTTTCTAAGACAAAACCATTACGTTTATATGATGGAGATTTATAGTTTCTTGCTCCTTAAAAGCCCATCTGTCGAACAGGTTTCAAAGTTGCAGGTTACAGCTAATAAACAGTTTAATCACTTGTAATAACTGTAATGGCTTGAAATAAAAAGTAGATTGGAGAATGAGTCAGTGATTCAAAGACTGACTACACAAAACATTCTCATTAAATGAACATAAAATCTTTGCAGTTTTTCACTGATTGAAAAGCCTCAGCATAGAGATTTGTTGAGTGCGTGTAGCACACTGAACACAAAAGCAGCCAACCTTCAATCGGCATGATTCCTCTGAAATGTGTAACAAACTCCAACTGGCTATGAAGCATGATTTTTTTTTTTCTCATCTGATTGGTTGCTGAGGTTTAACCACTCAGCAGTGATATGTATATAAAACCCTACTGAATTAGAAAGCCAGTGCATCAGCTGCCAAAGGTGCAACACTTCTGAAACACGACAGGGTGTTTTGCATTACCTTTATGTCAGATCTGAGCAAGGCCCCTGAAGCACTACCACTGGGCCTGGCACATCAGAACTACAATGTAAGAACCAATAAACTCCAACAGTTTATAATTTTACATAAAATATGTTAAAAATGTGTTGTTAGCCAAGACAGCCCGAAGAAAGCCACATTTCAAACTGAAGATGATGGACTCCCACCGCAAACTAATAACAAATGGATCACAGCTGCTGCTTTTGCTTATTCTTTACCTCAATGTGGCAATAATAATTACAGTGGATTATGTGATTGTGATTCTGACTTCACACACAGCAGTAAACCTCTTAGGTTTACACCAGAGATTACAGATGTGGCCCAAAGGACGACATCATCAGCAAAGAGAACAGATGTTTCCAAAAGCAGAAAATTAGCCTCATGCGAGAAGTTTGCAGGAAAATATATACTGCCATGAATGTTACCATTCAGACTCACAATTTGGCAGTGGTAGTGCTTTATTGAAGAGATAAAGGTTAGTCAGATTTAATCATTAATGACACATGCTTCTAAAATTACTCTAAAAGGTTCACTCTGCATTTGTCGGGATGTTTTATTTCAAAATTACTTTCACCCCACTGTGATCCTCCAGTAAGATGATGAGGTACAGCTTCCAGGTACAAGAACAGAATACTGCGCAGAGACAAGGATGAAGACCCTGAGATAGCTGTTGGAGTGAGGCACAGTCATTAAAAAAAAAAAAGTAGATCCTCCACAAACACATCTGAAAATGAGGAATTCTTAACAATATTCCTTTATTGATCTCATTGATCCTCCTCAGGAAGAACATCCTGCTTTATCCCTTCCTATAGAGGGCATCAGTCGAGTCCAGTTTATTGCTGATATGCATCCCAAGGTACTTGTAGGTGTCTACTCTCTCCACCTCCTCTCCCTGAATGCAAACAGGGTCCTGGGGTCTTCTGTTTCTCTGGTAGCCTGCCAGCAGGTCTTTAGTTTTGCTGATGTTGAACCTCAGATGGTTATTGTTGCACTATTTAATGAAACTCTCAATCAGCTATCTGTACTCCTCCTCGACGTCACCGGAGAACGATTCCAACATTGGCAGTAACCATCAGAAAACTTATGGAGGTGGCAGGAGCCAGAGTTGATGTGAAAGTCCGAGGTGTAGACGGTGAAGAAGAGTGGTGCTAGTATGGTTCCTTGGGGTACACCTATGTTGCTGATCGCTGATCCAGAGACACAGCCGTCCACCCTGACGTACTACGAACAGCCTGTGAGGTGGTCAGTGATCCAGGAGGTGGTGTCAGGATGCAGGTTTATCTCCAGCGGCTTCTCACCCAGTAGGCAGGGCTGGATGGTGTTGAAAGCACTAGAGAAGTCAAAGAACATGACTCTCACAGTCCTTCCCTGCTTCTACAGTTGAGAGAGCACCTTGTGTGTCAGGAAGATGATGGCATCATCTACCCCAGTGCGTGGAAGATATGCAAAAGTGGGGCCAGAAAGGGTAACAGGAGGGTCTTAAGGTGTCGCAGAAGCAGTCTCTCAAAGGTCTTCAAATAGCATAAGGGAAATGATCTTCCCAAAACAAAAATGAAAAAGTCAGAGGTTAAACAGCAGCCAGGTGGTGCTAATCAAATGCACTGGATTACCTGGTCATTAGCAAGTGTGAGCACCTCTATAAAAGCAGTTTTGGCAGTTTGCTCATCTGGAGCATTCAGGTGTGTGTAACAAAAAACCAAGGAGAAAAGACACAAGTAATGAGCTCAGAGAAGCTATTGTTGCTGCCCATCAATCTGAGAAGGGCTATAAGGCCATTTCCAAACAATTTAATGTCCTGCAGTGAGAGGTTTTCCACAACTGGAAAATGTTCAAGACATCTGCCAAAGTGGAAATATCTGGCCATAATGCACAGCATCCCATTTGGAGAAAATCAAACACAGCATATCAGCACAAATACTTCATACCAACTGTCAAGCATGCTGGTGGAGGGGTGATAATTTGGGCTTGTTTTGCATCCACAGGACCTGGGCACCCCACAGTCACTGAATTAACCACAAACTCGTCTGCATACCAAATTATTCTAGAGTCAAAAGTGAGACCATCTGTCTGACAGCTAAAGGTTGGACAAAACTGGCAATTGCACACTGTTTCACACTACTTACAGGAAACATGTTATGTGACCCATGAACTACAGTGAAACACTGCACACTACTGTATATCATTAACTGTACCCCTTTTGCCAGCCTTTGTTCTCAAAACCTATTTGTTCAATCAAAGTTAATTTTATTTCACCTGCATGAAAATCTTTACATCATTTGACCCACTGTTTTTGATTTTAAGTGGACCAGCGATGTGCATGTAGAGTCACGTAGAGCTCAAGTGCCTCTCTCAACAGGAGGAAAAAGGCACTTTGTTTAATTTAAGGAAAATAGCATAAGGGAAGTGATCTTTCCAAAATAAAACAGGAAACTAGCTGGAAAAAGAGCATACCCCAAAACAACCAGGGAGTCAGGGAAGTGTATGAATGTTGTGAAAATGATCAACAGATAAATCTAATTACGCATAAATCTGCTGGAAAGGGACACAGTTTTTGGTACAGAAAGATTTATGCCATGCATGAGCAAGCTTTGATTTGTATTCAGGCAAAAGAGGGACTGTAGTGGAAAACTACAAACTCTAAGCTATCAGCCAACGACACTTTAACTTTTTATTAGCTTTATTAAATGTATCTGCATTCCTAAACACTGAGTGGGGGATGGAAGAGGAAGTCTTAAACAGGATATCCATTATCAGGGATGTGGATATCCTGGCTATCCTGGGTAAGAGAGTCATTCAGTTAAAACTGAGGGACTTTTATAAGCACAGACAAATAGGGGGGTGGTGGGGTGTTATTCTTTGTTCTCCTGAACTCTCTCTCTCTTTGACTTTCTTTAACATTTTTTAGACACTGAAAACTGAGTTAGAGTACGATTGGGAACTACACCCTAATCCTGAGGAGGATGTCCATTGAGGGTTCTACTATTATGATCACACCTTCCATCATGTTTATCATATTTATCATCGTCTTTTGTTAGGCCTCCCATTTCCTGTTCCTGTAATTTCTGAGCTCAGTAACCTCCACAACATCTGTGACATCAATAATGAAATAATTCTTCTATCTTCTTTGTCTACCTCATCTCAAATATCAAACATCAAAAGTTAGATCATGTTAACATAATTTCAAAATGAGAGCTCAAGCAGCGTTTAATCTTCTTTTGTGAGCTAATACATGGGTAAATCTGCAATGTAGAAGATTTGAAGTAAGGAGTACTTTGTTTTTTCTCTCATATAATCCCCACATGAAGCTCTGTCAACACCTGTGAGAGTATTCACTTCTCTCCTGCAGCTGAGTCCAGCTGCTCGCTCTTCTTTTCTCACAGGACGTGTAGGAGGAAAAGGATGTGGGTCATGCAGGCATGTATGTTTTCCATTGCTCAAGTTATACCTGTAAATGAATGAGCTGCAGCCAGAAAAGCATGAGCCCTTGTCATTTACTGCTCAGTGGCTGTTAAAAGGAATTCTAAACTGTGTCATGAAGTGACCTAGATGTTGCTGTGAAGTCATAGCGGTACTGGTTTCTGAGCATGTCGGGCCTTGCAGTTGGCTCACTGAGTTTTGCTTCTTGCTGACTGTTAGAGATCAGTTTAGTGCCTGAGTTTGGCAACAAATTTTACACACTCAACTCCGTTACCAAGGCAATTCAGGAAATGGCCTGCAGGGTGGTGGCTGTCTTCAGGATTAAAGCTGGCAGCAGGGTTTGGGCTTCTTTCTGGTGCCATTAAAGTGCTGGGTTGTTTGTTTGGAATCATAATTTGGATTTAAGCATTTATCACTTCTCACCTAAAACATACAGCTGTGGTCAGAAGCTTACATCCTCTCATCATGGGCATGAATGTCACGCTCATTTGGGGCCTTCGGTGATTTCTTTGAACTGTTCTTTTACCAGGGTGGAATGATTGCACAGCACACAACTTTAATGACTTTAACAAACAAGCAGTGCGTGCACAAGTTTACATACAGGCGCAAATATATACATATCATCTAATAAGTGGAGCTGAAAGTTGAACCATCTTTTTTAACTTGACAATGCCAAGGCCCATTAACTCCTCATTAGTGATCATGATTGTCTAAAACTAATAGTTTCTCTTTGCCAGCATAGAAATGATTTGTTTGACAGCACTGACCAATACTCAGAACAATGGGAAAGTTGAAGGAACTCAGTGAAAATCAAAAAAGAAGTGAAGATTTATACAAGTTGGGAAGGTCTCTTGGAGCCATTTCTAAACAACTCCAGATTCTGAGATCATCAGTTCAAACAATTGTATGTATGTACAAGTTATTTTGATGGAAACCACTGGATCACCAGTATCACTGTCTATGGTGAAGCAAGTTTTACATCTCCAAGGACTGAGAGGGTCCTGCTCCAAAATCAACACTTTTAAGCTCGGCTGAAGTTTGTAGCTGCCCACATGGACAAGGTAAATGCCTTCGGGTGAAAAGTTTCATCAGACATGTGTACATTTCTAACCACAACTGTGTCTCTGTGTGTTAAAATTATAATTGCAAAATGCTTTTCCCTTTGATAAATGTACAGTTTCATTTATTGTTTTTATATTATAAAGCACTGGACTCACCAAGAATCATAAGGATTCCCTTTGCAAACTTTAAGAAACACTTTCAAATGACTGAAGAATGTTTCCCTGAGAGATTCTGTCAGATCACAAGCTTTTGTATTTATACTTGCTATTTAAGAGCCCAGAATGATAACAAAGCTGAGTGTATAGCCAGGCCAACCAAGGAGCCAAAGCGTGAGTCTCAACAGGTAATAAAAGCAGTAATGATCAGTCAGGCGTGTAGCATTGTAGCCTTCAGTTCTACCACTAGATGCTTCTGCAGTAGAGTCATTGTGGTGATTGCTGTGAAGTGCTTTTTGGCTGGTTTTCAACTTTGTGTTTGTACTTTAACTCTAGTCTTATGTGTGTCCTCATTAGGGTCGGGATCTGTGTCAGTGTGTGGGACTGTAGCCAAAGGTTTGGTTTTACTGTGTGCAAAGCATCATCATGTTATGGAGTAACACAAAACTAATGCAATGAGTAGTGTAAGAAATTACTTTCTCCAGAGAGTAATTTAGTAAAGTGATGCATTACTTTAAAAAAGTAACAGTGAATGTATATTATTTTATTTTAGAATAATAACCCTTGGGTTAATTGGGCATAGATGTGAATGTGAGTGTGAACAATTGTCTGTCTGTCTCTGGATGGATGGATGGATGGATGGATGGATAACCCCAATGCTGGTAGTTAATGTATACTACTGACAAGTTGCAAATCTGTATAAAATGCCATTGTGGTTGTTGTGTCCTTAGTGATAAGCGCACAACTTAGTAACCCTATCGTGTCAAAATACACACACTACAATACATAGTGTACTACTTGAAAGTGTAGTATCAGTATCAGGGCACAGCATTAGTTCAGGTTTAACATTTCCAGAGGTGGGAAGTAACGAAGTACAAATACTTCGTTACTGTACTTAAGTAGATTTTTCAGGTATCTGTACTTTACTTAAGTATTTATTTTTCTGACTACTTTTTACTTTTACTCCCTACATTTTTACACAAGTATCTGTACTTTCTACTTCTTACATTTTCAAACAGACTCGTTACTTTTTAACGTCAGAGAGAAGTTTGCATTTCCGGTCAGTGCGCCTTCAAACATAAAACGATCTGAGCCTAAATGGAGGAATAATAACATATAAGAGACAATCGTACTGCTTATCCTCCATCACCGGGGCTTATCTCGTACAAAGGGATTAAATACGCAAACCCATATAATTAATGTATCATTTATAGCGCTATAATCGGGCCGGACCGAGTCCGTAAGTTGCGCTGCGGCACATAAACAGCTTAGCTAGCGCTACTGAAGAGGAGCGAGCATGAAGGGTGTAACGTGTAGCAGGTAAATGCAACGTTTCTAAATGCTCAACAAATATCGGCAAACACACAAAGTGTGTGCAGTTTGTCACACAGTGTGTCTGCTAGCTAAAAGAAGAGCTGCTGTATTTCAGGGAGAGCAAAGAGAGAGAAGTTCACTCAGAGATGGAGAAAGAGGACAGGAGAGGAAGAAGAGAGGTTAGATTTAAAGGTAAGGACTGGAAAACAAACTGAAGTATGCTGACTTTGTGTTATTCAAAGATTCTATGAAAATGCTGCAGTTTAGTGTTTAATAAATAGGTTAGTTTGTTGTACTGTATTTACAGTAAAGCTCTGTGTTGGACTGGAACACAGTGTTTGTGTTCATGGTCAGAGTTACAGGTTACATCAGTGCAGCAGAGATGAGTTTGAATCAAAGCTGCTGATGCTGAGATTCATTCACTGAATCCAACATTTCTACAGCCTGTATGCTGTCAGTGTAGGGGATGGAGATCAGCTCAGATAGCTGTGAAATACTGGGTTACATCTTTGTGAGTTCACTTCATCCACACAGAGCAGTAAACCTCAGAGCAGCAGCAGCAGGTCAGCTGATCACAGCCTGCACAGCAACATCATTTACTGCAGCTCACAATAGAAAGCTGTGATTCTTCTCCCCATGCAGAGCCACTACAGCTGATCTTAGGGTTCCTCCACCTTCTGAATCCCACTGTAACCCCTGAGTATCCTCATGTTGGTGTTTAGGTGGAGGCACAGTCACCCTCTACTATGGAGGACACAGAGAACAGAGCTGTGTTTAAATTCCCTTTCACAGTTTGTGTCCTACATAACAGATTGAAGCTGAGTGCATTCATTAGAATTAAAATTTAGATTGGAATAACATTTGTATTCTCATGTACTATTTTATATTATTACAATAATATATAATGAGGTTCGGTTTGTTTTACACAAAAATAGCAGGTAGAAACATCCTCCAAAGAACTACTTTTACTTTCTTACTTTGAGTACATTTCAGAGCCTGTACTTTTTTACTTTTACTTAAGTAGAGAAGTTGAACCAGTACTTCGACTTTTACTAAAGTATTTTTTAACATAAGTACTTGTACTTCTACTTAAGTACAGAATGTCAGTACTTTTGCCACCTCTGAACATTTCTCCTCATTCAAACCCTTTCCCTTGTCAATTAACACATGAGATGAAGTATTTCAATAAAAGCACAATTTGAGAATACCAATTCTCCAGTGTTCCAGATATTTGTAACAAAGATAGATAATTAAATTAAACTTCCTTATAATGTGCCCTTGCTTGTCTCTAACAAACTCAAAGACTAGTTAGAATAAGCCTGTTTAGCATATCCATCATTGATAATAAATAAATAAATAAATGGCAGGATTAACAGGATCCAGAGTCAGCAACAAGTCTGCGCATCAACACAAAGCTGTAAATTTCCCCTGGCTTCTTCAGGTCACCCACAGAGCATCACCTGAAGGGTTTCCTGTCAAGCAATAAGTGAATAGTAAAACTGACTCAGACATGTGCGGGGCTGCCCTTTGCAGAGCAGGAAGCAGCGCACAGGCCAAGGGGTCAGCGCCTGCAGAACATACTGAAGATGGCTTGTTAGACGCACGTTTAGCAGGTCAACCTCTTGCATCATAAGGTAGAATATTTAAGACAAAATGATCCTGCAGTTCTGCCGTGGTTTATGACAACAAATAAAGCAGCTCTAATGTTCCAGGCCAAAGTCCTCAGATAACCTGTGAGCATTTTACATGCCAACACAGACATGCTAATGCCTGTGCTCTGCCTGTGTTGCATTGTAACCTTCACTTTGCTGTTTTTCTTTTCTTTTTTTTTGATTTACGCATTCTCATCCCGATCAGTGCGAGGCGCTTGTTTGTTAGTGTGAACACAAATAGATTCACCTGTCAGTTTTGGAACATAAGGTTTATGCGTCAGTAATCAGAATGAATTTTAGGACTGTGTGTTTGTGTTACTCCTTCACTGCTATAAACCATTACAACCTCACAAGTCCCATTACTCCTATGCAAGTAGTTCTTTCATCAATTTCTTCATCGTTTTGTGTATAACATGCTATTATTGCTAATGGCACAGCCTTAGTGCATTTGCATTATGTCCATAATAAAATCTGTGCTTCATTTGTAGGATTAATTGCTTGCTTTTTAATCTACTTATTGTACTTTGTAACTTGATTTAATTATTTTAATGTTTTCACGTAGAGATTTTTTTCTTTCTTTCTTTCTTTTTTTTTTTGCTAGCCAACTTTTAGATTTTCTCCATGCAACATGTCTGAACTAATGTTTCTCATTTTGCTCTGATGGTGCACATGAAATACAAATTGCAGGCTGTGCTGAGCTGACAGGCGCCAAGGTTTGGCAAGCCAGAGCTTTACAACACTGGCAGCTTTCAAAGCCTTTTGGTTCTAATTAAAGCCACTCTCCCCTCAGGACGGACACTGCATCGATTTATGTCAAAGCTTCTTTGGACTTTTAAGATCACTGACAACTTAATATCTTTATGTGCTTTAAATTAAAAGGTTATAGATTTACAGTAGCACGAATAATCGAACTGGAATAAATCAAAGGCATTGACATTTGATTAAGGATATTCAAACAGGAAAACAATAGATGTTTGCACACTGTCTTTTCATATTTACTGGCTGGTGTATGAGTCAGTGTTGGTGCATTGCATCATACATTTTATTGAACAACTATGCGGTGACCTAAGACGTTCATGGTGTCTGTTTGTTTACACCTCTATATCTCTTCCCCTCTAAACAAATCCCTTATTACTCCTACAGCCTATAAAGTTTTACTTTAACACCCCTTTTTTGTCTTTTTAATCTAAGCAAAGAACATCAGGTGTTTCCACTTAGGGCATGTTGGTGGTCGCCATTCCTGGGCTCTTTCTCATTTTGTAATAGAGGTGAATTGAATTGCATTTCCTAGATTGGCACAGTCTTATCACTTTTCCCTCAACACATAATTATGCTAAAAAAATAATGACAAATAAATTTATCTTCCTTAAACACCTATTACCCAATGTTCCAAAACAAGAGCCCTAAACTGTTATTTTGTTCTCCATGTGACTAAGTGTTCTGATCTTTGTTCCATGTTGTTTTGAAACCGCATCTTGATTCCAGACATTTCTCAGAATTGGAAAAAAAAAAAAAAACACACACACACACATCCTCATTTTAAGGAAACACAATCTAATCAGAAATATCTGTTTTCGTACGTCTGTGATGCCAGCTGCAAAACGCGTGCAATAAAGATAAAATAAAATTGAGAAGATGAAGATAAAGCTGGATCGTCATGCTCCACAATATTAAACACACAGTCCATTTCAAACAATGAGGAGGTTTCTTCTGTTACTATCATGATACTAAGTTCATTAAACCATGTAGAACTTTGCAAATCATCAAATACTCCCAAGCATGAACGTCACATTAACCATCAGCTTGTAATACAAAGCATGAAGTAGCCATGTGTCTTTGACCCCCCCCCCCCTTTTTTTTGTTGTTTTTCATACATGTGTTGCTGTTGATTAACACTCATAATCCCTTTTGTCAGAAGTATGCAGAGGAGAGAGAAGATTCATGGTCTTGTCTGTGCTGCTGCTGCCAAATCTAATCCTCTATAAATATGAGAGGAACATGTGATTCATTGCATCGTGTTTATGAGCCAAAATAAAGAATCTTGTGTTTTTGTAAATACTTTCTATTAAAAAGAAAAAGTCTTGCCAAAACTCTACAGAAACAGATACTACTCATCTTTATATCAGATTGTTTATAAATCGGCGTTAAAAGACTAACTTTTACTCTAATATATGCAGTTTTATTGGCACCTAGAGTATGTGAAGTCAGTTTTATGACTAAACGCGTGTCCCTCAGAACTGACGCAAAGACCTCGAGAAGGTCTTTAGGAAGAATTGGCAGACATCATTTGACGTGACTTAACTCCAAGCTCGTTCTGAAAAGCAACCTCAGATATTTCTGTGCTTCTTATCCAAGCATCTTTTTATTTCCACAGCGTAGGGACATTTTATTGTTCCAGAGCTCAGGGGTAGTTTTAGTGCTCTCTGTTGGCTCACATGATGTGCTTTCCATGATGCTAGTAATCAGACTTCTCTGTGTTGGGTTTCATTAGCCTGATTGGGACAGTCCATCTTTTTTAGACCACGTCTTCAGCTGTTTATCAGTCAAGAGATTCAGAGTAACTTTTAAAAAAACTTTTCATAAGGACACTTTTATAGCAGCTGCTGTTTGTCTGAGTACATGTAAACAGTGTTTGTATATGTGCGTATTTGGAGATTACTGTAAAGAGGCCAAATAATTCAAACACCAAACAAGTTTACATTGCAAATGCTACTGCTTACAGATTTTGTTGAGCCAAGCAGTATTCACATCCATCATTCTTAGCTTTGTTTACATGCCTCCAAAATATTCAGCTTCATTGTCTTTACCCTAAAACCAACTGTTTTTGACACAAAGACTTCCGATTTGTAAATCCTCCCACTTCTTTACTACCATGGGTTCATACAGAAACCACATCAACCGGGAAACATACACAAAATTACTAGAATTGTTATTGTGATTTAATTACAAAGCTAGCTTTCTGTAAACATAACCATAAAAATATCCCCAGACAAAATCACAACATATTTTAGCTGCAGAACAACACTTTGACCAAGCAAATTAAAGAGCGAGCAGCGAGAACAGATGTGATTGTGCTTTGTTAAAATATGACTTGTGTTTTGCATGTGTAAATGTAATAAGCTGAAAGCAAATGTGATTAAATGAAACAATAAAATGCCAAAAAAACTCTGCTTTTATACCATATTCATTACAACTTATAAGAGGCTAACTGATCTTTAAGATTTTTTTGTTCTTATTTTTTTAATTACCAAATTATAAATGTCATATATGGACCTTTTTAAAAGCTATATCCTAACACTGCATATGGGCAAATGGGGTACATGTTTATTAGTAAGTTTATGGATTTAATTAAAGCTCGTCATAGATATATGTATAGATAGATATATGTAAGCAACACGGTTCCATCCCAGCACCAGAGTGCCCTACACTGACTGTTTCCTTCCTCACTTCATGGTCTTGGGTCTAACATATATTTCCGCCCCCTTCATTGTGCCTTGCAGCTATCCTTCAAACTGTAAAACCTGCTCCCTGGTTTAACCATTACTCTGGGATATATCAGAGCTGAAATTCTTGGAAGAGCTCCACATCCATTATTTTCTGCCAGCTCTCCAGATTGTGCTGCTTGCAGGGAATGTAAGACTGCAATATGAATTGATAAACCAAGAAAAAAAAATGCTCAAAGGAATCTGTTGAACTGCAGAGCAGCAGAATAGAAATGATGCTATATGTATATTTGCATATCATAAGGTTTTGATCATAGATAATAGCAGAAGAAGTCACCATATGTAGTTCCACACATCTTTGAATGCTGTTTTCCAGCAAAGCAACCAGAAGAGTATTCCCCTTTAACTCTGACTGATTACCGATGACGGCGATGATTTCAGGCCTCCTTTGCATCTGACATTACCATGTTTCTCATATCCAGAGCATCCATATGGTTTTAATTCAGTGACAGAATCTCTATGAGAAAGTGGTCTGTTCAGCACAGCTGTTCTCATTACAGCTGTGGTCAGTGTCACCGCCATCTAGAGTCTTATTCTGATGTGGAAGTTAAGACCAATGGGAAAGAGTTCAATTATCATCTAAGCTCAGATCTGTACGAAACCACATAGTAAGAGAAATGAAGATGTCTCCTTTGAGGAAGGAGCACCGGCTGCCAGCTAAGTGTCAGCTCTTTTTTCTTAATGTAGTTATACGGACCGATTAATGGAGATGAGAGTGAATCCAGTATTGCTGTCATCCTTTTAGAGATGATGGTACTATTTTTTTTTTTAATCTGTCCTAATTCAACCATATGCATATTTACTACAACTTTTTTACATTGCTGATGTCTGGCAGAACAAAAGATCCTAAGCAGACTGAATGCAGCAATATGGGATGAAGCCAAAACTAAATAAAATTAGGGATGGTAATATTTAAATATCAAATGCTTCCCATTTATGCATGGAAAATTTACAGCAAAATAAAAATTCTAACCAACCTCCAACATTAACAGATTCTGAGGGGTGGAGAACGGCTTTTTCCATCAAACTCACTGCCTAATTTAAATTTTCAAAAGCCCCACTGGGTTACATTTAGTAGAGCCTTCCCTGCTGCTAACAGTCATTTCCATAAAGTTAAAGTTACTTCCTGCCACCCCCACCCCACCCCTCCACACACAGTTGCATAATACAGTAATAATACAGTATAGGTCAGCAGGCACAGAGTATCATTTTACTTAAATATCATGAAAAAGTCCACAAGAGGAACCAAAACTTTATTTATAAACTACATTTGAGCCACTTAACTGCACAGCTAGTTTGCAGCCATAAAAATGTAGATTATGTAAAATTAAAAGCTTAGATATAATTAAGCACAATTAACAAAATTGACAGTGGTGCAGTGGTTAGCCCTGCTGCCACAGCAAGAAGATCCTGGGTTAAACTCCACCGGCTGGCTGAGGCCTTTCTGTGTGGACTTTTTCTCTGTGCTGTTCAGGTACTCCAGCATCTTCCCGCAGTCCAAAGGAATGTGTTTTAAGTTGATTTGTGATTCTAAATTCACCGTGGGTGTGAATGTGAGTGTGAATGGCTGTCTGTCTCTGGGTTAGCCCTGAAATAGACTGATAACTTGCCCAGGGTGTACCCCACATTTCACCCTATGACAGCTGGGATTAGGCTACAGCAGGGATCCTCAAATCCAGGCCTCGAGGGCCGGTGTCCTGCAGCTTTTAGATGTGTCCCTGATCCAACACACCTGAGTCAAATATAGAAGTCATTAGTAGGACTCTGGAGAACTTGCCTGTATACTGAGGAGGTAATTCAGCCATTTGATTCAGGTGTGTTGGATCAGGGACACATCTAAAAGCTGCAGGACACCAGCCCTCGAGGCCTGGATTTGAGGATCCCTGGGCTACAGCCTACATGTTGACCAGAAAAGTATTTTTGTACAGCTTTTTGTTACAGTGAAGTTGACCTTTGACCTTCTGGATATAACATGTTATCATTTCATCCTCTCAGATATTAGTGAGAAATTGGGGAGTCGGTTTATAAATTTGAGTTATCACCAAAAATGCCTTCAGAAAACTGATGTCACACTAAAACCCTAATCAGTTCTTCATTGCCAAACTTGCTGACCTTTGACCTTGGCCATTGTCTTTTTAATACCAAAATCCAAAGCCTGCATTCAAGAGGCTTCAAGTGATATTCTGGACAACCTGAGACTAAAATGCCTCTGGCCACATGTGTCACAAGCGTGAAGGTGAAAAAAACTGCAACTTCCTCAAAGTTGTACCAGAACATGAAACAAACACTGGGACATCAGCAGCACGCCCGTGCCTAATTGATGTAGTGGGAAACGCATTTGCTTGTCTAGTGAAAGCTTGTTGGTTAAGTTCCCCCAGAGACACGAATCCCCTCTGGGGTTGCAACCCATGTAAAACTCAGCCAAATCAAACATGTGGCATGACCTCTCTTAGCTGAATGTATACTAAGGTTTAACTCATATTTGAGTCATTTGAACTGTTCATAGTTGCATAAAATGGGGAATCTACTGCAGCTGTTGGAATATAATTTTCTTTCCAGCCAAAAAAACATCATTATTTATCTGTGCTGTGTCACATCCTGACTAAGAGCAATTACCGTAGATATTGTTGAACTTACTAACATCATCTGTTGAGGCAGAGTTCTGCCAAATGTTCATTAGTAGGAGAGTAAATATTGCTATATGTCAACAGTTTCTGTGGGCTGCATAAGTGTCAGGGTGGAAAATGATAGAAAATGTCTTAACAAAGAGGAGGAAAGGAAAATGACTCAATCCTTGTGCTGAAGAACACAAACCTGTGATAATGTAGAGGGGAACTCTGATTTTACTCCCTAAGGTCTGATTGTTGGTGACAGCTCTCTGCAGCCTGCTCCTCATCTCAGCTTGAGGCTAGAGTACCTGATAATCTCAATGCAGGGCTTCATTTTAAATGCGGGACTTGTAGGACCTGATGACAATTTCACACCTGCAGATAAATAGATGGTGGAGGTGAAACTTTCCCCACACACAAAATCTGTCAGCGGCTTGAAAGTGTGTAACTGTAATGGAGGCTTTGATCTTGAATAAGATAAACCTCCCGCATACAGAGAGGATGAAAGGTTTAAGAAAGGCCTATAGAATTTCTTTAGTGGCCTAATTGTGGGTTTCTCTAAAAGAAAAAAAAAATTAAAGGACATCTGCTTTAAGTATAACACACTGTAGCTTGTGCACCTGCACTCTCTGTGTGCAGAAAATGAGAAACACTAGGCTGTTTTGCTGTTTGTAGGTTGTTTATCTGCTGATGATGATATGAATTAAATTTAGTGCAGAGGGCTGCTGTGGATTATGTCTTACCCTGTTTTCTATCTTTGTTCTGACTTTCAGGAAATCTTCTTAGAGAAGGAACAAAATCCAAACTTGCTCCTTTCATAAGCTGCTGTCCAACTGTGTTTCTCACACAGTTTAGAGACTTTTTTTTTTTCCTTTACATGATTTCATGCCAAGATTTCCATTTTATGTGACACACCATTTGTGGGAGTGCATCTCTACATGTGGAACCAATTTGCTGCTAGCTAATGAGTTTCACAGGTGGCTGAGGTTGTTGCGTGCTACACTGTAGTTGGAAACAGAGAGCAGATACTGCACTTTGGCAGAGGTAACTGTAGCCTACATTATTATTGAGGGCAAAAATCTGTTAGATCCCATGTTTACCTTTGATTATATATTTTCTACAATCAGCTGTTCTCCGCTAAATTGAAATGAATCTTAAATCTTCTGTGTGTGGTATTTTCATTTGAATCCAAATTGGAGTTCTGTTGTTGAATTAAAGATAATTTAAGAATTCTGGCAGAAATATGAAAGAGACAAAGCTGAATTTTCTGAATCCAGTGTAAATATAATGTACAGTGTGTTACACACTGTATTTTCAGAACTGCTGATGTAATTTTTCTGCAGAATAAAAATGGGTTACACCACAGCTGTCTGAAAGCAATTGCAAAATAAAATGAACAACTTCAGCATTGAGGAAAGAAAAAAGAAATAAGAGGGGGAAAATAGAATATTCTGTGAGTGAGTCACTGGGTGAAGGGTGGGGTGATGTCCGCCTAGCCTTCACAGCTGAGAGAGAACACGAGCGTGAGAGAGAGAGAGAGAGACAGTGTGTGTGTGTGTGTGTGTGTGTGTGTGTGTGTGTGTGTGTGTGTGTGTGTGTGTGTGTGTGTGTGTGTGTGTGTGTGTGTTTGTTGGGGGTGGAGGGTGGGGATGCCGGAGCACCGTGCGGATCAGTAGGGCCTTCTGGACCTATGCTGTTGTTTTGAGCATGGACATATACAACACACATGTATGTACACAATAACTTAATACACGCTCTCAAAAAACTCAAACTTTGCTTTGGTTGTTTGTTGTGTCTGCTGAGTGGACTGCTGTTCTCAGTCCAGGGTCACGCCTCACTGTGAGCTCAGACTGTAGCAAATGAAGTGTTTGGTTTTTCACCTTGGTGCATAAAACAGTGGCACATGTTGAGTGCATTCAAAATGTGAATAAAAGTGGAATAAAAGTGGTTATCTTGGCCAATTCTCAGTACACTCATGTCCTTCTTTTTAAAACATTTTTAAAGGGACCTTATGCTTGTTTCCGGTCCATATTACTTATCTTGGACTCTACTCAGCTAGCTCTGCATAGTTTATTTATTTTATACTGGCCCTTTATGCAGCCTTTCTTTTCATACGCTGTTATCACTAAGACACCTTTCCTTTTAAGACATCTTTCTTGTAATTAAAAGGTTTGAATAGCGGGTGGGAGTGGTAGTATTGGTGGTAGAATACCATATTAGGGATCAGTGGCATCTGGTGACTGTGATAGATAGATAGATAGATAGATAGATAGATAGATAGATAGATAGATAGATAGATAGATAGATAGATAGATAGATAGATAGATAGATAGATAGATAGATAGATAGATAGATAGATAGATAGATAGATAGATAGATAGATAGATGCTCCAGAGTGGAGCATTTTTGAAACACTCCGGTCTCCATTTCCGTGTAAATGGGCAAAAATACTACTTTTTGAAAACAGGGGCACTGGCATATGCGCAGTATGGTTACGGCTCCTATATCCACACCGCCAACTTGTGGCCTGGCAATGGGAACGGCAGCATCTTGCTTTTACGTGTAAACGGAGATTGTTTCTGAAATGTTTCCGTCTGAATGCATTACTTTTCTAAAAACGAAAACAGCAAAACAACACAGTTTCCACTGAAAATGTTCTCGTGTAAATGGGGCCTTAGATTTTACTGGGCAAGCACGGCTTTCCTTGCTTGCCCTATCTTGACATCATACAAAGACAAGAGAGAAAAAAAATACATTTGAAACCAAGTGTTTAAAACAGTCTGAAGCCCAAGCTTTTGTATTACTTTTCATACACTGACTAATTATTAGAAGTTTTATGTGTTTAATAAATTTAATCCAAAAGCTAATTTTAACACCATATTGAAGTGCTCAAAGAAAGTATTTTTCTATTCGGCTACAGTTTTGACTATTTGAATGAAACTCGTGTCCAGCTGTAGTTGGTCAGATGCTTGATGTGCTAGGAAGTTGCAGAATAAATGTGTGTGTGTGTGTGTGTCTGCCATTTTCACTGAAAATATAAAGCTACTTTTTACAACAACATCAGCTGTTCCATATTTCAGCTGTAGAGAGCAATGTGCAGGAATGTGGTGACGTTGAAATCTTTTCTTTTCCTGTAGCTATTATAATTATGTTGAAATCAGCTAATCCAAAAATGACTGATGGCATAAATGCAAACCACTGAGCAATTTCAAACACATTCAAACATCACATACTGGTGGCAATAAGAGCTTTGTTCATTTGTTTGTGCCACTTTTCAAGCTACCAGTGAATAAAAGGAAGACAGTAAAAGCAGGATATCCTCCAGGATATAATTACATGCTGTAGGCATAGAGACACTGCCAAAACAAAATAGTTACATTATCCACTTTTTATGCTACTGTGGGTTTGAATGGATATTTCATTTTGAGGTCCTATACAGCAACTCTAGTCTATGAGTCACTTCTCAAGTGACCCACTTCTTTTTTGAGTGTAGTGTGAACTTTGTAAAACAACCAGGAACATTTTGTTTCTACCCACAAGAAATTGGTTTTCAGCCTCTGACCACTTTAACCACTTTCCTCTGCTCATTTTGCCCAAATCCTCCTGTCATCACTGACAGGAAGTCTGATGACACTTTAATCTCTGCCCCACAGTTGCTTTTAAATTCCACTGCTACTCTCCTTCCTAATTCCTGTAACTCCAACAGTAGTCTGCATTGACCTTTTTCTTCTTGTTTTCCTGCTTGAAACTAATTTGCTAAAATATTTACTTAACAGAGAAACACCAACCAACTGTCAGTACAGTTTTTAGAAATTGACATCCAAAAGCACACTGTTAAAGTGTGCCTGGATTTCTGCTAAACTATGTTCCAATTTGCAGAAATGCAGCATCTTCAACTCTCCCACATGGTGCAGGTTTGTTTCCCACAACCATACCTCATACTTATGCTGAAAAGAGTTGTTATTTTTATGAAAAAAAAAGGACAAAGCTAGTGTGTTGGTGACGATCCAATCATCCACCCATTTTCTTCTGCTTATCCAATTCAGGGTCACCGTTCAGCTGGAGCCTATTCCAGTTGTCATAGGGTGAGAGGTGGACAGGTCACCAGTCTATTGCAGGGTTAACACTGAGAGACAGACAGCCATCCACACTTATGCATGTCTTTGTACATGCGTATTAGGTTTATTGCATGTCCTTAACTAACTAATCATGCAACAAAGTCAATAAATTTCACTGTTTTTGTAAACTGTATTTGCCTCTAAATTATTAAACCAGTGGCCGTGTGCCTCCATAGTGCAGTGGTTAACGCATTCATTTGGCAAGCAAAAGGTCACTGGTTCTCTTCCTGCTGCAGACAAAAATCTGCTTTGGGGTTGTGTCAGGAAGGGTGTCTGCCAAATGGTCTCTGCCAAATTAAACATACAGAGCTGCCTTCTGCAGTGACCCCTTGTAACAAGAAAGTAGCTGAAAGTAGTGTTTATGGGAAAACATTCAATAGGTCGTATGAAATAAAAATGCAAATGTGTTACAGAATGTTCTTCCATTCTTCTTTGGCCTAACTTCAGTAACTCTGTTACCTACTGAACTTGCAGCTCCATAAATTTGCACATCTTTTTTGAGGTTGCCGGTATCACCTCGCAGAAATGAGGTTTACAGTACACTGCCACCCATGCTGCTAAGGTCAGGAGATCATGGTAGTCTTTTATTTTTATTTCAATGACAGTAGGACAACTATGCATGAAAATATTTCTATTCAAAAAGGTTTGATTCTTCTCTTTACACCATGACTGCAGATGGTCACTTGGGATCTCATCATATTTTGATCCCAAGCTTGCTGTTACATGTAGACAGAACATCAGTTCATGCCTTGAGTTAGGTGCCTTTTATATGTTTGAATGATTTATAGGTTTATGGCTTAAGAAACAACCAAAAACAAACATTCCTCTAAAACAACAAAAACTGATGTATGCCTAGTATATAGATCTTTAAAAGAAGAGGGAGCTGAGATCAAAGAATACCAGATTCTCAGAGGAACCCATCAGAGGAAATAAGTCATAGGACGTCATAAAAGATGGAGACTTTCTGCTGTTTCCTGTGTTGACATGAATTCATGCACCGATGTCATCCCCTTATCTGGCACAAAGGCCCAGACCGAAAATCACACCTGCATGAAGCCAAAAATGTCTGTGTTGTGAAAGGTCCCTGAGCTGCTGTGACAGCCATAATGAAGACATCCGCATCCGTTTTGGATGAATTTGAGTCTCTGTGACTGACACCTCTGGCAGCTAGCCAAACAGAGCCTGTGGGTCTAAGCACTGCAGCCGTGTTGAGTGAAGAACACAAAGGAGAGGAATATCCTGCCAGATACATACGCACTTGATGAGCTGTTTGCCCTGGTCTGTAATTTACTCAGTATGTGAGGACTCATCAGCTTTTACACTTTTAATGAAATAATAAACGCTTGTGTTTTTTAAGTGATCAGTTGATGTAATAAAAACTAAGTAAGCACAAATGAGAGTTCCTGAGTAGCCATGTTTGGTGAAAAAAAGTCCCCTATGTGGCATTTTTCATGTATGAAGTGCTTCTTTGCCAGTGGGGGAAAGGATTAACTTAATACTTCAGACCTCCACATACTCTCTTGGTTGCCTCAAAGGACTTGGTTAATGACCATTTTTTAAAATAAGGAAAATGAAGTATAAACAGTATAAAGTATCTTACAGTTTTATCTCTGACTTTTTTGGCCACTTGAATAAGAATTCATATTAATCAAGTTCATTTTTGCATGGTGTCATAAGGAAGAAGACATCGATTATTACGAATCAGGTGTACTGGTGATCTGTTTTCAACATTTCTCATTTAGGGTTTGATAAAAGCCAGAGCCAAAGTGCCTTCCCAGAACCAGTCCTAACTTACAATGCTTTATTTCATTTCTCAGTCCTCCTTTTTTCCCCCCATTGGTGTATGACAGAAGTGGCTTTTCAGTGCACAATAATCATGTAGTTTATCAGGGAGGGTAAAATGAAAACTTTTGTTGTCTGGAAGTCCTTTTATATATATATATATATATATATATATATATATATATATATATATATATATATATATATATATTTATAGTTCATTTTCACCTTTACTTGCATTAGGGTGGCACAGAAAGTGAAATATTGGAAAAATGTGTGGAAAATCACTGTAATCAAAATAGTTCTTTATTAAAAAACAAAAAATTAAGTTATTCTCTTTTGTAACTCCAGTTGTGCGTCTGTGCTTATCCCCCCTTGTCGAGTTTTGCTTTTAATCATTATTCTAGTAATGCGACGCTTCAGGTATTTTTGAATTCTGGTTCTTGTTTTGATCTCATTATCAAAAGTTTCATTTTTTTTGTGATCTTGACTTTTGTGCACTTACTGACTAGGATGACTCCTGGGTGCCTCTTGGGTGAGGTGTTCCAGGCATGTCCTACTGGGAGGAGACCCCGGGGCAGACAAAGGACACGGTGGAGAGATTATGTGTCTCAGCTGGCCTGGGAACTCCTCAGCGTTCCCAGGCCAGCTGGAGGAGGTGGCTGGGGAAAGGGACGTCTGGGTTTCTCTGCTTAGGCTGCTGCTCCCGCGACCTCAGCTAAGTGGATGGATGGATGGATGGATGGATGGATATTGAGTCCTGTTTCTGTTATTATTTAGTCTTCCCTGTTTGGTCCTCAGTCTGTCTCATCTGTTAGTGCCAGTTCCCCTCTTTCTGTTATCTCTTTACTTGTCTGTTTAGTATTTGTCTTTTGGTTATTTCCTGTTTTACTTTGTTAATTGACTTTCAATGGCTCTGTGGTGTAGGGTATTACATATTCACCTAACACATGAAAGGTCACTGGTTTGAGACCAGGAAGGAACACAAATCCCTTTAGGGTTGTGTTAGGAAGGGCACCTGGTGTAAAAATCTGCCAAATTAGTTAGACTAGTGTTCGATGCTTATGCCACTTATTAGTTGAAGGAAGAACATTTCATTAGCTCTGAAATAGTCTAACTTTAGTATTTTCTGCTGCTGTGTGTCTACAAATAAAGTCTTTGATGTCAAAATATCCCTGGTCATATTTATTTCTCTCATGCCAACAAAATCATAGTTTTACTGTGTAAAATCTATTTTGCCACAAACTTTCCTCAAAGCACAGCAAGCTGCATAACAAATAAATGAAAAGTGTGCACTGATATAACAACATAAATAAAAAAATTAATAAGTATCAGGGTTGAATGTGAACTATTCACCCACCTCTAG
This sequence comes from Archocentrus centrarchus, assembly GCF_007364275.1. NCBI lineage: Eukaryota > Metazoa > Chordata > Actinopteri > Cichliformes > Cichlidae > Archocentrus > Archocentrus centrarchus. The sequence goes on from NC_044359.1 coordinate 20,160,541, forward strand.
ACATTTTCAAATTCTTTTAAAACAGATGTGTCGTCTCCACAATGAGGACGTCGAGCTGTTTTGAGAGGAAACAAAACCGATTGTCACTGGCAGCAAATCCTGTCTGTGATTAATAAATTATAAACAGAAATCATGCTGACAGTAGGTGATTTCTTTGGAAAGGCAACTGGTTATAAAATCCATGAGCCAAAAAAATGCTTTTATGATAAATGAGTGTTTCTTTTAAAAGCTATTAAAAAAGAGTCTATGGAACTTCTTTAGAAAAATACAGTTTTACAAGCTTGCTGGAAGCTGAAAAGTGCCCCAGAAGCCAGCTATTACAATGCTATTGCTTTTTTTCTTTGTTGTGTATTTGAAGTCATTAAAAAATATTTGCATATTTTGTGATGTAGCAATCGTGACAGTTTTCACAGCCACAACACAATTTCCAATTAGGAAGGTCATTCAAAAGTTTAAGGCTTAACAACAAGGTTTTTGACACCATCCTTAAACCTCTTGTTCACTTCCTGGTGGGCCTGCTGGTCTTTGCGGCAAGCCACACCATGTAGTTGGAATGTTGTTTATTGGAATTTAAAGTCTTCACGTAAATTCATTTCCCAAAACTGTTTCCCAGCCCACCAAGTCATGACCTTGACTCCAGGGACTATTCCAAGGTTCTCAGCTAAAAGACATCAATCATAATTTATTTTAAAAACTGCATCATGGGTTGAAGGAACTCTGCCTATAGTTGTGGATTTTCTGACCACTGGACCACCTACCTCTCCAGGGACATTTATCAGCCAGAAATGGGAGACTTGCCAACCAGAGCAAAGCTCCAAACCACAATAAAGCCTAAATATGTTTTCATGTGGCTGGAAAGGTCCCACCAACAATCACATACAATATTAGTTTAGTAATAAATATAAAATCTCAATTCATAATTTATGTTTAGAAGCATCGTTCAATTTCAAATTTAATTTTGCAGGGATACTGAAGGTTTTATTGCTTTAAATTTAGATAATGTTAGAAGATTAAATAAGATTGTCTCTGTGATATTTTCAATCATCCAATAGTGCTGGAATGACACAGAATAATTAACATAAATTTTTTTCTGTCTTTTAATATTAAACCAGGCATGTTTTGGACTATATTTCTACTTTCTGCTTTAGGCAACATTCACAGTGAGACGCACATAAGTTGAGGGGATTTCTCGAAGCAAAACAGAACATATGTTTATGATATTTATGAACCAATAAGAATAGCTTGGCTACATTGCCTTGAAGTTGCCTTTGGGATTAATGCTGTCAGTGCGGTCTCTTTACTCTTTCTCATAGAGCTTCAGCATCACAGTATCCGCCAAAAATAGACACGACTGAGCTCTGCTCTACGTCATCTGCATCAGTGCTGAGCAAACCTTACAGTCTGAGAAACGCAGTTTTATTGTACTGTAATAATTTATTTGCTTTGTTTTTTAATGAAAGTACAAGAAACACAAATCTAGTTTAAACTAATCATGAAAGAGTTGAGAATGTTACCAGGAAATATAATATATAAAATATAAAATACCAGGAAACATCAATTTTAGGAAGTTGTACTGTTGTAAGGTTTTTGCATAAAAGCTAAGTCATAAAATTATGATATCAGGTACATGGATTCCAGTCAGGCAGTGATCGGATATACAGTATTTAGCCAATTTAGTAGACCACCTCTCATAAAAACACAAAACCATAAACCTGTTCAAAACCAAAAATGACTGAATTCACATTTTTTTTACCCAAATTTGAGCCGGCATGCTGGACTTCTCTGACAAGTCAGAAATTAATCAAGCATATCAGTCAACCACTAATTTTTCCATTCAGGAATGTAAGCAAATATCTGTAATTTGGCATCTTAATAAACAAATAACATGCTTTTAGTGGGGGTATTTTTCAGGGTTTTTGTTGTGTTTTTCTTTAAAACAGTAAATTTGAAAATTCATGGATGACAACAATAATATTTTAGTGTTAAAAGATATCATTTTGATTAAATGATTTGCTCATAGTGGTGGATTAACCAGTACAGAAACATAAAAAATATTTTGGTAATCACCAATACTGTTAATTTAGGAGAGCTGTGGAATAAAACTTACACTGGGTGGTGGTCTAATAAATTTGTTAAGCGCTATAGATGTTGTCAATTGATCATTATTGTTAAAACTAGATGCAGGTATAACAGCTGAATTTAAATGGGGCCAAGCTACAGATATCACATGTTTGCAGAAACAAGCTACCTTCAGTGTTTTGTTTTAGCAAACCTTTATGATGACAGGGCAGTTTAGTGCTGTCATAAAAATAAAACTTGCTGAGCTTAATAACAGGGACTTCATATTTGTCTTCCACTAAAGGTCATAAATTAGTCATGGCTTATCGGCACAAAAAAAGCCATCTATGATATATAAAAATAAGAGTCCTTTCCCTATACTCCAAATACTGACATTTTGATTTAAAAAAATCAGTTTAAAAATGTTTGAATAAGATCAGTTCTTTCCCAGCTGAGTCACCAAAGATGATTGGTGTCAGCTGGGGGATCTGTTTCCGGTATGTTCTCTGAGAACAAAACTTGAAGTAATTATTCATCAGTAAAGATCTCTGATCCCTGTAGCCCCAGGGAGACAGAAATAAGGTCACACAAAACCACTGTGTAAATTAAAACAGAAACCTTTGGATCTGTTAGATCTGCTATTTTCCGGCTAAAAACAAGCATTTTTCTGAGACTAGATATTTTATTTTACCATTGAATACAACAAACAGAAAAAACGAACAATTCCCCAATTAAATCTCTACTAAATAATTTTTGAACTTCTGCCTGCATATTTTAGCGCAAAGATTGTCAACACTTTGTAAGTTTTGTGCTGTCATCTGCGCTTGTTGACATTGCTACCAGTGCACAAAATGTTCTCGTGTAAACAGGGCCGACGTGAGCACGACCCACTCGATAAACCTGTAGCACTGTCATTATCTGCATGTTGGTGTGCTCAAGTAAGCATTTACCATAAAACATCACTATCCCCACACTGTGAGGTGTTAGTCTAGGTGTGCCTTTATTTTTTTTTTTATTATAACCATACATTGTACTGCTTAATTACACAGCTGCACAAGAATCCTTTAAAAGTTTTCAGTGTGCAGGACCCCAATTAAGAAAGACTGACTGTGAGGAGTTTACTGAGAGGATAAACCAATTTCTTTATTATGTGGAGCAAACTGCAGTTGACCACCAGTGCAGACAAAAAAACCACCTAAAGAAAAGAGGAAAAACAGTCTGTCACAAAAGCAACCTGTTTTAGGTCAACAGCCTGCAGCCAAAATGTTTCACCTGTCAGGAGAAATTGGCTAATGCTAACAATGCCAACCCCTCAGAAAGCAGATATATTTATAAGAATTTTCATATGAAAAACTTTGAATACAGTAGAAATTGCCTAAGACGAAGTCACACAAACCGGATTTTTGCTCTAGTGAGATGGCTTCTGCAGGTGCTGATTTTTCCTAACGTTAATTCCAATAAAAATCATAACCTAAATCGGATCACACAAGTCGGATTTTTGCCTACCTCGGATGAAAAATCTAGTCCCATTGCCATGCATTTCCAATTTACAGTAATGTGATCAAGTCGGATGAGTTTAGCACTAAAGCCCTCCTCAGTTCCCGCTACAGCCAATTTCAATATCTACAATTTACATAAACTCCATGCATCAGCTTGTTCATGCACGGCAAATCCAGGGATGACGCAGAAAGTCATTGCAGCAAAATTTGATATTAGAGCCCCAAACTGTCTGATATTTTTGAAGAATTTTGGAGAAATCGGATTTTATCTGACTTACACAGAAGATGGATTTTTTTACAAGCTGGAAAAAATTCTATAAAATTCCATGGGCCATTTGAATCCCACTTAGGCGATTTCTACTGTTCTTCAAAACTTCATGTTATTCAATCATATGAACGTGACAGAGTCTAGTCATATGCTGCTGCGGTGGAGGTATCATACTAGGTCCATTTGATACAAATTGGTATCCAAAATTGCCTCAGTCTGAAAAGAAAGACTGATGCAACATCAGATGACAGTGAGGCTATCGTGTGTAGATATGAATATATGTGCGCCTTAACATTTTGGGCTTGCCTTTAGGTGTGCCTTGGACAGAAAAAATCTTTGAAAACCACTGATTATAACGAGCCCATACAGCCTCACAAAGCCTTTAAGCATGGCTGTTTTAATGAGTGCCATCTTCTTGCACAAAGCTGCTGCCTTACATGCAGTTCATGACTTTGTGCAAGCTGGTCCTTGTTTAGTAACAGAAAGCAGACGAGAGCCTCAAAGAAAGGGCTTCCATTAGGAGACCTATAATGCCAGAAGACTTCTGAGGACTTCATAACAAATGAATAGCATCTCTTTAGCCTCTGGATGGTCCCCCTGAGGTGCAGGGAGCTCTGACTCACAACATCAGTCCTGCCAACTGACAGTTGGCTTCACAGTGTTCAATATATGGCATCAATGTCAGCAATTACAATAGGCCACTGAGTTCTGTTTGCCTGCACTATTCTGTATTATTTTCCATTTCTGTGATCAGTATGAATAAACCAATTCACTCCTACCCTGCTTGCAATATTTCTAACTTATATCTATCATACTTTGTCCTGTTTACAGAAAGAATTTATTGCTTCAATACTTCAAGACCCTGTAGAGCTTTCAACAAAGTACAACTCCCTTATATTCTAATAATCAGAGCAACATACATCAGCTTAGAAATGCATCGTTATTTTCACAGTGCATGCGGGAAACCACAAAATCCCTTCAGATTTCTCAGTTATAATTCTGAGCATGCAACAGATGTAAAACCTAAAGAATACAATCGGATTCTTCTGTGCTCCAGCATTTATTCGTGAAAGCTCTTTGATCAATAGGTTCATAAAGTACATTATAATATTTGGGCCTGTGTTCACTTGGCATATTCAGCATAGTTTAATCAACATGTGTCAGTAACTGACCAAATAACATAGCTGCATGTTATTTTGTGATTAAGTTCAATGGAAACTTTCATGCAATCCCATTTAAGTTCAATATCTCACTGCTCACTCCCACCCCTGTTGAATCATAACCATATTATGCATTTGAATTCCATCTGACAATTGTGTCTCTTCAATGGTTCATTTTCTTTTCTTTGAAATTATTTCTCCATCTTTTCATGCTTGAACAGAGCTCACCAGATATTTTTGGATAAAATTCACACTCGTCAGGGACAGACACAAAACAAAAACAAAAGTCTCATTCAAACAAAAGAAAATATCAAAGAAAAACCACAAAGGTGGAGAAATTTACAATAACATTGTTTAATAAGCAAATTACATGGTATTGCTGTCCAGTCTTTTGCAAACTTATCAATGGTTCCTTGCAATATATTGGATGACCTATCAAAAAGAATAATTTTAATAATTCATTATTCCACATTGATGATGTAGATGGATGTACATAAAGCCAAAGAAGCTGAAATATAAAGTGTTCAGTATACATTATGATATGCTCTAGTAACACCAAGAATACACAGTTTTGGATCCATTACTTTGGGTCCATTGCATAAGTCCACCTATGTTTTTCTTCAGCAGGCTCTTTTCTAAAGTGTGAAGCTTATTGGCTAAAGAGTACGTCCTAATCTTGGCTTTACTTTGCTCCATTTCCTCCTTGGAAAGAAATGAGTTGATCTCTGCTAGAACAGAACACCAGAACAACATCAAATGAAAATAAGTGCAAAGTTGGATTTGGCTCCTCTGACATGCTGGCAAACATGAATCATGGGATTCCCTGTGAATTTCAGGATTCACATGAAATTTGATAGTTGCTTCGTAATTTGTGTTTGTACTTATAATTCATAATTATGTGATGATATGTATAAATCATCACTTTCCTATTCAGTGTTGTGCATTCAGTAAATTTCTGCTGTCGTTTCCAAAAAGGACTGTAACCAGATATATGTTAAGTTGATTTTTTTTGCTTTTTTTTGTGACTTAAAGTCAAAGTTATTAGCAGGGTATACTAAGAATAAATATAGTTTAAAATACATACTGCAAAACTTTCTTACAGTCAATTTCAATTTATAAAATTAATTAAATTCAAGTTTATTCATATAGCTCCAAGTCACAACAAATAGTCGCCTCAAGGCAGTAAAGACTCTACAGTAATTACAGAGAAAACGCAACAGTCAAAACGAACCCCTGTGAGCAAGCATTTGGCAACAGTGGGAAGGCAAAATTCCCTTTTAACAGGAAGAAACCTCCAGCAGAACCAGGCTCAGGGAGGGGCAGTCATCTGCCGCAACCGCTTGGGGGCTGAGGGGAGAGAGACAGGACAAAAGACACACTGTGGAAGAGAGTAGATGAAAAGAATCTGTTCAAATCTTTTCATTTCAGAAAGAAAAGTCCAGTGACTCACACAATCTTGTAATTTGTCCACGTTCACTCACGGACATTTGGCACTGTTTTCTAAGAAATGCAATTTCATATTTTATAATCATATTTCAACTCTTTACTTAGGTTTATGATGATAAACTTTTATTCACAAGCAAATAACATCCCAATGCATTTGCATTTTGCTGACGCTGAAAAATCAGATTTTCCTCAAAAGTATTGTCCAGGCACTGAAAATAATTGTCTTAATTTGCTCTGTGTCCCATTGGAAATGAACATTTACAGATCATTTTCAACCTGCCTCTGAGCATTCTGGCACACAGTCATGATGCAGTTGCTGGTCTCCCTCAGTTCAGTAGGATTCTTAGAAAGAAAAGAATACATTTATTATGATAATCTCAGTCATTGCTCATGTCGATCTTTGAGTTTCACAGCTGCAGGATGATGATCTGTGGCCGGTTTGATATATCTGATGCAACAGACTACTGGGGCGCAGACTGAGGCATGAAAAAAAGGCGCACCTGAGAATAATTCATCAAATCTGGGGTCTGCTTTGCACTCTTCAAAAAGTCGTTGCACATTTCAACTGGAAAATCTCTTCTAATATACTTTTTATTCCTTTATTATCTCGCACCCCAGGATGTGGTAGCTCACACTAAGAGGGTTTGAGAGCTTTACTTTTTTCCTGAATTCATTTCTGGAGCAAATCAAAGACAGAAAGAAAGGCGTAAGATTAGAAACATGATGACGTTTGCCACACATCTTGGCAAAACGATACAGACCTGCAGTGACATTTGCCTTTGCCATGATTAATGATTCATTTGCACTGCTTTTCTGATATGCATTCCAGCTGACCCCCATGCTGACATGAGAAAGATAAGTTCTGGGAGCGCTCCCAGTTTTTTTTTTTTTCTGTGCTTCTTCATTTTTCTGTTTTCACAGCCTTTAAGATATGTTTCATAATAAAACATCCACTCACGCATCTGCGTGTCATCTTGACCTGAACCTCATGTTTTTGTAGTTTTAGCCTAAATGAAATATTTGAAGGGTATCAGTTTTGAACAAGCATGAATCCCTTTCAGCATATGGTCTCACTAAGCAGAACATGACTTTGTGTGTGCATCCACTTACACGAGTGTTATGCTTTCTGTGTATAACTTTACTGTGTGTCTCCTGAACAGATCCGATGCATTTTCCAGGCATAATTTAGGGTGTTTGCCAACAGCAGGCCTGAATTAGTGGGCTCTTGGCCCTAATTCCTCCTGTTCATAAATCATATTTTATAATTAGAGCGCTCAACTGCTTTATGGGGAATTAGAAACTTAAGTTTGGGCAAATAATTTTTTTACAGTGCCACGTAGGCTTTTACTTGAATAGAGGTCCAGTAGAATAAAGTGGCCTTACTAATGTTAAATACTCTGTTGTATACTGTAGATTTATAGCATCACCGTATGACTTCATGCCCTTGCTTCTCCCTTCAAGAGGCTCAACCAGCGTGCACTGAGCTCAGGCTTTAGGGACTGGCAGGGCCAGACAGATGTGGCTAAAATCCAAATGCACACTAACCACAGGCAGCAGGACTTTAATTCTCCCATGAGCCAAGGTTAAAGGCATACTTGATGTTTTCAAATTCAGCAGATTATTTGTCTCTGCCAGGAACTTGTCACATTAAGGGAAAAAGTTGCCGTTTTGTTTCCCTAAAATGGCTTTCTAACATAATTAGAATTCCCTATTGAAACCAGAAGGCACAACCAACCAGAAACATGCAGCGGTGCTAAAAAGAAACAGAAATAGTTTGCTCCACGTTGCTAGAAATTAAACATTAACCTGACATAAATTGAATCCCATATTGAATATATTAGCAAAAAACGTGAATCTTTGTCATTATCTGGCCAGCTACCCACTGGACAGTTCCTGGCCACAATATAACAAAGTCAAGCTTGCTTTGAGTTTGAGTTAAACAAAGAACCCAACACAGCCAGACCACCCAAAACATTCATGAGTAACATTATAGTTGGCCAAAGCAGCCAGTTTATGTTCTGCTCCCTCTGTGTTGTGCAGAGACTCTTGATTGATGCCACATTTTTAATTTACCTGGGTTTGTCTTTGTAATCAAAATTACAGTGTGAGGGATAAATGCCAGAACTCTAAAACAATCCTCCAACTCTGGGGTGCTTACCATAACCCCCCTCATAAAGACACACATGGTTCTACTTAATCTTTCTGTTCATTCTGAGACCTGAAAAAACCCTCTTGATTAGAGTAAATGGAATATGTTTGATGCTGTGCCTTTTGAAGAGCAACCTGAATGAAATGTTTAATAATTGATAATAAAGACGTACTCAGACCGGTGTCAGTCAAATCATTTTTCACTCATTCGAAATCTAACATTTTCATTTACACTAATAATTAAATTCCATCCATTGCTTGAGCAGATAAAAATAAACTGAATAAATTCACAGCAATGCCTCCCAATGCAGCTGGCTAAATTAGTGATGCAAGATAAACAAGCCTGGTAGTTTTGCCTTGGCATTATGTGTCACCATTAGCAAGTCTCCAAACAGCCTTTCAGCATTTTCAGAATAAAAGTCTTTGCGTGCATGGGCTAAATTGTTCCCTCTGGAATCATCATTAATTGTGAAATAGTAAAATTAAATGATAATAATAACACTGCCCTCTTCCTGTTTTTATTGCTCAATTAAGTCTTCATTTTCCTGGTAGAGTCCATACCTTGTGGCAAACAGAACTACATCATGAAAGCGAGTCTGTATGAAATACAGATGGCGTCTTTACTCTTTAGCCAGTACTTTGTGCAATCTACAATTACATCATCTTAAAAAAGTGCCTATTGCCTAATTTATAGTATCAAAGAAGAAGCTTCCATTAATTCCTATCACAAGCAGATTATGGTGTCTGATTTCTATATTTGTGCTGGATAAAACCTACAAACACTGCACAATTAGTCTAAAATGTGTAAAGTAAAATAACACTAAATACTGAGTTGATGAAGTGGTCATTATTCTTCTTCAGTGTGCTGAGATTTTAGTAAACATTAGGTTTTGGCCAAAGGAATGTCTCAAATAGCCATTCTCACACAGGCGTGCCAAGCAAACAAGGTCACACTGGAGTCACGGGTTTATCTCTTCTCACATCTCTAGAAAAGTCCCTGTATGTTACCTTCTTACCTTTCCTATTTATCAGCATCATTCCCTGTGTTTCCCCTCAAGCAAGGTCAAAGGTGAGGTTACAGCTACAGGTGACCAAAACATTGTTGTAAGGCTAGGAGCTGAACAGCTGTGTTGCAATAACAGTGGGTTACCAGAGTCAATTCTTGCTGTACAGAAAGCTTTCTTGCAATGCCTCTACATAACAAGTTTGAGGTCACTGAGGCAAAGCAAAGTAACCTAGGTGTGCTGATCCAGTATATCATATCTTCACTGTAGTCGCTGGTCTTCAACCAGTGGGACCCTTTGGAGGTAACCAGGTGGTATTCTTCTTAAATGCAGCACAGTGGCTCATTGGTTAGCACTGTCACCTCACAGCAAGAAGGTTTGAATCTTCTGGCCAGCTGGGGCTTTTCTGTGTGGAGTTTGAATGTCCTGTACCTCTGCAGGTTCTCTGCAGGTACTGTGGCTTCCTCCTACAGTCCAGAGAGGTTGTCAGACTCTCTTTGTTAGCCCTGCGATTGTGACGGGCTGGTGACCTGTAGTGTTTGTATCCCTGGCCCTAAACCATCTTATCTGGCTACTTTCCAACACAATGCTGCAGTGGTTCCACTATGAGACATCTCCTGAGTCAAAGTCCACGGTCATTATGGAGAAAACTCATTTTGGCCATCTGTATCCGTGTCATTATCCAGAGATCAGGAATATAGATTGATTGCTAAATTATTCGCTGTACAGATCAGCTTCATCTTCACCATGACAGAATGGTACAGCATTCAAGTCAGTGCAGACACATCTCCACCTGTGAGTCTCTTGATCCTGTCTATCATCACTGATGATTGAGTCATAAACCCTTTCCCAGTCTACAACGCACGGGTAGATTAGACTATTCCATGACCCCTCCAGCAACTTTGCTAGAGCTGGTCCACTGTTCCACAGACAGGAAGGAAAACGTGGTTCAACAACTGCATCCACCCCACCCCATGCTCTCCCCACCTCAGAGTTTTAAGTTTTTGGTTGGTGTGTAGTTCAGATTTAGTTCAACAGAGCAGGAGAAGACTGAATGATATGTTCAGATAACTGCTTTCACAATGCTTTGAGGCTAATGAAGCTGCACCCACATAATCAACGTGACTGTGTCACAAACGTGGCATGCAGTTTAACTCGGCCACACTTAGCTGAATCATTCGAATAGTTTTCCATGAGCAGAGGTCAGCTGTGGCTCTGTCATCGCTATTGTTTGCACACTGATCCTCTTTCTGCTGCAGTCAGCAGACCTCCTCAGAGATGAGCACTAATGAGGCTCATTGGGCCCTTCCATATAACCATTCACATTCACATTGACTGTGTACAAAGCACTTCTTTGAGACTTCTTTAAACATGTTTGTGGTGTGCAGCCCATCTGACTCAGCAATTGCTGCAAAAAATAAATAAATAAAAATATGCTGCAGATCAGACAGAAGACGCCACATGAAAAAAAAAAAGTCACTGGGCTCTTCACCCTAATTACTTACAGAAACCCTGAGCCCTTTACCAGTTTATATTTTTTTTTTCACAGATCCTGGGTTAGCCCTTCTTTGGTGAATTACAAAAAGAAAAAAAACCCAAAACAAAACAAAGAAACGTAAAGTAACAGCTAGTAAAGTTAGTGGCTCAGCGTCAAGGCCTTGAAGCAGTGGTGACTGAAGCAGAAGTAAGAAATAATTGTTTGCAGAAATCAAATAAATGAGCAGGAACTGCCTTTGTTCAGTGGTAAATATTACTCTTGGCATACTGTAGGAGCAGTTAGTAGTTTTCCTCATATATTAGTGGCTAACACTGTAGCCTTACAATAAGACGGCGCCTGGTTTGATCCTCCAGGTTCACTGGGGGCACTACATGTATAGTTTTCGCTGTGCTCCAGCTTCCTCCCGCAGTCCAAAGACATATTTGTTAGTTTAATTGTTGATTCTAAATTGCTCTCAGTGTGTGGTTGTCTCTGTGCGACAGTCTGACAACCTGTCCAGGTGTGTTTCACCTCTAGCTCCATGAAAGCTGGAAGGCTCTTGCTCTCCCACAACCCCAAGGTGGATAGGTGGTTAAGAAAATTGATCTTTTTGGCAGCCTGCCCATTTTTCTTGATAATATGGGCTATTATTGGAACCACGATTTCCCCATGTCAAATTCACCTGATTTAAACAAATTGTATTTTCTGGTTTCATTAGCACCTAGTTCCTGTTTTTTGGTTTCCCTTCCAGCAGTTTATCATGCATTCTACTTCCTCTCCATCTCCAAATTGTTCAGTTAGGGAGTCTCATCTAGAGTCTCCATCTTCCACTACTATGCTCCACTACCAACACTCACTGTCTATGATGTCATATCTTACCATAAACAGTATAAAAGATGGATTTCACCCACTGGTTTTGGACTGCTTTTTAAAGCTTCTGTGTTAGCATTTTGGCCGTGACTATGTTAGTTTATGGGAGCCAGATGTTACCTTATAATGACAAGAGGATATAGTGCTAATATGTATCAGCTGATTCTAGAAAAGTTGGTTAGCGAGCTGCATCCATTAGCTGTACGGGTGTAATGCACAGACATTAATTAGTGCTAAGTAACGACTAATAAATTGCTATAATTCACTCACCAAAACTGAAGCACAAAATTTTTAGATGGTCTGTATCACACTGTAGGCCATAATATTAGTCATATAATACCTAAAAAATGCTCCAGCACAAACACACAATGAGGTCCGTTTTAATGACTAGCAGGCCCCAATTGGCTCCAGCTGCTTGTGTCAGGACACCTGTCAACCATTGTCTGAGTCCAGGTGGATGTGTTAATTTAAAAGTATATATAAAAGTCCCCACACACAGTTATTATGAGGGGGGGAAACTATCCACAAATGCCAAAACCACTTTTTGTACCAGGTTGTAAATATGCTTTTTAAATGCTGTTAACATAGGAGTCTATGGAGCCTGACTCCGTTTTGGTGACGCCTAGAGGAACTGCAGTTTAAATTGCCTCTTCTGTCTTCATTTTTCAGCTCAGGATGTTGACCGTGTTTTCTCATGTTTTTTCAATAAATGTTATTTTTAATCTTCCAAATGACCTCTGCTCTGTAGAGGTATATCTATCGGCTTACAGGAAAACTGTGTGCATATACTGTTCCTTTAGTTTTCCCTTTCAGAAGGATCTGTCTAACCTTATACATGTCTGTGTAGGTTCTCAGTCATCCAGGTCATGGTAGTCTTTGGAGCTTGAAAAAAGGCGATTGGTCTTTTTAAAGTTTTTGAAGGCATTTCGCTTCTCATCCAAGAGGCTTCTAAAACTAACTGGTGGAGAGTCTCGGGTATTTCAGCCTTTCAACCCTAGTGAGGGCTGTCCGCTTGCAGGTAGTCATTCACCCACTGCTGTTTGTGTGCATCACATGAGCCAAGGTGTGAAAAAAAGGCATTGGTCATTACAATCAGGGCTTTCAGGTGAAACCACTGAGAGACCTTAAATTTAGGATGCAACTTGTGAATGTAGGTCATGTGACAGTATGTCCTTCAAGCCTCCATCACATCATGTCAGAACTCCTGTTGTGGAAGTTTCTGAAGTGTGTACCATATAAACTGCACACTGCTTTTAGGACTGAGCCCATTAATCTTTGGTCTTAAATTGAAATATAACACAGGCCTCACAAATTCTAAGATAAATTTTTCCAAATAAAAAGCTTAATTTGGTAGAAGCTTTTACAACCAAACAGTCATTTGATAAGGACTCTGAATAAATTAAAGTCATCACAACTGCAACTAGATATTACTATAAACCCAGGCAAGAGGCAGCTAGGGGAAGAAATAAATATTTCCACTGGCTCTCCTCCAGGCTTTCCTCTATCTGTTCTTATGTAGGTCAGACGTCTCTGCTTTTTTTTTTTTTCTTTGACTTATCGCTTCTTTCTCAATAAGTTAAAAAAAAGAAAGAAAGAAAACATCTGAACCAAGACCGCCCACAGACTCTAACCTTTTTCTAGACTAGTCAGACAGCTAGCCATGCATAAGTCATCATGCCAAAATCACAGAATTCAAAATTTCCACCTCACAACACAGCTGCATTCTTGGACCGGTCACCGAGAGTGAGAACAGGTCTACATCAAGGCACAACCAGTGGAAAGTATTCATAGTTGCATGTCTGAAATGCTAAATGCAAAACAAATGCATGACAAAGCTGTTCATAGACTACAGTGAAATGCTACCAGGCTACACATACCTCACCTTTACACTGACTGCAGCTGCAGATAGGATTTAATGCATAAAGGACAACTGTAGGCTATTGTTCTTTTTTTGTAGTCCCAACTTCAGCTACTTCCTCTCTTCACTCTGTTTAAATACTGACCTCTGAATACACTATATTGCTAAAAGCATTTGCTTGTCTGCCTTCACACGCATATGAACTTGAGTGACATCCCATTCTTAATCCATAGGGTTTAATACGATGTCGGCCCACCCTTTGCACCTATGACTCTTCTGGGAAGGCTTTCCACAAGGTTTAGGAGTGTTTGTGGGAATTTTTGACCATTCTTCCAGAAGAGCATTTGTGAGGTCAAACATTGATGTTGGACAAGAAGCCCTGGCTCACAGTCTCCACTCTAATTCATCCCAAAGGTGTTCTATCGGGTTGAGGTCAGAACTCTGTGCAGGCCAGTCAAGCTCTTCCACACCAATCTCCCTCATCCATGTCTTTATGGTCCTTGCTTTGTGCACTGGTGTGCAGTCATGTTGGAACAGGAAGGGGCCACCCCAAAACTGTTCCCACAAAGTTGGGAGCATGAAATGGTCCCAAATGTCTTGGTATGCTGAAGCATTAAGAGTTCCTTTCACTGGAACTAAGGGGCCGAGCCCAACTCCTGAAAAAATAACCCCACACCATAATCCTTCCACCAAACTTTACACTTGGCACAATGCAGTCAGATAAGTACCGTTCTCATGGCAACCACCAAACATAGACTCATCCATCAGATTGGCAGACAGAGAAGCGTGATTTGTCCCTACAGAGAACTCCCTTGCTCTAGAGTCCAGTGGCGGTGTGTTTTACACCACTGCATCTGACACTTTGCATTGTGCTTGGTGATGTAAGGCTTGGATGCAGCTGCTTGGACACCCCCCAGACCTCACTTCAGCTGTTAGCGACTTCTTGCGACTTTTGAGACAGCCAACAGTGAGTTTTCTTACACAAAAGTTGGCAACAGTGCTAATCTGTTGCAGGGTTAACACAGAGAGACAGGCAACAGCAGGCGCAGGGAGAACGGTTCAACTCCTCCATATAGAGAAGCCCCAGGTGGCACTAATTAACAGGTATCCTGCGCTATGCACCCATAGAGTCCATGGAAACACCTTTGTAAATAAGCGTACTAGCTTCCTTAGAAATCTAAATGCACTGCTCAAAAAAATTAAAGGAACACTTTTTAATCAGAGTATAGCATCAAGTCAATTAAGCTTCTGGGATATTGATCTGGTCAGTTAAGTAGCAAAGTGGGCCGTTAATCATTTTCACCTGCTTTGGTGTTGATGAAATTAACAACAGGTGCACAAGAGGGGCAATCATGGAACAACCTCCAAAACAGGAATGGTTTTACAGCTGGGGCTCATTGACATTTTTCCTTTCTCATCTTCTCAGAATTGGCAGGTCCTCCACTGGTAACCTGTGTTTTTCACAGATGAGAGCAGGTTCACCATGAGCATGTATGACAGATGTGAAAGAGTATGGAGAAGCCATGGAGAACATTATTCTGCCTATAAGATTGTTCTGCATGACCAGTTTAATGGTGGGTCAGTGATGGTCTGTGGGGGGCATATCCATGGAAGGATGCACAGACCTCTACAGGCAATGCAACAGCATCCTGACTACCATCAGGTATAAGGATGAAATTCTTGTACCCACTGTCAGACCCTACGCTGGTGCAGTGTGTCCTGGATTCCTCCTGGTGCATGACAATGCCCAGCCTCATGTGGCGAGAGTATGCAGGCAGTTCCTGGAGGATGAAGGAACTGATACCATTGACTGACCTAAATCCAACAGAACACCTCTGAGGCATCATGTTTCACTCCACCCAACGCTGCCAGGTTGCAATTCAGGCTGTCCAGTGATCTCAACGATGCCCTGGTGTAGATCTGGGAGGAGATCCTCCAGGACTCACCTTGACATTGTCAGGCATGTATACAAGTATGTGGGGGCCAAACAAACAACTGAGTACAATTTTGAGTTGCTGCAAAGAAATTTAGGCAAAATGGACTAGCCTGCTGCGTCATTTATTCATGTTGATTTTTGGGGAGTCTGTAAGTTGATGATTTTAATTTCCATCAAACCATGTGGCATCTTTTCATTCCAAACACATTACCCAGTCCGTGTCAGTATAGATATCAGCACATTTTTTGTGATGAAGGCTGATATTGACATTATATAGCTGTGGAACTGAAAAATGAAAAGCCAAAGCATCAGTTACAACTGTAAAGTAATGACTTTATTTTGGAATAAATATAGTGAAGTCAAAAACCATTACAAATGCCTGTGTAAAAAAAAAAGAATTTAAGAAAGAGTATTTACATTATTTTTTGCACAGAGCTGAATAAATGTATACACAGCATACAGTACAGCCTGTGTAGGTCATTGGTTTCTTTTGCTGTACAAAGTGCAAAAGCTGATTTAAAAAAATAAAATAAAAAAATCCAACTAACATAAGACTCATCCTGTAGCCGGATGTTGGACTGGCGAACGCGACCCCTTCAAATGAAAAAGAACATAATAGATTACAGGATTCTGAGTGTGCAGACAGAACAGCTTGGCTCAGGCTATGAGGCCATAAGCGGAGGGGATCCAGGAAAACACAGTGTCTCTGTGATTTATTGTTTTATTGATAATAAATTATATGTGTTAACTGTGCCAGACAGGCATGACTTAACAGGCTTTATGACTGGCTAACTATGAAGAACACTGTTTAGGTCAAATGAAGGAAGTGATCACAAGAGAGAGAAGAGCTGAATGCAGTCTGTGTGTGTTTGCATGCTTATAATGTCTGGCTAGGTCTGTATCTTAGGTCAGTGTTTCCTGGCCTGTGTTGTTTAGTCTTGTCATGAAAAGTTGCCAGTGTGACTTCATATTCAAGCTTAAATTGAAACACAATGTCTACAGCGAAGGTCATTTCTTTCTGACTTTTGAAGAATTCCTGGCTAGATAATTATCATATGTTTAGTGTGTTTTACTCCTAAAACTTTTAGCAGCCTTGATTCACTTCAGCTGTGAACCACCAAACTGTAAAAACATGTTGGTACTAATGAAGAAAGCTGCATATAAGTATTCATACAACAATGAAAATGATATCAGTTTCATTTCAGAATCAACTGCAAGATTGCATTCTATAAGCTAACGGCAGGTTTCAGTAATCTGTCTGCAAGATCCAACTAAAACTTTGAAGCCTGCAGAGTTAAAGTATTATGACATGAATTGCTGCAAATGGACATTCTGCATCTGCTGTAAGTTTTATTTGCGTTTTATTTATGTTATATCGCCATCAAAGTTACTCCTGGATAATGCTTAGCAAAGTCTGGGTAATGGCAGTGAGAAATGTTTTCCAGCATTCATTTTCCAGGGTTGATTCTCCTTCCAATAGTTATGACATTCTTCCAATCAGGTGTCCATCATCCTCTAACAGTCCAAGTGATAAAATCTGCATCTGACAGGCACAGGAGATACTTACAGGTGGAATCAATTCACCCATTTAAAACTTTAAAAAAATATGTGTAGTTTATAGGTTTAAGTTACTAGCAAGGCCTTATGTTACAGAAGTCCAGCTCCTGTGGTTTCCGAATGCCATCGCAGTCACCTCTTGTGAGAAGATGCCCAGTTTGGGTTTGGCAGTGCAGTGGTCGTCTCTTGAAGCCCTTCCCGCAGGTTCTGGAGCAGGGTGACCACTGCCCAATATGCCACTCAGCACATGGCTCTTCACAAACCCTGGTGGCTGGGGGTCTTTGTGAAGAATCACAGTTCCACCCTGGCTTCCCGTCCGGTTTCAGACACTGCACCAACCTCCTCTGGACCCCATGGCCGCAGGAAACGGAGCACTTGTCCCAGCCTGTGGTTACCCATTTGTCCAGAGCTGGATCCTCCTTTTTATAAGACATCTTTAGGGTATCTGTGTCTTTCTCCTTGACACCATCTTCATCCAGGACACTGTTGTGGGAGTTTGCATTCCCATCCTTCTTCAGAGTCTTGTCCTCCTTGATCTGACGGGCGAGGTAGAAGGAGTAACGGATGCGAGGAGGCGTCATCCTGCCTGCACACAGGACCTCCACAGTCAGGGCTTCTCGTAAGGGCTTCACGGCTTGTATGGTCTCTGAGAGGCCGACTGTGCCGCTATAGCGCAGCAAGCTTCCCTTTACAAAGATGTCCTTCTCGCTAGCTGACACTATGTAGTTCCCATTGAGCAGGTAATGGCCATCACTATTCTTCACCGCCAAGTAGTTGTCATCATTGACCATTCCCTTGTAGCCTCGCTGACGGATGTCTATATTGGCTGCACCCACTGGCAACATGACAACGAAGTTGTAGCCATGCCTGCAAGCCAAAGATTTTACAGTCAGTGGGGGCTTGTAATAGTAGAGCAAAAGTGATAAAAGTTATGTTGAAGTAAATGGGGAAAAAGAATGCCCTAAGCAAAGGTTTGCAGAGCCTGTCCCATGATGACATAATGATACTCACACAGGCTTTGTGAAGAGTCCAGACACTTTCTTACAGCCCTTGCTGTTACCACCACACATTCCACACTTATCAAACTTCTTAGTGGAGCCAATTTTGCCATCACAGCCGGTCTTAATGCACTTTCCTTGGACACACACTCCCGTGGAATCTGGCGAACATGGAGTCCCATCAACAACCTGGGGTATAAAAACACACTTCTACATTAGCTTCTCTAATAAAATACACCTCTTAATCAAAAATCTTCAATCAGAGGAAGCAAACATAACAGCTAATCCAGTGCAACACATTCAAAAAAAAGAAACCCTGTGTTTTAATATGATGGTCCAAATGAGTTTATTTATACCAGGACAATAAAAGATGTTATTGCAGGTAAAATACATGCATGACCCCGTAAGTGTACTATTTACACACAGATACCTGAATGCTGTTGTATAGTGTGTGTTTCGCAGAGTGTGGCCCTATCTTTCCAGTCTGTATGCAAATGTGATGTGGAAAAATTACTACCAGGCCTTCTTTCACCCTTAATGATTAACTTCAGTTGATGTTTTAAACTAAATTCTACATAGAAACTGCTGCAAACTAACTTTTGCTTTAAAGTCATGACTCAGTGGTTAAAACATCCAGCTGATCTGTTTTTCAAATCTATGCGCCCCCTGAGTTTTCCCTATCTGCTTTTTCTCAGCCCGTATGATGCATCGAAGTGTGAACTTTGTCTCACTGCTGCACAAACTCACTCTACGCTCTGCTATCTGAAACTGTCCTCCTCCTCTCCTTCATTCTTTCCCTTGCTCTGCTCAGAGACCAGAGGCAGCTGGCTGACATATATTCATGTTACTCTACAAGGACTCTTTGCTGTGTGTGTCTCTAAAAATTTGACACCTTAATGTATTCTGACTTTTGACTGATCACCAGTCAGATTTTCTTTTTTTAAGAGTACACCTTATTTTTACCTTTGATTCCAGGGTGTTGAAGTAGCCCGTACCATTACTCCTGCAGATGAGTTTACACCTGTCATTGAGGGACACTCCAGAGTACTTGGGTACCCACACCACAGAGTGGCTGAAACGGTTACTGTTGAATCTTTGGCCACTAGTCTCACACTGCTCCTCACGAAATGTCTTACCTACACAAAATGGAGGGACAATATAGAAGGTGAGAGGTGTTACTGCTCTAGGAGAACCATGTGATTGGATAGAATCTGTTTTGGGAGATTTGTACCTGTGTCAGGGCAGCTGTTCAGGTTGCAGGAGCGGTATTTGACCCGAACCCCAATGCAGTATTTACCCCCATGTGATGGAACTGGGTTGTTACACTCCCTTTTTGACAGCTGGACACCACCACCGCATGTGCGCGAGCAGGAACTGAATAGGCCCCACTTACCCCAGTGGCCGTCCACCTGGAAATAAAAATAAATAAATAAATACAAACATTTTCATTAATCGGATCCTCATAAAGGTATGTGCTGATAGAAAAAACCGTGTGGGTCTTACCTTCACATTGTGATCCTGTTTGTCAGAGCAAACCCCTCGGTCACAGACCTGTCCGTCCCCGCACTGGGTGCCATCTGCCCAGGGGAAGTGCCGAGTCATACACACCAAATGTCCGCTGGACATTCCAGTGCACCACAAACGACCACAATGGGGTTGCATGACGGGACAAGGTTTGGAGCCTTCTCCGAAGGCTAGCTCACACTGACGTTCGAGGATGTAGGATGATCCTGGCAGCACGTCAGGGAGGACTAGGGGTTTCTGAGGCTGGTCAAGCAAACAGTCACCTAAGAAAAGAGCGATTCAGTAAGCCACACAATGAGGCAATATGAACTTCTTCTTCCTTGGATACTTTATAACACACAGGTATAAAAGATGCAACGTTTGGATTTCACCAAAATACACAAATAGATGAAAAACACAATGGATAACAATGAATGTGTCTATGCTTATGTTCAAACATTTATACAATCCTATTCATTTAATGTGTGGTTTTGTGTGTGTTGTGGGTGGGTGGGATTGTGGGTGGGCACAGTAAGCAGCCATTGCATTTGTGATTTGGGCTTTGATGCAGTATATGTAGTGTATGCCACACACAGGCACATACACAGAAACATCACACACAGTCAACCCCACCCAAATCCCATCCTCAAACTCCCCCTAAAAACCCACAAGCTTGTTCTCTATTTTTCCACCCCACCCTTTTCTGCATGATTTGCAGTTATACTAAAATACTGATTAAAATGGTTCACAGGTAGCTAGCGCTGCATCGACAGCTGCAAACACGTACCTTTCCAGGAATAGATTATTATTAAGAAGATTTGGCGAGTAGATGCAATATGGAACCGTGAAAGACCAACATCAGTGGATGAAAAGGTTTCTAGGAGGACATTTTTATCCCCCAAAAACACACATAACCTCTCACTCTTATAGGGAATTTTCACATGCAAACGCAGTTGGAAAAACTGGGTTCCCGCCACTTTGAATTGTTTATTATGCCATTCAAGTTGTGGTGAAGTCACAACACATTATAACACAGTAAGTGAATTGTGGTACAATGGTAACGGTCTCACAGATTTGGCAGAGAAACACACTAATTATCAAATAAGGCAATGCTGGATGAACAAATCACTCTACACCAAATAAGCTGAATCTCATCACTTCCTTCCTAGTCTCTCTCCAAAGAGCAATCATGGAAACAATAGCTGCTGGTGGTGTGTGTGTGTGTGTGTTTGAACAGGTTACAAATAGGTCTGGACACAGCACTGAATGAAAATTACCACTAACATGTGGCAACATGTTTTTTCCACCCCACTGCTTTTCGAAGTTTAGATTTATGACAGCTGGCCAGGAGAAGCCAGGTTACGACACTGTAACAGAAATCACTCCCTGTCATGTCAAAAATCTTCCTCGGTATCTCTGACTGAACTAGTACTTTTGTCCTCAGATTATCTCCAAATTGGACCGAGAGAAGCGAAACAAATGTCTATTTGGAGTAAACCTGCATGGGAAACATTATGCAGCTACACTTCATAGTCCAAACCACTGTGGTGACTCTCCCCAGAAAAAAGGCCTGTAATTTGGGACATATGTGAGGGCAGTTTTAAAATAAAAGTTTAGGATTGCTCCATGGCCAAGTTCTGTGGTCTGTCCTGTTTGGCAAACAATCTGCATCCAAATGAATGAACTTCTTCTTGGCTATTGCAAGTCTTTTCTATGAGAGTGGTAATATAAATAAGAGGTTTGGCAGATGTGAGAATATAAGCATAGATGGACATTGAAATTCATCCATTCTCTCACTTGCATTTATCCAAAAATGATTTCAGTAATATTTGGAATCAGTAAACTCTTACTCCAGATAAAAGGGATTGCTCTTCTAAAAGAAAAGCATGGAACCAAACACAGCTGTGAAGAGACAGTAGTATGTGACTAACACAGTGAGGATGGGATCTACTGATATGATCAACACCTTGTTTCCTTGCTTTTAAAGACACTATAAGGCTATTTGCAGGGAAACACTGGAGTCAGGGGTCAAGCAAACTCACCATGCCCACGGTCCAGAAATTCAGTGATGATAGCGGCGCTGCAGGGGGACCAGGGGCTGGTGCGGTTGATCTGAATAAGTGTGGGCGACATCATGTGGTTCTCCTGCATTTTCCCAAACAGGTCCTCACAGGATCTAACATTGTCATGTGGCATGTTGAACACATGCCCTGTGGAGAGGGAAAGAGATCTCAGATGTCTTTTACAAGTAGATGGACTGTGATTATCCAAATACACTTTCAGGGAAACTACAGTATTAATGTGTACTGAATGAAGGGTGATGCTGGCTGAGCATACCAAGCTCATGAGCAGTGGTGAAAGCTGAAGGAAGGCCGTCGTCTTCGATTACAGAGCAGCTCCTCTTGGGGTCACACATGGTGCCAACATCTGCCATGCCGAGTGTGTCACAGGTGGAGGCCCCACAGAGGTCCTGGATGGAAGAAAGACACTGACATGATTACATCTGAAATGGCCATAGCTAACAGCAAAGAGAGTCAAACATGGGCCTCCATCCATCTTTCTTCCTACCCGCTGTCTTAATCACAATGGTGCTGGAGGCTAACCAAGCTAAGAAGAAGAGGCAGGTCTATCACAGGGCTAATAGAGAACGTTACAATGCCTGTAGTCGCAATATCTTTTTTATGACCTTTTAACTTGAGCTGAAAACCCAATAGCACTCCTTATTTGCCTATTTTACACAACTAACAGTGGACATTATCATTTATTTAGAGCTACTATAACTGTTTGAGGTCAACTTATTTGTCTCTTTAGCTGCTTCTTTAGCTGCTTTGTTCAGTAAGTTATCAGTCTTTGATGCATTATGTGGGGTTTTAAATGACAGCAGCGAACAGTGACAGTGAACCAAAACAGTAAAAACTGTGGACCAAGCATTTAAATGGCATGGAGGGCTAAGTGGTAATAAGACTCTGCAGGTTCATGCTACAAAGGACCCCTTTCACATAGTTACAGTATTTTGATATTATCATTTGATGTATTGTTGAGATACTATAAAAGCAAATTATAACCAGTTCAACGAATAATTTGAACTATGTTATAATTTAGTCTGTTTTGTTAGATTTGACCATCATTTCTGCTGATTCCCATTGAGTTATTTGCTGTGTTATGGGAACAGTGCGATATTGTTAAATAAAGGTTATTGGCACAAGGCATGTATTTTTATGTGATTAGACAAATAATTTAAAATACGACCTCATTTCACAAGAATCAGTGTGACCTCAGACGGTTTGAATTATAAATCTATTATTGGTCTGCATTTTTCTCTCTCAGAGATTGGAGCTTGGAACTTGACGGTCACTTATACTCATTCTCCCCTGTCTGGCTTTTTTTTTTTTGGGTGATGTCACCTTGTTCCCAGACCTCTGCAATTAACTTGTCTGAGTATGATGCACTTAGACTGATTGAAATCATGTCCAGTTTATGAAAGTAAGATTATTAAATTACCCTTTATATTGTCTTGATGTCATTGTATTAAGGTCTGCTTTTAAGAATGCACTGTTTTCCACCACCCACTTTTTAAATCCTCTTAGTGGGAAACAGTGTTTAGCGCACACCTTCTTCTATGAGTAATTTAAATAAACCCAACCATAACATTTCCATGCCAGAGCAGAGTTTCCAGATGACCTATTTCTCTACCACAGGTTTTATAATCCAGTCTTAGCGAGTATGCATTTGGAGCTGAACCTCCTAATCACAGGACAACTTCAGCAGTAACCACTGCAAAGAACCACCCATCTGCCTGCTCCCTAAACAGCACTGTCTCCACATACCCAGAAACACAGAAAACCAGTGGTGGTCAGCTATTACAGATAAAACACTAGTTCAGTCTCCCACAGCCCCTACAATCCTCTGCTGTGCTTAATGTAACCATTAAACACAGGGCCAAGTGAAGACCTCGAGTGCTATGACAAATCATTCCTAGAATAAACCACAAAACCACAATTGTACACCAGTGCAAATCTAATCCAGATGTCCTCATGTGCTTGGAGGACATCTGAAAGTTTGGTCCATTTCAGTCAAAAAAAAAAACATAAGAACTGCAAGATGAACAGGAGAGAAGAAACACCCATGTCAATGAGTTTGTTGTTTGCTATGACCTACTTCCCACATCTGTCATCTGTCTTTGTAATTTTTGTGTTTCTCCAAATTAAAAAAAAAAAACACACACACATACACAAAAAAAACAATAGTTACCTCAGCAGACTAAAATTTTCCTTTTATTTTGTGTATGGGTTTTTATTGCTTATAAATCCTGTCTAGCCTGTTACTGCTTTGTGCTTTAGAAACAATATTCAAAAGCTCTGAAAAGGGTACTGCTTAGAGTTTTATAGGTGCAGCGGTATCACAGGCAGATTTTATGACATCTGGACATTCTTTGGTGAACTCTTTTCTTTCTCAGCCCATTATCTATCATGTAGGAAAAGGCAAACAAGCTGTGAGCTAAAGTACAGTCACCTCCTCTCTCCCCGGGGGAACATGCATTCTAGCAGATTTATAGCCAGATTTTATCTTTTGGCTGCTCTCATACAATAAACATTCTGTGTAACTTAAGGAACCGAGTACACTTGCAGCATTCTTTGCACAAAAATCATGCTGACTATACTCTTTCAGGACAACCGCAATTGCCTCTGGACAACACTGAGTTGGTCTTCATAAAACCTACAAAATTACACAGTGGGCTGGTATTAAGTGGAGAATGAATGGGCTTCAAAATATTTGTTAAAAACCATAGTAAACAAAGAAAAAATACTACTCATTAATTGGGCAGACTTAAAGTCACACTGTGTCATGAATCCACAGAATAAATCGTTTGATTTGTTGATCATAATTGTTAGCAGACACGTGAGCAGAAGGGTTAAATTTGTCTGTTTAGGCCTAAATGGAAGAAACAAAGAAAAAAAACTATATGTCAGGCTGACTGCAATGAACGAAGCTTGACAGGTTTAAATGCAATCTCACGATCAGTAAAGGCCTCTCATGTACTGTAATACACTGGAGATCTTAGGCCTTGAAATGTTTAGAGCTTGTTTTGAACATGTTAGCAAACCCTGCATAGTTTTATTTATTGATTTAGAAAGCAGTGATTATGCTAATAGATTCAATATGAAAATGACAGTAAAAGGTCAATGGAGGCCTATATGCTTTAGGTTCCTAATGTTGAACATGAGCTTGGTTGACTGGATGGCACTATAACAAAACTTTAAGCACTACAAGCCACTGCTTGGATTTTTCATTTGTTGGTTACTCTGAATGCTGCTCTGTGCCTGCAGCATTTGTGCATTAATGCAGTCTTTTGCACATACTTTATACATGATGCTACATGAGGAATCTGTTGGGTTAGAGACACATAATGGTTAGAGGAGAAATTTCTTTGTTTAACCTGTTGTGGTAAAAGCAGGATTTTTTTTTTCTGAACTGCTGTACTTTTTACACTTCACCAAACCTCTGATTGCAGCAGATTAGCTCACTCTCTTGGTGCAGTAAGTTGGTTTGAAAGTGTGACAGAAGCCCTTGATGCCTGTCTTTTTGCTTTATATAGCAAATTACATCCTTATGACTCACCAAAAGAGCATCCAGTACAGTTGAATGGGGTTGCATCAACTGGCTGCAGAGTTTATAACATCATCTTTGGATCTGAAGCAAAAACCCAGTAACACGCTTGTGTTTGGAATACCTTTATGGAAAATGCTGGCCATCTGAAGGCGTCAAGCTCTATTCAGGAAGGGCGTATTGTAAAAACATGTGCAGAACCATTGTGGCAAAAGAAACGAGTGGTAGAGGAAGTGTATGACGGATTGAAAAATGTCAGGTAAAGATGCAGGCTGACTGTAGATGCGGAGCAGCTTGTTTCAGACTTCAAGCAAACAGGTGGGCGCTGCATCCCATCTCTTTAGGGGCCTGTTTAATGAGGAACTGGCAGCTGCAGCAGAATGGGAACAGCTGAGAGAAACAACACATCCGAGCAGTGCATCCCCAAGGACACTGACGCTCATTATATTCAGTAAATCAGCAGGTATAACAAGCATTTTTTGAGTTGTAGTGCAATCACTTATGATCATGTGCTAGTGATACTGACAGGATAGCACCTTATCATGTTACCATTGGCTCTTTTAACTCTGATAATACAGGTTTAAAGACTCTACCTAATGACTGCAGACTAAACACTTTCACTGTAACTAAATCTGCTGGGCTGACTTGTCAACTTTATTGCAAGTTTTCACAGTGGAAATGAAAGACCATACATCACACTGGCCAATGAATGTGAGCAATGACTTCACTTCTGACCTTGTGTCATCTTCCAAATATTTGGCAGTGCAGAGAGAAGTCAGAGGCGTTTTCCAAGGCTATAAAACTGCCCTCTAAGGATCTTTGAGGAGCAATCAAGTCTGGTGCTCTGTGACCCAGCCTTGGTGTCAAAGCTGTGATGCTATTGGTGGACTGTGTGCGTGCTCCCCGAGTTCACCAGAGGTGGAGAGTTTTCAGAGCAAACCAGTAAACTGATAGCAGGAGTTTTGACCTGTTATAAAGTTAACAGTATCAAGAGGATTCTGCCTATTTCCCTTATCATCAGCAAATGTTGCTTCACGGTATATTATTCCTATGTTATTCATTAAGGTAACAAATGAATAATATAATATCCCCGGTGTTACCTGAAACATGTATAACATGAACTCTACTAAAGTTTCCTTTACCTGTCTGGTGAAAAGAATGGCTGTGTCCCAGTACTCAGGATGCTTGTCGTTGTTTTTGTTCATCTTTTTTTGCCAAATGCAAAAGTCCCGCAGGGTCATGGCTGCGTTCCCCGACACCTTGGGTCCTTTGTCTTCCTCGGATATAATCATGATCTTCACAACTGTAATGCTGATGGAGTTGAGGATGCTAGGGTGCTTATACAGCTTCGCCGCTACTGACATGAGTGTCAAGAGGTAGTGTTTCAAGTCATCTCCGTGGAACTTCACCATGGACTCGTCTGCCACGATAAGTGTCTCCACGTATCTGGGGATCGAGGCGAACCTTTTGGCTCTCCCCATCCTCTTCAGCATCGTTTCGGTCACATTGCTGTGGTCTGCCAGTCGTTTGTATTTCTCCAAGGACTGCGCAGCCTGGAGGCTTAGGTCGCTGTCCACTGCGCACCTGGAGGTAGCGCTGGGCTTCAGGTTATTGCTGGTTCTGCGCCGGATGATGTGCGCGCTCTCTGCGCTTCTGGTGTCATTTTGTACCGGGCTGATAAAATATTCCCAGCTTTGAAAGCCAAATGCACCTTGTACACCTTTGCAGAGGCTTAGAGCAGCATAAGAATACTGATCAGCGTTCACATATCCGGAATAAAAACACCGGGTCAGGTCAGTGGGGGCATCGGTATCGGAGAGCCACAGCGCGCCTTGGTTAGAAATGGAAGGGGCTATGAAATTAGAGTCTCGCTGTAAATCGATCACTAATTCCTGCTGGAAAGCTTTTATCTTGAGGACGCGTTTTTTATTAAGGATATCAACGTCGTTATCAGAATCCGTCCCGTCATCACTATTCAGTCTAATCGGGAAGCAAAGTTCACTTTCCATGCAGCGAGCAAGCTTTAAGAGTGAGACCACAAAGTAAAGGAGAAAAGTTGTTCTGATGAACATGACGATGCTTGCATTAATCAAAGACTGCAGTGACCAACAGAAAACAAAGAAAACAAAAACGATACAGACTGTACGAACTCAGTGGCAGGGACGAGAGGCACAGATCAGGATGAAGAGCATATTCCAAAGCGCAGGACTCTAAAACAATGCAGGTCGTACAAGTCCACTCAGAGAAAACTCCTCCTGGTCATTCTCCACCTGTGTGTGCTCAGCCGACTGCTGCCTTCTGTGGAGTTTATGCATTTTCGTCATGTGTAAAAATATGAAACACAATCTTGCTCTGCTGGGGCCAAGTCTTTCGAAGCGCTCATTGGATGCGCGCTTCAGGTCAAGCCCCCCCCCCCCCCCCCCCCCCCCCCCTTTTTTTTTTGCCACCACTTAAAACTCAGTAAACCGGCCAATCAACAAGTCTCAACACACAAAATGTGATGAATTAGCAAATCTTGCACTTCGCACTCAGACTCCTGCATATAATCCACTACGCCATCAAAACTTTAGCTTTTGGTCACATTATGAATATGGATTGAAGACAAAGTGGCCTTTAATGTCACATAAAAAGTTGCATGTTCAGCAGAAATCACTCTTCCTCTGTATTTACTAAGACTGCAATAGATCGGCATCATAAATGAAACACCGGACAGTGGGCAACAGGGAAATAACAGGCATGTTAAAATAAGGGGAACGTGACACAAGCCACTATCATACTGCAGCTAATGTTCCTCAGATGAAGATTATTAGTTGTGAGGATTCAGCATCACTTTTGCTCCACGTTGCGTTTGGGTCCGTTTCTGAAAGAATCACATACGACACCTTGTGGACAAAATAATAATAACCGGGATCCCAGGGAAGTCCCATTAAGACTGCCAGAAAGTGAGACATATGGTAATGCAGTGACACAAGTGTAGACCAACTTAAATACTTTAATTATATTCAATTGACTCAAGTGCTGTAGTCTAATTTGGTATAATTTTCCAAAGTACTGCTATATTGAGCAATGTGGGCTGCTTCTAAATGGCAGTTCTTTATTAGTTTTAGATTAAAAATTCATTTGCAAAAAGTCAGCTTTTGAATTATAGTTGTTATGTGACGTATTATGAACTAATACCAAATCTAGTAAAAAAAAGAAAAAAAGAAAAAAGTTTCGACCCACACCAGTAGCCTACAGATTATTCACTCAAAACTATGTTTGTGCTATTTTGCATTTGAAATGCGTATAAATTCAGTTTGGATTACGCAGTTTTAATAAAAACAATGCAGCTAAAGTTAATACAATGCACTTTTGTCAGTCAAACATAGATAAAAACAAGTAAAGCCGTTCTTTATACATGCTAACCGGCTCACATGCCATTAAAATACACTGGGTTTACTAGTTTTGTGTGTATTTTTGTTTAATAGTCTATGACATTACCCAATGTGAATCTATAAAATGTCGCCTCATCTGCATCAGCAGGGGTACTACTGTGATGATGATATGAATAGAGCCATAATAATGAATATTTGGTCTATATTACCTTTTAATCTACAGAACACATTTAGGCGACTTCCCTCAATCCTAAGGATTTATAGTATATTTACAGTAATTTGTGGTATAAATTTTACGCTGTCACCGACACGGGTGCAACACTGGACTATAGACAGGTGAAAAACTAGAATCAAATCAACGGAAGCTGGCTCAAGCAGACTTGAGTTGCCTATAGCACACGAAATGCTCGCTAGTAGCACCTTTGTTGTAATTTTATGAAACCTTCAGCTCAGTTTCCGTTGTAGTTGCCATGAACACAAAGGCCGTTGCTAGGCTCAGGACCCCTGCTTTTAAGTTGTCCACACAAACGCCGGTCTTGATTTTGGCATTATGTCATAAGAAAAAAGAATTGACACAGTTTGTTGTTCAAATAAGCTGACACAGGGGCGCAATTTTGAATACTGAGCGTGCTTGTGTGGCTCAACACACTTTACTGCATCTTTTGCATCACTTTTTTTGAATTGGCAGCTAAACTTCAACCGTTTGTCGTATTTGTTGCCACCCTACCCATAAAACACACACACACACAAACAAAATAAAACAAAAAGACGCTGCTGAAGGATACCCCCCCTTACTGGTCATAACCTGTGAGTTTTAAAGTTAAAAAAGTTTTAAGTTTTACATCCAAGCGTCCAGTGGTAACAGTTTGAGAGTTACGCTTTTGCCGCCTGCCGCCGACATGAACTCGTATCACGTTTTGGAGCTGGTGGGTGAGGGCTCGTTTGGCCGAGTTTACAAGGGAAGGAGAAAGTGTACCGGCATGGTAAGTCTCCACAAGAGCACAGTTTAGTTTCCCGTTTGTTTAACCACAGTGTCCCAATCGTCTGTTAATCTCTGTCCCGTGAGATGGTGGCTCTTAAATTCATAACAAAGGTGGGCCGGTCTGAAAACCAGCTGCGAAGTCTCAAGAGAGAAATTGAAATTATGAGGGGCCTTCAACATCCAAATATTATCCAGCTCTTTGACAGCTTTGAGACTGAAAATGAGGTATTCTTTTTTTTTTTTAATATTTTATCAGAATACATCCTAACTCTCAAATACGTTGCTGCCAGTTAGTTATTTTTACATCTAAATTTATAATCCCATGATCATAATGCTTTATGCCGTTATAACAGGTTGTGGTTGTCACTGAGTATGCAGAGGGTCAGTTGTTCCAGATTCTTCAGGATGATGGAAACTTACCAGAGAGCCAGGTTTTCGTTGTTTTTAAACAGTTACGTCAGGCGTGAAGCTTTATTTAATTGTACGTGATTAAACGATTCTTCCCTTCTTTCAAGGTCCGTGAGATTGCCTGCCAACTGGTCTCTGCTCTGTACTATTTACATTCCCATCGCATTCTCCATCGTGACATGAAACCACAAAACATCCTGCTAGGAAAAACCGGTGTGGTGAAACTCTGCGATTTTGGGTATGTTGATAGTTTTAAAGAAGAAAGCTGTAATCGTTTCCAAAAGCATAAATGACATGTGGCTGTCTTGCTGTAGGTTTGCCAGAGCGATGAGTGTCTACACCTTAGTGCTAACTTCCATCAAGGGAACACCACTGTACATGTCTCCTGAGCTGGTAGAGGAGAAACCATATGACCACACCGCTGATCTCTGGTCTTTGGGTTGCATCCTTTATGAACTCCACACGGGGGCGCCTCCGTTCTACACTAACTCCATCTTCCATCTAATGCAGCTCATTGTGAGAGACCAAGTGAAATGGCCAGACACTATGACTAGCATTTGCACGGTACAGTAAAAGCAACGCTTTTGTCACGTTGTGTTATATTTAGATAGAAGACAACATCTTCAATGTATTTTAACAAGCTAGCTGGAAATTATAAGCCTAGTTCTCTTTAAAAGTCTAGGTTCCAGTTACAAGCCTGTTAAGGGGCTCATTGGGGACAGTTCTTTTTAAAAAAAAATTATTTATAAATAATAAACATGATATGCCATCAAAGTCATAGTCTTCTGTATTATTACTACCTAATCTTTTCTTTGCAGAGTTTCCTGAAAGGCTTATTGACCAAAGACCCCCAGAAAAGGTTGTCATGGCCAGACCTCTTGTTCCATCCCTTTGTTGCTGATGGAGTTCTAGGTGATGCATAAAATTCCCACTTTCAGTAGGAAGCTTTCAAATGTATATGACACATTCTCATGTCTGACATTCATGGATTTATTCCTGTATGGCATTTTGTCAGTGTTGCCAGACACAGATGTGTCCAACCCTTTGACAGTCACACCCAGCCCTGATGTGCTGGCGCTGAAACGCATGCAAGTAGCAGAAAAGTCTTTACCAGCTTCTGTACAGAGCAGATTGTTGCGAAAGGTCATGGAACAAAGGGACAGCCGTAATAAGGCAGTGACAGTGCCAGCAGGCAGTGACAGTGCCAAAGTGAGTTATCTGTAATTAAATTGTGAAAGTATTATACTAAAATCTGTGGATGACTTTACACCTGTATTGTGGACATTGACAGAAAAATAAGGATGGAACGGGAAACGCTGCAACGGCAGCAGCCTCGTCCCCTAGAGTGAGCAACCCCAAGCCCTCCAATGGTGATGATTCTGTTGCCTCAGGTCAGCTGGGCATGACTGCTACCAATCAAAGCCTCGACCTGAAGACTCAAGCCAACTTGACATCAAAACACAGGTGCACACGAAGGTTCAGAATAATGATGAATTACGCTACCATAAACAAAGGGAGGCGCGTGTTTACAGTTCTTTTCTCTGCAGGGGTCAGATAAGCGTGGACTATGAGAAGGAATTTCCCTCTATGAAGATCGGGCCACGACCCGTGCGGTGGTGCAATGAGGAAAGTCAGGCCAAACTGCAATGGCAGGTCAGTGACAGCTACCTTTTACACACATTAGATATAAAATTATAATATATAAATTCTTTTTTCCAAGAGCATGTGCTTTGGTAATAAACAAAAAAATTTTTAAAAAGTGCTGTGTTAAATAAAAATGCACCCGACACTCAGACACATTTCTTGTTCTTTTAGAATGTCAACAACAAGGAGTATTGGGAGAATCTGACCCAAGAATCTGATCCAAGCAGACAGCAGAGAGAAGTATTAGACTACAGTGTCATTATACCTCAAATTAAATCCAAGATCCAGGAATGTAAAGCTCAGGTAGTTGGGTTCAGTGCTTGACCGGGCATGAATTTCTTCTTCTTCGAAACAGTTTTGTATCTACTCTTTTGTTACTTGTTTGGTCAGCTAACAGGGGGCATGGTAAAAGAACTTCAGCAGATTCACCAACCACTGAGGGTCCTACGTAATCTGATAGCGATGGCTGATGTTGAGAAGTTGAACCATATCGGCCGTGAACTTGGACTACCCCGTGTTCTCTTTGACCTGATCAAGGATACAGTAGAAAGCTCAGATTTTATTAAGGTTGCTGCTCAGGACTGAAGCACTATTCCACAATGCAACAGTGTACCTCACTTATTTTGTACTTTTTTTTTTTATATATCTGTTCAGCAACAGCAGAGTATCCCTGTCCTTCAAGAAATGATCACGGTGCTCATGATCTACTGGGAGAAGCACTTCGACTGGGTGAAACAGGAACATAGGTTTGATAAGTTGTTTTTTGTTGTTTTTTTTTGTTTGTTTGTTTGTTTTTTTTGGGGGGGGGGTCAGTGGAGCTGATTTTGTTGATTTG
This sequence comes from Archocentrus centrarchus, assembly GCF_007364275.1. NCBI lineage: Eukaryota > Metazoa > Chordata > Actinopteri > Cichliformes > Cichlidae > Archocentrus > Archocentrus centrarchus. The sequence continues at coordinate 20,193,173 of NC_044359.1, forward strand.
TTGAATACTCAGGTGCATGCACACGTGATTCCTACTATGGCAGCTCATCATTTGCTTCTCATGTTTTAGCCTGGAAGAGTTCACCAAGTCTTTCAAAACAATTCTTACTCAACCCAATCTCAGTCCTTTGGCAGTGAGTACCCACTGACATCGTTTAATAGTACCTGTCAGCTATGTTCAACATGCTTTACATGTACTATTTTGTGTCTGTAGCTTCTTGACACACAAGGAGCTGGTCTGTTGTGTGAAACGGTTGATTGATTATCTGTCTTTCAGCCTCTGGCTGCTTCTGTTTTGTCTCTGTTCAAACAACACAATGTGGATGTCGACGTTGATGTGGAGAAACTAACATTCTTGCTGAAAACTCTGGTTTTGGACCCATGTGAGGTACTGAATCTATGTAAACCTGGCAGCAATTTGAAAGCTTAAGGGGATCCAAAAATGTTTGAACTGTGTTTTATTTTATTTTTTCTACATTATCAGACCCACATTTCTCTACCCTCTGGATGGGGACTCTGTGATGGCCTCCTCTCTTTGCTGCTAGACACACTTTATGAGGTCAGGCTGCAGCTGAAATTTGGTTAAACCTGTAAATGAATGGATATCATCAACATGTCTGTGCTTTGTTCAAACAGCATGAGAATGGCCCTGTGCCTTCAGATTTAAATCCAGTTGTGTTTCTGGATCTGTGGGAAAAGATTGGCATGTCACTAGGAAGCACAACACCAGACTTTGACTTCTGTTCAGTAAATGGTAATTATACCCATCCTATGAGACCCTCTGTGTCTAAAAACACTTCTAATTAAAACAAAAACGTTTACTTCTTTGTGTGTGTGTGTGTGTGTGTGTTACAGGACTGTATTCCTTCCTCTGTGCTGTGCTCTTTGTCTTCACCAAGGATCCGTATTTGTGCATTCCTCTGTTTTGTGAAAGTGGATCAAAATGCGTACACACTCTTGGCCGCCTGCTGGGCACTGACTGGTTAGTGTTGGGATGTCTTAATTGAACCGCTTTTTCATTTGTGTTACAAATCTTAGAGCAACACAGCTACAGCGCCTGGAGCTAACAATAGCATCTTTTATACCCTACAGTCTTCATTTGTTTGCCGAGGGCAGCCCTGTGAGACCTGAGGTGGATCTGAGTCACGACACTTTATCTGCACTATGCTGCCACTTATTATGTTTTCCATTTGCCCTGGACCTGCCTTCACACACCGTGTCCACAATTCTCCAGTTGTATGACAGCTGTGGTATTGTTACAAGCCTCCTGCAGGTTAGGGCCTCATTTTGCTCCAATAAAGACCTCGCTGACAAACAATTCTCTGATGCAACACAGGATAACTCTTGCACTAGGCTCATGTCTGGCATGCAGTACTGTACACCTGAATGTGTCTGTACTTTTGGGAGAGCACTGTGTTGTTTGTTGTTGTCTGTTTGATGTGTGACAAGTTGTCTGGGTGATTTTGTTTTTTAATGCTTTGGCAGGTAATTCAAACCCTTCCTCCTCCACTACTAGAGCTGCCTCTCTCCCTGCTGAGCCGTTTGCTCTTGTGTGATCCCCAGCGCTCTGTTTGCCACCTCACAAAAGCAGCTTCTTGCTTTTTCTCGGCATGCTGGGACGGCCAGCTCACTGCTTCCAGACATCAGAGTCCTCTAACCAGAACTGCCAGCTCTCTGCTCTCTGATTTCCTGCAGCTGGATACGCTGTGGGACTCTGCCGTGGAGCTCCTCACTGTATTGTCTCAGATAGCCTGTTGTCCCTCCTGTCCCCTTCAGCTTCATGTAGAAACCTCGGTGCTGCAGCATGCACTGGCTCATTCCTGTGACCAAATCAGGGCTGCCACATGTAGACTTTTGGGAAATATAAATTCATTCAGGCCTCCTACACCAGACATCCTGCAACCTGACATTTTCAAAGGCATGATTGACTGTCTTCATGATTCTTGCACGCCTGTCCGGAGAATGGCTTGCAGGGCAGTTGGAAGCTGGTTGGGCTATATTGCAGTATTGTGTAGTACAAGTTGGTGCAAAGAGAAGCAACAAAATAAAGAGAAATACTCAGATACTGAGGCAGCAGGTGATTTGGAAACAATAACCGAGCAAGGAGTTCATGAGGAGGAGGAGAGAAGGTGGACACAGGAAGCCAGGAGGACGGTGGCCATGCTGGTATCTCTAATCGCTGATCCTGATGACCTCACACGTCGTCACTGCTGTGCAGCCCTGGCAAACCTGGTAAATGTTGATGGAGCCATGTCCTTGCTGCTGCAGGAAAACGCGCCCAGTTTGCTTCTTCGAACTGCATGCATGGATTCCCATAATGCAGTGAGAAAAGCTGCCATAGGAACTTTATGCCTGTACAGCCGGCAGGATGCCATGCGGCAGGTAATGAGCAGAGCACAGCAGGGCAGATGCTCATATTACAGTAAGGAATATGAACAATTGCCCTGCTGTTTAGAAAATTTGGAACTTTTTTAATTTTAGCATTTTTTAAATTAGAAAAACAGTTCATACATTTAATAACTTTAAAGCTGAATTCTTATTCATTACCCAGAGCTTGTTTAGTCCTTTAGATATATATATATATTTTTTTTACATTATCACTTTCTTTTGCATTAAAGGTCCTGATGTCCCTGAATGCTAGAGAAAAACTTCTTCAGGCCTCACAACATCCTTCTCTGCAGTGCCTTTATCATCAGCTCATTGGACAGCTGTGAGTGACTCCACCAGAAACGGGCATTTTTGTTTGAGAACTACATGAAAACATCCTGTTTATCAAGAAAAATAAAACAGTTCGTGGCAGCAAGCCGTTTAAATTTTATGAGAAAAACGGTTTAACTTTATTAAAATCACGATAGGTTTTCATTTTAATTGGTGAAGTAGTCATAACAATAATTAGCAGCGGTGGCAAACATGACAAGAGGTTAATTGATTGCTGAGTTAGGAATGTTTCTGCGCGGCACCGCCGTGTTGCTATTTTATTGTTTTTGAATCATTTTCTACATTTGAGTGTGTTTAGGTGTAGCGCGTGCGATTGATAGATTTTTAAGGCATTTTTTTTTTTACATATGTGAATAGAGATGCTGTCGCATTTCACTTTGAGGTAAACTTGAAATTTGTGATATTGGACTAAATAAAATAAAGCGGACGATGTTTATTGAGCCGCAAACAGCGAAGCGGCATTTTCGGAGGATTGGATGTCGTAAATGTTTATGCCTTTTAAACTGAATTTTGTATCGGAAGAAAGAAGAGATCGATAACAATAAAAGTTTACAGTCCCCTCTGTGTAACTGTGTGGGAAGTGTCCTCACCCACGGGATGGGTGAGCAAAGGAGTCCGTCGGGCCCTGACGGTCTCAACTTTCTTGCTTTCCAAAAAAAAAAAAAAAAGAAGAAAAACTGCGGATTTATTTAATTCAAAAAGGAAGGACTTATTTTCACGGTCAGACCGCAGATTGTAACTTCGGATTATGCAGGCCAAAAAAAAAAAAAAAAAACCGGGGGAAAATAAAATAAAAAAAAATCTGAAAAAGCAGAGCGGGCCAAGTTGATGATACACTTTATTTATTTTTTTCAAAGGAAAAAAAGCTGACATCAAACAAAGGAAATATGCATTTATGATTAAATTACCTTGAAAATACAACGTGCTGAATGTGCTGTTAGTACACACTTTTGGTTTAACAATCGGAATTGATAGTACACCGCAGGGGGGCTCAAACAACATGACATGAATTTCTGGGCAAAACACCAAATAAACTCTATAAATAATTACCATAAATCAGCTGTTATATTAAAGATTGTCTTAAAATAAATATGCATAGAAAACTTATCCTTGGTATAAGCATGGAGCGTATGACAGTAACAATGACTGTTATTTGCTTATAATGAACTGAAAAAGAATTCACACTTCTTACACCAAAGCTAAAGCTGCAAAAGCTTTAAGAAACAACAGAATCAGATGTGTGTGGGGTTTTTTTTCCAGTTAATTTTCTGGAAGAAAAGGTTTAACACACTCCACTCCCTGAACATACAAAAGTTGTTACAAATTAGTGCAGATCAGCCAGAGGCCTATAAAACTTATTGCTTTAACAAGCAGTTTAGAGAAAGAATTATTACTGAAACCCTAGATTTTCTATTCCAGAGAGAGATAGAGATACATTTATGCAAAGGCATGCAGAGGATGGCTGCTAAAATGATACTAGTTACAATATTTGTACACATGGAAAACCCAGTTTTACATAAGGGAAACCTGCAAGCTTCAAGTCTGTAATCTCCTGCCATGATTATCTACTGATGTTTGTAGAACTGTATTGTGTATCCTGAGCTGCAAAAAAGATTGTACATTTTGCAATATGCAAGGGAAGAATATCATACTGCCACCACATAGTAAAATGTTATACATTTGAAAAATAGCATGAAAGAAAAACATATGTTTTGGTCACAGAATGCATAAGTTGAACATTATTTGAAGCCATTGCTGAAACAAACAACAACAAAAAAGCAAAGGTTACATTTGTTAAATTTAAAGTGATGAAAATTAAAGAAATGTAAATATAGAAGGCAAAGTAATGTTTCTATTAAAGCCATACAAAAGCCAACATACAAATTCAATTATTCTATTACTATTAGGGCTGAAATAAACCTGAAGCAAATCAAATGTTTCTCAAAAATAAAGAAGAAAATTTCACCAAGATTTATGACATTTTTTTTAATGTGCTGCAGTTGTAAAAGTCAATAGATATTCAACAGCATTTCTACTGATTTTAAATATTAATGCCATATTAATTTTTTCCTGTTGTATGAACGCAGCTGATTTGAAATGTGTGTCCAAACTCAAATGTCAACGCCAACAACACATCTGACTACAAATGAGGGTGAAACGGTGATCGCCCATGAAAATGGAAAAAAAAGGGGGAAAAAAACAAACATTTGTTTCTATTGCTGACATCAATTTCAACATAAGGCTATTACAAATATAAAACCTGCATAATGAGTTACATTACTTCTGAAATTACCTTATTTCAATAGTAGATTCACGAGGTGCGAGAACTATTAAAAATGATTGTCATTTAAAGCATTGCTATGCCACAGTGTCGGCTCAAGTGATTTGAGTACGAAAGCAATGGAAGCATTGGATAGTGTGTTGATTTAAAATGTAAAAAATATTTCATATTAGCAAAGCATGCATTTAACCCCTCGCTAAAAAAAAAAAAAAATTAAACATTTGATTCAGGACAAACTTAAAGACACAAAGAGCTCCAGATTCTCCCTTCTATGCGCTCTCTAAGTGTATTTGCAGGAGCTTGGCGTTATGCTGTTGTGTCCTGCTTAAGCCTTTGGCTACGGGCCTTGTAAACTTCAATGAGCAGGTCTTTAACGTACTGGATTTCACGTTCTACGGACTCTGCTTTGTCCCGGAGCTCCCGGTTCCTCCCTTCAAGGCAGTGCAGCTGCTCCTCCAAAGAATCGAGCTCCGCCCTTTTTCGCTGGCGATACCTGCATCAACCAAAATGAAGATTCTGTGAAAATGTTAACTTGTGAAATTTTGCTAACAATGGCATTTCATCAAGAAAAATCGTACCTGTGAGCAGCAGTTTTGTTCTGATCTCTCTTCTTTTGTTTGCGCTCCCCGCCTTCGACTGGAATGATGTCCACTTCGTATTTCACAGCACAGTGGTCTTCTTTCAGCCGGCATGCTTGTCTGTGCCCTGAAGATTCAAGGTTCAGACTATCCCTAGCCATTAAAAGACACTCTGGGCCCTGATCCTCAAGAAAATTACAATGCAGATCATGCTGACCTATCTGAAGACTCTCTGACTTCACCTGCTCATTGATGCTGCCTAAGAAGTTATGATAGGCCTCGGACTGTGGTGTCGTCGGAAGATAACAACCTTCGCTGCTCTCGGTTTTCCAAGAAACAGTGGCTTTTGTCACCTCCACACTAGTCTTGATACTGTTCAGCACATCACTGTTACCAGCACCTCCGCTTACTTCCCTCATGCTATACATCAAAAGATCCTCTTTCTTATGGGGGACATCCAGTGATCCACCAAAGCCAAATCCACCACCAACAATCTTCGCACCACCTATCACATCTTGAGTGAAGCAACAATTTTTCTCTTCTTTGGGTATAACGGCACATCGTCTAACTTCGACTGCACTGCCCAAGCAGTAGCTTTTTCCTACCACCTGGTCGTCCTCTACACAACCATAATTACCTGAAAGGGTCACAGCTGAGTTACCTGAGTTACTTCCTTTGGAACTCAACAAACTGCTGTCATAACCTTCACTGAACCTCACACCGTCAGGAACTCTTTTCCTACCACACCCACTGGGTCGACTGCAGCTGTACGGGGCGTGTCTTGGAATTTTGGAGCGCCCAATGGGCCCGCCACAGATACTCAGCAGGTCCAGTTCTCCGGTTGCCAAGGTAACAAGAAGTGGGCTGGATTCCGATTGGTTGGACGCAGCATATGATGCGTATGGCAGCTGAGTGAATGGCGGAGGACCCGCAGGCAGTGGACCCCTGTCGCATTTTCCCAGCCTCGGCCCTTTCTCTGGCAGTGGTTCAGACAGGAAGTAGTCCTCTAGTTGGGCAAGTTCCTCTTGCAGCAGGGAGGTCATGACCTCCAAGTCAGAGGGCACCTGGATATCATTCTGAAGGGGTGAAGGGGGAAGGGAGGCATTAGTAGAGGAGGGAGGGGAAGGAGGGTTTGGGAGGTACGAGGAGAAATCCACTTCTTCCGTCATCCAGTCAGTGTGACCATCACCTATTGAGGAAGGGGAAAAAATGCATCGGTTACAAGCCGTTTGTCGGAGGAAAATAATGCTGCTAAAAAAATAACGTTCATGCAAAAATAAAAATATCCCACAGTGCACGGAGCAGTTTTCTAAAATAATAATCTGATTAATGATAGTAAAGGCAGATCAGGGTTTTTTTTTTTTTTTTGCAAATAAAGTTGTAGCATTTTAATATAACAGACGTAGCTAGTTTATTACTTACTGCTCAAGAAGGACGAATGTGCTGCAGTGCCGAGCCCACCTGAAATGGGGAAAAATATAAAAAAGCGTACTTGCTGCAACTCACCAATTAAGTGCTGACTCTCCTCTGACACCTCCCCCCTGCACCCCTGTGATTGGCTGTGGTTAGCCTGTGGGTGAGAGAGAGCGAGGGGGTCTGCCGGGCAGACAAGAAGAGTCTTCCAAACAGGAGCTGATGTTGCCATCATTTTGTCTGTTGGTGCTTTGATTCAGTCCGAGTCCAAGCATATGCTGAGAGCAAGCAGGGTCTGACAGATGGGCCACAGAGAGCAGGGCTGGGTGAGCATAATGAAACCTAGAGGGTAAACAGAAAAAAAAAAAAAGGGGGGGGGGGGGGGGTGTCAGAAATGTGTAAAAAAAGATCCAGCACACTCAGATGACTGGTGGGATGATCAGATGGAGTCTGTCAGTGCTGCCCTCTGCAAGTTTCACTGTGCCTTCATGAGAGGCAACAAAGAAGAAATCACTTTCAGCTCCTCGTTTAACTCACTTGGACACAAATACATCCTTTAAACAAAAGGCTTACACTGAATACCACATACTGAAAAGTGGAAAAAGAAACAACTCCCAAAACCAAATCCTCAGATTGGGCACAGTGAGTGATACAGAAGTGGGAGCAGTGTCCTGTGGGCTTTAATCTGCCTCAAAGCAAAATTAACCTGACGTCCTCAAAACACGTGGGACCTAGTGACGCTGTCAAGGGCCCAACTGTTGACAAGAAGCACCAAAAAAGCCACCTCTCTGCAAGTGAGCTGCCCTGATGGTTAAATCTGATAGGCTGCTTTCAATCGCAGATTCCTTTTAAAATTAATAACCACTTTTTAAAAAACCATTTAAATAGATTGGACTCGATTACAGGAACGAGATATACGTTAAACTTTTCGAGACGTTGATAGTGACAGACGTGATGTATCTCCAGTTAGTGCACTGACTGAAGGCAATACATTTAGACTAGAGGAAAAATCATTTAAAATCAAATTAAAACTGACTACAAAGCAACCACAATCAATCAAACTCCAAGGAGGACCATTGTAAACAAAGCGTTTGATTTATTTAGTTAAATTATGCAAAGCGGAGAAGCGGAACGAACTGTAGCCACTTGCAACAAAGTAACAACAACAACACAGCTGTAGGGACAGTGAGTAGAGAGACTTACTCCATTCTTGCAGAAAAAAATGTAGAGCACTTGGGGGTGCGTTGCTGAAGCAAAGCACGACGACTTTTCGGGTCCAACAACTTAGCAAAAAATTAAAGAGCCATATTTCAGCTCGGAATATCCGGGACAAGGCAAATAGAACGAGGTGCTGCTTTGTTGTGGTCGACCTGTAAACTGAGGAGCGGTTCAATTGTGACAAAGCATCACTTCATTCACACCTAGCAACCAACTGCGTCACCGGGATAAACCAGGCTGCTCCGTGCGCGCAGATCCCTCCGCCCCTCCCTCCGCGGCTCACCGAAGGACTGCCCACACGCTCGCTGCCCCGCTCTATTATAAAAGTAGGGAGGTACTTTTTGTTGTTTCTTTAAAAGTTAATGCCACTACGTGCAAAGTAGGAGAAATTTCTTGCATTTCTAAAAAAAAAAAAAAAAAAAAAAAAAATACTGTATGTGTTTGTAACTGATAAAAAAAATGACAAAAGGTCAACAAATTGTGCACATCAGCACAAAACTGGTGCCGACTCGTGTTAATGTTAAAATGGAATCTGAGAATTATCTTTTTGTCCTCCCTGTGCATACCAAATAGCTAGAGAGTGCGTTAGTTTTGAGCTCTAAAGGGCGTAACCTTGTCCTCCAGTTCACTTCAAATACCTTATCGAGAGGGCTTGGTTTGCGTGAACTTGCGTGACTTTTCAGGATAACCACAGTTCAGACACTGTACTTTACTATAAGGCATGCTACTGTTTCCTTTAAGGCGCTATACGGTTCACAACACACTTTGTTGTTTAGTAGAAGTCTGTTGCATCTCCGTTGCATCAGTGGTCCACGCTAAGCGCGATTGGCTGCGCGGTCTCAGATTGCCCTTGTGTGATTGGCTAAAAACGACTACTTGTGAAATATGATTGGTCCGTGGTAGGCAAGGCAACGCACCACGGTGTTGTTATCTCCCCCCTCCCCTCTTTCTGCAGTGCAGACTGTGCACATGTTTCATGTCAACAAACCGGGTGTGGAGGACGGTGCTGCAGTTTGCAAAGCAGAGAAAAGCGTTCACACTTTGTGATGCAGTTTAACCAAACTCAGATAAAGATGCTGCTAAAGCATTCAGCTTGTAGTGACCGAGGCTGGCCGATTATGCCGAGAAAACTGATGAACGTGTATATAATATATTTAAATAAGAAGTAGTTTTATAATGACTTATAATTACTAATCGCTGTTGTTACCGCAGGGATGTAACTTCTGTCGCTCTCTCTTTTTCTTGCAAATACTCTGTTGTCATTACGACGCATTTCACTGTTATATTGTTGACTTGCTCATTAAACGTGTCTGCTCATAGATTCCCAGGTGCATTGCCGGATCAAAATTACACTAAGTGAGTGAACAATAAATAAATTATTCATCCCGTGTTGTTGGCTGTCAGCCTGATACACTCAGAGAATCCTTATTTTGGCGACTAATTTGGTGAGACACAGCTGGTGGAACCAAATGAAGTTGCTGGTAATGACTGTCAATGACATTTTTCTGAGGAATAAAGCTTTGTTTTTCTCCTTTCAGCAAATCCCGAAGCTGAGCGAGTGTGCTGTTCTCCTGTTGCTATAGTAATAGCGGACACTGCCCCCTATTTTAGACTTGTTGTCTGGTTGCTGTTGCCATGGGATTTGCATCCTCCCCCCTCCCCACTGTTTTCCTTTTACCTCACCTTTGTTTTGGCACTACTAACTGCCCAGCCATTCTCCATCCTATTTGCTGAGTTGCATTTCTGTGACACTATCATATTTCCAAAACCAACTGGTTTATTTCCAGTTTTGCTGAATTCATAAATTGATTAACCACTAGCATCTAGCCTCTAATAGATTTGTCTGCGGAGAAGCGTGTCTGTGCATTGAATGAGCATCTGAAAGTTGACTTGACTGCACAGCGTCACATTATCCAGGATGGCTGACGGTTGTTTCCAAACCAAGTGAAACAAATTCTTTGAATGTGGCCGAATGAAATTGAATTTGAATGAAATATCCCAAGTCTAATATACACTGTCCATCTGTGTCAGTCTGATGCCTTTAAAGGGACGGCCCTATTACAGAGGAGCTATTCAGCAAAATGCCCACCATGTGGCTGTTACCATAGGAGTGGAGCTCTGAGAGATTTGTAAAAAGGCAGCCTGATGCAATCTAGATAAATGTGGTCGTAATGGAGACCAGATTGAGATACTAGTAGCTGGTGAAGTTGGCGGGTCTCCCGGGAAAATCGCTGACTGCTCTCTCTGTCTGTATTAATTGGTCCACTGAGGGATTCCTGTTTGCACATCATGAGAGAAATCCAAGGTGTTCCTCATGACAGCATTTCCCTGCAGTCTCCACTATTAAGTACAATTTCCTTTTGTCACTATTTAGGTTCAAGAGATGCAAAATGTGTTGTTCACACAGCAAAGCACCTTCATGTTTCCCCCCTTTCCTCTGGAAAATCTAACAAGATCAGCGTCTCTTTGCAAAAACCAAAAGTGATAAACTTTCCGACTTCATCGCCGACTTCAAAACAACACTTCAAAACAAGCCAGTGTAAACAACTCAGGATCAAACTGGACTTCAGATAGGCTTGAAATATTTATTGTCAGTTTTTCTATAGTGGGCCTAGGATGTCCATCACTCGATACCCAAATTCATTGTCTGAATATTGTGTATGAGCTGAGAAGTCAGAAAAGTCAATGCTGCATGCCAAGTGCATGTATGGCATGTTAGTAAGGGTTACACCATCATTTCATCATCATCTCTCTCAGAATTTATTGTCCTCAACTTTTGCCCCTCTTTGAACATATGAAGAAAACATGGAATTCAGTTACGACTTGTGAATGGAAGCCTCTCAGAGGGGATTTGTGGATATTTTTGTGTGTGCTCAGCCTGCTGATCACTTAAATTTGTTTATAGGTTTGGCGTGAACACAGGTAATCAAGTCTCAAGATAGTGACAAGCGTAATAGCATCAGTCACGGGTGTTTAAAGGAACTTCATTTGCATTCAGCTGTGACAGATAGGAGCCAGTCAGTCATAGGGTTTTGTTGATTCGCGATTCCTCAAGGACTTCCTGGTGTATTAAAAGTGTTTGATGTAAAAGACTACAGCATCTGTTTTGCCTTCCTGTGGGATCTCACAGCTTTTAGTAGATCACTCATAACTACCTTCAACTCCAGAAAGCATGTTGAATGAAGCTGTGCAGACAGTACGGACAGTCTAGGGTAGCATAAAAGATCTGTAAAAGAAAACAGAGCGTGACAACAAAGATTGTAAAAATAATTGTCAAGTATCACATCTTTTTATTCATGCTTATTGTCTCTGCGTCACTTGTGTTCGCCAGAATTTCATCTCTTTAAGCAAACTGGTCCCAAATGGTTCCTCTGTGTCATTTACAGCACTCAGGCTGTGTGATGCTGCTCTGCAGAAACATGTAAACCCCCCGAGGCTCAGCGTCTGTCACCTGTTAGCTTTACACAGCCGATAGCCATTCAGGCCATATGCTCATAAAACAAACTGTTCACTAATCAGAGCTTAAGTTCACTGATGCTGAACTTTAAATTTTAAATGTTAACGCTGTCCAGCATGTTAAAACTAGTGTACAATATTATCATCCATTGTTTCACATTACAATCATGGGGCCTCTGCTTTTAGAGGTGCTCTTCTGCATACCTTGGTTGTTACGAGGGGTTATTTAAGTCACTGCTGCCTTCCTATCAATTCAAAGTCATTCTCCTCTGACCTCTGGCATCAACAAGGCATTTTCACCCAGAAAACTGGATATTTTCTCTTTTGCTGACCATTCTCTTTAACCCCTAGAAATAGTTGTGAGCAGTTTCTGAAATATTCAGATCAGTCTGTTTACCACACTCAAAGGCACCTAAAGCGCCTTTCCTCCCTGTGATGCTCAGTTTGAACTTCTACAGGTTACCTTGACCATGTCTCCTGGGTTAAGACACAGGTCTACCTACAGTAAAAAAAAAAAAAAAAAAAACGTGGCCAGTGATTATCGTTCTGCAACATCTAAAAATCCGTGCAGCAGCAGATTTGATTTCTGCTGTGTTCCAGATATTTTTGTTGACATCTTCCTATTGCTGAAGTGTGATGTAACAGCTTGACTTTCTAAAAATAATTTCTTTAGACCCTCATACCTGCAAAAGCACTAAAAAGTCTGCTTTAAGGTAGTGAAGATACTGCTAGAGGTGTAGAACATCTCAAATTAAGGTGAATTATTCATGAATGTAAACACTGGTGCCTCATATTCAGCTCAAACCTGTCAACTGATCTTAACGCAGGGCGTTCTGTTAAATAAAGCTCAGTTTAAGTTATTCAGCTTTTCTTACTTCACTGCTAAGACCCTGAAGCACACTGAATTTAATGTATAATTTCTCCCTGTAGGAAATAGGGTTCCCTCTCTGTATAATCTCTTGATTGTTGCAGGCGAAGACTTCTTCACCACACGACCGGCTTATATGGTTTGGATTAAATAAGTTGTGTACCTTAACTTTCTAATAGACTCAACACATGCTGTTTGTTGTGGTTATTCAGAGAAGACGACACATGTAGAAATATGGTTGATTGTGTTTACTGATTTTAAAATCCCCAGTGACGCCAAGTGATGTTTATATTTTCATGTTGTGGAGATGAAACCTTTCATTTTCAGTTCTTTTCCTGTTTTGCTTTCTCTTCCTGTTCAGTCATCACATTATTCTGGAACAACCTGAAGTGTTTTTTTCTTCTTTTTCAGCCAGACTTCCTGCAGATTTTTATTCTGTGCTTCGTTCATTCTCTTTGTTAATTTCTTTGTTCTGTTCCTCGAGTTTCTTACACCTTTTTTTCCAAGTCTTCTAAATTTTTCTGCTTTTCCTCATGACATTCTTTCAGTTCTTTCTATTTCTCTTTCTGTGCTTTCATTGCCTCATACAGGTCTTTCCTTTGTTGTACTTTATCACATGTCTTGTAACTCCTGATTTTTCCTCTGTATTTCTTGAAGTGTTTTCCTGTCGTCACTTCTTTTCCTGCATTCAGCATTTCCATACTGTACTTCGTTATGTACTTCTTGCAACTGTGTATTTTTGCTTGCTGTTTTTTTTGGAACCTGCACTGCAACTCTGTGCATCTTTTCTCGAGGTGTTCCTTCTCTTTCTTTTCAGTGTTTTTGTCCTTTATTTTTTTATAAAATGCTCACAATTCTGTATTTTTCCTATCAAATTCTGCATCGCTCTGTGTTCCTACTTGTTGTTCCTTCTCTTTCTGCATTTCAGTGTTTCTTTGTAGTGCTTCAGCAAACATTACTTTTACTGCAGTTCTATGTGTATTTCCTCCTGTTATTCCATCTCTTTCTGCAATTCTGTATGTGCAGTGCTCCATCAAACATTGTTTTCCGACTCCCTCTCTCTCGCTCTCCCTTTGTCCTGTGGGAGTGTGTCAAGTCACTTTTCCTGTTCAGTTGACGGGTACACCTGTTTTCCATCATCAGTTACCTGTGTGTACGAGAACCAGCTCTTCATCCACTCATCACCAGCTTGTTACAGCATTTAGTGCGAGAGCTAGTCTAGCTCTAGGAAATCTTCCTTGTTGATTGTTTTTCTCCATCTGCCTTTGAGCCCCTCTGGCGTTCTCGCTTGCATTCCCTCGGTCAGGAGAACAAACATTCTCTGTGAAAAACCTGTGTGCAAGAAAACTCACCTGTGGATTCTCGCTTACCTCTTCTATAATATAATAAATCTAGTGGAGCTGGTACCTCTCTCAGTGTCTGCTTTTGGGTCCAACTAACCTATACCAATTATGACACAGAATGAATTGAACTGAGATCTATGGGTCAGTTCTGCAGTAGCAAAGATGGTGGGGGAAGGATAATGTCTCTGTTAAATATAGAAGTTCTGATTGAAATTTGTGGCCGCTGCTATATGATTTGACATTTGAGGGAATGTGGATGACATAAGGTTTCCTATGTCAAATATTTCATCCCTGGCTTCTGTGGCCCCATGTGTCTCCTAAGAGGATGCACAAATCCCTTGGGAGTAATATATATGGAGCTACCTGCTGTTGTGACCCCTCGTGACAAGGGAGCAGCCAAGTTTAGCAGGGGTGGCTGTAGCTCAGGAGGTAGAGCAAGTCATCTAATAATTGGTCAGTGGTTCGATTCCTGGCTGCTCCAGTCTGCATGTCAAAGCATCCAGCAAGATGCTGAACCTCAAGTTGCTCTCCGATGTGTTCATTGCAGTGTGAATATGTGTGTGTGGATCTTATATAGAAAGCGCTAAGGTGTTAAAAAAAAAGTGCTTGTATAAATGGGTGAATGAGGCATGTTGTATAAAGTGCTTTGAGTGCTCAAGTAGAGTAGAAAAGTGCTATATAAGAACCAGACCATTTATCGACATGATAGCATCAAGCTCCATTTTCAAGCTCCAGAGACTGGGATAGCATCACACATTTGCTGCAGATTTGTTGGCTGCACATCCACAATCTGAATCTCCATCACATCCCAGTGGTGCGCTATTGGATTGAGATCTGGTGGCTGTGGAGGCCATTTGAGTACAGTGAACTCATTGTCATGCTCAAGAAACCAGTTTGAGATGATTTGAATTTGTCTGCAAGAAGAAGAATGTTGTTTTATCAAGCAGCCATCAGAAGATGGGTACGCTGTGGTCATGAACAGATGGACACGGTCAGCAACAGTACTCAGGTAGGCTGTTTAAATGATGCACAAATGTGCCAAGAAAATGCCCCCACACCATTACACCAGCACTTGCAGCGTGAATGGTTGAAACTAGTCGGGATGGATCCATGCTTTCATGTTGTTTACACCAAATTCTGACCCCACCATCCGAATGTTGCAGCAAAAATCAAGACTCATCAGACCAGGCAACTAGAGATGGCTGAGTGGGAAAATTCCAGTAGATCAGCAGTTTCTGAAATACTCAGTCCAGCCTGTGTGGCACCAACAGCCGTGCCACTTAAATCACCTTTCTTCCCCGCTTTGATGCTCAGTTTGACCTTCAACGGCCTGTCTTGACTGTGTCTATATGCTTAAATGCACTGAGCTGTGGCCACACAATTGGTTGATTAGATATTTGCATTAACGAGCTGTTGAACAAGTGGTACCTTGATTATCAAAGATTATTTCAAAATCACTGCACATGCACAGTGTGAATTTATACAGTCAACTGAATACAAAGAATTATTACCCCACAGTGGGGTGCAGTTCTGGTGTATCTCTGTTTTTGTTGTCCTCATTAGGTCAGCGCTGGCACTTTTCCCCTCTGGATATTTTTTGCACATTGTGTTGTGCATGCCATGAGATCTGAAAAAAAAAAAAAACCCATTGTAATCGAAAGCTTTGTATCTATTGTGTAGCCTGTTTTTGAATTAACGACTGTCGGTTTACATTCCCTTCAAAGAAAGCGAAGATTTGTTCAAAGCAGTAAACACTGAGTGGAACTTTCCCAGTGTATCAGATGCATTTAGTGAAGGATGCTTTCATGTGTGATGTCTGAGCCTGCGTGTGTGCAGAGGGGGGAGCGTGTTCAGGGTTGGGCAGGAGAATTTTCTCTTTAATCTCCTAAATTATTCTGAACTCACATGTGGGTATAAAAACTTATAAATTACAAATGCCTGCGCTGAAATGTTGTGAAGGATGTGCGAGCGGAGATCGTTGACAGATGATGCTGTAAACTTTTTTCCCTGAGCTGACAGATGTTTCCATTTCATCAGATTTTATTGGTTGTTTTCAGACGAAGCTAATATGTCCTATTAATATTGACAAAATCATGTAAGACCTTTGCTAATTCACAGCGCTGACTTTCCCATTTGTGTGATAAAGACCTGGGGAATAAGGCCAGCGTGGGAGTGGGAAAGTGTGGGAGGATCACCCGTGGCTCATTAATATTTCACCAACGATAAGGCTGGGTGTCACTCTTGCTCGTCACCACGGTAATGAGCGCGCACTGCCCTCTTAAAGATCAGTTTATTATTCAGCTGGGCGCAGCAGAGACTCAAAGATACCGAACGTGTTTCACACTAATGTGTGAAAATCTCTCCCAAGGTCAGACAAATGCAAATGGTGTGAATGATATTAGTGAAGCTGCAGTAGTTATGAGTGGGAAGGATTACCTGCGTTAAACTGAAGGTGCTCATTTTAATAAATACCATCGCACACAACTTCAAACCAGGAAATTAAACATTAACATTTCAAGTGCTGAAGTGAAGCAGTGTCTTTCAACAGCAAGGTGTGTTTCCTTGATTACCTGCACATCTGCTCAATATTCCCCTGGTCCCTTGAGTCAGTTCATTGTACGGCCCCGTTATAGGTTAATATTAATCTGCACTTCCACCTTTGCTGATATGATTTGAATGTGGGAAGATCCATTGCGTGGATGTGTTTTTACTGAGGAATTCTTGCTCTTACGCACTCGTGTTGCGGAAACTTAATTCATGTACTTTTATAATACATGGTTTCAAATTTCTTAATATTGAATCATGCATGTAAAGTTGCATGTAATTTCACTTCATGTTCTGTTTTGTTTTTTCCCCATTTTTACATCTCCCACCTAGTGCAGTCGAGCCATATAATTAATTACGCTGCTCCAGAAATACATACGCAAAATACGGCTTCAGTGTTTTTTGTAGCTGATCAGAGTTAATGAGCCAATTTAACTCATTACACCACCTGACTGTTCTCATGTAAATAGACACACTGTAGCGATTTAAAAGTAACACCTTTGTGAATGTTAGCAACAATTAGGACGCATGGGTTTATTTATATAAAGCTAATAATTAACTTGTGAGACGCACTAATTAAGGAAGAGGTGGTGACTGAGTGCATTCAGTGTAGCTGATTTGTCAACAACATTGTGCTCTGTGAGGCAAAAAGCAAGAAAAGATAGATCATATGGTTTTATTTATTACATGTAGTTTTACAATACTATTATATAATTTATCATTCTTATTAAAATCTTATTATACTTTAGCTTGACATTGGGTATTTATGTAAAATACAGACAGCTTTGCCTAAATGAAAAGCTCCTAGCATAATACATAGAGTGGTATTAACATTTGTTTAATAAACAAGTATTTGGCACCAAATAATATGTATCTCAATCAGATATTTTAGAGTAGCTGTTTAAGTTGTTTTTACTTTATATAGTGATTTTTATTTATTTATTTTTTTAAATACTGAGAGGCTATTTTTTTAATTTGCAAAAAGTTAAACTGGGAAAGTACAAATTTATCAAAAAGGTTAGCGTGAAAAAACTGCATGCATAGATCAGCTTCAGAGGTGTAAACAGTTTGAGCTTATATAAAGTAAGAAAAGTTCTTCCTGAAATATCATAATGTAATTACTGACAGTACATTTGGTACTTGAATGTGATTGATGTAGCTGAGAAGTCTTACAAATCTACTGGCAGGCTACTCAGACTGTTTTTTTCTACTCACACAGCTCTGGCTGAAAGATAAATACAACTCTCGTATTCTCTGAAATGCACCCTTGTCATGAGTGAACCCTCATCTGCTCAAAGGCATCGGGCCCAAGATTATTCATCTCTTTAAAAGTCCATCCGTTAAACGCCGTCAGCCTGTTTGATTTCAGTCCCGGCTCTGGCAGCGAGCCGCTCGGGTTGGCTCGCAGGTGTCTGGGTGCTCACTCAGTTGCCGACATCAACCGCATCGCTCACCCTTTGGTCCCTCAGCTCATGAACTGCGTATAGCCCTCTGCACCCGTTACTATGACATCCATCCAGATCCTCATGGCCTCGGGGGATGGGGCCACCATGTAGTAAAGTCGGTCGTGAGTTTTCACACAGAAGGTCAAAGATGGATTAGGGCTCTGGGAAAAAAATCATAGAGAGGGGGGTTATCGAACTGAAAGCTGCACCTGTTGCTTTTTCCAGGCATTTTTCAGAACAACAGAAAATATAAAAATGAATAAAACAGTTACACAAAACTGTGTGTTGCACCTTTTGTAAGTAAAGATGAATATTGAAATTAACAAAATGACTTATTTAAACCTTCCCATTGCCCTGAAAATAATGAAAGGCAGATATTTGGCAGTAAAAATCTAGTTTTATACTAAATTTAGGATCTCTTTTTTTTTTTTTAAAGGCACCCAGCACTGCTTGTTAAAATTAATTTTATTATAGGCATTTGTAATAGATCCAATTCACAATCTTCACTTAAAAAAAAAAAAAAATGTCGGTTTGTGTGCGGATTCATTTGTGATTTTAAAACGTACAGTATGAAGCATTGTTTTGGAGTTGAGCACATCACAAACAAATCCACCCAGGCTTTTCATGAATTTACACCTGATTGTCATGCATGCAAAATATTATAAAATAGTCGGTGAAGTTCTGAATTGTAAGTGATGAAAAAAAAAGAGCGTTTACCTTGGTGGCGCTGCGTAGGTGATCATAATAAACCTCTTCGATCGCCTGAAAGTAAATGAGCCCTTTCAGCTTGGTCTCATGCTTGTCTGAGAAGGAGAAAAAGAAAATAAATATATTAAGAGACATTACATTACATCTTGTACTGATGCAAGACCTCTGCCAGCCCAAGCACCAGACGGGAGAATCAGCCAGGGATACATGGGTAATAATAACAATGGACTGATGGAGTTTATTCTTACCTGAAGACTACAGGAGACATTTGGTGACCAAACAAATTTCACATTATAATCTCTGTTCTGTTCTTGTATTTACAGTATTTTATTTACTTTACTTATTAGTCCTGATATAGGAGAAACTAAACCAGAGGAACAAAAACTGTACCCCTCCTTATGGCTTTTAAAATAAAGGAATAACTGGGATCAGTACACTGTGAGTCCCAGCAGGAAAGTTTAAGACGGCTGAAGGATCAGGAGCATAAAAGCTGAATGATACTGTCCCTTATTCAAAGGTAAAGAAACTACACTTTAGTACTCACTGTGTTGATTTCACTTTAAAACCAATTTTTATGTAATTACTAACTGCTTTTTGCTAATTTTTGTCCTCTGGTCTAAGTTGCGCCACGCCTGCCTGCTGATTGCATTCCTGTGTTAGTCCTTAGCTTTTCAATGAATTTCAGTCTGACTATTGATTAAGTATGTGATTCCCCCTTTTTTTAAGATCAAGCTTTGGCACATTTTTCCCCATCTTTCTTTTTAACAGTCACTTGACTTAATACAATTTGACAAGCTCAAACTTTCCCCAGGGTCTGAGCAGTTTAGTAGTAAAAGGCAGATATTTTTGAATGGGTGGGGTTTGTTTGTTGTATTGGATCTTCTTCAACAGGAAATGTGCCTTTTTCTAATCTTAGTCTTATGGCTTACATCTAGATGGAGAACGCAGACAAAAAAAAAAAAAAAAAAAAATGAGGAAAAAGGTGTTTAATTTTTTTTTTTCCCAGCAACACACAATCCATGAATAGGTATGAGCAGTGCCGTATCTGAGCAAAAATTAATTAAAAGTGCAAGTCTATTTCAAGCTATGCCTGAAGTCTTTACCATCCTATTAATTTGACTTGTTTTCTTCAGTTGTACTTTCTGGATTGTCTCTGTGTTTTCTGTAGCTTTTCCCCTTCTGGCGAGGTTGAGAATTTTTATAAATCTTAAAAGAAAAGTCTCTTTTGAATACTACATATGATCCTTCTGTTCAACATTTTCCTTCAAGCAGGTCAGACCTTCTGTCCGGTCCTTTTTTTTTTTTCCCCCCTCTTCCCACAGGATCGCTTTAAGCCTTTTAAAAATCACTAAGTGAAACCTGCACATGAAGCTCATTGGATGCAGTTGGTTGGTTGACAGGATTTTCTAGTTTGGGGCTAAACTACAGGCATTTAAGTGTAAAGGAGAATGTCTTCAAATAAAATCTGCTAAAACAGTTTCTGGATTCCAGTCTTGCTCGAATAACAGTGGTCTTTTTCTTTTAGTCTCTTTCATGCAAACTGGAGTGCCCAACTGAGAACCAAACATCCACCAACAATTAAAAGCAGTCTTTTGAAATGCGTCCGGCACGTCTTCTTGCTTTCCCCTTTTCCATAAAGTCAAATCTGCTTAGTAATGAGATAAATGTTTTTGAAATGTGAGTTTCGTTTTATTAGTCACGAACAAGCCAGGAGCTAGCCTCCTCCCCAAGAAAAACACATCCAGAGAAAGTATTGCATCTTATTTCATCACCGTCATCACCATCATCTTCGTCAGGAGTGAGGGGGTGAAAAGGCTAGGCGAGTGAGCGGAGAGAGAGGAGCAAAGAGAACCGGGGGTAATGAAAACACACTCGGATTCTATTTTGAACCCGACTGTAAAATAATGGCTCAAAACATGCTTTTGAATTATTCAGAAAACTAATTGTTCTCGATTCAGATTCAGAGGACAGTCTGATAGACGTGAATTACAAACAGTTTTAACACACGGGAACAAGGCGAAAAACACCACTTAGAGTCACTTTAATTAGCATTCGCTCACAGGTGAATAAACACAGAAGTGTTTGGGACACAAGTTGGTGCAGTAAGGGAGCAGAGTGTGCGTTTCTCAGAGGAGCCTCAGCACTGCTGTGGGGTGGACTGAATAAATCAGGTCAGGGCCTGGTGTACAGTAAGGAACCTTTTTTTTTTTTTTACCAAAAGGTATTTTGATCACTTGGTGCTGAAAGTTTTTCTGTGAATGAGCCCAGAGGCTAACTTGACAAACCAAACGAGGAGGAGCACAGCATGATCCTTCTACAGAGACTCAAAGAAAGTTTACATAAAGTCACACTGTTAGTCCTTCATACTTGTTGGTGATGAGGGCGCTCAGCAGCATTTAACAGACACTGTAACTTTTAGGCCTCAGAGGAAGGAGGAAGGAAGGGTGGGTGGAAGTTTTTCCCCTTCAGTTGCTCTTGAAGTGCTATTTGAAGATTCTGAAGTGGACTTTGAAAGACAGATCCAATGAGCAGGCTGTGTCTGTGCAGTCAACAAGAATGTAAAAAACACTAACACAAGGATTAGTACACTAGTACATAAGGCGCCGTCAGTGCTGAGGAATAATTGCACTGTGACAGTCTCAGGAGTGACTTCAAGCTGAAACATATCTCAGCTGCTACCTGCTGACCTGCTGTTTAAAAGAAAAAAAGCTGAAGTAGCTCCACGAATACATTGATGTAAACATTTAAAAACATGTTAATATAAACACCACATATGTATGAGTATTGCTTCACGTGTCCCTGTTTCTGTTCTCCATATTATATGGACCAGAGGACGGCAGCGTGAGTGAACAACAAAAAAAAAAATCTACTATCACAACCAGAAATGTCCTTTTGAGGGCGGGAGGAATCGAATCAGAATGTGCCTAATGACTGAACTGCATCCTCGCAGTTATGATGCCAGTACAGCCGTTAGCTCTTTTTTTGTTTTTTTAGGGTAGCATTAGTTTGATGCCATCCTGATAGCTGTGTTTTCTATCTTTGTCATTTACTTTCTTATGTGATGCAACATCTTGGTGTGTTGTCTGTCTTGAGCTGCAGGTGTAAGAGTCTGTTTTTATTTCTGCTCTAATGAAGACCTTGTAAGTTTTGAACTTGCTGGTGTTTAAATAAAGTCTTTAACTATAACTCCCCTTTGTGCACAGTTTGGAATGTTTTCTTTTCTGTGAGCAGCGTTTTTTATCTTTAAAAGTACCTTAAGGGCGCCTGCGTTCACTGCGAGCGTGAGACTGAGTGAGTACACTTGAAGAAAAGCTTCATTATAAATTGGAAAGCTGAATTCACATTTAATGGGGCACCAGATCACAGGATAGATTAGCTTCAAATACTCCAATATACCAGCTGTGAACTTGAAATACTGGCTGGCGATGTGTAGTTTTTTGTGGGGGTTTTTGTGGTTGATGGTCTTGTCTGACTTGTTATCTTGAATACATGCGCGTTGTTCTCAGGCCTCTTGAATAACTGAGGCTCGACTTTCTCTTAATAATAAAAACCTCCCCTCGTTTATTTCTTACCCACGTAATAACAGAAGTTCCTCTTGAGACGGTCAAAAACGAACCAGCGTTTCTTCCAGGATTTGAATTTGCCGCCCATCTTCACCAGGTGGCCCTTGCACATTTTCTCTGAAAGGATGACGAAGGGGCAGGTATCTATGTTGTGGCCGCACGACTCCACGTGGGCACGCAGGTCAAACTCCTCCTTGCGGTTCGGCAGATAGCGCGTCATTGGACGGGCCTGCGAAGAAAACCCCTGATATTGCTTCAACGCTGCTTACCAAAGTTTTGTCAGATATGGAATTAATCAGAAGACTTCACGAGATTTCCTTTCAAAGCCGTGAGAACACAAGATGCTGCCTTCATTTGGCATCATGACGGTCCACCTGGCAAATCCACTACTTCTTTTGAAGCCAGAAGAATATCTGGCTGCTTAGCTGCCAGATATTCTTCTGCCATATACTACCATTTTCTGTTAGTACCATTTAAAGCTGGCAGAGTAGTGTACAGTGCTTTATTTTGTGCTAAAACAGCTGTTTCATGCATCTGAATATGATGCTGATGAGAATGTGTACTAACAGCAAAATTGCAGGACGCATCAAACTGAAGGGCTGAGTGACAATTGTTTGTAGTCTGGCTTCTATAAGCATTCACTGCTACATTAGTCATTTAAGCTGTATAGGAGTCTTAATTGGACACCCGAAATCAAAGTCTGGAACTGACAACAGGCTGATCTCTATGTATTTCTTATCAAGTCTACTATGATGGATGCTGGTAAACACAATCAGCCAGGATTAAAGCTTCAAGTATGTGTATATCATACTTCCATCACCACCACTAATAACTTTCTCTCTGTTCTTCCCTTCTCTCTGTTCACCCTCCCCTCCATTGTCTCCCCAGTCTCTCCCTTCCTTGACGATCTTTGATCTTCATATATACCCAGCCTCTCTTTAGTGTCTCGTCTCTCATCCTCTCCCCCAAGTCTCCTAACCCCTCCCTCCTCTCTTCTCTTCTCCTCTCCTCTCTCTTCTTCCCACCACCCGTCTCCACCTTCTGTTCCACTGACCTGGGAGAACTGCTTCTCTCTCATCTTCACCTCCTCCTCCACCAGCCTCTGCCTGTGGGCCGTCTCATCCTGAAGCCTCCTCTCGGCCTCCTCTCGCCTCCTCCGCTCCTCCTCTAACATCTGCCGCCGAGCCTGCACCTCCCTCTCCTGGGAGCATCGGGGCAGGAGAAAGAGACACAGATGGAGAGAAGAGAAGAGAAAATAATGGGGGAAAGGGAGACGGAGAGAATATGTTAATGGTAGGCAAATATTGCAATACAAAGAAAATGACTGTCAGAAGATGCTCATGAGAATTCAAGTCCCAATCCAGGGTTTTGTAAAATATATCCCTTAAGTCTGTGTATGTAAAAGTAAGCTTTGCTGATGTAAAATGATCCTTTGCAGCTTTCAGAAACTTACATATGGGTCTACTTTGTTTCCACATGAGGAAATAATACAAAGGTAAACACAATAATTACAACTTCATTTCACCACATCTTAAGCTCACCGATCACTTTGAACGCTCGTATAGGCAAGTTTTTATCTGCTGAGCAGGAGGAACACAGGAGTTTTTGCAAACTCAAAGATAGGATGTGTTGACTCTCAGTGGAACTGGATTATTTGGTGATCAGAGTTATTTGTTTATTTTATAAAATTTGCAAGCCAATGATTTTTATAAAAAACTGTAACAAACAATAGAATGTCTGATTTTTTTTTTTTGCAGTGAACATCACTTTGATTATTTTAAATCATATTATGATATTCAGAATATTGCTATGGTTTTAATAATATTGTACCAGTAGACTGCAGCTGAAGAGGTGCACCCACTGATCGGTTCACCTTCTGGCTCCTCCAGTCTGCAGGTAGAAGTGTCTCCAGAGCAAAATTTCTCCTGATGTATCACAGGTGTGTGTGTGTGTGTGTGTGTGTGTGTGTGTGTGTGTGTGTGTGTGCGCGCGCGCGCGCGCGCGTGCGTGCGTGCGTGCGTGCGTGTGTGTGTGTGTGTGTGTGTCTGGTAAAAAGAATGTGGCTTGCAGTGTAAATGTAAATGCAAATCTCTATATAAATGTAATCATTTTAGCCATATAACACTGGACTAACTCCTGCTGCAACCAGGATTTTTTTTTTTTTTTTTTTCCCCACACACACGTCTCCCTGGCTATAGTCATATTTTAATAGTTATCACAAACATTATTATTACTTTGATATAGTCAGTGCTTATACCTAAAAACAGCATAAATATGCATCACTTGTACAGAGATGAGGTGATTACTTCAGGTTCACCACCTGAAACAAGGGCTCTAACTGCTGACTGTGGCATCAATTTTATCAGCTGCCAATTACTTTCTTTTCAATTAATCCTTTTTCATTTTGTTTACACAGTAATTGAACATAATGAAATAAATCCTAGATGTAATTTCCAGCAGCCCAAGAAGACAAATTCAAACAGATTTTTTTTTTTTTTAAATTTGAGTATAATCAAGGTTACTATAGCTGTAAAGGCAACTAAACTAGAATTGGTGGGGAACAACATTTCAGCCAACTGAAATTAAACTAAAAACTAGCTATATGTGTAACAGAAAAAGGTTAAAAACAGTAAAACAAGCAATATAAAAATGCATAACTTTAATAACTCTGGTATATTCAGTTTACTGTTTATTACATATGATACAGGAAAGTAAACCTTCATATCTGATTTGAAGATTTTTACTTAAAAAAAAAAAAAAAAGACAAAAACAGCTGATTATTTAAACTGATATCACCTAGGACTGACTGGTGTGACTGTTTGTTGCAGCTGTGTATAAGCTTTTGGGAGTGAGGGGATTCTGATGTCCAGCCTCGTCAAAATGGAGCCTCTTTTTTTTTTTTTTTTTAATGTCAGAGTTAAAAGTTCTCAAAACTCACTCTGTTCTCAATCAGTCGGGCTTTCTCCTGCTGTGCTTCTTTCAGCATCTTTTCCATCTCTTCTATCCTCTGGGCCTCTAACCCACAGGCGCTACAACACACAGAATGAAGGAGCATGTGATGACAAAAGAGTAAACAGACATGCCTGGAAACCAAACAGTGGAAACAGCAGGAGAGCGAGACGCAGTCATTAACATCACCAAACTTAACTTCACAGCATAACTGGAAACTAGATCTGGCTGGTGTAGCAACAGTCGGTGTACCTCAGAGGCACGTGAGCAGGCATGTAAGAAAACATGTTGTCACGGGAACAAAGCGGCAGTGACCCTTCTAAGAGACGGGGCAGACTTGAGTGTTCCCATGGAAACAGAGCCAGCCTCTCACCTTTCTGGGGTACAGGCGGAGTTGCCGGTGGAGACGCTGGTCTCCATGCTGTCTGAGCTCTCCAGACTCAGGGTGTCATACGCCTGGTTGCCACTGGGTGGCGGCTGGTGATGCAGGATGGAGTGATGGACTGTGGGAGATGCATCTGTGCAGGCAGAGAGGGTGCAGAGTCAGGTGTGACAGACTTACACCACCCTCTACTGATGGTGCCAAGTCATTGCTACTTTTAGATTAAAATCACATGCAGACCACAAGGACACAGAGTACACCACAGCCACAACATAGACTGTAGTAAAAGGTGGACATAGCCACTGTGACATCACCTACTGGTTTGTGAAGATCCATTATGAAGTAATTTCACCATTATGGCATTCATCATTTTTGTTTGTTTTTTTTGTTTTAGACAGAAAATAAAATAACTGGATGAGAGGGTGTAATTCTAAGTCATCAGCCATCACATTACGGTGCATCCATATGCTTTATGGGTACATTTCACAAATACCAATACACAGATCTATTAGTAAGATACAAATAAAATCCTTGTATTTCACTCACCAAGAATGGGGCCCAAACTTTTTGGATGAGTTGCTATTAATCACACAGCAGTCTATTCAGATAATCACACGAAAAATGTCTCCAGCACCAAAAAAAGCACGGTCACAAGGTTCAGTGATGCAAATTAATGGTAAAGGAGAACAGAGCAGCCAGCTACCGGCTACAGTTTCTTGTGTCGGCATTCACCAGTCTGTCAAAACATCCAAGCCCCTAATAATAATAATAATAATAATAATAATAATAATAATAATGACTAATACATTTTGAACAAAACAAAACAAAACAAAAAAAACACCTTACAGCTGTCATATAGAGACCAAAAACATTTTTGGCGCCAGGCTGATGAGGTGTCGATTTTGTCTCTGAAGATGACCATTTTAACATGTGAGCCAGTTGGAATTGACTCGTTTTTTTGGAGCCGAGTGACCACTGGAAGAACTGCAGGTTTTGGCTCATCACATGAAGTGTTACTATTCTAAATAGGCCTTATCTTGTGTACTGCTGGCACATCATTCTCAAAGGTTTTCCCAGAGGGGATTTGGTAGATCTCTGTATAACTTCTGAATGGTACAAGAACAAACCCTTCAGTAAAAAACTTTTGATTGCAGATAGGGAAGCTGGCGTGTGATTACCCAAGACCTGTTTTTGAAGCTTTAACCTGAGCATTTTGACCAATGCAACCGTAACGTTTGCGCTGACGTGCTGTATTTGTAAGTTAAGATTTTAAGTCATAGATATCGACATTAAGTTGCACCAGTTCATTACTTAATTTTAGATGGTATTTTTTTGTAATAAAAGCTTAGAAAATGTGCTGTTTAAATACATAAATTGTCTCATTAAATGTGCACTAATTTACCTAAATGTACAATAGAACAAAGTGCAGTAAAAAAATAAATAAATAAATAAAAATAAGCTAAATGTGTATTCTGAACATTTTTTTTCTGCAGGAAAATGTACATCTCTCAAAATGATCAAATGAATAAAAAAAAAAAACATCTGCATCAGTTTTGCCTTGAGAGCAAAAGGCTATACTCTTCATCTATGTTCCAGAATAAGTCACAGTCTGTTTATCTGTTTAAAGTAGCTGTGGGCATTCAAGCTGAGACCATGCATAGATTGAGGGGCTCCATTACCTCTGCTCGGCAGAGCCAGTTGCCTTCTGGAGTCCATCTCCAATGGGTTTGACATCTCTCTCAGCGCTAAGTGTAACCCCTAAGAACACATAAAAAAGCATCAGGAAGGGAACATTTTACTGATTACAGTTCAGCTGTGTGAAACTGACCTTTGTGGATGCATTTTTCTCCTGTGCAGCACCACTGCAGTGTGGCAGTGCAGTGGTGCTTCTGTTTGATGATCCCTGTCCAACTTCACCATCAGATTTGGATTTTGACAGCTGAGAGAGGAAAAACCGCTTACTCAGTCAGTTCCCAAATGTACAAAGGTTTTTGTGTGTTTTATGACCTGCACTTGAACAGCATTATGGTTTTTCATTGTGTGCTTTGTGTTGTGTTTTGTGTATTGTGTTTTATTTTAGGTATGTCAACAGAATGTTTTGTTTTTTCTTATCTTAATTTAACTTACATGTTGTTTGGAAGAACTGAGTTTTAACTTAACCTTTATGCCCACTAGAGGGCTTCCTAGTCTTAAATATATGGGTGGTGGCGTGATTAATGAGATCTGTATTGCTTTAGTGCCCTTTGGCAAGACACTAAAAGATGTAAGAAATTTACCTGCCCATGTCTGCGTGCGGCAAAAGACTTTGCAGGCAGCGGTGGAGGGCATGGCTGAGGCTCTCCAGCTGCCATGATTTCCTGATACCAGCGCTCAAGATTAAGAGGCGGCAATGCATTCCTGCTCAGCTCAGGCTGGCTCTGCGGTGATGTAAAGCGTTCAGCCAAAGGAAAAAGGGAGCAGTAGAGCAACGGCATCAATAACAGAAGCATCAGGCAGGTAGGAAAGACCGTGGACTAGTCCTTGTGACAATATCAAGCTAGGACAGCAAAGATCATCATAGCAATTCAGTGGATGGCTGCAAACTGTGCACCATTAACAAGAATGAACAAACCTGTGCAGAGAGAAAGGAGGAAGGACCACGTGCAGTTGTGTGGCATGAGAGGGTGGATTCAGAGGAGGCAAGTTGGAATGATGGCATAGAGGAGGAGGAGGAAGAGGAGGTATCAACTCGCTGCATCCCAAAGATCTGACTTAACTGACTAACTGTGATGTACTCCTTCACACAGAAACATGACGTACACACAAAACAAAACAGGAAGAGAGCAGAAAGTAGAAAAGAAAGTCAAGAAAGACATCTGGAGATAATGTTAACATACTTTGTTGGGTTTTAGTACTATGACAAATCAGAGAAATGTATGACAGAGAGCAGAAAAGGGATCTACCTCAGTTGGCAGAGCAGGAGCCACAGTGAGGGAGAGGCAGTGGAGAGCAGCAGGAGAAGAAGAGTGAGGCTGCATGTAAGCATTTCCATACATCCTATAGACATCAGACATCCTGAGGTACTCCTGCATCAACAGCCACAGCACAAGAAGGCTGAAGTAGTAGTACTCACTTAATTCTAAAGATTCACAAAGCAAACCTGAGGAAGTCTCAACACACTCCACTACTCTTTGAAAGAAATATTAACGCCTTTACAGTTTAATCATCAAAGATCATCACGGAAACCTCAAACCATCAGCAGATGTAGAGAAAGGCAGAAAGTTGGCCTACCAACAAACACACTGCAAGCTTGCTGCTGTTTGTCAGCATATGCTACAACACACCGTCATGCCCATTTTTATTGCAGAAACACAAGTGTTAGGATTTGTTAGGTTCTCTTGAGATTTACCTCTTGTAGCCTGACAGGATAGAGTTCAGGGGAGGGGATGTGAGAGGATGAGGAGGAGAAGGAGGCAGAGGAAGGACAGGGACTATGAGGAGAACCATCCACATAAATAAGGTTGGGTTCGCTGATGTGAAGCAATTCCTGTTTAAAAAGTTGACCTAAGTAAAAAAAAATCCACTTTTGCAGTAATTTTCCTTCAGCTCAGACGCCACTGGTGGTTGCAACATGATGCCTCGCATGTACCTGCTCACCTCTTTCATGCTGCTGTCACTGCACTTTGGAAAGTTTCGCCCTCCTGTCAAGGTGTTGTACTTCTTCTCCAGGACACACAGCTTGTCTTGCTCCTGAAAGTCAGAACCAACGTGGACATTTGAGTGTTTCGCAAGAAGTCATAAATATATGCAATGCACTTAAGAGCGGGTTCATGAACAGTGAACAGTGACAATCTAACCTTTTGTAACAGATGCAAAGTCACTATCCTGTCCTTTGCCAACCTTTCACAGTCTTGGGATGCCTGTAACCCCAACTGCTTCACCTGAGTTTCTAGAGCAGCCATCTTCTCCTGCAAATCAAACATGACCGGTTTCTTGATATCATGATGGCAGTCAGCTTGTACACACACATTATACATGTTTATCCCATTCATGTATCCCCACCTTCCTCTTGGCCACGCTACCGTGATACTCAGCTCGCTCTTGGAGCAGCTGTGAGCTCTGAGCTTCCTTCTTCTCCTCTAGGCGGCTCTCTTCCTCCAGCTGGCAGAACTCCATCTCCTCAAACTGCTTGGTCCCAGACTCCAGAGCTTCAGCTTTCTGTGCACATACAGATTTACATATAGGTTATCAACTGTTTGAGATCCATGAAATTTAAGATGAGGCTGGTCGCATCCTATGTAGTATTTTTGTTAACAAAATGCCAATGAAAAGACCAAAAATAATATTGTATTCAAAGCTTCATACATGTTATTATTCTGAGTGTTATATTTCTTTTTATTCACGTTTGCTTATTTGCCAATGCACCATGTAGCAACACTTCATGGACTGCACATAGAAAGTGGATGAAACTTCTGGGTCTAAAAATTTTAACCACTGTGGAAGTACCTTAAACCTGCAATATTTCTAATGGCCAACAGGAGGCGACTTCTCTAATTGCAAAAACAAGCAAACTATATACACTGCTCAAAACAGTTAAAGTAACACTTTGAAAACACATCACATCTCAATAGTGAAAAAAATCATGCTGGATATTTATACTGATATGGACTGGATAATGTGTTAGGAATGAAAGGATGCCACATCGTTTGATGGAAATGTAAATTATCAGCCTACAGAGGGCTGAATTCAAAGACACCCTGAAAATCAAAGTGAAAAAAATGATGCGGCAGGCTTGCCCAGTTTGCAGGAATTTCATTGCAGCAACTCAAAATGGTACTCAGTAGTTTGTATGCACCACACATGCTTGGATGCATGTCTAACAACATCGGGGTATGCTCCTAATGAGACGACAGATGGTGTCCTGGAGGATCTCCTCCCAGATCTGTACCAGGGCATCACTGGCCAGCCTGAGGTGCAACCTGGTGGTATCAGATGGACTGAAACATAATGTCCTAGAGGTGTTCTATTGGATTTAGCTCAGGTGAGTGTGGGGACCAGTCAATGGTATCAGTTCCTTAAGGATGAAGGAAATGCCTGCATTCTCATGCCACATGAGGCCAGGCATTGCCAGCACCAGGAGTAACCCAGGACCCACTGCAGCAGCGTATGGTCTGACAATGGGTCCAAGGATTTCTTCCTGAAACCTGATGGCATTCAGGATGCCGTTGCCTAGCCTGTAGAGGTCTGTGCGTCCCTCCTTGGATATCCCTCCCCAGACCATCACTGACCCACCATCAAAACGGTCATGCTGAACAATGTTACAGGTAGCATAATGTTCTTCACCGCTTCTCCAGACCCTTTTACATCTGTCACGTGTACTCAGAGTGAATCTACCCTCACCTGTGAAAAGCACAGGGCACCAGTGGTGGACCTGCCAATTCTGGTATTTTATGACAAATGCCAATTGGGAGCCACGGTGCCGGGCAGTGAGCACAGGGCCCACTAGAGGACATCAGGCCCTCAAGCCACCCTCATGAAGTCTTTCTGATTGTTTGGTCAGAGACATTCACACCAGTGGCCTGCTGGAGGTCATTTTGTAACTCTGGCAGTGCTCATCCCATTCCTCCTTGCTTAAAGGAGCAGATACCAGTCCTGCTGATGGATTAAGGACCTTCTACGGTCCTGTCCGGCTCTCCTAGAGTAACTGCCTGTCTCCTGGAATCTCCTCCTTCCTCTTGAGACTGTGCTGGGAGACACAGCAAATATTCTGACAATGGCACGTATTGATGTGCAATCTTGGAGGAATTGGACTACCTGTGCAACCTCTGTAGGGTTCAGGTATCACCTCGTGCTACCAGTAGTGATACTGACTCTAGCCAATGCAAAACTATTGAGAAAAAAAAAACAAAACAGAAAAGATGAAGAGGGGAAAAAACGTCAGTGGCCTCCACCTGTAAAACTATTCCTGTTTTGGGGGTTATCTTATTGTTGCCCCCCTAGTGCACATGTTGTTAATTTTATTAACACCAAAGCAGCCAAAACTGATTAACAACCCCCTCTGCTACTTAACTGACCAGATCAATATCCCAGAAATTTAATTAACTTGATGCTATACTCTGATTAAAAAGTGCTTTAATTTTTTTGAGCAGTGTATAGCAGCTCTATGGGAAACCACCTTTCTGCTCACATGATCCATGCCCTCCATAAACATTTTCAAGTCATATCCAATACACCGCAGCCCCAATTAGATTCAGAAATAACAATAAGCTTTAGGTGTGCCTACCTTGCGACACCCAAGTCGCTCAAGGGTGGGCATGCAGCGTCCTTTGGTTTCACAGCGAGCTACCCTTTCACGCCTGCTTTCAAAAATCTAAGATGGCATCGGCCAAAATGCTTCAGAAACAGGAATTCACAAAACAGTTCTGGCCGTTTAATATTATGTGAACTACGCGCATCTCTGGCATACAGTTTAAGCAATAAACCTAGCTGCCACATATCAATCCACAGCTGAAAATAGTCCCCAGCGGATGCTGGTCATAGAAATACTGTATGTGTTTCTCACCTTTGGAACTGTTAAACTACATTCTTCAAAAACCTAATTGTACTTTAAATCCTGCTGAAACGTTGTACCACACATATTTTTGCACATACACACACACAATGTTACAGTGGTTTGCTAAGTGTGGCTAAAGGTAGTAATGCTAGCACCAGCAGCCTTGTCCATATGCCTGCACTTAAATGTTTCATACTAATCTGTCTAACCGAAGGGGTCGGCAACCCGCGGCTCATTCAGGCTCAATCTGCGGCTCTGTGCGGCTCGCGGAAGTAAATTATAAGTATCCAATTGAAGTGCATTTTATTTTTGTCAGTTCGGTTTTTGTTGTAGTTTTAAATTGGAACATTACTGTGATCTTGAAATATTAAAATAAAATCATTTTATTTATTTATTTATTTTAGTTTCTCAATATATGCGTCACCGGCTTCCGCTAGTATTTGCGGCTCTCACTGTTTTGTTTTCCGTGGAAACCGGGTTCAAATGGCTCTTTCGGGATTACAGGTTGCCGACCCCTGGGATCGCTCCTTAGGCTGCCTGGGTTTAGTGAAGGATGGCTGCATAACATCTCAGATCCAACTGTTAGCCTGATGTATATGAATTAACAATTGAACCAGATTTCAGTAAGTGTAGCAAAGTTTAAATGTCTGATTAATCATGCACAACTCTAATTTCTTTTGAGTGGTGAGAAGATACGGTCATATTTAAATATGGACACAGTGTTGCTTGTTTTTTCTTTTTCTTTTTCTCTTTTTCTTTTTTGGTCTTTTCATAGAATTCATTGACAAAAGTGACATAGGCAAAACAATATCACTTCAAGTCTGTGACAGATTTAAAAGTGAACTTGAACAAATTGAAATCATTTTCTACTAGAAGGCAAGCAACTTTTTTTTTTTTTAAAAAGCAAAGCTGTTAATAATATTAATAATTATTACTAATTGAGAATGACATTGTCAAGCATCCAGAATGAGGGAATGGCAGCACATAAGCAGCAGACTAAAACTGCTGCTGGAGCGAATGGGTTGCCTGCTGTGGATTAACGCACACAGATAGCGTTAACATAATAAACCTCGTTTATGTAACGAAACACAAGAGCAGAAAATGAGGAAATGCACAGACTGCAGATTTATGAGAAGTTCTGAGTGCTTCGAGACAGAGTCAGTGTTGTTTCTGTGCAGTACTGCAGTATTCTGTATATTATAACTCACTGTTGCCAGCCTGTGGGCTGCGTGAGAACACTGACCCTGCTGAGCTGCTCCTGTAACTGTTCCCTTAGAGACAAGGGGCACTTATCAAACTGCCTCTTCAGCTCATTGTACTCATTCCTCTGCTTTTCCAGGGCCTTCCGCTCAGCCGACACATTAGCCCTCCCCTAAAAACACACAGAAACACACACGTGCACACAATTGTGCCCGCATTCAGACACACATATCACACCAGAAAGATAAATAAAATCACGAGTAACTCATATTCATGCAGTTGAGCTTTAAGGCTGACTGGCAACCAAGGCAGTTAAAGAAGTTCAAGGGGAAGCACAGGCGTTAGGTCAAGTAGAGATGTTAGGGATTGCAATGTTTAACACAGTTATTAAAGTGGAAGCAATTAAAATGGTTTATGCACATCTTTATGTTATTTTAATTATTTTTTTTTTTTTGTAGTTTTGATCACACTCAGCAAGACTTCAGGTTGCTCTTTTACTCTTTTTTTTAAACAGACGTGTTGCACATTTGAGAAAAAGGACAGGTTGTGTCTTCTGTTTTTGACATAAGCAGTGCAAGTCAGTTGAGAAGATTGTCTATACGTATGTACTGTGTATCCAGAATATTTGCACATTCAGGAATGAGTAAGCTTCATGGCTTCAGATGCAGATGTTTAAGAACATGTCATTCACTTGCAGTTTGTACATGTAAAACCAACGCCTACTGGCCAACAAGCAGGATTTCTGCCCACCTTGTCCTTCTCCTTCTGGGTGGCCTTGTCCATCTGGCTGAGTTTGAGCTGTAACTGGGAGATCATTTCATTTTCAGCCTCCACCTGCTCCTGCTCTGCCCGCCTCTCCGCTTGCAGCAGGGCTTGCTCCATCTCCACCTGTAGACAAATATGGAGTCAGAGTCTGCGAGCCAGCAACTGCTGTCAAGTTAAATAAATACTTGAAAGAGCTTTTACTCCTCTCGCTGCATTGGTGAGGTGATATAAGATGAAAGATGAAATATTTCATCGTAACTGACTGTGTGTGTCTGTTGACCTCATGTTTGGTCTCTTGTAGCTGCTGCTCCAGCTCGCTAACTCTGTGCTTCAAGTCATCAACCCTGGCCAAGATCCTGTTCCTCTCCTCCTCCAGGTACATCTGCTGCTGTCCAGCTAACAGCTCTTCACACTGAGTACAGATTTATATATTAATAAAAACAGCACAATGCAAATCTAGCACATCGTTTAACGCTGGCATAAATACATGAATGTGTATTTTACCTCTTGATGTGTGCTCTCTGTGCTGCTAGACTCCTCTCTCTGGATTTCCTCGTCATTTTCTCTCACCCTCTGGTGTCGACCGTCTCCCGGCAGAGCCATCCCACCTCCCAAGTCTGAGCAAAGTCCTCTAGCAGCACCCAGCAGGCCACTCCTCACCAGCTCCACAGAACCATCCTCATGGTTATACTCTGCGCACAAGTTCAGGATGGTCTCCAATCTCTGTCGCTCCTATAGAAGAGATGCAAAATATAAGCATGCCATCTGATATTAGAGACCACCACACTGTAGATTCAAGTGTCCTTGAGTGACATTGTCCCATTTAGGCAGCTGCCCCTCTGCCGCTGGCACAGGACAACTGTAACCTGATAGCAGCGGGGCTGAGTCTGATGCTGTCTGTCTCTCAGGAGGGGGGCTTCATAGTAAAACCTTCCTGAGCTGCTTGGGTTGTTTATGAAAACACAATCTGAAGTAACTGAAAAACAACAAAAATGCAAGATACTGGAAAGCTGTGTTTGCTGGATGCATGTATTTCTTTAGATGTTGCACTTTTTTTTAGAAACATAGTTTTCATCTATTGCATCATGTCACTTGGTTCGACCTTTTGGCATAGTGTCTGTCATTACAGCAGACAATGGCATGTTTGCTTTAAAACCAAAATAGCATAGACTGTGTAATCATCATTCCAGTGAGGAGTCGAGCAAAACGAGGAACAATTGTGTCTGATGCGCTTCTTCCTGCACTCTCAGTTTGTCTGATATATAAAATACTCAGCCAATTACACAACCACCACTTCTGTTGTTGCAATATTTGAGGGAAAGAAGCAGTACTATCAAAACTGCGTGATTCATAATTATTAGCAGATTAGGAAAAAGCCATAAGTATATGGATATAAAGTGAATCTGTACCATAAAATGGTTCAGTAGATTGCAACAGTAGATATTTAAAGCTATATGTTATTTTACTGCTATATGGCAGTAAAATAGGTTTTAAGTTGAATATTTAACATTAATTCTTTCTTTGTTTCACCCTGTGTGTACATCAGAAGACACCATCAATAAATTAGTTTAAATGACACAATGCAAATGATTTTAATACCTCCCAAATATTGTCTCATGGAGCACAGATATTGTGATGAATTATGGATCTATGACTGTATGAGTGGTATCAACCTTCTTTTTCTTTTATTTACTCTTAATGGGTAATAAAGCAAATAAGTGAATTTCATATCTTATAAAAGAAACTTTCTCACTTAACTTCAGCTCACTCAAAAATACTCTGTGACCTCTTCACAGTGGAAGTGGTTCTAAAATTAACCTCTCTATTGCATCCCTTCCTTTCTGACAATGCCTTTTGCTTTTCCTAAGAGCCTGCAGACAGTTTTTTTTTTTTTAAAGTACAAGCATAGGTGGGTTCTGCATCTGTGCCAACTGTGCCAAGAGTGTGGCGAGCCAAAAATAGGATTGTATTTTACTGAGAGGAAATCCTCTCTTTGTCTGTCTCAGCAGGTGTGCAATTTATGTTTTTGAGGGCTTAATCCAAGACTGTGATACTAAAAAACAAGAGCTTATTTGACTTGAAAATGGCTCCCTGCATACCAGTCATTTTATTTGTTTGTACCATTTCACTAATGAATCAAGTCTGTGTGGGGAAATAGAGACCCACTCAGGCATGGATACAGGGAGAAGCTTCACAGAGAAAGTTTCCAGGCAGGTTTGAACCCAGAACCTCCTGCTGTGAAGCGCCATTGCTAACCACCACATAACCACTCAGACCAATGCTAAAATAAATGTGTGTAAAAGGAAAAGAAACTGCCTACTAGAACCCGCTACAGCTCATTAGTTAACTTCTCACTCTTTATAAGCCAA
Organism: Archocentrus centrarchus; assembly: GCF_007364275.1. NCBI lineage: Eukaryota > Metazoa > Chordata > Actinopteri > Cichliformes > Cichlidae > Archocentrus > Archocentrus centrarchus. Next base: position 20,229,504 of record NC_044359.1, read on the forward strand.
GTTTTACATTTAAGGTACTTTTGACAAGCCTTTCTGCCAAATTACGCCAAAAATCTTTTCAGCCTCTGATCAAAGCCTGGTTTACTTTTCATCCAACTCTGCTCTTTATGCCAATGAGCCAATGAGCTAAACGTCTCCTTTTCTGGCTTACAGTTAAGAACTGAGGCTGTTTTGCAAAACATTCAATTCAATTCAATTCAATTTTATTTATATAGCGCCAAATCACAACAAACTGTCGCCTCAAGGCATCACATCACCTTTAATAGGAGCCCTGCATTTCCTTGTTGTAATTCAATTGACCGCTACATGTTTATTACTTGAATTTATAATAATTAGTAAATATTATATTAGCACAGTGGTTGGTTGAGTCAGTATCCATGAGTACTATATGTGTGCCAATACTCAATTGCACAAATTATCATAAAGAGTTTCATCAACACAGCAGATTGAAGAGATCACTGTAAACCTATAGCCAATTTCATAGTTATACCTCTGTGTATGAAGGCGTTTGACAGGACAGCAAATGATACTGCTTTTAGCACCTGCAAAACTAAAGGCAGGTAGTGGAATAAAATTCAAATATAGATTAGAAGCAAAAACGCTTAGCAATACATCCTTGGGCCAAGAAATATCTGTTCTCTAACTGCTTGGGTAGTGGATGACATTGTCTACGCAATCAGGTGACTCAACACAAGGCTAGAGTAGCTCAGTAACTATTTTATTTGTTACCAGAAACCCTTTGGGTCCTTAAATAGTCTGTGGACATGAAGGCCAAGCAGCGACCAGCCGCCACTGTGGTCACTTCAGCTGTCACTAAGCCGGCAGGATGAGGTGGGGCTGAAGTATGGGGGGGGGTTGGGTAGTGGGGAGTGGGTGTGAGGGCTTTACCTGAAGATGGATTATGAGTATGTATGCGATCTATGATCGAGTGTGGGTACGAATAGAAAAGAACCTTGAGTCGAGTGCAGACAGTTTTGAATGGAAAATCTGTTCATCCTTTCAGTAAATATAGCGTTGAGCAATAAGCGGGCACGCCCTCCGCTTTGGACCCCAACACTTCTGGAAGAATGTTCACCCCGTGTCACTCGGGCCACATGGGCTGACGATTCCAGTAATGCTCAGAGGAGATGAGCTACTGGAAGTATGCCAGAGGATTTAGAAAAGACATGTGAAAGCAGACATGGAGTCTGCTACAGTATGCCAGCAGTGCCTTCTCCCCTTAACTGTGTTTATGTCCTTTAAAATCATACTGTCTGTCTGCCCTGTAGTGTTAGTCTTTATTCACAGTCCTGTGTTGTTTTAAATGCTGTGTAGTGAAGCTAAAGATCTCTTCTCACACTGTGGAAAATAAAGTCCCCAGCTCATAAGCAAATAAGCTTATTTCCTTTCCACAATCTAGCAAGCTTTAAACCCAGCTGAAAAGAGAGTGAGTGCTGGACTTATACTTGTTTCCAAAACCACAAACCACTGTTGGTGTTTTTACAGCTGATCACTTACCAGTTTCTCCATTTCCTGCTCACGCAGCCTCTCCTCTCTCTGCCATCGATGATATTCAAGCAGCTCGTCCTCATTGTCACTGATCTCAGAGATGCTGTTTTTGCGTTCCCGTGTATATGGTTTTGAAAGATTTGGTTCCTTGCTCGATGATCCCTTCACAGTCACACAAGAGGTCTTTCTTAGGCTTTGAGGGCTAGTGAGAGGAGACATACCAGACACAGAGCCTAAGCCTGAGATGGTGGCATTTCCCGGGGCAGGCCTTAACTGCCTGCTTCCTTGCTCCTTCTCCATTCCAGGGAGTGGTGATGGACTCTGGGCATATTGTGCCCTCATGACTTCTGCTTTTGAAGGAGTTGTGGGTTTCCGGTTGCCCTGGGGGCTCTCTGGGATGGGTTTAGCAGTGAAGCCTTGTGAGGTAAAGGGGAGAGACGAACCCTGCGATCCTGATGTCCCTCTGCAGGACATGTGAGGGCTGAGCGGAGGAAGTTCTCTAAGGCTGCTGGACCCAGATGGGTCTGGATTAATGAGCCTTTGAGGTACGTCTACATGGGAGAGATACTGACCCTGCTCGCGCAAGGGGCTTTGGGATCTCTTCTGTAGGGAGGAAACTCTTAATTGAGGGCTGGATGGAGCCTTTGGGGAAAACTTGAGGGATGGTGGTTTGTGACTTTGGCTTAAGTTTTCTGTGCTCTGTCCTGACCCCCTGATATATGGTGTGGGGCACGATGCCTCTGTCCTCATGTTTCTTAGAGGCTTTGGACTCTCCAAATCTCCACTGGTACCACTTGCAGCCACAGAGAGTGAGGTCCGTGGATGCGGGACAGGGGTGTGATTGGTATGAGCTGACTGGGCAGGTACTGGATGGCCATCAAGGTTCTGGCTCAAGAAGCTGCTGCTGTTCTCATAAATGGAGATATCTATTTTGGAGCTGCTGCTTCCATTTAGCATCTCTGGGGGAACAGGCTGTTTACCAATCCCTGACAATGACGATGATGAAGTCTTGAGCACCAAAGAGTCCTGCAGGGTTTTTGCCATGTTGTTAATTTTGGAGTCATGGTTCCCATTCAGAGTCTTATGGGGGTCTGCAGAGGGGAAAACAGAAACACTTGTGCATGAGCATTCCTGCTGAATAAAGGAAGAAGACAGTTGAGCAAATATACATAAACAAACACCCAATGTGTCATCTTTGTCCTTTTGACCTCCACCATGCCTCAGGTCAGCTGCAGGGCATAGAGGATCAGTCCATACAAGGAAAAACACGCCATGCCTGAACATGTTTTTGCACACACATTCATACATAGTGCCTCAGTGGCTAAATAGTGATACATGTCTTGGAGCCCATAGGTTCCTGTATGAACCAGTGGTCAGGATGCTCCTTAGTTGTGCCATAATCCTGCAGGAATCTGAACCAGCTAAATATAAATCTGCAGCCATGTACCTCATTCAGAGCAGATGAAATCAGGGCTTGGTCAGGAAAGAGTGAACCATACACAGTGGGCAGGGTGTGGTGGCTCTTACTGTTCAGGCACTGACAACCAAAGCAGTAAGGTCAGAGGAGAATAGATTCTAAATATCACTGAGAGCACAGGGCAGCAGTTACAGTAGGCGGTGGGCCAGAATAATTACATTACAATAATAATTACACAGAAGCAACTGCAAAAGCTGACATATTAAAAACAAGAAAAGATTACAATAATCTTTTACACAACGAGGTCACACACTGAGCGAGAATCACAGATTTAAGTGGAGTAGATCACTATGTAGGCCACAGATAATTAGCTCTGAACAAGCTATTTCTGCATCCTGTCAAGGATAATAATATTTCAGTCAAACTTCAAGACAAATGTGGCTGAAAATCTTTAACCTTTTGACTTCTACAACAAGTATCTCAGTCAGAGATACTTGTTGTAGATACTCCTTGTTATCAAGGATCTAACCCTTGATCTGTGGATATTTTAAAAAGCCAATTATCTAAAGTTTGATCACTAAATGTCATTCAGATATCCTGCCTGGTAATTGCCATCAAATTGTACGGCACCTGTTCAACATTAACAGAAATTCTTACAGCAGAAAATTAGGAATCCAAATTGGTGTGTGTGCCCACGGCATTTGCTCTGCCCAGAATAGCTGCCGAGGTGCTCGTACACGCAGTTGTCGCAACAAGATTGTATTTGGATCACAGGAAACGTTCAGTGTGGTGTTACATTGTTTTATTGCATTTAATAATCATTAAAACAGGGCCTTTACCAGGAGTTTTTGTGGCGCTCAGCCCGCGGCTCCCCTCGGGTAGCATGCTCTTCATCCTCTGAGCCTCTTCAGGATGGTTGAAACGGAAAAAGGCCGACTGACCGAAGCACAGCATGCAGCCTGCCAGGAGAGAAGACCGTGCACATAGAAAACTTTATTCACTGTCCACGTAGAAGTGTCAGTGTCAGTCATGTCACAATAAATCTACAACCTTACATGTAATTAACCAGTAAGTGAAATCAGCTCCTCGTCGTGATTCCTGATATACTTCATGTGGATCACACGCTGAAGTTTTGCATTGATATTCCACATGAAGTTTAACACGTAGCTGATCCTTCAGAATCCACAGACCTGCAGCACTGATCCTTATAATGTATAAATGAAGCAGTTTCCTCCATTCATGAGTTCTCGTCTTTTTCAGAGTTTCATGATTGTCCAAAGCCTGAAGTATTCTTGTTCAGCAGCTGCTGCCTCCACACACACTGGCTTCAAATGACATTTTGGTGTAGCTGCTGGCTTGGGTCCCATAGAGAGGGGACTGAAGGGGGGCGGAACATTAATGTCTCGCTCTCTGTTTTTTTTTTTTTTTTATGGCAACTATGCATGTTACTGGAAGGGCATGGAACTGTTTTGTCATCATGACACCTGACCATGTTGTTTTGTTTTTTTTTAATCAATTTAGCCTTAATTTAGACATCTGACACTTAACAGTTTTCTATTTTACCCAGTTTTGTATTGCAGGTCAGCAAAAGCAAGTTTTTAGAATATACTCACTAATATATTTGGATAGTCCCAATATGACCAATACAATCACTGCCCTGCTCAATCAGTTGCCATGATTGCTTTACATTTTGATGGTAAAATTTTGAAGAAACTTATATACAAGTCACAGGAAGCAGTCTTTCATACCAGCAATCATATTTGTCCAGTTACTGTGATGGTGCTACCTTGAGTAAGCCGACAGGGTTTGGTGATGCGAAGGCCGTCTACTGAACACTGGTTCCCACATGGGTACAAGGTGATGTTGCCTGCCTGGTTTTCAATGTAGCAGTGCTTAGCTGTGATGCCGGGGCCCTGCAGGGGGATATCTGTCCCCTCACTTCCCAGTGTGGTTTTTCCTGCAACATGAAGAAAGAAAAAAAATCTGTCAATTTTTGGAGAGTGTGGTCCTGACTACTCTCTTAAAATATTCTTAGACCTGCAGTTCAAAGCCAGTAATGATGTGAGTGGAGTCACAAAAGGAACCAGCTTATGAACTCATGTTAAACAACAGGTGTAAGTCTCAAGAGGTGTGTTTAGTCTGACAGCTAACAGGGATCTCATCAGTGGGAATTAATGCATCCATCTGCTGCCCTTACTGTTGTTGTATTTAGGTTATGAGTTACATTCTGTCTGTGCATGCAGGAAATATACTCTAGCATGATACAAACACATACTATTCTTACAAATTCCCCTCTTTTCTCTGGGGTGACACAGCCTCTCCTCTCTCACCCTCTGAAATGTTAAGGCTCAGGGGAAGACAAAGACAAATGGTGCAAGAACATCACAGACAACATTTGCAACTGTGGCTCCGTATGAGTTAGAAGACGGTTAGAAGTTAATGTGTCATCAGTCTCTGTCACTTCATCACTCTTGACATACTGTGCCACTTACTTATTAGAGAACAATTGCCTTACTGTGGGCAGTTCTACTTATGGATGTGTCTGTGCTGCTAACCGTAACATACAGTAGACCACAGTTGCTCTTCAAGAGATGTATGCAAACTGCCTTTTATGATTTACCATCCTCCACTTAAGAATCTAACCATGGACCAAACACACACACACACACACACACACACACACACACACACACACACACACACACACACACACACGGGTCGTCACCTTCCAGCAGTGGTAGTAAAGTGATGGCTGTGCTCAAGCGTCCACTTCCCAGGCTAACCAGGTGGGGGCGCTCTGCCTGGACTTTGAGGGACTTGCCTGTTTCAATCAGGTCCAAAGGAGTGCTCTGTTAAAACAAAATCATACAATAAAACACCATCATATTTATTTTTACACAGCATTAGGATCCATTTTACACATCTGGAAACACAAATTGAATGCATGAAGTAAACAGCATATCATAACATAATATACAGCATGTAATTAAGCCTGTTTGCCTGAGCTAAACTGTACTACAGGCCTCACCCAGTAAGATTTACTAATGTTATGTGTTGTACATAACATTAGTATAATCGCCATAACATGCTTATAGTTATTGAAGAACTACATTTTGTGATCATTGAAATAAAACTCTGTACAACCCAGATGTGTCGCTGCAGCTGGAACACACTGAGATTTTAATGAAAGAAATTATGAATGATGAATGATAGTGAGTGAAGTCAGAGCACACCTACATTACTGCATTTAGAATCTGTAGAATTAACCTTGTGCTGTAAAGAGAGCTGTGCCCACTCTTAAAGCTAATATTACTGCTAAGCTCTTGCTTTTAAACTCCTACACCTCTCAGCTGTGCCAAATAAAGTCGATGTATAACAGATGCTGCTAGTAACATGAGTTACACTTGATTTAACATCCCAGTTGTGTCTACTATAAATAGTCAGTGACACCGCAGGTAGAAATTGCCTCACCTGTAAGACCTGGTGCGTTTGTCGCCCATGCTCCGCTTTATTCCTGCTCACGCGGTCCATATCGGCTGGACTGTCAGAGTTATCTGACTCATGAAGGTCCTGAAGCACAGAGATAGAGTGGCAGGGCATGAATGGGCGTGCTGGGAATACTGCTACTACAGCTGTACTACAATGGGAACAGTGCTTTCCATAGAAACCCTTCTGCCCCAGTTACAAGCCCATGTGACCAAACCGTTGTACAGAGTAATTGTTTCTCAAGAGCTAAAGACAGAGCGATCCATCAAGAAAGCTGCTATTGATTTATGCTTCAGCTTTTTAAAAAATTGGCATGTTAGAGAATGAATACAACAAACACAACAATAGTAACCACAGATTTTATGTGAACATCACAACTGTGCTTTGGATATATAGCAGGAGATGTGAGCTGGCTCTGCAGGTGCTTCATACATCAGGGGTCAGATGACTTCTTCCTCTGACTGTGGTGAGTCACTGAGATCTTAGAAACAAACAGTCCATGTCTGCAGACACATGCTACAGATTAGAGCCAGCTGTCTGCTCATCTTCCTCAAATCAGACAAGAGTAAAACAACAAGCCACGAGGACTAGACATGACTCAAGCAAACACACACGCATGGATACGTAGGCAGCCCGGATGACCCACTCATTTTTCTGCTAAAAGCTGCCATCCACATCCTTCACTATCACTTGTTTACCTTCTTGGTATCCCGAGCAAAACTGGAGTAGACGCAACTACCTTACTATCTGGTGTCCGTTGTGTCTACCAAGGATGAAAGGCTGCTGTGTGTCATGTAATGTTAGTTTACATTTCAAAGTAGAGCTCTATGCCACCAGCGCCAGTTTGTTTGAATGATTCATTTCAAACTCAGTGACATGTCTTGCGGTGCTTGCTACATATCGTGTTTTTCCTCACAAGTGTGTGGAAGTTATGTCATTCACACACAGACGTATTAACACAAATGCCTGAGCTCTTTGTCACTCTTTGTTGTCATCACTGATAAATTAAAACATGTTTTTTTTAAAAATATCCACTGCTGCCATCCTCCAAGTTTAGTTCATGGTGTTTGACACAACAGGGCGTTCAGTCTGCGTCTGATGTCACTCCAGACAAGGCTGCTGGGCAAAACCGCACACATCTGACAATCACGCCCAGTGTGTGAGTCTCAGAGGACCCAGTGACACGAAGAACAGACCATCCCCTCTGTTCAGCACTGACACTGGACCCCTCACGCCTCTGCTGTCAGCCCACTGGCTGTCAACACTGGGCCTCTTTGAGCCACGCATTCAGACACAGGACAGGAGAGTGGGCAGGCTAATGTGCCTCTGTCTGCCTGACTCACACATACACACACACACACACACACACACACTCCCATATGCTCATGCTCTGAAAAGCCTCAGTGATTTAACGTACACACCCAGGCCAGAGAACAGTTTTAATGCTTGCAAATGCAGGGCCTTGCATAGTAACCTGTCATTATGGAGGCAGTTATGCCCTTCAGAGCTGCCACGGGCTTCTGAAAATAGACACTGCCTGCCACACAGCCCGGGCTGCCACTTTTAAAGAGAAATTACTTTGGCTGGGAGTGAACAATGAAAAATCAAAGGAAGACAGAAAATCTAACAGCTGAAATGGTCAATAATATATATATATATATATATAAAAAATAAAAACACTTGGAGTTATATATAAAGAAAAAGATAAAATATTAGCACAACCATGTTGGCAAAAGCAGCCAAGTGTTTACTTACTTCACCGACTGACAGGCAGCGCTTACCATCTCTTTACTCTTGCTGAGTCCAGACAGCAGCTAGGTCCATGGGTTTGCCTGACAATTATTAGTACACAGAGCAGTGTCCACATTATTGTGTATGTCTTGCTCCTTGCTTTTTTCATTTACTCTCTGAGTTCCTCTGCTATTTCCCTCCTCCCAGCCCCTTCTCCTCCCCATCCCGGTGCAGAATTACATCCCATTAGAGTTACAAACAGTAGAGGAGAACGAGGCATCAGCAGTGCCCTCCAAAGCATGCTCCTAATTCCTACATATTCATTCCCTTTTCATTTTTTGGCAAGTATGCGTAAATAACTTCATTCTAACATCCAGTTTCAAAACACTTCAGGATTAGTGAGGCATAGAGTTCACATCCTGCTGAGAGAGTCATTTAAATGTACGGGCTCTTAACAAGCTTTCCATTAAATGAAAGTTCAGATGGGCTGCAGCACCAGAGCATCAGAGAAGGCGGGGCAGACTCCTTAAAAGTTTCTATGGGTTAAGCAGGTGTTAACAGCCCGATTCATGCAGGAAATAACATAGTGTAGGAGGTGGCGATGGAAAGGACCTTGTGTCCTCTGACTTCCTGCTCTGAGCTCTGCGCCGCTGATGTAACAAACTGCAAAAGAAGTGTTTCCATTCTGAAAACCTGTTGAACAACACTTTATGATAATGCTAACTAAATAGACTACAGTGGATTACAATGCATCTACTGTGTAACGATGAAGCAGAGCGATACAAAGTTCCACAGGAAGCGAGTGAACACATGTGAGCATCTTTTCAGACATCCCACAGGAACTATTTGGCTTACAGACAAACACAGTGAGAGTAGAAGAGAGTGGGAGAAAGGCTCCACTATTGATCTCTCAAGGCTTTTCCCATGGTCGCTGGCCAGAGAGTAGAGGGAGGAAGTGAAGCAGATGATGACTCACTGAGGAAAATCAAAACAAACAAACAGAGGCAGCTTAGTAACCCGATGGACTGGAGATTGCAGAAGTCTGCAGAGAAGGTTGATGTTCTGAGTCAGTCATCCTCGGTGATGATGTGGAGGTTACAGCTGACGAGAAGAAAGTTTACTGAATGACCTTTAAATGATGATTCCAAGTGAATCCCATTATAGCTGTCCATCTATGTCAAGAAGCAGATGGAAGTGATTATTAAATACAGTGCAGTCCTTATTATGTACCAAAATGCAAAGATAAATGGTAAATGGTGTTATCTAACAGGCCATCAAATATAAGGATAAACTCTGACAAGGAGTTTGCACACTAATATTTTTCTTTTATGGACTGGACTGGTACTTAAATACCACCTTTATACTAAATTTGAGCATTTAAAGAATTTTCTGCCACAAGTGTCATTCACCCACCCACTTACACATCAGGGGCAAATCTGGGTTCAGTCTCTTGCTCAAGGATGTTTTGGCACCAGAGTGGCCAGAGATTGAGCCACCAACCTTCCGATTGATAGATCACCCACTCTTCCACCTGAGCCAGAGCCACCCCATATGTCATATTGGATATTGATATATTACTTTAGTCAAGGAGGACTACCGGGAAGATGGCAATAATTATGAAAAGAGAGACTGAATAGAGAAAAAAACAAAAACAAAACAATGTAGTTCTCATACTGAAAAGTATATAAATTAATTCAGACACAGCAGGTAAAGAGGAGCTGGGGGATGGGGGTTGCAAAGCAGCTTGCATGTGTGCAGAACTCTAGGCAGGCATAGCAACTTCAGCTTTTCAGTCTTTCTGAACTGACTGCAGCAATGCCTCAGCCAGGTTGTGAGCACTATGGGATGATCATAAAAGTTCACAGCAAGTGGAATATTTATCAGCTGCACTGTGAGTCTGTGATTTCCCACAGATCCTGAATTGTTTGTCTGGTAGGAGGTTTGGCTCATTCAGCTTGTGAACCCTGCAGTTACACACTGTTAAAAACTGTGAAGCAGATGTCTGCTGGTCTCTGCAGGATGACATTAGACTGCAGGTGGAAAGAACGGAAGATGGCAACAATTATGAACGTGGGGGCTCGGTCACTCAGCATTCACTCAGGCTGTGCTGGAGGCTGATGAGAAACAGCTTACACACAGCATGGATTTCATTGCCTTAAATTGAAGGTTTCGGTCTGTACTTCCTCGCAGACCAAGCATAAATCCTACCCCTTCCACTAACACTGATGGGTCAAAACAAAACATTTCCTTTTAGTAAACCTTAACCTAAACGCAACCAGTAATTATTCTGATGCCACATGTTGAGGGGTTAGAGAGGCTCAGCTCAGGACAGGAAAGACTATCCTTAAAGGAGGGGTGATCAGAGTTGCAGAGTTGTTGCAGAGTTATGGGATGCACGGAGCCTCATTTTTGTAAGGGAAAATATAAAACCTTTACAGCAACAATACATACGCATGAATGCCATTCAAATCTCCTGATTGCCTTCTCATTCTAGTAAACAGAAACAAACGTCACACTGAGAAGAAAGTACTAACTCACATCATATGATGTGATGTGAGTTGATCAAATGATGATCAAATGATGCTTAGAAAAAGCCCCAAGCCCAGACCAACGAGAGAAGAGAAACTGGAGAAATTTCCATCAAAATAAAGTCCTCTGAGTTGCCAACCAAACCGATGGACTGTTTCCTGTGTGACATCTATACACCTGTCTCTTTCAGCTTATCAGTATGTTTGTAGTCATCACATAATTATTTACATATAAACAAGTTATTTTCATCTGTCGCAAGAAAATGCTAGAAGTTTTTAAAGTTATACTCACTCAGGCACATGTGCACCTCGCATGTGATGCTATGCTGGAAAAATACCTCATCATCCTGTTATTTCACCAAAGGCAGCCTGATCTCACACGCACACACACATACACATACATAAAAGTGTCCATTCACAAAGCCAGCTGGACTCAGCTCTTATCTTTCTCTCTGCCAGATGACTTTCACCTGCCCACACCTCCCTGTTAAATCAAAAAGCTGCTTTTAAAGCTAAAGCAAGCAAATTCTAAAACCGATACTGATACTATGTAAACTTTCTCATACACAGTGCCATACACTGAAAGCCATCTGTAAACTGCCACAGAAGCCTCGTCATGTCCTTGTCTCTCCCCCCTTCTCAGCCCCTTCTCAACACAAATACACTATCAAGCAAATATTTTTGTTTTCCATTACCCAAGCTAGAAAGGAACATCTCCTCGTCTGCAGAATGATTCAGTCCGAAGATTAAAAACACAAGACGAGGCATCCTCCCAAGTTTTCATGTGAAAAGTCTTCCAGTTCTTTTCTCGAGGATGGAGACATGCCGTCCCCAGCTTCACTGTTGTTGAGTAACTAAAATTAATGTTTCGGTGCGTCTGAGCGTCATTCTAGCAGATCCACCCCCCCACCCCCACCCTTTTTTTTCCAGCCCTCTCTCTTATCCCACTCATCATTCCTCATTCCCATTCATTTGAATCGGGTCCTTCTGTGTCCCTGTATGGCTTTGTTTCTCACATATTTATTGTGTATACACAGATTTTCTCATGCACGGACAAATTTAGGTGTTTATTTTACAGCAAGTTGGCTACATCAATACAAAAACCTACTGATGAACTCGAAAAACCTTTTATTTTAGTGTCAGAGCAGGTATTTATTTGTTCCGGTCACAGCTTCACCAAACTGTAATTAACATGCAGAAGGTGTTTTGTGTATGACGCAAATTCAAACTTCAAAAATTTGCAGAAGCCAACAAATTCCATGAAATGACCAAAATGACTGTTTTGACAAAGATCATTCCTTTGCCACAAACAGCTGAAAAGAGTATCGGCAGTAAATTTAGAGCCTGTGACAATGTCAGCTCAGAAAATTATAGTTATAACAGCCAGTGGACACCGGGTTTTTCCTTCTGGACTGGAATTTTTAGCCTGGATGTTGGTGTTGGACACGTTGTCAAGGCCCAAGTAATTGGTTCAGCCTGTCCTGGGCTCAGCTCAAACTTGGTGCGTCATGCTGCTTTTGCAACTATAAAACAGTCCAGGCAGACAAAAATATCTCCTGTGGAAAGGTTACGGGTGAGTTTAGCTACACATGTCTGGGGTTTAATGAAAAAATATGTAATCCACCACCATCTTTGACATAAAACAACCAATTTGTTTTTATCAGTTACTGATCTCACAAAAAGAGCTGGGTATATATTAATGGGACCTTAAATTGTTTTTTTTTTGTTTTTTTTTCAGATCTCTTACTCGGTTACATACCAGTTTGAATCTTTTATTTGCAGCACAAAGTATTTCCTCTGTATTATGAAATGGTTCGAGGTGCACATCTGTCAGCATAAACAGAGATCTGTCTTCAATAGTAACACACATGGGTAAAAGTCCCAGTCTTTCAGATGTTAAACAGTCGACCCCTAGTGGCAAAATTAGTGAATAACACTCCCATTGTCATGTTTCCCATGATTGCTGCAATGTTTGGCTACTTGTTTAGTCTTTGATGGGAAATAAAATGTATTTGAGCCTTTTAAAAAGCATAATGAAAAACTTGTGATGGACTGTAAAAATTCCCTGCTTGCTTTAGTTTTGCATCTCTAAAATGTGAGTGGATTATGGTCACAGAATTGTATACCTGCCTTTTCAGGAAACCAACTTTGCGTGCAGCTTATCCCTGACATGTATGTGAATCAGTCGGCTGAGGTTTAATGCTTTGCCCTGATCCCTGTGGGCCACTTCACTTGATACCACGTTCTTTTAAGAAGGTGGTAAATGCTAAAGTAAACTAGACATTATATGCAACCAAAATAAATACTGGAAATTTAACCAAATACTCATAAAGGCTAATGGTCTATGTCAGGGATGTCAAACTCATTAGATACATGATAAAGAAATGCTCCTGCAGTAAATGAAGGAAATCTCTCAGCACTCTTTGGGCTTACATGTGTAAAATTAAAGCACAAGCTCTGGTAGCTCATTGTCCAGACTGCCCTGTAATTGCAAAACACAAAGTTTTGTTAATTCATGGAAAATGTCCTGTTTTTTTTTTTTTTTTTTTTTACTGTGGACCCATTGTAAACAGCAAACTTTTCTATAGTAGACAGTGAAAAAACAAGAACTTTTCTGTCATTTAATTGTTTATCTATAACTTAATTACTTTGGTGTAATATGAATAGGCATGAGGGAGGTCTTTATCAGTAGGAAAAGCTGTAAAACAGTTACAAAATACAGATAAAAGTTCAAAATGTATGCCCTCCTTCACATTTTCCATAGCCGTCCAGTGAGGCGGATTGGTGTTGGGTCAATTCTGGCACCCAGGCCTTATGTTTGACACCCCTGATTTATGTGGAGATAATTCACTGCTTAATGTACAATTATCCTGCACATTTGGATGATGTAATACTGTTTTCTCAAGGGTACAGCTGGTGCACAGGAGCCATACATATTGGATCAGATGTCACTGTGCCGGTAAACTGCAGCTGCTTGTATCTTCACATTTAACAAGGAAACACCTGGAGAAAGAGCCGTTGACATGTTTTGCAGGCTTTTAACGACAGTTTGAAAAAAACAAATATTCAGGTCACTCATACACGAAGATAAACGCATTAGCAAATAGGAAGCGCCAACGCCTTAACTCTAGAAATCAGTCCCTCAATCTCCAGTTCATCAGGTGTATGCAAGGAGCACTAATGTAGCATAAAGGAGCGTGTTTGCAAATAATCCTCCCCTGCTGAGGGCTGTTTCACTACACGTTGAAACTATTTTAAAGAATTTATTCAAAAATATGGCCATGCCAGAGGGTGCTTGCGATCCTTCTGATGCAGAAAAACCTTCAAAATGGCCAGAAATGTAAAACTGCTCCATACAAATGAACACTTTAAGAGCTTAAATTCTGATTAGGGTGAATTACTTTTAGCTTGTTACACCTTAGATGGAAATATGCAGTACTACTGACTGACATAGGGCATTATTTCAGCCATGAATGGGCACTAAAGTTTTATGTCTGCCAAACTAAGAATTAAGTATTAACCCATCTTCCACCAAAGCTGCACAGTCATGCTACAAGCAAGATCAAAAGCAGGCTCTGGGCCATGAACCAGCAGTAAATGTTACGTGGAGGCCATGTTTAACACTGACCATGCAACATAGAGCCCTGCTAAGTGAGTACTGTTGTACTCCGACGCTCAGGCTCACATTATCGGTTAAAGACCGCCATGCAAATAAATAGTTACACTAGACGGGATAGCAACCTTCACCTACAATACTAGCAGATAGCATCAAGTAGCCTTAAATCAGCAGAATACCACAACAGTTACAAAAAAAAAACGCTTTTATTAAATAAAAATCATGCGAAAGGCGAGGCAAGACAGCAGTAATCAGGAAAATTTGCTCTTTCAATTAGGAGTGGGTGGCCCTTAAAAGGACCTTTGGGTATTCAAGTTATTAGCCAGCAAGCTAATACTCCTGTGACTGAGAGGAGGCCTTCTTTCCCGCCTTGCCGGAGCTCGGTGCAGACTGGCCGGTCTTCTTGGGCAGCAGGACGGCCTGGATGTTGGGCAGGACGCCACCCTGTGCGATAGTCACGCCACCGAGGAGTTTGTTCAGCTCTTCGTCGTTGCGTACAGCCAGCTGGAGGTGACGAGGGATGATGCGAGTCTTCTTGTTGTCCCTGGCGGCATTGCCGGCCAGCTCCAAGATCTCAGCGGTGAGGTACTCGAGGACGGCGGCCAGGTAAACGGGGGCCCCGGCGCCCACTCTCTCTGCGTAGTTACCCTTGCGGAGAAGACGGTGGACACGACCCACGGGGAACTGCAGACCAGCACGGGAGCTGCGGGTCTTAGCCTTAGCGCGGGCCTTTGCTCCGGTTTTACCTCTTCCAGACATTATGGGTTAGTTACTGCTTTCGTTCAAAACACAGTAATCGTAGGTTTGCTAGTGATGAGAAAGAAAGAGCTGAACAACCTACATATAAACCTCACGCGTTGTCCCGCCCTAACCTGCGATTGGGTTTAGGAATGAAAATACTGTTATCCGATTGGCTCCGAGGGGAACGTCAGAGAGAAAGTTAATGACTATTGGTGGATCTATTCTGTCTTCTGAACAATCACGATGGGGCCTAAGTCTTTGCTTTCCGTCAGTGGGTCAAAAGCAAAGAGGCGGAGCTAGAAAGCCAATCGAGGACCTTCCCTCCAACTTTAAATTTTTGGCGCGGGTAGCGGTTCTGCAGTAAAAGTAAAGTAAAATTAAAGGGAGCGTTTAAGGAGGACAGGCTTCACGTTGACCACCGTTTCGTTCACCTTAATGCAATCTACAGAAAGAAATCTGGACGAAATAGTGACAGTGTGGCAATTGCATCGACTCTGTGTGCCAAGTGTATTACACTTTATTCTGAAATATAAAGCCAGTAGAAAAAAAAGAAGTGCAACATTATTGTGTACTAACAAAAATAAATAAAAATGTTTGCTTGATACAGGTTTTAGATTGAGCCATAGTCACTTTGGTCAAATCTGTCCCCAGTCCACATAGATGTAATGGCTTTTGATTATAAGATACCTTTACTATTGTATTTCTTTTGTAATACCTATTTGAAAATTCTTAAATCTTGCCCCTGACAAGTCTTGTTATTCAAAAAATAAATAAATCTAATACTAAACAAAAGCTAAGCACTTTTAAACAATAAAAACTCAACTGAAAACCAAACAACTTCATTTGATCCAGCAGGATGTCTGCAGAAAAGGGGATTTAGCCCTGTACAAGCAGGCCAGAAACATACAAACAGCAGAATTTCTAAAAGAAGCTACTCTAGAAAAAGCTGGAAAGAAAGTCAGTGGAGAGGCCTGGAAGACAGGGAACCATCCCCCACTGCAGGCAAATAAAGACCTGAATGCCTTCTACTGCAGGCCTGAGAGGAACACCCACCTCAATTTAACAGTAGGCCCCACATCAACCTTCTTCACTACCCACAGATACTAAAACCGCCCCTAAGAAGTTTTATAGCCATACACCATGTCAACATGTATCTGACTCTCCATTCTGTATCCTGTGTATGATCTAGTTTACATATGTATGTATCTGATCTTGAGAGGTAACCACAGCTGCTAATCAAATTGAAACCTTGGGCCAGCTCTGGTATTACTAGTCACTGAAGACAATTGAAATGCAGGGAAGAGCCACATGAAAGCATACTTATTATCATAGGTAAGTTACCCACAGGTACAGGAAGTCTTTTTTTTTTTTTTTTTTCCTTTCATGTTACACTACATAAATGCAGGCTTAGTTTAGCCCATGTATCTTCACAGATCTATTTTGCAATTGCACCATAAAAAGAAAGTTCTTTGGAGTGATTGAAAATACAATGAGCAGACCCAGGTACAAAGATTAAGTGATGCTTAAAAAATAATTTATTTGCAATAAATTAAATATTTAAAATATAACAGAAGTCATCAATTTTGCAGCCACTTTCTGTTTCACAATACAGCCACAAATCTATATTTGCGTTTATTCTATGTGCCTTTAGAGGGTGAAGAACCTTTGTTCTCTTCTTCAGCATTTGGAATTGTTTTTGTAAAGCATGTGCCCTTCGACAGCAGAGCCTCCCCCTCTTTCAATATCCTGTTATGGAGGGAAAAAAAGAATAATTGAAAAAGAAAAATAGCAATTTATTTAGTTTGGTTTTTCTGACGTCTCATAGTCAGTTAAAAGATTATTTTCATGTTTTCAGATGAGACAGAAACGGCCCTAAAACATATGTACAATTTTACACTGAATCTATTTGCCTTAAAAGGACGCAGAAGCTTTCCTCATACCTGTGGCTGCTAATAGATTTCATTAAAACCCTGAGTACAGTATTTCAACTCTACCCCACACCGAGCCCTCTCTTTGCCTGAGCACACCCTTTGTGAACACTGAGACACACTAAGCTCCTTTTTTTTTTTTTTTTTTTTTTTAAAGATAAACTGCAGAAATATTTTAGTATGACTTACACATATCTAAAAATATTACATTATAATAACGATCCTAAATGCTCACACAGGAAATGCTTTACTATGTTAGTTCATAGGAAGGAACTAATCACATGTCAGCATTCTCTGCAGGTGATTTTGCCTGCGACCCTTTTGAGGCATTTAACACGACATGTCCTGCAGTTACTGACAGCTGTTGCAATAATGAAATCTGCAGAAGCGTGGAGCGGAGTCACGAGAAGAGCAGATCACACCCGATCGTGTCGCCGTTTTTCTTTAACAGAAGACTGCCAGAGTTTTAAAAGTTTAAACTCACCTCCTTGGCTTGACAAATCTGCTCAAGATGGTGGGCGGTTAAATTTTTCAAAAGGAAAGTGAAGATATGATACTCGATAGAAAGCAGCATTGTAAAGCAAAAGTACAATAAATGTATGATCTTCTCTGGCTTTTATATAAGATTACAACATTTAACATCATTCTAAAACCAATGTCGAAGCAGATGTGAATGGACATTATAGCTAGATCAAGACATTTCTTTCAAAACATATTTAAACTATGTGTTTAAAATTACATTTGTATGGAAAACACACTTCAGTGTCTCTATATTAGAGTGTAATGTGGCTATGATGACTAGTTTTAGGGGTTCAAATAAATAGCACTTGTTTAATGAGTCCCACATATTAATAAATTACACTTTTACAACCATCAACTTCATATGTGCTGTTTAAAAAAAAAAAAAAAGTCCAATGTGCAACCAATAGCATCAGTGGCATTTTACATCATTTAAAAAGTTTAGTAGTGTTTTCACCACCAGTGCCAGTCCAACACTCCCACCGGAGTTTGTGTTCAATGGGGGCACAGAACATTTCCTCACCGAGCAGCAGATTTCTCCTCAAATTTAACAAGAATTCATGATCACATTTTAGTTTCAGTGACGTGATTTAACGTGACTTCTGTCCTGAAAGTGCAATAATTTATTTCCAGAGGGGAGCCCTCCCAGAGGTATCCTCCTTTAAAGCTGTACAGCTGACAACCCGCCTGGGGCGCTCAGCCTGTCAAAGACCCATGCTGAAGCGTAGTGAAAACACTCTGAGAGAAGTCAGAACGGCCCGTGTCCATGTCCGCTAGCCACGAGGAGAGTTAGTTATCCAGCGCGCTTGCTCCTCCGTTGGTAGCAGCAGACTTGCCTTTTGATTTGCCGGAAGAGCGGAAAGAGAAGCGTTTGATGAGACGACGGGAGAAGCTGCCAGACTTTTTACGGTTGATGCTTGGTGCAGCAGTAAAGTTATTGCCCATGTTGGAGATGTCTTCGTGGGACTGGCTGAGGCAGGACTCCTTCTCTCGATGTTTTCTGCGGAAAAGCAGCTTCGTCCCGCTCTGTAAAAAGCCCACTGCAGGAAAACAGACAGGAAACGTCACGGAACCCATCACAGATTTAATGTGGCACCGCATAACTGCAGCAACCATTCACCCATCTACTAGTTTCAGAAATTAATGAAATTATTTCATGACATACAGTACTGTGCAAAACTCTTGAGTCACTCCTCACTTCTTTATATTTTGCTATGAAAATGGTAAATAGGTACAGCAATTTATTGAGTTCTACTTGAAAGTCAATATTTAGTAAGACCACCTTTATTCCTCAACACACTCTGAACTCTCTGAGGCAGCTTTCTTCTCATTTCTTTAAGACGTTTTCAGGAATAGTTCTCCAGGTTTCTTGAAAGACATTCAAAGCTCTTCTTTGGATGTTTCTGCCTTTAGTTCTGTTCTTTGTCAGGATGATCTCACACTGTCTGTGTCTGTTTTTCTTTTACTGCTTTGACAGTGTGTTTGGGATGATTGTCATGCTGAAAAATGAAGCTGTTGCCGATCAGACGCTTCTCAGATGGCATCAAAATCTGACGTTATTTTTCTGTGTTCATAATTCCATCAATTTTGACAAGATCGCCAACACCGCTGGCTGAAATGCAGCCCCAACCATGACAGAGCCTCCACTGCGTTTTGCCTGTAGACGCTCACTGCCGGACCTCTCTCCTGACCTTCTCTGTACATACTGACAACAATCTGAGCCAAAAATGTCAAATTTGGATTCATCACTCAATCAGACAGGTTACCACAACTTTCAGTCCAGTTCTTGTGTAATGTAAAGGCTGGCATGGCTCAGCCTTTCCTCCCTGTTTCCCTTCCTGAAGAATGGCTCCTTGACAGCCACCCTTCCTCTGAGACTATTTCTGATGAGGCTTCAGTGAACAGTAGATGGATCAGCTGAAGGGACAGATGCATCTCTCAGGTCCTGTGTCAGGCATTTGCTGGATTTTTTCCTGTTTCTTAAGGACATGACTTTCAGATACTGTTCATCTGCTGGCTCTTTGGGAATCACCTTGTTGGTGCAAAAATACTATTTTATGGTCATCAAACTGTGTCATCTTCAGTAGTTTTCATAGATTCAACTAAATAAATGGGAACAAATCATGTGTTTCAGTCACAGGCTGCTGGCAACAACGTGCTTAAAAGATACAATTTAAAATTGGTTCTTTGCTAAGTTGTCTGTTATGTGTAGACACAACACAGGTTCATCCATTAAGTTATTAAGAAAGTCTGTCTCCTTGGAAGCAAAATACAAAAAACTGAGGGGTGGCTCAAGACTTTTGCATAGAACTGTATCCACCCCCTACCCTCACCTACCAAATATAATTAAAATGCACTAAAGAAGACAACGCAAAACAACAACAAAAACACACACATTAGTTTAGTTTTGTGTATACTGCAGTATGGCCTCCAGAGGGCAGCAGTAATAGAGTTGTTCACTATATGGTAAATCTGTGAATCAAACTGAAGTTTTGATGTTAAGTAAGGCCTTACTTTGCATATGAAATATATGGTACTGTTTTAAAAAATAATGCAAGATATAAAATGAAATGAAAAGAAAAAACCTTTATATGGACAAAAAAAGTCACTTTGTTCTTGAAATTGTGCTTTAGTGACAAGAAAAAACAAAGGTATTTAAAGAATTTGCAGAATGAGTTTTGAATTGCTGAATATTGTTTTTACAGTAAAAGTTTCTGCAAGATGTTATTGAGAACTGAACCTCCACCTCTGATGCTTTAGAGCACAGACTGACCTTTATGGTCCTTGAGACTGCGGGTTTCCAAGGCACCAGTGGAACCAGTATCTGATTCCACATCATCCACAGAAGGACGCTCTGACACATCAGAGGGCGTGGTTTCATCCGGGTCATGGTGACGCCCTGACCCATAATGGTTGCCGTGCATGGCTGCGTCCATGGCGGCAGCGTAACCGCCTGATAACGCACAGTTATCTTCTGAAAGTGGAACCTGAAGCAGAGGAATGTATGTCACTGCCTGTGAGATAAACCCAGTTTATGATGATTACATTAAAATATACTTAAGTGTGTATATGTGTCTACTCTCAGAGTCTCCAGATTAAAATTCCACTGTATTATATGTAAAGTGCACTGAACGCATTTCCACAGATTCTCAGTCAAAAATCAGGTCAGAAGAGTCTCATTCTTCCATAAAGCGGTCCAATGGGGGTGCTGTGGACTATATTTAGATCACATTCATTCTGCCTGGCTCCTCATTGTATTATACAGTAGATTCCCAGTAGCAGTTAATGCTTACTGCTCATATAATAAGAGTGAAGTCTGAACTATTTATCAGTCGTCATACAAGAAACTGATATTCTGCTGATAACTCCAAAATTGCTGAATTAAATCAAAAATCAATCCACTTGCATACATTTAATATATAGTATATATATCTAAAAAAGTAAAGATGAATTATGATTACTGCATTGTTTAAGATACAAGACACGGTTTTCACTCTCTGACCTTTGACACGCCCGAGATGATGAGCGTGCTCCTTTTCGTCGGCGTCTTGCGCGCTGCTTTGGATGCAGACTCTGTCAGCTGCCGAATGGCGGTTTCTGCAACAGGATCCAGGCCATTAGAGAGGCGGCTGCTCTCTGAGCAACAAAAAACACAGATATGTAAATCAGCACTAAACTAGTAGATGGTCACATACTGAATTAAATGTTGCTGCACTGCACATCAGTTTGCGCTCATCTTTTATCTGTTTCATGTCAGCGATTAGCTCCCCGGTGCACCAAAAACATCACGTAACTCTAACCTGTGTGCGAGTTATGTGATGCTTTTTGAAAAGGATTACCTGCGCAGAGCACATGATGCGTACTCAAAAGTGCATTCCTCTCGACTCGTGTTACTCTGCTGCTTGTTGCTTATCCTACTTTGCATCTGTTATGTAAAACAAATCTGGTTTTCAGGGTAGAACTCACTGCTCGGGTTGGGGCTGCTGCTGCTTCTGCTATCAGGCAGGACGGTGGGTTTCTTCTCAGTCACCTCCACTTTAGATGGAGAACGCAAAGGGGAATCACCTGAAAGGCATCACTGCTATTTCATTTCATATCATTACAAAACAAATCTTGCCGTGCTGCTCGGCAGGGGGAAATGTCTCGCTCTGTCAAACGCACCTGGACTGCGATCGAGTTTGAGTCGAGACTGGACCGTTGTGACAGTGGTGACGATGGTTCCGTCTGGCATGATAGTTCGGTCCACGTCAACCTTCTTGGTGGGGGTGAGCGAAGAGCGAAGTAGCAGAGCATTTTGGGCACTGCTAGGCTCTTCTGTTTCCAGGTACAGCAGCTGGAGGCGAAAAAACAAAAACTATATGGAGCCAAGAAAATGTTTTGATGGCTCTAAAGCTCTAAAGAGGTGGATGATTATTTATTAGGTATAAGGAGGGGCCCAGGTATCCTTTAGGTTATTTAATTTCTTAAAGAACAACAGAATATACCAAAACAGAGACAAAGCATGTTTATGCTCTCTTTAAAGACAGTGTGGACTGCAAGGAGGACAAAAAAGCAACGAGTTGGCTGCTGAAGAGTCTACAGGAGACGTGACAACTATTACAAGCAACACTCCTTTTTGTTGTGACTCTTTAAGTACAGCTTTAGATAATAAACTGTGAAGCAACTTTCGCCATGCGTCAACGCTTTCCTATACTCTTACAAAAATCGAACTCATCTGGTCACTCACCTCGGTGGTGATGACAGCATTTGGTGCCGACTCTTGGCCAGAGCTTATGGACAATATGTGCTGTCCAGTAGGAACTTTGCCCAGGATGTCCAAGGCAATGGAGGCGTGACCAGGCAGGAATTCTATTCACATTTAAACATAAAAAAGAAAATAAGCATTTGAACAAGCGGCATGAAAGTCGCTCCATTTACTGTAGTTCTGAGGCCAAAATTACAAGGCTCTCCACACATCCCAAAACGCTAACAGAGACGATTACAGTCAGTCTGCCAGCACTGCATTTTCAGCCCTGATGACTTTGCTTAAGCAGTAATATGTTCCTGCTGATCAGGTTTCTGAGCAGCAGCCAGTAGTAAATTACTATTGAACTTACGTTCCCTTTTGCCATTCCGCTCCAGAAGTCTTACTCTCAACTCTTTGGTTTCTGGGCTCAGCTCCCTTCAACACACAGGAAACAACTGTGTTAACCTTACAGTGAAACTCCATTATACAATTCTTATTTTTATTAAATCATTTTGTGCAATTGTAATGTTGCTAAATCTTAATTGTAGTTTAAAAAAAAAAAAACACTAAAACAAAAGCATACTGAAACCTCCTGTGTGAAATCCCAAAAATTGTTGCAACTTGTGTGATGTTGCAGAACTCTCACTCACAGCACGAAACTTTAATGCTGACCTATTATGCTTTCCCTTATTTTCTGTCCTACACATGCTGTTGCAGTGGTGGAGGCTCATATTAAATCTGACCAAAGATGCAAATGCTGAGGTCCAGGCTTCAGACCATGCTAAACACCCAGACATCTGGATTTGTCTTATGTAAAGGAGAGCTCTGGCTGTGAGCACAGCAGCTCCCCCACCTGCTGTTCAGACCTTATGTTTGTAAGGGGCAGCCAATCAACTAAATTAAACTGTGAATCACGCAAAGCTACTCTAGCAAAACGCAGGAATAAAATAGGGGCTGCAAACAAGTCAAACAAGTTCCACTTTAAATGCCGAATCTAATATGAATCTGGCTTCTAAAACGGCAGCTTACAGAGTGACGTCTTCACTCCATTCGAGTGCAGCATTGGCACTCCTGGGCACAGCCAGGAAGCGGGTTGTCCGCTCTGTAGAGGGTTGGTCCAGGCTCAGGACACAGCACAGCTCCCCTGATTTAGACCACTGACCTGCAAAACACACAATGATGCAGTGAGACTTCGGTAATCAGCAGGAAGCTGTGCGGAAATGATCTGACGCTGGGGGGAAATATCTGACCTTTACTTAAGGTCACCCTGAGCTGTCGGAGGAGTAGTCGTCTCACCAAGACGCTCTGGGATACAGAGTTCAATCCCACAGAGAGACGGTCTATGGGGGCCTGGAAATGTGCAAAAAGGAGGGTGGAGAGCTGAATAGTGAAACTGCTTCAAGCACATGATCCATTATATAATATAATATATAGACCTTTTAGTTAATTTGTCTCATTAAAGGCAGTGAGAAGCATATTTCTCACCAAAGGGCCAGACGTCCTGAGATTGAGGACCATGGCCGGCTCAGTGCTGAAAAGAGTATCTTCTATCAGTCCCTTAATCATGTCTACATCTGCTTCACCCTCAGTGCCCTGTAAAGAAAAAATATCCTAATTATTTAGTGATAGTTAACCAACACACGCTAAACCAAACTAACTACGGTCACAAACTGAGAGGCTTTATTTATTTCATCTTATTTCTAATAGGATCCCAAAGGAAACAAATGGAATGTCATTGTTTATTGTAGCTTTAATCTAAAAGCATTGCACCTTTTGGGGGGGACTGAGCTAATCTCACAATTGGCATAAAATTCAGACTTTTTTATAACCCCATAGAGTGGACTTCATTAGTCAACAAAATTTGGTGTGCTAGCTATTTGTTTCTTTCCCATTTTATTAACATTGTTACTGCCTCACACAAATGGCATTTAATGGCATTCACATTTATATAACTATATTAAAGAATAGCACTTCTTTCATGACTCATCGTGAGTTTAATGGGATAGAAAGTGACTCGCATGCAAAATATTGCATGTTTATTTAAGAATCTGTGTCTTCCTTTTTTTGGGGGGGTGGGGTGCATGCTTATAATTTCAAAAATGTGACATTCACTGACTGCAGTGATATCAAATTAGTGGTATCAATCTTAAATGTTCCTACCGGTCTCTGCAGCTTGCATGGAGACACTGTCAGAGAAAAAGACGGCTGCTTGGAAAGAGTCCAGGAAATCAGCAGACCCTCATCCTCAACCTCCTCCAGGCATGCCACAACCTGATGGGAGACAGATGGGGGGGGGGCACGGATGGAAAATAGTAACCGAAAGCTAACAGGCATGCAGTGACAACAATAGGGATTATCTGTGCAGAATCTTCTCATTAATAAATAATTGTATTACATTGTAATGCATCAGGTAACAGCTGGAAGAAAAACATTTCACATTTAATGATGATGGCACGGTTGACATGCGACTGTCTGTGTAAATTTTCACATTTGAATAACAATGCAAATCATGCTCAGACATTTGTTTTTAGAGGTCTGATTTCCCGCATACAAATCACAAAAAATCCAGGTGCTGTGCTACGATACCTTTGCCACTACGGGTGCTATAGTGATCTGATAGGTGTCCATGGAAATGGCAGCAGGTGACTGCTGGGTGACCGTCACGGGGAACATCATCCTGTCTACCGAAAAATTACAGTGCAAAATCTGCAAAATAAGAGGAGAGGAGGACAATACTCACACACATACACTCAAAACGTATTTCTCCAATTATTAGAGCCATAATGAACATGATGCAAAAATTACTAACCATTCGGTTTGCTGACTGGTCAGTGCAGGTCACGCTTTCTATTGCAGAGGCAGCACTTAACTGGAGGCTGCTGTCAAAAGTTATCTGAATTGAGCTCTGGCAGAGACAGAGGAAGAGAAAAATGTCCCAAACATTACACGAGAAAGAGAACAGAGACTTGGAAATGACAAAAGATTTAACAGTGCACAGATACAGCCTTTAATGCAGCCGACTGGCATTTGAGTATGGGCAACTTCCTTCATGAATCTTTAGTAATTTCACGAATGACAAAGCAAGATGTGAATAAATCCTGGTTTTTAATACATTTAAACAGTGTCTGCTATCAGATATCTCTTCATAGATCTTTCCATGAAGTCATTGGATGGATATCCCCATAAGACAGTGACTGTGTCGTTCACATGCTGGTCATAATGTATAATGCAGCCGTTAAACGGTTAAACCTACTGCGTGGTGCTGTTTATACACTTTCCTGCTAAAGCAAAAACACTGTCTTTGCAGGAGCCAAAATGTTCCTTATAGCTACTTGTGTGACAGATGTTAGTGTGTGATCATTTTCTTATGTCAAAGGGCTCAAAAGTGATAGTAAAAAAAAAAAAAAAAAAAAAAAAAATCACATAAATCTATGGACATTCTTATAAGTGCAGTGATGAACATGGCCGTAAAAATGACTTGATGAACAAATGCATGCAAATGCATTATTGAATTTTCAGTGCGTGGCAGAACACAACTGTGATTTAAGCCCAGGCAGCACCGTGGTTTATTAGACTCAAAAAAAAAAAAAATGCACTGGTTAATTGTGGTAATAATGAATCATTATGAGGTTTGATATAATCCTTGATATAACCCCATGCCTCAGACCTCACAGAAGCATCCATTTATCAGGACGGCATCAGTCAGTGCTTACTCAAGCTTACAGCAGGGCACGTTTTCCTGCATGGAGGACAGCCCTAACAAAAGCAATAAGTATCTCAGTTTTAAGAAAAGATTCAGCAGAATCCCTGGCGCACCAGTGACCTACAATCATTGTGTGTGCATGTGCCAAACGATCTGTTTTACTGGGCAGCTTTAACTGAGAAGTGAGAGAAAACAAAATCCCCTATTGTCAGGGCATATGTTCCACTAGGTCCAAGTCCAATCTGTATCAAACACAACAGTGGAGGCGGGGCAGAGGTGGGAGGATGATATAACAAAGTTTGTGGTGCGCGTCTGTGTGTGTCTGTGTGTGTGTGTGTGTGTCCGTATTGCAGCCAGAGGGGCAGGAAGCTAAGTGCAATGCCGCAAGCTTACGTAGGTTCCCTGGACTAACACTGCAGTCACGTGACCGCAGCGTACAACCGGCTGTGTTTACTTCAGGTTGGCTGGAGTCTCTAAAACTGCTCAGCCACCCAACTGTTCATTTGATTTTAAAGTGCAGAACAAATACGATGCCATTTATTTCAGATTCAGAAATACCCCTCAGTGATGTCTGTGTCACTGCAGTCAGACACATTAGCATCAGCGTTCAGCAGAAATTAGGATGAGGAAGGCAAAACAAAATTAATTTTTTTTTAGCCTGTTTTTACAGCATTTTGCCTGGATTAGATGGCTTCTAGTGTAGTTATAGACAAAATATGGGGAGACAAGCAACAAAGGCGCCTAGAGTGAAATGAGGACATCGCACTTCAGTCACCACCAGAAAACAAAAAAAACCTCGAATCCAGAACCAGTTTTCTGGTGAGCCGAACTGTATTTACAGCACAGATTTGTGTTTGTGTGTGTCAAACTTGCTAATCCACACTGAAAGGACACTGTCAAATCTCTATTTTTGCAAATTACTTTAGGAAACATGGCAGCAAAATATTGCCAGCATGTGTCAATCACAATCATTCAGGGCTAAAAGAAGGCTGCTTCACTCCAGCTTTGCTCACAGTTTCGGTTAATAATCATTCTCTAGGCTGGTCTTTTTTTTTTTCCAGCACTGTCCTTTCGGGGGTAGTTTGAGGTGTACCGTGTGTGCCTGGAAAATTATTTTTGGAAAATATTTAGCTATTATCGTTTGCTAGATTTTTGCAAATGAATCGAATATCTAATTAGTGGTAGGTTTATGGTTTCTCTTCCTTCCAGGGAGTTTACACCCATTGGCTTTATAAGGAGCCATCTGGTGCACTGTGGTGTTGTGTATCCTCCTTGGCTGAGCCAACAGAGCTCATTTTGTCAGGAAGAGGGCAATGCTAGTAGCATGGCCACTGATTTGTCCTTGTGAACCACCGCTGTTCAACAGAGTGTATGTGAGGGGTATTTCTGGGTAGAGATAGCTCCTAAGGACATCCACAGTGTCACGTCAGGTTTGTCAGTGTCCCCCCTTTGGGTCGAACTGGCTGAACGCCTCTGAAAAGCATGTGGGTCAACCAGAAATACACTCCCCTGTGGCTTCTGATGACCCCCATTTTCCTCCCTGTATCTGATGTTATCAGAGGTTCCTGTTACAACAAGGTACACAATTGAAAAACTAAATATATGCAACATTCAGGCGTAGCAATTATTTAACAGTAAAAGCATTAAAAATTATTATTGATAAACACACTGATGTAAAAACTTGAAATGGTAAAATAACAGACACATTCTGTTTTTAGGCCACACTAGTGTGAGGGCATGTTAGCTCCCACAGTAACAATCGAAATGCTTACATGCTGCCATAGTAAAACCAACTGAAGGGATACACCCCGGACAGGTACAGGGGAAACATACAAACTCCAGCCAGCCAGTAGGCCTAAACCAGGAACCTTCTTTCCATGAGGAGGCTTCATTAACCACCGCACCCCCACACTGCCCCATCAGAAGTGTAGACATTAGATGCTCAGTTGAACCACCTCAGAAGCTGACATAAGTGTATAAGACGCAGATGATTGTGGTGGATATAGGTGACGGGAGGCTATCAGGAGGCTGCTGCTCGCTTCATTCCTGAAATCTAAATGCTGGCTGCACCATCATGCTGTCAGGTTCCCTAATAGTAACAGAAAGGTTAGTAAACAATCTACAAATGGAACTATATTTACTGTCTCCACTTTTTCTATCAAAAACAGAAGAAAAATACAAATTTTTGTATAGACTGTAGAAAAGATGGACATAGCCACCATGACATCACCCACTGCTTAGTGAAATGCTGTTATGAAGCGTAGAGCTAAGTGTTTTTTGTTGTTGTCATCTTAGTGTTTTGAAACCGGATGTCACGATTTAGGGTGTATCTGACTGAGAAACAAAGGAAACCCTAAGATCACTCTCTGATGACTTGTAAGGGTGTCCTGGATGATCATCCTTTCTGCCTCTTAGAATTAAGATTCATTTACAAAGTGAACTTCACATTCTACTCAATATGACCTGAAACCAGCCACTAAGCTAATGATTTTTACTGGCATCACAGGGTCAGCAGGTAAGGGGCTGTTTTTGTCTGGAGCATTCAGGTGTGTGTTAACACAATGCTACAATCTTCCCAGGAGTGGACATCCCAGCAGATACACCCCAAGGTCAGACTGTGCAATGCTCAGAGAAACTATTTTAAAAAAACAAAAACAAAAAAAAAAACAGAACTATACCTCAGACTCTACCGGCCTCAGTTAGTACGTTAAATGTTAAAGTTCATGACAGCACGGTTAGAAAAAGACTGAACAAGACTGGCTTGTTTGGAAGGGCTGCCACGAGAAAGCCTCTTTTCTTTAAAAAGAGCATGGCAGCACGGCTTCGGTTTGCAAAGTTGCATCTGAACGAACCACAAGACTTCTGGAAAGAGAAGACCAAAGTGGAGATGTCTGGTCACAATGCAGTACAGTGTTTGTATAAAAGATATTGTATAAAACAACAAACACAACATATCAAATACCTCATGCCGACTGTCAAGCACGGTGATGGAGGGGTGATGATTTTGGCTTGTGTTGTGTCCACAGGTCCTGGGCACCTTGCAGTCATTGAGTTCACCATGACCTCCTCTGTATACCAAAGTATTCTAGAGCCGTCTGACAGCTAAAACTTGGCTGAATTGGGTCATACAACAGG
Organism: Archocentrus centrarchus; assembly: GCF_007364275.1. Classification (NCBI taxonomy): domain Eukaryota; kingdom Metazoa; phylum Chordata; class Actinopteri; order Cichliformes; family Cichlidae; genus Archocentrus; species Archocentrus centrarchus. The sequence goes on from NC_044359.1 coordinate 20,258,522, forward strand.
ACAATGATCTCAACCGCAGCAGCAAATCTACAACAGAATGGCTGAAAAAGCAAAGAATCAAGGTGTTCCAATGGCCCAGTCAAAGGCCAAACCTCAACTTGATTAAAATGCTGTGGCGGCACCGTAAGAGAGCCACGCATAAACGAAATCCCGGGAATCTCAATGGACTGAAGCAATTTTATAAAGAAGACAAAGCCAAAATGCCTCCACAGTGATGTGAGAGACGGATAAAATTAGACAGAAAACAACTGCTTCAAGTTATTGCTGCTAAAGGTGGTTCTACGTACTACTGAATCATACACTTAGTTTTTCACTTTTTCACCTGACTGTACATTACATAAATATTGTAAAAAGATGGGGTGAATCTGGAAAGACAGCACATAGATCCATCTTCACTTCAGAATTTGTTCAGGTGCTATTAAATCTGGATATTATTTGTGCATATTTAAATGCTGAGTCATAGAAGGCACAGGCAGAAGTTGGCATAATAGTACAATTTGGCTGTTCAAATAAAACTGGCTGGTGATGGATCTCATCATTAGCTTTGACTAAGAGATTAAAAAGGTTGGTTTCCTGCACTACGGTATCAAATCAGAGCTGAGTGTTTAATGGTCCCCTGTTGTTAAGAAGGAATCTACTTGAGAATAATCATAGGTCATTAATCATCTACCAGCAGCCCTCAGAGGGAGAAGTGAACTGTGTCCTCAAGCTATTCACCAGACTCTTCATAATTGCAGATTGTGAATATACAGGGAGCTTCCTTCCCTGCAGATGTACCCTCGCTTTGTCCTCCCCTACCACCCAGTAATGATGGCTTGACAGCATGTGTCAGCTGCACACACAGGCTGCTGATGCCTTATGATCTGCACGTCTGGGGTGGCCAAGCAGTCCAGTCCTTCAAGACTCCTCTACAAACTAATCCGGCCAGATACATCTGAGTAGCTCCATATCAAGTCATTTCTTCTGAGGCAAGATTATATCCAGAGGCTCACGCAGTAAATACTTCAGCAGACACGACATTTTCGCTGGGTAAACAAATGAGTCAAGAAAATGAGCTGCATCATGGGATTACTTCCCAAAGCCACAGGAAGAGACCAAAAATGCAGATATATGCGTTATATAAAACCATGCTATGCAATCAAGGTCATATCAGATGTAGGTGTAATTGGTGTCAGAAGTAAACATTTTAAATTATGGTGCCGAACTTCAATAAAGTGTTCCTGATCATATAAATATAGTGAATGTAAATCACCAGAGTTTGATGCATGTTTATGCAGCAAGAAGACATCCTTCTGTTAACATCGCAGCAACGAGCTGTAATGAAGCCTCAGGGCACTCCATGGACTACAAGGACACAGGGGTGGGGGTGGGAGGGAATTAGTTATTGAGACTAGAAGCAGACTTGGCATATCTTTCAAAACTGTGAAGAAGAATGAAGCATGGCCGGTGCTCCACCTGTTTCCCTCAGGTTTGCAATTGTCTTCTCTAATCTATATCAGATACTGTGTGTCAGAGGCAGAAAAATCAAGCCTCATGACTTAAAGTATCTGCAAAGAAGAAGCCAGCTGGAGCAGGATGCCTAGCCCCTTGTCTCCTCAAATAACAGTCTATTGGGAGAGTGTAAGCATTTTGAGCTGTACCGTTCTGCAGCACAAATGTACTTTCAAGTCATATTCAATTTAAATAAGTTGCCCTCATTATCTGCCTCAACATCCTGAAATCTCGCTAGAAAAGGATGAGGCATTAGTATGAGACATTTGATGCCGTTTATGTAACAAGCCCAAACCCGGTATCAGTACTCAGCCCTCTGAATTTTTTTTTTTTGTCTCATCTTGTTTCAAATGCTGGACATCAGGGTCAGGGTTGGGTCTCCCCCTCTGGAGTGTTTTGCTACAAGGATGCAGCATTGTGATAACACTCAAAATGAGCAAGACAGCAAGAGGATTCCTGGCTTTCTCCACTCTCTGCTGCAGTCAACAAAATATCAGCCTTCCAAAAATGACTTTTTCAAAATTGTCACGTCACTGACATGTAGGAAGAAATCAGAAAAAAGCTTACAGAAAAATGATCTAAAAAAAAAAAAGACCCTAAGGCACCTTTTTTTTTGGTGACCTCTTTTCAACGTGGCAACAAGTGCTAAATTCTAAGCGTGCGAGTGGTTAGCATTAATCCAAAAATTTTATTACATTTTAAACTATCATGTTTCACACTTATCTTAAAAGCAGCACAGTCTTAAAAATCATTATGTAAAAAGGCCCACTAGCAGGCTACACCAGACTGCCTGTCATTTCAACTGCATTGCTCCACAGTGTGTATACAGCCAGTGTTATGTGTATTAAGTTGTGGCACATTGTCAAACTTAGAACCAGGTGAGATTCTATAAATTTAGTTTTCAGTTCAAGTGGAAATGCAGCAGAGCCAGTCATAAGAAAGCAGCTGATAGCTATGTAGGGTAGGGGCACACAAGGGTCACATCTGCCATGAATGTTTGTGCCATGTAGGAACACTGGGTCAGTAAGGTCAATAAAATCCATAGACTGCATTTGTATTTGTCTAGATGGTCTGAGACAGTGGCCTTACCACTCATTTGATTTATGAACTGCGTAAAACTTTTACTAATGAGTTTATTATGTAATTTGCTGGCTTCAGGTCTTATTAAATACAACACTGTGCTCATTTTGTAAATTATGCATTATGCCCATTTAGAGTAAGATATACAACAAAGCTTAGGTAGGCTGTATAAAAAAGATGGACGTTGGTCATAAGTGTGTAAAGTGAAGCAAATACACAAGTGCAATCTTTCCAGCAGGGGGCGACTCTCTTGCTTTACTGATGAGAGTTTGAGCTCAGTCACTAGTTTTAAGTCATACTGAATACAACATGATGTTCACTCTGTCCATAAGGACAGCAGAGCGGGGTGTGCTTTAAGTCCAGTTTCCCTTGATTTCACAGTCAGAACCGCCCCACGTGGCATCTGGTTTTAAAAAGCTACGCTGGGGAAAAGCTCAGCTTAAGGCCTCACAGCGAGACTTTGTTAACCATCGGGTGACTGGGTTGGCTATATCCATTTTTTATATGGTCTATAATCAGGCTCCAAAGAAACAACATGGTTATATCCAAACGCCAAGTTGACCCTTCAAAATAAACCACGCCCCTATGTACTGGTAGTTAAGTCCGCCTGTTTTATACAGTCTATGATAAAATATAGCATGATAGAAGTTCTATGATAATGTATTATGATAATATTTTGGGTAAAATAATTGATCATTTTTAACAGATGAAATAGTCGCAATCTCCACAGGGACTACTGAGGACTATTATTAAGTGTAGAATAAAATTATTATTGGAAAATAATTAGTCATTAAAAATACCATGTGGCCTTGCAGAACATTTGATGAACCCTTTCTGTTGTTCCAGCTTGATCTTGCATGCTCAGTCAGCTGGCCTTTATTTGGATAAATTTCAGCATAGTAATTATTTAAAGACCTCTGTCACCATGAATCTTAAGTGCTGGAAAAGTACTTAGGTTAATGCTATAAAGGATTTGCGTACTAATCCCCACGATGACACTGAAGCACTACTTTCCTGGTGCCGTGTTCCTCCAGGGAAGCTCATGTTTTGCCCGATGTAGAAACACAATCATGAATTGCAAGTTAGAGGAGAATATGAGTCTTCGGGACCATAATATATATTCCCGTGTCTGTTTTCAGAGCAGTCAGAGAAACCTGCCTGGCAGGTGGCAGAGCCTTACTGTATGTGAGAAGCAAAGAATGCGATGTGACTCATTTCTTGCCACTTAATGCTTACCATATTTCCACAGACCCCTCAGCAGGTTTTTCCAGTCTGATCATTGTGTGGGAGGTGAACATAATACAACTAAGACAGTGTTAACTGGCTAACAGAACATGATACTACTAATAATGAACAATTGAGTACTATCACATCCAATGCACCTGTTGTTGATGTTAAAACGACACTATGGAGACCGAGCACGTGTCCTTTAGGTTTCAAGAAAAGGCCTGCTTCTTAGATTACTTCCTGTAGGTATATCTTTTAAACTAGGCACATTGGTACTGAAGAGTAATGTTGGAAGGTTCATTAACAAACTCACATTTGATTTGCATACGCCCAGACGCATTTAGAACACCTGCTTCCTCTGTTTGCAGATGATATGACTTCTATAACTTTATTTTGAGGAGTGAACTCAGGAAGCCCTGGGTCACACGCTCAGCTCACGAACTAAACACCCCATGGACAAACATACACAGCCAGCTTGTGTCTGTGTCCTCCAACACTGACTCACTTGCCCAGTGTAGAAAATTATCACTGAGCTACGAGCAATTACAGCTAGGTGATACTGCGATTTAGCTTTGAATTATTGTAAAGTCATAAAACATTTTATGAAGGTAAATACAGCGCGCTCAGCACCTGGAAACTCTATTGAACAAACTGCCATTAAAAGACTCACCCAGTGTTCACTCTAGCGTTTGAGAGTTTCTAAGTAAATGAGAGCATCAACGGTCACAGAAGACCAACCAACTAGGCCACTGTAAGATAAGGAAGCTCGCAGCTCATATTTTCAACAATGTATTAAATAAAAAAAAAAAAATCCACTAAACCACTGAGACCTCTTACCACCAGCACAAAATGAGGCTGGATGAAAGCAGATATTGTGAAAGCTCACCAGGCTTAATGCTGCAAACAAAACATATACAGAGTGCAGAGAACATCCATTTATCTGTCACTTTACTAGGTACACCTTTTGCCTTCAGATCTCTCTTAAATCTTTGTCACATTGATTCAACACGATGCTGCAAACATTCCTCAGAGATTTTGGTCTACACTGACATGATAGCATCAGACAGTTGCTGCGGATCTGTCAGCTGCACATCCTTGATGCAAATCTTCCATTCCTCCACATCCTAAAGGTTTCTACTGGACTGAGATTTGGTGGCTTGTGGAGGCCATTTAAGTACAGTGAACTCATTGTCATGTTCAAGAAACCAGTTTGAGGTGATCTGAGCTTTGTGACATAGAGCGTTATCTTCCTGTAAGCAGCCATCAGCAACAATACTTGAGTGGTGTTCAAATGATGTTCAAATGGTCCCAAAGTGTGCCAAGACAATATCCCATTCATACAAGTCAGGATGGATCCATGCCTTCATGTTCTGACCCTACTATCTGAATTTTGTGGCAGAAATTGAAACTTAGACCAGGCAACTTTTTTCCAATCTTCTATTGTCCAGCTTTGGTGAGCCCATGCAATCTGTAGCCGCAGTTTCCTGTTCTTAGCTAACAGAAGTGGTCTTCTGCTGCTGTAGCCCAGAGACGCTGTTCTGCTTACCTCAGCTGTAATGAGCGGTTATTTGCATTACTGCTATCAGCTTGAAGCAGTCTGGCCATTCTCCTCTGATCTCTGGACTCAGCTAAGCCATTTTCACACAGAGAACTGACACTCACTGGATGTTTTCTCTTTTTTGCACCAATCTCTGTAAATCGTAGAGATGGCTGTGTGGGGAAAATCCCAGCAGATCAGCAGTTTCTAAAATACTCACATCAGCCCATCTGGCACCAACAAGCATGCCACATTCAAAGTCACTTAAATCACCTTTCCTCCTCATTCTGATGCTCAGTTTGAACTTCAGCAGGTCATCTTGACCATGTCTGCGTGCCTAAATGCATTGCATTGCTGTGATTGATTGGCTGATTAGATATGTGCATTAACATGCAGTTGAGCAGGTGTACCTAATATAGTGGCTGTGAGTGTACATGCAATATAAAGAAATATGAGGCAAGCAGTGTTCAAAGTTCTGTGCTCCCATTTAGACGTTTAGTTTCTTATCTGTCACATAATACCATTAATAACCTGAAACAGATGGCATGGCCGTGATCCCAACTTCATGGGGTCAGTCTGAGGTTATATGAAGAAACAGAAAGAAAATCAGGTGCCTGAAAGTATCCTGAAAAACTCAGTATGAGAACTGGTGATCTTTTAAAGAAAAGCAGTGGTCACAACAAATACTGATTCACTGCACATTGTATTAATTATTTCTGAACAAATACTCTCCTTTGGAAGATTTTTTTAATAGAGTTTACTATGGATATGTGTGGCTAGGCTCTCAGTCAACAAAGGTAGGTGAGGTGACCCTCCCGAATCAGGAGCGAGTGCTGTCTGTTGTGAGTGTTCAATGCATGTGATTGATCTGATCTGACCCCTTTAAACTCCTCGCCAACTCATCTCTCAATAAACACACACACAGATTTAAAAGTGGGGGGTAGAGGAGCCACCTCCATCTGACTTTGATTCCCACAGATGAAAGAAGGATTTAAAGGGAGAAAGACCTTTAGCAACTCTGGACACTGGCAGCCCGTCTGCAGTACTAAATGCATTGGGTAGCATTTTAACTGAGGCGAAGGTTATGAGCTGAGAGAAGGGCGAGACAGCCCGACTACACTGATTCTCTGCCTCTTCCCAGTGTGATCGAACACACATCCACTTCTTCCCATGAGGGTATAAGACTATTTTTACGAAGTGTGGGTGTTACTGTGGCTGCGCTGACTGGTCTTGCGTCTCCACTCTTTTGTGCATTAAATCAGAGCTGTTACGCAAGGCTCTGCCCCCCCATCCTCTTACCGATTAGACACTCCAACTCCCACACCTCCACCTCCCTGCCTACACACACTTCCAGCTGCACACGGGCACACCGACTGTATCAGCTCCTGCTTAACTATTTATGCCTCCACTTAATGGAGTAACCTCTAATCCGCACACGCTGCCATCACGTTTGCATCAAGTTAAACATTATGTATTTAAGACTTAAAGATCTCAACTCACCCCATGCCTGCAAGCTTGCTCGTTCAGAGCTTTGACCCAGGTCCTCTGAAAGAGCTCCCTGAAGGACTTGAAGGAGAACAGAGAGGTCAACAAGCTTTTAACCCCAGCCTCAGATGCGGGTCCTCCATCCCGGCCTGAGCGGAGCTTCAGCAGGAAGCCCCACAAACCTCCAGCCAGGCTGTGATGGGGCTGCTGCCGCCAGGCTGGCTCTCTGCTGTCCCGCTTTGCTGCGTTCCTCGCTCTCCACAGCCGCAGCACAGTCAGCGAGTACTGGAGCAGCCATCCCAGCACAATGACCAACGAGGCAAGGAAGAGACCCACCAGACACAGCCAGCTCAACTCCTGGAGCTCCATCACCGCCTCCGGGAGCCTCTCATATCATCAGCTCCAGATGGAAATAGCAGGACTGTCAGTGTGAGCAGATCAGCTCCCTTCAGCCTGCGAGTGGCAGCAAACAGACGGTCGTGTTGATTAATCGAGCACTTGCGCATTTTAACTGAGGTATTTCCCCAGAAATACGAGGAGATTTTGGTTTTGATTGCATGCACTAATTTTCTCATTTTCGAGCAAAATAACGAGTATTAAGCAGGAGCCAGTATACTTTAATAAAAATGCGTTTGCGCCCTGCAAGCATATAAAATTTATGCGATATCTAATAATTACAGAGAGCGGTTAACAGAGAAAAGTCACATAATGCAGCTCCATACAAACCTGAAGTTTAAGCGGTTCGAGCTGCAGGCTGCAGGTTAATCGAAAACAAATGAAGCCGTCTTCACGGCGATACGGAGCGCTTCCAACAACAAACGTGTCTGTCCCATTTCCGAGCCGTCAGCGGAGCTCCGGCTGCTGCCTCCTCGCTGTCATCTACCGATCCAAAAACAAGCCTTCTGCTGTCCGCCTGTGCGTTACGGTCTCCGGCGCATTTAAAATCTCCGCTGGTCCCAGCTCCTTCCCCCGCAACCCCTCTATGATGACGACTTGACAAAGAGCAGCGTCGCCCTACAGGTGGCGCTGTTGCGGGGGGGACGGACGCGTCAGCAAAACGGGAAGCGAAAATGGGAGCTTTCAAAATAAAAGCAGGGAACAAGATGAAAAAAAAATGTAGGTTGGTTTGAAGGTGGTGTCTTGTGACTTTTGGCATTTAAATACAATATCGGGCTCTGTGTTTCTGAATAATCAGTTACCCTATCATTGAAGGGTGAAATGATTAAATTCAGACGCACCAACTTTGTGTTTATTTACTGTGGACTGTGCTCACATGGTGCATGCTCCCATATGTAGAAGACACTCACCACCAGCTAAAAGTAACAAAACGGCGCCTTCAGACGACGCATTTAAAAGTCCTGCAGTGTGAAAGTATAAAAGCATTATAAGAAAAATATACTGAAAATCAATATTCTGCATTAAAGTGTCCCTGAGAAAGAATAATATTAATAGTACTGATACATAAACCCCCAAAGGGTTGCAAGATAAACCTGAAGGTTTTGGGGTTGTGACATTTTTAATAATTACAGGTATTTAAATAAGACCTAAGCAATGCCATTCTCACCACTCTTAATGCTGTTCTCACATTAGTAAGGCATTTTTTTCCCACTCACATTGGCCTTTCTCACTGCATTTGCACACACTGCTGTTGTTTCTACACATACTTCACTACTAAAGACTTTTTGTATTTTGTTGATGCATTTCTCATTTGAATCTGACATCTCATCAAAACAGTTTGGAGCACTATTGTCAGTCAGAACTACAGATTTTTTGCTTCCCTTAATAATACCAGCACTGCATTAATCAAATCACTTCAAACTTTTTTCAAATATGTATGAAAACGCAAGGCCAGTAACACACTCCCAGTGCTAGGTGTGAAATTGCCCTTCAGCTGAAAGTAAATAGAAGCACATGTTCTCAGTCTTGCATCAGAGACACAAGCATATACTGTAGTTTTTTTAAAATTATGTTTGTATTTTTTTTCTCTGTTTTCTGATGTATATAGTTTCACACATATCATTTTGCTTTTCAATAATTATATTGTGGAACGTTTCAAATAAATCCTTCACTTTTTATTTTTCTGTCTGAAGGCCTACTTCTTTTTTTTGCAGCAACTTTTTCAAAGTCAGAATTAAGAAGTAGAATTTAACAAAAGTACAAAAACATTTGGTGTTCAAGTCTTAAAACCGATTTTTATTAAGTGGTCACAGTGATCAAGTGTTTGATTTTGCATGTTTTGTTGCTTGTGAAATAGGTTTTGATTGTTTTATTGTCTATTGCACAGGTGGCACGGTGGTTAGCACTGTTGCCTCACAGCAAGAAGGTCCTGGGTCTGCACGGTTGCATGTTCTCTCTGGGTACTACAACTACATTATGTGGCTTCCTCCCACAGTCCAAAGACATGCAGTTAGTGGAGTTTGGTTAATTGGTGATTCTAAATTGGCCATTAGTGTGAATGGCTATCTGTATCCCCCATCCCCTGAGAACTGGACAGTCAGAAGAAAATAGATGGATACACAGGTGAGTCTGTGTTATGAGAACTGCATTAAGAGTTGTGAGAATTGCATCAAAGAGAACAGGACAAATGAACCATCTTAAGTCTTATTTAAATATTTATTAAAAATGCCACAACCCCAGCCATACAGTTTCACTTGATACCCTCTGGGAGTTGATGGTTCCATACTAACAACCGTGTGTGTGGCTAGATAGATAGATAGATAGATAGATAGATAGATAGATAGATAGATTTTCTCCTGAAATTTATTGTCATGTATGATGTGTGCATGATAATGACCTGTGTCATGGCCTTGGACGCGGCTTACATTTTAGTTGTTTTCTCATCTTCACACACTCAGTCTTTGTATAAGAAAATTGCAGTTACATGCCCACAGAGGTTATTTGAGCTTAAACATAAATTTTCCACTACAGTGTTCCTGAATGGATCTGATTTCCAACAACAGACTCAATGACAATAGGACCATTATCCATTTTAGTGTTTGTTTTTTTACAAAATTATAATGCTAAAACCTGAAAAGCAACTACAATTGTCAGACAACTATGGCAGTGTCCTTTCTGAATTTCCAGTACCAGGAAAGATAAGATAGCCTTTATTAGTCCCACAGTTGGGAAACTCACATTATTACAGCAGCAAAATGAATAGAGCAGGAATAAATAAAAGCAGTCTAACCTATAACAATAATACTATACTGCAACAGAAGTAAAATGCACACCATACAAGATTGGAAAAAAAATAAAAAATTATTTTTGTCAACAGGTGGCAGAATTTTAACAAACAAATGACGTATGCGCGAAAATATGTATCAAAGAAGAAGATTTCACTTCCGTTGTTCACTTCCTTGTTAGTAATAATGCCGCGCGAACAATAAAGGCGCACATAAAGCTCTTTAAAACGAATCAAACTTTCAGAAGTTCTGTAAATGTTGCAAAGGTAGAAACTTATATACAGCAACGATTTCATATTTATGGCAACTTGTTTTTCTATCGTTAATAATGGGTTCAATAAACAAACGTTAGGGTTGAGCGACATTTTATTCTGTAAGGTTTTACCGGATGTTTCACCTTGTTGTCGCCTGTATGACTTAGCGGTTAAACTAATGTCAGACGTGGAATTAGCCAGGCTATACAGAGCTAATAACGTAACAAACTGTAATGACAGATGGTATGGATTATTACTATGACTCGTGGACTTACAGACGTATGGATTTTTCTTTGATCGCGGGATCACAGAGACGCATTTTGTTCTGAAATGATGGCATGACATGTTTGTTTGAACCTCGGTGATCACAGTCTCAGCGCGTTCATCGACCGCCTGCAGAGAAGCAGCGTAGGTTTAGCTACAAACTGTCAGAAACTAATTCGCCAAAAGCCTGAAATAATGTCACCCGTACCCGTCCTTCCGCTGGTGATCAACTGCTTCATGTCAGTGCTCGGTTGCTTGGCCACACTGAAACTCATTCCCGCTTTCAAAGATCATTTTATTTCAGCCAGATTGTACGGAGTGGACCTAAACAAAACATCCAAAAAAGAAGTGTGAGTCGTCCTCCTGTCTGCCCTTTACCTTCACACCTTAATGAGATGTACAATAAAACATGGAAATTTAATGTGCGCTTTTCCTGTGCTAATTTTCACTCTGGTCCCCATCTTTACAGTCCGGAATCTCAAGGAGTCATCAGTGGGACTGTCTTCCTCATCATCCTTTTCTGCTTCATCCCAGTGCCTTTCCTCAGCTGCTTTGTAGGAGATCAGTGCATGGGCTTCCCACACGATGAGGTGAGTACACTGATGTGCAATGAACCTGCGTTCCTCTCAAATCGGAACCCCACATCTGACCTTTGTTTGTTTTGTTGGCCAAGTTTGTACAGCTCATCGGTGCACTTCTGGCCATCTGCTGCATGATCTTCTTGGGCTTTGCTGATGATGTGTTGAACCTGCGGTGGAGACACAAGCTCCTGCTTCCCACCATGGCTTCTCTGCCGCTTCTCATGGTCTATTTTACCAACTTTGGCAACACTGTTATTGTGGTGCCCAAACCCTTCAGAGCACTGCTTGGGCTGCACTTGGACCTGGGTGAGTTGTGCGGTTGTTTGTGGAAACCGTCCATTAATACATCCATTGTTCTTTGTCCAGAGCCTTTCTCTGGACTTGTTGTACTGTATAAATGGTATTCTGTAAATTATGACCCCCCCTCTGCAGGTATCCTGTATTATGTCTACATGGGAATGCTTGCAGTGTTCTGCACAAATGCCATCAACATCTTAGCAGGCATCAATGGGATCGAGTCAGGTCAAGCCCTGTTTATCTCTGGCTCCATCATCATATTCAACCTGCTGGAGCTCAGTGGTATGTAGTTGTTCCCCATTGTCTACATTACAGGTCACACACGTGCAGAAACTGGACACATTTTGTATGGCATTTGGTTAATTGTGTTTTCTTCTTTATTAGGAGATTACCGCGATGATCACGTTTTCTCCCTCTACTTCATGATACCATTCTTCTTCACTACATTAGCGCTTTTGTACCACAACTGGTAAAATAAATGTACCAATCTTTGGCAACCAAAAATGAAGCACTTATATGTGCAGTCTCCCTGTAATTTGCCTGTTTTGTCACAGGTACCCCTCATCTGTGTTTGTGGGAGACACTTTCTGCTACTTTGCTGGGATGACCTTTGCTGTAGTTGGCATCCTGGGACACTTCAGCAAAACAATGCTGCTGTTCTTCATTCCTCAAGTGGTGAACTTTATCTACTCCTTGCCTCAGCTTTTTCACATAATCCCCTGTCCAAGGCACCGGCTCCCGAGGTGACTGTCTGATTATGAACATCATTTATGCCAATTATACCCTATCATCATTTGTATTTCTTAATTTTTCCTTTCTTCCAATGCTACATCTAACTAAAGACTGAATCCAGACACTGGGAAGCTGGGGATGAGCTACTCTAAATTCAAAACAAAGGACCTCTCTAAGTTAGGACAACTCATTTTGAAGGTAAAGCTTTTGTGTATTTTCTTTTTGAATATAAGCTGTAAACCATGTCAGCTGCTGATCTTGTCCCATCAGCAGTCCACAACCTAAAGAGGAAAGCACCAAATCCAGACTGCTGAAAAGATGAAATGAGGGAATGTTTTTGAATATTATTTGTTAATTGCTTTGAGCAATGAAGCTGATTGTTTCTGCTCTACTTCCCTCACGTTGTCAGTGTCCATTATTAGAATGCAGACTCATACACTGTATGATGCAGTCCTGTGAAACAATAAGTACACCCTTACTGCTTCCATAGGAAGAGGTTAAATAAACAGCCAGGTGCTGCTAATCAAAAACACTTGATTCATTGCTCATCAGCAAGTGTGAGCACCTGTATAAATGCAGAGGTTTTGGTAGTTTGCTGGTCTGGAGCATTCAGGTGTGTGCCGATGCAATGATCTGAGACTGTTGGTGTCCAGTCAAAATCCAGACCTCAACCTGATTGAAATATTGTGGCAGGACTTTAAGAGACCTGTGCAAACCTCGATAAACTGAAGCAACTTTGTAAAGAAGAGTGGTCCAGAATTCCTCCACAATAATGTGAGAGACTGATAAAGTCATACAGGAAATAATTACTTCAAGTTATTGCTGCTAAAAGTGGTTCTACAATCTACTGAATCATAGGGAGTACTTACAGTCTTTCACAGCAGTGCATACAGGCTGTATTATACATCACAGCATACCTACATCTGGCACTCAATGGTCAAGCCCATGAGACAAGTTGCACGCATCCTGAGAACATGAAAGTGATCAGTTAGTAGTGTACTTGTTATCAGAGACCTCATCAACCTGAATTCATTAGGACAATTCATTATAAAAAACTGGAGAAGTTGATAGCAAGTCACAGGTTTGGATATCAGGCTGCCTCTTAATAAAGTGCATGAAAGTGTATGAAAAACAGTGCAGGTGGGTAGACGCACACACACACGCACACACCCACGCCTGAGGCAGACCAGCAGCAGAGGTCTAGCTGTGTTTATTGGTGGATAACAATAATGCCTTTAATCCTCAACAGGTGGCAGAGTTATTGAAGCTGCTCGAGGTGTGCAGGGGCCAGGGGGGAGATGATGATTTTATTGAGTGCAACAACATGACCTTAATAAACCTGGTACTGAAAGTGCTTGGACCCACCCACGAGAGAACTCTCACAGTCATCATGCTTATCATACAGGTATAACAGAGCACCTGCTGTATCCACAGATGCCTGAATATAGTCAGTCACTGACGAGTGACTTGTTTCTCATGTCTCTGTCTCACTCAGGTGATGGGCAGTGCAGTGGCTTTTGGGATCCGTTATCATCTTGTGCGTCTCTTTTATGACGTCTAGTTTACCAGGACGGAGTGCTGACTGAGGAAAATATGACACTGTTGTGGAACTGTTTTACAGGCTCACTGTTCATTTGCCTTTTAATGGATTCCAATACCTCGCTGACATTTTTTTTAGATTCAGACTCTTTCTGCAGTAAAGACCCAGAGCAAAAGTTAAAGCTTTATTTAACGGGAGCAGAACGTTTTCAGATACGTAAGCAGAATGGCTAATGGTTTGATACCAGCAGTAGCACTCTTCTGGGATTCAGTCATTACAGGCAGGAAAATGTAACTGGGTCTTAATCACCCCACGTGTCCACCCTGAAAGTATATTTTTTTACTTGTTTTTTGAAAACAAAGCCTGTTACGTGTGGTTGACTTTTGGTCTTCGGTGTACCAAACATTACTGGATGAGTTGCTCATGAATTGCTGCCATTTATAACGGACCTCTGAACGTAGAAATCCTCTAAAAAAAAAAAAAAGGTAAAATATTCACAGATTCACACACTGCTCGAATCTGCTGTTAAGGGAAAATGTGCCCACGTACACTTTACTTAGCATGACTTCTAACTCATGCGATATGGGTGGGAGTATTAAGCTCATTTAATACTTTTTGGTTGTTTCTTTTCCCTCTGAACAAAAGTGACAACAACAGAATGGTTGTAAAGAAGAGCAGTGAAATATCAAGGGACTATAGTTATCAATAAACTGTCCGGAGAGGGTTAACCAGAGGTAATGAAGTCACATGACAATGTCTTGATTATTGTAAAAGAACGAAAGGTGTCCTGGTTAATGAAAATTAATTGTTTTTTTGCCTTTCTTTCATCCGATACATGGATGTATTCTTCATGACCGATATGTATCACCCCCGCAGTTTCACCAAACATCAATGTGAAGAAAAACTGGCACTGGACTTTTTTTATTTAGGAGTGTAACTACAACTGCGAACTGTTTACCATTGAGATTGAAGGCATAAACTATCAAATAAATACTGGAAAAATGAAGCTATAAGGTTGTGTTGCATTAATTCTTGGATTAAGTGTCCTAAGCATGCAGATACTTAATTGAAAATTGCAACTTCATAATGTAGAAATACAATGTTTTAGCTTGTCACGGATATATTTAATGGATATTTCATAGTAAATTACAGTGCAGAAATGACAAAGCTATACAGTGCCCTCCATAATGTTTGGGGCAAAGACACAATCAACGTGTGATTGAAGTGCAGACTTTCAGCTTTAATTCAGTGGCTTTGAAAAATATTTGCATGAATTGTTTAAGAATTACAGCAATTTTTACACGCAGTCCAAAATTAATGGGACAAAGTAACATAAACTTAAATGTAAAGAATCTTTTTAATGCTTGGATGAAAAAACTGCAGCCACTGTCCACCTGAAGTCTAGAACCCGTGGATATCACCAAATTCAGGAACACACAAGGAACATGAGAAGCTTGATAAATACCAAGGGCTGAGAGAAGAGCTAGAGAGGATGTGGAAGGATGGATGCTGGAGATGATAAGATCTTCATTGGGAGTGACCAGGATGGACTCGTTTAGAAAGGAGTGCATCAGAGGGACAGCTCAGGTTGAGCAGTTTGGAGATAAAGTTAGGGAGGCTGAGATGGTTTGGATATGTGCAGAGGAGAGAGAGTGGATACACTGAAGATTGAATGCTGAATATGGAGATGCCAAGCAGGAGGAAAAGAGGAAGACCAGAGAAGATTCATGGATGTAATGAAGGAGTACATGCAGAGAGTTGGTGTGACAGAGGAGGATGCTAGAGATAAGCTGAGATGGAGGCAGTTGATCCACTGTGGTGACCCCTAAAGGGAGCAGCTGAAAGACGATAAAGAAGATGTAGGTTGTTTAAATGTGACATATATTTCATGTAAAATACTGTATCCATGTAGTAAGGTTGCATTTTTGCTTTTAAAACACGTGCATTGTCGAGTATCATAAAATAAAATTTATTAACTGGAACAGAAATACCCTGAAATTATTCTTAAGTCAAATATTTTTAATAAATGTCAATTAAAATTAGTAGTAAATTACTGTCTAAGACTTTTTCAAGTATTAATTGTAAATGCAACAGAGATTTTGAGGAGGAACTTATTTAACTTAACTTCGTTTCAGGGGGAACATCGGTGCTGTGCACAGCCCGCGTTTCTGGACGGACTCCGAAAAGTACAAGTCGTTTGTTCACAACCCTGCACGCTCTCTTTCAATGCTGCCTTGAAGCTTGTAAGAGTTTATCGCTTTTTATTAATTTCGGTTATTAAAGAGTCCCGTGCTGATGTTTCTAAAGCTCAGTGAGAGCTCGTAAACGTGTTGTAGACTGCTTAACGTTAAGCTAGCACCTGGCAGGCGGTCGGGCTATGGTCAAATAGGTGGGAACAGCTGACATTTAAACCACATTTAGAGAGATGCCTCCTAACAAACGCATGCAGAAGAAAGCACTCAAGCTGGAGTGTGAATGGGGTCCATGCCAGGAGTCGTTTAATCGGATGGAAAACTTTTGCAAGCATGTGGAGGGTCATCTTAACGCTTTGAACGCGGAGGAGGAGGACGAAGAAGAAGAAACAGAAGGTGAGGTGAAACGTAGCTTTATCTTTATCGTGACACATCTGTAGCTGAGGTGTTTATTTAGAGATGTCGTTGTGGACAGAAAGCTTTATTTCTATGTTGATGGTTGACAGCGACGTGTTTCACTGATTTGGTTCAATGGACTTTACTGGCGTCCCTCACTGCCCCCCCCCCCCCCCCCCCCCCCAAAAAAGAGCAGATGTCTTTTTATACCGGCCAGGCAGACCACCAGCAGAGATGAAGAGCATGCTTCTTTGAGTTTTACGCACCAGCAGCTCATTTATCACAAAAACTGGCCACTAGATATTAAATTTTTACTTGACGTAACACTGTTTACATCCAGCTTCTTCTCTTGCTTTTCAGCGTTGATCAACAATGCATTAAAACCAATAAATCATTATTGCTGTGCCACCTAATCCTGTTTCTGCTTTTTGTGCAAAGGGGAGAGAAACTGTCTGTGGAAAGACTGTGGTTTCTGCTCCATGGAGGGGTCTGAAGAGTTGCGAAGACATGTGTTCTTTCACTGTTACCACACTAAACTCAAGCAGCTGGGTCAGCAGGTGCTCAATGCCCATCCGGAAGTTGGCAGCTGCTCCATTGCCTACCACAATCGCAACATCATCCCCGAAATCCCGGACAATTTTGTCTGCCTTTGGGAGGAATGTGAGGTGAGTTTACTGTGCTTACTGCTGTTGGTGTAACATGAGAGTTTTTGCACACTGTGGAAAGTCGTCTCTTCACAGTTTGTGTTTGGAAGACATAACAAATGACAGCAGCTCTCCATTCTGTAATTACAACCCCAGTTCCAAAAGAGTTGGGACGCTGTGTAAAAAGTAAATAAAAACAGAATGCAATGATTTGTAAATCCCATAAACCCATATTTTATTCACAACAGAACATAGAAAATGTATCGACTGCTTAAACTGAGAAAATGTACCACTGTCAGAAAAAACGGTCATTTTAAGTTTGATGGCAGCAACACATCTCAAAAAAAGTTGGAACAGGGCCATGTTTACCGCTGTGTAGCATCCCCTCTTTTAAGAACAGTCTGAAAACATCTGGGAACTGAGGAGAGCAGCTGTGGGACTTTTTGGGAAAGGAATGTTGTCCGATTCTTGTCTGAGAGAGAATTCTAGCTGCTCAGCAGTCCTGGGTCGTCTTTGTCGTATGTTTTTGGTTTATGATGCACCAAATGGTTTCAGCAGGTGAAAAGTCTGGACTGCAGGCAGGCCAGTTCAGCACCCGGACTCTTCTGCTATAAAACCATTCTGTTGTAATAGTTACAATATGCAGCTTAGCATTATCTTACTGAAATAAGTAAGGCCTTCCCTGAAGAAGACATCCCCTGGATGGGAGCATTTGTTGTTGCTCTAATACAGGGGTGTCCAAACTTGCGGGCCGCTTCCGGCCCCGCCCACTTCTGGTCCGCGAATTGCTGTCAAAAATAACATGGAGGGTCATCTTAACACTTTAAACCCTCGCTTAACAAGGCAAAATGTCAAAAAAGTAACTTAAAAGGCCAAATTATGTTATTTTTGACATCAATTCGCGGGCCGGAAGTGGGCGAGGCCGGAAGCGGCCCGCGGGCCGGAAGTTTGCACACCCCTGCTCTAATACCTCTATATACCTTTCAGCAGTGATGGTGTCTTTCCAGATGTGCAAACTGCCAGTTCCATAGGCAATGTACAATCAGATGCAGGATTTTGAATCCAGCGTTGATGGCAAGCTTGTCCTGTTCCCCTTTAGTCCAGAGGATGTGACATCCATGTTTTCCAAAAAGAATTTCCAATTTTAGTTTGTCTGACCACAGAACAGTTTTCCAGTTTGTCTCAGTCTGTTTTAAATGACCAGAGAAGATGGCAGTAGATCATGTTCACATATGCCTTCTTCTTTGCATGATAGAGCTTTAACTTGCATTTGTTGATGGTGCAGTGAACTGTGTTCACAGACAGTGATTTCTAAAAGTGTTCCTGAGCTCATGCAGTGATTTCCATGTCAGAATCATGCCTGTTTTTAATGCAGTGCCTGAAGATCATGGGCATCCAGTATTGTTTGACTTGCGCATGGAGATTTCTCTAGCTCCTTTGAATCCTATGATCTTGTGTACTGAAGAGATATTAAAATTCTTCACAATTTTATAGCAAAGAAAAGTATCCTGAAATTGTCCACAATATGTAGACAGAGATTGAGTTTTTATTTATTTTTTGGCAGATTGGTGAATCTCTGTCCCTCTTTACTACTGAGAAACTCTCCCTAAGATTCTGTTCTTATACCGAACCATGTTACTGATCTGTTGCCAGTGAATCAAATTAGTTTCAAAATGTTTCTCCAGTTGTTTCTTTTTAGTGCTACTTATTTTTCCAGTCTTTTGTTTCCCCTGTCCCAACTTTTTTTGAGATATGTTTCTGCCATCAAATTTAAAATTACCTTATTGTTTTTTTTCTTAAAACATTTTCTCAGTTTAGACATGTTTTATATGTTCTATTTTAAGTAAAATATGGGTTTATAAGATTTGCAAATCACATTCTGTTTGGAGTTTTTAATTATCTGTGTAGTAGTATTGAACAACTTTCTTTTCAAACTAATAATCATGTGGCTCTGTGTCTCTTAATGCACTTTTTTTTTTTTTTTTTTAAAGCAACCACCATATGAAAACCCTGAATGGTTTTATCGACATGTGGAAATGCATAGTCTGTGCATAGAGATACCTGCAGGAGACTGTGAAATCGCAATACGCTGTGGATGGAAAGGTATGCTTTTAAATCTGTAAGATTGCTTTGCAGAAATTGTGTTTGCAAACTAAAGATTTTACAGCTGTACATTTTCAGTGTAGTGCTGAGGATGTCAAACTCTTGACTCCCATGTTTTGTGCCTGTCATTTTTAGACTGTGAAGCTACTGCTAAAGGCCGTCCTAAGCTGCGTGAGCACCTGCGCAGCCACACTCAGGAAAAAGTGGTGGCATGTCCAGGCTGTGGGGGGATGTATGCCAACAATACAAAGTTGTTTGACCACATCATACGACAGAGTGCCATGGAAGGTAATATCTGTCAGATTTATGACATGAGGATTAATAATGTAAAAAAGTTAAAACTGTAATCCTCTTAGAATTCCTGCTTCTTGATTTATTTTGTTGTATCTATATGTGTCATGTCATGTAGGTCAGAGGTTCCAGTGTTCACACTGTTGCAAACGTTTTGCAACAGAAAGACTACTGAGAGACCACATGAGGACCCACGGTCAGTTCCTCCTTCAAACTCAAGCACCAGCTCTCTTGATCATTTATGCTGTTCTAACAAGAGTGTCAGTTTTAAAATAAAGTATCTCATAAGTATTTCTAATCTTGATGCAACCAAAAATAAAAATAGGCCTTCGCAATGTCTATTTCTGTTCAGTTGACCATGTGATACACTTTGTTGTGAGTGAAGGAATCCTGTTATTATAGACAATTTAATCTCTCTGCTACTTTCTTGGGACAGTGAGCCACTACAAATGCCCATTATGTGACATGACGTGCCCATCGCCCTCTTCACTGCGCAACCATATCAAATTCCGCCACAGCAATGAGAAACCATACAGCTGTGACTACTGCGAGTACAGGTACCCAATCCTCTGAATCTGCAGCAGTTTATATTAGGATTAAGCGGTTAAACAGACACTGACATTTGCTCCTTATTTTTACTCATAGCTGTAAGAATCTGGTCGACTTGCGCAAACATCTGGACACCCACAGCAGCGAGTCAGCGTTCCACTGTGACGTTCCTGGCTGTGGCTTCACATCTCGAGCCTCTTGCACCATGAAGTTTCACCACAAAAGAGAGCATGAGGTGATTTTTTTTTTTTTAAACTTTGTTTACTTGCACTCAAAAATAGGGAGTTTTAACATTTGTTTAACATGTGTTTTATTTCCATAACCAGGGGAGTTTTGCAGCTCGCTACAAGTGCCACGTGTGCGGCCAGTGTTTCACCAGGGGTAACAACCTAACTGTCCATCTGCACAAAAAGCACCAATTCAAATGGCCCTCTGGACACCCCAGGTTCAGGTGAGTGTCCACAATATGCAGACAGAGATTGAAATACATTTTGCAGTATTGAAGCAACTGCAATAACAACCACTGCAGCAGTTATAGTCTGTTTACTTTTGACAGGTACAAGGAACACGAGGATGGTTTCTTGCGCTTGCAGCTGATTCGCTATGAGAGCGTGGAACTGACTGAGCAGTTGATGCGAGAAAGACAAAACAGGCAAGCAGAGGACGACGGCGACAGTGAGCAGACTGAGGGTCAGGAGCTAGAGGAAGAAGCCACAGGGGCAGCTAATGCAGAGGTGCAGGTAGAACTGAAAGGAGTACTGCTGGAAGAGCAGAGGATTGAGGAGCCAGGCTCGACTGTCAGCACTGAGGAGCGCGGTCAGGAAGAGGGCATGCTGTATGTCCTCACTGAAGGATTGTCACAGGCAGGAGAAGAATCAGTGATGCTGCAACTCCAGGATGCTGCTCAGCAACAGGAAATGGAGGTGGTTTGATTTGATACACATCCTGTGTCAAACTGTATGAAGAATCTTCTTGGAATTCCTGAACTGTTAATGCAAAGACGTTGCTTGGATTTGAACAGAACGTGAAGTGCTTTATTTAAATTAAAACCTCTAAATGAAGGAACACATACTCCTTATGATACATGTTAAATATAAGCCTATATTAGGCAATTAAACAGTTTTTATGTGTTTCTTTGCTAATGTGTAGCATCTTAATTCCCAGTGTATTTAAACTGTTTTGTTAGGTCTTGGTGTGTCATGCTGTAAAATCTGTTGAGACAGTTGGAGGCTAATGTTGCACTGCCTGCTGCGTTCTCAATCAATCAAATTCAGAGATCATCAGCTAAAACCTTTAAAGGTTAAGACCATGAGTTATGGGATGTTGTGTTGTCATTAACATTCACCAGAATCTGTGGAATAAAGCAAAGAGGGTTCACCTTATCTTGGAGACTGTGCACCTTTTCACATTAAACTTGAATAAACAAATGAAATCTTTCTCTCTTTTTTTGTATGTTCTTTAATGTTTTATAGTGTTTTTTTTTTTTTTTAGATCACTACAGTGTTGTGGCTGCCTTAATTCTTCATGGCATAAATTCAACAAGGTGCTGGAAACTTGGTCCATCTACGTGTTGGCATCACACACTTGCTGCATATTTGTAGGCTGCACGTCCATGATGTGAATCTCCCATTCCACCACATCCCAAAGGTGCTCTACTGGATTGACTGTGGCGTGGCATGGTGGTTAGCACTGCTGCCTCACAGCTAGAATGACGTCTAGAAGGTCTGGGTTTGAGTCCACGTTGGCCTGGACCTCTTGCTGTGTGGTGTGTGCATGTTCTCCCTGTGTCTGCGTGGATTTCCTCCCACAGTCCAAGACATGCACTTACTGAGGCTAGGTTAATTGGTCACTTAAATTACCCATAGGCATGAATGGTTGCCTCTGTGTTGGCCCTGCAACAGGCTGGTGACTTGTACAGGGTGTACCCTGCCTCTCGCCCTATGGCAGCTGGGATAGACTCCAGCCCCCTGCCACGATGCGGAAGAGGATGGATGGCTGTGGATGCCGTTTGAGTACAGTGGACTCATTGACAAGTTCAAGAAATCAATTTGAGATGATATGAGCTTTGTGACATGGTATGTTATCCTTCTGGATGCAGCCATCAGAAGATGGGTACACTGTGGTCGTAAATGGATGGACATGATCTACAACAATGCTGGGGTAGGCTGTGGTCTTTAAATGAATAACCCCCACACCATTATAACTGCTCAAAAAAATAAATGGAACACTCAAATAACACATCCTAGATCTGAATGAATGAAATATTCTCATTGAATACTGTACAAAGTTGAATGTGCTGACAACAAAATCATCAATGGAAAATCAAATTTATTAACCAATGGAGGCCTGGATTTGGAGTCACACACAAAATTAAAGTGGAAAAACACACTACAGGCTGATCCAACTTTGATGTAATGTCCTTAAAACAAGTCAAAATGAGGCTCAGTATTGTGTGTGGCCTCCTCATGCCTGTATGACCTCCCTACAATGATTGGGCATGCTCCTGATGAGGTGGCGAATGGTCTCCTGAGGGATCTCCTCCCAGACCTGGACTAAAGCATCCGCCAACTCCTGGACAGTTTGTGGTGCAACGTGACGTTGGTGGATGGAGCGAGACATGATGTCCCAGATGTGCTCAATCAGATTCAGGTCTGGGGAACAGGTGGGCCAGTCCATAGCTTCAGTGCCTTCATCTTGCAGGAACTGCTGACACACTCCAGCCACATGAGGTCTAGCATTGTCCTGCATTAGGAGGAACCCAGGGCCAACCGCACCAGCATATGGTCTCACAAGGGCTCTGAGGATCTCATCTTGGTACCTAATGGCAGTCATGCTACCTCTGGCGAGCACATGGAGGGCTGTGCGGCCCTCCAAAGAAATGCCGCCCCACACCATTACTGACCCACTGCCAAACCGGTCATGCTCAAGGATGTTGCAGGCAGCAGATCGCTCTCCACGGCGTCTCCAGACTCGGGACAGAGTCTGTCACATGTGCTCAGTGTGAACCTGCTTTCATCTGTGAAGAGCACAGAGCACCAGTGGCGAATTTGCCAATCCTGGTGTTTTCTGGCAAATGCCAAGCGTCCTGCACGGTGTTGGGCTGTGAGCACAACCCCCATCTGTGGACGTCAGGCCCTCATACCATCCTCATGGAGTCAGTTTCTAACCGTTTGTGCAGACACATGCACATTTGTGGCCTGCTGGAGGTCATTTTGCAGGGCTCTGGCAGTGCTCCTCCTGTTCCTCCTTGCACAAAGGCGGAGGTCCTGCTGCTGTGTTGTTGCCCTCCTACGGCCTCCTCCATGTCTCCTGGTGTACTGGTCTGTCTCCTGGTAGTGCCTCCAGCCTCTGGACACTATACTGACAGACACAGCAAACCTTCTTGCCACAGCTCACATTGATGTGCCATCCTGGATGAGCTGCACTACCTGAGCCACTTGTGTGGGTTGTAGAGTCCGTCTCATGCTACCACGAGTGTGAAAGTACCACCAACATTCAAAAGTGACCAAAACATCAGCCAGAAAGCATAGGTACTGAGAAGTGGTCTGTGGTCCCCATCTGCAGAACCACTCCTTTAGTGAGTGTGTCTTGCTAATTGCCAATAATTTCCACCTGTTGTCTATTCCATTTGCACAACGGCATGTGAAACTGATTGTCAATCAGTGTTGCTTCCTAAGTGGACAGTTTGATTTCACAGAAGTTTGATTTACTTGGAGTTATATTGTGTTGTTTAAGTGTTCCCTTTATTTTGTGAGCAGTGTACTATTACCACCACGAACAAATCTGTGCTTTCATATTTTTACCAAATTCTGACCCCATCCTCCAAATGTTGCAGCAGAAACCGAGACTCCAATGCTTACCCACAATGGGGTTTTTTTTGTTTGTTTTTTTTGTTCAGTTTTGGTGAGCCTAGGCGAATTGTAGCCTCAGAGTCCTCCTCTTAGCTGACAGGACTGGCACACAGTGTGGTTTTCTACTTCTGTGCTTCATGGATGGACACGATGTGCTCTTCTGCACACCTTGGTTAGAATGAGTGGTTATTTGAGTTACTGTTGCCTTCCTATCAGCTTGAAGAAGCCTGACCATTCTCCACTCACTGGATATTTTCTCTTTTTCAGGCCGTTCTCTGTAAACAGTAGAGATGGCTGTGTGGGAAAATCCCAGCAAATCAACAGTTTGTGATGTACTCAGACCAGCCCATCTGGCATAAACAACCACACCACATTCAGTGTCACTTAAATCACTTTGATTCCCTTGGTTTGAACTTCAGCAGTTTGTTTAAATTTCACCATGTCAACACTAAGTTGCTGCCATGTGATATTTGTGTTAATGAGCAGTTGAATCATTGTACCTAATAAAATGGCTGCTGAGTGTCTATTTAGTGATTAAATTACAATGTTTGGCCAGGCAACTATTTTAATAATCATTTAATTATTTCAGTTGTTTTCAAGCAACAGGGCAAAAATGAACTTTAAGTTTCCCGCTTTTCTCATATCTGACACAGTAAATAACTTTATGGACTGCTGGTTGGGCAGCTTCAGTAAACTAATGTTACTTTTGTTTGAAAAGTTTCAGTGCCATTTTATAGTCGAATAAAGATCAAAAATAATTGTTCGTGCTGGCCAAATCAAAGTACTGTTATATGTCTCTTAATACATCTAGATTATGGGGTTATATTTTGGTTAATCCACTTAGTGTGATTTTTGTGCTTTAGATCAAAGTGTCTCACATCATATGGACTAAAATGTATAAGGTGTTTGTGCTTGAGTTACAAGTATCTCTACTATCTTTCGCCTTTCTCATACATTTTGAGTCTTGCCATCATTCTCTTGCTTAAATCTTATAAAAAGCTTTGATCAGGTGTCAAAATCATGACACACTTTTGTCCAAGTGGACTCCCAGGATGATAAACAGTACACAGCATTAGCCGTTTGTAGAAGATTAGGCAGCACACAGAGCTTAGTTTAAGTGTTACTTAAACTCTCTCTCTGCTTTCTCTTCCTGCAGTCAGTGAACTCAGCTCTACTGGGACAGCTTCTAATGGCTTCATGCCTTCTGACGGCATAGTATAATGTTGCTGGTTGGTTCCCAGGTGCACCTACGGGTTTTGTTTTCTACTGCTTCAGTGAGGAGATGGGCACTGTGAGGTTTAATGTACTGCTGCTGTTGTTGTTTGGGTCCTTCCACAGAGGGACATCTCAGTTGCCTGAATGGAATGGAGAGCTGGAAGGTAGTGGTAAGATCTCCTCCTTTGAGACTGCATGGTTATTTTTTTCAGTAACTTTCTGATTTCTAGGTCATGGCACTGGACTTTGTGGGAGCTGTTCTTATGGTTCTCTACGATATCTTTCTTAGTGTGCTTGAGAAGCATTTCCACTTTGGGGTTTCCACACATTTAATGAATATTTGAATGCTTGTCAAGTCCTACTGTATGAAGAAGCCAATTAGTGTGCTTTTTTTTTTTTTTTAAGGTGAGATAGAATTGACTGCCCAGCCAGATTCCATAGATGACACATACTGGTCTGGATCAGCCCCTCTTTGTTTAGGAGGCTGTAAGGCGCGGCACCGGGAGCTGAGGACAGATCGCTGTGGAGACTCTAGCTGCTGCTGGATCGGCTACAAATCTTTGTGCAGAGGTAAGACTCAGGATCAGAGAGAAAAGTCACTGTTCTTTAAAATAGCTTTATACCATGCTTTTTCTGTGTGTTAGTGAACTGTGGAAGGCCAGATGTGGACTACAACGGAGTAGTGTATGGTAATGACTGGTGGGTGGGTTCTGTGGTGAGGTACACCTGTCGCTCTGGGTTCAAGCTTGTGGGAAATCCTACCAGATCATGTCAGCCTAACGGCCTTTGGACTCCAAAACCTACCTGCCTACGTGAGTCAACACAAACCACAACAAAACAGCAAAAAAAAAAGATTTTATAATCTAATATTTACGCTCTTTTACCCACCTTTTAGGAATGTGTAAGCAGGGGCGCATTGAAATCAGTGAGCGTGAACTAAATGGGACGTGCAGCTCCACTTGCAGGGATAAGAGCTACTTTGGCCCACCCAAACAAGGCTGCACTCAGATAAACAACTGTAAGAAGAAGGAGATGGGCTGGAAACGCTTCTTTGCACAATGTGTCCCTTGCATTTGTGAATGTGCTTTTTCATGTGGTGAGTAGCTTCCACCTCCACATTGTCAGAACAGAATGAGCGTGGTGCCATGTTGTCTGTGTGCAAATGCGTTTGAATGTTGCGTTAAACATAAATTTGTCATCCTTCTTTCAGGAATTATATCCACTGTGTCTTTTTTGTTTTTAAGCATCTGCCGGCTAAAACGCAGAGAACACACACTTACGATGCGAGGAGACTGCAGACAAAGAAGCGACACAGACCGGCTGTAGACCAAAGAGTCATGCTACATTTCTGCTGCTTCATCCAATTTTGTGAACAAATCTGGGTGTTTAAGGACAATAATTTAATCTCTCTGGCGCACATTGCTTTCTGTATGTAAAGGATTATGTGACAAGAACAAATCCTTCTGTCACAGCAATGTTAACTTATTCTTTATAGGATGTAAAGTGGCGAGAGGCTCAGAAAAACAAAAGTGAGGAAACAGATTTCATTAAAGGCATCTGAGAGGTTTAGATACTGTAGACTTGAGTCCAGCAATTATTTTCAGTGGAAAATGACTTTAGCTCCCACATGTTTGATCCCTCAGACATTATTTCCAACATCATTTCCTGTCCTCTCCAGATACATATCACATACTGTATTTAACATGGACGTCTGTTAACACACGCACATGTTTATGTGCCTAAGATAAGGAAGGAAATAAAAGAAACAAGGAGAGAGGGAAGTGAAACCACAGAGATTAGCACCTTGCTCCTCCTCTCAGTCCATCTGTTGGGGAAGGAGCTGAGACCTTAATCTTGTTACTAAAGGTTTGTTCAGGAGTCAGTATTAACAGGGAGAGTGATGTAGAACATATCTCTTAATAGTGTTTATACTTAAGTTGCTGTGCTGTGTGTACTATTTAATTAAAAAAATAGAGTCTCTGAAATCAAATTTTTATTTGTATATGTTGCAGGTGAATTTGATGAATGTGAAATGAATTTAAAAAAGAGCAAAAATGCTACTCATGTGTCTGAAACCAAAAGTTGAACAGCTAAGGCACAACCCAGATCATTTCCCAGGTGCACAGATCTCAAGTAGAGCTTTACAGATGGCACTAATAATATTCTGACAGGATTATATCAACAGTTATCCCCCGTGACCACTACCCCATCAATCCTCACAGAACAGCATGTCAGCAATGCACTTCCCGGCCTGTGATACCCAGTGTAGTTTAGTAACAAATAGCATGGATAAAGCAAGTCACAAATCAAAAAATATGTGAGACAAAATGTTCCATAAGTTTTAACTGCTACTCGCGTTTGATTATTTGCTCGTGTTTGACTCCAGGATTTTTTTCTTGCATAAAGCAATATGTAGCAGACAAACCAAAGCGAAACACCACAGCAATGTTTTCTTTGTTTTAAACCAGTTTTGTTAATAGGATTTTCATTCACTCAAGCACAATGGATTTTGTTTTAGAAATGCCTCAAAATAACATCAATAGCCTATAAGCAAAAGGATTACACTCAGGCAAGGTAGCACAGACTTTTTCGTAGTCACTCAAACGTCCAATATGGGTCGGGAAAAACAATGAACTCTTTCTTTCTGTGCATTTAATAAATGACATTGCTGCTGATAACCACAAGATGTTGCTGTTTTGTCACAACATGCATTGCCAAGATACAGTTTGGGACTGATTTTCTTCCACGTCTGTTCCTGAAGATTTACTCCTCAACATGCATCATTGTTGAGGAGTCTGGGTGGTGTACCTCAGGATGATGTGGTCATTTGTTTTGGGTGTGTCGCAGCTGATTCCTGTGAGCTTAGATGAGAAATACTGATATTTACGAGCATACAGGTTGACATAGCATTCCACCAAAAACAGCAGTTACAAGAAATAACTACGTGTGCAGGATCCTCTCTCTACAAAAACAAAGATAATTTAACAAATAACTCACTATTAATGTGTAGCAGCGCTGTCTTCTCCTTCTATAAAACACAGACATGCAAAAATGTTACAAGAGAGATTGTAGAACAGCTACAGGAGGCATTAATTGAAAAAGCGACCAACTCTCGTGTCTCATTACAGCTCATTAAGTCATCCTCAGATATGTTGAACTGAAGCTCTGGGGAAGACACTCACCCACATCCAGTCTGTCAAATTCTCCAGAGCTTTCAGATAGGAACTCCCAGTGTGTCTTCTCGTCCTTATTTCCATCTACTCCACTCACACTCTCTAAGAACAGGCCAAAGTTTGCATCCTCCTTCACTGTGAACCTGGCAACACAAAGAGTCAAGCCGTCTCTCTATAAGAGTTTCTTTAAAAGCAGAAATGGGTCATCATCAGCTTAAATATGTAAGTGAATCAGCCGGGGCTCCTTTTAAGAATAAAGGATGATAGGCAGTTATATTAAAGGGGATGTCATGGGTGGACTTACTTGAAGTCATGCTGTGCATCCCGCAGGCTCCGCAGAGCTCCTAGCAGCGCGCCTCCCTTTACCATAGTGCTGGAATAGGACTTGGAAGGCTCGTTAGACTGCTCATTCTCCACAGACACTTCGACGGAGAGAAATCCAGAACCTGCACACAAAGCAGTTGACTTGTGATACAAGATGTGATGTATAACTACAAAAGATTAACTTCTTTAAAATGTACCTTCATCCTTGTCTGTAAGAGTGCCACATATCAGCACCAGGAAAAAGCCAACAGAGAGCAGAGCAGATGTTCTTAGCGCCATTGTGAGTGATCTTTTCCCTCGGATGTGCGTCTAACAACAGATCACCTCACTACTTATAGTATGCCTAACCCACATTTGTAAGCATACTCCAGTCCCAGGTACTCCCATAGTCACGGTGTGACTTTAAGATAAGATTGTTGAGGTAACATATTGCATTCACACTGAAGTGCTTTTATGTGGAAATCAGTCATGGTTAATGTGTGCTTTATAAATAAACAGTGTAATCGCTGAAGTTACATTACATGATTCATTATCTGCCCCGTGCCTGTGGGATTTTCTTTCAGATGGTTTGTTTGCAAAGTGAAGTGTATTCTACAGAGAATGTAAGGAAAAAATTTTTTTCCTTAAGGCAAATATTATAATATGCAACGAAGATTTTTATCTTGGTTGTGACCCAGTGTGACGCAAGTCTTATCAGATGAGCTTGGATAAAGTCATATAACACATTAATAGAAGCCTAAAAACAAAGGATTCAAGTATGTTTTGTAAAGTGACTTGCCTCCATCACACCAAGGGTGAGTTACAGAGAAATCAGAGAGAAGAAACACAGTGCAAACCTGCTGATTTAGGCCTAAACCAGTGTAATGCTTTACCGTCTGTCAAAAAATATGATTCCTCCTGGTTGATAACGTTAGCAAAAGTAAGGAGATGAATCTCGCAGAGCGATGGGTTGGTGTGCTGAAATTGCTCGTGTGGTCACAAGAGAGTGAGAGTTCGTTTAAAATTAGTCTGATTAAGAGGCAGGTGCGATTGGCTAAAAATGGTTTTGATTTCCTCTCAGGGGTGATGTAAGGCATGTAGGGCCCGCTTGAACGCGAGTAACCCCGTCTGTTTTACCGAAAATAACCCGGGCACTGCAGCATCAGCACCAGGCAGCTGCGCAGGTGCGGCCTTTAAAGAGACAGAGGAGTTTGAAGTCTTCGTGTTTACTCCAAGTGTACAGCAACGGAGCCAAACCTGATCATGTGTATCAGCTTTGTGTGAGAAGATGGATTATGGGTATTATATGGGTATATAAACCGCCCAAAGTAACCCACAGAGCAGAAATCAACACTTTTTAAAATAAAATTTGCGATCAGAGAGACCATTTTAATCAAGGATGCTCAAGCAGTACGTGTGATATGAATAAATTTAATGAACTGTATATGAGTTTCCACTTTAAGTTCAGTGTCCCAGCTTTAAAACCCTACAATATGTTTAAAATGATTTGGAAATTTGTTCATTATTAATTAGCCTGACTATAGACTATTACTTTCATAATCTGTTCCTTTATGTCCCAGTGGGACTTTATTCATCAAAAAAACACGAGGTCAGGATGACGATTTGATCTGTAAAAACCAAAACACTGCTTCCCCCACTAGCATCTTTCCAGCAACGCCCTGCATCCCAGACCGGCGTGCGCACCACACAGACGCACTAACCGGTGAGAGGATAACGGCGGCTGCTCTATCGAGCTGTAGCTGATGCTGCTGAAGCATCTGCAGCACTGTTTGGTTGGGGGTTTGTGCGTGTGTGTTGTGTGTGTGTGCGTGTGCGTATGTGATTCCAGATGTCAGCGATTGAAGATCGGCATCTACACCGCTGCGGGAGATGTGTGTGAGTTTAGGCCGTTTCGATGCGAGTTCAGGACGGACGGATTTCATGAAAGGAACAGTCTTTGCGAGGGAAAACATGAGAGGCATCCTGCTCCCCTGACGATTCTCCGGGATGCAGTCATAGTCTGAGGCCGGACATGATTTTAATCTCAGGGGTTGCTGTAGTGGATGCGGGATGATGTGCGCCGCACCCCGAGCGATATTGATAAGGGGAACACAGCTCGGTCCTTCATTGCCCCACAGCCGATCTGTATTTTTGCTGGACTGTGGCGCACAGTGATCATCTTGATTTATTTATTTTTTATTATTATTTATTGATGTTTTTCCTCGGCTGGGACTGTTTGGGAGACCTTCTGATGTGGAAGGACTGGGCTGGTATGCCTGAAGGGATCAACTGAGCACTGTTGCGCTCACCCGGAGGGAAACCAGGGCTGCTCACCTGGTCATTTCAACACAAGTATGTCAAATGTTTTGCTTGTGTGGGTGTGCATGTGCAATGAAACACTGTATTTATAGGAATGACCGGTAAAGCCACATTTACTGCAAATATGTCCTCAGATCATACTAATGTATGACTCATATACTAAAAAAAAAAAAAAAAAAAGTCACTTCTGCTCTGTTATTTGCTAAATAGTGTAATTGGCTTTCAACCGTTTGCCGTTAACAGGTGCTTTTTGGAGAACTGTGAGCATCCCTCACCAGTGACAAGCCACTGCAGGGCACAGAATCCATACACCATTGCAATGCTATACATTATAATAATAATCACATCCTATCCCACTATATAGGAGACTTCTTCTATGGCTGCCTGTGCTCACATGTCCTGTCTTTAGGGCCGCACATGCTAAAACATGGAGGCCTTCCTCTGACTGAGAGGCCATTAAAGTCTGTCAGGGTTTTACAACGCTCATATGCAGGCTCGTAATGGAAAGTCAGTAATGGCGGGATGATCAATAGAAGCCATGGTCAATCTTCATCACCGGCCATCCTTTATGTGTGGATATTTTATTACACATACAGTAGGTCATGGGTAGCAGACACTGGCTCAGAGTACTACTGCAAGCACTGCAAGGCTTGCATGACAGCAGGGGATGTTTGTAGCCTATACAGTATATATGTAAACAGTTTGGATTTTTACATACTTGTTCCATAATGTTTTCTAATATATTTTCACATTTAACTCAAATTACTACAGTAGATATATTTCTGGTCTGAGTGGTGTCATGTCAGTCTTTGGTGGTTCATGAGGATGGATATGCCAGTAATGATGGATAAGTGGATGATCTTGCATTGTTTCTGTGTATACTTATAATGTGCCGGTTATTTGCATCTGCCCAGGATGGTAAAAACAGTCCTAATGGTGCATATTAATAATTATTATG
Organism: Archocentrus centrarchus; assembly: GCF_007364275.1. Taxonomy (NCBI): domain Eukaryota; kingdom Metazoa; phylum Chordata; class Actinopteri; order Cichliformes; family Cichlidae; genus Archocentrus; species Archocentrus centrarchus. The sequence continues at coordinate 20,290,186 of NC_044359.1, forward strand.
CCAGTTTCAGACCTGCATAACTAAGCCCCCCCCCCCAAGTATTTAAAAATTATTTGGGCAGAATTCTGTCATTTTGTATGTTAGTTTTGTTCTTTTAAAGTTAGATACTAATAAGACTTTTATATTTTAAAGAAAACTGATTTTATACAAATAGTACAAACTTGCTAATGCATTCTGTATTACAAAACACACACCAACCCACTCAGTTAGGGCACTCTGTGAAGATATATTTGGATGAGTTTATTTTTTTAAACATTTGTCAGTAATGGCGTTTGAGTCACTTGACAAGTAAAAATGGAATGGACACTCTTTATGGCGTGATCTTGTGTTTAAAAAGCAGTTTACTTTATTCTCAAACACACGGCCATATTGGCCAAATTACCGGTCCACTATCCCCCTTAAAGTTTACGTTTACGGGACACTTCTCTTTGTAGAAATAGAAACATTAAATCCCAGTTTCCACATTAGTCTGAATAAGCCTAAAGCACACGCCAATGCAAGTAATCCACAATTTTGGACAATATCAAACAAATTTTATACAAGCCTGGTGCTTAAACATAGTCATTATTGATCAAAAAGTATCTACATCATTGTTTTGATTGTGCATTCTAAACTATATTCATCCATGTACACAATAGTACTTTAATAACTTTAAGATGATGCTTAACTTGCATGCAGTTAATTTAAAGCTTCATAAAGGGCCATAAACCTTTAACTGACAACACAAGGCTCTTTAATTGTAGCTGGAGCACTGATCCAAACCAGGCCACTTAATTAACTCCTTAAGTCATTTGAATTAGGCACATCATCCCCTAAGTTAATTCAGTTTAGTTCAAATAGAAATTTCAGCGCGTTAGAAGCGATTGACTTTTGCTTGATTAATGAAATAACTGTAATATAATTTTGTTTACACTTCCAACAGGCTGCTTTGACTAAGGGTAAATTTGTGTGAATCAGCAGTACTGCAAGTGTGCTGCAGGACTGAAACCAGATCCCAACTCCTCACACTCTGAATCGCATTCCCCTAAAAGAGCCAGTCTATAGAATAAACTGTAATCAAATCAAGTCCAGCACCTAGTTTTAGGATGATGCCTGCAGTTAAGCTTAAAATCCTTCCTGGAACACACCCTTATGTCCACACCTCTGCTGAAGCTATAAAATCAGTCTGTTCACTACCTAGAAAATAACTCAAATGAATGAAATGTATTCTTTACTGGCCAAGGTTTCACTTAATCTGGTTAAAAGGGTGTCTGTAAAACAGTTTGCATTACAGACATGATTCATTAACCTTTTACATTTCATGTTCTCAAATGCACTTGGAGTTGTGATGTTTCTTTGATGTTTTATCAGGGGAACCTGTTTCTAACCTACATAAAACCTTAAAGATATGAGACACTATTCCTTTTGAAGCAGAGACTGACATGTCTCTCTCTCCATTGCAGCCTTTCAGCATGGCTGAGAAGACGATTGAGCAGGGCTCGGTCAGCATCCCCATGGAGGAGACCAAACTTCATGGTGGAACACCTCAGGAGGCGCCACTGCTTACCCACCTGAAGAAAGTGGAGAACCACATCACTGAGGCTCAGCGCTTCTCCCACCTCCCACGCCGCTCTGCTGTGGACCTGGAGTTCAATGAGCTTTCGTACACCATCCGGGAGGGTCCCTGGTGGAGGAGGAGAGGTACGGCAAGCTCGTTTCACATAGTAACCGTGATGGATGAGCAAGCAAACATCACCTATGACGATCAATATGTGGAGCACAGAAATCTCAAGGGAGGCATTTAAAAGTCTTTGTGACATTTAAGAAAAGAGTTTTTCTTGTTTTTACTTTCTGTTACCCTTCTCCATTATTCTGTCACAACCCAGTTGTCTCACACACACTCGCACGCACACACGCGCGCACACACACACACACACACAGATCTCGACCATGTTGTAGCAGCCAGTGTGCCTGCAAGCTTTGCTGTGCTCAGCACAGTTTAGACATAGTAAATAATTTACACTTGCAGGTTGGCACATTGCTTGCGTCTCTTTTGTGGCGATGGCGAGTCAAGCCCATGATTGAGCTGCTTGTGAAACACGAACAGCATCTAAACTCCCCGCCCTCATTCCCGATGAGCCTCCAGCCTTTGGTCATCTCTACTTGTCAAATAAACCACCCTCTACAAACGGTTCAGTTTCAGTGCTCTTGTAATACTCTACATACTCAAGAGGGTGGGGGGGGGGCTTCAGAGGAATCCTTTATTTACATTAGGCATATGTTACCCTAAGAAAGTCTCTACGTGATGCATTGCAGGTTGTGCTATTTTCAGGCTTGTGTAATATTGATGCGCATTATGAAAGCCTAGCAGAGGAGTATTGTGAAAACCTGAATTCATGGAGAGTATTAACAAGGAGGAAAGAGGAACAGCAAGGGTCCTTTGAGCTTGGATCAATAATCCAGCTTTTGTTTGTGCACTGAAGCACGTGTTTGTCGAGACTAGTCTTATTAAAATCGGCCTGTGGTTTGCTTTTGTTGTCTCTCTTGGGCGGCACTGGGTGGGGGGTGGGGGGTTACCTGCCTCAGCTCATCAGCCTGATGATGTGTGAACAGAAACTGTCTCTCCGTCCATCAGCTTTTACAAATTAAGTGGTGCCATTAATAAAGAGGCTCTCCTGTCATCTCACGCCTTATACTGGACCTGTTCAGTCTTTAACTAACAAGCTACACCTAACTTTATAATCAAGTCAAGTCAAGTTTATTTATAAAGCACATTTAAAACAACGACGTTGACCAAAGTGCTGTACAAGATCTGTAACCCCAAGGACTATACTAAATAAAAATAAAAATATATAAATAAATAAATAAAATAATAAAATAAAAATAAATAAATAAAAACATTAAGAACAATAAATAACATAAGAAAATTAAAAATTAAAACGTTTAAAACAAGTACCATAATCAGTGAGGCGTTTAAGTGTGACCCATGGCCATTTACCCAGCTAAACTCAGAGCTGCTTCTCTCTGATCAGAGCTGTAAAGAAGGTGTAACCACACAGAGCTTAGAACTGTCATCCTGTTGTGTGCTTTCATAGTCAGTGACTATTGCCTGTCTGAAAAATACATAGTTTTCTATAATTCCTCCTGAATTACATGTTGCAGAGCAGAAAAGAGGAGAAAAAGGAAGGCATGCAGCATCAACTGTGAGCTTTGAGACCGTGACATCAGTTGTATTTAATGTGTTTTAGTCTTTTGGTTAGTGACGCATCACTTATGAGTAATCTCCTAAAATGTCTGTGACGAGCAGGAAGCAGAAGAGCTTGTAATGCAGTAAATGTAGAGTTGTTTCTGTTTACTGTAAGACACTGGGGGAAGGTGATGCATGAGCTGTCCCCTGTCTGCATTTGTTATTGTGGGCCCTTTTTCATGAGGTCGGTTATTTATCGCTGCAAGGATGAAGCTACTGTGACCTCTTTTCATGTTGGGGATATTCTCCTCCCAGGGGAGATAACTGGTGAAACACTAGCCCACACTTAAGAGGGGAGGGAGGGAGAGTAGGAAATGTTTACATGCCCCTAGGCAATTTACTGTGAGTTGCTCATCGCATCTGCACTGATCATCTGTGAGTAGCCAAAGGAGAGTTGTCTTTATTTTTTCATATATTTACAGCTTACTTATTGAATGGTGCACTTCCTGGACCATTCTCCCTTTTGAGCTCATCTCAGTGCACATAAAAGCTCAATTCTGAGAGGGAAGTCGTGCACCCTGCTTCATCGCTAACATTGTCTTGCAGAATGGTTATGGACATTTTTGATGAGTGTTAATCAAATATGAAAATTAAATTCTGTGCATGATGTCTGTATGATCATATGAGGGTAAATCAGAGGCCCCAGAGTCACTCTGTGTATTTGCTGGATGAAGACTACTAAAATATAGTGATTCCAGTCCTTTTTGTTTCATTTTCATTTTCCGCCTTGTAGAATGACACAGGCTGGACAATTCACTCCAAATGGTTCCCTGCAGTTTAACAGAGCTGTTTCTTCCATTACACAGTCTGAAAATGGGGAAATGAGGCTGTGAAGTCAGAAAAGACTTAAACTTCTATCACTCTTTCTTCGTTTCTTGTTGAGGCCTGTGGCTCTCTGATGCATTAGCTTTCACTAGTAGCCTGTAGCACACCCACGTCTCTGAGTGAAGTGTCAGCTGTATTGTGGACAGCCTAGATATCAGGTTTTGACAGGGAAGAGGAATGCATGCAATAAAAGGTTTGTGTCTCTTGTTTTGCTGCGTTTTTTAAAATCATTTTTGTGCCTCATGTGTATGCAAATGCTATAGAAGTATAAATTAACGAAGCACACCTAAACAAGCATGTTATCTGTCATGTGAACATCATAGTGCATTCTATTATTCTGTTGTGATGAAATGCATTGTTTCTCCAAGAAGGCAGAGTTTGAGCAGACACTTCCTTTAAAGTTAGAATGAAATTAGATAAAATGGAAAACATTTTGTGGAGAAAAAAATGTTTATTGGAAAAGATCTTCCTACTGTAAAAACTGACTGTCATGAGCTTCAACTTTAGGCATGTGATGACCACACCTGATGTTATTCACCTTCTTTGACATTGCCTATGAGATCAGGCTTTAGTCACTCGGTGAACACCGGAGTGAACAGTGAGGTGAGCCACATAATCTATGGCTCTCATGGCACTGGGTTATGTCCCTGCAGTCCCACACAGATAAGGCCATTATCATGCAAGACTTATAGCGCCAGGTTAGATCATCAGTATGCACCACATGCCATGGCATCACTGCCTCTCTGGCAGCAAGTAGCTCTGCTGTCTGAGTGGAGACTGTCTGATGTTCTAGCACTGAAGGGAGGGGGGGGGGGGGCACTACTTTTAGGCTACTTAACTCAGAAGGCTGGCAGCTGTGCTGCTGAGACCCTAATTACACAGCTCAAGACAGGAAAATGTGTCCATACAGACACTGGAGAAACGGGTAAGGCAAAGAGACATGCGTCAAAAGGCGGGGTACTTAAAGCCTCTTCTGACATTCACTTTAGAAAAGATTTCAGATTTTCTGTCAGCTCTTAAACTGGTTGTTTTTGCTGTTCTCGAAGAAAAGCAAAGGTTAAAGAAGTGCATCATTAAAGCCTGAGTTATCTTCATTTGCAAGCTACACCACAGCAAGGGAGTGCATGGGAGTAATGACTGGTTTTTCTGTTGGTGTTAGTAAGGACATCATCTTAGATATTTCTGTAGTTTTCTTTTTTTTTTCTTTCTTTAGTTTTTTTCACAGTACTGCTTCGATGTGCACAAAGTAAACATGGTGAAATGTTTTTTTTTACACCCATATGCTACCCCCTGCAGGTATCAGACCCTCTTAGAACTAAGCTAAGCTAAAGTTCTTTTTGTCCATGCTTTGAAGTAAACAGTACGTGTTTTCACCTTTAATTACTTCATATTATACCTTAGCTTTTAATTCTTTTTGTTTTCATATATTTGCAATTAAAGTTTTTTTTCTTGAATTTGTATTTTATTGTTCATCTTTCTTTTAAGGCAGCATGGAGGTGCGGTGGTTAGCACTGTTGTCTCACAGCGAGATGTCTCAGTTTGAATCCACCTTGGCCTGGGCCTTTCTGTGTGGAGTTTGCATGTTCTCCCCGTGTTTGTGTGGGTTTTCTCTGGGTTCTCCGGTTTTCTCCCACAGTCCAAAGACAGGCAGTTAGTGGGGTTAAGTTAATTGGTGATTCTAAATTGCCCATAGGTGTGAATGGTTGTCTGTTGCTCTGCGTTAGCCCTGCGACAGGCTGGCGACCTGTACAGGGTGTACCCTGTCTGTTGCCCTATGACACCTGGAATAGTCTCCATTTGCTCCATTTGCAGAGACCGGATATCAGATTGAACCAGAACTGCTGTTCCACCTGTTTCCCTGTCGAAAGGTTAAAAAGGTGTTTACAAAAAGTGGTTAAAAAATGACTGAGGGGATGGGTCACGACACTTTACTTTTGCATCATTTTACAGTAAAAAGAACGCAGAATATAAACACACCAAAAGTTTATTTCATGTTTTTCTCTCTTTATTGAATGGACCACATACATTCAATAAATTACAGTACTTATACTCAGCACCCTGTTCTAAAAGCTTTAAACTATCTGTTTGTCAAATAAAAAGCATTCAGACTGACTCTGACATTTCCCAAGGCTATTATTTTGAATCTTACAAATAAGCTCACTTTAATTCATTTTCCTGTTTTGCTTTGGAGCATTTATTTTCAATCTTTGCTCCTTTTTTTAATTTTTTTTTTTTTTTTTTTTTTACTACAGTTTATTAGTCATTCTCTTTGCATGAGAAATGCTCACATTAGACTTCATAACTTTTGGCCTAAAAACATCAATATTAACTTTGGAGTAGAGCTTCAAAGAATAAATGATAAGATTAATCACAGGAATATAAATAACACAGCTTTTTCTCCCCTTATCATCAGGCTACAAAGCCCTCCTGAAGTGTCTGTCTGGAAGATTCAACAGCAGAGAGCTGATTGGCATCATGGGCCCTTCTGGAGCCGGGAAGTCCACACTGATGAATATTTTGGCGGGGTACAGGTGAGCCCTGAAACTCCTAAGTGGAAAATCTTCTCCTGTGTAATCTTTTTTTTTTCCCCCACTTAATTTAATGATATATGCATGATAAGGTCTCTGTCATGCTTAGAAGCTGATATTTTGTTTGGAAACAGGGAGACCGGCATGAAAGGTACGATCCTGGTGAACGGCCGACCGAGGGATTTAAGGACTTTCAGGAAAATGTCCTGCTACATCATGCAGGATGATATGCTGCTGCCACACCTCACTGCGAGAGAGGCCATGATGGTGAGGTCATTAAAAAAAATAAATTCTTAACACCCCGTTGAATCCTAATGTTCAGTAATGAGTGCTGAGTCCTATCTGTCTTTCAGGTTTCAGCCAATCTGAAGCTGAATGAGAGCATGCAGGTCAAAAAAGAGCTTGTGAGTCTGAGTTTCTGTATCATGTGCAGAAATAACTGGCAGCCGGGGATGGGGAAATTAATATAAATTGGTCTAGCTACAGAGATTTTTCCGTGTCATTCATACAAATATTTCAGAGGTAATTGTCAGTAAAATTGCAAATGAATGAGGAGGATTTACTTTATGGTAATTTTGATTTACATAATTTTTGTACCAGCGTAAAAACATAACTTTATTTTTAATTCACCACTTTAAACTGAAACACTTCCAGAGTAATGAGAATATACGCCAAGAGGGAGGGCATCAACCTAATAGTCACCTGATATGATGGAAATCACATGGCATTGGTGGCCTATAGTATCCCAGCTAAACTAAACTTCATTATCACATGGGAGCCAGTATACTTGTCTGATCAGCATCAAACAGCATTGAGGACAGCGAGACGCTGTACGCTGATGGCAGTCATAGCTGATGATCACTATCTTGTCTGTAGTGAAATCCTTCTGCTGCACATCACAGCACACATCCATATTTGGCTTTAAGGTTACATCGCTTTCATATTGCCCGCCTCTATTTTTAGCTCCGAGTAAGTGTGCCATGGTGTTCCAACACTTCTCTTTGTTTGCATTTAAGGTGGATGAGATCCTGACGGCTCTGGGCCTTCAGGAGTGCGCTCAGACACGCACCATCTCTCTCTCCGGGGGCCAGTGTAAAAGACTGGCCATCGCCCTGGAGCTGGTCAACAATCCACCTGTCATGTTCTTTGATGAGCCCACCAGGTAGGATGTCACTCACGTGGTGTAAATCTGTGTGATTTTAATTTAAATGCTAACTAAATAGTCTTTCTGTTTCCCCTCCCAGTGGTCTGGACAGCGCATCCTGCTTCCAGGTCGTTTCCCTCATGAAGTCCTTGGCTCAGGGAGGACGGACAATCATCTGTACCATTCATCAGCCCAGTGCCAAGCTCTTTGAGATGTTTGATAAGGTAACTTGAGTGCTTTTACTCCTGGGTATATCTAACCACCCATTAGCTGCAGCTCAGGCTCAGAAATGACATGTTTGCAAGTTTCATTTTATGCAGCTGAAGCAGGGCAGCAGTCGATATCCGGCCCTGTTGTTTTGATGGTTGTTGATGTATTGTTCAGGGAGTCATCGGGTTTGAAACTATGTTGATTACTCTGTTCTTCATTCACCAGCTGTACATCCTAAGTCAGGGTCAGTGCATATACAAGGGCACAGTCCCTTACCTCATCCCTTATCTGAAGAACCTGGGCCTCCACTGCCCGACATATCACAATCCAGCTGATTTTAGTAAGTTGATTACAAGTGTATGTCCATGCTTACCTTTTTTTATTTGTGCATTTTGTTCTCATTATCTTTCCTTCTCTCTTCCCAGTCATTGAGGTGGCATCAGGGGAATATGGAGACCTGAACCCAGTGCTGTTTGAGGCAGTCCAGGGTGGACTGTGCTCAGAGGAGGGCAAGAAGAACTCCAGGGACAAAACTGACTCCTCCTGTCCCTCTCAGTGTCACAGTGTAAGTAATATCAGGCCTTTAACACAGCACATGCACTTCTGTGTCTTGTACAGGAGTAAATAATAAAGCATGACCTCTGAAAATGCCTGCCTTTACTCATTTCAAAGAACTGTTCATTTCTAGGAAAATGCATAAAATCTTGTGTGTTGTTCTCTGTGGTTTCTAGAGGATTAAATGCACTCATTATTGACATCTACATCTACTACCAAATAGATGCAGGCAACATGTTTCAAAACTACAAAGCCACAGTAAAATAGAAATGATAAGTGATACACGTATAAAATAAATTTCAGTAAATTAGTGCTGTTGGCTGTATTTCACCCCAAATATTCAAATTACTTCCGGCTGAATGTGAACCTAAAAATGTTGCTATGACAGCCAATAACAAAAAACATCCATTAGCTATACCCCGGGGTTAAAAAAAAAATAGTCCTTTCCTTTTCACATTAATACCTTTTTAAAAGAGTTTGAATTTTTCAGCCCTAATCCACTCCATTGATTTGTCTCCTCAGTCTCTATAAGCTGTCTTCTCACTTTGTCTTTCCCAGACTTATAAGGTAATAAGAGCATCAGCAAAATCCTAGAACCGTGACTATAAACCACCCACAGTTGTGTGCTTTACTGTCAGCCCTATTTAATGCATACTGCAGTTGTGCCATGCTGCTCCCTCAAACACAGTGAGGTCATTGATTTTTAACTGTTTTTCATGGTTATGCACTTATTGCCCATCCGACTGAGTCAGAAAACGAATGCCACTATTGTATATGTCCTTTAAATAAAACTACAGCCAGTAGGGTTTTAATTTAGATCAGCACAGGAAGTGGAGTTCTGAGTTTGAACATGGTCCAGTGAAGGGACCGTGTGGAGTTTGCGAGCCCTCCACATGTTTCCAGCTTACTCTGGTTTCTTCATCAAAAACATACTGGGTTAATTCTCCTGTCACTGTGCCGTTCATCAAGGCACTGGCTTACATGAAGAGTTGGCCCCTGGGTGCCCACTGCTCCCAATAATAATAATAATTAGGATGGGTTAAATGCAGAGAACATGTTCCTCTGTGGAGATGGATAAAGATATCCTTATAGTATTTACACTTCCATTTTTGTGCGGATTAAACAAACAAGTTATAGACCATTTATCAGCTGTAGCCTAACATTCAACAGACACACAGACAGGGCGCCTGGGTGGCTTAGTGGTGAAGCCGGCGACCACATACACACACCATGTTGCGGTGCAGGCGGCGCAGGTTTGCGTCCCGGCCCGTCGCCAATTTGCCCGCGTGTCTTTCCCCCATTTCCTGTCACTCTCCACTGTAGACAAAAGCTGCTGTGGCCAAAAAACAGGCAGGCATCAGGCTGTGGTGTATTTTAAACACTTTGAATGTTGTTTAAAAAACACCAGGAATTAGTGCTACATGTTATCATTTTAACCATGAATATAAGGATTTCAGAAATGAATACATAACTGACTCTCTTTGCTCTGTTGTTTTTGCACAGGACACAGGAACCCTTGAGAAGCATAGCTTCGCCACCAGTACATTCACACAATTTTGCATCCTCTTCAAAAGAACCTTCATTACGATATGCAGGGACATGGTACAACATTTACTCTGCAAATATCTACAAATCCTACTTTCATTTTTCTTTTCTTTTTTTTTTTAATTCTTGCAGGCAGTCGCAGGCTTTTGAGCTGTAGTTTTTCTTTCCATTTTTTTTCCAAGGTGCTGACCCACCTTAGGGTGATGTCCCATCTGTCCATTGGAGTGCTGATTGGCCTGCTTTATCTCAAAATTGGAAATGATGCCAGCAAGGTTTTCAACAACACTGGCTTCCTCTTCTTCTCTATGCTGTTCCTCATGTTTGCTGCCCTGATGCCCACAGTGCTAACCTGTAAGACGCTAAGTCTAGGAAGAGATTGCAAAATGTTTATCTGTTAGAAATGGAAAGTCTTTTAATGCTGCTGTTGTTCCACAGTTCCTCTAGAGATGTCTGTGTTTATGAGAGAACATCTTAACTACTGGTACAGCCTGAAGGCCTATTACTTGGCCAAAACCATGGCTGACATACCGTTTCAGGTAGTATTTCAGTTTTTAAAACGTTTCATGGTTTGTGCATGCATGAGGTACAGTTTAAACTAATGGCAGGAAAAAATCTCCTTCACAGGTGATTTGCCCGATCATGTACTGTAGCATAGTGTACTGGATGACAGAACAACCTGCAGAGGCAGGTCGCTACCTGCTCTTTATGGCCTTGTCTACATCCACAGCCCTGGTGGCGCAATCACTTGGTCTGCTTATAGGAGCTGCATCCACATCTCTGCAGGTAGGCAGATGCACATACCTCAACCTCTTTCTGCAGCAGCTGTTTTGAGCCTGCAGTATTTGCACCTGATTTTACATAAAAATACATAAAATATGTAAAGATTTATGGCTTAGACTGAACAAGGCATTTCCACAAAAGAATAAAAGTACGCTAAAAGAAAAAATGAATTAGCTGCTGCAATTATTTTATATACACAGAAGGCTTTATGCTTTCTACGTGTTTGCACATCCATGACTTTGGGATATCATAAACAGGAAGCCAACTGTGGTCAGTTCTGCAACTCAGGACCTCCAGATCATATGTGCACGCTGAGTGTCTGCTTTCCAGTAAAGTCAAAGGCATTTGTGTGTGGGATTTTCATGTTTTGCTGCTGGACTGTCTCTACAGAGAAAGCTATTTGAAATAAATTGTCTCAGCTAATACAGCAGTTTTGTTATTGCAGCAGTTGGTGGTTTTTAAGCTGTTGCACATGAACTCTGAACAATGTTGTGAATATCAGATGTGGGCATTGTCTTAAATGACTATTCTCACGTGTAGCACACAGCAAGAGATTGTGCGTGTCAGAGTAGCTGTTGCTACTGGTAATAATTTGTTTGGATGTAGGCGGAGGTGGACAACCTTTATCAAAATGGGAGAAAAAATAATCCCTAGAATCCGGGTTTTCTTGTGAAAATTTTGTGTGTTCTTGGCAAGCTTGCTTTCTTTATCCTAGCAAGTCTACATTTAGGAATGATAGATCTTCCACTTTGAAACAAAGCTGAGGTTGGTGCTTCTGTGAAGGCTTATGTAGTTGGTGGGGCAAAGCTACAGCACCTGCTGCGTGGTTAGTAAATTTCTGCAAATTGCTGTCTGGTTATTAAACGACAGTGTTTCACATTTTTATTTTGGCATTTTTTTTCAATGAAAAAGATGCAGTATGTGAATATGCAAAGCAGTTAATTTGTGGGTACTTAGCTAAAAACACCCTGATAGAGTTGATAGCTGAGATTTACTGTCATGTAATTACTAAATTATTACATTTTCAAAAAAGCTTGTAGTTTGAGGCTACATTAGCCACAATGAGCATAAAATAATGCAGTGCAATATAATACAAAAACAAAAAATGTGTTTATGTCTCATCCACTATTTCTAATGAAAGTTCCACAATATAAAAGACCATATTTTGCATCCCACAAAGTTGATTCAGTTCATCTGGACACAGCGTTTTCAGTAGTACAAACATTTCATCCCTTATCCAAGTGACTTCTTCAGTTTCAGCTGACTGCTGGTTTCCCAATCTTATAAACAGTACAGTTGCACAATGATCAAAGTCAGCACTATTGCCTAACAATGAGCCACAAGATCAGTTTCATGAACATTAATATACATATAGTCATGGCTGCTGGTCAACCCCTCCTCAGTTTAGAGATGGTTGTTCCCCTTTTATATAAATAGCCTTCCTAACTCCCCACACAAACCAGTGCTCATCCATGTCCAGGCTGTGCACATCCTTGTCACTGAGAATGGCCACTAGCCTGTAGGTGTAAATAGCTTGCAGAGTCCTGGCTTGATTAAGTAGCTCTTCTGTGTGAGTGTATCTTTCACCATCTTACAATGCTGTTATTGCAGCCATTCGCCAATTCTCTGTGAATAGTACAGGTGGGCACTGAGCAGGGGTCATGATGATTTGCATATAGACAATCATGAAACTGACCTTGTGGCTCAATGTTAGGCAATGGTGCTGGTTTTCATTGTTATGCAACCGTACTGTTTATAAGGTTGGGGAAATCTGCAGTCAGCTGAGACTAAAGAAATCACTTAGGTGAGTGATGAAATGTTTCTCTCACTGAAAACGTTGTGTCCAGATGAACTGAATCGACTTTCCTTACCTGGATTATTGAGGATGCATCAAGACCATGTTTTATAGAAAAACTGACCACTATGACCAAACAGCGGCTGGTGATAATGCAAACTTTATATGATAACTAAGTCTCTGAAACCGCATTCTGTGAAACAGGTCAGTTTTTATCTTTCTTTCTTTAATATAGAATGCAGCACTTTTTTATGTTTGTTTGCAAAGTATTTAATTGAATTTTCGGTATGATTTTTGCTGCTAATTTATTCCACAGGTGGCAACATTTGTGGGTCCGGTCACAGCCATACCTGTCCTCCTTTTCTCGGGTTTCTTTGTCAATTTTGACACCATTCCCAAATACCTACAGTGGAGCTCTTATGTCTCCTATGTCAGGTATGTCAGCTACTTTTTACCGTCCAAATAATTTCTAATGTTACTGAACAGAAATATCAGTCTTTTACTAAACTGACTTTGGTTATTGGTTACTGTGGTTTGGCCATCTACAGTTTAAAATGATTTTCTTTAATGGTCCACTTTCAGGTATGGCTTTGAGGGGGTGATACTCTCTATTTATGGGATGAACCGGTCTGAGCTTGAGTGTCCGGATGCTGCGTGTAAGTTTCAGAAGCCAGAAGAGGTCTTGCAGCTGCTGGATGTGGAGGACGCAAAGCTTTATGTGGACTTCATGGTGCTGGGCGTTTTCTTCCTGATCCTCAGACTTGCCACTTACCTGGTTCTGCGCTACAAAGTCAAGTCAGAGCGTTAAGACGCCCAGAGGCACAATGCTGACGGCTATAGATGCTCATGAATATTCCACAAGTGTGAGATAGCAAGAAAACCTATAGTCTCTCTTCTTCAGTTTCAGCATTACAAAAATCGAGCACTCACAATCACACAATGCCGTCCTGCACCATTACCTAAACTGTACAGTATGGCACAGATTGAAGACGTCTGTTATATAAGAAAATGAAACGTTTAGACTGGGAAGTGTTGTTCCCCTGCCCACCATTATTGTCTGCCAGATAATGGTATTTCTAAGTGAGCATTACCTTTACCTTTAATAAATAAAATAAAAATATTGTGTATTGGCACCATGAATGGACAGAACATCCCCCATCCCCTCAAAAATATCAGAAAGCATGTTTTATCAAACTGAGAAATTTGGAAAGTGTCTGTAACTTGGAGCTCCTTAATCCAGTGCCTAACAGGTATTTCAAGGCCCACATCAGAATCCACTTAATTGACACATAGAACAGCACCTATCAAGATGACCCTGAAACAAAGTTTCAATTTGGATCCCCTGTTATTGCCACCAGAAAAGTGGAAAATCTTTTTGTGCGGCTCATCTTTCTCTCCTGTAGGGGAATCTTGTCCAGGTATCCTTACCAAAATGCTCAACATGATAACTTGTCTTTATGGAATAGAAACCGACTGCCAGTGGATGACTCTCCTCGCTGTCTGTCTTCAGCGAGCATAACTTTCGCAGGCCTTCTGCCCTAATGCTGATGGCGATGGGACACTTCGCCTTGGATGAAGAGCTTGTGAATATGTTAAGCAATGTGTCTTATACAAAGACTGATATGGATTTGCCCTGCAGCCAGACCTATGACTCCTTTCTTGCTCAACATGTTTGCTTCTTCCATAACCCAGGAAGCATTGAGTGAACTGGAAGCAACCTATGTGAAAGCAAGTAAGCCGTTTGGAGCCTGATGCAGAGGCCTGTCTTCATTGCAGACAGAATAGCATTTTAGGTGGAGTGCAATAGCATATATTATTGCTAAAAATATTAAAAAAGAAAATGTTTGTCTAATCAGTGTCGCTCTTTTGACACAGTTCTTTGAAATGCTTGTTTCCACTCGTATGGCTCTTTAGCTGCCTCCTCCCTGAGCTGCAAAAGGAAGTACCCTCATCCTTTCCTCCTCTTTCTCTCTGCTTTGCTGATGTCTGACAGATGCGTGTTGTTCAAAAACAATGCTAGATACTTGAAATGCTGGCTGGGCAGTTTTTGTGCCTCTGAACTAGAATGAGTTGATTTTTCTCTGCTTTCTTGTTTGCACATACACTACACCTTATATCTATATACATATTGTTCTCTCTCTCTCTCTCTCTCTCACACTCACACATACACACACACACACACACACACATACACATACATATACACACAAACACACACATTGTCATGGCAATGTTTAGAAGAGCCTCTCTTAGTCACAGGGCAATGCAAATATTTTCCAATAGACTTGCTATGAAATATTTCTTACTCTAACTATGCTACTTAGTAATCCTTATTATAATACTTCAAATAATGTGAGTATATAATCAATGACTGTACAGTGAATATGTCATGCTGTAAACAAATGTACATTTGCACTTTTCAGTGTATGTTTATTCTTTTTTTATTTATTTGTATTTAGTTTTATTTTTTTAAACCTGCGAGTGCTGCTGAAGGTGCAATGGAAAAAAAAAAAAAACAGCAACTGGATGTTCCATGTTCACCTTAGGAATGAAATATTAAATTCCCGAGTATGGGGCAGTGATTTTGTTTCCTCATCCAAACATGTGTCCCACCATGTTTGAGGAGATGCAAACCCTCTGCTCTCCAGTGAACATTTTTAGAATATCTGGAGTCATGTGTGCGTCACTAGCGCAGATTAAAAGAAGACAGAATCAGGAGTGAAAAGAGGCGACTGTATGAGATGCGTTAGATGGAAGAAGGCGGGGATAAAGAACAGTGAACCAAATGTATCATTATGTAGCTAAAGAGGTTTGCAGTCTCTTTGGGAAGCAGCTGGATCGGCGAGCGGATCACTAATCACTGATCTGCTTCGCTGGTCGGTGCACGCACAGAGATGGCTGTCATTAATAGCAATAGTTCACATCGTGATGTTTGTGAAACCTCCCACAGTTTATAAGGTTTATGTTCTTCTTACTGGTTCTATTATGTGCAATAACCATCCAAATGTAACTCTATGCGACCAACTTCATGAAATGTGACACTGCATTTTGTTGTGCTTTTGTTGCTTGTGTAATGTAAGGAAGTGGATTGCTGCAGTGATTTAAACTGAGGGAACAAAGTGGGATCGTAAAAGGAAAGTGTTGGGGCAGAAGTTATTCTAACATCAAGATAATTACAGGAAAATTTGTAAAAACTGAATTTTTTTTTTACTTAAAGTCAGTTTTCCTGCAAACACAGAAGATCTGTGTCGTAAGCTTCCCATATATTGGTAGCAGATCTGTGGGTATGACTTTGAATCGTTAAACAAAAAAAAGAAAGAAACATAACTGCAGAAAAGAATCATCTCCAACCGACGAACAGTCATTAAGTCATTAAGCAGTCCGGGGGACTCTGGGTCTTAGATGTTAAGGCCCGTGGTACCAAAGATGAAAAGAAGTATGTGGATGTAGTGGGTGCAATTCTCAATGCTGTCCAATGTTCTCATTAATTTTCTGACCAAAATTAGCGCTCTGAGAACACATTAACAGAGTCTGTAATAAAGTCAAATTAAACTGTGATTCGTTTACTGGGAAATTGATTATAATAGATGGACATGAAAATGTGAAACATATGACACTGCAGGATGTGGCTGACGTTGGCCGTCTCTTTAACACTTTGTAAAATCATTTCACAGTTTCACCTGTTTCTCAAAATAAGCCACCAGACATATTGTGCACTCGCATGGCATACAATAATATGCAGGCTGTCCCTACAGAAGGCTTTGACTGTCTGATTAAAAATGAATAATGGGATTAGAAGCTGTTCTACACAGATGGTGGTTTTGTCTGATTTATCATTTACAGTTTAATTTTTGGTTTCTCAACTCAAAAAAAATGCAAGTTCTGTGTACTGTACGCCGTTCTGAGGATTATAATAAAGATCATTTACAACCTTTACCCCTGCTTTTTTTGCGATGATTTGCTCAGACACTGATCATTATTACGTTACATGTGCACACATCCACATCCACATCGAAGCAGAAGTTATTTGTTTTTCATAAATTACATACTTGACAGCAGTAAGAGCACCAAAAACTTGACCGTTTATGCAAATTTTTCAGTGCACGAGTGTAATCTCTTCATGGACATTTAAAAAAAAACTCTTTTAGCTTTAAAGTTACATTAGCGGCATTTAAGTAACCCGGTTTGGCTGATGTTTCCTGTAATGCACTGACATGAAAACCTCTTCAAACAACAGCTTTTTCAAATATACTCTAGTGTTACTGTGGACAGAGTAAAGTGGTAAGAAGAGCAGGTATGCTTTAAAAAAAAATAATAATAAAGCTGGGGAGTGCACATGAAACATCATGAAGAACCAGAAAAATTATTCCCACACTTTATTGCACATTTCACAGCTCCAGAGCACCATTGTCCCGGTGACTGGGAGAGCAGTAATTGCAGACTGGCACAATGTAGCAGGATGAGAGGGACTGAAGTGTTTGTGCAAATGTACATAATGGCTTTATCCAGCAAGGTGAATGAGTTCAGTCATAAATTACATTCAGCGTCTCAGCAGAAGGTGAGAAAAGAAAAGGAGCTTCAACAAAAATGCTGTATTTTATGCACTCACAGGGAAAATATCTAGTTTGGGTGCGGACAGGAAACTAGATTTCAGGCTTGAGCTACTCTCATCTTTTAACACAGAGGAAAAACACATGAAAAAGCACAAGAAGAGAAGACGTCCATGTTCTTCTGCTTATCTAATTCAGGGTTGGGGACGCTGCTGGATCTTATCCCAGCTGTGACAGAGCAAGAGGTCAGTGGTCTATTGCAAGGCTAACACAGAGAGTGTTTTTAACTGTTCTAATCATTTGTGAGTGTTGCACAGCCATAGAATGGAGTTTAAATAATTTGAAGCCAATGAGGCTCTGCCTTAGTGGCTTGAGACAAATCTCACTGGCCAATAAGGCAATGGTATAGCCAACAGAGGAGCTGCATTCCTCCCACTTTGCTCACCTAAATCCAGCAGACTGTGAACGAGGGAGCAGCAAGGCATAAAGTTAGACTTTATGAATGTACTTAAAATAATGGAGCTATTTAAGGTAACTGTTAGTGCGCAATTCTAATGAGTTTCACTGCTGGTTAAACTGGTCAGAGATGATTCCAGCTGGGCTGATATCCTGTGGCCTTCTGCCTGTCATGCTAGAGGGATAAAGGTGGTAGAGGTACAGCATTATTCTTCAAAAACTCCCACTGGAGTGGCATTTAATGAACTATACAGATATGAAATAAGAGGTAGAGAATGATAACACAGCTCTCTGCTGTTACAGCTGGTATTTCAATACTTAGAGTGTTATCACAGTATTCCTTATCACTACACAGCACTGGAGTGCAGATAATGTTCAAAAAACAAATTCCTAAACAGCCACCTATCTGCAGACCCTAATCACAAAATCCACACTGCTGCTGCAGATGCAGTCATTTGTTGCATTTAGTAACAATGGAGGGTGAAATGTAGAAGTGGCTTAAAAAAAGTTAATTAAACTCACTATCCCAGTGAAGGTGGTTGCCACAACTTCACTGGGCTGTACCTTACTGGGCAGTGAGTGCACTGATTTGCCTCAGAGTGGACCTCAACAGAGGTGACCAAAACTTCACAAAAAGTGAGGCCTCATAACTCAGCAGGCCACACAAGGTTACTTTATGATGAGAGACATTTGTTTTCAGTACATGGTGAAACATCTAAGTACAGTGATGTGGACAAAATATTAACAAACAAAACAAAAGGGCCACTTCTGCTCAAATGAGGTAATGCCATATAAACAAATCATATCTGGTTAATGACCGCAAAGCAGTACAAAAGACAGCTGAATTACTGTATTACAGACTATAACTTTTTGCCAATTGAATGTAACTTCCAAGTTGGACATGTTATTGTTTTCAGTTCAGTTTAGCTTCATATACTTTCCACAGTGTTCATGCTATCTTTTTGCTTGTTGGATTAGATTTTAATTCATTACAATGTTCTCACACAAACACAACATATGGCTTTCATGATGACCTCCCAGTATCAGTAAACATACAGTACCTCTGGCTCATGGTAGTTGTGTTGACAGAGTTAACCTATTTGACAAAGACCAGTGTTTTATACATATATAAAATTTTTTGTTAGTTTTTAAGTAGACGCTATTGTTTTCAACAGAAGCTCCCACCACTAATTATCCATCCAAAAGAAAAATTTTCAGGTTGTTATTTCAAAATTTTGACTTGGTGTCTCAGTCTGAGAAAATAACTCAAAACTGAGGGGGAAAAAAATTCTTGTTATTAAGTCAAAATTTCGAGGTAATTCGGCAATTTTTTTCATGTGTTGTCTTTTAAGGAAAAAAAACATTATTATTATTATTATTATTATTATTATTATTATTATTATTATTATTATTATTATTATTATTATTATTATATCTTAACCTTGGTGCCGAGGATATCCACACAAGTTGCCGTATCACTTCGGGGTTGTTTTTCCGGCTCCTTCTGGAAGTTTCATCTTGCCGTTTATTTCATCTTTGATGTAGACCGGCATTTTCCCACAACACCCCGCTGCTGCTCGCACAGATGACGAAAATGGCGGACAACTCATCGTCGGTAGGTTTAAGAGCGATATAATGTTATTTTAGGCACATTGACCAGTTTTATGATACAATTAATGTGTTATTTACAGGTCGAGATTGTGGAAGGCTGTCGCCTACCGGTTCTTCGTAAAAACCAAGAACACGAAGACGAATGGCGTAAGTATTGTCCGTTTTTCCCCCAGTGCTAAGCTAATGCTAAGGAGCGCGGCTCAGCTGTTGTTAGTAGAAGCCACGGCCTCCAGTTAAAGCGCTGTAAACACCGTAGCCACAGATGATTCGCGCAGCTGTACGGTGTGAATGAATTAAATTTAGAAATTTGTGAAAACTGCTGCCATTCTGTCACAAATTAAATGGTAAAGTCTTAGTTTGATTTAGTTTTTAAGTATTTAATTAATAGAGAAAAACCGGACGAAATCCATGTGGCATCAGTGATGTTTACAAATCTGAGAGCGACTTTATCAGGGTCTGTCTCTTACTCTCTCGGGACTCAGTTTGGTGCATAGTAAGCTGTTGCCACTGTTTATTTTGGCAGGTTTCCGCAAAGAAAATAAAAAAGTTTATTTATTGATAGTTTATTAATTACAACGCTGCTTCTAATCTTAATAAAGCTAATTGTGGCAGCGTCCTGAGATCTCAGCATAAATGCTTGTATTTTAGGACATTTTAAGTCTCATGTCCACGTAGACTTTGCAAACTTTTGGTTTATTTTTAGCCTTCAAATCTAAGCAGTAACTTATCCCACTTTCTACGTGTATGCATTAAGTATGGTAAATCTACAGTGGTTTAGCTGTTTCATGGAAATACATCACAACAGTGATGATCATTTAAGTACAGTTCAGTTAAAATGTGGCTTCTCTGCTTTCTTACAGCACTGGCTGAAATTCTGAGTGTGAAGGAAGTCTCTGCGAGAAAGCTCTACTATGTTCACTACATTGACTGTGAGTATAGTTTGTGTCCCTTTTATGCAGTTTTTTTCTCAAGGTTTGTTTCAGAGCCCAGTTCAGTAAAAACAAACCAAAGCTAATTATTGATTGTCAAGTTATTGATTAAGATTCCAAGCTTCATGTTAGGCATATTTGGATCAATTCAGAATCTCATCATATTCACCTACACATTGTTATTGTCACCTTGTGAGCTAAATATCTTCACACATCACCATTGTGTTCTTGTGTGTGTTTGTGTTTGTGTGTGTGTGTGTATAAGTCAACAAACGCCTGGATGAGTGGGTCACAACGGACAGGCTGGACATGAAGAAGCTTCAGTTCCCTAAGAAAGAAGCTAAAACACCAACCAAGAACGGTCTTCCAGGTTCCCGTCCTAGTTCTCCGGAGAGAGAAGTGGTAAGGACTACACAGGCCACTTGAAATGTCGTAATTACATCTAACTATAATTAATGTGTAACTGAGTCATTGTGAAAATGTGGCTGCATGTTGGACTAGTGGACCTGATTAGTTGATAAAATTGGCAGTAATCAGCTAGCTTTTGCATTGATTCAAGATTCTCACTGGTTTAAAACATTATGTCAGTCTTAGTTCCAGTGTTATGTAATTATTACTCAGTTTATAGAAAAACCTGTATGATGATAACTGATAAGCTTTACTGTATTGCATGCTGTTTGATCAATTGTTTGTTACGATATACCCACAGGAAATGCAGCCATAAGAACTTTTTTTTTTTTTTTAATTAAAGCTAGCGTCATGTTACAGAGGACCCTTCATGTAACAAAACATCGATATCCTCTGTTTTCACTCTTAAATTTGTGTGTTAGTACTGCTTTATTTCAAATGTTGAATCAAACAGCTGCCACAGAAACCTTTTTTAAACAGTGTCTGAGTTACATCCTGTGTTCATGGTGTTTTTAATTATTAAATCTTTAGTTAGAATTTGTGTGAAGTGAATCCCTGAGTATTGACCTGAGGGTTAAGATGAATTTTGCCAGTTTTAACCCCCTTCCTTCTCTTCCTTTCTGTTCAATTCAGAGGAAGAGTATAGAGCTCAACCTACCACCTGCCACAGCTCCATCCAGAGGCAAAACCCTCCCCACACCGGTACAAGTAGAATTTACCCATTCCACAAATTACTGAGACCTTTTTTAAACCTGGTGTGATGGTGCCACTGTTGTACTGCACTGCATGGAAAGCTATAGAGAGCCATAGCATAAAGTAAGAGGAGGATCCAGTTGTGTAAGTCGCATCTTGAAGAGGTTTAATACAGTATGTATACAGTATATAGAATTTCCAAATGAAGATGTGTATTTATAGTTGAAGTGCAACCCAGTGCAGCTGCAGCCCGTCTGTTGCCATCACATATTAATACCAGGTTTAATGGGGTGCATTTGCATTGGTTAACCTGGAGATCAGAAATTTGGGGGTGGTAATTGATTTGCTGTGGCTATTAAACAGACAGTCTTAGGTCTGTCAGTAAACAAACTGTTGAAAAGGCACCTTTATATTAAGATGTCACTCTTCATTGAGGACAAATGGAGTCCCCAGCTTTTAATTATGACATTTGTTTACATTTCAAAAACTCAAACATAAACTTCTGCTCAGGCTGAAATAAAAATTCAGATTCAGTTGTTTGATTTGCTCTTACTCATTTAAAGCTGAATATTTAACACTGTTTGTTTGCCGCAGAAGAGGAAAGTAGAGCCCGTCCCCTTGGCTCCTCAGGTATCCCCGGCCCCCCCTGTGCCCTCCCTGCCAAGTTCAGCTGAAGCCACTCAGGCATCTGTTTTTCCTGCTGTGAGAGAGACGCCCACCTTTAAGTCCCGCGAAGACCATGAGCTCACAACGGTAAATAAAATCCTCTTAGGTTATTACATGTTTGAGTTAGTGTCTCTTTTTTTCAGTTGATCATGAACATCTTTTAATGTCTTACTGACAGCAGAACGGCACCGCCCGACGACTCATCCCCACTCAGCCCGGAAGGAAAAGGAAAGCTAATTGTGGGGGAACTGACGAGGTATGTCACTTTTATTTCATGTTTGCAATCAGGTTATTGTCCTCATTTTTCAGTGTGTAAATTTGGTGTCTGTCTGCGTTGGGTTTTGTAGAATTGTGTTAGGATGTATTTTGCAAAGCTAAAATACATGTGCAGTATGTAAAAGTTCACTCACAGGGTCATTCTCCAGTTCATCTGTTTATTTTAAAGGGGACCTATTGTGCTCATTTCCAGCACCATATTTGAATTCTTGGAATCTAATAGAGTAGCTTTGCATGAGTCAAAGTTCAATATAATCCTTATTTTTCCTCGGTGCAGTCCCTCAGTTCATCCTCTGTCTGAAACAAGACATTTTAGGGTCATTTCCCCTCCATTTAAGCAAGCTTTCTTTTGATTGGCTGCCCCTTGAAAATAAAAACAGCTTCTGTGTCTCTCTGATGACCAGTTTAGGGATATCCTCTGTCACTGTCATCATGCAGATCTAAGAGTAGAAAGCAGAAGTGTGTTAAAACCTGAGCTTTTGCCTCACAGGCATTACTTGTACATATGCTGGGCTTTGAAAGTTTGGCCATTTTTGTTCTGAGCATCCAGGTCTGTAAAGGTGTATATGACAGGAAAAAAAGGAAAAGTATAATCAGCTTTAGGGGGCTAAAGCTGTAACAGTATAAAATGTCAAAAACCACTGCACATGGCATTAAACTGCATTAAACAAGTATATGATCTAAAAGTAAATCCCATCCATGTGCAATCATAATGATGAAAATGTTTAATAAAAAGTGAATTCTGTCATCCTTCAACATCCCCCTTTCTTAACACTTTGTGTGTGTGTGTGTGTGTGTGTGTGTGTGTGTGTGTGTGTGTGTGTGTGTGTGTGTGTGTGTGTGTGTGTGTGTTTCCCTTTTCATTTCTCACCCACTGTCATCCTTCTAACCACCACAAAACATTTCATTAGTGCTGTTTCATTTGTGGATGTGTTCTCAGCTTATGTTTGTCATTGTGCTTAAAGCAGCGAATTACATTTGCAACTATTTGGTGATGGCTTCTTTGTTTAATGACTTTAATGACGGTTTTTTGATTACATTATCATAATTTTCAGTCTAGCTAATGGACACAGTAACCTATAACATGCTGGCAAATACTGGAGGCTGTACGTTGTGCTTTCATACATTGTCATTTTTCAGCATCTGCTCCTGTGTGGGTCTGTGTATTGGAGTTGATTTGTGGCCATTTTTTATGCCGTGTTGAAATCCAGCTCAATATTTATTATATATTTGATGTGAATTATGTGCAGCCCACAGAGCACAAACCAAGAATCTGGCACCACATTATATGAAGAGCCTGTATTTATAGTTTTATGTCTGGGGAAAAAAAAGTTTATGATCTTTGACAACTAATCTGCAGTGTTTTTTGGTTTTGAGAGGTTTCTAGTTATAACCCAGCGGAAGATCTGAAACACAAAACACACTAAAAATATATATTAAAAAAAAAAAAAAGACCAAATCAAGGCCTTCACTGGATTTTCAGTTTCCTCTATCAAGCTGCGTGTACACAAGCAGCTCAGCTGTATTGTCACTGGACTGTTACATGCTGACCCTCGGCATTCTCACATCGTCACTGATGGCAGTGGCCCGTGGGTTCATCATAAACATTAACAAATCTGTCAGATCTACATGAAATGAATGTTTGTGTTTGCTCTTTTTCCCCACACTTCATTCGCTGTCTAACATGTCTGTTTCTATTATTATGATTACCAGTAAAGCTGGCAGGCTCCTCATGCAGCCACCCTGGATTGTACTAAAAGTCACAACAATGTACTGAAGATCATTACTGCTTTCAGGCTGCCCCTTAATCAACCTGTTCAGTGTCAATAAGAATCATTTTATTCCCCTCTTTAGTTTCCCAAAGCCCGTGTTTTTGTGTCTTTTTCTGCTAGATGATAAAGGTTTTGCAGTATAGCAACCCTCAAAGTGCCAGTGTCTTTCTGCCACCACCAGAGGTCTGTTTAATTTCCTATTATTGCCCATTGATTGTGTGTTGCTGTCCAAATTCAACTGTGCCTTAGTGGGTCCAATAAAACAGAGGTGCTGTTTACCTCAGACCCAAGTTTAGTCTTTTTGGACTAAACATGTACTTTGATTACTCATGTTACTTTTTTTAAATAAATCTGTGATCAATCATGTGATCAATCAGCTTTTTGTTTGAACACATTTGGAGCGCTTGAGAATAACTGCTGCACATATGTGTAATCTGTGTAATGTCCACATTTTCTACCACCAGGATTCCCAGGACAGCTCGGATGGCATCCCCACTGCACCCCGCATGACGGGCAGTTTAGTGTCTGATCGCAGCCACGACGACATCGTCACCCGGATGAAGAACATAGAGTGTATAGAGTTAGGACGGCACAGATTGAAGCCCTGGTACTTCTCTCCGTACCCACAGGAACTCACCTCGCTGCCCATCCTCTACCTCTGTGAATTCTGTCTCAAGTACCTCAAAAGCCTCAAGTGTCTTCAGAGGCATTTAGTAAGACTTTAAACCTCTTAGTTATGTTACCAGCTTAAGCCCGAAATGTGTGCTTCTTGGATTTGCATTACTGTCATTGTCTTTCAACAGACCAAATGTAATCTAAGGCATCCTCCAGGCAATGAGATCTACCGCAAAGGCACCATCTCCTTCTTTGAGATCGACGGCAGGAAAAACAAAGTTAGTGGTGTGATGCTTCGTTTTTTTTTAAAAAAATGTTTCCCTCTTACCAGATTTTTATTGTTGTTTATTTCTGGTTAATAGATGTCTTATATTTTTCCAGAATTATTCCCAGAACCTGTGTTTACTTGCGAAGTGTTTCCTTGACCACAAAACACTGTATTACGACACAGACCCTTTCCTCTTCTACGTAATGACCGAGTACGACTCCAAAGGCTTCCACATAGTGGGCTACTTCTCCAAGGTACACATATTAGGCAGAGAATTTTTTTTTTTTTTTTTTACAGTGTGACAGTGCAATCATAACAGGAAGCAGTCCTCCGTGTAAGCAGGGGTTTCCAAAGCTAAACAACATTTTTCTTCCCTTTGTGCAGGAAAAGGAATCGACTGAAGATTACAACGTTGCCTGCATCCTCACCTTGCCGCCTTACCAGCGGAGAGGTTATGGCAAACTGCTCATTGAGTTCAGTAAGTGTAGTATGATCAGTTTGTTGTTGGATTTTTTGAACATTTCTGTGTTCAAGTCACCTCTTGTAATGATCTGTTTATTGTACGTGCCAGGTTATGAGCTGTCCAAAGTAGAGGGGAAGACGGGAACTCCTGAAAAGCCGCTTTCTGATCTTGGTCTCTTGTCCTATCGTTCCTACTGGTCCCAAACTATCTTGGAAATACTAATGGACCTTAAACCTGACAATGGAGAAAGACCACAGATCACCATCAAGTATGTAAATGCTCTGATTCGTTTACTGTAGTTGAAAAAGGCGTTTAGAACTGAAATGTAATGATTCTTTGTATCCACAGTGAGATCAGCGAGATCACAAGTGTAAAGAAAGAAGATGTTATTTCAACACTTCAGTACCTCAACTTAATCAACTATTACAAGGTGAGAGATGAGCACCAACTGTAAATTTACTGTTCTTCTAATTAGATGTGAAATGCTCTGCTAACTATAGAAACAAACTGAAGCTAACCTTGAACTCTTCAGCTTAATGAATCAGATATGTGACATATTGTTTTCAACAAAGAAATCAGTTTGCTGAATTCTAACATCTGAGTTCAGCTGTGTGCACAGTGGATAAAAAAATCTTTATTCATCTAAATAAATAGAAAAACTTTCATTTTGGTACGACTAGAAAATTAAATGTGTACAGTTTTATTAAACGTACCTCATTCTTGCTCTTTGGTTTGGCTCTTCTCCTTAACCAGATGAAAGAGGCTGAATATTAGTTCACTATATTCAACATTAGGTCACAAAGTTATTTCATTGAAGATTTAAAAAAAAAAAAATCATAAATTACTTGAGCTGCGTCCACATTGGAAGCGACCTGGTGACCAGTCTGTGACTTCACACATCTGCAGCCAAAATAACCACTGGTAAAGGGGATGTGGGCGTGGCCAGAGATTTCTCAACTTCCAGGCGAGCAACTGAAGCGGCAACCAATGAGATTAAAGAACACTGCTGATTGATGTGTGATCTGGTAGTAAATATGTCAGAGCGGCGTGACCAGCGGAGTGACCAGCCGTTAGCTTCAAAGTGATGCGTGACAAGCGAATCGTGTGGATGTAGCTTTAGAGACCGAACATTGCAGCCTCATTAACCAAACTACAGATTATGTTTATTATTTGCAGTTGAGAAGTTATTAAACAGTTACAACCACATCAATCATATATTTAAAAAAATCTCAAAAGTCCTGCCTAGCTGCTCTGAGTCATTTTTACATTATTTATTTATAATCTTCTGTACGGTACAGAAATGAATGTCCCACTTTCGTCTTTACACAAATTCCAGTTTAAAAGTCAAACCTGAAGCCCAAAGATATGAGTTAGAGCTGCACCTGCACATAGGACTCTTTAAATGTTTCATTTATTTCTGTCCAGAGTTCAGTTACTGAACCCAGACTTCCAATCCAGCGGAAGGCTCTTACTCATTTGCGTAAGCTTAAGCACACAACATCCCTCTCTCACAGCAGTGATCGCTGTGCTTCAGTTTGCCGTATTGTTGTAGACTTTTTACGTTCCTTTTGTGGCTTTCAAAAAGGAAAAATCTTAATCTCATGACTTTGTGGGGGGTAAAAAACGATAATTGGAGTGGGAGGTCTTGGTCCCACACCGCAGCCACACCTCTGCCTCTACTCTGTTTAGTGAGTGGATGGAGTGGAGCTTTAGCACCTTTGTGAATGGGCTGTTTGCACATGTGCAGTGTGATTCCTGTGGTTAACAGGAGGCTGTGCACTGTGTGAAAAGAGAAAAAAGACATTCTGACACTTTTGACTCTGAGTGATGAAATTACATGTTAATACAGCTGAAATTGCAACACATTGTCTTGTTTAAAAGCTGTCATCACTGATTAATGTGTGCTGACTGGTTTCTTGAATGCAGGGTCAGTACATTCTGACTCTGTCAGAGGACATTGTGGATGGACATGAGAGAGCAATGCAGAAGAGGCACCTGCGCATAGATCCTAAATGCCTTCATTTCACTCCAAAGGACTGGAGCAAAAGGGGCAAGTGGTAGAGTCCTGAGCTGGTCCACTGAATATTCAGCCTGAACCAGGACAGCCGACCTGAAGCAAACGGTGGATCAGACGAAGGTTTTTGTGTCTTTCTTATCAAGAACCTTTTTGAACCCAGGAGCTCTCTTCAATAAACAGTGAACTTTTTTTTTTATTTTTTTTTTTTATTCATTATATATTGTGAATCTAAAAAGGCTGTCAAACTTGAGAAAAGGAGAGAGACTGGTAATGGTAACACCGCCAAAACACAACACACCTTCTACTGTGTAAAAGATCCTGTTTATGACCAAAACAGTGCATTAAAAATGACAATAAGGTGTCTAACAGTGTATAATTGCAAACGCACAAACCACTGAATGGTTGTTTTTATAGACAATAATTTCCGATCCTTCGGTGAACTGCTTCATCTGCTGATAAATCCGCATTTTGTAAAACTCACCAAGAACATCTGTTTCCTCCTCGTTTCTTTTTGTCAGCACCATGTCTGCATCCCTTCCACCTGCCATGTTCAAATGTTGTCAGAATTATTTGTATTCCCAAAAAAAGATTTGACTTTAGGGTTTTTTTGTTTTGTATGTTTTTTTTTTTTTTTTTTTAGCTAAAGTCATATTTAAGAAATGGAACTAATGCCTGAACAACACTCCAAAATGAAAAGTGTGTTTTTGCTTTTTTGGGTTTTTTTGGGGGGGGGGGGTAGTTAAAGGCTAAGGCTTCAGGCCCTCTCCAAAGCCTTTTCCTGGGTGTAAGAGACTGAACAGTTATTGAAAGCTAAATGATACCCATTGATGAGCAGACCGTGGACACTTTTCCACTCTCTCTCTGACCAGTGACTGAAGCAGATGTTTATTTTGAGTGGAAAGAGAGGGATTGTACAATAAGACACTTTTTGGGGAAAGTTTTGTTTTTCTTCGAGTGCCTGAATATTAATGTTTCTTAGCTAATAATAATAATAATGCATCATGCTGTTTCTAGTGTCAGTTTATTAGGCTCACTTCTGAAAGTGAACAGCCCAAAACATTTGGATTATTTATTTTGCAGAACTCAAAACTAGGCATCAGTTATGTTACATGGTCTGTTCAGGCTTCTCTTTCACTAAAGTAGCTTTTCCTTTGATTTCTCTGTATTTTAAATGCGTGCAGATATTTATGCTCTTGGTATGTGATCATTCAGGCCAATATTTCTTTTTTTCCCCATCAGTGATGCATATCATTCACCTCCCTGAGTAAAATTCCCTGCGTCTGTACATACTGAAGACAGAAGCCATGTTGAACTTTAAGGAATGTAAAATTTATGTACAGGTGTCTTTCTTTTTTTACTCAATGTTCTCTAACAGGCTGCACAATGTTAAAAAAGACCTAAAAGTGATATTTTACCTTCAGTTTGTGTTTTATGTTTACATGTCAGAAAAGGATGTAAAATCTACTCTGTTTAAATGATTTAGTAAATCTTTATGTGAAACACTTGAGAGCATTTAAATGTTTGATATAAACAAAAAAGAAAAAAAAAAGCAGGTTGAATTGATTTAAAAAACAAAAGTGTCTTCTTTGTGTTTGTCCTGGCCTGACAGTTTCAGGTGTGTGTCCAGGTTACAAAGTCAAGCGGTGCTAAACTCTGAGTGAAAATGACTGAAGCCTGAAGGACACACACAGTGCAAAGAGTGTGTTAGTTTGCATCTAAAATAAGTTACATTTTTACATAAATAAATGTAGTTCATGTCAGAATATGTTGTTTTCCAGACATAAATGCTGCACAGTTAAAACCAGGAGGCTCAAACAAGCAGTCTGGCAGCCCACATGATGGCTTTGCAAAGTGTAAAAAAAATGTTATTAATTACTCCAGTTTAATTTTTAGGTGGTGCTCATATTACACAGCTACAATTTTTAAAGTATTTTTTTACAACGGCAGAAGTGAATTTTTTTTTTTTTTCGGGGGGGGGCTACTTGTTCTTGTGCTTTCAGCTTTGTAGAAATCTCAGCTATGGTTTGGTTACTCATCTAATTGCACTTCTTCACCTTTAAAATGCGAAAATATGATGGAATACTTTTATAATGTACATTATTATGCAGCCGCTTTACTGGTCTGGGCCTCTTGAGGTCAAGATGGGCTGTAGGTGGCCCGTGATCGTCTGCCTAAAAGTGATTGCTGGTATTTAAACTGTTGTAAATAACTTGTTGGCCTTTGTCAAACACATCTCAAACATATCTCTCAGGAATGATATTAAGTCATTTTGAGCCAGAAAAAAACATTCCTGTCACAAGATAGAAGCTGCAATCACTCTTTGGCAAAGTGACTTTCATATATTCTTTAGTTATCACAGTAAAAAGTGTCTTTGACATTAAAAATGCCTTTTTCAAGAGAGCTCTGGGCAACATAACCTCACGGGTTATCATGGATTGATTATAATGTAGGTACAATAACACATTGTCATAAAGATACTTGCAAAACAGGTCTTTATTTAATTTAATATATTTGTAAACACTTTTGACTACAGCCTGTTTACCAATTTAAGCAAACATATTAGGCATTAAAAAAAACAAACACCGGAAATCATTTCTTTGGCGCAACACCCGTTTAATCTCCTATCATGGAGTTTCAGTGTAGATCGTTACCGCCAGGGGGCAGCATTGTCAATTCCTTACCAGTGAGAAATTTTGCGTTGACGTTCAGACCGCAGGAAGGTCCAGAGGAGCTCGCAGCGATGAGTGACACAACAACGAGTGGACAACTGCACTGGATCAAATTTGGTAACCCAAGCTGCAAAATTAAATTAATATAAAAAAAGCAGAGGTGCACTTTGGCATGCGTGACATGATGGTGTTTTGTTTTTAGAGTGCATGGTTGCTTTTTTATGTTGCTGACCAACACACAGCTGAACATGGCACGTAGTCTACCCTCTAGATGTGTTAAACCTTTAATGGATTATACCTCTTTCTCTGCAGGAGGCCTCATTTATTGAACACGTTTCCCCGGCAGCTGCTTTGGGCCGATCAATGATCTGCTTAAAAGTGCATGTTGGCAGCGCTCAGGCCTGATGCTGTCTTAATTTCTGCAAGTCAGGTTTAAATTATCAGCATCTGTTCTCTGAAACTTTGTTACACGGCAGCTCTGTCAACATCACAGCACACACATTCTGTCTCTGTGCACCTGGCAGAGCCACACTGCTCCCCATGAGGACAAAGAGGCATTTCACACTGATATCCTTTTCCTGACTTCTAGTTTCCCTCAGTCTGAGTGCTGGCAGATTTTTGTACTTTATGGGCCAAAAGTTTATTTTGGGCCTTGGTTATTTTTACTCTGATAAGCGGTAGACACAGAGAATGTGTGATAGGTTCATAACAGTTGGATTCTTCATTAAGAACAGTCAAATTTGGAGTAATTTGGACTAAAAGCAGCCTTTGTTATAGCTGTATTTTACTAGTCTTTAGTTTTAAGAGTCAGATTTGGTCATTATTATGTTGAAGGATGGGGAGAGCCCATCGCTTGTAATTGTTTCAAACTGCTTGACAGTAGTGTCTCATAAAATGCAGTAGGCCACTGAGCATAACGATAGATTTCCACATGGTGTCACTGTGGCACTGAGAGTTGTGGGGCTGTTTGGTTTCTAAAAACACACTGTTGGTTCAGGCCATCACAAATCATGCTCCAGCACTGCAAACTAAATATTTAAAGATATATATTTACCAGGAATTCAAGTGCAGATTGGATTAGAATTGGATTTAATGCCCGATGTTATTCCCTTCTGAAATGTAAGAATAGTTATAGCTTGAATTTACTTTAATCTTTCTTATTCATGGTTATTATTACATTGTTAGATATTCATGAAATTATGTGTCAAATTTTGACACCACAATGAACACTTAGACTTTTTCATTGGCTTATTTTGCTGATGTCTCTGGTTTAAACAGACAGTAAGGGAAGCGCCCTTCTCCAAAAACACCTCCTGACCCCTCATGAGGGCACAAAGAGGTATGTTTGTTTGCAAGAAAAACTGTTTTCTCTGCTCTCAGCTCCTGCCTCTGTTTTTATTTTTCTTATCTCTTCAAGACACACACTACCAATAACGCAAGCCTCTCCTCTCCACTCCTCTCCTCTCCTCCCCGCCCCTGCCCCCAACCCCAGACCAGAGCCGCTGACCTCGTAACACACACACAGCAACATATGGTACAGCCGGGACAAAACTCCGTGCAGTAATTAGGGGGATGGTGCCGGACACTTGGCTCTACTGCTGTGTAGGTTAAGCAGCGAGATACAGCATCTCCTCACCTGAGCATCATGTAATGGTTTATCCAAATTCACAGGTATGTGCTTTTAAAGACGCTGCAGGGGCTGATGAGGGAGGAGAGCCAAAGCTGTGTTGTTGTGTATCCTGTGCTCTCATTGTTCTTAAGGAGGCTGATTGTTTGTTATGGTCTCCCAGCACACTGAGTACGTTTGTACGCAGAGGCCTCTGCAAATAAACACTGTGACACACACATGCACGCACAAACTGCCATTTTTCACCTTTGCCTCTGAGGTTGTGCGCCTTTATCTCTCTTGTGCAGAAATTTGAGTGCTGGCAGGGGAGAGTGACACTTTAAATGAACATGTTTGTTGTCGTGAGCGCCTGTTTCCATCAATAAATTAGTCAGAGAAAGGTGGAGAAATGCTAGGAGGTGACAGTCTTGATACAACATTGCATCAGCATCGGGTCTGCCACATTGCTGCTTGTGCATGTCTTACTGTTATATGAGCATCTTGGGCATTTGAATCAGCAAATTTTTTTTAATTCATTCTCCTGGCCGGGGAGGTCTTTTAAATTCCAGCGTAAGAAACGCAGAGCTCTCCACTTGGACGTTGCTGTCCATCCTCCACTGCCTCAACCTCTCTGTGACAAGGAGAGGAGGAGGGGGGGGCTGAGAGAGAGAGGCCGGGTGAAGCTGTGTGTGCACGAGAGAGAGACAGCGAGCGAGAGAGAGAGAGAAGGGGGGAGGAGGAGAAAGAGGGGGTTGGCTTTAGTGTGATGTGAATGGAATAGAATCAGCACGAGAGGAAGAAAGAGGGAGGAGGACAGCGCAAATCAACCTGCCCCTTGACTTTAACAACAGAATAGAGGAGCCGGTAGACACAGAGATCGGGAAGTGTGCGTGCGTGTGCCGTTGTTTTATTTTATTTTTGGAGAGAGGAAGAGAAGATCAGACAGGAGGAACTGAGGGAGGAGGAGAAAGAGCCTCACCGTGGAGATAGATAGCAGAAAAATGCTGTCATGGGGAGAGAAGGGGAGGGAGTCGGCAGAGAGAAACAGGATGAAACGAGACAGGGTTGAGCAGGACTGAAATGTGGAGGTAAGCCTTTTCTTTCTGTATTAGGAATTTACATTCACACTGCTTCCCGTGTCCTCTTCCAGAAGATAATGAATTCAGATTGATGGATCTGCACACCCTGTGTGCCACATACCTCTGTGTCGGCATGCATATGCTCTGATAGTCATACCATCCAACCAGAGACAATGTGTGAGAGCAGTAGAGGATATAAAATAATGGGTTGGCATCATGATATCTTGCAGCTTGTCCTCCCTCTTCCTCTCTGCCCATTGTGTTGTTGTCCCCCTCTTTAAAAATGGATTTTATTCAGTGAGCTAAGGTCTCCTGTACATACCATTTACACACCACATTGTAGATTTGAATCCAGCTCGCAACCTTTGTCGCATTTCATCCCAGGCCTGCCCTTCTCCCCTCCTCCTCCTCCTCCTCCTCCTCTCCCAGCACTAACCCCCTCCTCATCATCTACCCTGTGTCTCTCCATTGTGCGATCTTTAACGAGGCAGGATTGTCTTAAAAACGGTGCTATGACATTGTCAGGAAGGCACTGCGAAACCTTGGCGTAGAGCGCTTGTGGCCGCAGGACTCAGAGATGAGGGCAAGGTGGAGGGAGGAGAGAGAGCGAGAGAGAGGGGGGAAGGATTGATGGAGGGACACTCATAGAATGAAAGAGAGACAGAAAGAAAGAAGATGCAGGAACAAAAAGAGGATCAGGATTTGTTCCAGATACATATTTTCAAAGACTAAAAAGCCGTCGGTCTGCAGTGGGCTGGGATTTGTGTGGATAAAGAGGATTGTAACACCACTGATGTGCACAGACAATGATGGAATGGAGAAGCACAACCGGGATTGGGGTGTTGTTTTTCAAGGTGGCAGTGAAAATGAGGGATGCAGGAGTCAGGCTCTCCCCACCGTCCCCATCCTCTCCTCACCCCCTGCAAAACCCACCGCACTCTCTCATTTAAGATGGGGCCGTGTGTTTATGAGACGTTAGGGTTTCAGGGGCTGGATGGGCTGCTGTAGGGAAAGAAGAGCAGGGATGAAGAGCTGAGCGAGGGGAAGACAAGCAGCAGCAGCTTACATAAGCCAGTGCACTCAAAGGACGGGCCATTTAATTTACATTGAGCTGCCTGGCTGCTCATCCACTGTGGTATTCACTGTGGTTCATATTAGCTTTTTAAATGATAAAATGCAGTTTGACCTGACTGGATGAAAGGAAGGATGTGTGATGACTGGATGTGACCTTAAAGCATCATCCTGGCCAGGAGAGGGTGTGATATTTTTCTACAGTCTCAACTTTTGGCTGGACAGTGCACTGAATGGAAATCCACCTTGCTTTACTCGACCTGCAGGTATTTATTATGTCAACGGTTAAAGATGTCTGCATGAAGTGCACCGGCATAATGGTGCCCACAGTGTGCCGCCTGCTCATCCAGCTCAGCTTCAGATGACTTTTGTTCTGCTGCCATCCACTGCGCTGCACTTACAGCGTATCAAAACAGCAGAATCCTCAGGCTCGGCCTTGCCTAAATGATAAAAGTGAAAAGGCCCCCTTCAAAAATCTGAATGCTCCTGTGTATTTTAGTGGAGCAGTTGCACAGAAGCAAAAATGTCATTTAAAAGGATAGCAGCGCCAGTGTAACAGGGAGCCTTTGTGTCTCTTGGCCATCTAGTTTGCGTTCTGCTTAGCCAAATAAAGCAAACTGCTGGATTTCTTGCCTTCTTTCCAGGAAGTGTGTTTTCTGATGTGAAACTCACTCTGTTGGTAAAGTAGTGTAGCAATTAGCATCAGTTGTTTTTCATTAGTTTCCATAATCAAATCACCTCAAATAGTTATATGTCTGCCTGCTGCTGCTTCAGAGTTAGAGCCTTGTCTGTGAGTGAAGATGGAAGATGAGATGCACTGGATTGGGGCGGCAACTGATGAGTATTTTCAGTATTAATTAATTTTTCATATTAGAAAATTAAGAAAAATACAAAAATACATTGTGCAGATGTATTCAAGCCCACACACACACACACACACACACACACACACAATTAATTTACCAGCACTATAAAAAGAAAACCGGCTCATCATGGCATTACTTTATGATTAATGAGTCCTCACATCTGCTACAGTTGATTCACTAATTATCTGACTCAGCTCCAGTTTGGTATATGGTGGCTTCCAGGATATGAGGACATCATAGAGTCTGTTCTGGCCTGGACCCCCTTGATAGTCCATCCTTATGAAGTTTCTATTTGAATAACTTTGGTTATCTGACACATTTAACATAAACTCTCAAATCCCAAAAGTCACCTGTAACCTGAAACTTTGTTTTTGCCTGTGTTCATAGATAGAAACTGAAATATCCAGGACCAAAAGAGTACAGAGAGCAGCCCTGACACTGTGTGTGTGTGTGTCTATGTGTTGTGTGTTTTAAACTCAGCAACCTGTGTGTCCTTTCCTGTGAGAGGTGTCCTCAGTGGGACTCATTCTGTACCAGGTTGAGTAGGCGGGGAGCAGAGTCGCGGAAGACTCTTGAATTGATCGGCCCACTTTCATTTCCTGAACCAAACAAGAGCCAAGAGAGCCCGGCTCTATACATGTGAACGTCATGTGGATGCAGATTCAGCTGTCAGCTCGTATTGTTCCTTATTGACGATGCCATAAATTTATCCTGCACTCCTTCAGTTACTGTTTATTCCAACCGTAACCTCTGATATCAGAAACAATGTAGCTGATAGGTTCGGGTTTGCCTCACATTGTGCACCTTGTTTCTGCACAGAATGAAATCATGACTCCTTTGTCCACAGAGCAAATAGATGACAACAGTTAAAAATCAGCAGTCCTCCTCTGACAGTATGCAGGCTGCAAAAGTGTTACTTTCAATTTGCTCTGCATCACAAAGCGCCCCTATTTGATCAAAGTGACTTTTATCTGGTTTTGCACTCAGTTACTGTGATTCAGATAAACATATCGCAAGGTTACTGGGCAGATTTTGTCCTGGTCTTACTCAGCATTATGTCACTCCTCTCATTTGGAGCCATTTTGCATGGCTACACCCCAGCAGGCTCCCTGTGGGGGCTCAGTTAGGAAGGGCTGTTGGAGGTGGAGACTTCCTCACATCGGATGGCAGGATGCTGGCAGCGTGAGGCACAAGGTGGATCCTCTTAGTTTGTGCTCTCTGCTGTCATCTGCCCACTCCTGACCAGTGATCTTACTGGAAGATCAGACCTCTTTCAAGGCTTTTGCCATTCTCTAACTATTCCATTGCACAAATAGAAAGCAGCATAAAAAATTGAAAAATGTAGGAGAATGACTCATGATTCAGAGCGTCAGCTAAAGTAGGACTGCACAATTGAGATAAATCAGTATGACAAATATTCAGTGAGAGTTTTACCATTTAGGGAGTCAATTCTCACGGGGTATTGTCTTCTTCAAAATAAGCACTGAAATACTTAAGTTATTAAAATGTCCCTCTGTGATTTTGCCACATGCACTTCTGTGTGCATGAGACAATTTTGTTAGATTTTCAAAATTACACAAGGAAAAATTTTCTGACTTTCAAAACCTCCCCTCACAAAATCCATCAGCTGTTTGAGTGTGAAATCAAGGATGAAGTGAGAAATCAGTCCTTCACGTAGGAAGAACATAATCACTGCCGGTGAATCGTGCTTTAGACCTGTTTAAATAAATGATGTCGTAATTGTTCTGATGAGTATCATGTCTTCTGTGCAGAGAGAGAGAAATTTTACGAGAGCCGGGCATGTCTAACAACAAGGCCCTGATGTAATAGTCCTAAAATATATGGAAGCTGCTATCTTCATGAGACATATTTATGTAAGCATCTGCTGTCAACACAGCCCACATGAATAAAATCCCACATTTTATCCATGTTGCAAAAATGCCCCCTTCCAGAAATATATTCAAGCTTATTGTAGCAAATCACAAAGTCCCTCTCAGTTATGTCATACATACATTAAACCATTAAGCAGTGCAGTGGCTCCTTCTCATTGTTCTCATTGCTATTACAGGAGAAGTGCACTCCAGGGTATTCAGAGCCACTGAAAGCAGACTGGGACCGTCAACGTCACCTCATTGCCATACTCGGTCGATAGAGATCAAAAAGCAGAAAACATTTCCAGCGCTGATAGGAGTTTAAAAATACCCTCATAAAGAATTATATTCTGGGGGATAATGTTGAAAGGTTAAAGATCGCCATTTGTATTTTATTTCAGACTGAAGAGCCTCTTTGCACCATCACAGATATGAAAAGGAAGTTGCATTCTCGTCCATTTCATTTGCGCGTTAAAGGCAAATAAAGAAGTAAGAGCAGTTTGAGCAGATACCTTACAGCACCGCATTGTCTCTCTGTGGGGCCCAACAGCGACCGCATGCAGGAAACTGAGAGATGTGACCTTACAGGCATAGAGGGGAGGAGGGTTCGACTGGTGTTTTTGTATTTAGCTTCTGCCATATTTCCCCTTATTCTAAGTCATTTTTATTAATGTGACACAAATATGCGCCTTGCGGTCGCAAAGGAAAGAATTGGGGTGGGGGGATAATAATGTTAGCTCCAGGCATACACTTCTAAACTTTATATTTGAGCAGGTTCTGTCTGTAATGGCTCAGTGAATCACCACGCAGGCATTGCTGCACACTTCCCAGAATGCACAGCGTGTATTTTCATTCACAACGGGAAAGCCACAGATGTACAGAACATGTTCCTTCTTCTGACTGTCCCCTACGCACATAGCATCACAGAAAATGCTTCAGTAAATAAGTCGGTGTCTGCGTCACCACAGTTAACATATTGGTGTATGAGCTGCTCTTTTTTTTTTTTTTTTTTCCTATCTAGGTCAGAAGGTGCAGTGCTGCTGGTGTAAATAACACAAGGGCCACCAGGCAGAGGAGGGGCTGTAAACTGCAGCAAGGTTTCTGCGTTGGTCACATGTGCAAAATAATAGTACAGCTGTCCATTTGCTCTCAGCCTGAGTGGGAACAGAGATTCAAATATATTGATATTCATAATTGTGGATCACTTATTTTAATATTTTAACACAAAGACAAAACAGTATTATCGAGGGGAAAGTACAAATAACGAGTGACACCACGCGTAACTCCCTCGTATTTTTAGTGTTTGCAACTTGGGTTCAGCTTGATTTCTGTATTAAAAGCATAGCTCGAAAAGCAGAGAGAATCACTTGATGTGAGGCTTTACAGATGCCTGTGCATCTGTGAGAGGGATTAGTCTATTTCTCCAAATAATGGTAGCAATTTGTGTCCTCTGAGCTCATAATGAGTGTAGATGGAGCCAGTGTAGCTTGTAAGTTTGATGGTGACCATTTAGACGTGGCCTTTCCACACACGTACATCCCCGAGTCATAAGCAAAGCTTATTGAGAGTGAGTGAAGATGGCTTTTGGTTCGATTTGCTCCAATAAACAAAGATTTTTAAGCTTAAAATGTGTGATGAATTAGGGCATTGGCATTACAGCTATTTCATGTGCACACATTTCCTTGTATAACAGGGACAGTGAGGAAGCAGAGGTCAGTGTCTCTTCCTCTGAAAGTAGACAAGGTACAGTCACACTTCAGTTTGCTATTAAAGCAATATTGAGCAATCTCTTTTCCTCTGCTGCAGAGCTGGTTGCACAGATGACAGAGGGGTAACAGTGAACCGTTGAGCTCAGTATAATAGATACAGTCATGAAGCTGAGGGTCAGTTCCTTTCTCTGTCACATACGCCCACACACACAGAAACGGGGCATTTGCAGAGGGACAGCTGCTCTTCCTGTCTCTGTGTGGACAGTGTGCCACATCTATAAGGATACTATTTTATAGAGTCAGCAAAGGCACACAAAGACACACTCTTTGACACACTCTCAAATACCTCTCACATCTGCGCCTTAAACCTCTCTGCCTTTGTCGCTCTCGTGGTGCGCCACAAGGTGTATTTTCAGATTTACAGGAAGTGGCAGTGCTCTGCCAGCACACAGTGTTGATGTCATGGCAAATAGCATGTCAAACAATGGAATGAGTTAAGTTGCATTATTTAACTGTGGCCGAACAACATGAAGGTTGTGATAGAAAGAAAATTTGTACTTGAGAGTGCATTGGTTTTATGTTACACTGTTTAGTACTAGAGGAAGTTACTGTAGGTTTTAACATTGTAGGAAAGGCTTTTCTGAGCATACTTCCTCTTTGCATTAAGGTGGGCCATTGAATCAAAATAATATAAGCCAAAGTCTAAATGCACTGATTTGCGAAACTTCCAGATTTGTACTTTTATTCAACCTCTTCTTCAATTTTAGCAGCTTTTCCTAAGGAAAGCCTCGCCCCCCCCCCCCCCCCCACAGCCAAGACAGCCAAAAAATGAACTGAAACTGGACCAGACGCCACTGAAGTCAAACATTAGATGACCTTAACCATACTTTCTTACTCTGAGACAAGAGACACGCAAACAGAGGGAAGTCAGACATGGACTTAGATTAAAAAAAATAACAAATAAAGTTCCAGTGCCGGTGTGTGTGCTTGAATGTGGATGGACAAGGGAGCAACCAAACAATGAATAATTAACATGGTAAGCCTCGCCCCTTTTTACTCCATCCTATTAATAATGTAACAGACTTATTTTCAATCTTTGAGGGACTCGTGTGAAGGAAGACAAGTCTCCTTGAAATTAAAGCTGTTACATTGTGATTAGTGGCCCTTACTATCTATGGAGTTTAGAGGAAGTCTGTACCTCTTTATATAGTCATAACAGTGCCATGCAGCAGAGCTGATGCAAGCAAAAAATGGCATTTTTTGCTCACTGGTCATTTAACTTCCCACTGAGCTAATAATACACTTCTCTGACAGAACAACAGACCAAGGAGATAGTGTTGATGTCATAGACTGTAGATAAAAGATGGACATAGTCATTATGACATCATCTGTTAATTTTGTAAATTGTTTTGGAGCCTCAATTTTAGTGGCTGGCTGTAATGTTGTTTTTTTGTTTGTTTGTTTTGTTTTTTTGCAGCAAAATTTGAAAGAAAGAGTGGCAGGCTGAATTATTAGCTCACGCTAGCAATTTGGTTAGCAAGCCGCATCCATAGATTACATGGACACATCACAGACACAGATCCACTGCAAACACAATCACGGTGAAGCCTACAAGCTGCAGCTGGTAGTTGTCACTCAAAGCATTCACATCCCTAACCTTAAAAAAAAAGTGATCCCTTTACAGTCACAAAGAGGGAAATTATCTAAAGAGACCCAAACCACCCGTTTTACCAGGCTGTAAACATGTTTATTTTTACTGTAAATTTTTAACATTCCATGGGGAGTTGACATTGTCACAATGACTTAAAATGACTGATACAACAAAAACATGCTTCAATTGGTATAAAGAAAGTAATTTCCAACAACAGCTTTGACTAATCACTCCTCTCCTGTCAGCCTCACCTTGAAGTTCTGCAAAAAACACAATTAGAGCAAGACTAAAAACAAGCTTTTGTTCCATTAGTGACGATGCATGTATAAAATTTAAGGCAAAAATCCATGGAAATTTCCTGACAGGCTCCGACAGGTCATACTTGATGGCTTAAGTACCTGTGTCGCTGCAAAATATTGCTCACAGTAACGGCAGATGTTTTTTGAGATTCGCCAAAAACCTGCTGTTTTTCTTGTCGCCTTGATAGCTATCCTCTTTGTTAAAATCGTCCCTCTGAGCACCAGGTGCCAGCGTGGATGGAGGCTTATGTGTCTTTGGGGACCAATAGCTCAGACTGACGTTTGCAAAACAGTTTGAATTAAAAAGAGGGATAAAACACATCACAAAAAAAGAGAGTGCATCATCTACTTAGAAGGACTTGGCCCAGTTCACTGTCTGCAGTGTGGCAGTGGGTCCATGAGGGAGATTGAGGAAGCTGGGTGCAAGTGTTGGGCATTAGAATGAACTCATTTTCTGAGTCAGATCCAGCCACATTAATACACATTTACTCTCTTGAAAGCACTGCAGCTGCTCCAGCTCGATGTCACATATTCGGAGGCAGAGCAGGAATGCAACCTGATCTCTAATGTAGCAGGACTGTGTGCGATCAATAATGAGAGTGAGACTGAGCCTGGCTTTAAATTTACCCAAATCAATCACTGTTAGGAGCTGATTTAGACCTTGTGGTTAAGAATCGGCAAGGCAGCTTTTAACTATAAGGATAGACGGTGACATTAGAGGAGCCGACCTCGACCTGTGAAGCGGGACAATTTCTAAAAGATGCCTGAGTCAAACTGTGTGTCATTTTATTGCCTCGTGTCAAAACAGTGACAAGTGTTTTGACTTGCATACATATGTGGAGAC
Organism: Archocentrus centrarchus; assembly: GCF_007364275.1. Taxonomy (NCBI): domain Eukaryota; kingdom Metazoa; phylum Chordata; class Actinopteri; order Cichliformes; family Cichlidae; genus Archocentrus; species Archocentrus centrarchus. Next base: position 20,331,183 of record NC_044359.1, read on the forward strand.
AAGTGAGGTGTTTCACAACTTTAGTCTGGTCTTTGAAAGATACCAAGCACAGAATGAAGTTGCAGGTCTAAACAACTGCTGCAACCTGACGTGATGGAGTTGCAGTAACTTTTTCCACTGATCAGGTCTAATTGCTGCTAAGCTGTTAAGCCGATTGCTGCAGCTTCACCCAAAGGGAAGTCAGATCAAATCTCAATCGTCTTGATCAGGAGGCTACCTTTCCCTTTGCCATCAAACACTTGAAATGGCAGCACCGTCAGCGGTAATTACGAGTCACTTTCACAAAGTTAAAATCTGCTCATTCACCCTGCAGCGTGGCAGCCAGTCTCCCATAAGTGTAGTGTACAAACGATGACGACACACATCCTCTCAGAGTTCAAAAGTCAGGCATCTCTTCCTGTTTCACAGGACGTAGACTTGCACGAGCCGTGCAGAATAAGTCAAGCGGTCATGACTTCCCCAAAACGGTGCATGTTTAATTCGACTCTCCCCTGACTTCCGCTTGTGTCCTCACGTTGTACACAAGAGGCGCATTAACCTTGTCCTGGACTCAACACAGATGTGGAACTCACTTACTGTCATCAGTTAAACCACCGAGCCCAGAGCAGTAATGGACCTTCAAAGTGAATCTGGTGCACTTTACAAAGACATATAATACATTAAGATTTTCACCAGGTCATATATGTTTGGTATATTTATAACAATAATTTGCTTTGAAGAATAGTCGTCTGATAAAAGTTACAATTATTGGCTTAGAAATTACTAAAAAATAAAGCATATGCCTCTTATTTTACTAAAAAAAAAAATCCAGTTTTCATTTTAAATGTTTAAACTTTAGATATGACAGAATAATCCTATATGTGTTTGTGCCTCAGGTTTCCACTTCCCATTTGTAAGATGACTGATGGACCAGGGCTGGCATCTTTGTGATGTCACAAATCCTGCTTGCAGGTAAAGGCCTCAAACTTTAGATGGACACAGCTAAATGCTCCACTTTCATTGTATCCATTTGAAAACAGTGCTGCAGCATGAAAATCTGAATCTGCACTAGTCTGTGCACTGAAACTCAAACATGAAAGACATTACATTTACCAAAGCTTATTTTTTTGACCGGAGGACCATTTGTGCTGCTCCATGGTGTAAAGGTACTTTCCCCTTCCTGCTCAAGAGTTTCAGGTTTTTTTTGTGACAAAATCAAGAGCCAGATATTGTCATCACTTCTGACACTTGCTTAGCACTAAAATAAACTGTTTTAACGTGTGAGCTTAACACTGAGGTCATTACCGCCCAAAGGCTGAGTTCTGAGACGCAGTATTAAACACTGCTGTCTGCATGTATTATTAAGTTTCTCAGGGATGGAGACTGGCTCTTGTACCACGGGAGTATCTGCGGAAGAAAGCAGGCAGCAACCTCCCGGTGATCTTTGCAGATGCACTACAGCTTAAAAAAAAATCCTGGAGAGCATCAGTTGCATGCCTGCGTCACACGACTGAACCTACAGCTACAGAGAGAGACAAAGAAACTTTCATTCTGCTTATTATTTTTATTCATCCTAAGTGACAATAGATTTCATCGAACAAACAACTTTCTCTAATTTGGGAAGACAAACAACCAGATCATAAAGATGTAAATCATGACCAAATCACATTCTGTGCAGTCCTTTATTGATGCCATTTAATTCAAAGTGTTGAAGTAGTGGTCAAACTATGGCTCGGGGGAGCATCAGGGGGGGTCAAGCATGGTTTCTATCAACCGCTGCTCCATCTGACATGTAGGCGAGTGCATGCATATTTGGAGTATTTGTACAGGGCAAATGATAACTGATGTGTCATGCTGCATGCTTGAAAAGAATGTCGAGCAGCGTCTCTATGAACAGCGATCTGCTGCTTTGGAAGTGCTGTTTGTCCTTATTATGTTAGAAAACGAATGGCATCATAATGATGGACTCAGCTTTAGGCTTTTTTATAGTAACTTTATGCAAAGAAATAAGGATCTGAACCGGCTCACACAGAACACACAGGAATGTTATGATGATGCGTCCTGTACCGCTAATAGATTTTAAACCAGGGAGATACAGAATCATCACATGCACATTTACAATCAATGTACAATCAGCTGTACTGAAAGCTTTTGAGAAAAGAGCTTCCCGTTACTGTTTGTTGTCTCAAGCCTAATATCCTAAGTTATTTTTTATTGCCCCTCAGTCAGTCCTCCTATTATGAGATGATCCACTTATGATCATATTAGGGTTTGGTTTAAGCCAGACTGATATTTGCTCATGAGATTGTTCAGCTAGGCATATCCTGGGAAAACATTAAGCTGGTTATCAATGATTTGTGCTGTAGCAGTTTATGTGCATGCAGCAAAAAATATATATATATCTAAATTGGAAATAATGGCTTCCTAAATAAATTAAGCAGAAACTTGAGGGGGCAGGGACAAAACACCAGTTCCTCTTTACTTTGTACTTCTTCACAAGGTATATGACGCACTTCTCTATAGTGGTAACACGCAGGCCAATTTCTCTTCAGTGAAGTCAGTGAGAATATCTATTTTAACATTAGCATGTCTCTGTCAAAGATCTGGTTGAAGACATTTTATGTTTAAAGGTAAGAAAATAACTGATTTGCTTTCAAACAGGGTTCTTGCTGTCCTCAGTAAAATAAAAACACCACAAGATTTTAAAGTAGTTTTTTCCAGGTCTGGATTTTTGGGAAATATGGACCTAGAAATTTTGGAAAAGAGTATGCAGTTTGATTAACAACTGGTGGAAAAAAAATGTCATTGGTGTGTTTGAGGAGACCGATCTTGTCAATTAATGTGTCCCCGAATGGGGACGCCAGAGCATCAGACTCGGTGGAAGCTGTCGCTCCGACAAGATATAAATTTGATTTTCTGATCAGAAAATGCGGTTTTAATAACGGCTGGCTTCATGAGGCATGGCTTGAGAAAAACCAGGACTCAGGATGAGCAAACTGTCCGCTGTGTAGTAAAACATTTAACAAAGAATCTGAGTGGCAGCCAAAAGGGCCAGGCCACAGAAATCATCCCTCAACTCCAGCACCCACTGCCAGAGCTTTCCTTTCACCCACTGTCCAGCTAGAGACCATTTTGGATGCTGTGTCCATAAATTGCAGTTGCAGAGGTGCTGTGGATCGCTAAAGGTGACTAATTTTTTTTTTTTTTTTCACCCACGTGAAAGATTTAGGTCCCCAGTGCCACATGGTGACTTAAACCCATGTGGACTTGTGTACCCCTGGGGAGAAAAATTGTGGTCCCCACAGGGTCCAGACTGCCTTTTCAGGGTTCAGGCTTAGTTTGGAGAGCAAAGATTAGAATTAGGTTTGTCAAATAAGGTGAGACTGACTCACTGCCTTTACAGTATCTGGACTGATGGTACTTCCGTGCCCCAGAGGCCCATTCTCTTTGTCGCTGAACACACCTGCCATAGATTTGTGTGGTCCAATCCATGACTAGTGAGCGTTCAGGGGCCAGGACACTGTTGGCAGGTAATGCAACTTTAATGATCTCATTGCATAACGGCCTCTGAAGCTGATTAATCATTGTTGCTGGGCATTTTAATTTACAAACATTCGATTTTTTTTTTTTAAAGATACACTTTTATTTTTATTTTCTTCATGCATGACCAGCTGCTTTGGAGAATGTGTAGTAATGAATATTTTTTCTCAAAGGCATGGAAATATTTTTACTGAGTGTATATCAACGCTGTTTAAAACATTTTGCTCTTTTGCGTGAACGAAGCTCTGCGTCTCTCACCCTCACGCAGTGGTAAACACAGCTGAAAAGAACGCTGGCAACTGTGTAGATGTTGAAACAGCTGACAGATTTATAAAGATAAAACAATGCAAAAGCAGAACATGTAGGTCTCTGATTATGAGCAGTTTCAGGTAGTACAGTACAATGGGAACACGAGGAAATACAGTAATCATTTAAAGAAGTATCTACAAATATCTTAAAGTTGAGATTTGGACTCAGCCAATAAACTAATATTACCGGTTTCAGGCAAGAAAGGGAGAACTAATCTGTGGTAGATGGGTTGTGATATGCATTTGCTCCAGAGGTATATTGCGTATGTGTAAAGGTAAGTTATTGTAATCCTAATAATAATTTAACAGCGATTTAACAAGGTCGCCACTGTGTTGATAGCAGATGTTAAGCAGCTGCAATCATTGACGCACTCCATCCATCCATCCATCCATCCATCCATCCATTTTCTTCCGCTTATCCGAGGCCGGGTCGCGGGGGCAGAAGCCTAAGCAGAGAAGCCCAAGCTTCCCTCTCCCCAGCCACCTCCTCCAGCTCATCCGGAGGGACCCCAAGGCGTTCCCAGGCCAGCCGAGATACATAATCTCTCCAGCGTGTCCTGGGTCTACCACGGGGCCTCTTCCCGGTGGGACATGCCTGGAACACCTCACCCAGGAGGCGGCCAGGAGGCATCCTAATCAGATGCCCGAGCCACCTCAACTGGCTCCTTTCGATGTGGAGGAGCAGACGCACTCAGCACTGTTAAAAAAAATCACACATTCTGATGCGTTCCCTGATTGAGTGCTACTGTAATATTTTGTTATGTTGTTAGATTTTGTCAAAGCTCGACATCGAGCTGTATTGTGAGACGCGCAATTGTGTTTTCTTTCGGTGCACACTGTTACTTTTGTTATCCTGCAGCCACCACACTGATCTAGATCTATGCGTGTGACATCTGTATGTCTGTGACTGAGAAATATGAAGAATTTAGTGTTTAATAATTATTTTGTGATTTGAAGGGAAGCAGTCACATGACAAGATCCATTCCCCACCTTGTTTGTCCTCGGTATCGTGTCCCTGCAGTTTGCTAAGGATTATGACCAAGGTCGCTGACACAAACATCACCAGTCGAGGGCTTGTTTGACAAAAGTGGAGCTATTTCAGTAAACAGGGTTGTTATAAAGCTCCGGTGGACTGGATGCCACATAGAGAGGGTGGCACCGTGTAGGTTGCTATGGAAACAAGGACTGATTCATGGTTTGAGGTCTTGAGAAGCTCAGGAACATGTGATTTTTACAAAGGCACCGATTGATAAGTGTCCAAGTTCAACCAGCACTGTGTGTTGGTGGAGAGAAGGAGTGCTTCTGGTCGACCTCGGGCATTCAGATTGTTCTTGGAACAACATGAAGGCAATCTGTGATTTTTTTTTTTTTTCTTCCAAAAACAACCTGCTGCCAATAATCTACACCCCCACTTTGAGACAGTGGAGAGAATTGATTTCTCACACTCTTTCAAAGCACTGTGAAACATGCTGATGATGCTGCATGTAATGATTGCAGATAGGCATAGACACACGTCGTTGTTGCCCACATGGGTGTTGAACATCTGAAAGTTTCCAAGAAAGGAACATGAGCAGGTTTTTAATGTCAAAAGCTGCGGCACGCAGCACAGAGAGCAAGCAAACCGGTTAACTGGTGCTCATTTGTCAGATCAGGAAGCACACATGGGAGAGAGAGAAGTATGGGAGCCTATTGGGGGCCTAATTAAAATGATAATGTCAACTTGAAAGTAAAAGTATAGACTAAAAAATGCTCTGGGTTATCTTTTCCAAAGAAACAATGTGCTTAAACAGTGAGCAACACTGAAAATTGAATGAAAATTCAGAAATTGCATTTAAATTTTCAAGATTAGATTAAGATTGCCATATTAATTAATATTAAGTCCCCTATAGGCTTCCACAGCAAAGCCTGAATCAGAGGTGCTGAAAATGTTGAGATTTTGGCCCTTAATTCAGTACTTCACTGCACCTACTCTTTATCATTTGATGCATGCCAAAATAACCATCTTCACACCGATTCAGACAGATGTGAACTAATGTGGTATTTCTGAGTTTACATGTATTCACTCATACCGAACCACAGCTTGTAACAGTGTAACATAAGCCCCCTGTAACCATAAGCATTTAAATACCAGCAGAACCTTGAGGTACCACTGAGAACATGTCCTCGGCATTGTTTCTAGAAAGTTTTTGGATTAAATAACCTGAGCAGAATTTTACACTTATGGTGTTTACAGAGGAATCCCTCATGGTGACTGTTTTTAGGCTGGATTATAAACTTGAGGATATTCCAACTGAAATTTATATTCCTGTCAATGCTGAAAGCGCAGCATGCTTGTCTTAGGTGATCATCGAGAGGGAAGCACGTAACACAGATTGAGGCTTTTTTGTTATCCGTGAGAAAAAGTGTGGCTTCTGAAAATGTTCTTGCGCATGTATAGCACATTTTCAGATCAGTTGTGACATATACAGTAGTACAGCAGACAATGTTGAACGTGATCCAATGCAGAATTTGTTAGAACAGAGAAGCTCAATAGAAGCACTGTTTCCTCTTTTTCAAACACAGAGATCATCCACTTTAGCGAGAACTTCCTGCTCATAGTGTAACTCACTCATATCAGTGATATAATTTAAAGACGTCAACACTTATTCAGACATCTTGACAAAACGCTGATAAACTTCCATCCTTATTTAACCTGTTTTTTTTTTTTGTTTTTTTTAAAAGACATTTAGTTTAAAGATGTGGTGGCAGATTCTCTTACGGTGCAAAAAATGGAGAGAGTGTGAGCAGCAGCAAGGAGGGGAAACAAAGGTTTTTTGTGACTTCCTCACTATTTGGGTTTTTTTTTTTTTATTGCATTTGTGTGTGCGTGCGTGCGTGTGTGTGTGTGTGTTTGTACTTGTATTACGCATGTTCTGGGGACCCAAAATAGTTCACGCAATCACATCGTGGGGACTCAACTCCCTTTTGGGGACAAAATACAAGCCTCCATAACATTTAGACATAGCTTTTGTTTGTGCAAGTAGCGGTTAATGTTAGAGTTGGGATAGGTCTCAAGGAAATGAATCAAAGTCAGTGTGATGTCCTCAGAAGAGATGTAAATGTGTGTGTGTGCTTTGCACCAATGCACCTGCTCTTTAGGCTGCAAGCTCGAGAGAGGAGATGCAAGTGAGAAAAAAAAAAAAAACTAGACAGGAAGAAGCTTCATACCTTATTGAGAGCGACGAAAAGGTTTCAGCTTGAGTTGATTGACGTCAGTTTGGTCCAAAACAGGGAACGAGCAACAAAGAATGACACAAACTGATCTGTACGGAGAACAGAATCCACTTTGACGGTAAGTCTGCTTCATGAAGACAGAAAATGATGAATTCTTTTTGGGCTTAAAAACAGGGAAGCACTCTGCTTCACAGTCATGACTTTCAATGACTCTAAAAATAGCAAAAACAAATAAATAAATAGTACCTGTCTCAAAATACAGCACTTGCTGCTATTAAAAGTGCTTTATTTTGTCCATATTATTTGTTTTGTGGCATTTGTTTAAATGCTGGTGTGGGAGTAAACTACAAAACTCTTTGGTGGTGTGTGAAGGCACAGTATCAGGGGGTGAGAGACAGCGTACACTCATTTCGCTTGTATGCTGGCACATTTTCAGTAAGCCAGGAAGGACCCTCCCCTGTGTTAATACTGTCTATTGTGAGCGTGTGGAGGGTGGATGTGGTGAGCATTAAGTTTGCTATGGAACTATTTAGGGAAACTTTGGAACGGAAAGTGTCTAAAGGAAAGAATAATAATGAGAGAAAACAGAGGTACAAGGCATTACCCAACAATAAACCACACGTCACACCTGCTTACTGCCTTATTGTTGGAACTCAATACTTGTTTATCAAAGCTTTTTCTGCCAAGCTGCTACGGACCAAATATGAAGCTGTTGATTAAGATTATATCAGTGTGGGTAAAATGTGAAGATGAGGGTGAAACTTATATTTCTTTTCTCGTCTTTTCTGTACAGGTTGCCAGTGGATAAGACCAAAAGAGAGGCTGCAGGCACTGAAGAGTGCACACGGAAGGACGCCGTGTTGATAAATAAGGAGCCTCTCTTACACAGAGGACACAGAGTCAGGCTCCAGTGATGATCCTCACATCCTTTACAGGAAGGAGCACCCCGCAACTGGAGTACCACCTAAACACAGGTCTGCACACCTGGATGGACCTCTCCAGCGAGCAGCAGCAGCTTCAGTTTCTCTTGTGTCTTCATCTTTCACAATCGAGAACTTATTGACAAAGTGCAGCATCTCACACAGCATCTGTGAGAACCCCAGGGTGGAGAAAGGTCAACCTTCATAAGTGTTGTGAAGTTTGTTGCTTTTACTCAGTTGGATTTTTCATCTTAGTGCACAGTGTTCCCATTTCACACCAGCACCATAGAGACCAGGGCAAAATTTTAGCTCGCGGAGCAGGAAGCTCTGGACCAGAGTGGAGAAAAGACCGCTGGACTGGAGTTGGTTTTTGAGGCATCATGCAGTCAGACGACCTCTTCATTCGTAAGTTTCGCCGTCAGAATGTGCGGCCACCTATCGCCACAGTCAACTTTGACCCCAAGAGGGAAGCAAGTGTGGTGGAGTGGCCGCCCAGAAGGGACGGTGATGGAGCCGAAGCGGACAGCCTCACTCCAAGCCGTGTAGGGTTGAACCTGAGGTCTGTGGGTCGGAGCCACATCATGCAGAGAAGTAACAGCGACGTAACCCTTGGAGACTTGGACTCCTCTGGGAAGGCAGGGGGGAAAACAGCACGAGTAGTTGGGGAGAAGGTGGATGCTGGGGCTCAGGGAGACACAGGTTTGCTGTTACACAGGGAATACGGCAGCCTATCATCACTAGAGAGACAGACTCAAGCCCAGGAGTCAAGAGCAGATGACCAGGGACCCCTGAGTCCAAATGCCCTCCGCTTCAAAGACCCTTTCCTGCTTTTAGGACTGCAGGGACACCCTCCAGAGCCTGATGGATACTTTCGGGGTCTTTCCACAGGGGATTCTCCAAAACCTGTTAAGCCACCGAAGCCTGAAGGGCTTAGCAAAAAGTCCAAACCTGTGACCCCTCAGGTCCCTCAACCAGGCCCGTATGACAACATCGGGGGCGGAGCCTGGGTGAGGAACTTTGCTCATTACGATGTGCAGAGCATCCTGTTTGACCTAACCGAGGCAGCCACAAACAGAGACAGCATTGGACGGAAAAAGAATATCACCTCAGGGGCTTCAGCTGCCTCCCAGCTGCGTCCCCTCTCCCTGTCCACCCCATCCTCACCTGCACAGGGCGTGAGTGCCAGTGCAGGAAATGCAGAAGACCCTGAACAATCGCTGCTGCTAGACGAAGGTGATGGCAATGATAACGAGCTTCTCCTCAGCTGCCCCCACTTCCGCAATGAGACTGGGGGTGAAGAGCAGGTGGGCCTGGGTCGATCCCAAGGCAGAAAGGGACTCTGGTCTAGCCTTCGAATCCCCAACGATGCAGTTTCGGTCCTGGAAGAGCCCAGAGAGAGTAATGTACAGCAGCAGGGCAAGAGCAACTACTTCATAGAACATGCTGATCTGGGTGCTCATTACTATCGCAAATATTTCTACAAGAAAGGTAAATGCCACAATATCAAAGGGATAGAGATCAGTTACTTTTCTGCAATTTCCTAATGAATCTAACACTCTCAGATTTCTAAACTTTCTCATCATCATCATCATCATCATCCTGGGCTTTAATTTTCCCATAGTAGGAATAGTAGTAGAATAGCAGAAGTAGGAGCAGTTGATTGGATGGCTGTAATATCAATTTTATGAAAGCTTATTAGTTTAGCTTTATGTTGGCTTTATTTTCATGTTATGTTCACCATGGATTAGAGGGGTGATTTAAAGTAAATATCAGTAACTCTGAGAGTGCTTTTTGTTTTAAATAAAATAGGGTTCTACTGGGACTATTGGTTTTCTATCTATAGTATTGTAGGGTCTCTGGCTAAAGAAATAGAATTATAATTTTTCTTTTTCTTCTTTAATTTTACATTTTTTTGTCATTTTTGGTCCTCCAAATAAATCCCCTCCCCTCACAGGTCCTTATAAGCCTCATAGATGCTCTGACAGTTGTTTGACCTTGTGCTTCCTTCAGTTTTGCCCCTCACAGTATTTATTTGTCTGTCCCGTCATCACAGAACACCAGAATTTTTTCGGAATTGATGACCGCCTCGGGCCGGTGGCCATCAGTTTCCGTCGAGAGGAGAAAGAAGGATCCAGCGGAGCTCAGAACAACTGTAGAATCATATTTCGCACCACAGAGGTAAAGCAGCACGTTTCTCTTGTCAGAGCTGTCCTGTGTGTAAAATTGCTGCGGCTGGATGTGCTGAGTGTGAATCCCCTTGTCAGATGAAGACTCTGCGAGGTTCCATCTTGGAGGAGTCTGTTCCCTCTGCAACTCGACACACGACCCCTAGAGGCTTGACTCCCAAGAGGCTGCTAGAGTTCATCATGCCTGAACTGAACCAGCACTGCCTTCGCTTGGCCTCAAATTCCCCCAAGGTGCGGGACACCCTGCTCAAGCTGGATGAACAGGGGGTGAGTAACACAGCACCAGTGGTAGTGAAGATTGCTGCATATGTCAGGCAGAAAACTGTGAACCGTGTCAAACGGCATCAGATAGCATTTGTGCATTTTTGTTGAGAGCCTACAAATACTGTCCATAAAGTCAATTAACACAGTTATTGCATTTGCTTCTATTCCATTAGGACTGCAGCTATAAGCTAATTGTAGCCAAGCTGTTTATGTACTGCAGAAGAGTAAAAAGCTAAAAGCTCTTGCTTTATTGTTTTTGTTTTTCACTGTATTGTTTTACTTGGAGCTATTGCTTATTTTCTGATGTCTGTTTTTTGGGATTCTTTTTCACTATTGCAAATTGTTTGGGGATATATTTCTTTCACTGAGTGAGATTAATTCAAATTTCAATTAGTTTTTAATTAACAGTTCATATTTTGTCATGATTATAAATTTTAACATTTGTTTGTCATGTGTCCAAAGCGTTTAGTTTGCTAATTTGTTTGAAAAATACTTAAGTGCTTTTCAAACAAATTTTCAAATAAAATTAAGAGATATTAATAAATAGAAAAATGAAGCCCATTCATTATCCTGTGTCTGAGGTTACATATTCAATTCAATTCAAGTTTTATTTATAAAGCACAATTCACAACAACAGTCACCTCAAGGCACTTTATATTGTAAAGTAAAGACCCTACAATAATAGAAAACCCCAACAATCAGATGAACCCCCCCTATGAGCAAGCTGTTGGTGACAGTGGGAAGGAAAAACTCCCTTTTAACTGGAAGGAGCCTCCCGGGCTCAGGGAGGAGCAGCCATCTGTCACTGGGTGGGGGTGGGGGGTGAGGGGAGGGGAGACAGGGCAAAGGACACAATGTGGAAGAGAGTTAGAGATTAAAAATAACTAAGGATTAAATGCAGAGTGGTGTATAAACACATAGAGAGTGAAAAGAGGTGAGTTCAAAACAGGAAAGAACAGCTAAAAAGTCTTGTGTGTTGTGCTCTCGCCTTTTACTGTAAAGTAAAATATCAAATAAGAGTTATAAATCAGGTTACAAATTAGAGTTGTTGGCAGTTTGAATGAAAATGTTCCATCCGTTTTCAAATGTGCAATAACTTTGGCGCTTCTCTGTGATTCCAGCTGAATTTTCAGCGAAAGGTTGGGATAATGTACTGCCGGAAAGGACAGAGCTCAGAGGAAGACATGTACAATAATGAGAGCTCCGGCCCGGCGTTTGAGGAGTTTCTGGATCTGCTCGGGGAGCGGGTGCGGCTGAAGGGCTGGGAAAAATACAGAGCTCAGCTGGACAACAAGAGTGAGCTGAAAACACTTCACTACACCCAGATCTATTGGCTACATCTCACCTTGTCGCAGTACCATTATCTGAAGGGCATCAGTGCACCACCGAAAGTCGAAGATAACTCCTATCTAGCCACATGTAATCTGAGTAATGCCTGCAAAATAGCATAGTCACTGCTGATTATCTCTGAGCTGTTTTCCCTTGAGTGAGCAGCAGAGAACAGCAAATGGGACACATTTCATCCTAGCTGTGACAGCCTGAGTTTAGTGTTTCCTTCAGAGACGTCGACTGACTCTGCTAAATCTCTACCTGTCTGTCTCTTTCTGTGTGTTCCTGTGCGTCTCGTGCAGCCGACTCAACTGGGACACATTCACTCTACACGCGCTACCAGGACTATGAGATTATGTTTCATGTGTCCACCATGCTGCCCTACACAGCCAACAACACACAGCAGGTAACATCAGCCATAACCGAACAGGCTCATGGCACATGGTTTCCTTTTTCTGCTCTTTTATGTATCAATTAAAATCTCCCTTTGGTTGTCCTCCCATATTCTGAGTGAGCCTCAGCACAATTTTCATTACCCAGCTCTGTTCATACTGTCATGCTTTGGTAGAAGCTTTAGAGAAAGCCTCTATGCTCCACAACAAGAATGACATAAAAATCCTGCCCACCAGTGTTCACTCCCACCATGAAGGTATTCACTGCTGCCTCACAGGCCGTCTTCTACTTGTTCAGCCGGCTGTCGTGCTTGAGCGTGCAGTCTAGGGTTTAAGCCTGCTTGACGTCATTTACAAAGAAACCGGACATTGCACGATAATATAGATTAAAGATTTTACATGGTAGTGATGAAGCCCAGCAGTGCCTCTTTAATCTGCCTGCTTTTTTGGCAGCAGCAGTTTAGGTTCTGGTTAGTTTTAATGAAATAATCTACAGCTGAGCCTGCATTTGTACCTTGTGTTTTTGTAATACCATTTCTTTTGTGTTTATTTATGAAGGAAAAATCATTTAAATCATGAAAAGTATAATCAGTGAACTTCAGATGAAAAGACACAGGAGTATTGATAGCTGGCAGCTGCTTAGTTAATTGAATTATTCTAATAAACATTATTGATTCTTATTGTTTTGTTCGTGTTTGATGTTTCATATACAGAAATGAAAACAGAATAAGTTACGAGTTAATTGGCTGACTGGTAAAACATGATCGTTGTAATGATGAACTTGCTCATGTAATTTGCAGGCCTGTCTTAAAGCATGAGCTGTCTCCTCTTTAAATGTTTTTGTTTGGTAGGTAACTGTTAGTGTGAGATGCAGCAGGGTGCGTTCTCAGGTTTAATTAGCTGCGATGGCTGCTGGTTTAATTAATTTCTCTGTGTTTCTGTTTGGTCTCGTCAGTTGCTGCGGAAGCGCCACATCGGTAACGACATTGTGACGATCGTGTTCCAGGAGCCTGGCGCTCTGCCCTTTACTCCAAAGTCCATCCGCTCCCATTTCCAGCATGTCTTCATCATCGTGCAAGTTCACGAGCCCGGCACTGAGAACACCTACTACAGGTCTGACTCCATCCTGTGTGGTGTACTTGTGACATTACTGTTGTGTTCATTCTGAGGGATTTAATAAGAATTTTCAGCCCCTAAAAAAAAACTCACTGAATTGTCTTAGGGCAAAGAAATCGAAGCTCTGAGTGTTTTGTGTGAGAAGTAAGCTAACTTAGAGTAAGTAAGCTTTAAGGATAGGATACATTAATAGCTGACAGACAATTTTCAATCGATCTAAAAAAATGGTGTCAGTGGGGATGTTACAGTCCTGGTAGTTGTGTGTGCTCCACTGCAAAGTACCACTCCCCTGCACTGAAAACAAGACATAGATTGAATGTTTCTGCTGCACCCTCTTCCTTACTCCATCATTCCTCACTTTCTCTTCCTCTCAGGGTGGCTGTGACACGCTCTAAAGACATCCCATTATTTGGGCCTCTGTTCCCTAAGGGTGCCCGATTCCCTCGCTCGGCCGCCTTCAGAGACTTCCTCCTGGCGAAGGCAGTGAACGCTGAAAATGCTGCGGAGAAGTCAGAGAAGTTCCGCTCCATGGCCACCCGCACACGTCAGGAATACCTGAAGGACCTGGCAGAAAATTACGTGACCACCACGCCCATCGACTCCTCCACTAAGTTCCCCCTGCTCTCTCTGGGTGGAAAGCGCAAAGACAAGATGAAGGGCGCTAAAGGAGCCGAGCTGCACAGTAATGGGGCACTTGTGTGGGCGGTGATGGTCAACAGCATTGATGAATGGGAGGCAGGAGAGCACAAGCTCCCCTGTTTGCTTGGGGTGTCAGCTGAGTCAGTGGTGCTTATTGAGAGGTGCTCACGCAAGGTGGTTTTCAACTGCTCCTGTCGCGATGTCGTTGGCTGGAAGGCAGTGATAGAACCTAACGAGGGGGGACCCTTCTTAGATATCTTCTATGAACGCGGGGAGTCTGTGTCGATCAGTGTGATGGAGAGCCAGGCAGAAGACATACGCGAGGTGGTGCAGAGGCTTGAGGTGAGTGATTGTGACCTTATTTGAAATTTTGCTGTGGCTATTTAACTCCTTTCTGATTCATTCATTCCGGTCTACTCTTCTACAGCTGGTTACGCGGGGCTGTGAGGCACGGGAGGTCACCCCCTTGCGTGATGGAGTGGGGCAGCCTGGGTTCCTGATGAACGAGGAGGGCTTTGTGACTGATCTGCAGCGGTTCGGCTATGCTGAGAGCGGAGGCCTGCAGCTGTGGGCTCGTGTGGTGCGGCTATGCGGACACTCGCTGGTTCACCTGAGCCTCGATGAGAGGACTAGGCTGCTCCGCACTGCACATAAGATCCACATCACTGTCATCCCACCGGATGAAAACGGCAAGCCTCGCAGGTGGGTGATGCCGCGGGAAAGAGTACGGACTCCTGCGTATAAAACTAGCAGCTGAGAGTGAAGAGGGTTAGTGGGACAAGTCAGGTCAGAGCAACGCAAATGCCACTCTGGGGTCACCTCTCACTCTTTAGTGGGTGACAGCCTGCAGTCAGTGTCACACCAGCTGGCTAGTAACAAATCAATCCCTCTAATTATCTTTAATCACACTGTCACAGGCTGCCCGACTGTTACCAGCACCTTTCCTTCAGCTCAAATCAGAGGCAGGACAGAAACAGCTGCGGAGGGAATGGTTTAGATAAATATAACCGGATGCCTTTGCAGGTGTATTTATATTTCAGCCCTGAAGTTCTTCTTCTGTGACAACAAAGTACAAATTGTCACAAAAATGTCATAAAAAGACAAATAACTGTGCTTTTTCCATCTCCTCTTAGTTTTTGGCTTCTTTTTTGATTCATTTGTGACCCATGATGTAACATAAAGCAGGACATAAGGCAGTAGTATCGTGGTTTTTATCACTGCAAAAAAAAAAAAAAAAAAAAATTTCTCATCTTCTGCAGGAGTTTCTCTGAGCTGTATCTGAAAGCCATCAAGGACGCAGAGTGCAAGCCTGGTGAGAATCAGTCAGGAGAGGCCTGGGTGCTGGATGAGAGGGAGGAAGAAGAGGAGGCGAAAAAAGAGGACGATGTGAAGGCGGGCGGGGTCGATGAGCCGGATACGAAGGAGGTGCAGGTGGAGGCCGACAGGGGCGAAGAGCAGTCCTGTGATAAAGGGCAGAGTGAGAGCTGCCACTACTCGCTCCTCACGCTGCCCAGCTTACCTTTGTTGCGAGCCACGTCTCTGCAGGACCAGCCCACCAATCACGGCAGCGCCTCGCAGCTCCCGCGCAGCTACTCTTTGGAAAAACAGCTGTCCTACAGCGACACTAATGAGGAGCGGTGAGTGTTACTAAAGCTTATCGAGCTGCTCTTTGAAGTGTTATGAACACATCATAAAGAAATACAAGAAATGAAAATCAAAAAGGAAAAAAAAAAAAAAAACGCTTTGCTAGATGTTGCAGGCTTATGCTGATGATGCAACACCGTTCATCTCTGTCACTTTGTTTTTATGTCACTTTTTTGGTTCAGAGCATGAGGCACGGAGAGTGGACACACACCAGTGTGACACTCTACTTTCAGCTTGACTGGGCGCTTACGTTTTTTAATTTTTCACATTGCAAATTTGCTTTGATGTTCTTTTTTCAAAATGCTTTGTGGTGGAAAAATTCTCAAGTACTATTAAGTATAGTATAGTATAGTATAGTGAAGTGAATTAACACTAAACTGTCCTGGTTAAGGGAACACTTAAATCACACATCGGCTCTTGATGAATGAAATATTCAGCTTGAAAATCTTCACAGACATACATGGTGTAATTTGTTGACAACACATGGATGCAGCAACAGTCTTAAATGAGTTATTCATTATTTACCAGACAGCAAGGGCAGCTATGCCAAACATTTAAGTGGTTTCATCTTCTCAGTTGTTCTGAAACTGAAGGATTTGTGATCTTGTTGGACAAAACAGACATTCGGAGATGTCATCGGGAGATCTCTAAGCAGGAATGATATTTTCACAATATCCTTTTTTGACAAATAAGCAAATTAAGGGTTTGATAATTAAAAGGAGCAGTTTCATTGCCATGTGTCATGCTTAAAAACAACTCAACCAACAAAAAGGTGCGATAATAATATGGCACAGGGATCATTTCCCTACAGCCACAGCATTTACTTTTGATAACATAACCCCATTATTTTTCTGATGTAACATGAACTGACTTGTTCTTCAGGAAACAAACCCGAAAAAAACCTTCCACCACTTACTTTCTCATTGTCATAAAACAGGTCGGCAAGCCAAGCAGTTCTTTTTTTCTCTCCTGCACACAGTTTTTCTAAAAAAAAAAAAAAAAGCTTCTTCAAAGACCATATACTGTAGCAGACATGTCAAATATGATAACCACAAACCAAGTTTATTGTCAATTAATTGATTACCTACGTAATGATCTGCACTGTGCACTATTTCCTCATTTTCTTGTGTATCAAGTCCCTCATCGGTGAGGGAGCAACCTCTGTATCTGTCTGGGGTAAATCCCTTTAACCACACTGGTCAGCTAGATGAACAAACTGTGCATAAAGGAAATATTCATGAGGATAATATTAAATTCTGCTGCTCGCTCAATTGAATTTGACTTCTTTTTATCGTCACACAAAGCAGTACTGAAAAATCTGACTGGACTGCATCACATGATGTGTTTGATGGATAATTCTGTGAGTGCACCACAGTAAATGTGAATCAGGCCCAAATCTGAGCCTTTGTGGAGATTACTTCTCTAAAGTGCTCCAGTTTATGTTTTGACCTTTGGATTGGTTTAAAAAAAATGAAGCATCAACATCCAATTTTCTTTGTGCTTTTTTTTAAACATTTTGTTTTCTCCCAACAACCTCATTCCCTCATTCCCTCTCTCCCTCCCCGGTGTGCAGGCACGTGTACGACAACGTGGGATTGAAGACTGAACACCACATCTATGAGAACGTTGGGGAGCTGAGGGATGCCACACCTGATCTGATCCTGGAAGTCAAACCGAAGGTTCCCCTTGAGGACGAGCAGGTGAAAAACCAACGCGCACCAACACTGCTCCATCTCCTTTCTGACAGCGTTGTCTCTCCTTTATCTCAAACTCTGTCTTGTCTTCAGTTCATGGGGGCTGAGCTGGGCGATGACAAAGCCTCGGCGAGTGACTCCTCTCTCTCGTCTTCACGGTTGTCATGTGTGGATCGAGCTGAAAGAAATTCGAGAGCCCTAAGTCTTCATAACTCCATCACCAAGAGTAAGTATTTGCTTATTTAGGACTCTTATTTTTTGTGCATAGATAAATCTTTATGTTAAATATAAGGAAACCTGAAAGGAAAAATCTCTCCAACACAACAGCCGATACAACCGCTCGAATGAAGCCAAAATAGAACAATTACACAGGTTTGCAAATCATCTCTGCCCGATTTAACCTCAAATTCCTATTCCTATTTCCTACTTCTGCCTTAAAATCCTCTCTTCATTATCCTCCCTTTAGTCCCCTCTGCATCCCCTTTGTTCCTCCTCTTTCATCCACGCTGCCCCCTATTCCGCTAATCTAATATCATCCCTGCTCTGCTGCCACCCCCTGCCAAGGCTGGGATAAAAGGGGGACAGATGGGTAGTGGGAGGGGTGGAGTTTTAGGCAGCCCCAAATCAAGGAACCCCTCTTACACCATCTGCTCTGCCTCCACTGAGACTATGAGACTCATCATTTAACCGCTGTAAGAGCCCACTTGCTCATCCTCTCATCAGATTCTTCTGATTTTTTCCGAAGGCGGAGTCTGCAGCCTCTGATTGGTTCACTGTATGCTCTTTCATTTCTAATCTGCAGGTGTTTAAGTACAAGTGACTTTGTAAACTCAATGGTGAAATTTAGCTTTTAATATGCCTTAAAACATTGTATTTCACCACCTTGAGTGTCATTTAAACTCATTGTACACAATAATTCACTAAATCTCAGATAATATTAAGCTCCTTGCGTCATGCTGCAACTCTCATTTACTATATTTTGATTGTATTCTTCTATAAATTTCATTTAAATTGGTCTTTGAAGGTCAGGCCGGCAGGTGATCCTCTGTGTCACTCTGCCCCAGAATCTGACCAGCATTAACACAGCAGCGCCCCCCAGTGGGGACACTGTGTTATTGGAGAACCAGAAGGAATCGGCTGTTTATGATATCTACAGCCCCACTGTTCTCTTGTATTGTTACAGATAATCTGAGATACATTTATGAAATTTAACCTCTGTCTTACAGTTCTTTCAGAGACCACAGATTCAACTGAGGAGGAGTGGCAGTCGATTTCTGACCTGGCCACAGCCTGCCGCAACATCCTGGAGGCTTTGTCACGGGAGGGTGAGGATCTGTTTATATATGCATGATAAAAGTGTATTAGAATGTAAATAATGCAACGAGCTGTTTTAATGGTCTGCACAATCATAGTAAAATAGACTCTCTATAAATAACTGTAATGTTGGCTTAATTAGAGTATGATAAAAAGTATGCTGGCACCTCTGATCACTGGCCATGAAATGCTGTGGATAATACTGAGCTTCTAGCTTTTTGGCAACAATTTGAGGAGTGCCTTACTTTTTTGAACCTGTTAAAAAAGAAAAAATGTCACTTGGCCTGCATACAGCCCTCACCTCAACCCTATCAAACACCTTTGGGATGAGTTAGAAAGAAAACTTGGAGCCTGGCTCAACATCAATATCTGGCCTCACTAATGCTGAATGTAAACAAATCACTGCGGCCAGAATTAAGACTTTGGAAACCAGCAGGGGCTGTTATAGGAAGCAGATTATTGACTATGGATGTTTAAATGAGAGATCTTGTTTGTCTTTTGGCCGTGTAGTGCAAGGGTTCCCAATTTGTGTGCTTAGGCGCACTGTTGTAGTATGACAATCCACCACCTTAAAGAAAACAAATAACTGACAGTAAACCGTACTGTAAACGCTGCCTGTCTGCTGGTCTTCTGGACGGGAGATGTCAACAGTCCTCAGCCTGAGAGCATCGCTTGGCACCATGTTAGCTATTGCTAACATGGTGCCAAGCAAGCTATGCATTGAATGAGCAGTCATAACCGTCTTCATGCTGTATGTCAGTATAATCATAAGAAAAACTTACAGCATGTCAGAAGTTACCATGCAGACATATGAGTACAACTGTGCCTGGAAGCTTTGGCCCGTTCTTTTAAAAAAAACAAAAAAAACATATAGGTTTTTAAAAAAGTTTAAAAACCTATATGTTGCATTTGAAAAAGGAGGCATGCAGTCCTGTGAAAAGCTAAGTACGCCCCATGATTCAGTATCTCGTATAGAACCACCTTTAGCAGCAATAACTTGGAGTAATCTTTTTCTGCAAACTTTATCAGTCTTTCACATCACTGTGGAGGAATTTTAGCCCATTCTTCTTTACAACGTTGCTTCAGCTTATTGAGGTTTGCAGGCATTTGTTTATGGACAGCTCTCTACAGGTCCCACCATGGCATTTTAATCAGGTTAAGGTCTGAACTTTGACTGGGCCATTGTAGCACCTTGATTCTTTTCTTTTTCTGCCATTCTGCTGTAGATTTGCTGCTGTGCTTGGAATCATTGTAATGTTACAAGACCCAGTTTTGGCCAAGCTTCTGCTGTCAGACAGATGGCCTCACATTTGGCTCAAATACCTTGGTATACAAAGGAATTCATGGTCGACTCAATGACTGCAAAGTGTCCAGGTCCTCTGGCTGCAAAATAAGTCCAAATCACCACCCCTCCACCACCGTGCTTGGCAGTTAGTGTGAAGTGTTTGTGCTGATATGCTGTGTTTGATGGTGCTATGCATTGTAGTCAAACATCTCCACTGTGGGATCCTTTGTCCAAAGGACATAATTCCAGGAGTCTTGTAGTTTGTTTAGATGCAACTTTGCAAAGTTAAGCTGCACTACCATGTTCTTTTTAGGGAGAAGAGGCTTTCTCCTGTTACTCTTCCAAACAAGCCCTACTTGTTCAGTCTTTTTCTAATTGTGCTGTCATGAATTTTAACATTTAACATGCTCACTGAGGCTGAGGTATAACTCTAGGGTTTGTTGAATGCCCCAGACCAGCATCTACCAAAACATATGCTTTTACAGAGGCGCTTACATTTGCTGGTTATAAATTAAACAAGTGCATTTGATTAGCAGCCCCTCGTTGTTACTTACGCTCTGAATTCCTATGGAAGCAGTCCCGGTGCACTCAGTTTTTCACAGGACTGCATAGAGTCAAAACTTTGCTTCACAAAGTACATAAATGATTCCCTGTTTTCATCAAGTCTATTGAATATAGCAGTTATAATCATGATAATAATATGAATAATGTTCCTTATCATAGACCGCAAAGCTGGAGACCCCTCCCAAGCAGGAGCTGATCAAACTGATGGCAAGCTGAAAGACTCAAAGGACAGGTGGGTTGCTATAAAGTGCATAAAAGGTGAAGCAGTTCAATGCCTATGTAGTTAGTGCCTTTGTCTGAATTACTGCCTTTTCTCAATTCAATTAGTCCAACACCTCTATTCTCACTCAGTTATTTAGACTACATCCAGCTGTTTGAGTCAATGTGATGGCTTCTCTCTGCCATAAAGAGAAGCCCCTTGCTGACTCAGTGATGCAGTTCTGTGTGTGTGACTCACTGCTGTGGCCTTTTTTTCTTTAAAACTGTAGCTCCATTTTATTTTTCTTCAGCTGCCTTATTTTCCTTCTCCGTTCTCTGACTGAACATACAAAGTCCTGCCGGAGGAAAAGCAAAACAGAAAACAAGTCATTGGAAAATAAGCAAACACAGGTGTAAATATTTTTTCTAGAAATCAAGTTTTTTTTGTCCATATCAGGTTAAAAAAAAAAAAGCACAGCAGTAACATTTATGTTAATTACTGTATACATACATTATAGTTAACAATTAGATTGCATATAAAAGCATGTTTGTTTGTTTTTTCAGGAAAACTTTAAGTTTCTTTAAGGATCAAACATGCAGTCACAGCGAGAAACTTTAAGCTGCACTGCAGCACAACAGTGCCTTGTTCCTTTCTCTAAACCTATCGCACTTTAAGCTGGGAGACCAGTTTTTTTTGCTTCACTCTGTAGGCTGTACTTATTATGTATGACTGCAGTCAGATGAAATGCATCATGGGCTGACTGCACTCAGAGCAGCTCTGCACGTTGGATGTAGCAATTACTGTAAATTGATCTATGAGTGTTACAAGTTTCATTAAAGGCAGGAGGGACAAAGTGTCGAGCTCCGCGGCTGTCAGGGTGACAGCGTCTCGAGCAATCAAGCAAATTGAAAAGTTCGCTCAGCCTGTATGAGACGAAGGGAAAACTTTTTCTTTCCATGGCAAGATTTTGCTGATTTGATGGCTAAGAAGCTAAAACATCCTGACACTTTGTGCTATGTTCATGTTTTATTTTGTTTTTAAATCGCAAACGGTGAAGTCGCGTAATTGCTTTTGACGAAGTGTCACTGCTGCTCTCTGTTGCAGTGACTCTCCAGGCCACCTAGAGGAGAAGGTATCGCAGCTGGAGGCCATGCTGAAGAAGCTGCAGGATGACCTGCAAAAGGTGCTTTGACTTCCATGAATGTTTTTTTTCTCTTGTGGTAACATTTTTCAGGGATCCCAAGCTCGAGCAGAAAATCAGCAGGTAGAAGAAACTATTTCAATCGCTAAGCTTCTGTCACTGCAGAGAGGTGATTTCGATTTGCCAGTGCAGCCTTTTGTTTACTCGTTTTGAATCACAGCTGACTCACTATACAGATGCATTAAATACAAAAAAAAAACAAAAAACACTATTTATATTTTGTGTACAGAAATTCTATCAGATTTCTTTTTAAATTCCAGTATTACCATTATATACCATTTTTACATGTATTTATGACAACTCCTTCAGTGCTTTTATGCTGAATGTTTCCACTAAAGATAATGTGCTCTGTTTGTTTTTGTTTTGTTTTCTTCATGTTGATACCTCTGAATACTGTATAGCCATTTTCACACATGAATTCCGGACAATGTTGATGAGTCATGTCAGGACTTTGTGCGCAGTTCCCCAGTGTTATATTTAACTCACTTCAGAAGTGTTCATACTAACGGAAATGCTCGATGTGGTGTGCAAAGGGTGCTTCCTGAGTAGAGCGTGCAGGAGGCAGGACTTGTGATGCACACTAGCTGTGAACTGAGCTACCTGCACGATTCTCGTCACTCATTCTAGTGCACTTTGTACTGGGGAGGCTGCATCCATCCATCCATTTTCTTCCGCTTATCCAATTCAGGGTCATGGGGGTGGGGCTGTCCCCGCTACCACAGGGCGAAAGGCAGAGTACACTCTGGATAGGTCACCAGTCTGTCGCAGGGCTAACGCAGAGAGACAGACAACCAGTCACACTCACGTTCACACCTGTGGGCAATTTAGAATCACCAGTTAACCTAACCCCACTGACTGCATGTCACTGGACTGTGGGAGGAAACCAGAGAACCCGGAGAAAACCCACGCAGACACGGGGGAGAACACGCAAACTACTCTAAGAAAGGCTCTGGCGAGACGGTGGATTCGAACCCAGGACCTTTTTGCTGTGAGGCAGCAGTGCTGACCACCGCATCACCGTGCTGCCCCTCGCTGCTCAAATTGTCTAACACGCACCTCCATCCAGTGATTTAGAGAAAAGATCAGTGTGAAAATAGCATGTGTTATGAACTCAAGGGCCACGTTCTAAAACGTTTCCAGAGCTTTTAACCACATCTGATGGCTACTACAGAAGGGTGGGCATTGTGTTGCTATATTATTTATTTATTTGTTTCTGGCAAATACTGTTTATGTCCTGTACTGTATATGTACAAAGCAAACATATGGCAGTTTTTCTATTTAAGTCCTTGTTTAGGACTGCAACTATACCTATTTTCATCATTGATAAAGCTAATGAAACTTTTTCAAATCATTCCCTTCTGAATTTCCAGTGTTATAAAAAAAAATTGGTGCTGAAACAATTAGTTGATTGACAGAAAACCAATGTTTCTTTATGCTGTAGCCTTTCAAATATGAGGATTTGCTGCTTTTCTCTGTTTTTCATTAAAAATAAGCAATATGAAAACATGACCTTGGACTTTGAGAGCTTGTGATTGTTTTCCATAATTTCTGGCGTTTTATCAACGTAACCATGAAGTGAAAAATAATTATCAGACTTTTCAATCACGAAAATAACTGTTAGTTGCAGCCCTACACTCACTGTAAGCAGCCCTTAAAGCACTGATTTTAATAAATGAAATGCAACAGTGAAAAGTCAGCAAATGTTTGGTTGTGTTTACCTGGTAAATGTCTAAAACAACAATGAGAAAAAACCTTTTCTTTCAAACAAATGATTGACTAATTGTTTCTGCGCTGTTTTGAGATGTGAATTTATTCTTGCTCACACACCACGTGATGTGCTTGTATTGTTTTATTTCATTATTCTGCATTTATTTGTACCATAGACTGTATATAAAGACTACAGTCTATATACAGTCTATGATTTGTACCCACAAGCTTAAAGCCACCGGTGCACCTGCCGCTCTCCTCCCATTCCTGCCACAGCCATCTGAGCAACAGCTTTTTGTTCTGTTGTGTGCCGATGTCTTACAGGAGAAGGAGGACAAGGCAGTGCTGCAGGCTGAGGTGCAGAGCCTCAGGCAGAACAACCAGCGGCTGCAGGAGGAGTCACAGAGCACGGTGGCCCGCCTCATCAAAGTCACCGAGCTGCTGTGCAACGTCAACAAGCCCTGTTAGCTTCATCACTGCACACGCACGGAAATCAGCAGAGTGATGCAAATCGTACAGTGCGTTTGTACGCTTGACACATTTAATTTGTTCAGACATATTTGAAAACACACACATACCTATCCTCTTTAATCTCACAGTCTCTTGTCCTGATTCCTGGACCGGCCTGCTGCTGAGGGAGTATGCAAATCTAAAAAAATTTTTTAAAAGATATTTAGCACCCCGTGATGACCTTCACAGACTGACCAGCACAGGCTGCTGTGTTGATGTGCTATGCCAGAGTGCTTCTAGTAGTGTGTGTGATTCTGTGTGTGTGTGTGTGTGTGTGTGTGTGTTTGTGTGTTTGTGTATTGCTTCAGATACTTGACAAGCTGGGCTGAATAGCACTTGCAGAAAAAGACTGAGAGGCACTGAATAGCATGGTTTTAGCCGAAATGACCAAAAGAGAGAAAGAGCGTGTGTGTGTGTGTGTGTGTGTGTGTGTGTGTGTGTGTGTGTATACACAAAGTGTATATATATTACCCGTAATATATGTGAACAGTAGTACTGCTATCCTCTCTGTGACATGTAGTTGGAATGCCTGAGTGTGGGTCTGCCTGATGGAAGTGTGGAAGGCCTTGATGTAAAACACAACAAGGGTAAAAAAAAAAAAGGGGGGGGGGGGGGGGGCATCACAATTACAAGCCTGTAGGCAGCCTTCTACTTCAAAAGATGTAATGACTGTAACTGATTCACTTCAGAGCCAGGTCTGTTACATAAGGACATAATTTCCTGCCCTCTTCACTTCTCAGTAGTACTGTATTTAAGAAATTCTCTTTTTAGGGAGAAACTATCAAAAAAAAAAAAAAGCCCAATAAATAAGGGATGTAAACTGGAAATGCTTAAAAAACTGAACTGAGCATGCTTGTTCTTGTTAGAAGTATGTATGAAAAAGAGTATTAAAGGGATGCTGAAAAAGGGTTATACCTCTCCTGAAGACATAGACTATGGCAGGAAAGAACTGCTGCAGCTTCCTTCCATGATTGCCTGTAGCTGTTATCTTCTAACCTCACTATTGTAGCAGCCATACTGTAGAAGATCTCCTCCTGCTGCCCTGAACCACAGAATGCCAAAAGGCAGCTTTTTATTTCAGCTGGCAAAATAGCTTTAGGTGTCTGAATAAAAACACCTTGAACTGATAGTTCAAGTGCAGAATATTGTATTTAAATATGTTTTGTGTTTGGCGAATGTCTACCGTGACTATTTTTGGGTAATTGTTTACTACTGCTTATGAGTGGTAGCAGTAAGGATGATAGGTGAAGTCTTACCTTTCCACCCTGCTGTGTGTTTGTGTGTGTTTCTGTGTCATCCTAGCACTTTTTTTTTTTTTTTTTTTGTAAAAATCAACCCTTCATGGGGCACATACTGTACTTTATTTAGGCTGCCCAGGTAAAAAGAAGGTGGATAAGATCTCATCCCCCTGCACCACCTTACCTCACCTTTCTGTGTCCATCGCCGACGGTGCAGAAGTGCGTTCAGAGGAGTTTGGACTGCTTCTCCTCAGTGCCAACGAAAAGCCCAGGCAGCTCTCCTGAGTCCCACCAAAATCAAACACAAACTAATCTCCAAACTATGAACTCTGAACTCCAACAAACGGGGATGCCAAACGTTCGCCGGACGCCCAGATTCCGTTGTTTCTTGTACAAACTTCCTCTTGTAATTTTATTTTAGAGTCACTGTGAATACCTGGTACCAGCATATTAAGATACGGTATATACAGATTAAATTATGAATCTAAACTTTATCAGTATGTGAAGATACTGTATGTACAGCTGAACTGCTCCATGTTAGTGCATTGGGTTGTGTATGCCTTCCTTTTTGCAGGATGATTATGCAGACAAGTATTAATCATGGCCATGCGGGCTCCTGTTTCATCTCGTCTTCATGCTGAAGCCTCATGACTTAACAGGGAGACGTTGCCGCAAGAAGACACATTTTACTGTATCTTGTATAGTTATTTAGATTGTAGGAGGTTGGTGAAGCATGAGAATGTGCTAAGCACTTTCTAAGCTCCCTCTGTATGTGTGTATGTATAAAATGTAACTTATTAATCATTGCAAATGTGGATTTTCTTGTAGCTGTTTTAACTGGAGGAAAGTTGTCAGGATGAAAATGTGAAATAAGGCAGAAAGGAAGTGGACTTGGTTTGAAGTTTGATTTTCTTTTGTAAACAACCAGCAACTATGATATAACATGACAAAATGCTATCTAAAAATCTTAATGTAACTATGGGTCTTGTTATCATTGGAGCTTTTTCAGCTATAGCGCTTTCATATTTGATAAGGTCTTAAAACACCATTAGGTACGCCTTAATGTGGGAATAAGAAAGGATGGTCCAACTGGTCATACTGGTGTTAACGTGAAGGCTTATTTCTCTGACTTTGTGCCTACCTGAAAAAAAATGTAATGTATGTTAACCCAGCTTAGAGTTTTCATTTCTTTGCCTTTGGTTGCACTTTTTTATTTTTTATTTATTTTTTGTGCCAGATGAAGGATTTTCTGAGGGACCGCAACAACATCTGGTCTCATCCCGCTGGTTGAGGAAAAGTCATTTGGGTGCCATGTGATTTGAAGATCAGATAATAATAGATGTGTGTTGTTAATCTCAAGCATCACTGAAGGTTCACACAGCTCAATGAGTACCACAGATTGTTAAAAGAAGTGACATATATATATGATTTTTAAAAGTGAATAAAAAGGAAAAGGTGCTTAAAATGATGGCTGATGATGCATTGAAATCGACTTTAACCAGAAATGAATATGATAAATTGCATCTGCTTCACCTATTAAAGATGAATTATTTTGATATTTAAGGCATTTTTAAAAAATGCAATTTAATAACGTCAAAGCAGCAGAAGTTGGGATAAAAAGAAAAACAGCAATAATTTGGACAACATGTGCTTCTCAACTACAAGAAAGTAAAACAGTAAAACAGTTAAATGTGGATTATTAAACATTAGGTCTCTGTCTTCCAAGTCCCTGTTAGTAAAAGATTTAATAATTGTTCCACATATTGATTTATTCTGCCTTACAGAAACTTGGTTACAGCAGGATGAATATGTTAGTTTAAATGAATCAACACCCCCGGGTCACACTAACAGTCAGAATGCTCAAAGTACGGGTCGAGGAGGAGGAGTAGCAGCAATCTTCCATTCCAGCTTAGTAATTAATCAAAGACTCGGACAGAGTTTTAATTCTTTTGAAAGCTTGACTCTTAGTCTTGTCCACCGTAATAGGAAAATTCAAAAACCTGTTTTATTTGTTATTATCTATCATCCACCTGGTCCTTACTCAGAGTTTCTGTCTGATTTCTCAGACTTTTTGAGTTCAGATAAAATAATTATAGTGGGTGATTTTAATATCCATGTAGATGATGAAAATGACAGCCTCAACATTGCATTTAATCTATTATTAGACTCAATTGGCTTCTCCCAAAATGTAAATGAGCCCACCCACCATACTACACCCACCATTTAATCATACTCTGGATCTTGTCCTGACATATGGCATAGACTCTGAAGATTTAACAGTATTCCCTGAAAACCCTCTTCTGACTGATTATTTCTTAATAACATTTACCTAAACTCTGCTCCCACAGAGTTAGATTATCTCATCAGTAGTTTTACATCCTCACTGTGTACGACTTTGGATACGGTGGCTCCTCTGAAAAAGAAAGCCTCAAATCAGAAGTGCCTGACTCTGTGGTATAACTCACAAATCTGCAGCTTAAAGCAGATAACCTGTAAGCTGGTGGGGAACTGGTGTCTCTGTAATACAGAAGATGTTCATTTAGCCTGGAAAAAGAGTTTGTTGCTATGTTTTATATATATATATATATATATATATATATATATATATATATATATATATATATATATATATATATAAAAAGGACATTGTACTATTGATCACTGTTTGAAGAAAATCAGAACAACCCCATGTTTCTTTTCAGCACTGTAGCCAGGCTGGCAAAGAGTTAGAGCTCTGTTGACCCAAGTATTCCTTTAACTAGTAATGACTTTATGAATTTCTTCACAAATAAAATTTAGAATAATTTTTAGACTACTGACAGGGACTAGAAAGAGAGAGTATATTTCTCCCATATTGGCTTCTCTTCATTGGCTCCCTGTTAAATCCAGAGTTGAATTTAAAATTCTTCTCCTCACATACAAGGTCTTGAGTAATCAGGCCCCATCTTAAAGACCTCATAGTATCTTATCACCTAGTATCTTATCCTTTTTGATCCAGCTTATAGTTAGGGCTGGATCAGGTGACCCCGAACTCTCCCTTAGTTACACTGCAATGGGGCTATGCTGCTGGAGGGGGGTTCCCATGATGCACTGAGTATCTTTTCTTCATTCACCTCTTTTCACTCTCTATGTGTTTATACACCACCCTGCATTTAATCATTAGTTATTATTAATCTCTGGCTCTCGACCACAGCATGTCTTTTGTCCTGTCTCCCTTCCCTCACCCTCATCTGGTCACGGCAGATGACTGCCCCTCCCTGAGCCATGTTCTGCTGGAGGTTTCTTCCTGTTAAATGGGAGTTTTTCCTTCCCATTGTCGCCAAGTGCTTGCTCATAAGGGGTCATTTTGACTGTTGGGGTTTTCCCTGTATTATTGTAGGTTCTTTACTTACAATATAAAGCGCCCTGAGGTGATTGATTGTTGTGATTTGGAATTATATAAATACAATTGAACTGAATTGAATTGCTTTATGTACTTGACCTGATATAACATCAGATACAAATGCCCTGAAAGCAGATTACAAGGACAAGTAATAGATGCGTATTATTCTGTGTTGGTTTGGATTTTTAAAATCTGAAATCTGATGGATTTTGTGAGTCTGGATTTACTCACCCACAGACCAGACAAGCCACTCTTTTAAAAACTAAATTGTGAGAAACGATAACTCTATTAACATACAGGCCATTTGACCTGTACCAGAACTGAAGAGTTGAAGAACATAAGGTGTAAATGTAACTTTAATACAATTTTACATCTCATTTGCTCTCACTGTACTTCAGTTGAATAACCATTCAACAGGGACTTTAAAAAAATGTTAAGATACATAGATATCAATTTTATGACATTTTTGGTTGGCATTTCTAAAATCTAAAGCATTTAAAGCAGGGGTCTCAAACTCCAGGCCTCGAGAGCCGGTGTCCTGCAGGTTTTAGATGTGTCCCTGATCCAACACACCTGAATCAAATGGCTGAATTACCTCCTCAGTATGCAGTCAAGTTCTCCAGAGTCCTGCTAATGACTTCTATATTTGACTCAGGTGTGTTGAAGCAGAGACACATCTAAAACCACTGGCCCTTGAAGCCTGGAGTTTGAGACCCCTGATTTAAAGGAATATACTCCATTCAGTGGTTGGTGAAGCTCTAGACATGATTTTGGCAACTATAGAAAGTTTGATTTTTGCCAGAACTGTTGGATGAATTTGTCCAATTGCAGAACTCTTAAGAATGACTGTGATGAAGCCAAGAACAGGTGAAAGCAGCCCAGAGTCTGGCAGCAATACGATGAGTGGTGTCAGACTGAGGTCGTAGCCAAATCAGATTCACTAACACACACACACACACACACACACACACAAGTAAGTTCATAAGACAGGAAAGCACAAGAAATATACTCACCAGCCAGTTCATTAGGTACACCGGTTCAGCTGCCCATTAACACAAATTAGCCAATCACATAGCAGCAACTCAATGCATTTAGACATGTAGACATGGTCAATATAGCCTGCTGAAGTTCAAACCAGGCATCAGAATAGGGAGGAAGGGTGATTTAAGTCACTTTGAATGTGGCGTGGTTGTTGGTGCCAGACAGGCTAGTTGGAGTCTTTCAGAACCTTCTGATTTACTGGGATTTTCCCACACAATCATCTCTATGGTTTACAGAGAATGGTCTGAAAAAGAGAAAATATCCAGTGCACAGCAGTTTTCTGGGTCTTGTTGATGGTAAAGGTCAGTGGAGAATGGCTACATTAGGAAGCAGATTGGAAAGCGACATTAACTCAAGTAACCACTCATTACAACCAAGGTATGCAGAAAAGCATCTCTGAACACACAGCACATTAAACCTTGAAGCAGATGGACTACAGCAGCAGAAGGCCACACAGTGTGCCACTCCTGTTAACTAAAAACAGTCTACAGTTTGCACAGGCTCACCAAAACTTTGGACCTCTTAGTATCAACTGAGCATCATTTAAACACCACAGCCTATCTGAGTATTGTTGCTGACCATATGTGTTGCTTTATGACCGCAGTGTACCCATCTTCTGATGGCTGATTCCGGTCAACACACCAAATCACAAAGTTCAAATCAGACTAGTTTTTTGAGTTTGCTGATCTGATTAAAATTTGTTGCTGTATTTCACTGGTCAATAGCCAATAACATCTCACCCTTAACTGAGAACATCATTTGTTTGAACTCATATTAGCTGTTAAGAATCTGTTTGTCAGAAGCTTTGATTTAATCTTGGCCCAAAGCCAAAGCACTGTTAGCAAGAACTACAGATGCAGAGGATTACAAGGTTTTCTATGCATTGATATTGAAG
Organism: Archocentrus centrarchus; assembly: GCF_007364275.1. Classification (NCBI taxonomy): domain Eukaryota; kingdom Metazoa; phylum Chordata; class Actinopteri; order Cichliformes; family Cichlidae; genus Archocentrus; species Archocentrus centrarchus. The sequence continues at coordinate 20,361,743 of NC_044359.1, forward strand.
GGGTTTAGCAGTATTTACAAGGCAGAAGAGCAGTGACCATCACACTTGACCAACTTAAAAATGAATCCAAGAAACAGACAGCTTAACTTCCTGTTTGTCACTTGGATCAGCTGAGCAAGCACAGTGCGGTGACAAGCTCTTGCCCTGACCATTCAAAACTCCACCAAAACAACATCAGCTGGTAAGTCAGGGTACAGTTTTGTTTATCTTGATACTCTCTATCATTAAATATCCCACAGGGAACTGAAAGTGCTGACAGTGTAAACTACAGAGTTTATTAAGTTTAATCTGGATCATGTTTTGAAATAATGTGACCACATTCACTCAGTAATGATGCCTAACAGATGGTTCCATTACTTTATTTCTTCACAGAGGAGACAAAGCTCATCCAAGCAAACGAGAATATTACTGCTTTTGAGGTTTAATGTTTCCCAAGTTTACCATGTTAGTTTAGCAAGCCAGCACCTTCTAATTAACACTGTGCAGATGCAGATGAGGTTGATGGGCATGCTGGTGCTTTTGCATGTATTTAATCAGTTTTATGGCAGTCCATCCAGTAGTTTTTGACAATTCACTAAAGACCATAATCGGTTATCATTTGAGGAAAAGTCAGGAGATCATCTGGTAACCATGAATGTGTTTTCCACAATTCAATTCAATCCAACAAATAGCAGATACTTCTGTTGTTATCAAAGTGTCAGACTGATTAATACACTGACGGTATCATGCCTGGAGTCACCGCTGCACTCTTTACAACTTAATATCATAATCAGCTGCTCACCATTTTATCAACATGTGACCAAGTTCCTTACGCAACACCAAAAACATCCCCCCTCAAAACTTTGCATCTTCCTTTGAAATTCAGGAAGTAAACATCATGCATTTAGGTGACATAAGGCAATCTGAATCCTGATTTTATGCACATTCCCATCTCTCTGAACTGATGCAGTGTGAGCTAAGACATACATTTTCCACAGCTTGTTCCACAATCATAATACAGCACGACAACATGATACAAACATTTCCCAGGACTTCGTCCTCTGGAAGGCTTTCCTAAACACCAGCCTCAGCAAAACACTTAATCTTCTCTGCCCTGACACCAGGAGGAGAACTGATGACAACAATACACTGGTCTATGTCTTTATTTGGGGTTGGAGAGCAGGAGTCTTCACTAGGGGCTACGTTTCACAAACAGCTCAAGGGCTTAGCGCCAGTTTGACTCATCTGTGTTCTGTAAATACAGAGCCGGTGTGTGTGAGAGTGTGTGTGTATGTGTGTGTTGTATGTTGGATTTTAAATGGCCAGGCCACAACAAGTAGATGAGGCCTGCTGTAAGTTTGCCCGTGCAGACTTCCTGCCATCAGTTAGACTTAACACTGGATGCATGAATCAGATTCAGTAGGTTTGGTGAATATTACACATCTACAGATATAAAAAATAAATGACTTTCTTTTTTTTTTTTAAATCCAGTTTTCTTAAAATAAACTTAGCACAAAAAGTAAGGAAATTTGTGTTTGTTGTAACAATGTTTCTTAGCAATAAATCTTATACTGTTGGAAAGCCTGTTTATTTCCCCCTAAATGGTATCACATTTGGAAGTAAAATGCATTTGTGGGCTGAACAGCAGAGTTGAGTTGCACCTATGAAAAAGCCACATCTTCCCTGCCAATGCCAAACAACTTATTCTGTTACTGACTCTTGTTTTGAGCTTGCTGAAAATCAGGCTTGTCATCACTGGAGGCCAACTCAATGCAGAGATATCAAGATTTTGCACCCAGTGGCAGTCCCATATCTCCACAGTCTGGGACTGAACGCTATCCTCCAAGATGACAACGTTCGCCCCCACAGAGCAGAATATGTGAGTGGAGAGGATGCAATGACCTGCCTGCCGTCCTGACCTCAACCCCACTGAACACCCATATTTTAGGAATATCTTTAAAAAGAAAGAAAGAAAGAAATCTTAACAATTTAAAATACTAATACTAATCCTCAGGTTGTGGATTGCATTGTTGTTTTACTCTAATGCATACACATGGAAAGATTCAGTAGTTTTGTAAAGCAACCAGTCTATTAATAAGTGATACTCCTCATATAAAAACATCTACACCACCCAGTGATAAAATAATCAGAGTCCTGCCACCCTGCCATAAACTCTGGAGTTAAACATTAAAAATGACAAACAGCAGAACGTCACAGGCTTACTGGTGTTGAATGAGGCTACTTTGCCTTTTTTTTCATTCTCCTGAAGTGAAAATAGGTCTTTTTTTAAGGTCGTAATTTTTAAAAGAAGACATTAACCAGACCATTTATATCATACAGTACATCCACCCATCCAAAGGTTTTGTGTGCTTTCTGGGAACCTGGCAGGGTGGATCATTAGCAGACAGGGCTGCAACAGTGTTTCTTAATCTTCACCCTGTTTCTGGAAGGACTCCATGTGACAAGTAGCCTTTGTTTCTCTAGACAGGCGATCCATGCACACTTTTTATTTTGTGTGATTTTTAAGAACTGGGAAAGAAAAAATAGGGCAGAAAAGAGTTGTTGTTTTTTTCCTTCTTCTTCAAATGTAATTTTCATCAAAATGACTCGAAAGTTAAATGTCCTGAAAAAAATGTATCACTTGATTCAAGTTATTTGGTGTTACAAACTCTTTTGGCTGATTTGTGTTGATAATAGCAACACTATATTATATTACCTGTCAGGGTGGACATTTGCTGTGACAGGGAGCTCACTGGAAGAGGGAAGCTTCAAAATCTCCTCCTGCTGCTTTCAGCCTGCAGGAAATGGATACAAGTAAGGCAACATCTGTACAGCACAATGCACCTTAATGCAAGAACATGAACTGATAAAATCCAGTTGTTTAAATGGCATCAACAAAAACGCACTTTAAGGGTGGATTGGTATATAGAGTAACAGACTGTGGGTGATAATATTTTATTCTGTGAGTTGCATAATTCTTACTCTATCACCCTCTCCAGCCCTCACCGCATTTATCGGGACACTGTTACTAGTGACCTGGCCAGATGCTTCACTACCTGGCACTAGTGTGGACACTGTTAGTGAAACACGCCACTGAAACATACAGTGAAGACACGCGAGAGGATTACCTGTGTGAGAACCTTTATGTAAAAGTAAAACCTTTCAGCTCCTCTCACTGACTCCCTGCCATCCTGATGGAGATATCTCAGTCATTAAACAACATCATGGCTTAACCATCAAGTGAATCAACACAACTCCAACACACATCTTAGTTAACATGTCACCTTGCATTTTTTCCAAACTCAGATCTTTAGTATTTGAATTATGTTAGTTTTTGTCTAGATGTTTTTATGATTTTAGTCATGGGTCCACAAAGAAAAGAACTTTACTTTTAATGTATCTGTTTTTTCCCGTATGAAGTATCTTCATCTGGTGTATAAACATATAATATTTTCTGTGATAGGCTGGTGTGATCCACTTGCAAGACGGTCTCTAGTCCATTCCTGTCATTGTGTTGTTTGGGCTTCTTGACATACCTAAATGTTTTACAAGGTGGGAAATGAAAACATCTGCTAAAACCTTGGACATAAACACATCGTGTTCTCATAAAAACAATATAATGTTTTATTTGAATAAAACTCTAATGCATACCTTCAAAGTGGAAAGAACACCACCATCACTTTTGCCCTATGTAGTGTTACCTATGAGCTATCCATAAATTTTTTTTATGTCTTATCCAACTAGGGCTGCAGAGGCGCTGGAAACTGTCAGGGTGCGAGAAACACTGCGCTCCCTGAAACGCTCACGTGCACAGCTAAGGTCAATTTAAGGTTATCAGTTAACCTAACATTGCATGTATCTGGTCAGAAGAAAGCTGGAGTAACCAGAGAAAACCCATCAGGTTTAAACCGGATTATATAAATGGTGGATGTAACCTCAGTGATGTTAACCATTGGTTGTCTGGATTCAAATTTGACATTTGTTTTTTTTTTTTTGAAACAGCATGAGAGAGGGCAGGATCTGAAAACCAGACACTCTGCATGCCCATACTAAAGTATTCCCTCCTTCCCTATTTTATTCTAAATGGGACCATAATTTACAAAAATGATGATCATGTTCTATTATAGAACATGATTGAGAGCATGAACTCATTAGCAAAGCTTGTTCCGAAGACATATATTAGGTGAGTTTTCTTACAGACTTAAACACAGCCCGCAACCAGAGCAGTTGCCCCATTCTGGCCATTAGAAAGAATGCAAATTGAAATCTCTCGGCTGGCCTGGGAATGCCTTGGGGTCCCTCAGGATGAGCTGGAGGAGGTGGCTGGGGAGAGGGAAGCCTGGGCTTCTCTGCTTAGGCTCCTGCCCTGCAACCCGGCCCCGGATAAGTGGAAGAGGATGGATGGATGGATGGATGGATGGATGGCAAATTGAAAGCATTTCAGCATGGGCTTCTCTTTTGACACCAGCTGTGCCAAAAAGTGATTGCTGATGTTTGCATTTGTGTTTTTTTTAATGTCTAATATCTTTGTTTATATTGGTAAATAGACTGTAGTCAATAGGATTTCCAAAGGGGTTCTATACAAAATAAAGAAATAACCTATTTTGCAAGTATCCTTCTGACTCTGCGTTATTGTACCTACTCTACAGGTACAATACTACATTATATAATAATGCTTTATATAATTATTATCAATGCAGTCCTTTTTGGCCACGACAGAACTGTTATGCTTTATTTGTTGTAATTTATTTATAAATGATGGATGTAACCTCTTCTCCAGATCTCTCTTGAAAAGGATTTCAGTCTCAGTGAGACTTTTACCTGGATTAAATAAATAAATAAATAATAGTTACTAGAGAACAAGCAAAAGACGACATGGGAGTGCATTATGGAGAATTTCACATATGTTAGGGACTAAGGTCAGCGTATCTTCTTCTGCTTAAGTTATTATTTCTGTATTTCGCAAATTTCAAATTATATACAAGTGCAAGACAGAAAAGGTTGTTGCTAAAATGACTGATGCATTTAGCTCCAGATTCCGTCTTCTGCACCCCCATATAATTAGGTGAACCAGGTGCGTTCAGCCAATCAGGTGTGGGCAGACGTTGAGACGTTGCCGCCGACACCGCGTATCTGTCACACCTCGCCGCGTTTGGTTTAATGAAGCCACCGCTCGCAGCTCGGAAAAGTGGAGCTGTAAGATCCATTTCATCTGCTCAGCATCGTCTGCGTTTGTCGTCGCCTGGTGGCCGCACGGGGGAAACCTACAGCGTGAGCAGACAGGCAGAGTGAAGGCACACGGGGCTCAGAGCATGTCGCCTCCTGTTGCTGCACCTCACTGTGAGATCTGCTGTCGACCTTTCAGGCTGTGCACATGAACCCAGAAAGCGTTTTCGCGCCTCTCCTCACTATGTGCGACCCGGACCTTTGGACGAGTTTACCAGCACGGCGTCTCCCCTGAGCCTGGAGGGTGGGGGGGGGGAAAGCTGGGCTTGTTGTTTCGGGGATTTTTGACACAACTTGTCAGAGAAGTCGCTTTCTGCTCCCGCCGCCGCCGCTGCTGCTCTCGCTGCTGCTTCTGGTGGTTTGCTCGGAGCTCCTTGCGGTGTAAAAGTGTGAAACAAGTGTCAGAAAGAGAGCAACAGATGTTTTTGGTGGATATGCGGCCGGCTGAGGAATGAAAGCAGCAGCGAGGCACCGGCGGCCCTTCCAGCGGTTCTGCTGCTGTGGAGTCGGGCTGGTCGTCGTCATTTGGCTCGCTCAGGTCATCCAGGCACCAGGTGAGACCTTAATATAGACATAAGAGGCTGAGCGCGCCTGCGTGCGTCTACTGTATAAATCTATACAAATATTAGCCGTAGAATAATAAAAAAATAAAATTTACAACACATTCTTTCTCTTAATATGCACAATATAACGAATCTGTGATTTTACACGGATGTGTGTTGGCTCTGAAAAATGAGAAATGCCGCTACTCTGCCCACTTTGATGCTGAATTACTATAACCTCGTTCAGACATATATATATATAATTGACTCTTAGTGTGCTGACAGTTAAGGGAGCAAACCAGATGAAAATTGTTTAAAAATACACAATCAGATCTTTATAAAGGTAGTGTTTCTCTCAACTATAGCTACACTGAACTAATAGAAAATGGTACATAAGTCATGTGTTTGTCTTTGAGAAAAGACTCACACGTTCCCAATTTATAAATGATGTATTACATATCTATACTTGTATTACAACTGTAGGTGCCGCATTGGCCTGCAGATGTATGTAAATGGAATTAAATGTACAGTATTATAACATTATTGTTATAATATTAATGATGATGAATAAGTAGGAAAGCAAGCAGGTGCACACTGACTGAAGTGATTGTCAAGTTTAAATCTGCAGCAGGATCTGTGCACCCTGAGGGAAGGTGACAGTTTGATGATTACATAAAGCAGTGACAAACTGTGCCATGTTTAAATCCAATCACTGCGGATAAGGTCAGTTATGGGTTAGGCATTCAATTTATATTACATCTTCATTGCTGAAGAATTACTGTATACAACAGGGCATGTTTAATTTTTCTGGACATATTTGCCTTATCCCCAAATAGATTGCCTGTCCTGTTAGTAGCTGCCTTTTCCCAGGCTGTTACCCAAAAGCAATGAATGTGGCTTTCAGCGACAAAACAAAATGTTGTTAAATGTTGTTAATTAGTAGTAAAATTAATCTTATTTGCCTCAGATTGTTTCTGTTGGCAGCATATGACAAAAATCTCATGTCCCCACAGACTGATGCCTGCATCCTCCAGGGTAAAATAAACTTACATCTATAAAAGGACATCTAGTTAAGTAAATGTCACATAAGTAATTGGATTTATAATTTGTGTATATACAGGCTTCCATCTTTATATGCATCCTTCTGCTTAAAGCACAGCCACTGTAAGATTATGCACCCCCTCCAGTTGCATCAGTATCCACGATTGGCTGGAATTGGCTTATTTTGTATTTTTGAACATATGAAATAAATCTAATTTAAATGTGTTATTCTCATCTAACCACATTACACCTAAAGGCATCACCCCACCCCCTCACCCTTCTCCAGCTCATTATCATCCTCTCATCGCCTTTGCCGATGTGGTCACTCACTGTCACGCGCACTCATCAGATGCTCGAGCACCACCAGCTTCGCCCGCTGTGATCCTTTGTGCAGATAAAGATTTGAATAGGTGAACTTTTTGTTCCATCAGAAGTGTTTGGTTTACCTTTGGGTTTCATCCCGGTATTGCAGGACATCCTTCATGGAAGAGTGTCCTTCTGAATGAGCTGTGTCATTAATATTTATACTTCACCTTTAAATTATGAGCGTGCCCATCAACTCAGAAGAGGTTTTCTGAACTGAGACCAAGGCTGCTCATCTTAAAACCATATAAAAGCACAAAGCATGTGGCCTGCTGTTTGCAACGATCACAGACAGGTTACTCTCACAATAGGTGGAAAATATTACACATACTGTAGTATCCTGAATACCACTGCTTCTAGAACCATTTATGGATGTGTCGCTCTGTTACTATCAGCCTGATACTGGGGGAGAAAAACTTTACATTCAGTATTGGAATAATGGATTAAAATCCAATGCACACTACTGACACGTACACTTAAAGAGCACCTTTAATATGATTTTGCTAAAGAAGAAAGATTGATGGTAAAATACACGTTGTTTTTAAGCAATGAAAAACATGAGAAACACCCTTCAGACACCAACAAATTTGGAAACTCCACATCAACAAGTCATTTCCAAGATGGGAGCACTTATCTGTACAACTGAGAATCAATGACTTATCATTGTACACTTTCCAGAAACATGCAGCTTTAGTGGATATTAAACATTTTCTAGCAATTTTGCAGCGGTAAAAATAATCTGTAAGCACAGTACAGGCATGGCCTTTCAAGACTGATATACCCATATTGCTCATTTATACAACCAGCAGACATGAAGCAACTTTAGGATCATTTGGAGCTGTTGTCCATTACATCTTGAAAGACTGAACAGCCAAAGTATTTAGGTCCTTTACCTCAGGAAAGATAGTCGTACTACAGTGTAAACACAGATAACGCTGTTGCAGCTCACACACAGTAACAGTGACATTTTAGGATATGAACATTGTGAAATCTGCACACAGTCAGATGCCTGTCTTTGAGGTGCTTAGAAAAGTTTGACATGTTTTCTTCTATTACTAAAAATGGCGTGAAGCTCTGATCATCGATAATCTGCTCCTAATTGTCTGACTCTATCATAAAATGTTTTCATGCTTTTTTTTAGTTTAGACTCTTTATTTTATTTTATTCTACACTCAGATGTTAATCCGAACGTGGTTGAGGCATAATTGAATGTTTATCTTTGTTTACGGACACGTACTAAAAGTTCAGTGTGAATGTCAGAGATCCAGAGGACTGCAGTGTTATCTACACAGAAACATTGTTTCTGTGTAGATAACAGTGTTTCCATGAGAAGATTGGACTGAAGATATATATACTTTTCTTTTTTTTTCTTCCTCAGACATTTAACTTGCATTGCTACCGCTGAGGATTTCAGTGCCAGGCACTTTTACTACTGCAGATTGCTGTCTGTCTGGCCTTGTGGAGACAGTGAAGGTGTTTGAGGTTAGATCTCAGGAAACTGGCCTGTCCAGTCATCGTGTGATTGATGGCATCAAATGTCTTGTTTCTGCAAAAGAAGGAGATACTACTAGGTTGTCTTTTGAGAGAGGAACAGAAGATAGTGTAGGACCTTGGTCATCGATGTCTTATATAACACATTCTTGTTCCAGGTTTTGGGGGGTGGAGGAGTGGGTTGGGGTTGGGGTGGGGGGTGGGGGGTTAGCATGTGCTAAACTGCCATTTATTCCAAGTTTAGCACTTGCTACAAAAAGATATAGAAAATATGATTTCTTCATCACATTAAGGCAAAAAAAATTAAAAAAATCATAAAATAAGCTGGCATGACTTACACTTGGAGATTTCCCACAGTGTGCATTGTCATGCAGTCAGCTCTGAGATGAATTATGTATTTAAAGTTTAACATCATGGTACATTTCTACATTCACCATGTGTGTTTATATTGGGGCATTTCTCAGCAGGATTAATGTATTTCCATTCAAACACCACATTTCATGTTTCATCAGCTTTCATCATTGATCATTCTGGAACCTCCTTCCTTTATTTACATGTAAATGTCAAGGCCTCTAGCCGACAGTCTTCTCTACTGTAACAGGAAAGTTGTCCTAAACACCATTGATCATCAAAGTTATAAGCACCTTCCACGTCAAAGGTCAGTGTGAAAGTGAAGAGTGTGTTCTTAATGCATGGAAAGTGTGCACATGTGTAATTTTGTGCAAAAAAAACCTTGTAACTTCAGGTGAGATTAAACATGGCAGCATAAAGGATATTTGTTAATTATCACTGAGAAGCACTAAGATCTGGTGAGCTGCCACCTTGCCTGAAAAGAAATGAGTGTCCTATGCAGTTTGAAGGCAAGACTGATTTGATTTGATATGAAGACAACAGAAACCCAAATAAGCACGTGCTGCAATTAAGCGATGCAGAAGATCATGTCTGAACACGCAATATGTCGACCCTTGAAGCAGATGGGCGAGAGACGCAGAAGACCACACCCGGTAGGTAGGTAGGTCTAAGAACAGGAAGCATTGCAATTTGCACAGGCTCATCAAAAAAAACTTACCTGATCTGAAAAGTCTCAATGTCTGCTGCAACATTCAGATGGTGGGGTCAGAATTTGACATAAACAACATGAAAGCATGGCTCCACCTTGCCCTGTATCAGTGGTTCAGGCTGCTGCTGCTGGTGTAATTGTGTGGGGGATATTTTTGGGCCCCTCAGTACTGACTGAGCATCATTTAAACAGCACAGCCAACCTGAATGTTGTCACTGACCATGTCCATCTGTTTATGACCACAGTGTACCCATTTTCCAATGGCCGCTTCCAGCAGGATATTGCACCACATAAAGCTCAAATCGTCTCAAACTGGTTTCTTGAACATGACAATGAGTTCACTGCACTCAGACGGCCTCCACAGTCACCGAATCTCCAATAGAGCACCTTTGGGATGTGGAGGAACCGGAGATGTGGATCATGGCCGACAAATCTGCAGCAACTGTGTGATGCTATCATATCGATATGGACCAAAATCTGTGAGGAATGTTTCCAGCACCTTGCTGAATTTATGCCATTAAGACTTAAAGCAGCCCAGAAGGCAAAAGGGGGTGCAACCCAGTACTCGCAAGGTATATCTAATAAAGCTATCTAATAAATTATCCAATTGAAATTGTGCCTGTCATCCCCCCCCCCCCCCCCCCCCCCCCCCCCCACACACACACACACACACACACACAGACACACACACGCTCTGGAAGCTATTGCTTACTCAGTATTAAGTCTAAAACTAATATTTACTTTCTGCTAGTGATGTCTGTTAACAATTTTTAGATTAATAAATTATTTCTTTTGCAAACTGTATGGAATGAGTAAAAAATGCTCACCACACATTCACAGAGCCCAGTGATATGTTTTAAAATTCCTTCTAGTCCAACCAACTCTTCAAAATCCCAGAAATGTGATACAGTTAATCAAATGGTCACGATGTTGTACTGTAAATGTTGTCTGTGTGTCATAGCATGTTAAGATTATAAGAAGAAATATCACCTATTTATGTCTCCTTTTCCTAATGAGCCATGGTACCGGTTTAGGCATTTATAGATGTCTCCCAGTCAGACGTGTGAAAAATGGTACAGAGCCATCTGTGGCAGAAACCTATTTGAATTTCATACGAGTCGAGCTCCTCTTGATACCTCAACATGAAAGCCTTCATGTCTCTTCTCAGCCTCGACCGCTGCCCTCGTGAAATGGGCTCATTGAGCTGTAAGGTACAAAGGGACACTACAGCACCCGGCAATCACGAAATGCATCAGAGACAGACGCCGAGCGGCCTCATAATAAAAGGACAGCATGTAGTAGAGTGTAATAACTGCCTCACTATCGTCTCAGCCTGTAGTGGAAAGCTCTCTGTGGGTGGTGGTGAAGGAGATCTGTATTTTTCCCCCCCCCATCATAGCAGAGATGATGAGACAGATCTATCTGATGGGAGTTCTTCAGCTGTCGCTTTACTAAAGCTGTACAAATGGAAACCCACACAGATTAACTGTCGAGGAATAAAATACACGACAGAAATACACACCGTAAAGATTTCAGGGCTGATGGCTGAGGAATAGTGAACATGCTGTTATCTCCCACAGCCAGAAACACAAAGCTACAGTCTGAGTTCCCACTGGACCCCCCCACCACCACCACCAAAAAACCCCACAGTGGCACGGTTACAGTAAAATTGCTCATTGAGCTTTCAGACTTGTCAATGAAAAATAAACTGACCAATTTGCAGGCATCACATTCAGCTAATTATTTTCATTACGGACTGTGATTATTTTTGCTTCATTTTGGACAAAAACTTGAATTCTTTCAGCTGAGAGATGTGAACCAGCAAATGCTTAACATTTTTGCCTAAAACAAATTTACAAGTTTGTCCTTTAGTCAGATAATTAAGGAGGCAATCCACCCACATGCGGCGTAACTCATTAGTGGAAATAGTTTCTGATCTTCACCGTAAATCAAAGCACAGAGGTTACCTTCTGCACTTCTATTCAGCTGGCTGCTTTAGCGCTAAAATGACGTGTTCTTTCTGTAACAGAGACAGAGTCTTTGGGGTTTCAGCCAGGCGTGAATGGTGAGACGCTACAATGGACACGAAGGTTAATGCAGGAGAAGTCAGACAACCAGAGCCTGGATCTGGATCAGCCCCGAGCAGGTGAGTCACCTAAATAGATGCAGTTTATTTCTCCCGGACACACCAGCAAGCTCTCCAACACTGTCTGCACTTCCTTCCACTTCCTTATCCTTGAGTTTAGGGTTCATCCACAAAGGTAATACCTTTAAAAAAAAAAAACTAGTACGTTGTAATATATTAAATTTGCCTCTAATAGTGATTTTTTCTTAAGACTTTTCTTAAGACTAAAATACATAAAGATAACCAGACAGGGCTATCTTTTTTATTTGTTCTTTGCTTGTTTTATACATTGGAGCAGTCATTAATTACTTAGGAATATATTGAGGAAGTTATGCTCCATCTCCTTGTGTATGAGGGGCTTTAATTTTGGGCGCTATGCCCTTCGAGGTTGTCTCCTTGTGCAGCAACAATGCACCACCCCTGATTCTCCTGCGCCCTGGAATTCCTACTTTGACCACTTACAGGCGTGTAGTTCTGTTGGCTGCTGGATCTCCTAGGACAAAGTAGCACAGAGCCAAATCTTGCAAGTAGGGTTGGTGGTTGGCAGTGAATGTAATTTTTATTGTGACCCCAAGAAACCAAAAGACATGCCGTTTCAGTGCACTGTGAACACCACAGTTTCGGTGAGATTTGTTGGGATGATACAGTTGAACTCTGTGTTGAAAGCTCGACCCCTGAGTGCCTCTTTCAGCTTGGACACTCTGGGGTCTTTCATTTAACCTTCTGTTTAGTCTCTGGGATGTACTCAGTAACCAGACTCCACATTCTAAAAGTGATGAGCTCCACATGAGGTTTGGGTCTGTTTGACACAGAAACTGATGTTTGCTCTTGGTGCAGATTTGAGGCCAGTGTTTAAGTCTCAAAATCCACTCCTGGAGGTAGTCAGAAGAAGACATCAAAGGAGCAACCTGAATGCTGTGTATTATTGCATATGAAGGCAACCTCAAGGAGGATAAAAGCCAGTTTTATTTGAGTTTATGGGTTTTTTTTTTTTGTTTGTTTTTTATAGGCACAGTCTCCTATAAAAAAATAATAATAGCATGCCCATGCAACTTAGGACAGAGTTCATTTGAATAGTTTGAAAACTAAGTCAGAAAAGGTTCAGCAGTTAAACTGCTGGGAGTTTATATGTGAATGTGTGTGTATGCAGGTAAACAAAGAAGTCTACCAGAGATGTACTTCTGCCCTGCAGGTGAACTGAAAGGTCACCTAGACTAGGCATTGTGTTTGTTGTCATGAGTGTGTAGTTTGTGTGTCGAGCTTGTGCACAGAAAAGAGGAGACAGATGAAGCACATAAGGAGGCTGGCAGAGGGAAAGTCAGATTAGATTTTCTAAGGTAGTCTGTCTGTAACAGATGCCCAGTTACGTTCTTTGCTTCCTGAGCTTTGGTGTGCCCCGAACGCTTCGGACGGATTCAAACTGCCCTTCATGAAATTATTACTGAGACATGCAGCCATTCAGTAGCCATAATGGGACTTCTGCTTCTCTGGTTCTCAGGCTGATTAGCTGGCTGGCTGACATGAGCTGCATTCATCACGGCTGACAGTTTTATTATTAAAAATTCAGATCAGAGAGGAAATCTCTTCATTGTTGTGTGGGGAGAATAGCACAGAGTAGATAAAATAACACGGCTGCTCAATGAAAAATCTGCTGCCCTTCTGTCAGAATACAATTCTGTGTCTCTGTATCATCTGCATTTACTCTGTGGATGTTCGAATATTAGGCTGTCAGTCATAATATTGTGTTGTATGCAAACTGAACAGCTATTGTTGAAAGCTAAGGACAAAATTTCAGAATTGGTCTTTGGGCAAATCAAGTTATGCTAATGATATTCCATGCAAATGGCCTGCCGGGACCACACTCCTCACTAAATGCCATCCAAAAAGTGTTCTGCCAAAGGGGGGTGTGTAACTTAAAAATAAATATATACAATATATGGACAAAAGTATTGGGCCACACTTTTTAATCTTTGACTTCAGGTGTTTTTAGTCCAATTGCCACAGGTGTATAAAATCAAGCACCGAGCCATGCAGTCTGGCTTTACAGACGTTTGTGAAAAAATGGGTTGTTCCAAAGCGCTCGCTAAATTCGAGTGTAATAGGATGCTGCTGTTACAACAAGTGAGTTTGTGAAATTTCTGCCCTTTGTGTTCAACTGTAAGTTGTGTAATTGCAAAGTAGAGGCATTTAGAACCACAACTCAGCCACAAAGTGCTAGACCACGTAAAGTTAGAGTGCTGGCTGCAGTGCGTGAAACTCGCCAGCGCTCTGCTGATTCAATAACTGCAGCTTTCCAAACCTCCTCTGGCATTAATGTCTGCACAAAAACTGTGCTAACCGGTGGGCTAGGGGACTGATGCTCTGCAGTCACATTGAAACACCTCTAAGCAGAAATTTGGGCAGAAATTTTGAAGCAATATCAAAATGAACTTTAATTTCAGTGCTCACTACTTTACTAATGTAACCTTATTAATAGTAGCATATATTAGCATTGGTGGTTCTACAACAAAATCTCATTTTAAATACACCCATCAGCATTTATAGCTCACAGAGTGATAGCCTTACCTTCATCCCTGGTTGTAAGAATCACTCAACGCCCCCAGTGGACACACCCTCATCATTTTACATATATATATCTTTATTGCTGGGTTTGGACATAAACAGGGGCAGGTGTTACAGGTAGCTCACTGTCCCTCTGTCTGCCACACACCCTCTTCTCTGATGTTAGAGTAGACGTGCTTATACTCCACACTTGTGAGATAAAATAATGAGGCTCGGTGTATCTCCTCACCAGTGCTCCATTTAGTCTGTGTAACCAATTTTGTTTTTCTATCTGATGACACACGACCTTTATTGAGTTCCTGGCTGCAAACAGATCTCCCTCATTACCTCTTACTAAGACACAAGTGCACATGGGGTAGATACTTGGCTGTGGTAATTCACTGGAGACGTGAAGATGTAAAAAAAAACTGGACAGGTAGTATAAGACACAGCAGTGAGCACGACCCCAGCCTCAGGTTGCCGCCCTCCTTCTCAGCCGGCCATCTGACAGTGATTGCATAATCTGGAGTGTGATTAAAAAGCCTGCCCTGGACCTCGGGGGATATTATCTCGGGGATTGCGCAGTAACGTTCAGCCCTCAGGCTCTCTTTTCATCCCTCTGCTTCTTAACAAGATGGAGACGGTGTGATCCGGCTTCAGCTGACAAGCCTCGAAGAGACGGTTGTTGCTAGGCAACTGAATGCTAAATTTTGAAACCCAGACAATTCTGTCTTTCAAGCATTAAAAGTGCAAAGAGCTAAAAATAGACAGCTGGCCTTGGGGTGAGGGTTTGGGGTTC
Source organism: Archocentrus centrarchus (assembly GCF_007364275.1). Lineage (NCBI taxonomy): Eukaryota > Metazoa > Chordata > Actinopteri > Cichliformes > Cichlidae > Archocentrus > Archocentrus centrarchus. Next base: position 20,376,910 of record NC_044359.1, read on the forward strand.
AAAGAATCCAAACGATGTAAATGAAGTAAATGGCTCAGAGTGTGTTGTTGTCGAGGTTAGTTATGATGTTTGTTTTGGCAAGCGACAGTCAGCTGAGAATAGTATTTTTCCACAGCCGTGTTTTTTTTTTTTTTTTTTTTTTTCTGGGGGAGGAAGTGTTGAGAAAGGAAAAACTGGCACATAATCCAACTCAAATTGTCGTGAAATGGTCTTGGACTTTTATCAGGATGCTTACATTATACAGTCACTAATGAGACTGTAGCAGATTCTGAGCAGATACGGTTCCTCATTCCAGTTCATCTTCTGTCCATTAAACAATCGGCATTTTAAGAGTAAAAGTAAATTTATCACAGCCTCTTCCTTAAAGGAAATGTTTATGCCCCAAATATAATTTGCATGTTTCTGCTCTCACCTTCAGGGCCATTTATCCATCTGGATTGCTCTGGTGTGAAGTTTGGAGATATTGAGTGCAACAAAGTTGTCTGCTGTTTCTTAAATATATTGAAACCAAGCAGATACTCACATGCATGCAGGATTACTTAATAACGTACATACTTACAGTCCCCTCCAGAAGTATTGGAACAGTGAGGACAGTCCCTTTATTTTTGCTGTAGACTGAAAACATTTGGGTTTGACTTTAAAAATTCAATATGTGACAAAAGATCATGAGCAGATCGTTTGTTTCTCCAAACTTTAGCCTTTCCATCACCTTGGTAACAGTAAATCTTTGTCTCATCAGTCCCTAAAACATTGTCCCAGAATTTCTGAGGCCTGTCTCTGTACTTTTTTGGCAAATTCCAGCCTGGCCTTCTTATTCTTCTGATTAATTAGTGTTTTGCATCTTCCACACTTCTGGAGGTTGTTGCTGATGTCACTAACAGGTGTTTTAGGGTCTTTCTTTACAGCATTTACAATGTTTCTGTCACCATCTGCTGTTGTTTTCCTTGGTCTAACTGTTTCACATCTGTTACTTTGAACACCAGTGATGATTTTCTTCTTCAGGACCTTCCAAATTTTTGGACTGGCTATGGCCAGTGTTTGTACAAAAGCTCTAATTGAGTTTCCATCTTCTCTCAGCTTCACAGTTGGTTGTTTTTCACCCATAGACCTGGAAATAAAAGCTGAGATGTTCATTTTTTTTGTCCCATATTCAGATGTTTTTAGTCTGCAGCAAAAATAAAGGGAATGGCCTCACTGATCCAATACTTTTGGAGGGGAGTTTATATACTTACTTGCTTAGTTACCTACATATTTACATACTTACTTGCCTTATGTCAAAAAAGAGGTATTAAATTTCCTTTCATGAAATCATGATCTGGTAACAAAAAAACTTACAAACCTTGTGGTTATCAGCTTTGTGTCTTCATGCTGAACTACAACCACCAAACATAGGAAGTGTGCAGTGAGCTAACCTTGCAGCTCTGCTTCCATTAATCTTTACATCTTGTCACAAACACGTCCTTCTCATAGATAGATGCTGACTTCTGCAGAGTAATGAGGTTGGCAGGTATAGTAATGTGGAAAAAAATGGTTTATATATGAAACTGCTCACAGGTTTTAGTTTGTTTTTGTTTTTTTGTTTTTTTTTTTTGAGTAACTAGGTCATGATTTCTGAAAGGACATTGCTGGCATTTTGCAAAAGCTTTTTGGAGGTGAAGGCCAACATCTTTAAAACTGGGCAAGTCAAACCAAAATAATTAATACGGTTAAAATGCATTACAGACCAGAAGAAAAATATTCACATTTAACTGTGTGGGCAATCAGTCTGCTTTTAAAATTAGCGATTAATCTGACGTTTTGTGTCTCCGTTAACTTTATTTCCTTGCTGATGATGTATCATGTTGCAGTTTAATTGGCCAAATGTTCATCCTGCAGTTTTTTTGTTCTCTATTATCAGAACAGTGTAAAATTGTGTTTAGTGCATTTATTAATGTGAAAGGTGGTTGGTGCAGCTTGAAGCCCTGTTGCTGTTTCATCAGCTTTGCATTCAGTCTGCCTCAAAGGAAAGGGAATCAAAGAACAAATGCATAATTGAATTTACATTACACACCTGGATAAAATATTTATTTTTTGATTCCTCATGAAAAATGCAGCTGTATTGCAGAGGTGTGTGTGTGTGTGTGTGTGTGTGTGTGTGTGTGTGTGTGTGTGTGTGTGTGTGTGTGTGTGTGTGTGTGTGTGTGTGTGTGTGTGTGAGATGATACACCAGTACACCAGTGCTAGTCTGGTTGGTGCATGATAAGTCTTTACTCGATGTGCTCGATGTGCTAGTCAATACCGTAGCTGGACTCCAGGACACCCTGCCGACTTTCAGATCGATAACATTATCCTATACCGCCCACTGTCCATCCATCGGCTCCACTGAAGCCTGCAGCAGAGTGACTCAGAGAGAGCTCAGCTCCTCACATCAACACTGCTTTGACTCAGCAGAGGTTTGACTTCTAAAGCCTTGTGCAGAATTTGCTTTCTTATGCTTTAAGATTTAATCTGCAGCATGGGCTTTTTTTTGATCTGAAGTAAGATAAAATACATATTCAAGAAACAGTGTGTCCCCTTAAACTACAGATTTAAAAATGGACTAAGATTGTCATCTGATGTCCTGCTATAAAAAATACACCACAATAAAGAGGTAACTGCCTGATTCCTCCATTCAGCTGGAAATGGGAAATATTATTTTATAATGGCTATAAATGTTGTAGTGGACTCAACTAAAAGCTAATAAAGTTTTATGCTGTAGCAATTCAGTGTGCTGAGGATGAAAGCAGACACATTAGGGTCAACTTCCACCTGTCTCTTGACACATGTTAAACTATGCTTCCTGGTTTTTATTATGCTTCAGAGTTAATCTTTAAAATTGATGCGCTGTGTACTTTTTCTTTATACTTATTTTCTGCTATAAATTATCACAGTTTTCCTTCTTTACCCATCTCACTCTGACAAAGTTCAACAAAGCGTCTTTAAGAGTGATGAGTAAATCCACGCCACACACTCACAGTGTTCACCTGTCAGCCACAAGATTAAAACCACCTGTCTTATATTGTTCAGCCAGAATAACTCAGGGAACCTTTTTTTTTGGGGGGGGGGGGGGGGGGGGGGGGGTGTACTATGGGATCTGACACTTAATCCTTTGGGTTCTGGGTTGCAGGATAGGGTGAAGAACTTAATATGGTCATGCATGGACTTGCATGATGGACAGTTTGACTGATGGTGATATTCTAGGTGGGAAAAGACATTTCTGTGCCACCCCAGAGCAAGTAAAGATCTCAGCCTGGCCATCCCTACAAAAACTGTCCAGCTCTGCTGCTGCTGTCCCATTCCTTGAGCCTTGCTTGAGTAGTTTGTAGTGTGATGGGGCACATTGTCCTGCTAGGAAAGCAGGGAATGCCATAGGGGTGTTTTGATGAGTAGTCAAAGATAAATGCCCAAACTCAAGGTTTAATGTTGTTGACAGTATTTTTAATGCTGTGGCTCATATGTGGTGTATATAAAAGTGGGAAAACGAGTTATTGTTAAACTTTAATCCAAGTTGTGTCAACATACGTAGCTCATTTGTGTCTTTTTAATATGAAAAATTGAGGCCAGTTGTATTTTCATTCTGGCATCTGAATTGTCCTCCCACAGCATATAATTTGAATGTGTGCAGTTAAAAGTAGAGAGGCATTTTATAGTGTTTAATTATGTACGGTGATGTGAGCAGTTGTTGGGTTCTAACAGTTTGTTGCTAAAGTACAAATGATACTCAAACCCAAATGATACTCAAATTCTGATATTTCTTTTCCAAGTGCAACAGATCTTTGAAAAAAGTTTGGTTTTGTGATTGAATTGTGGATCCACTCTCACTTGAAACCAGATCACCGTATAATTATTATGTCGCTTCCCTGACTTGTCTTCTTTCAGACTAGTGAAGAAAATGCCCAAAATACACATTTAGGCTTTTAGTTTATCTATTGGGCTTTTGATGCAAATTAGTGCATACTTACTGAGATCCCTCACTTGCATATTTAAACAGCCAAACTCAAAAAATGATTCATTAATGGGAGCACTAAATTGGGGATGTTTACGGTAATATAATGTCTGTCTTTCCAGTAAAACACTGCTTAAAAGAAATTAACAGAATATTTTGAAACCAACCAAGATCTCAGTGGGAAGAAAATCATGCTGGATATCGATACCGATATGAACTGGGAAATGCGTTAGGAACAAAAAGTTGCCACATGGTTTGATGGAAATGAAAATGATCAACTTACAGACGGCTGAATTCAAAGACACCCCGACAATCAAAGTGAAAAGATGATGCAGCAGACCTAGTCGTTCATTTGATTGCAGCAACTCAAAGTCGTCCTCAGTAGTTTGTATGGCCCCCACATGGTTGTATGCATGCCTATGTTGGGGCTTCTTCCTAATGAGATGACAGATGCTGTCCTGGGAGATCTCCTGGCAGATCTGGACCAGGACATCACTGAGCTCCTGGACAGTCAGAGGTGCAACCAGGTGGGGTCAGATGAACCGAAACATAAGAGGCATTCTATTGGATTTAGGTAGGGCAACTGTTGGGACCAGTCAATGGTATCAATTCCTTCATCCTCCAGGAACTGCCTGCATACTCTTGCCACATGAGGCTGGGCATTGTTGTGCACCAGGAAGAATCCAGGACCCACTGCACCAGTGTCTGGTGCAGTGGGTCAGTGGGTCCAAGGATTTCATCCTGATACCTAATGGCAGTCAGGGCGCCGTTGCCTAGCCTGTAGAGGTCTGTGCGTCCCTCCATGTATATGCCTTTCCAGCCCATAACCAAATGGGTCCTGCTGATGGGTTAAGGACCTTTTATGGCCCTGTCCAGCTCTCCTAGAATACCTGCCTGTCTCCTGGAATCTCCTCCATGTTCTTGAGACTGTGCTGGGAGACACAGCAAACCTTCCAGCAATGACACATATTGATGTGCCATCCTGGAGGAGTTAAACTACCTGTGCAACCTCTGTAGGGTCCAGGTATTGCCTCATGCTACCAATAGTGACACAGACCCTAGCCAAATGCAAACTAGTGAAAAAACAATCAGAAAAGATGAAGAGGGAAAAATGTCAGTGGTCTCCACCTGTAAACCCATTCCTGTTTTGGGGGTTGTCTCATTGTTGCTCCTCTAGTGTACCTAGTTATACTCTTTTACTTCAGCAACACCTACTGTATGTACATCCACCAAACTTTCCAGTTTTAATCAGGTCTGTATTCCAAAGGCTTTTACCAAAGGATTTGTTTATATATCACTCAGAGGCTTATTTATAGAACATTTTATCCCTAAAAGAATGATTGTTGACAGTATTTCAAGACATATTCAAAACCCGCCTTTAAAAACCCTTTGAATCTGTCAACAAAATGAAACCTACCTTTCTCCAGTGTTCACATTTCTGTCCTGGAAAAGTAATTCGTTAATTTCATACTCTACTCTGCTGTAATTTTTCCTTTAGTTACACAAAAAAAGTATTACAAAAGCTGCTTGGTTATACCCTAGTTCAGGCTGTAAAGAACTCCTCCCTGTCAGCAGTACAATGCATTCTCATATTTCTGACAGTCTGTCCCATTAGAGGCAAGCACACAGCTAACTGAACAGATCTGAAGTGAGTCTCCTCTTTAGGAGTACTTCTTGTGGAGGAGTGCATCAAAGATAAGTGAGCTGCTGTGAACACTGTGACAGACAGAACTGGATCAGAGGTGAATGAGCTGTGGGGGCTTCTTGTGATTCTGGCAATAAAAAAACACCGGGCCACCAGAGAAAAATGATAAAAATGAGTAACCACGCAGCAGCACTGCTGTCCACATGTTCCCGAGTGATTAGTAAACTTGTGACTTTATTGCTCTGATGGCACATCTGGCTTAAATCTTTGATTGGGGAAGTTGCAGATGTGCGATCATCTTCAAGCCTCTGGTGTTTCCGTTTGTGGCCTTGCACTGTGAGACCACAGTGTAAGATTCTTGGCAAAAGCACATTCAGCAACCTTGAGGAAGCCAGTAGACTGTTTGTGTCTCTGTGTATCTGTGTGCTGTTCTTCCCCCTCCCTCGCTCTCTCAGACCTCTCCTGAGGGTTCGTAAGGAAAAATAAATATTTTTAGACATTATGGTCCAGAGCTGCTGTCACTTCTTTTTTTTTTTTTTTCTTTTTTCCATTTTTCATAAACCCCAACCATGGGAAACACATATTCACCTCCCCCTTTCTCACTGTTGCCTTGCCTTTGGCTTCCTACTGCCACCCATCAAAAAAAAAAAAAAAAAAGACCTGCCCCCAGGGAGAGTGTCACCATAGTAACTACCTTCACTAGAGCAACCCCTCAAAGTGTCCATCTGAGCTACATGCCGAAGCCCCTACATTTCCATCCTAACCTGAGAGTTTATGTCTTAGGAGTCTTCCAGAGTAAAGAAGGCAGAAGAATTACAGTACACACGTCCAACAGCTGATCAGCTTGACAGGCCGCTTGAGAAGGCGCACGCAGCACCACTTCAAATCTAGCCTTTTTCATTCGTGAGATTAGATGACAGAAAGTTTACGTGCTAAGCCTTGGCAATTTATTGGACGAGTCCTGCCCTGCAGTAACAGCTGGAACACAAAGAGCTTTTACCTCAGTCAGCCCTCAAACTCATCGCAGCTCTTAAAATTGATGCACAAGAAGCAGTTTGTGGCACAACAGCAAAAAAAAAAAAAAAAAGCACAAATATGCACAAACATTTGTATTCTCAAACTGAACATTTCTGTCCCCTCCTCGGGACCATATGGCCTCCTCTTCTCGATCTCTGCCGCAGCAGAGTCAAAGATCAAATCTCACATCCCTGATCACAGGGGACCCTCTTTTAATCCATGCAATCTGTTGTTCAGTTTCCATGCAGCCGAGGTGCAGCGTGTATCATGACGGTTACGCTGTGCTTATTGTGTGCTTGTCGACCCACTGTTGTCTCACAGAGCAGAGAGGCTATTTATAGCTCCACGCTCCCCAGTAGTTTAAATTCATCCAGCTCAGCTCAGAGTTGTAAATTGGAGCTGTACCACACACTCAAGGCTTTCTTTCGCAGCATCGAGGGAACAGAAGGCAGCTAAGCTGTCATTAACAGTTTTTTCTTTTTTCTCCCTTTAAACTCGAGGGAGGACAGGAAGCAGCTGCCAGTTTCACTTCCACCTCACTTCCTGTGTCATTTGTCACTGCAAAACGAACACTGCGTCTGTGTGATGTTGCGGTTTGTTGCACGTCTGTTAGAGATCTTACCTGGAATTGGTGGCACAGGATGATGGTATAAAAATGACAAATTCATTAAAAAATGTGCAAAAAAATAATAAATAAATGACCAGAGTCACTTGGATTTTTTTTTATTCTGTTTTTCATTTTCTTGCAGTTTTTTCCAGAGGAATCAAAAAATGGTATTTTCAATTTTTAGTTTGCAAAATATTTAATAACATGCGTGTACCTTGCAGCCATCCATGAATTTCCTGAGGACATCTTCACCAAAGAGCAGAGGAAGAATGGGGCTGTGTGTCTCCACGCACTCTGTGTGAGTATTTCTTGCAATGTCACCTCAAATCTGCATATTTTTCTTTCTCGCCATTTATAACCTTGAGTCATCTGACATCATTACAGAACAAACAGGACGACCTGTATAACTGGTTTATATTATATAAAGGCAAGGTGTGAATGTGTTCCTCTCTTCCAGGCCATCTACATGTTCTACGCTCTGGCAATTGTCTGTGATGACTACTTTGTTCCTTCCCTTGAGAAAATATCTGAGGTGAGGAAAACCAGCCCCAGCTGGCTTTCAGATATAAATTTATTATTTTAAAATATTATTATTGGACTTTTCGAACTGTATTCTGGTGTGTGTCCCCCCCTTTTTTTTTTTTTTTTTAATCTTCCAGAACCTGCAGCTCAGTGAAGATGTAGCCGGGGCCACATTTATGGCTGCAGGAAGCTCAGCTCCAGAGCTTTTCACCTCTCTCATTGGTTAGTAGCTCAGCCAGTTTTAACCAAGTAACAGCTCTTTCAGTTCAGAGAGAGCATGTCAACATTTGCTTTGACCTTTTGTCATCATCTTAAGTGAGAAAAGTTTTCTCAGCGAGGTCAAAGTACGTGATCAGTGATGTTAGTTTGTCAGCAAAAACTGCCAAGATTTTCATTAAAGTGGAGCATGGGTGAAAGAATCTCTCAAGTTTCAAAATAAAGCAGGAGTCTTGGCAGAGGATTTGCTCTCTGAGTGTCCTCATCATTACAAATGTACCGATCTCCGTAGCTGCCAGACATATCCAGGAGATGTCAGCAGAGTCCAGTTTAAAGCAGCAAGATGTTTTTTTTAAAGTATATCATACTTTAGCTTGTTGATTTTCAAAGAGAAATAACACCTAAATGAATATCAAACATGACCTGCAGACAGGTAACTGGTCATAAAGGCTCATTTGATTGTGATTCAGATTCAGTAAAGTCTAATGTTTGTTATAGAGAATGCAGTGAAAGAGAGGAAAAAACACAATGACAGACAGTAGAGATTTTATCTGAATTCAGTCAAATATTCTGCACTTTTCAGGTGTCTTCATCACTAAAGGGGACGTTGGAGTCGGCACAATCGTGGGCTCAGCTGTCTTCAACATCCTAGTCATAATCGGCTTGAGTGGAATCTTTGCGGGCCAGGTAGATCGAGCTTTTGACACTTAGTGTCAGCTTACAGCCAGATGTTTGTCACACGTGCCATAACTTTTGTTTAAAGGGAAGCTGTTGTGCTTTTCTGTATTTTCTCTCATACATAGATATTGTTACAGTGCTCTTGTTATATATTAATAAAGCTTTAAATTAGTTTAATGTGCAAGTTATGTCAGGTTTCAGACTGCTCGAAGCACTCAGTTTTTTCTACTCTTTGATCATTATGATGTCAAACAGAGGGCTTAGCCTTAATGTGGTCGTCTCAGGATGCAGCAACACGGCAAGCTGGCTTCAAGAACTTCCATTTAATCTGTTTGCAAAAAGAATTTCTGATTAAAAGGTTCCCTAAACCTGTTTTTACACATGTACAGCTCTGAATAATGAGATGCTTATGTTGTTGAATGATTTAATACTGTAACACTGCTCTCTTCTCTTCTCCACAGACAGTGGTTCTGACATGGTGGTCTCTCTTTAGAGATTCCTCCTACTACATCCTGTCAGTGCTGACTCTCATCATGGTGAGATGTGCATTTAAACAACATACAGTGTTTCTCCCGTGCTCGGTGTCGTCCTCATTGCATTTAAACAATCTTTTTTTTTTCTTTTCTTAGGTCATCTATGATGCCAGAGTGGTGTGGTGAGTCCACACTGCATTTTCATTTTCAAAGGTTGCTTTAGAAATTGCTCAACTCCCTGGCTTTGTGTGCAAGCCAATATTTTACACTGTTTTCACTGCTGGTATAAATGAGCTCGGTTTGACCTTTGAGACTCGCAGTGTTTAAAAAGTCTGTCAGGAATCAGATTAAATGGGTCGAACAGTGCGGTTGCAGGAACAGAAGCTGATATTCCTGCTTTCTCATTTTTGGTTTACTAATGACAGTGAAAACGTCATTAAAACTGACTTTAGGGCACATTGCTGTCATACTCTGAATGGCGTCACAACATCTTCCTCAAATGATTTTCATTACAGTGATGACAGCATCCCAGCAGTGATTGTGGACCTTGGTAAATTGGTAAATAAGTTTCTGATTTATTCTGGAGAAATACTAACATCTGAACAAATATTTCCAGTCAGGGGGAGGAGATGCGATGAGGAACACATTAGCAAATTAATTTGGATTGATTTCTTGTGGAGGTTTATGCCATCGGTGGCACCAATTTCAGTGATTTCCAGTTTATTTGCAAGATTGATTTGAGAGTGGTTGTTAGATTGATTTATTTTGTGTAACTCTTCCTTTACAGCAGTTTTATTTGGTGCTCTGGAAGCCTTCTTAGCTTCTCATCCCAAAACCTTTAGAGTAAAAGGGCTCTCCATTGTTGTACGTGTTGGGGTTTTAATGAAAAGGTAGATTTATACCAAGGATCTAATGTACACTGTGCGATATATAGCAGACTGTTTAATGAGTCCTAAACCAAGATAATCTTGCTGTATTTCACCTCACCACTGTTGTGTTTGTGCTTTTTCACTAGCAGCTGTATCCACAAAGCATCCCAATGCTCAGACAGTAGTTGAGAACAGACTGGAGCACACTGAACTTAATCCACAGCTTTTAATTACGAAAAGAGACAAATATTTCCACACCGTGTCTTCACTTTATCCTTCTCACTGTTATCAGCCGTTCCTTAATTTATTCACAAACCCCTTTTCACTTCTCTTTGACCTCAATGGGAAAAGGTCATGGGGTCAAGGAAAGATGTGGAGAATTAATAAGGACTTAGGAAAAGAGAACTGCAGTGCTTAGAGAACCTGATGGCAGGTTAATGTGAGTGGATGCAGGCTGCATAAACCCAGACAGCACAGTTTGTTTGTTTTTTTACCAAGGTTGGCATTTTTTTTAAAAAAGGGACTTATAATATTTATAATTAAAAAGTGAAATGCAGTGCTTCTTAAATTGAAATGAGTTATTCATCCTCTCTGCTCATATTTTCTTGAACTTAATTAATTTTCAATGCATTTTTTAAAAAGTTACAATGTGCTTCAGTTTCATGGCAGCATCTTCATAAAAAGCAGATTTTAATACAGTAGTGTAACGTTCATAGTTTGTGTGTGCATTAACAAACTATTGAAGGATAAAAAATTATCAGCAGTTTCCAGAAAGTTGACTCAGTTCATCCAGATGTAACATTTTCAGTAAGAGAAACGTTTCATCGCTTGTCCAAGTAGCGGAACCTGCAGTCAGTGGTCACCAAAGGAATCACTTGGATCAGCAATAAAAACGTTTCTCCCACTGAAAACGTTACATCTGGATGAACTGAGCCAACATTCGGGGGTTTCTTACCCGATTACTGAGCATGCATCGGGACGTATCATCAGGTTATGGCCTGAAGTGGAAAATGCACTAATAACAGTTACATGATCAGCTGAACATTTGTTTTCACTAACAGTCGGATAGTACATCACTCTGCATCGCATTTCATAAATGATGGTCCAGTGTATCCTCTGCTGAAGGAGGCACTGAAGCGCCCCTTCTAAATATTTAGAGACCAGCTCATGGCCCCCAGGCAGATGCTACTGTGACACAACCCTGAGTCAGGAACCTCTCTAAGCAAAACTGACTATTCAACCACAAACTATAGGTCACCAAAACCAGCTGACAGTCTGTAAGTAAAATCTGCATGACAAATGGACTTTTAAAGCCATATTTTTGGTGCTTTTCTTAATTAGGAGGTTCAGAAGACAAGGCTGACTTTCATCTTGTACAGATGATCAGAACGAATAAAGTAATGAATCTACAGTCCTCTGAGTAAATGTTTATTTTCCCAAAATTCAGGTAAATTGTAGTTAAAAATATTAAAACAAAGGAAAAAATAGGGTAAATCTGTCCCACATTTCTGTCACTGAACATAAGAACACTTGCAGTCCCTCACTGTCATCTCTGGCAGCAGTTTTGCCTGCAGGGACGGCTCATATTCGTTTACATTTTCATCCAAATTGATATTCCACAGGTATAACACCATTTACCCAAATCAAGTTTCCATAAATATTATATCCAGTATTTGTGATGATGTTCTCTGTCATTTTCCCAATCTGAATTTTTGAGATGCGTTACTCATATTTCTTGAAACGGTCAGGTTTGAAATACAGTGACCCACCAGAAAAACACAGTGTGGGGCGTTATGAACTGACTTTTAGCCATGAATGCACATATTATCAGCTGATCAGTATTCATCATTTCTATGCTCACATTCACATCTCTGCGTTTACACTGTGATTATAGAAGATTTGTGTAGCAGACTAACAAAAATGTTTTGCTCACTGTGCAGGTGGGAGTCCTTACTTCTAATGACGATGTATGGAATCTACATTATTATCATGAAGTAAGTTTTCCAAAGACAAAACCTCCTCATTGGTCACCAAACCTTCACGTGTGAGTTGTAAGGACACTTGCTGTACACGGTAAAAGATGGTACTTTGTTCTCTTGCAGGTTCAACTCGCAGCTTTTTATGTTTGTGACGCATCGGTTGAGGAGCGCTGGGCCATGCTGCCTCCGATCAGAAGAACGCCGAGACAGCAAGATGGGAGAAGATGCCTCGGCTTGCAACACGTCTATGGTGCTTCTGAACAAAGGTTGGTCAATATCACATTTTGTTTTGTTTTTTTGTTTTTTTAAACCTGATTTATATGTTGAGTGTCAATCAAGTGTTTTTTTTTTTGTTGTTTGTTTAATTGCTAACATCTCATTCACAGGCCAAGCCCATGGTCAGGAGGCTTCTCCAGTCATCATGGTAGATGAGCTTCTCATCCTCAACCCCCACAAGCTGTCCTTCTCAGAGGCTGGCCTGCGTATTATGATCACCCCCCACTTCTCACCCCGCACCAGGCTCTCCATGGCAGGACGCATGCTCATTAGTGAGGTATTTAATGCTCTCATATTGTGACTCACTCACGCACAAGAAAAAAACTCTAAAGCAAAAAATTATCACTCTTGACCACAGAGACAGAGGCTGGTCCGTATTTCAAAGAATCAGCGGGAGGTTGAGACCGGACCCGGGTCAAGAGGGGGCTCCACCAGCAACAGTCTGAAGAGGACAGCCTCCTGCAGTCTGGAGAATGGAGGCGGGAGACCTGGGATAGTTGACGCAGAGTCAGGGGACAAGCCAGGGGCTGAGGCGTGTCAGCAAGAGGAGGAAGAGGAAGATGAAGATGGGATTTTCAGTCCAGTGCGCATTCCAGGTGAGAATTATGCTATTATGCTCATTTCTGACTCCATACTTTTAGACTTGCACTCTACTAGAGTAGCTTTGCATTATTCAAGGTTAAAAATGATCCTTATTTATCTTGGCGCAGCCCCTCAGTTTATCCACTTAACTCCTGTCTGTTTAAGGCCACCCTATCTTTAAATAAATTTTCTCCTCATTGGCTGCTCCTCACAAACACCAGGCAGGTTGGGCAGAGAGCTGTGTGCCTTACAGTCATATTAAGGATATCATTAAGATCAAAGAGTAGTGAAACTGTCAGAATCCTAGGGTTTAGAGCAGTCTGCAGACTGAGCTTCTGCAATGCATACACTGGCCTCTGAACACTTAGCCTTCAATATCTACAGCTAGTATTTGTCAGTTTATTGATGCCTTAGATTTAATGTTATTACTTTTGTATCATATTAAGCCCTTAATAGCTGATACAGTGAAAATGATGTCTCATCGCAGATGGCTGGTGTGCGCGGGTAAAGTGGGTGATCACATGGCCTCTGGGCCTCTTGCTCTACTGCACTGTGCCTAACTGCATTCTGCCACGCTGGCACCGCTGGTTCATGGTCACATTTGTAGCCTCCACTTTATGGATCGCTGTCTTCTCCTACCTCATGGTGTGGATGGTAAGAGTTGGTCTTCTATCTACATTATTCCATGTATTCTTCGACACCTACTGAATGCCGATGTGATGTACATCTTCAGGTCAATTCACTTTATTTATACAGCACCAAATCACAACAGTCACCTCAAAGCACTTTATATTGTAAGGTAAAGACTCTACAATAATTACAGAGAAAACCTTAACAGTCAAAACAACCCCCTATGTGCAGCACTTGGCGACAGTGGGAAGGAAAAACTCCCTTTTAACAGGAAGAAACCTCCAGCAGAACCAGGCTCAGGGAGGGGCTGAGGTGAGAGAGAGACAGGACAAGAAGGAGAAATCTGCTCTCTCTTTCTAGTCCCTGTCAGGACTCTAGCTGCAGCATTTTGGATCAGCTGAAGGCTTTTCAGGGAGCTTCTAGGACAGCCTGATAATAATGAATTACAATAGTCCAGGCTAGAAGTAATACACATGTTGGTATGTGTATTTAAAAAAACAAAACAAAGCGAGTTTGAAGGTTTTATTGGCCAGTGAGCTACACTATCTTTACAGTATGCACAACAGGGCTATTTTTAAACAGTGATGAGCTGTGATAAGAACAGGATTGACTGTTCTCCCTATAAAAACTGTGTAAAATCACTCATACAACTCTTTACAGCTACTTTATCCTGATGTGTGCTATTTGTTTCTATCAGGTCACCATCATCAGCTTCACACTAGACATCCCAGATTACATCATGGGCATAACCTTCCTGGCAGCAGGGACGAGTGTGCCTGACTGCATGGCAAGTCTGATTGTAGCTCGACAAGGTAAATGTGTCCAGCATCATTTTTCTTTTTTTAATGTCTGTTCTCTCTTTGTTGTGCAAGTACTTGAGAATTTCTCCATCACTTTTCCTATCTTTACTCAGGCATGGGGGATATGGCAGTGTCTAACTCTGTAGGTAGCAATATCTTTGACATCCTGCTGGGTTTGGGTTTCCCCTGGGCTTTGCGTACACTTGTGGTGGACCACGGATCATCGGTATGCTTACACTCATCTTTATGTAACTGCTATTCAACCTTGGCCTGTCTCATTTTCCAGGGTTACTAATGTCGGTGTCTGTGTGTGATTTATCAGAGTTTTTCAGGTTCTCACGTCTGATGCTCATAAAACTGTGATGTTCTTCCTTCCACAGATATCCATAAATAATAAAGGACTTGTATATTCTGTCATTCTGCTGCTGGCGTCTGTGTTCCTGACAGTAAGTAAATGCTGAATATCAAAGGTTGGGCAGTTAAGTGTTATTCTGTCTTCACTTGTTTTGGTTTGCAACATTGCTGCAAACTCAATCAGGGTTTGTTAGGCTACAGGAAACTCGGTGCATTGCCGCACTAACAAAGTTGCCAAACATGTGGAGCAGCTTGCAGCTAATGAACCAGATGTTTCTCTCAGGATCTGGTGGAGAGCAAAACTTGCAACATGTTGCACTGCCCCCTTGGGGTTGAAATGTAAATGAGTAGAAAGCTGTTAAAATATATTAACCATCAATATAAGATTTAGGATTAAAATGCTACGTTGAGAATAAAAAAAAAAAAAGTACTGCAGGTGATTCCTTCCCTGATCAGTTTGTCTGCGTGCTCTGCAGGTGCTGAGTGTTCATCTGAACCGCTGGAGACTGGACCGCCGGCTGGGTCTGGGTCTCATGTTTCTCTATGCCATCTTCCTGCTCTGCTCCATCCTCTTTGGGCAGATGTGAGGCCTTAAGGTCAAAGGTCAACCCGAGCTCAGCCCCCATGCTGAGTTCCTACTTTTCTACCACACCTCCTCTTTCCTGAAGCCAAAAAAAGAAACGTGACAGCGTTGTTGTGCTCCTCTGAATGATTTCCCTGCACTGCTTTGGGACTCGTTAGATTGATACTGTACACATGCAACTACACAAAAAGATTTTTTTTGTGTGTGTGTGTCCTTCTCGTATAGCAGAGTGTTTCAAATTTAAAATTGGGTAATTTAGCAGAAAATGAAAGATGGCGGCAGCAGATTAGATCTATTGGACCTTTATTGATATTAAAAAAAAAACATGCAAATTCTGTGACTTAAAAAAATTATTTGAGGGCTGTTTTTGCAGTGTTGTGGTTATTTAGTGGCCAATATTTTGATGATAATTATCCACGTAACTGAGCAGATTTTTTTATTTTATTTATTTAATATACAGCTGCTGTTCTTGTACCCTTTCCTGCTAACGTGATAATACAAAAGCTTTATGGTCGGTGCTAGATGGTGATTGGCTGTCAGGTGATGGATGAGGTCCTGAGCAATGAGCAACTTTGCTAATTTGCTTTTTCAATATTTTTTCCAAATTGGTTCGTTGATAAGGGGTACCAAAAAAATAAATAAATAAAAAGCTAGGGCCTCCACTGTGAAGCAAGTTCAGCTTAAATAGGATGCTGTCTTATCTGGTTTCACTCAGCTTAACATCCAAAAAAAGTCACCCCAAGGTTTTTCAAATTAGCTATGAGTGTGTTCACATGAGAGGGGGCTGTGTTTGCAGCATATGACCAATCACAAACATGGAAAAGTCTATCGGCATTACATATTCTAAGATCAAATGGTAATAATAAAAAAAAATAAATAAATCTGATAAGGTCAAATGCAGGCTAAATGCAATACCTTCACTCCAGTAAAACTGTGTGTAACAGGAAAAGAGCTCTGATTGGTCATTAAAACTCAAAAAATGCTCCACTAGTAAAATCTAATGCTGAATACAAGATACTTAATTACTGCTTGATCATCTAAGGTAGAAAGGGTCTGACTGTAATTAGGCTACAACTATGCATTTCTTTGAGGTGTTGCTTAAATGAAAGACGAGACAATTTTGGCCCGATTCCTTCAGTTGCAAACGAGTCAGTATTAGTAGGAGTCCAGCTCTGTTATCTGAGGAGACTTTGACAGGGTCTTACAAAACTCATCAACCCAGATGACCTCCAACAGGTTACTCTTGCGTGATGGTGCCATGAGGTCCTGGTTTCCTTTAGTGGGACTTGTGCTCACAGCCCAACACTACGCAGTTTGATTGGCATTTGCCAGAAAACACCAAAACTGGCCTCCTGGAGGAGCTGCACTACCTGTGCAACCTGAATGGGCTGCAGGTACCATCTCATGCTACTGCTACTAACAGCGGCACTAGCAAAAAAGCAAACCCAGAGGAAAAAAAACAGTCAGGAGGGATTAAGGAGGGCACAGCGGTCTGTGGCTACAACCTGCAAAAACGGTTCTGTGGAGTTTGTCTTGTTGTTGCCTCTCCAGCATACCTGGTGTCACTTTACTTTCCACCAAAGCAGGTGAAACAGGTTCACAATGGATTATGTTTCCTAACCGACTCTGTGTTTCACATGTTCAGTCTCTCGCTCTTTTTTTTTTTAAGCAGTGTATAAAAAACAGAATTCAAACCTGCAACTTTTATAACGGGTCAATAAGTACAAGATTCAGGGGCCCTGTTCTAGGGTTATATAACTGTAATAATAATTACAGAATTGCTTGCATCCAACAGTTAAAAAAAAAACAAAGAAGCAAAGAATCAAGTTACTCCAATCAAGAAGCAACCAAAACTTCAGATTGACTGTTAGAGACTCTGCTGGTGCTAACCTCATACCAAAATCCACCATCGACTAGAAATGGTGACATTATTTTCAAAGAATTTATTATTCAGTACGAAGTGGTTTTGTGCATTGTTTGTGCATGCCTCTTATCTCAGATATGATCGTGAGAACAATTTAAGTTACTCACGGTTCAGCTCTACTTTAAAAAAACAAAACAAAAACATAATCTTTAGCAAAGTGTTAAACTGTGTCTCATAAGCTCTTACTACATTTTTCATGTCAATATTTAACCTGAAAAGAAACTCATGACTAAATCTGTCAAGCAAATGTAGAAAAGTAAAAAATTAATCCTTCTCTCTGAAATATAGATGGGTATAAGTAGAATTTGTCAAAGTGGAAATGCAGACAAACTGGCATTGAACTGGAGTTTTGGCTCTGAGGAGATCTGTTCAAAAACCATCTAATCTCAATGAGACGCTCACACTCGCCACGAAAGGGCAAACAACCAATCACAGCACAGCCTCCCTCTGGCTGATCCAGTCCAGCACCAACCGAAATTTATTTTGAGTTTGATGTTAGCGGCCCTCAGAGCGGAAAAAACTACAAATCTTTCCTGTTTCTGCCTGATTTTTTTTTTCCTCTTCAGATTGCTGTTATATCACTATTCTCATTAGAGCAATAACCTCATAGAAGTCCACAATAAATTCACATATTTTTCATTTACATATATATTCTTAACGGTTGTGGTCTGAACGCTGCAGCCAAACTAACTCGTTACAACATCACTAACTAGCTGACTTCATCACAACAAGCACAAATCGTTTCTGAGAGAGGAACTTCATCGGCCCGCTTCTGGTTCTGAATCCACATATTGTTCTGCAGGAGTTCAGTAGTTTTTATTTCTGACTACACTAATCACAGAGGTTCAGAAGGGTCTGGATTAACAGAAGGGAAAAATAATGCATCAGAGAGAGATTTCACAATACAAAATCCCACTGGGTATACAGGATATGTGGCAAGACACTCAAATCCAAGATAGTTTTTACTGCTGTGTCCAATATCCGGCCTTAAGTATGAATTAAAGGCAGTGGGAGTGGGACTGCCTTCCACACTAGTCCCACATTCTCACCCCTGTTTTAACCATTCTTGTCCACTCAAAGGACAAGTTGGGATTTAAGGTGGAATTAAGCAGGCAAACATAAAACAGACACACCTGAATCTTTCTTTCTTCAAAAGCATCGTGATGGCAGAGCTGATGCGCTGCTGCAGTTTGAAATCATGCATTATTGGCCTGCGATTTCATTTTGAGAAAAAAAAAAAAGGAACTTTTCAATCATATCACAGCACTTAAAAAGACATTTCACATAGCAACACAATTCAAGCATGACATTTCACGTTGTTTTGTCCCTGCTGTTAAGAGATTACTGTTGTGAATACCCTCGTATTTTCTGAATGTAGCTGACGTTTGTGTGAAAATATTTGCATGCATTTAAATGTAGCAGGTGGCGCCGAATGACAGCGGAGCGCGTCAGAGCAGAAACGTTTTAGTCCCACACTACAGGAAACCATTTATGTCAGACTGTTTTTGAATGCAGCCAAAATGGGGGGGGGGGGGGGGGGGGGGATGCACATTTTCACAATATTTTGACAGTTTTTGCGGGACTGTTCTAAGCACGTGTTGCTGCAGCTTAGTGTAGGTAAAGAGATTAGCTGTAGTATTACAGTATTTTTTTTTGAGAACTTATTATGAAATCTAATATATAAGATTATAAGTGTCACAAATTTTAATGATTTTAGGTGCAGGTTACTAGTAAAAACATCACGTTTAGGTACGACTATTGAGGTTTGTATTGTACATTTTATGAGATTATGTCACTTTGTGGAACATTGTGTAGCAAAGCATCTGATCAGGACAGACACATCTGTCGTGTATTTATCATGGCAAATACTGCTTTGCATTCCATAATATATACCCAGATACTCACACAGTATAAGTGTTAGTTTCTTAAGGACAAACTGTTTTATTTTAGGTTGTTAAATGTGTGAATTCAAATGTAAATGTTCCAGCGGAGAGATCCAGGTGATTTTTTTTTTCCCTCCTCCAAATGGCTGTACAATTATCACTGTCTATTTGACAATACTTTTTACTGTTTGTAAATGTTAAATTACATAGTTTTAAAATAATGTCCGACAGAGGCTAGTTTTGTGGTGTTTTTGATATATATTTTTTAAATACATGATGTAAACTTAATTGTGCGTTATTGTAGCGGAATGAATGCGCGTCCTGTCGGTGTGTTGAGGCTGTAATCTCTTATCTCAGTGCTGATTCACTGACAGCTGGATTCCATTTAAGAGAGCACAGACGAAGCTCCCATTTACAGGTTTAAATTAAGTCCGAATTTTGAAATTTGTGAGTAGAAGATAGTGAATTACTTTCACCTGTGCCAAGTTCTTTAGTTGTTTGTGTGCAGTGTAGACAAAGTGCTGTTTCTTATGACAACTGTGGCAAAACGCAGCTTAGTTTAATTGACTATTACACTTTATATTCTGACTACAGTTTAAAAGGTGGAGTTACAGTTTGATCTGTATGATTTTGGACAGTGACAGTATTAAGCTGGACATCTGCACACCAGCACCACCACCACAGTGGATTTTAAATCAGAGGTGAAATTACAAAAAGTGTCATTTTCCAGATATTCCTGGGCTTCTAACTGCGTATTCAGATCGGAGCTACAGTCTGACATGCTATCTGAGTTGGGTTTTAGACTGATAGGAACTTTAATGAAATGAAAGCACAATAGCATCAGCAATGTCTTCATTCACCTTAGAGCCACTACAGGCATAAAACATGGGGTGAAAACTGACTCCATTAAGTGGGCGCCTCACATTCTGAGAACCACTGACCTAAGAGAGTGCAGAATATCAGGTAACAAGTACGTGTAACTTTTTTGGCATTATGGCTGAAACTTTTCCCATCATTTCCATCATTTATCAACCTCAGCCATTAAAATGAGTTGTGTTTTGCCAGCAGTTGGCTTAAAGCAGTGTGAGACCCCGGTGTCTCCTTTCCGCTGTAAACTCCTGATACACACCTCATACTGTAATAAACAGCATCAGAACAGCTCAGCTGCAGTATCTGTTGTGGTTTCACAGCAAAAATAAATAAATAAAAACATAATGTTCTGGTTATTCTGCTGTGATGTTGGAAATAGATATTTTAGACTAAAAATTTACTGCTATAGAGACTGTATTGGATCATAGAAGACTGTTCTTGTATCTTGAGTGCAATAAAAAAGTGCAATAACAACTGATTTGTTTAACTTTTTTTTTTTTTGTAACAAGCGGTGATCATCAAAGGAGGAAGGTGCTGCTCCGGATGGTCCAACCCCACAGAAAAAAATTGAGTGCGGCGATTGCCGTCAACTGGAGGACGCTAGAAAAGAAAAATCTTTGATCGCCCCGCTACATGTCCAAACTAGCTGAATTTAATATTTTTACACTTCTCCAACTAAGAACTAAACTGAAGGAGAAATTTCTAACTTTAAAATAAACATTGATGCCATTTTCAACTCTCCCAGCCCCCCCCCCCCCCTTTTTTCCTCAATGAATGTCACAGTGTTAGAGGAAGAAATAACAGCAGATTACAGAGTGCCTAGTATTTTATTTTCCTGAAGACAATTTTCATACAATAAAACATTCCATCACAATCCAAATCAAAGTCCACCCTAAGAGAATTCCCCTACGATGTAAACCTATGACCTTGATTTAACCCTTTCATGCACAAATTATGGGAATTTTTTTTAGTTAAAAAAAAACAAAAACAAAATTCTGGTTTAAATACATCTTATCGCCCACACATGTGGACACCATACAACACAGGAATATAAAGGGGCGCAAAGCCAGCGCTGACACCGTGCATGAAAGGGTTAAATATGTTTTCCTCCTGCTGTAATGAGCACGCCTCTCCCAAAGCTGGAAACAAGAAAACTGAGTCTGATATTAAAATGACATAACGGCTGTTTGTGACAACAGCAGGTGGACGCGCTTCTTGTTTGTGTCAGTTTAGTTTGGATGTCGGATGCTTAACCGCTGAACAGCGTTAGCCTCTTAATCACATTACAGACTTTGCTTCTTGTTGTGGAGCTTTGGAGGAGAGCGGCTCAGTTCAGACCCGGATCACAGGATTAACTAGAAAGCAACTTCTGCTTAAGTCCCAAAAAAATGTCCCACAAATCAGGTATGCAAACATCACTGATGAATACCAAAAAAAAAATAAAAAAAAAAAAAGAAACACAACCAGCAAAATATTCTAGTAGCCACCGTCTCTAGATAAAACGGTAAGTTTAAAACATGATGAGAAAAATAAACCAAGTTATATTTGTGTAATGCTTTAGTAATGTTAGTTGGCTATTGAAACATGATAGCATGGTTAATTTATATTACACCACTTCCCAACACCTTTGCCGGCCTCACGCTGAGACGACTACACGGAATACGAGTGCTGACAATTACTGAACATGCACTTGTTTAACTGTAGAATACGCAGTTATTGAAGCAGACGCTGCAGCTGTCGTGATTATTTATCCCTCTGTCTGTGCCATCTATCTACAACATTTCAACCCTTTAAATACTGTTTTCTGTGTGAGGTA
The DNA here is from genome assembly GCF_007364275.1 of Archocentrus centrarchus. NCBI lineage: Eukaryota > Metazoa > Chordata > Actinopteri > Cichliformes > Cichlidae > Archocentrus > Archocentrus centrarchus. The sequence goes on from NC_044359.1 coordinate 20,398,598, forward strand.
AAGTTACTGCTTTAGCAGTTCAGCCAGACTTCCTCTAACCACAGAAGGAAACCATTGCATAATCAAACTATGAAAGCAGTGACAGAAAGAGCCATCTCCCCACATTATACATATACACATTATAATCTCTTTTCTACAGTATGGAGCCATCCACAAATGTTGCCACAGTCCACTATCTGTAATAGCATTTTCTGATAAAGAACATTTACAGTATCGCACATTAGCCTAAACAGACTCAGCCACGAGTCCCTGTCATCCCAGCCTCCTACAACGGCTCTTCTATTGCTTTTATATTGTCAGCAAGTGACCGCAATCAAGGTCACGTTGTCCTTAGATTTAAAAAAAAAAAAAAATCTAGTGGTGTCACATCATCAACAGAACAATGGATATGTTGCATGATCAGCAAACTGCTAGAACACAGCGATTATCCCTTTACCGGGCTGATAATGCATGTAGGATTTGTTTTTGACTTTCTCATCATCATCTCATCTGCTGTGTCACTCCAGTCCTCAGGACCACAATGGAGAGTCAACAGGTGGGTCCAAAAAAAAAAAAAAGGCCCCAAAGCCTGAATGAAACCAGCACATTAGTATGTCTTTCAGCATGTCTGCGTGTTGCACAAACACGAGTCCATTACTAGACTAAAAATCCAACCTGCCGCCCCTGAAGTCCTTCAGCCTCTGGAGCCACCTGTGTCGTGCAGTTTCTCTGCGTACCGTTATGTGGCCGCAGCCAATGGATAAGAGGGAAAAATTATTTACAGTCTCAGCAAATCCCTTTGACTCTATCAAATGAATCACCAAAAACAGTTCCATAAAACAACACGTGGTGCTGGGTTTCTCTCACAATGATGAAATGGGCTCTGAAACATATCATGACCATTCTCTTTCCAATTTGTGCATACTCAACACTAATATATATACTATAGAAATATATAAATATTATAAAATGTCTTTTTTTTTTTAAACTATGAGTGAGCATTGGCATGCTATTTGATATCAATGAGCTCTATTTCTGCTCTAGTCATAAAATCGGTACATTGACAAGGTTTTAGCAACTTTGTGTAAAAAAAAAAAAAAGCTGAACTAGAAGAGATTATTTGGCTATTTATGCTGTCTTTCTGCTAAAATGAGTGTTGCTGAAATTGGTTATGTGGCAAGGCGGTGAAAATAAAAATCTATGGGATTGAATCTGAGGTTGGAACTGTGTAACAGTCATATCTGATGGTAACCGAAGCCAGCCTGGTAAAGGTGTACCTCCCGTTCCTTCCCTTTTTCCCTGTCCAGAACACACTCCCTCTGAGGTCAGCTTGTCAGGGAAGTCTGTCATCTTATTTTGAAGGGTGAACGACGCTGCTGCAGGACGGCTGGGTGATGAGGGTGCGCAGGCCAGAGTGGCCATCACGATGGTGGGGCGTTCTGGTTTTGGTATATAGACGCCTTGTCTTTCAAAAGGTCCAGACATAGATGACAGCTCCAGCTTCCTGAGTTCCAAAATAACAGAGAGACGGACCACGTCAGGAGACATTAAATCCTGATTTAAACAGTTGAAGGTTTAGTTGAGCAGCACAGCCTCTAACTGATTAATGAGGGAGCATGCACTACTAATTCTCTATAGCATTTTGGCTCTGAATAAAAAGTCTTATCAAACAGTACCTTATTTAAGAAAGAGTTGCTCTCTGTTGTCTTTTGTTTAATAGAAATGAATAAGGGGCGGGGGAAAGCCCTCAGAGACACAGCAGTTAGCTTTTCAGAAGCTGCTGAAGACAAAAACTCAGAACTAAGATTTTGGTTCAAAGAAAGAAAAGTAGAAAATTTCAGCTTTGTCTGAAGGCTTTCATCCAAAAAAAAAAAAAAAGAAAAAAAAAAGGTTACACAAACTTGGCTCCCTAGGTGCATGACTGAGATTACAGGTATTTAATATACTTTTGCTCAGACTTGGACAAAAGCAAACTGTGGGATTTTTTTTGTATAAAAATGGGATGCTCTAAATTGTAAATAAAAACAGAAAGCAAAGACTTGCAATCATACATACCATATATATTTATACATTGAAACTGTCAACTACTTTTGAATTGGGGTTGTACATGCCTGTCATCAAGATCTTCTCTCAGATAATCTTGACTCAACTGTTGTTTTCACCCAATTAATAATCGCTCCCACACAAGTGAACCAGAATTAGGATGTGATATTTTCCACAGCTGTCCGTTCTAAATTTAGCACACAGCAGGAAATTATCTACATTTGCATTACTAAAAATAACCGGTGTGGTTTAGGCGAGGGAAGCCTGGATAGGGCGTGCACCGGCCTCTTCACACATCGGCACAATCTGGCCTCACAGAGTCACTGCACTAGAGAGCTGGCAGGTTAAAGACCAACTAATTGTAAATCAGCTGTGAAAACCGCTTCAGATTCATTCTTTTCTACAAAACAGAAAAAAGGGTGGACTTACCCTCGGGAGGTTCAGACATGGGGGGGTTGAGGCAGTACATGTGATAGCCTCTGTCGCAGTCATCGCAGAACAGAAGCTGATCCTAGAAAAACAAAAAACACTCCAGTTCTCTGCGCAAGTAACCCACATCCCACTTAACCCACTGTCTAGCAAATGATATCAAAAAGACGACTCACATCATTCTCCGATGTGCCGCACATGTTGCAGCATTTACACTCTATGCACTGCCAGCGGTACGTCTTCACAGCAGCCATCATTACAGGAGTGAACTGCAGGCAGGAGGGGTGACCTGCGTCAAGAAAAACACATTATACCTTAGACAAAAATATTCATATTCTCACAGCTGCACAGATAGATCTTCCTCATATTGCTACTCTATTTACCCGAGCGTCCACAGTCGGAGCAGGACACCAGCTCTTCTGATTGGCCGGTCTTGTGATTAGTTTTGGAGTCTCCCAGGCAGAAATCGCAGTAATTATTAGGCAACGCGAGCCCATCTGGCCCTTTCTTCGGCGCTGTGAGGCAAGATGAAGACACGCAAATCAACATCGGTGTTCAGTTACACCAGCACAGTGACCTCAGCAATCAAATCTCTGAAATGACATCACGCCGCTGTTGCTTACTTTTCGGCTCCTCGGGCAGCGGCAGGGCGGGCTCGTTGATTTCCATGTCTTCTTTCTCCTCACCCTCCTCCTCGGCCAGGTGGGAGTGGGTGTAGTGGTAGCTCAGGCCGGGACGGTTCTTGTAGCGCTTCCCACAAACTGCCACCAAAGCCACAAAACACAACATGTATGAATATGAAAACACAGAATAAACAAGTCAAATCAGGTTTTTGTACCAAGTCAGTGGAGAAAGGTGAGGGTGACTCATGGAGATAAGGAGTATTCTTTACAGTGCTATCATGGGACATCTTACTGCTGAGGATGAGGATGGTGAAAGCCTTCCTGCTGTTCAGATGATCAGAATCAGTAGCTTTAAAAGTATTTTATGATTATCAAAAGGACTCTTGCTGCTATAAATAGAGCTTTGAAGTCTCTAACTTAAAATGCAACTTCATATCATGTACATAATTTACTGCTTTAAGTGGTAAACAGTTACTGAGCAATTATTGAGAAATGTATTAGTATTTTTAATGTTTTCTTTTATTGAAAAAATGCCTTTGAATAAGTAAATATAAAACAAAATACATACATAGACTTAAAAAAAAAAAAAAAAAAGACTACAGTGACAAAACAAGACAAAAAATGTGATTAATTCCATGCCCTATGACTCTCATATGGTGGTTTCTCTGAATAAATGTCAGCAACTTTTTAATGTGGTAAAGTGATGATGGGGGAGGGAGAAGAGAAATCACTTAAGAACCCACCAGGTTCCTGAGGTCTCCTGCTTTCTGTTGAGTATCAAAAATCGACACAATGACATGATAAACTGGCGATGAAATAATAGGAAAGATGAGGAACATGCTTAATTACTTTATTTATTTAAAGCTTCCTCATTGCTCAAACTCTACAGTAAAGCACAGCAATACAACAGCATCTCAGCCACTCCTGCTGCCACACAGCTGCAGCAGGAACTGGTCTGATCTCGGCTTTAACTTCTTCGGTTTAAGGGCCTTAGAAGTACTGACAGCGTTTGACTCGCGACTTCACTGCAGTGAAATAAAACTAAGAAATGCATGTAACCATTTCACAAAACAACATGTTCTGATTTGAATTGATATTCTTTTAACAGTTGAGTAAGCCAGTGGGATTGTGTAAAGAGGATTTACTGGCTTAAAGGAGAACAAAGATGCCACTGTGTGAAGCTGTTGTCACAGGGAGTGTGTGATGTTTTGTCATAGCAGTTAAACACGGTGCTTCTTCTTTCACTTCCACACTTTCTCTAACTTTCATTTCCTCAACAGCCCACTAAATCCCTATGTCTTCAACTTTGGGGAAGCATCTAACCAAGACGCTAACGACCAAGCAGAAAATATTGGAAAAATATTCCCCAAAAAGTCAAGCAAACATCAAACTGACTCAAAGAAAAAAGAAAAGAAAAGAAAAAAGAAAAGATATTAAGCGAGGGGCATTCTAAAACATGGAACATGGAATGAGACATTACAGGGTGCAGAGGTGGTGAACAGGAAAAATGCAGTCAAAATTTACATAACACAGCAAAAAAACACAAAGGGGAAATAGCAGCGGGGTTGGGCTTCTAGCTTATCTAAATCTGTGGGAGGTTCACAGCCAGATTGGGTGGAAAAATTCATTTTCAAAGGCCACAGCTAATCTTCTGTAAGCTGAGATGGCTCATATATGTGGCTGATTGCATGATTACAGACTACATTTAAGGTAAGGTATATAATAACAGGGCTTTTACCCTCTCCAAATCTAGTTAACTACATTTCAGTAAGGTGTGTATAGCAGAACACTGAATTTATGAATTGAACTACACAAAGAGCAAATCTACTTGGTAACAGACAGAAAATTAAAAACAGGCAGCAAAGACATAAGACAAGGCAGACCGCAGTGAAAAAGAATGAAGTATACCTCTTTCAGAAGGTTTTGAAATATGCTTTTGTTTGAGAGTGTCTGAAAGAGAGAAGAGAAGGAGAAGAAAAAGCACAGACAGAGACTCAGAGACCGAGAGAGGATCAGTCAAGTCAGTCGGCAATGACCTACTGAGCACTGCAGCTCAGAGTGAAAAGGCTTCACAAAAGAGGAAAAAAAATACATAAAGCAGTCTGACAACACCAAAGAAGTGGAATTTTTTTCTCCCTGCACATGGAAATATCTGAAATGCAAATTAAAGAAAAGTATGACATCATAATGACAAAAATACAGCTTGACTAGCTTTGTAAATATCGGAATATCGGATATCTAACAAAGAACAGAGAAAAGATGGAATACATCAAAAGAAAGAGAAAAGAATGGGAAAAAAAGTGATAGAGAATGGGGACTTGGGCTAATACAATATTTATTAACACCTGCAGTGACCCTCTACTCCGACCTGTATTCACATGCTCTACTCTCGCCCAACAGGACTCACTGTCACAGGCGTAAGGCTTGTCTCTGTCTTCCAGTGCCGCTGTGTCCAGCTTCTTCCTGCTGCTGCCCACTCCTCGACCCTGCAGACATTATTAGACTCAGACGGGCTGCAAAAATGCACTCTTGGGACTAAGAAACTGCATCAACAGCAGCTATTTACCTTCCCTTTCCCTTTGCCTCTTCTTTTAGGCGTGTCTTCCTCATAGTCTTCATCATCAAGGTCGTCCAGGAAGTCGTCTGGCTCGAGGATTCTCTGTGTTGACAGGGTTGAGGAAGGTGTGAGAATTGGGTCGTGTCATGTTTGACTTTTCTGCCTGCTGCAGTTTTATGCCAAATCTCAAAACAAGAACCTTTCTAATCCGGGCAGCAGGGTTCAGGCCTCCTGTGTAATCACTCAGGTTTGAATCCTCCTCAGAGCCTCGAAGGTCTGCAGATGTCCGTTTGTCCAAGGACTCACCCTTCAGCAGGGCCTCCAGGCTGCTACCATCCGATGACAACAGAGCATCCTTCTTCAGTCCTAAATCTAGCTCTGTGAAAAAAAAAAAGAAAGGCAAAACACAATATAGTATACCAGAAAAAGTTGGCACCAGACGTATTACTCAGTTCATATAATTAGTGATATTCTAAAGTAAAATGCAGCCTGTTGCAATGCTCTGTGATGGGAAGCAAGGTGATACAGAGAGAGATCTGCACAAAGAACATTTCTGCATTGATCTAGAAAATGAAAGCTTGCATGTAAGCTATGTCAGAGTAAACCACCTCTAAACCAGCCCTCTGAACAATGTGTGACCACATTCTGCATGAGCATGAGAATGTTAAATTGCAAGGAAAGAAAACTGCTGGTGCTAGCACTGCTAACATCAGCTGCACTCAGCAAACTAATCAGATATAAGGTCATCCTATGCTATGTGATATTTAGATGCTGTTTGGCTCACATGCATGCTCAATTTAGTTTTTTTTCTGACTAGTCAACATGTCAGCTTTTCTCTTGTTTAGTCAACAAGAACATTACCAACACTGATACATACAACTGCAAGTACAGGTATAATTAAAGTTGTATTTAATTATTGATGGATTGCCATTACAAGGTAGAAGCACATGTTGATGCCTGCAAAGCCTTTTATATCCATCTTTAACGCTGCTCAGAGCTGCTGTGGTACCTGATTTAACCGGAGGGAAGATAAGCCGGGGGTCTTCTGGAGGATGAGATCTCCGTTTCTTCCTCCACCTCCTGGCTGGGTAAGTGTACAGCTGTCCTGGAGCCACGCCTGAGTGAAGGCAGAACAGGAAGACATTGACAGCTTTCTGACATACTGGCAGAGAAAGTAAATCCACATGCTCTGTTTACATTTTTGTAGAGTGGCCTTTTTTTTAAGCCTTGGTTATTTTCTCATTTAAGCTCAATAAAGCGCCGCTCAGCTGCCAAGGAATTGCATTATTGAGCCTAGCTTTGTCCTATTAATCATGTATTTTGTCCTTTGTTGTGAAAACTGTAGCCCCTCCAAGAAATTTTGATGAACAGTGGAAATGATCACTTATCTTAATCTTAGTCTCTTAATAATGACTTATTACTGATGAATAATTGAGACAAAAATGTAGCATCTATGCAGTTTCCTCTGACTCTCTTCTCTCTTCTTCTTTTATCCAGCGCTTAAAACTTTAATAAACTTATTTACCACTAGTCAGCAGTTCAGTGCACACGTGTCATGCCTCACCTGGTCCCCTGTGTCTCTTCTCCATCCAGATATAACAGTTGCTCTGAGCCACGCCAGTCTGAGAGTCGAGGAACGGCATCCGAACACTCCTCTCAGCACACAGCCTGGCATTGTAGTTGTGACACTGCTCCATGGCATCTCTGTAGTACTGCTCTCCCAGCCTGACAAAACAAAACCGGAGGCAGATGCTGGTTATTAGGTCTATTATGGTTCCAAAACAGAAATCAGCAGCTGTAGCTACTCCAAAACAAGTGCAGTCTCAGTTTATTTTAAAACTACTTGTGTTTTTCTGCTGCCCTGCCTGTCACTAGGCAGTGCCTTTGTACTTCAGACAAAATTTTTTGGGAAAGGTGCAACAGCAGGTGCTCTTTTGTTGGGGCATCAACAACAAATCGCTTGGTAAGGAGCACAGTCACAACCAAGTGTTCAGTGTTTTTAGCATAAATATACTGTTAAGAGTGCTGCATGTTTAACCCCCTTTAAAGACCCTGAGGACTGAATCTACTCCAACTGAGACAGGAAGACATCTTACAGTTCCCTTAAGCTATCAAGTGTCAAAGGGGAGAAAAAAAACAAAGAGCCTCGTGATCCAACAACTGCACCTCTTGAGGCTGTCAGGAAGCCCCAGAGGGCAGCAGTTCAGCCTTGATGAGATAATAAACCATGTAATTGTGTAAAACTTTGAAGCAGTTTTTCAAAGATTTTAATCTCCAGTTAAAGACTTCACTATTTAACTTGCTGTAAGGCCATTATAACACTGCAGAAAGCTGTCTGCGTGCAGTGGGGTCCAGACTAAAATGGACGCTTGCTTTTCTTTCCAGAGAAATCATCATTTCCAGCACAGTGAATGAACAAATATAAAGTTGTCACGTATGTGTAATAATGTGTAATAGCACAGCCGAGACGCTCATGCGTTGGCCAGCACTGATATATTGGTAGTGGTGCATATGATGTCTGATATGTGCTTATATAAAAACATTAAACACCGAAGAAACAAAGAAATACTTTGTGCAGCACACCGGCTCTGATTTTATTATTTACAATTGCTCTGCACTAATAACAGCTAATTTGACATCTTGTGGCACATTTACAGGGATGTTGATTGATGTGCATAATCCTTACAAAGAATAAACAGTTGATGGAGCTGTAAAAAAAAAAAGAAAAAAAAAGAAAAAGATGTACATCACAGCTGTTGACATTATATGGTAAAGATCTTTCAATATTATAGGAAGAAAACCAGTGATTCCCTATGAGGATTCACTAGGGAACAGCAGAGAGGAAAACAAACCTCCCTCCAACAGGAATACATTTATCGTATAAGGAGGCTCTGTGGGTTGGGGTGAGGAGACAGAAATAGACATTTTCATCTTTTTTTTTTTAATCTAACACGGTGTATGTATAACGAATGTCAGCACATAGGCTAAAACCGGTATTTTTGCCCTCTAAAAAGTCAGCACCGACTCCTAAAACCCAGTACTGTCCAGGCTCGTTAGTTAGTATTTTCTGCATCGATATTTTTAATGTTTTCCGGCGCACTTATGCCATTTCTTCTACATTTCTTCACAGTATTATTTCAAGAGGAAAATAAGTTCGGAAGCAAATTAAATATTTTGCTGGGTGTCAGGTACGTTTTCTATTTTTGTGTTGCCATAGTTATCAGAGGTGCAGCCGCTGCCTGTAAACTGCCGTGTTACAGTAACCGCGGTTCGGGCTGTACGGCTACACCTAGACACACAACGGAAATGGAAGCACATTAGAGCACAAGACAGTGATCTGGGCTTTGAAACACCAAACTTTATAAGCAGTTGTTATATACGAATCCGAAACACTGCCTGTAACACAGAGGTCTCGAGCTCAAATCTCCAATGGCAGCCTTTCATTCATTTTAAACTAGTCGCTCCAGGTCCTTCGGTGTGTGCGCTAACGACGCCGGACACAATTACACTCTCTTTAGCTTGTTAGCGTGCGAGACACCTAGCTGCCCTACTCAACTGACGTTAGCACCGCGGCACCCGTCTGGGTACAAAAACACAACAAGTAACCGCTACGTCGCTAAAAATACACGAAGGATTAAACGAGCACATGTTCTACTACACGGACTCGTGATTCATGTTTCAGAAACGTCAGCTGCGTGTCTGCTAACTTACACTTCCATTCCAGGATGTGAACAGGCACGACGGTCCGACACCTCTGGCTAAATCTTACTAAGTCAGCCGGAATGCTGCTAAGCTAGCTAACGACAGAGACAGCGGCTGTGTGATAGTGCGGCCGTTACGCTGCGATGGGTGTGTGTGTCACCTGCGAACAAGTAAGGTAAGTAGGAAAGTCCCAACACTTACAGTTTGACAACATTCTCAACAACAGCTGCCATCTTGCTTCAGTACACTGGGAAAGTGGCTGACGGGTAATGTGTGCCCTCTGTCAGGACTTGTAGGCAGAGAGATTGTGCAGGAAGGTGAAACATATCGCCCCCTACTGTTGACCCCCCTCCTCAGTGCCATTGCAAGGGGTTTTATTATTCTAAGCTGCAAATTAAATGTTTTAAATTACTCTTATGTTATCATTTAAATTATAATAAAAACATTTTCTTGTTATATAGCCTCCAGTGCAAAAAATGTGCTTTATACACTCACCAGTCGCTTCATTGGGTAGTTGCAATAATGCAGCAGCAACTCAGTGTATTTAGGCACGTAGACAAAGTCAAGATGACCTGTTTAAGTTAAAACCAAGCATTATGATAGGAAGGAAAAGAAAATTTAAGGGACTTTGAATGTGGCATGGTGGTTGGTGCCAGATGGCCTCGGCTGAGAAGTTCAGAAACTGCTCACAACCATCTCTAGGGTTTGCAGATAATGGTCCCCAAAAGATAAAATCCAGTGAGAAGCAGTTCTCTGGATAAAAATGCCTTGCTAATGCCAGTCAGAGGAGAATGGCCGGAGTGCTTCAAGGTGATTGGGAGGCATCAGCAACTCAAGTAACCACTCCTTACAACCAAGGTATGCAGAGGAGCATGTTTGGGATGTGGAGGAATAGGAGATTCACATCATGGATATGCAACCAGCAAATTTGCAGCAACCATGTGATGCTGTCATGTCAATATGGACCAGAATCTCTGAGGAATGTTTCAAGCATCTTGTTCAATCTGTGCCATGAAAAATGAAGTTCTGAAGGGAAAAAAAGGTCCAACCTAGAACTACCAAGTACTGTACCTAATAAAGTGGCAAGTGAGTGCAGGTAGCAAATGAAAACAAAAGAAAAAGACTGGATATTTTTAAAAACCATATACAACCATCCTCTGTGCACACTGTGATCTGTGATCAGCACACTTTTTTTGTGTGCTGATCAGATTTTAGGAGTGTGCACTGAAATATTCTGTTAATAGGAAAAACACTACAGGAAATGATCAAATAACTCAGTCACACTGCACTGACATAGCTAACAGCAATTTTATGAGTAACACCTTTCCTTTCAATACTGTGGCAGGTCTGTATGTCTGCTGTGAAACAGGTATGCTTACTCCTAGTGTAGCTACACACAGCTGGGCAGTTAATTATCCAGGGCAGTTGAAAACCCTAGGATGAGTATGCATGTCCTTTAAACATCTGTCAAAGTACCTTTTTAATGTAAAGGTATGTGACCATGTTCACATTTAAAAGCAAAAGAAAATACAGTAGAATGCAAACCTCCCATATCTACAATATTGTACATGTCAAATAAAAATGAGAGAAAATAATTAGGCATGGAGGTGAATGGTGTGATATGCTCTATTTCCAAAAGTGTATCACAAATCATTGAATTCAGGGGTTCCAATCACTTCCATGCCAACAGGTGCATAAAACCAAGCACCTAAGTATGCAGACTGCTTCTACAAACATTTGTGAAAGAATGGCTCACTCTCAGGAGCTCAGAGAATTCCAGCGTGGTGCTGTGATAGGATGCCATCTGTGCAACAAGTCCAGTTGGGAAATTTTCTCACTACTAAATATTCCACAGTCAACTGTTAGTGGGATTATAACAAAGTGGAAGTGACTGGGAATGACAGCAACTCAGCCACAAAGTGGTAGGCCACATAAAAATGAGCGGTGTCAGCGGATGATGAGGCGCATAGTGCGCAGAGGTCGCCAACTTTCTGCAGTCAATCGCTGCAGACCTCCAAACTTCATGTGGCCTTCAGATTAGTTCAAGAACAGAGCGTAGAGAGCTTCATGGAATGGGTTTCCATGGCCGAGCAGCTGCATCCAAGCCAAGCTCAATGCAAAGTGTTGGATGCAGTGGTGTAAAGCACGTCGCCACTGGACAGTAGAGCAGTGAAGACGTGTTCTTTGTAGTGAAGAATCACACTTCTCTGTCTGGCAATCTGATGGATGAGTCTGGGTTTGGTGGTTGCCAGGAGAACGGTACTTGTCTGACTGCATTGTGCCAAGTGTAAAATTTGGTGGAGGGGGGGATTATAGTGTGAGGTTGTTTTTCAGGAGCAGGGCTCAGCTTTTAGTTCCAGCAAAAGGAACTCTTAATGCTTCAGCATACCAAGACATTTGGACCATTTCATGCTCCCAACTTTGTGGGAACAGTTTGGGGATGGCCCCTTCCTGTTCCAACATGACTGCATACCAACAACATCTATAAAGACATGGATGAGTGAGTTTGGTGCAGAAGAACGTGACCGGCCTGTACAGAGCCCTGACCTCAACCTGATGGAACGCCTTTGGGATGAATTAGAGCGGAGACTGTGAGCCAGGCCTTCTCATCCAACATCATCTGGAAGAATTGTCAAAAAATTCCCATAAACACTACTAAACCTTTTGGAAAGCCTTCCCAGAAGAGCTTAAACTGTTATAGCTGCAAAGGGTGGGCCGACATCATATTAAACCCTACGGATTAAGAATGGGATGTCACTCAAATTCATATGCGTGTGAAGGCAGATGAGCAAATACTTTTGGGAATATAGTGTATGTGGAACAGTCAGGTTAAGGCTAGCACAGCATGCGGTCACTCTCACATTAACATTTCTTCAATGAGATTACGTGGAAAGGCTGTATGATTAAAAGTGACTGACAGTTTTCATCTTTTATAGAGCCAAATGGTTGCAAAGTAACAAAAGGTGATTGTGCTTTAATTCACAATTATACCTGTGAAAATCACTTTAATATGCTCATGGCTCAGGACCAAATCTCTTTCAGATACTTTTGGCTGCAGGAAACAAAGCCACACCCAGGGTGGCTCCGTGGTTAGCACCATCACCTCACAGTAAGAAGGTTGCTTGTTTAAACCCTGGCCAGGGAATTTGCATCTTCTTTTTGTCTGCACAGGGTTCCTCTGGGTACTCCAGCTTCCTCCCACAGCCCAAAGTTAATTGGTGATTAAAGTGAAGAGGACAAAAGTACTGTACAGTATGAATGCATGGTTAAATGTGCCTTGTAGTCTAAAGTGCTTTGAGTCATCAGTAAGATTAGAAATGCAAATAAATTCTATAGAGAAACTGTCCTTTTCCTTAGGACTGTGATATAATCAATATATTGAGTGCTGATGCAAATGAACTCCATACTGTATATGCCTGTAAGCCATTACATGTCATGTTACTATGGGTTTTAAAATCTCACTGTAATAAAACAAGAACAAATCATTTTCATATTCAAGTTCATGACAACCTGTTCCCTTTAATCTGCACATTGAGCTCATTATTAGCCTTTTTATGTTGTACTTTTCCATGCACTTACTGAACACTGTAACTAATTATTCACAGTTCAAGCTGGGGAAAAAAAAAAAAAAAAAAGCAGCAAGTAAAGCTCTGCTGATTGGAGTCAGCTGTTCCAGTTAAAAGATGAGATTGAAAGTGTCAGCTGTAGAGGTGGCCCTGCCTATAAAGAACGGCACATGAATTCTGGTGACAAAGCGACAGTGTGCTCTTCTTATGAAAGATCGGTTGTCTCGATCAGACCTCTCACAGGATCTTTGAAGACGTGTTATATTTGCACAAAGCTGGGAAACAGCTACAAGATATTCCTGCAGGCATCAGTGTTCACTGAGCCATAGTCAGTTTCTACAACAGTAACAGAAAAAACGATTACAGTCATTTTTTTTCAACAAAAGATTCAACAACATCATGTTCTTGATTAAACCATGTTTTATTATTCCTAATATTAGATGTAGATACACAAGTCAACAAACATTATCTTCAATTTGTAATGAAAATGCTCCACAGCACACTGACATCGTGTGGAAGGGTCTGATATTACAGACAGGTACCTGAAAATGGACAGCAGTTATAATTTTTGCAATAAGTTGCATTAGTAACAGTAGTAGTAATAGTAACAACAGTAGCAATAATGATAATAATAGCAATTAATAATAGTAGTGGTATTAACAACTCTGAATTACAGAGAAAGGAACAGACATTCGTCAAACGTAATGAGAAATGAAGGGAGGAGGACAGGCTTATCAAATGCTGCAAGACAGACCACTGGATGAAAAAATACAAGCTCCCACTAGACAGCAAATGTCCTGCCTTCTTCTAAAAAAAAGGAAGCTCAAATTGTCACCAGTCTGTTTTCAACCATGTGTAATACTTAACAAGTAGTTTTTTTTCTTCATTAAGTACTCCATCGTTACAAATACTCTTAGAATCAAAACGTAACTCTTTGACATCAATAATACATACTTCTCATGTTCTGGTCAAAGCTCACCAGTAGCACAATGTTATTTTAAAAGGATGCCATTTGCAACATCAAATCACAGCCAGTTAAGGACATTTCCACAAGACTGGTTTGCCAGGGTCATTCTGCATTAAATATACAGGGCAGTATTGGTGTGTGTCTGTGTGAGTGTATGAGTGAGTGAGAGAGAGTGAGAGAGAGAGAGAGAGAGCGCTTGTCTACAGTATGTCAAGTATGAGAAATATTTTTGCTTCACATGACCAATTTGGCCAAACTGATTTGAATCATTCACATTCAAAATGAGCTGATAAGAAAATACACTGTGTGACCTTTGAACTTGAACTGCCTAACATCTACTGGATGCAGTTCGCTGTTCAGAGCAGTTGTCGCTAAAGCGGCTCATCCACTGGGGGGGGGGGGACTCCTCCATTCAAAGCTGTGCACAATGCCTGAAAACTCCATTGGCTCGCTTATGTATGCAATGACTTTATTCACCTGGATCCCTCGTTGTAGTTTAGACCGAAACTAACTGAGAGCTCTGTCATACATTCAGGAATGCAAAGACTCACAGTCAGAGACAAAGCAGGTTTGATAAGTTTGGACCACCTGCTGTTAACTGAAGCCAGTTCAATAACCTCAGAGTGGATGTTGAGACATTTCTCTCATTAGCAAATGTTCAGTTGGGATTTGAACATTTAAACAAACTATTTAAACTCCCTGTGTTGTGCTATCACAGCAATTTGTTGTGGCATTGCTATGAACCGACCACTCTTTCATGGATATACACATCCAGGCAATTCTCAAGTTACTTTCAATCTCAGTAAATTACAAATAGTTACTCGAAGCCTGCTTATATTATGGTAATCCATAAAATGCTTATCATCAAGTAGAGCGTTGCATTTTTGCTGTTATAAACAGCAAATTCCCGCTTGGCTGTAAGTGACTGACTCTATCAACCAATTGATATCAAGCCAGAATGTAAGGTTGTGCTGTCTACATTCACAATATACTATAAATGCCCTTTTTAATGTAAATGTAAAGTATGTGAGGAAACTAGCAAGCCTAACACCTATCTTATGTTTACATAATCTGGATTAGGTTGCCATTTGATTTATTTTCACTGCCAACTGATTATTACTTGCTCTCCAATAATGAAGTCCAGTCTATGAAATACATGGCATAGCCTGGACAACAAGAAAGTATAAACCTAGTTGAGGTCATACCACATATGCAAGAGTGCAAGGATCATCAAAGAGAGGTGAGGACTTTCTACATCTCTGCCACAACAAGCAGAGCCTTCTGTGGTTGCTGCTAATCATATTTTACCTGCATATATAATCCACTGACATACATTAGGTCATTGCCACAGGGCATTTTTTTTTTTTTAAACTTTCATATCTTTTTACTTATAAAACTTCCTTTATGATTGAATTATTTGGTGAGTTTGTAAAAACAAAAACAAAAACAAGGGGTTTAGTGTATTTGTAGTGGGTTCAAGTAAGGCTCAGGCTCATATCTCTGTGTTGTAAAGCACATAAAGCGCATTCCTCAGAGCCTATCCAATCTCACCTCCACACACCTCACTTCACCTGTAATGAGATCTGCCAGCCGTCCATCTGTCTCGCTCAGGTCCCTACAGTCTGCCGCAAAAAAAGTGTGCTTCAGCTTTTTATCTATACACACTGCCCCCATGCCTTCACACCAGTAGATGGAGAATGGAAATAGATATGAGAAAACTAAAAACAGAAATAATAACTGTCTCGAGGAACATCGTTATAATAATGTCAGCTTAAGATATTTTAAAACCGAAAGAAAACGCTTTATGAAATCATTCCAGTGATATTAATTTGTGTTTCTGCCTGTTTTTTGATTTTGAGTACCAAAAAGCAGCATCCATCTGGCAACGCTTAATCAGAAATAACAAACATGCAAAGTCCACAGCACCACAACTCTCACACACACACACACACACACACACACACGCACACACGCTAGAAAACTAATCTTCTCTGCTTTATACAGAAATAAGAAAAAGTTGAAAATCAAGCAGAAAAGATCACTCAAAAAGAAATAATCAAATACAGGCAAAATTAGAGATAAAATAAAAAATAAAACCACTTATTAAATATATATTATTTTTCCAATGAAAATTTTGATCACTTACTGCACACTGCTAAAATTTAATGAGCTTTATTTTCCTGTCAAAACACCTCATAAACTGTCATTCCTAAAAAAAAGAAAGAAAAAAAAAAGAAAAGAAAAAAAAAAGAACAAGAAAAAAAACAAAGAAAACAATTTAATACAAACAATGGCGAGCCCGACATTCTCCACAACTTTAACCAAATTTCTTTCCACAACATAAATCAAGATTATCTACTATCAAATTAGTCTTTGTCAAGCCAGCAATTGAAAAAGATAAATAGTAATAATAATAATACCAATAATAGTGATATTAATAACATCAATACCAAGAACAGAAGAAGAAATGTAAATGTGATCCGTCCCAAAAGAGAGCAGTTAAAATTAGGGAAATGAAACCAAAATGCAGCAGATTGGAAAACCATCTTTTTTTTTTTTTCAGGTTTTTTTTGTGTTTTTTTGAGAAACAGTATCACAACAGGGTTAGCTAATCAAGACTCACCGAAGAGCAAATACTCCTACTGAGGAAGACCCAGTTTGGTAGACTGGAACTGTACTGGGACTAACTCCCTGCTAATGCCAACCACACCTGGTCTGGACTCGGACTAATGAGCTCTGCTGGTCTCAAACTGGGTGAGGGCTCTGATTGTTGGGTGCAGCTAAAGTGAAACAGACTGGATGAACGATAAAATAAATGACAGATAAAACCAGCGAGGGAGAGAATAAGAGAACGAAAAAGGTTTTCTCAGCTACGTGACGCAGCTGCTGACAAATTCCTTGGGGTCTGCACAGAGAGCAGTGTGTTTGTATGACCTGTTTGTACTTTCCTTTCTGTTTGCCTCAGTTTATTGAAATTTTAACAAATTTAGTTCCCATCCACTTAACAAATGTTCTATTTCTTCTTGCCAAAAAAGCTGAACCTCTTCTCACGATCCTTCTCTTTCCCCTCCTTGTTGCGCATGGTAACGCCTCCAGCTTCACCTGAGCTCGGCGAGATGGGAGGCATCGTCATGGCACGGCTGAGGGCCCGTGGACCTACGGGCGAGTCTCCCGATTCTTTTGGAATGGAGCAAAGGATGGACTGAATCCAGGAGCTCATTTCCGCCTTTCAACAGAAAAAAAGAGATTGGTTACGTTTCACATTTAACTAAATGTGCACAAACCTAATTTGCATTTAAGTATCTGAGCATCATAAATCTGTGATGTGCATCTCACCTCATCCTTTGCTTGGAACAGGTACTCCTTCCCATCCCCTAACCTGCAGTAACAGGGTTGAAAAGGTAAACACTTACATTTCAAAGTCTAATACACATCACTGTTTCACCAGTCTTCCTGTTTCACTATGACCTTTAGTCATTACATCTAATAGAGGGATCGCTGTAATAGAATCTTTTTTAATATCACTCTTCTCACCTGAGCTTGAATACATTTTTCCTCTTCTTATAGTCATGGGCTACTTCACACACAGCCTCTGCCAAGCTGATGGGCACCTCTCCATGGTATGGAATACCATTGCTAGCACTCTTGCTGTCTTTATAGAAACCGAGACTTCCTTTTCTTAGGACACAATACACATTCTGCCAGGACCTGTGGGAACAAATGAACAGGATCAGGATTAAGAAGACATAAAACAGGAGTGAGACAAAAGGCTGAAGTTAGACAGTTCTACATACAAACTAAAACCATGTCACCATTTCTCTGCAATTCCTCTTATAATGCACGTGACCGACCCTTCTCACCTGCTAGCTGCCTTTTTGCTGTGAGACTCCATCTCCTGTTTCCGACAGAGCATCCCCTCCATGGCCTCCGGCTCTGACTCTGCTGCGCCTCTGCTCGGTAAAGTGGCAGACGGGTCGAGGCGAGAAGATGCCAGTCCGCTGTCTCGACCCGGTCCGTTCACCGACTCAGACTCCGAGCCCTGTGGTTGAAACCAGGACATGAATGGTGGTGAGGGGGTAGAAATGAACACGGCTGGATGGAAGCGGTGATTAGCAAAGCAGCCATTCACGAAAAGCCATGATGACGTCTGCTTTGACAGCACTGTATGATTACCTGAGATAACAGCATAGTGTGGGTTCAGGAGGGCTACATAATCACACAGCATACTGACGTTGCACAGACAAGATTATAGTCGCTCTTACGGGTAAAACATACAATTAAAATAACCAGACATACAGGAAACAGGTATGCTCCACTAAACGTGTTCTTAAAATTATTCAAAAATAATTTAAAACTGCCTCAGCCTCTTCAGCCAAATCAAAACTGTAAATGAATGAATATAACTATGAATGAATAACTCTACACGGACACAAAAACACACACTCAATTACAGTTCACATCTAAGACTTGAGATATGGAGATCCTAGAAATAGTGTAGGTGAAGTGTTGTGGCTCTAATGTAGCTTATCAATCTTAAAAAAACTATCCACACACTACAGGATTTCTTCTGAAGTTTTGTGACTAGTAGGAAGCAGAAGCTCAGGGTACCTCCACCAAAAGACTGACACTCAAAAGGCAGCTCGCACACATGGATAAAGACTAAAACAAGCTACATATAAATTAGCTTTGAACAGCTACATTTATCACCACATTTACTCTGGACTCCACATACAGTCACTCCTGTCCTGGTCAATATGAGCACATATATAAAAGCCGATTTGATCCATGAAAATAGTGTGTTCATGAATCTGCATCATGCCTTTAAACAGCAATGGGACTTGTTAATGATAGGTGTAGCTCATGAATAAATAAAGCAATGGCTGCATCTGTGGCAGAGAGCAATGGCTTCTCAGTGGAAGAAAAAAGGCATTGCAGTTGACCAGGAGCTGAGCGGAGGCTGTGATGGGGACGGGGGGGGGGGGGGGGGGGGGGGGGGGGGGGGGGTAGCTACAAAGCTGACCATGGCTTGGTACTCACACGCTCCTGCTGCTTTGGCTTACACACACGTTTAGGCTCTGATTTCTTTCCCACTGACAACGATAGCGATAATGACTGCTGACAAAAACGTAATAAGAAATTGTTAAGACGTCTGTGGCAAAAAGGTGAATGTCAGGATATGGCTTGCACTTGTAGAACTTCAGAGACAGAAATGGCTCTTTTCCATTTAGTGATCTGTAGTATCAGTCGATCAGAGGTTTACAACAGTGCTGTCCACAAGCAGTCATCCATCACCTCTAACACATGAAGTCACTGGGTACTTATTCTCATCTGCCAGTGAAGAGAATCACTCGTGTAACATGTATGAATTCAAAATTTAAAACAGTTTTCTTTCCAGAATCCAAAACAAAGCGTGCCTCTATATTATCAATATATTTGTCAAGCAAAGGTCAACTACTTCCTAATGTAAATTAATTACTAATATACAGCTTGGATTTGTTCTTCATAAATTAGGCCAAAGTGTCTGAGTGGATATGAATTTTAATGACCTATTTTATAATATGGGAAATCAAGGAAAACAATGTGGTGGGCTGCATGTTAATGTATGCTGGAAACTTGGTAGAATTAATGAAACCCTTGCAGCATGTGGGGATCCAAAACGTATCTTACCTGAGATGTGTCATTGTCGCTGTGTACTCCGTTCACTGACACTGACTGATTGAGTGTGGTCTGGTCCAGACTGGTTCTATGTTTAAGAGGAAAAGAAAGCATGCTCATTTTATTCTTTTAGTTTGTTTTTGTTTTACACTGTTCTGCTCTACCATAACTACTCTTTGGTGTACCTGGCTGCAGAATCGTGTGCTTGACTTTCTGCCTCAGACTGCGGCACTTCTTCTGCTGGTGGTGGAGTAGGCGGTCGCCGTGCTCTCTCCTCTTCCTCTCGCCTCCTCTGAATCTCATGCTCCTCAAGCTAAACAATGGAAAACCATTAGCCATTGCTCAATGTAATCCCCAATGAGTGAAGCTTTTATTGCCCAAATTACAGATGATGCAAGATGTACTAATATCCTATGCATCTACCAGTGTACTCCAGAACAAACCAAACCCCTCTACTTACTGTAGTGAGTTTCTCCAGCTGAACGAAGCGCTCTTCCCAAGCTGCGGCAAGTTTCTCAAAGGCCTCATGGCGTTTAATTAGACTCTCTACCTCATCCACATTTGCGCCCAATTCTGCCGCTCGAACCAGTGGTTCTTGCCCTGCCAGCCAAGACTCTGCCACATAAGCATCACGTCCAAACTGCAACACCTCCAGCACTGAGATGAAGGCAACCAAAGGCCACAATATAGAGAGAAAAACAAAGCAAAAGAGAGCGGATGAGAAAAAAATGAAATGTAATTCACTGTATGATGCAGTCCCCACAGTGTATCGACAGTTGCGCTGTGTCTCTGCATTGCATTGGCCTTTAAACCTGAGATACCGGTGTACATTTTATCTACCATCTCTAACCTGTAGCAACATGCCTACAAGAATGTGCACTTTCATCATGGCTCTGTTAGATTAAATGTACCCGTACCCATACACACTCCAAAAATGCTAAGCCATACCAATTTGCAAGTGGTCCATCTTGTCTTGCCATTTTTTGTTGATCTTGTCTCTCTTTTCCTGGAGTTGAGCCAGTTTTTCTCGGATCTGTAAATCAAGAAAGGTTCAGTGAATTTCTGTTCTCAAGTCAACATTTTCTGTACAATGTACTGCTCTGTCTGAAGATAACAGTAAATGGGACCTGTTGTAAAATACCTCATCAGATGCATAGTGGTTTTTGTTGATCAGAGTATTTCCCATCTCAATACAAGCAGTGAAGCTGTCTGTTCTGGCCTCAATCTCTGATTTGATGTCTTGATGATTTGCAATTACCAACCCTGCAGAAGATACATCCCTGGAAAAAACAGGAGACAGAGATTACATATGAATAAATATGTCATTGTTCTGGTGTTTTTTTTTTGTTTTTTTTTTACAGTAACTGGAAAATTAAGCAGAAAATGACATTAACCTGGGGCTGTCATGTGCATCAATCTGCAAGTTGACCCCATCCATCCAGAGCATGAGGTCTCGCACCATGTTGAAAAAGCGGAATTTCTCCACGGTGTCCAGCAGGAGGAGCCTGCGGGCCTCGCCAGCCTCAAGCAGACCCTCCCAGGCAGAAGTCACAGCATGTTCACTTCTGTGAATGTCATCAGCTTTCTCACCAGCATAGGCCTTCTGCAGACGTGCTGCATCATCCTGCACCTGATTCACCTAGGAATTCAAAGGGGAAGAGTGATGTTTGGTGTTGTATTCATAAATTCGTTTGGCATCTAAAATGAAATTGCTTTATCAAGTGATAACGGACCTGTCCACTGAGGGCCTGGATGTCATGTTCAAGAGCAGTGTGCTGTCTGTGTAGATGTTGGACAGTGTTCAGGTCACGGCCAAGCTCAGAAGGCAGCGTTTCCCTCTTCTCCTTAACACGCCCAAGCACCTCCATGGCATCTTGATGGAAGCGGTGTAGCTCATAGGAAGCTGCCAACATTTGTGTGCGTGTGTCAATCAGCTCCAGCAAATCAGCCCAGGCCTCGTTTAAACCGTCCTTCCATTCAGCAACACTGGCGTTCTCAGGATGACCCGACTCAATCAGGTCATCTGCCAGCCCATTTACACCATCTACACGCTCTTGGCCGATAGTGCTGGTGTCACGAGCAAACTCCCGGAACTTGTCCCTCAGCATCTGTAGAAAGAAAAATCAGGGCAAAAGGGAACAACATAATTAATTCAGCTACATTTCCCTGAGCTTCCATGTCTCCAAAGCATGCTACTGAGAAAAAGAAAAAAAAAAAAGCTCACTGTGACATGTTCATAGTCCTGTCCTAGTTCATGGGAGCCAGCAACAACCTCCCTCTCAGCAATCCACTGTTCCAGGTCATCCACCTCTCTCTTCAGCTGGGTCAGCCGCAGTCTCTCCTGAAGCCGTCCACGACGCTCCTCAGCAAGGTCCTTCAGGCCTGCGTACAGCTTGTCTACTTGGGCTTGTCGTAAGGTGATTCTTTCACTGTTTAATTGAAAATGAGAGACGTTTGGTTATGGGTGTCCATCTCTATTCATTACAAGATTGAGTACCACAGCTGAAAATGTTCAAAACTCCTTGTGCCCTCACCTCTCTGGGTGTTCATTGTTGACCATGAGACGACTGCTGTTGGCCAGTTGGTGGATGGTTTGGGCGTAGTCTTCAAGTGCCTGCTCAAGGATCTGGTGCTTCTTGACCATCACTAAAGCATTTTGCTCATCCTGGGAGAAAAACAGAAAATTACTAAATTTCTCAAAACACAAGTTTGAGGGAAAAAAAAACTGCATTAAAAGCAATTTAATGTCTCACTTTACCCCGGCTTACCTTGGCCTTTTCTTCTGACATCATGTGGAGCTCCTGCTCTCCCATCCAGGCCTCCGCCTCTGCTGCATCAGCATAGAACTGCTGGGCACGGTTGGCCTCTATTAGACGGGCATGACGTTTGTCTGTCTCGGCAATGAGTTGGTCCCAAAGGTCCTTCAGTTCAATAAGGCGATCTTCTAGAACAGACTGTCTTTCGCCATCCACCTGGCTCTGAGTCTTGCCTCGTCTATGGATGTCATCAATGCGAGGCTGATGGCCTTGGATCTCCTTTTGCAAAGTCTGATTCACAACGAGACACAACGCTCAATTTTCTTGGTGGGTTAGCAACTTCTGCTCTTCAGAACCTCTCCATACTCAGTGAAAGTGTTTGTTTAAAGTATTTAGACTCTTGCAAGTAAAAGTTCATGAATACCCAGATTATGGCCTTGATTACCCATAAAATGATGTTTTATCTCCATGATGGCTGTTACTGTGTTCAATAAAGACATAAAAAGTACAACTTCTCATGTGTTATAAGTTTAGTCAGATTGTGCTTGTCTATACCTGTCACTTTTATGAGTAATCAATGCCAAAAAAAAAAAAAAAAACTATCCTCCTTAAGTTACTTACAATGCAACAACTAATAATAATAATAATAATAATAAATTGTAACTTGGTCACTTTATATGGAAAAAGCTGTGACTGCACCTGGTTCTTCTTGATTAGCAGCTGTACAGTGGGCAGGTCTTTTCCATGATCTGTGGAGGTTGCTATGGGCATCCTTTCTTTCACCCACAGCTGAGAGAAAAAAAAAAACATCAGGAAAAAACAGGATATTTTATTTGAGATAGTCAGAAAATGTTTATCCCATTGATGGAATCAATGAGGTAATCCCACTCACAATTTCATCCTCCAGGTCTCTGTTGAACTGATGTGCTTCTTTGGAGGCGAGCAACTGCTGCCTTCTAAGTTTGAGAGGCTCCTGAAGGCCGGCGAAGTTGTCAGTGACACGCCTTTGCTGACCATCTATCTCAGTCAGTCCAGCATCTTCCTGGGACAGAGCCAGAGCCTGAGACTTCAGGGCATGCACCTCCTTCTCTCTGACCTCCATTTGATGCTCCAACATCTACACAGAGACAGTACACACATTAAAGACACAAAGGTATAACATTTACTTCTGCTAAGCAAACATGGCTACTTCCACTACATTCAGTTAGCAAGGCTGGAATCTAAATATATATGCGATATTAATCCCCAGAAGAAACGCTATCTAAAACATGTTTAAAATCTCTCTCTAAAGTGAGGTTTTTCAGCCCTTTTGAAACTTGTTTATAAGACTAAATTTGATAATTTGATGACACTGCTTTACTTGCACCGTGCAGTATACCTGGTGCTTCTTGAGGAGGATGTTCACGCTGGTCAGATCTTTTCCATAGTCATCACTATGCAGCTGACTCTTAAGGTTTTTCAACCAGACATCCAGGGCGGAGCAGCTTTGTGTGAAGAGCTCTGCTCTGTTAGCATCAAATAAGCACTGAGCCTTGGTGCGGGTTGTGCCCTCCAGCTCCTCCCACTGACGCTGCAGGTCCTCCAGGGTCTGCTGGACAACAGGTTTCAGCTCAGGCTTCTCAGCAACCAGTGCCTGGCCCTCCTGTAAGAGATGAGACACAATTCAAGCTTGAACTTCATTAATCTGCTTTTTTCTCAAAGTCAGTGCTTTTTTTCCAGGTTCCCTAATGTAAAGGCAAATAAATGAATGAAATGAAATCTAGCTTCAAAATGGCTCTCTATGAATGTTATCATTATGTATTTACTGATTAAAATGGCCACACCTTATCAATTTTGTCTAGCCAGTCTTTGTTGGAGGCCAGCTCTGCCATGAAGGCCTGATGTTTCTGCCACTTGCTGTGAAGATTTCTGGCCTCATCATAAGACATGTCCTGAGCTGTCAGCATCTTCTCATTGATCCATAAAGTGAGCTACAAAAAAAAGAGAATAGCATTTTAAAATGATTCATTTTTATGTAAGTTTGTAATTACATTATTATGACCAAAAAACCCATTTCTGTTCACAATACAAGTTAACTTTTCAATATTTGTCCCTTGCCCATCATTATTCATTTATTTATATTTTAATTGGACTAAGACATATTTTTACCTCCTGTCCATCTTGGAGGAAGTGCTGAAGTTCACGGTTATCCTTAAGTTTGGCCAGCAGTTCATTTGCAGCCTCTTTATTCTTAAGATGTCTGGAGAAAATAAACAAGAAATGTTTAGCATTCAAACATCTAATTAAAAAAAAAGTACATCATATCAGTTTTTCTTTCTTCTTTTATTCTAACCTTTCCTGGATTGAATCAACTTTTTCCTGGATCTTATCAGAGTTCGCATTAGAGTCATTAATGAGGCGCCTTCCAGCTTCCACCACACCAGTTATCTTCTCTTCACTGGCCTCTGTGGTGGTGAGGAAATCCTCATGCTTCTTGATGGCTTCCTCTGCTGCCTGAAGACTGGTGGGCATCTCTGTGTGGGACAGCACGTACTCCTACAAAGAGACGGAGAGAGAATGAATGTTAAACACCGCTTCAGACGCAGTGCTTATTTGCAATGATCTAATTCCAATGATTTGGGTTTTAGTGGATTTATTTATTCATACAACAGAGTAAGAATAAGACATTTAAAAACGTGCAGAAATTTTCTTTACCAATAAAATATCAGATCTTTTTTTCCTCAGAAACTCTCAGTTAATTGCTTTGAGCCAATAAGGCAAAAAGTTATTTCAGTAAACCCATAGGTGTTTGGCAAAGGCTTCATTCCTACAGTGTATTTCCCTAACCTGGCTGTTGAGGAAGGCCTCCGCCTGCTTTGCATCCCTCAGGAAAGTCTGGAAGTCGAAGGCTTGGGCCAAAAGGCTGTGGCGATTCTCCCACATGCGACGCAACTCATGCCAGCCAGTGTCTAATGCCTGGAGCCTCTGGGCCAGAAACATGTGCTGGGCATCTGTCTGACCTTGGGTCACCTCCTCACCAACCGCGCGCATCTTTTCATAGTCCTCCTTATAGTTATCCACCTCGTTCTTGATGCTCTCATGCTGGGCTAGCAAACTCTCAGCCTCAGGCAGAGAAGTGGGAATGTCCTCTGAGGCCACAGCTGTCTGAGTGCGGGACAGCCAGGACTGGAAGTCATCCAGATCCCTAAGGAAACCCTGTAACTTGCTAGCTTCCCCCAGTGACTCTTCCCGCCGCTTCATGGTAGCATTCAATTCCTCCCACACCTCTTGAATTTCTGCCAAGCGTCCTTGGATCTCACCAGCCTGATCTGGATGCTCCTTGGCCAACTTTTCTGCCTCATTTCTCAAGTCATCCAATTTTCCCTGAAAAGATAGAAAAAAAAACTGTATGAACTATAACAAAATACCTCATCATGAAACCCCAAATAATACCATTTTTATTTTGCCTTGTTTCATTTGTGTTCTGTTCCCATCTTTCACCCATTATAACTACACCTCCCATACCTGGATAGCCTCAAGGTCCCTCTCCATGCCAGTGAGTTTGCGTTGTAGTGCCATCACTCCAGCCAAGTCATTGCCAAGACTCTGAGTAGATTCAATGACTTTGGTCTTTTCCTTCATCCAACTCTGGATCTCATTACACTCGAGGTGGTAATTCTGGATGTTGAGGGCCGACTCGAGAGCCTGTTTCTTTTGCCCAGCCAGTTGTTGAAACTCCTTCCATCTAGACACAACAGTACATAAGGCTTAAAATGCTAACCACAGAGCCTGTAGAATAATATACATTCCTGTGTAGGAAGCGGGTTATAAGTCATAAATGTAGCTGACCTGTTGTTTAGTTGGTCTGTTGTCTTGTGGATTTGGTCTTTGTTACAGTTGTCTGAGCTCAGCAGCTGCTCAGCCACCTGGTCCACATCAGTGACACGAGCACCTAGGTTGTTCATCTCAGGTTCCAGTGTCTCAAATCTATATGCATAAATAAAACACAGCTATTAATTCGCTCATTCTAAAAAGTCTACCAAGTCTTATCTAATGTAGACACTTACATACATTATAGTGGATTTAACACTAAGTTTATACTTTTAAGATTAGAGCTTAGATTAGAATAATGTAATTGTTCTTGGTGAGTGCTGTCAGAATTTTCATCTTTATATTTCTTAACATTAATTCAAGTGTTAGATTACACAAATGTAATAGTTTTATTGATTTCTTGTTTGTCATTTCACAACTGTACGTTTCAGCTTCAGTCTTTCAAACATGAAAAGGTTTTGAAGAAGAAGAATTCATCTGTCATCATGTTTTAGCATTCTTCCCTCTCCTCACCTTTGCTGTACAACCTCCAAGTCTTCCAGTTTTGTAGGGATCTCCATGCCATGCAACCACTGCTCCTTTTCCTCCACCCAGAGCTGACAAGCACCAGCTTCACTGAACATGCGATAGAGGGCCAAGGCACCTTCCAGAGCCTGCCGTCGAGCTGCTGACAGGGACTCCAGTTCTTGATAGCTTTGCTCAATAGCAGGCAGACGACCATCCACCTACAGTCAGCAATAAACAGTAATTTAGTACTGCAAAGAGCATACCGTCATGGAAAAAGTATGAAAAACAAAGCTCCCATACTTGAGGGTAATGTATGTAGGCCTGTGGCAGTGCTTGAGCCTGTTCGTGCAGGGAGTCGATAAGGGGGTGGTGACTCTGGATCTCCTCTTCTATCTCCCTCTGCTTACGAGCTAGAGTTTGAGTAGAGAACTCATCATGGCCCACGTCCTGACTGGACACCTGTCTAAGTGTCTCCATGATCCATGCTTCCATGTCATTGGCATCTGTTTGAAACTGGTGCAGGGCCACTGCTTCCTTAAGGCTCTGCTCTCTTTGCTTAGTTGTCTGAGAAACATCACGTACAAGAAAATTACGAGCAGAAAAGGAATATTTGTAGTAAGTAGCTTTATACTGTACATTTAACAATAAGAATCATGATGAACATTTACCTCCTCCAGATGGGTCCACTGTGCACGGATGTCTTGAATTCTCTCAGTGACTTCTGGAGCTCCAAAGTGTCCCTCTTTAACCAAATCTTCTCCAGCAGCAATGCTGTTACTCAGGGGGCCATAGCGGGCTGCCATTTCATCCCTGAAAGCCTCATGTTTACTGAGTAGGTGAAGGGCAGAAGAAAGGTCACGGCCACAGTCTCCACTAGCCAGGATCTGTTCCTGCTCTCTGATCCAGGCTGCCTCCTCTCCGAGATCCCACAGGAACTGCCACAGACGCCGTGAGTCCTCTAGGCGCTCTCTGCGTTTCACAGCAAGCTGACCAAGCTCTTCATAGGCTTGACCCAGCAGCTCAACCTTCTCACTAACTAGTCCAGGCTCGCAAGGTTTATAGGCTTGTGATTAGAAAAGGCAGGAACACACAGAATTTAGATACTGTGCATAAAATGGTCAGACTAAAATGCATGTTCTGTACAGAAAATGTGTAAGACCATGTCTGAAGACTTACCCTGCTCATAGGATGTGAAGCGCTTTGCAGCTCCCTGCACTCCCTTGATCCTCTCTGCCTGGGCAGAAATGTCAGCCTCTACCAGAGTGTGTTTTTGCAGTAGATCTAACACATCATGCAAATGTTTTCCACTGTCCTGCGACTGCAGGCGACCCTGAAACAAACAGAAAGCACAATCCAGTTGAATATTTATCTATTTTATCTTGTGAAAACTTACATTTAACAAAAGCTCTAAACTCCTGATAAAGGTGAACTGGGTTATAAATAATTGATAAGCTATCGTTTGCAACTTGTAACATACTAAACTACGAAGAAGAGAAGAAAAAAACAATTTAAAAAAATCAATAATAATGAGTATTTTTCAACAATTTTGACAAGCCTTAATCGCACACCTTGCCACCACCTAAAACCCATTTTTAAATTAAAAAAACAAAACAAAACTGTGATACAATATGTGAAGTCACTGAGTACTGAGTAAAGTTTAAATTAACCAAAGTGAAGCTGTGGGAGATTCCATATAAACACATCACTCAGAGCTATACACAAGACAAGTAGGGGTACAGAGTGTATGCCAGCAACCTCCACATCCAGGTAGCTGAGATTTTATACTGCCTTATCACCCCACTCTCCTGGTCCGCATCATTCATAATACCCTTATAGGGTCAGATTACCCCAAAATTATATTTACATATATTACCTCAGGCCCTCAGTGACATTTATCCATCTAAAATCCACAAAACCTGTTGTGAGTTGTTTCATGTAAAAGTAGTATTTTCTATTTTACCAACCATAATCACTCTGGCAATCAGGAAACACCAGCATCTACACTGGCCAGTCAAAATGAATTCATGTCAATAATGTCACCACTAGGGTTTAATATTTTTCCCGAAAATGACATGAATCAAATCCCGGGAAATGACGAGCCATTTCCCGGGAATCCCGGGAAAAAGTTTATTTATTTTTTTATTTTAATCAGGCCTTCTGTAGCCTGTGTCGGCCTTAACCTATTGTGATATTGTAGAGGTAGCTTTCCAGCTATGTCCTGTTATGCCCAGTAGGGGGCAACGTCGGCTTGATTAACGCAATAAAACCTACATCTCGACATTGGAGTGCTCGAGCTATGCGGTGTTGTATCGTTCCTCAACACTCCCTTAACAAATATAATTCGAATATTCCTGCATTGTACATGGAATTATACCAAGATATTTTACAACTGCTGGTGCAAAACAATACGGTTCATCTCCACAGCATTGATAAAGGCTCAGCCACGCTGTCGTGGCGACATCTGTTACGCTATATCTCCACCAGTGGAACGCTGTAATAGTCATTGAAAAGTTAACTACCGTACTTCACTATAATATGGCATAACACAGGGCCTTGAGTAATGCACTACGACTTGGTCATTGCCATTCTGGCAACAGCAAATTTATAACACCGTGTCTGAGGGTTAAAGTAGGTTCGCTGTGAATCGTCTATTGAAAAACTGGCCAATCCTTATAGCCTAAAAAATATACATTTTACTCAACTCCATTTTAAAAGCGAAATATGTTAAAGCAATCTATTTCATGATAATTTCTTCACACGTTAGGCCCGTATCCTAATTCATGGTTGTTAGTAAGCGGCTGCAAACGAGGAAAAGAAACACTCGAAGTTAAACAGATATTTCTTTATTGTTCAGGGCAGGCATATTTTATAGGCTATATAATGCAATATAACAATATATAATATAAAATTATATAATACAAAATACCTTAGGGTAAACACATTGCCTACGATTTCAACAAATTAAAGAGGAAAAAAGTACAACTGTGTAATACCTCTATTAAAACGCTTGAGATGAAGCTGAAGCCTTAAACGGAGGCTGAACGTGCCTGAAATGAAGAGTAATGCTTTTCGCATTAAACGAACCCTTCTCTCAATATTTCCATAAATTTAACATTCTGAAGCTTTCTTTTCTTTCTGAAAGTCAAATCAACGCGCGCGACTTTTTTCCCGGTTTCCCGTCTAACGTTTCCCGGGAAACGGGAAATGGTTCTGATCGCATTTCCCGGGAATCCCGGATCCCGGGATTAAACCCTAGTCACCACGTTTAACCACAGAAGAAAGGCGCGCACTTCCAGTGACTAGAGTCTACCTCAGTCGACCTTTTTAAAGCCAACAAAGACAGCTAACACCAATCAGGCTAGGCCCGCACAAAGCTAATTACTGCTGTAAAGTGCCGACACTAAAGCTGCCAGGGACATACGTGAACAACAATTATGTTAATTGAGGATTAGGAAACTAATTTTTGCTAATTAAAAGCTCAACCAACAGAATGCAGGAACCAAAGCAGTGATTCAACAAAAAAAAATTAGGATTTATAAGCACAGGTATAGTTGTGTAAACACGTGTTTCTTTGTGCCAATTTTACCTTCTCATCTCCCATCCAGTCCATGATGTAACGCATCTCCTGAAACAGCCTCTGTAGGTCACGGTGGGCATTCAGACGCTCTCTGCGTGCAGCCAGAAGCTCTTTTAGGTATTCCCAGAGTCGAAGCACATTATCCCTTCGTGCGAGTATGCGTCGCACATCGTGATATCCCTCTGCCTCAAGCTCTTTGGCAACAGCCTCCACAGCAGCCACACGTTCCCAGTATGCCCCAATGTCTGTCTCAATTGCCTCGTGTTTACGGGTGGCAGCTTCCACTGCTCCCAGGTCAGTTCCAAAGTTATCCTAATAGGAAAAAAAAAAAAAATGCCAATGATTGTAAATCTATTTACAGCATTCAAAATCAGTTATTTAAATGCACGTGGAGCTTCACTTGTCTGCGCGCCCCCCCCCCCCATGAGTTAAATTTTATCTACCTGAGACACCAGTCTCTGGTTCTCGCTCAGCCATGTCTCCCGCATAGCGGCTTTCCGGTCAAAACGAGCAGCAAGCATCTCCAGTTTCTCCTGACGAATCAACTCATTCCTCAGTGCCAGCTCACGTTCATGCTCTGCCTTTTCCAGTCGCTCCCATGCCTGCCATGCAAATGAAACACAGGAAGCTTGTATCATCTGGGATCTAGGAAACTAACATCGGGTTGCCAGTTTTGTGTGATGATGATATTTCTGTAGTCCAACAAAACCTTAAAGGAAGCATGAATTTTTCCCTAAAATCATACAACCTGCTTATTTAACATGCTTTTTGGATCACATTATGAAACACGGTTTTCACATTCGTAGATGGAAGGCTAGAGTAACCCATACCTTATTGATGTCAGAAATGAGTTTTCCCTCTCTTGGCATGTAGACTTTCTGATTGTTTGCTCTCATCTTGCTTTGGATAGTAAAGAGAAGAACCTCCAAGTTTCCTTTCTCTGTAAATCTGAGGAGACAAACAACACTGCTAGTTAACATACTGCAAAGCTTCACCATTTTGGATCATAAATGATAACAAGCACTGACTCATACACTTAACCCAGCTGACACTCACTTAGGAGGTTTCTCCACAGTCCTGTAGGAGTTAAAAGCTTGGAGCTGGTTCTGTACAGCACTCAGGGAGTTAGCTAGCTGCCGATCATTGAGTGTCACTATGGTCTGCTCAATCCACTGCAGCAGCTCAGAGGCCAGGGTCTCATACTTCTCTATCAGCTGGTCGGCCTCAATAGCATAGTCAAGCACCTGCAATCAAGAGAAATTTATGAATTGAACTGGGGGCATAAACTCAGTGTACCTGTAACCACAGATCTACTCAGATAAATGCACACAAATACACACAGAACCAACCTTTCCAATTCGTTTGCCCTCCACTGCCAGGGCTTTCATCTTAGAGAAGTAATGATAGTAAGTTGCCACATAGGTAATTATGGACTTCTCATCAGGCTGATCCACATTAACATCTTTAAAAAAAAAAAAAAAAAAAAAAGAACAAAATTAATATGGTTTATATGACTATTTATATGCTTAAGTTTGGCTCTCAAAATAATCTGAATAAAGAGTGTGAAATTGTTTATATTTTTAAACATGCTTT
This sequence comes from Archocentrus centrarchus, assembly GCF_007364275.1. NCBI lineage: Eukaryota > Metazoa > Chordata > Actinopteri > Cichliformes > Cichlidae > Archocentrus > Archocentrus centrarchus. The sequence goes on from NC_044359.1 coordinate 20,430,362, forward strand.
TTGTTATGTCAGTGTAACTGACTTGCGATGCAGTGTTGTCTAATCTATAATTAATTGCAGTAATCCTCTATAGCCAAACTCTCGCCAATCTGTTTCAGGCAACAGCTTAGTGCCTTAGCGGATAGATCAGGCCATCAATGTGACTTACAAGAGTGCTTTTGTTTTTGTTGAGGCTTTATCCACTCACCTTCTGGATCCAGCAGCTTGGTAAGCCCCAGTTCCTTCTCAGCCACATTGAAAGCATTTTGGAGATTGTAGTGAGCATTGGACCTCTTCAGGTTGTCAAACTCAATCAGGTCGGGTCTGCAGAGGATTGGAAACAATTGCAACTTCAATAAGAACAGACTACAGAAGAGAGAACAGGGCAGGCAAATAAAAATATTGGGCTGACTTATTGTATCTTCTTGTGGTAGAGAAGAAAATATTTTCAATCCACTTTGTTAAAAGACCAGGGTGCATAAAATATTCCTCTAGAACTGGATGAAGTCATCTGCATGCAAAAAGGCCTATGGATAAGAACCGCACCTGCCAATTACTGCTTATTCTTTGCTGAATGATGCTTTCATTTTAAGGTTACTTAGGTAGTAGAAAATTATGAAATTGGCTTGGGTGATTATATTTTATTAAAACTCATAACATGAATGCATTCACAAAAAAGAGAATGAAGAGAAAAAGGCCCATTGTTCCTTGCACGATGATGTAAATGGCTGACAACTATCCCATGGCTCACTAGCTCCTGTGAAAGCAACGCTGGCTTTCATGTATCGAGTAGCACCTTCATAGCATGCAGTCATTGTGATGAACAATACATTCTGCTCTGTTTGAGTCATGTGTGTTTAGGCTACACCTTTGGATGTTGGTTTACAGCTTCATTTAAACGTTAGCTTTTCATGGTAGAGCTACCAGCAGAGTGTACAACTGAGATGTCAAGCATGGCTCTTCACAGATAATAAGTGGGTTATCATTTCTGTGATCTAGGTCATCTTACTCCCTTTTTATTTTCATCCTTTCAGCCATACTGCAGACTGAAAAAATGGGAGGAGCAAGTGCAGACCTAAATAGAAAAGGGGATAAAAACACCCCAGAGATGGGAAATGTTACTGCGACAGGTGCTCGTCATTAGGAGAAGAATGAGAAACATTCAAATACAAGACTCTCTTTTGATTCGGAGGATGACTAAGTGATCTAAAAACCTCACATGTAAGAAACAAAAACTGCAGTTAGATTAAAAAAGTAAAAGCCAAAAAACAGCCACTTTTACTGTAGCTGGTATTGGTGACATGAAATACACGAAGAAGTCAATGACCTGTGTTTGTGCACGATGGCATTGAACGCTAGACCATCTCTCCAACTGGTAGTGAAGTTGTGGATGTTGACATTTGGATATCTGAAAAGGGCAGATAAGAAATCATTAACCATTAGCTCAACAAAGAAAGATTCTCTCTGAGGCCACAACATGAACATAAACTGTAAAGCACAGTATAACAAGAACAAATTAGCAGTATTTATCCCCTGTGATTAAGCCCCCCCCCTACTTCTTTTACTGCTCCTTTCTTACCCAGCAGTTTTCATTTGGCACCAAAGCAGCAGGGCGTCTTTAGCTGATTTCTTCTCCTTGTTGTCCTCTGTTTCCACACTGATGTCTTGAATCTATCAGTATGTTATACATACAGTCAGGGTGGAGTTCACAGAATTTTACACAAATCCTAGGCTATTTGACCTTCAAATATTATTGCTGCAGTGCATTGCATAATATTTAAGGAAGGCCAGTAACAACAGTAAGCTCACAACTAAAATAATGACATGAATAATTACCCTGTAAAATCGCAGCAGCATTAACTACTATTAATTTAATTTCATATGAGTTTGCCTGGAGAAGGCTACGTGCAGAGACCTGACATACCAAAGCCCAACTTACCCTTTCAAATAAGCTGAGCAACATGGTGAGAAGGGAAATCAGTAAAGTTCATCACAGTATATATTACCTGGAAGCGAAGGATGATGGTCCAGATGAGACCCAGGGTGAGACGGTGATTCCCATCCACAATGTCATGTGAGCCCATATTTTCAAGATGGACTTTTTGCTCCTTAAGAAATTGCAGGGCTTTATCAACATTCTCAAGGCAGTGGATGCGCATGCGGCCCTTAGTTGGTTTTGGCTATAAGAAGCAGCAGAAAAAATAAAGTTGACATAGGCTGACATTGTTGAAGAGGAAAGGGTGTGGCAGGAAGCTTAAAAAGACAAAAACAAGTAGAAGCAGAAGAAGTAAATCACATTAAAAAAAAAACAAGAAATGAAGCATATGATCTCCCCTTCCTCCTAACTTGTGAGGGTCATGCTGAGGGTATGGGTCAGGGTGAGGACATAAAGGGATAGTTCCCCTGTGATACTAACCAGCTGTTCTCCTGAGAGCACTTCCAAAAGGCGGATTAGCATGCGACCATCCCGCAGGTCAGTGTACAAGTCACCAATGCGACAGGTTACTCGGCCTAAGTGAGAGTTTACCCATTTGGTGAAGGTCTTCTTCTGTACTGCTTCACGCTCATCTGCATAGGAGAAAGGAGAAAAAAAAAAAAAAAAAAAAAAGAGAGAGGGGGGATTAAAGCTGCTACACATTATAACAGCATCAAACTTGACTCTACAGATTGAGACGGCACCGTCATTGGTGTCATTACTCTCTACAAAATCCATATTTACAATTTTGCTCCAAACACCAAATGTCGACAGTTTTGATCACATTTGAGCTCAGACAGGGGACAGTAAATCATAAGCACTTAAGCCCTGGTCGTGTGCAGTTCATTTCACAGACAAGCTATGCCGTTAAGTCTTTAGAATCACTATAGTGACAGCTTAGTGAGAGGTGCTCCCGCCTAAACCACAGTTTACTGATAGCTCTGCTAATGTGTACATTGCTAATTACTCTAAAGATGTCAGTTTGGAAACATGACCGTGCAAAATTGCACATGAAGGCAACTGAGTTTAGTGAACAGTTTTATTGTTACTTTATAGGAGCAGGGGTTAAAAAAAAAGGAATCGCAATAAATTAAGCTCTAACAGCAGCTGAGACATATGGACCAGGGGAGTAAGAAGCTAATCCTGCTCCACCACCTAACAAGGTGACCTCATTTCTAGGACACAAGGTCTCCCTGCCTTTTCAAGACACAATTCTAGCACTGTACTTACACTGCACCTAACGCAAGCCCTAGAACAACTTAAAATTAGATAAAAATAGATCTAAAGGGCAACTTGGATCTAATGAGTTAAACAAAACACAGAGATACTTGATACTACAGAGCAGCATGATATTTAAAAAAAAAAAAAAAAAAAAAACAGCAGCGTTGAGAATGTATTGTTTTTAAAATATTTCTAACAGCAAAGTCTTCATACTGCACTATGTAAGGCTGTACTTTAAAAAGGTGTTCACCACATGTATTTCCATATTATTGATGCTTGTCTTCTTTGCGAAACATACATCATAAGGAACTTGGTGTAACAATGTCAAGCAATCAAAGACAAAACTCAGTTCTTAACACATGGACCAAATCCAGAGAAAAGGTAGAAATGCAATCAATGTGAAAGTATTCACTAATTTTCTTGCATGGTCAAGAAACTCTCCTGTCCAATCTTTGGTACCTCTCTGTATTCAGGTCAACCAATTTGTTTATAATTTAAAAGTGCATTTATAAAACTTCTCAAAGGTTGCATTCTGCAAGCTTGCATTTGCTACTGTTTAAGAGCGCTGTTTGTTTAAAAGACTGTATTTATTTGACCGTATTGGTTGAATTTGCATTTTAAAACATGAACACCTGTTCACTTGTCAAAACTCCTAATGCGGGTAAAGCTTGACAATGCAAAATATTTTATTACTCAAATGCAACATTATGCAAAGCTGAGACTTCCAACCCAAAGACCTGGTCAAATATCTAGGCTGTTCATGCAGCAGTAAGACTCAAAGTCAACAAGCTCACAACAGTCACATTAAAAGTGTTCTGTGAGATTAAATCAGAGGTCAGAATCTTAATGACAGGTTTGGATGAATAAAATATACATATATAAATATATTTTAAGCTGACTTCATAACTGTTTGCGCAGTATTGACTGACATTGAGACAACACAACAAATGTAGTGGAAGAACTTCTGAGTTACTTCAGGGTTTAGCTATTTGCATCTTTGATTAACAGATGAATACTGAACCACTCTGGAACCAGTGAACAATGCAAGCCGAACAAACTTAAGTAACCAAAGACCGCTGCTGCGTAATCAACTACCATCAACTGTCATCTTTAAAAAAAAAAAAAAAAGGAATATTTTGAAATCTCATGCAAGTCTCCCAGGGTGTAACATCAAATCAGTTTTATAACTATTGCAAGCTGAAGGAGCTTCAACAGGAAACTAAAAGTAATCTGCTATTAATTAAATAAACTTAAATCAACGTTTTACTAAGAATGAAGTTTCTGACCTCTAGCAGGCAGTGAGCAGGTCTATGTGCTGTTTGCTAATGTTATATTAAGCTGATATCAAGGATGTATATAAATCCCATGAGCATCAGACAAGAGAGATTTCTGCCAAATACAGATGGCCAAACCTATCAAGTTTCATTTTGCTCAATGAGACTCATGTTACAATGTCTTTCTGGCCATCTCCACAACCTTGAAATAAAATCTCAAGGACTGATCACACTGCCAACCCCCCCCCCAATCACCAAGCAGTATTTTTATAAGCTCATGATGAAAACGAAATGTGGATTATCCTCCTTTACTTGCATTTCTCTTAAGGGCACATGTGCCAAAGTGAACTGTCAGTAATAGAAAAAGTGACACTGAATATTTCTGAAGCTTTTTTTAAAAAAAATCCTTTACTGTGTTAGGACAGGGGAGAAAAGACCGGAAAGCTGGGGAGTGAGAAGGGGAAGACAAACAGTAATGGCCATGGGGTGGATTCAAAGTCAAACCTCTGCATTAGCCTTATGGCACCTGGGTTGCCAGCTTAACCCATGGAGCTAAACTGGCACCCCACACTGAAATATTTTTAATTTTAATTTTTTTGTACACATTTGCTTGAACAGGAAATTGTTTTCACTGGACCAGCAAGTCTTTTCTACCTACTTTGGAGCCTGATTCCCTGCGTGCCGATATGAATGCATTCTTACAGTAGCGAGAATACAGCAGCGAGTTAAAATTAACATTTCCAAATAACAAGTTCATGTCATGTCATAATATCACACAAAACCACAAAAGATGGAAGGAAGTTGAGTTTATGTACGACTATAAAGTATTATTTACTGATCGTGTTATGCCCTGTTCAGTAAAGTAAAAAAAGCAGAAATCACGTGCATGAGTCACTAAGTTCAACGGAGATAAACCAATGTTTTAATTTCTCAGTATTATAACATTGACATCTTGGTACAGATTGCCATCTGATTGTGTTAACTATGCAGACACACAAAAAAATTACAGTTAACAGGTGCAAAGGTACATACAGGAATTCAACAGAATGAACCAAAAAAAAAAAGAACACATTTTTCATGAAGGATTCAGACCTCATTACAGTTTATTTACACTGAATGTTATAATAAAACCACGCCAAATAAAGTCCAAGGAACTCTCTGTAGACATCTACAATAAAGCATTGATGAATCATACAGCAATAGTAAAAATCTGTTTCTAAAGCTTTGATCACTGTCAAACTGCAAAATTTTGAGATCACCAAGATTCTTCATAAAGGTAGCTAGCTAGACAGAAGTTGAAGATATTTGACATTTGAGCTCATTTAAAAGTTACAAAATTTACAAAAAAAAAAATCTTTCAAAGGATCTCTGATAGCATGAGTATGTGCAGACACGTGGCATCTTAATACCGTTCTTAGACCTGCCAGAACTACAGGGAGAATGAATGCTGCCAGACACACAGTCCCTTAAGAAAACAAGCAACAAGAGACTCAACAACAGACCACCTATGAACACGATAGTGAACAAAAACACACAGCCAGCACAACACCAGAGTAGTTTCAGGACAAGACACTGACTCTCACTGAGTGAGCGGCCCAGCCAGAGCCGAAAAAAAGTCAATATAACACTCATATTACACCTCTGGAGAGAACAGAAGACGCTTCCCATCCATCGAAAGTAATAAAGGTGTATACTTTTGCAGTTTACAGATTTAAGTTTTAGATTTTTTTAATGAATTTGGGTTTTTAAAAAACCTCCACGTTTACAATTACAAAACTGTGAAAATTAATTCATTGATACAGTGAAAAATCCAATTCTGTTTCTGTAAAAGGTGAAATTTTTTGAAGTGACAGGTTATTGAAGTTTTCATAACAGAATTATACCAACAAAGACATAAAAAAAAAAAAAAAAAAAAAAAAAAAGATGTCTGTAGAAAGAAATGTTAACTCGAAGCAGGTGACAGGACTGGCTACAGCCAAGCCCTACAGGCACATATGGTGAATAGCTGTAGCTGCCATCTCAGCTATCAATCCACTAGTCCCCAGTATGGGTATGTTTTTACCTGTTTCACTGGAACTTTAAGTTACACTGACAAATAAGGAATGTCATAGTATTGCAATCAAGGAGCTACTCAGTCCCAGCTTTAGTTCAGGATAGTTCTCTACATGCTGCAATGGGATATGCTAGAAGCTTGAGGCTGCAGTTTGAGCTTTGGTTCTTACACCTTTTAAGAATAGACAATGACAAACCCTGTTTTATTTGTCTTCCTATGTCTCTTGTGTATAATACTGACAAATTATTCAATTATTAAAAGGATTGTGAATCGGTTTGAAGCTGTTTAATGAGCCAGAAAATATGGACTTCTGTGGCAGGACGAGCACTGCCGAAGAGTATACATGTTGCGACATAGAATAATGAGTAGGAGGCAGTGGGGTGGCGGGCAAGGGTCCTAAAAAAGAAATGCTGCTACCTTGCTTGCACTGCACTCCTAATAACAATGCAGTCGAACAAGAAACCCAGACAGACAAACACAGACATCAGTCTCTGACGTGTTTGCTCATTCAAAGCAAGCAAACAGAAACCTGTCATCATGGTATGGTAGATAAATGCAAAACTACTGCAGCTGTTGTCTCAAATGTGGCATTTATGAATTATTTAATTAGTCCATAGGTTGACATGTCAACTGTAAGGTTTGTTCATTCAGATCTAATTGAAGTTTTACTTTTTGCTACATCCTGTACAACCAGAAGTCTGGTAGTACAACACATATTTTGAAAAGTGTGAGCGCTGATGCATGAAGGCGACAAAAGATAAAGGCGGCTCAAACTATGCACCACTTATGGTGCCAGATGTCTCACGTCATGTGAAATACCTTCAGGGTTTCCAAACACTGTTACAGAATTACACAACAGACAACAGAGAAGACTGAGAAAACTGGGGCTTTAGAAACTAAGTCTGATAATTACTAGTTTGTCTTGCATAGTCTTAGCTGTCTTTTTTTTTTTTTTTTTTTTTTAATAAAAACACTAAAATAACTTTGGAAACGTCACAGTTTAAAGTACTGCTCTCACACTACTATCCAATGTGATAATACTAGGTTTATGTTTAATTTACTTGTGTTTATATACCTGTAATCGGCACAGAATAGACACCAGGTGCTCTGAATATTATACATATCCTAGCATATATATGCCATGTGAAATGAGGATTCAATCAACTACTACATTATTTTATTTTTAAATCAAAAATATATTAAAGCTGGATATCCTGCCACTATTACTTCACAGTATGTATGTGAAATGTATTCATATTTAGGCTCTGGAGCTTGAAAAAGGCGACTGGACTTCTTTTTGTTTCTTGAAGACGTTTCACCTCTCATCCGAAAGGCTTCTTCAGTTCTCAACCAAATTGATCAAACACATGATCAATAGAGGGTCATAACCACCTCCATGGGACTACGCCCACAGGGGTTTAAATACCTGGGTCTCTCCACCATTTGGTTGAGAACTGAAGAAGCCTTTCGGATGAGAGGTGAAACGTCTTCAAGAAACAAAAAGAAGTCCAGTCGCCTTTTTCAAGCTCCAGAGACTACTATGACCTGGATGACTGAGAATCTACACAGACATTCATATTTAGGCATCACTGAAATTAACGTTATAAAAACTGGAGTCTCTCTTGAAAAACAAGTGATTAAAATTATAAATGTCATGTTTTTCCTCCATTGTTTACTAATAACAGATTAAAACCCGTGGTTAGAGTCATCACTAAATGTTTCAAAAGCATATTTGGGCATGTCCAGTCACTTTGAACATGTCTGTGTCTGGTAGTAAGCTTTAAGTATATGTCAGAGTGAGGGAGGTGAATGAGGGCCTGTCTCAGCCAGTGGCCTCCTTACAATTGAAGGTTCTGGGGTTTAGCTCGCTGCTGCTTTTCTATTTCACTGTCAAATGAACTTGGGCGCTGTTGATAACGATGATTATCTGCAGGTAATCCGAACCAATATGCCGCCAGACTTAATCCTGTCTGTGTGGTTGGGATCATGTTTGGTGATAACATGGAGACAGATACAACACTAACACTGACTTAGTGGGCCAAGGCTCAGAAGGAAAAACCACAGAGACAACAAAGACTAAGCCTTTATCAGCAGTAGCACTGCACTGGGGTCATTAAAAGTTTAGAAACCCAAGTATTAATTCAGCAAAATGACTTTTTTCTTTTTTTCCTTTTTTTTAAAAATGTACCAGCATATAATGTGTTTTTTAAAACTGAGTTCAGTGGGCACTGCTGCATCAAGATGTAGTAAATAATGATCAAACAAAACGTCACCTACAGAATAATGCATTACATATAAATGTGTTTTTCCCCCATTTGCTGGGGAAAAAGGATACTTCAGTCTCAATTAAAAGACAAAATATTGATAAATAGTAACATGAAACACAATAAGTGTTTGAGTCATTGCATAAAGGCATTCATGTTGTTGGTGATACATTTTGAGAATCTGCAGATACAGCTGAACGATAATGCAAGTACGTTTAAAAAAAAAAACAGAATCCTGTTTGGCTGGAAATTTCCTACTCGAGCTCATTGTGTTGAGTTTGAGAAATAATACGATAGCCCCTATTTGCTGCAGCATAGCATGTCTTCACTTAGCCTGTCAATAAACCGTTCATGCAGCCAAATTTATAAAATGTTTAAAATAACCATAAATGCTTGGTCACAAGGTCAGAAATGCTTGTGTGTGTTGCTGTTTATACAACAGACACTGGAACAGGACGAGATGCCAGCACTGTTCCTGACCCTTGAATTGTGCCCTGTCACTCATGAAATCTTGTCTGTGGGGAGATAATCCTTCTGATTAAAAAGGTCAGTTTGCTTTGTTTCTCACTCTTCTTCTCAATGAATGCTGCATCCATGCACTGTGTTGCATGACATTGCATTCTGGACTCCCAGTGGCATCTTTTTTGCACACTGGACAAGGAGCGACTCCATCCATAAATAACTTCCCACAGTAAGCACTTCACACAAAAGCAACAAATGCGCACTGCAGATTTTCTTCACCTTGTATATGTGTGATCATCTATTATCAAACACACTGGACCATTGTGTTGTGATTTCTTCACTAAGGTGCCGTTTACACGAAGCCGTTTTCACTGGAAACGGTGTCGTTTTGATGCGTTTCAGCCTTTCGTTCACACGATGGCGTTTCAGAAACGATCCGCGTTTACACGAGGACATGTGAAACGATGAAAACGATGTAGTTCTCATGCCAGGCCACAAGTTGGCGTTGGTTTTCTCTTTGCAAAGTTTGTTTACGCAAGACGCGCATGCGTGGAGTGACACAGTAGGTAGTGCGGCAAATTGTTCATTACTTACAAAACGGCCAATGTGAGAGGTTTTGTGTGGACCGATGATGAGGTTGGATCGCTGCTGCACACAACGCTGAATTACAAAACGGTAAAAACACAAGAAAAGCATAAGAAGCACTCGTGAATCCGCGAGTACTGTTTATCAGTTTGCGCGTGCGCGAAAAACTGGCCGTCGCAACCATAGTGCGCATGTGCGAGTCGAGCGTTTTCAAATCACCCCGGTTTCAAGTGTTTACACGAAAACGCAAGCCGGTGCGTTTCTGAAACGCTCCACTCTGGACCCCGTTTCTGAAACACATCGTTTTCACTCTGTTGTCGTGTAAACAGAAGGGCGAAACGCATCAAAACGACACCGTTGTCGTGTAAACGCAAGGCCGAAACGCATCAAAACGACACCGTTTCAAAATGAAAACGGTCTCGTGTAAACGGCACCTGAAACACATCGTTTTCACTCTGTTGTCGTGTAAACAGAAGGGCGAAACGCATCAAAACAACACCGTTGTCGTGTAAACGCAAGGCCGAAACGCATCAAAACGACACCGTTTCAAAATGAAAACGGTCTCGTGTAAACGGCACCTTACTCTTAAATATGTAGAATAATGTAAAGTAAATGGAAAATTAACTGTGAACCACATCATAATTGGAGGGTATGTATAAATGCATATTACTATAGTAAGCATACATTTATTTATGAACGCATGTTTTAGTTTTATGCTTGAGAACTACACAGTTAATATGCTGTATATTTAAGTTATTCTGGATGAATGTGTAGCATGGTAACTTCTCAGAACCCCACGGTGGTTAGCACTGTTGCCGCACCTTCTATGTAAAGTTCGCATGTTCACCCTGTGCCTGTGTGGGTTCTCACCAGGTACTCTGGCTTCCTTCCACAGTCCAAAGGCAGGTTTGCTGATGTTAGGTTAATTAGTGATTCTAAGCTGCCTGGAAGTGTCAGTGTGAGAGTGAATGGTTGTCGGCGTTTTAGCCTCATGATAGACTGGTGACCTGCCCAGGATATACCCCGCCTCTAGCCCAAAAATGCATGAGATAGTCTCTAGCCCCATCACAACCCAGAACTGGAAGCAGTTAAGAAAAATAAATAGATGGATGGTCAGATAACTTTGCATTGAATCTTATATATAAAAGACATTTCACATTCTTTGTTGAAATAGTGATAACATATCATAAGACCAAAACAGTGTTGAGTGTAAATATGGCCATAAGACTGTACGTCACAACACACCAAAGTGCACAAAATAAGGTTGCTCAAAAGAATTAGTCAGGGAGAGCAACAACAACGACAGTCATAGCAGGGCAGAGCACAGATCACTTGGAACTAATCTGGAAGCGCCATGAAGCTCAGAAATCTACAGGGCTTGAACTGTTGGCTATCTGAAATTACATAGTACAACCAAGGCACTCATTTAAGAGATACTATGATGTACTTGGAGAGAAAAAACTCCCACAAACAAAAGGAGCTTGTAAGCTTTGTGGTTAGTGGTTAACATCCTGCACTGAAACAAGTGGGTGGTATCAATAAACAGTGACTATGGTGTGGGGTGCCATGAGCAATGCAATCATTTTGGTAAAGTTGTAGGAGATGTTGGTATTTGTAAATATTTTTTTCAGCAACAAGGGGGAAATAACACATGACATACACGCTACCTACAGCCACCAAGCTAAAAATGAACTCCACGTGACACAAATCTTGCTCTCTCTCTCGCTCTCCCCCCCCCCCCCCCCCCCCCCACGCTAATCACACACTAATAATTTTCCACCACGGGTCAAATGTGCTTCCACACAAGTCATCGCTTTACCGCTTTTACAAATTCTGTGTTGTTTACATTTTTAACTCATTGTTAAAATATCTACTACAACTCTGAAGTCAACATTCACCACAGCTGTAAACCACAGTCTTAGGAAGTCAACAATTTAAAGTATAAGCAGTTAATTATCTACACGGTGTTATACTAAATGTACCTGTCACTGTTTGTGTTTATTCTGCCATTTTTTAAATTCTGTTTGTTTCTTTGTATTTTCTTTTCTTTCTTTGTAATGTGTGAAATGGAAATGTTTTGTCTGTGCAAAACAAAGTGAAACACAGATGCACATGCTTTGACATCTTTCTCCCCATAAAAGCGGAACTTCCCTTCCTTTACTTATGACTTTGAAAGTAGGGTTGTGGTAAAACCGCTGCCTTGCCACATATGGCATGAGTTATTCTTGCACTTTTAGCAGCTTGAGTTTGCAACTTTAGAAGCTTGCCCAACTTTAACGGGTTTGTTATTACAACTGACAGGGAGGGTAAAACAGAGAGACCTCCTGGCCTTTTTACCTTTCTAATGGAAGTGATACTGTCCTTCAATCACATTTCTTTGTGGCATTTGCAGCTGTAGGTGATAACAGGGGAAGATGGGGGGGAAATGTAGACTGGCCAAGGTCATCTTGGAGGATAGAGTTCGATCCTAGACTGTGTAGATACGGAACTGCCACCCTGCCTCATCTTGATATTTCTCTGCACTGAGATTGCTTCCAATGATGCCAAGTCTGATCGTCAGCAGCTGGGGTACCAGAAGCTCAAAACAATAGTCAATAGCAGAGTTAATAGCAGAATAAGCTGTTTGGTATTGGGAGAGAAGATTTGGCAAGTTTTTCATGGTTGCAACCCACATACTCAACTCTGCTGCTCAACCCACAAATGCATTTTCCTTACAAATTTAAGGGGAAATAAACAGGTTCTCCAACAGTATAAGATTTATTGCAAAGAAGCATTTTTACAACAAAGAAATAATCAACCAAACACAAATTTCCTTACTTTTTGTGTTAACTTTAGAAAGAAGTACCTCATAGCAGTAACATCTAGACACAAATGGGCTGTAAAATGTAAATAGGACATTATTTGTCTTGCTGTTGTCTAAAGATGTCTTTCTGCATTGTACAACCAAAGAAAGTCACTGTGCATGTCTGTACCTATGCTGAACCCTCACCTTCAGTGATATGACTCTTTGTTACAGCTGGAGGCAACTAGAGACAGAGCTTTCAGTGAAAGTTTTAGAAATATCAAGTTACAACTTTCAATTCACAGTGCTGCTAAACTTGAAACTTAAGCAAAATTCAATACTGATCTCTTCAAGTAGGAATCAATTTTTTAAGAATGCAAAACAGCAGAAAGACACCCCCCCCCCAAAAACAAAAAATACCCTCACCCAAAAAACAGCAGCCTTGGCCACATCATTATAGAACTAAATTAGCAGAGGAACCACGTGTTAGTTTTGTGTTTATTAATGGACTGTCAGCCTAAGAAGTCTGTCAGTTCAGTGCAAAGCAGCCTATGCTGCAGATTTTGTTTGAACACCTTGTCACTTTGTGTGTTTTAAGGCTTTAAAGGAAAGTCCTGTCTGTTTGAACAATGCCATGCTGCCAATGCCTGCTGAGTTACAGTCCAGCTAAAGTCCACAGCGGCTGACTTGTCACTAAGACAGTGACCTTTTGGACCAACACTCTGTCTAAAGGCCCTTTCACATATTTCCATTAACCTGAGAGCATCTGAACCCATTGGTTTCAGTTTGACTGGGCACCCTGGTCACTCCCGTAAAAGCAATCTTACTAGGTTGAACTTAATATTTATATATCACTTTCAACACAACACAAGTTTCAACAGCATGTAGCCATATTAACAGGAGCATGCAGTTCAAGAGGCAACCAAAAGATTACCACATATTTCTATCCAAAAGCATGCACACACCGTGACTGTTGTAACTATATCTGAATGAAGCCAGGCGCAACATTGACGTAAAAATGAAATTAATGCAAAAATGCTGTCACATCAAAAAGACTGATGAAGCAATGCCATTTATCACATCTGAAAGAAAAAAATTAAATAAAATTCTCACTGTATTTATTGAGGAATTAAGATACTGAATGAAACATTTATCTTAGCTCCTGCCTGAAGTAAAAGGCTGAACTTTGGTATAGAATTCCTCTAATGCGCTTTACACACAAAAGGCAACATAACGCTATGTAATATAACACATAATGTGAGCTGGGCAACACGGAAAAAACACAGTAAACCTCCCTCCAATCTGTAACAGAGACTTCTATGGAAATACTTTCTATGGCACAAACCATTAGGCCTGGGTTTTTCATTAAACCCGTCTCCTTTGACCACAGTAATCTAGATACTCATTTTAATGTTTACCCATTAGACATCATTTACCCAACAGTCAAAAAAATGCTAAATATGACTTCATGCTGGACTGGTACTGGGTCAGATAAAATATTTCTCATTTCTTAAAATTTCTGGGAAATAATTACAGCATACTGTACAACAGAGATGAACTATGTGGCTAAAAAGGCAAATTCAAGTTTGCACAAACTTAAAATTGCAAGTGAGGTGAAAAATATTTCAAATAACATTTACTATGCAAAACTATTTTGCTACTTCATCTTTACAGCAGACTTCATGATCCAACATGAGGGAGTGACACAAAGAATGAGCCGCAAGGACAGTCAAACTGGAAATACAAGTGGGTGTTGACAAAATGTTTGTGCATTTGGATATATGTGTGTATCATTTTATTTACAGCAAAATTTATCCAAACACACACACCTATGCACAGAGATGACTAGCAAGTAGGGGTAGATTATATTTATCTTATATTCATCCCTCCAACATAGGGTATTTATATATTTGTTACAGGAAACCTGTTGGCACTAGTTTGATGACTGATCTCTGAACCCAACTTCAACTAAGTTGCAGGCTGAAGGTGAAGAAACGTGTTGGAATGTACCCACAGTGAGGGTGCATGATCGGTTCAAGACAATGCAGTAACTTTTGTATATCCTTAAAGAAAGTGATATCTCATTTGGATCTTATCTCCAGTGAAAACCAGGGGTGTTGTGAGGGTGGAGATGTAAACACTGTTTTATTTACACATCACTTCACATAAAAGAAACTGTTTTTTTCTAACAGAAGGCATGTTTAAATCTACAATATCCAGAAATAATGTAAATATTGTTCAATATGAGGGGTGAAATACGGTTAGCGTACAACAAGAACGTCAAACCTAGAAAGTAGAGCTGCCCCTCAGGTAAACTTGAAGGCAGTTCTCCATCCCAAATCACAACCAGGAATAGTCTGAGGTTCAGGCACAAAAAAAAAAAAAAAAATGGCATGGCATTTTCACACACCACACACGTATGTACACATTCAACTACTGTAAATACTTTTTTAAATACAAATCTTTGCACAACAAAAACTGTATTCATGCAATCATGTTGACTGCCTATTTACCACAAGCCTTTACAGACGTTTGTTAAGAAAGTAATTGGACTTCTGGAGTTATAGGATTCTCTTAAAATTAATCTCTTAAATTTTAGCCCAAGATTTTTTTTTTCCCATGGCCTCTGATTTCTATGTGCTGGATCTCACAAACTTCGCAGGCTTTGGTAAGCAACAGAGCTGTGTATTGTAATAAGATAAGAAAGGACAGGTGGCCCAATGATCAGGTGCCAGGCTGCCTGCCTGCTTTAGATCTGAGCTGAGAACTGTACAGTATCTCATCCTCGTTTCTCGCCGCATGGAGCTCAGAAAGAGTTCGGAACTGAGAAGAATTTGTTCGACCTCCCACAGATAATTACCCAGAGGAAAAAAGTATTTTGGGGGCTTATTTACCACTCGAAGCACCTCAACCTACAGCTACTGCACGCCGAGTTGTCTGATTCTATTCAATATTTCCTGTTTCAACAAACAGGATATGTGTTCGCTGTTGACTCTAGAACAATTTTATCAACATTTTTAAACATAAGACTTTTATAAGCCACAAAAAAAAAAAAAAAAAAAATGTATATAACATATTCAAATATATCAGCTCAGTTAAAAAGTAAATATCAAAACGAAGCACAACATATAAACACGTTAATTAAAATGGAATTTCCCTTTCAACCAGATCTGTGTAACTCTTACCTTGCAGCTGTTTAAATCTTCCTTCCAGGATGTTAGAGTATTGCACCTGATTAACAAAAGCTGCTGGGGACAAGCAGGGATCTCTTTCCCTGTAGTTCCACTCCATGTTGTTTTCCTCCTCAGTCCCTCTTTGTGAACTATTCCTCTCAGATACAGAATGAATGGGAATTCTCCCACATAACACACCAGAAGCAAACTTTCTGGCTTAAAAAAAAAAGAAAAAAGTATCAAATCCTTCAAAGAGTTGTCCAGAAGATACTTTTAGTCTAAACACAATGCCTTGGTATATCCTCCTCCTTTAGATTCCCACAACACAAGCTGAAAAATGTTGCCGCCTTTTCTTCTCTTTATCTATCCTAAGGTCCACCTTGTCCAGTAACACAGTGTGAGGGCAATGGTGGAGGATTTTTTTTTTTTCCCCTCAAAGAATCATTTATAACAAAACTGAGGAGCAAAATGTGCTCTTGGTTCTTTCATTTCACCACCCGTGTGGCCTCTGTGCACAGTAAAAATCTTTGGTTACACTCCCTCGTGGTTCTAGAGAGAAAAAAAAAAAACCTGGGTATTCCTTCCAACCTCTGAACAGAACACAGGCGAGAGCAAGCTAACCGGCCATGGTCGTATAGCTGTGTAAACAAAGCCTGCTGTGCAGTCTGAAAATTGTTCCATTTGCATAAGGTGTGTTTGAGGGAGGAGCACATAGAAAGAACATGGTGGAAAGGAGGGAGGAGGGAGGAGGTGTGGAGACGGACTAAACCATTAAAGTCCTCTGGACTTGGTGTAGCCTGAGGTGGATTAGCTAACGCCACCTTAATTCCAGAGAGCACAGGGGTGTGGCTTGCTAGGAAGGTGTACCATGAAAGTCCTCATCATTTTACATGATGGTATGTTACTTTCTAAGACAACATTTAATCTCATAACCTTATGATAAGGCGTTAAGAAAGGAAGGAAGCTGCAGAGAAATTCTCAGAAAGGCAGCAAGCGTTTCCTGCCTGAACAAGATTTTAAAATTGTCAACTTGTGTGTGTGGCAGAGGTGGGGGTGGAAGTGAGTCATTACCTGTTAAAAGCTGTTATAGAACAGATTTTGTGTCTACTAGATTAGACCCAAGTACTGAAATGATTCCTGGCAGCCTTTTCAGAGAATCATAAAATTCATTTCATTAAAATCAAATTAGGCAAGTGTTTGCAAGCAGTGAAGAAAACAATGTTGTGATTTTAAAGTTGCTAAATACATACTATCATTTGTATTAATGAACAAATGCAAACAGTAAGTCGTTTTAGTCTTTGGCCTTTTAGCGCAGATAACTTTTCAGTTCCACTGTGGAACTGAAAATACTAAAGCAAAAAAGATTTTAATCTGTATAACACATACTCAGGTATGTGTATGTGTACGAGTATGCATTAAGAGTGATTCTAAATATATATTCTGAAAGGTGAGTAACACTGAATGGAAACTTTACCCTGAAAATTTTAACTGTAAGGCAAGGATACAGATTTAGTAAAGACCAGAGGAAAAAAATGATAATAACACAAAACCATAAACACAGTCAGGACAAAGGTCATATTCTTTCAGGCTTTTTGGTCTGGTCAGGGGACAATCATTATTTTCTGGTCTGTGTTTCTCCTGATGAGCTGGCAGCATCTGGATTGTTCTCATTAGAGGACCAAATGCCCCAGGATTTCTGTAACTGGGTGTTTATGGAGCGGGACTGGACTAATGAGATCCAAAAAGGACACACTTCCTTTTGAGGAACTGCAATCACATGCAGTGAGAAAAATAGCAAACTAAAGTAATGCCCACTTAAAACCCCACTGGACATATTTTAAACATTGCAACCGCATTAGACGCAGATAACAAGAGACACAGATAACATAATCACTTCCTCCCTGTACCAGCCATTAATCATTTGGAAATAGAAATAAATAAACATACAAAACAAGATTAGCAGTTCCTTTATAAATCTTGTGTAACATGAAAACAGTGAGAAATCTCTCAAAAGGAAATGTGGGAGAAATTCATGCATTGAGCAAACTAGAGGCAGTGACAATAAATGATGGCCTGGTGTGGTTAATTACCCTTACAAGAGAGAAAAGACAGAAGCTGCTAGGGGAGTAAACACTACCAACGGGGAAAAAGGAGACATCTACTGCTGAACATGTAAATTTTATCTGTCTCTTAGTGCAACCCCCTTCTGAACACTCAGGGGAGGAAGGAACCATACTTCAAACTCTGATCTGAAGGGGAATTCCCCTGAAGCAAGTAGGGTTAACTACTCATGAGAGTCTATGAGTGCTTACTGTGGCCAAATTTATACACAAAGATACAATCACAGGCCTGTGTTATTTCTCAGAACTGTCCCATTAAAAGGCCTACTTTGAATATAGCTCAGGTTTATGTCTTTGATAATTATGCAGATCTATTACAAAACAAAAACAGAAAGTAATTCAAATACATTTTAAAAGCCTTGTGTTCTAGCTGTGGATGCTTCCTCAAGTTAAAAACACCTAACTGTTTGAGTTTGAAGCAGGCCGTTGGTTTAGAAATATGCAAATCTGCACAGCTTGCCTTGCTACCCACACAGTACAGGAGAGCAGATAAGTGGCTATCTGTAAATGAAAATGACCTTAAAACAAGAGAGGCTGTCCACTGTGAAACGAGAGGTACGCACTCCTGTCACATGCAAAATAATTCACATTGGAAGATGTGAGAAAAAAGGCAATCATGTTACATAGAGACAGGCACAGAAATTTTCACTGAGAAACTGTGAGGAAGACATGTAAGGAAAAAAGCACCTTACTGACTGCACAAAGTCTTGACATTTGGGGATAAGTTATAAATGGTGGGCAGATGCTAAGCCTGGGGGGGGAATAGCTGCTAGGGCATGTCAAAGAATGTGCACATCAAGTCCACACTTGTTAAACTGAGATGGTATTGAAGACACTCACACAGGAGTGCACACATGCACACACATTTTCTACTCTGATCACACGCGCAAGCAGTATTACAACATGTTACAGCGTACTGCAACATAATACAACAAGAAGCACTCTGAGAGCACAAACCTCCACCAAGGCAGCTCGCTGTCTCGGCAGTATTTACCTTTAAGGGAACAGTACTGTATTTTATATATATTCACTTTGTTTACTTTAGGAGGTTTGGTGTGCAGTTAAAACCAGATGAGGGTAGCATGACAGATGTTTACTTTGATTACTCAAACATTATGTAGAAGTATGTAATGGATAATGGGTATTGATTTATAAATAACTGGACATGAATAACTTGAGATTATTATATAATATTATATTACAGTATATTTCTAACTATTTCTAACAGCTCATTCGCTTTCTCTTGATAATACTTTCTTTAAAGATAGAACACATTTGGGGTGTTTTGGGTCAATTTGAAAGAAAGTGAAATGTAAAAGTGAGATCAGAGGTCAAATGTGACATGATGTGATGTAATAATGATGTAATATATAATGTGATATTTAGATTTTCCATATACCAGTATCATTTTCCTAAATGTCGCCAATACAAACAAAGGCAGCAGCATTTTAAGCATAGTTTTAAAGATAAAAGCCATTTTATGAATATTTGACCTTATTTGACCTTGAAGGAGAGGTCAGAGGTCAAATGTGACATATTTTAAAATCTTTATATGGTACTTTGTGTATGCTGACTAAACACACCAGACTTGTAAGAATCATGGTTTCTAAGTTATAAGGCTTTTTGTCAATTTTCAACCAATAGATCGTGAAGTTGACCATGAAGACCTTGGTGGATGTAAATCATATTTTACTGAATTGTTAACATGACCCCACTCCACACCCCTACAAAGTCCTACCAGAATTCATTCAAACTTTTTTGAGCTCTCGTGTATACAGACAGAATGACACGCTAGCACACAAACACTGCCAAAAAATAACCTCTTTGATGGAAGTAATTACATGACAGGACATCCACAATGTCTGTTAATGAAGTGCAACTTTTATATACTCAGCATACTGGCAGTTCCTAAAGGAAATGAGCTGGGCTGCATTTGTCAGTAAAATGAGGTGTATCTTTGAGAAATACGTTGACTGCAACGGTGCTCAAAGATCATCATAGCATGTGGTTTTGTGTGTGTGTGTGTGTGTGTGTGTGTGTGTGTGAGAGACTGCCTGTTGCTCCCCTCTGCTGGGTTCTTTATGATACTACATCTTGGTTTTGACTATTAACAATAGAGGATTTCATCTACAGAATGTGAAACCAGGCCTTCAATAGGGTAGTTAAATAAAACACACACAAACACACACATACAGCAGATGTGATAAAACAGCCAATTATGTGATGAGGAATTTCACCTGGGTCACCTTATTAGGAGCCTCTAACAAAGGCAGACTGGCATGTATTTGCACAGCTTTCAAGGATGTCAAGGGTAGGCTAGTTAGTTATTGAATAAAACTGTCATCAAAATAATATTAGCCCTTTTAAAAAGGGCAGTTTCATCATTCATTTCAGTAAGATCACTGATCAGGCACAACATGAGTTCAGATGCACTGGCACAGTACAATTTACACAGAAAAAGATGAAGCTAGCCAAATTTCTCCTTGCATAACAGACTTCAGCTTCCTGATTGTGTCCTCCTTTTGGAAGTATTTCTGTCTTGCCCTATAAAGAGAGAACTGAGCCTATTGGGACAAAAAAAAAAATGAAACCTGTTCCCCAGCCTACAGAGATTTTGCACAATAGTGTTAGTATCAGGATTTATCTCAACTTGGTGCTTATGAAAACACATACTTTAAAACACAAAAAATAGATGATATTTCTGATAACACAACATATAGGTTTCACTGTCATAGATGTTCTACTGAAGTGGAATGAATAACATTCACACTGTTAGAACTATTTTATTTAAAATTTGCATTTGTCATTGCTTCTAGCTGTAATACTCATCATGGTACACGTTTTCTTTCCTCGGTGGACATAATCTACCAACTACCTCACCAAAAAAATGAGTGGAATAAAAAAAACCTATCAAGCTTCCAAGACCTGTGCTGTCAAAATCTGTCATGTCAGAACATTGTGAGGGCAAAAAGGAAGTGCTGAAAATATCCTGGAGAAAAAAAAATTGCCCAACTATTATGAGTGGATTTAAACTGCCTAACTAATTCTTAGCTTAAGAGAGCTCGGTATGTGTGCAAACACTACACAGTACACACATACGTTAATTTCAACGTGAAAGTAACGTATGTGTGTTACTTTCACATATAACGTGTGTGTGTGTGTGTGTGTGTGTGTGTGTGTGTGTGTGTGTGTGTGTGTGTGTGTGTGTGTGTGTGTGTGTGTGTGTGTAGGTAAAATTTTAAGGATTTTCCAAAATGGAATCAAAATTACGTTTTCTGAAAATATGCAACAGCATCTTCTTTAAATAAAGACTTTGACCTCACGGCATATGGTAGCATTTTAAGCAGTATGCTCTGCTATTTGAGACCAAACTTCATCAGTGAATTGTATCTTTTGTTAGCATTTGAGAGTCTACTTTTGAAGTCTTTTGATTGTACGTTTTAAATCATCACATCATTTACACTCCACTCTTCAGCTCCACACAATGTAATGGATCTAACAGTGCAATTTTTAAGACAATCCACTCCTACACAACAACCTTACCAGCTCAAGAATTTAATCAAAATCTCTCATGGGCAATATTTGTCTTTGGATAACGGATATGTACAGGTGTACCTAATAAATTGCACTTACAACTTTAGTGTTACAGTAACTGGCCTCCAAATGGACACATGAGCCATGACACTCTTGTTGTCAACTGTGAGAAAATGTTTTAAACAGAAACAAATACTTGTATGTGCCTGCACGTTGACATAAGGCAAGAATGTGCACTGATGAGGCGTGATGTGTAACATACCTGCGAGGGCCTTAATACGCGACCGTTCGAAGAGTCGTGCTGAACTGTTCTCATTGTCCCAGTCAGTCTCTGCTGCCAGGTCCCAGCGATTATTGATGTCATTGTACTGCTGCTGGATCTCCAAGCTGTCGAAGTCTGTCGGCGAAATTGTGCTCATCGTGTCCAGGCTGGAGGAAAACACATTCAACCTACAGTTCAGACACAGAAACACAACGAGAGTCAGTGCGTGCACAGCAGTTTCACATAGCGAGAAGCTTCACAACACTAACCCTTGAAATGTTTGCAAGATAAAATTTGGAATATTAAGTTTCAGAAACAAATGGTCCGCTTCTATTTCAGCAAGAAAAAAAAAAAAGACTATGCACGTCACCCACACACTGAGCACACAAAGCCTGCCAGCTGCACTCCAGTTTTATATGCTCAAATGTAAGTCATATGCAAATGTAAGCTTGGACAGTGCAACTGCCAGTGTTTAAGAGACAGAAACTTTGAGATAAGTTTAGCAACTGTCACAAAGTCGTTATGTTAATTAAAAATGAGTGTTCCTGTAACGCCAATAATGGCAATGTATGCTGAGTCACAACAACAACAATCTACATTAATTGGAGTTTGACTTTTGGTTGAGCAAAACATGAGTATACATAACTATATCAGCACACACAAAATGACTACACAAACAACCCAGCAAGCAAAACCGTCGCGCACACACACACACAAACACACACACACAGCAGTATTAACATACTTACACACAATGTCCTACTCCATTAAACCAGGATTTAACTGACAAAAAAGAAGAAATAAAAGGAGGAAAAAAAGGGGGAAAAGGACTCTCTTCATTTAGCTACCATCTCTGTTAAATAACAGAATACTAAAGGAAAGTCTGTCCATTAGCAGGTGTGGAGTCTCAGAACTGAAAGACATTTTGTCAACATTTCACAACATAATTATGAGATGTGTGTGGTATGTGTGCGTTCTCGTGCAAGTGCTGGTAGATTATATCACACAAACAGTAAGGGGCCTCACCAAAACATTGCTCTACATCTATGCAGCTCACCTAGGGGTCAAAAAACTCCCAGAATAAATCAGTCACCTCTGTCCTTGAATCACTGCTAAGCATGCAATATCCTCCAATCCTGCTATTTGCACGAATTCAGCATCCAGTTATAAAAGCAAGGCTTCCTAATATGGCAACAATCAATACTTCAAACAGAATGAGGGCAATCCCACCCTCTTTCTCCAGCTGGCTGGCTCTCAGAGTTTGAGCCAGAAGCAAAAGCATCTTGTCTTTTCCATTCTATCAAATGCTGAGTGTGTGACAATTATTCTGCACAACTGCAGTACAAAAGCTGGGCAGTCATAACAATTCACACTCATGCACTAAGGTGACAATTGTATATGTAAAGATTTTACTATACATACAGCACTAACCAGACACAGCTTGTCTTTAGTATTATGCAAAAAATACACACAATGGGGGACCGACATCAAGATTAAACCCCCTGCAAGAGAGACCCATTAACTAACTGAGGTCATTTGCTTAAGAGCATTGAACAGATTAATAGACGAGGTTGAGTAGTCAGTTTGCTAATACATGTGAGTTTAGCTTTTGTTGTGTCTACCAGCTGTGGCCAAGTTCATCAGTGAATCATTAGATGAGGAGCAGTGATGAAATAAAGGACAAATTTTTAAACAAAACAAGTAATAAACAAGTAATAAGTGGGTCATTATAGTAAGTAAGTAATTATAGGTTAACTCTTGTGCGATCTTAGCATTCTGTTTACTCCCCTTGTCCTACGGGTCAAAAATTACCCGCCCTACCAAAGCCCCAAAATAAAGCAGCCTAATTGAATTTTGAATCCAAAATCTATTTTGCCTGATGAAACAACCTGTTATTTATCAATTCAACTCAATTCAATTAATTTTTTTATCATGTATTTTTTGTTGCGCAATACAAAAACACAATCACCAGTGAACAGTATTACACTTCTTTCTGTTTTACCACAAACCAACTGTCATAACAGTTTTGTTTTACACAGTAAAGGTTTATTATTGCTATTATATAAATGTGAAGTTATTACTTTGGAATTAATTATATTGATTACTCTGATGGCTGTCAGTTTGTCTGTCACGCCTTGCTGGTCTTGACTCACAGCTTTCAAATCTCAGCATTCTTGAGAAAGTGTGAAAGATTTTCAGCAACATTGTGGCATGAAAAATTGCCCTTCCACTCTCTGCATCCCAGTGACTACATGTAGCCTCGCCACAGGACCTACATACACCTGCTAATATCAAAAGCCCAATGTAACCATGCAGGTCAATCTCATCCATATTTTCCAGTTTTCTCCATATTTCTGGAAACCCTCCAAATTTGTATTCTCCGGAATGATTTTTTTTGATGTCTGGTGTGATGAACAGGAGAAAGGTGGATGAAATGTCCTGGACACGGGCAGCCGAATACCTTGTTGGCCCTGGAGTCATCCTTATGATATTTGATGCTGCTCTTCTCCCCTGGTTGCTGTCTGAATCAGATGAGGAAGGACCATGCAATTTTGCAGTTCTTTGACAAAAATGTCTTCATGACAGCTTGAGGGATTTCTTCTTCTTCTTCTTCATCCAAAGATGCATCATCCTCTGGGTTACATTCCTCCCCATCTTCCTCTTCAGATACATCATCCTCTTGTTCCTCCTGAGCTCCTGAAAATATCTCATCCAGGACCTGTTGGGTAGTCTACTCATGGCTTCAGCAAGGAACCAACTAGGGGTACTTTGATTCAGAGTAGCTTTATATCCTCTATACTGAATTTGATTTTATAATGTCTGATATTGTTTTTTGTTTTGTTTGGGAGCTTGTGTGATGTGAGGGGTTAGCTGCAGATCAAGACTGCAGGTGCAGGTCAAATGCAAGTTCCAGTTTCTTTGGTGTGTGTGTGTGTGTGTGTCCATCTACTCTATCCGGTCTTTAAGTCCGACGTCATTTCCAGGTCCAGATGCCCATAAATGGACAGCAATAGCAGCCCAGTGACTGTTCACTATTACATTCGGATTGGTCAAAACAACGAGGGACACAGCTTTGCTGAGTATTGAACACAGGAGAGTTTGGACCCGGAAATGGAATTCTACATCATCACTTAAAGACTGGATTCCCTTGGTGTAAGGTAGCAGTTTGGCTGGCTAATGTGCACAGGCCTGTGTGTGGCCTTTGAACTTTTTTCTGGTATTTAAATGTTTTTATAATTCACGGGTCACCCTAGTGGTGTACAGCCCACATGGAAACAAACAAAAACAAAGTATCACTTTTTCTAATGATGGGGTCCCTTAAGGAAAAGTCATAAAATTTCAAGTTGGATAAAGATAGTTTAAGGTATTTTTCTACAACTAAACGTGGTAATGGGTCACTTTTGACCCGCAAGACAACACAAGGGTTAAGCTTGACTGAGGACTGTCATGCTTAGCTGAACCCTGTTCTTTGGTTCAATGTTTAATTCATTCATTAAGGGATGCAACTACCCTTCCCAAATTTAGAAATATTGTCCATCAGGCCTGGCAATTTTACTTTGGTCCGATACTACAGTAAGCGTACTGAAGAGAAAATTTACAGGTAATAAACAGGGTGGTAATCTAGGGGAGCATAAATGGGCCACATAACGTATGTGTGCACTAATTAGGACATTTATTCATTTTCTGATTCCCCAGGTGTGACTGAAAAACCTGATAGCAGCCAATGGCATAGATTTATCTGGTTAAATGTAAAGCTGCCAATAATATATCTAGGAGAACTATTCTTGGACTTGTCATGTTTTGCCAAGTTGATGTATCCTCTAAATCAAACTGGAAATCAATAACAGACAGCCACCAGATGGGCCCAATCTGACTGTACACAAGAAATATAGAGCCAGATTGCATCTATATATATTCCTTCCACCATTAAGTCTAGAAGACACATAACAGGCAGGCAATATTATCCCAGAGCAAAGTATAACAAAGGGAGAAAGAAGTGGTCCACATTTTAAAAGCCTACTTTCAACTCAAAAAGGAATCTCAAACAGCATTTTGCAGAACTTAACTCTTAGATCTTAACATTTCAAGGAGTGAGCATTCATTCAGTAAATATATGTGGTTGCAGGGAAGCAAGCACCCTACTGTGTGACACAGCCAAATTCTCTCTTGTATTTTCTTCACAGTTGTTTTGTTTTTGTTTTTTTGTTTTTTATTTCTACCCGTTTTGGTTTTGTTGTTGTTGTTGTTGGTGGTGGTGGTGGTGGGGTGTTTGTTTTGTTTCTACCAGTTTTTAGTATATCCTAAGCATAAAAGCAGAGAGCAGATTTAATCTGTGTTGCGGTTTTAGGAATTTTCCATTGTGTCAAGCCAAATGTACAATGTACAACTGAAAAGTCAAACAAGTCACACACTTCCTAGTTATATTAAATAAAAACAAAACAAAACCAAACAAATGCCTAGCAAATCCTATTAGTGGTTCTTTAGGAAACTGGATGGGAATATAAACTAAATGCGTGGATTAGAGAAGAAGGAAGAACAACGCCTCCAAACTGCTCTTTGACTCGTCACCTCTCTGGCACCCTAGGACTTAGCTTGTCCCTTCAACTCACTGTATGCATAAATAGTTAGGTATATCATGTGTGACTGACAGCGATTTACTAGTCTTCAGCTCAAGGCTGGAGATATATTAAAATATTAGAAGTACTACGACATAGTGAATCCACAAACATCAAAGGACAGCTCTCATCCTTATCAAATCATGCACTCTTCTTCAACCTGGCATATTATTGCACCAATAATAATAATAATAATAATAATAATAATAATAATAAATATTTTAAAAACACACACACAGATGTAAACTGTGCAAATGATGTCAGTCTAGCACTGCCGACAAATACTTGCATTTAAGATTTCTACACAGCCTAAATTACAAAAATCCACAGCACAGAAGCAAGAGCCACAAAGAGGACAGACTATCCAGGACAGGCCTGGCAGTGATACAATCCAAGGCAATCTGTTTGGGGGATTGGACCATGGTAGGAGCTGAAGAGGGGCAGGACCAGTGAGGTCACAAGAGTCTGGCAGCGACAACAAAGCACCAATCCTCCCCTCATTGTGAGTAGGACGAGGCTCAGCTCAGTGTCTGCACTAATCGCTCCTCAGTGGATCAGACTAACAATCCCCTGACCTACTATGATACAGCCTACTGTACTCACCCCCCTCCCACACCCACACACACACACAAAAAACCTGGTAACATAAAAACCGCACATGCAACTTGACCTGACCTATTATAGTACACCACTCCCAACACCCCTTCTACATGTACACACAATGCTTTGGAAAGTCACAATTACAAATCCACCCACATAGTATGTAACCATATCAGCATTCAGCACACAAAATAGATTGATTCAACACTTACAATTATGCCAGCCTGAGTG
The DNA here is from genome assembly GCF_007364275.1 of Archocentrus centrarchus. Taxonomy (NCBI): domain Eukaryota; kingdom Metazoa; phylum Chordata; class Actinopteri; order Cichliformes; family Cichlidae; genus Archocentrus; species Archocentrus centrarchus. The sequence goes on from NC_044359.1 coordinate 20,457,493, forward strand.
ATGTGCAGCTACCGCCCCCAGTTCAGACAGAAACTAAATCACAAAGAAATTAACCTATAAAAATGCATCTTTGTAAAAAGGACATAAGACATAAGTAAGGCCTTTAAGACTGATTTGTATTTTTCCATACACAAACCTTCAGATATCAGATATAAGCCCCAAAGCTACTTAAAATAGAGGCGAGCAGACAGATGTGGCACAAAAAGGCCGCATAAAAGAGGTTCTATGAAAGAAAATCCCCCCAAGGCCTAATCCACAAATCTACACAAAGACACATTTATGTAATGAAACATGCTTTTGAAAAATTACTAGTGTAATTAAGACAAAACAATATACAAATGAAAGCGTGCCATCTAAATTTGTAGTAGCCAGACATCACTGTGGGGCTGTGAACAGAATAAAAACATAAATGACTGACAGATTCGTGTGTATTTTTTCAGTATCATTATGAAATATCCTCAAATTGAGTAAAAAGAGGTGGTCTGCATGAAAGACTAACCCTTTCCAAGCACAGTGAGTTATGCTTTCTTAACTAAAAATAGGAATACAAGACACAGATAAATAGTACTGCTGAAAAAGGGAAACATTTGAAAGGAGGGCACAAAGGAATGCCTCGAGGCTAAAGCCAGCTCCTTACTGGGCAGACACACATCAGGCTACTGCTCACAACAGAATGACACTGGTGAAGAAAGCAGGGCAGAGCCAGCGGCATGATAGGCAGCACCACCACCTCTTCCCTTTTCTCTCTCTGTCACCCCACCTCCCCTCCCAGAGCTGCCTCGCTTTGCCCAGCTGGTCTGTTTGTCACTGCACCCGTTAATCAGGGAGAGAGGAAAAGAGAAATAGAGCCTGCAATCAGTCACCCACAGGGAATTAGGCCTGTGCACATTAGCCAGCCAAACTGCTACCTTACGCCAAGGGAATAGAGTAGACGGACACACACACACACACACACACACACACACACAAACACACACACACACCTTATAATGACAAAGGGGCCTTGTCATCAGACTCATAACAAAACCATGTTACAATACAGGCATTCAAAACACATGAACATGAGCTTTTTAATGACTACAATACAAACGGTAAAATATAAAACTTTATATGTCAAGGAAAATGACTGCAATTAAAGCTAAATTCATGTAAGCTAAATTATTTTTGCTTGCATGCTTTTTGAGTGTAACAAAGCTGTGAGCTTTGTGTGAATAAATATTAACATGTTCAAGTGATGTGGCACTTCTGCATTACCCCAAATCAACCTGCTTATGATACTCAGATGAGCCTGCTTGGATGTGGACGCAGATCCCAAAAAGCAGAGTACAAAGCCTGCCCTGCCAAAGTGGCCCCACACAATGGAGGAGTCAGCAGAGAGTTGAGGCCAGCCGTTCAAGCCTTTCCTGTTTGCAGAGATGAGGCAGCCAGAGGGACATATGCATCAGAGGCCCCACCACAGGCTGCTGATCCTGGCCTGAATGCCCTGCTGAATAGGACAGCAGAGGTCCTTTGTTGACCTGTAGCATCACATTCATCAAACACTCAAGCAGCCAGTGTGCTCTTCACATATCGACGTAGACATGTCACTTTGGTTTAGGGTACAAGTACTGAATACTGCATAATAGTATACAATATTTGTTTTTTTTTTGTTAATTTTTCTACATGTGTATTATATTTTTAATCTAATAAGATAATCTAAATGAATTTTGTTAGGTAATCATACTAACAATCAAATTAATTTATTAATCAGTGCAATGTTTCTGGCAAACACTCTGCTTTTCCACAGCTAAAGTACTTTTCACTTCAAGAATACACACATCTCCTTGTACTCTTGGAAAATGCCATCAAAATTGGTTATATTTTGCAACTTTCTTATTAGTCTGAAAATAGAGGAGGTGCTTCTCTATACTTTAGGTACTTAAGGGACCAAAAATAACCATCTAGATTATAAACAATGTCAATCCTGCATATGATATCTATATTATTGAAATCTGTAACATTTGAAAGAAACTCAGATGCCTATGCCCTACATCTTTTTCAATGATTTGTCACAGGTTAGCAGGTGACACAAGCTACACTTGTCTCTCTCTATAACAAGAAAAGGAATAATTAATAGTCCCACTGGTATAGTTAATGTTCAGAAATACAAAAAGATGCTGCTTTACAGGCAAGTTAAGCCCCAATGGGAATTCAGGCCCATCCACAATATGGCTTATTAAGAATAACACTAAAAATAGGCAAATGCTATAGTGTTTGTGAACCTCTCATGCTGCTGCAGCTGAATGAGTCCTGAGCTTAGCCTTCATTTCTAAATACATTTGGCTGGGAGTCACAATAGCTGCATCAATCTCCCGGGCTGCCAGAAATCCAAATTAAAAACATCAGTGAATGAATTATTCATGCCATTTTAAAACACACAAGAACAACTGCAGGAATAAGCATGGGCAGCATGCCTGCAAGTGGTGATACACAGTGCTATCAGATTCATCCCAGATCATTCATATCAGTGAAAATACCTCGAGCCAGTCAGAAAGCTTTATTACTTTGTTGACAACTGGACAATAGAAAAATACCTGGAACCAGCAAGAACACCCAATATATCCCTAATTGGCATGTATGTAAGCTACATAAAAAAGACAAAGTTCTGAATGTTTTTAAACTGTTCTCAAACATTTCACTGACATCACAAATCCTAATGCCCCAATATCAACACACCAGGATTTTCCTCTTGTTTCTAAACCATCAGAAATGCAAAGTTTTATTTAGCAACATCCTCTTTGTTGGAGTTTGATAACAGCCCATGATTAACAACAACTTCATGAAATATATTCATTTGGGTGACAGAAAATAGCACACATTTAAGGTCTGCGGTAGATTTAAATCACCGCGTTGGTGTTACTTATAATGGTGGTGTCACACAGCTGTTCTTTGAAGTGTTTTGAAAAAGACTTGCAAGCATTCATTTAGTAAATTGCAACCTTTGGCGTGATCACTTTAGTCAAAAAGCAGCCCAAGATACTGTAGTTCCTAACTGTAGTTCCTAAATGTAATATCAGAGTACCCCAAGAAAAAGCAAGAACTGATAAGCTGAACACATACATTGAATCCTATTCATTTTATTTAGAGGTAAGTGGTTATCAACAAATGCTTTTATCTATGTATTAAAACACTGTCCATATCAGTATTGCTCGCTAGCTCTATGATCTGAATTGGTAGTGAGATTCTGTGCTGTCAGATTTCTGCGGGGGTGGTGCAACACTTTGTGACCTTGTGAAGCACCAGTGAAACAACTGTTCAGAATTCTCTCCATCTAAAATCAGCCCCCACAAGAGGTGCTGACAAAAGTCCTTCCAGTGACCTCATCTTTAAGAGGGATACTTATTCATTAAGAGCCTGTATATGCAAGTTCAATAGAGCATGAGGTGTCATAAATACAAAACAGTTGAAAAATGGCATGTTAAGAGTTCTGTGTTGCCCATTTCCTGTCTACTCCATCAACATTTCTGGCAATATTATAAATATGGTGCTCTGCTTCATTTGACCACATCTGGTCTTAATAAAATTAGAGATATTGTGTAAAATTCAATTGAAAATTGTAAAACTCATATACATAAGGAATTTTTTTTTTTTTTTAACTACATGTTCATTTTAAGCTTGACGTTAGCAATACGTGGCATCAGCAGGGAGCTAATGTTTATTAAGCAAGCAACTGGATATACAGGACACTATGAGTGTCGTTATATAAGACCAATGTTCCATACTCTGCCCCCATACAGTCAGCATAAATGTATATTACCCTGTTACTAACTGTTACTTTGATGATACTTGACAATGACAATGGCCAATACTCTGATCATTAAGATTCTTTCTAAATCTGTTTTTAATAACACCCGGTGCAGAGCTGCTATTGTACAGAGTTTGTGTACAACATCAGGAGCTGAAAATGGCTGAAGCCACTGTAAAAGTGGCAAAAACTGCAGCATCTTTAGATGATACTTCAGACCAGCTCCAAAAGTCAGTCAGTTCCCATACACTCTCATATTAAGATGCACAATTTTACAGCATTAAAAAGCATGTTTACAGTACAGGGTTCTAGCCAACAGTTGATCACACAGCGCTGCATCAGGCTGAGAATTTCACTGGTTCGCTATCGGTACCGATTGCCATGACCACAATTAGCAAGCAAGTACTAGCAAACAGCTGTCCAACAGCCATCATCTGATCAACCTATACCACCGGGCTGTGAATTTTTTCTGGATAGAACCCTGTAACCTGGTATAAAAAAAACACGGATTTGGTCTCTATGGATATGTTTATAATTCTGGGCAGGGTGAATTTTTTTTTTTGACTCATCCACCTGGATGCTGGAATTAGGGCTTTGACTGACAGGTGTCCCAACACAAGTAGCTGGAGCTGATAAGTATTTTTCAGGCTTCATGTTCACTACCGGTCATTGAGCTGGATCTCTGTACCTTGTTTGTGCTGCTGGTGCCTTTTTATGGCTTGCAGTGTAGAAGTTTGTCCTTCAGTTTGGTGAGTGAAATTCTAGTGTTTTATTAGTCCTTTACTTAGCACTAAGTAACAGATATGTGTCAGCAGTTTATGGATGTAAGTGAAAGTAAAGGTGCAATGATGTCTGTCAGCTTTGATTGTAAATTAGTTTCAATGGACACATTTTATCATTAAGTTTCTTATGAAAACCTGGCTGTCCTTTGAGCGCCCCGTTGCTGACTTTGTAGATAACCTATATTTTCTGTACATCTTCATAGATGATTGTTTTCACAGAGCAATGTTACTTATTGTAGTACTTGATTTATTTTAAAGGACCGCAGTCATGCAAGAAAACATCTATGACCAATGTACATTTTTCAGTTTGGAATATTTATATAGCTCTTATATGTGTGGTTTGGGTGCTACCTAACTCATAGTGCCATTCTTATGCCATCCCATACATGAAACATGTTCCCATGGCTATGGCTGTTTTTCTTGACCATTTAATGCACATTTAAAACACTGAATTAAAACTGAAAGTCCACTGTACTGGTGAACAGAAGCAAAATTACCCAAAATAGTGTCCTTATGGTCAAGACTGTACAAGGTTCACTATTAATAGTGCCCTCACACATTACCCTTGTGCAGGAATACACTTATATGGCATCATCTATGCTTGCTTCTGAACCGCAGAGTATATTGTATTACAAGGCCAGAAGCCCACAAGGCCGAAGCTGACCTTACAGAATCATTACATACTAGCAGAACCTTACCATATGTGAAGATGGTCAACCTTGATTGTAAGCTTCAGCTGGTATGTGTATGTACACACTTGCTGGAAGTGAGAAATCAAGTCCCTGGTGTCTTTCTATGTCTAACTCCTCCTGTGTGCAGAGTTGCATGTTAGCAGTCCCACTGATTTTTCTCTGCTACAACTCAATTAGCATCACTATAGCAGAAAGATAACACTACAAGAATAGAGAGCAATATCAATTTGTATCATTTTACCCCATATAACAACATTTTTGGAAATGGGGCTGCAAGATAAAAGAAAAATTTTATGTTACAAAAAAATGTTAGGGCTTGCAGGGATTATTTTAATGATCTATAAAAAGTCCTTCCAGAAGCACTTGGACAGTTATTTTGAAGTTAACTTTAGCTTTAATGGCCATGGGAACACTAAAACTGCATGTACAGAATCACCAGTCAAATCTGATGAAAACAAATAAGTTGGGCAACAAAGATTTTCAACAACTTTTTCCCCCCTTCAAGTTAAAACTATCATCAGCTTGGCTAGCATAAGTCTCTCATAAATTTCAATGTAGAATTATTTCAGTGCCACATCTATTGCTGATAATGTCTCTAGCTCTACACACCAAACCACAGTGCTCTGCTTTAAAATACTGTAAAATGATAATCATGCAGTGGTTCTGTAAAAATTTAAAAACTGCTAGTCTAGTGAGTGAAAACCTCAACTTTATCTTCAAAATGTAAACTTCAAACAAAATAAAACAGGATTAGTGTATCCAAATTGATTCAACTTTAGAAATAATTAATAACCACCACATATTATAGGATTTCTGTGGTTCATTTGAACAGCATGTTGTACAAAATACAAAATATTGTAAAACCTATTAGACATTCTTTACCAAAGATTTTTCCAAATCTTTGTGTCCATTCTTTACTCAAAAGCAGAATAAAAAAAAGAAACTTTAGACTATAACTGTGACTTTTTGCATGTCACAAAAGAAAATAACTGTTTTGCTTTTGGGATGTTCTTCATTTGTATCAACTGCCCAAAGACTAGATAAATTAACTACAATAAATCAAATACTCTACTAATCCACTATATTATGACATGTTCCTGTATTTAGACCTGTAAAAATAAAACATTAAAGAGATGCACATTAGAAAGCAGCTACAAAAGGCTTCCGCTGGGTTAGTAATATGGTTCACTGCAGCAAAATAAAAGTGTGAATAGCATGAATTGAAAAAAAGCTTGTCGGAGAGGGATTTTGAAAATCAGCACTACAGGGGGCCCACATTCAAAGTCCCATTCTATTGTTGAACGCTGTTCATCAAGGCAGCCATTCAGCCAGCTAACAGCAATTTCTTATCCATCTATATCCGCCTGACTCTCCATTAAAAAGGCTCCACAGTTTTTTCATCTTGTGGTCATGAACGCAATAATAAAGTGTGATCTGGATTCCATGAGACAAAAATTACCAGTGTGTACACGTTACTCCACTAAAAGGATTTTCATGCATTTAATCTAGTTTAATATTTCTTCTTCCAGGAAACAGGGAAATATACAAAACTAACTGAAACACTTATCACAATGTCTACTTATACTATAGCTGAGAGAACTTTGACCACATGAACACACCACTTCCTTCCTGAACATAAATGCTTATATAGCTGCTATGAACACATCACTTTAAAAACATACTTTTTAAGTTCCTACAATAAATCTCTCAAGGAATTTGTGTAGAATCACTAGTTAGCAACACGAGAAACAATATTACTGACTTGAATTGATTCCACAACAAGTTGCTAATATATTTCACATATATATGTATGCCAGTACTTTCTCCAAATTTAGCCAATACAGGCATTAAAATGTGTATTAGCGCTCACAGAAAGAGTCTGTTTGTGTACATAAATGTGAAGAAAAGCTACTCACAGAGACAAAGAAAAGCCAGAAATGCATAGCTATTCCAAGCATACATTGTGTTTTAATGTGTGTGTCTAATTCCTACAGTATTATTTTCTGGATTTGTTGTTTTCACATATTGCAGCAGGTCTCTGAGGCCAGATGTCAGCCACAACTCCAAACGGATCATCGCTAAATCTTCGGTATGTGGCCAGCTTTAACCTTACACCTAATGCTGCCTGTGGGCAGTGCTCTATTAACATCATCTCAACAAGGTGAACAAAGACAGAAAAATAGTTGTCATGTCAATCTAATGATGCCATTCCAGTTTACTTTAAACTTGACAGAGACTGACTGACCTAGTCTTCAAATTAATCATCCGAGAAGCAAATTCCATTTGTAGCAAGACCAACTGGGATCTACTCCACAAAGAATGAAACAAGCAGAAAAACTGATTAATAATGAATACTTGAATTAGTAACTCCACATTTGTTTTTCTGCAACATTATGGTACGGATGCTCCAATTCTGAAATTTTGGTTCAATGCAGATGTCTACATTTACAGCTTGCAATGATTGACAGCAATATTTGTTTGTTTTGTTGTCATTTATTTCTTGTGTACCAGGGAAAAGTTAAAATAAATAAATAAATAATAAAATTAATGATCTGTCTTTTTGTAAATGTGGCTGCACAACAGTACATCAGATCATCTGTAAATGTCTGTTTTTTTGGACAATTTCTGTTTTATTTGTCAAGCATAAAAATATTTTTGTTCATCAAATCGCTATAAATAACAGGAAAGTGCAGAGATGTGTGTTGAGTAAAGTAATACAGACTCATCACTTTAACTACATGCAAGCCATTTGTGTTTATATGCCTAGTCAACCCCTTAACTCTTATTTCGAGCCATTAAAAAACCATTGGTATGGCTGTTTAGACACACTGTAACACTTTGGTGAAATTGTGTCACTAGTTATACAGGCCGTAATACCAGAGATAGAAAACATATGAGCCAGAGAACAGAACAAAATTCAGCAGTGTGTTTCATAACATGCTGCTGAATGTCTAACCACCAACTCACCTTCAGTAAGTACAATAGCTCTGCATACAGTCTCCTTTTACAAAGCTTTAATGGTCAATTTTTGTTATAGTCAAAATGGTGATTATATTTATTACTGAGGAGATGTTGGGTTTTGATGATGTACTGGACTACACTACATTTCAGACTATTCCTAAAATTTTGCATTTCATACCCACTAGAAAAATAATAAAATGCAGAGGACATCCAGCATTCAGAGGTGGTAACTGAAAGGAGTCTTTACCAATTAAAATACAAATCTTCCATGAAAAAATAAACTTTACAATACATTTTATTGGTTATTTTGCATTTACTCTATGGACATGAATTCAATTAAAAAATGCAATTATATCAAATGTAGTCTAACATATGAAGGATTGAAGATAGATGTAAGGGGGCAACTGAAATATCACAGAATGAACTTGCAGCTTTCTAACCTCCACTTTAAAGCTGGTAAATCTGAGTATAAACTGAGCCACAAACCAGTGGAGTATTGTACTGGGGACAACTGGATGACTATCTTCTAATGAAGACACCCTAAGTTTGGTTTCAAACAATTTCCTTGCAGACTGTTCTGGCCCTAAGCAGCAGTTAAGTGTCATCAACAAACTACTGCATAGATTTAGTTTACAACATCTCCGCATTTTAGTCCCGTTTTACTGACGTTTGCTTTAAGATTTCAGAAAACTAATCAAAAACACGTCTCTCTCCAACATGGGTGTTACCCAATATCTGTGTTGGACAAAAACATCAAATTGCACATTCTCATTAAGAATACTTGTTGCAATAAATTATATATTCCCATGTGGGATTTTTTTGTTTGTTTTTGTGTGTTTCTTTCCCAACTATTTTTTAGTGTGCAGATGTTTCTGGGCCATGAAACATGGATCTACACGTGGTGGCCAGTAAATGCCAGCTCCGTGCTATCTGCTAGACTAGCAGTGCTGTGCTTGATGTTCATGTAGCATACTTGCACATTTCAAAACAACGTGTTCACTGGCCTTTGGTTTCAATTATCTTTACCCTAGTAAGTCCTCATTTTACTTTTACCTGATGCATCCCCAGCTATGACTCACAGTCTAGGCCAGGCACGCAGAATAAATCTCTGTCATATCACAACAGAACATAACCACGCAGCCCACAATGTCGACAGAAAAAAAAAGAACACAGCTTTACAAGATGCCAGCTCTGTAGCATATCATGGTATGGTAGGAAAAGAAATAGCCAGGGGTTAAGCACCAAGGCTCGGCTGCTGTAGAAGCAGATGCTGAATGAAAGGACCACAGACTGGCTGTGCACAACACGCAGATAAAATGTGGCTGCGTTTGACATCGATTCAAACAAAGGCAAGAAGAGACAGACGTACACAGAGATGTTCCCAATGACTAACACAACGCGTTGCAGTCGGACACTTCTCAACCCGGCAGCTAACGTACTAGAAATGTATGCGAGTTTATCTCGAGTAACAGAAATGTAAAATACTAACGCTGTTTTTTTTTTTTTTTTGTTTTGTTTTTTTTTTTGGCTTGAAAAGCTAACAGCAGTGGCAAGCTAACAGCAGTCACCTGAATATCAGACTCCCCCCTCCTCCTCCTTCATTAGCTTTGTTACGAGTGGCTAGCCTGCTGGTGGTGGAGAATAACGAGACCAAGAAAAGGAAAAAAAAAAAAAAACACTTACCCCTTATTTTATTCTTCTTGTTAAGAGGCTCTCGGTGTTTGTTCAGTCGCGTCGCTATTTGTGAAATTTAACCAAACATGTGAAATATCTTCCGTTGCTTACAGACGCGTCCGGCTACGCTAAATTCAAATGTTAACGGTTAAAAATCCCAGGTGACACTGACAACGTCTTCCCCTTAAATCCGCATCCTCGAAAAAAAAAAGCTTTCCCTCCGCGCTGCTAGCGGTGCAGCGCGTTACGAAACCAAACCAGACTCTCTCTTTATTTAGCTTTCACACAACAAAACGGTCTGCTTGGGGGGGAAAAATTATATGTATATATATATATACGGGCTGAGAGGACCCCGTTTTGAGGCAGGTATTAGGCGGATATCCGCAGCAGCTTCTTCTCCCCCCCCTGCGGCCGAGCATCCGATGGGCCGTCCGTGCCTCACTGACTCCAGCTCCCTGTGCTAACGTTCAACAGGGAGAAGAAAGAAAAAGTAGACGTGGTGATAGCTAGGGATGTGCGTGGGAGGGGGTTAGGTGGTGGTTGAGTGGGTGGGTGTGTAGGTTGGTTTCTGACCCTTCACAGTCACATGGGAAACACTATTCTCACAGTATCGGTATTCTCAACAATAATGGAAAGAACCGCGGGGAAGGAAGATGCTGTGTCCTTGTGTCTGGTGCTGTCCCTGGTGCTAAAACTGAAAGCTTTCACTTTCACGCATACAGTAACATGCTTTTAATTACAATCTGTCTACAGCACTGTGGAAGTCTTCATCCAACCCTTATTTCTTTATATTTTCCTAACAATTTTTTTGAAACGTGCAACAATTCTAACAATCTTGAAAGTCAGTATTTGGTATGAGCACCTTTATTCTTCAACACAGCCTGAACTCTCTTAGGCAGCTTTCTTGTCAGTTCTTATAGTCTTCAGGACTACTCAAAGCTCTTCTTTGGATGTTGGCTACCTTTAGTTATGTTCTTTGTCAGGATGATCCCACACTCTGGGGAGGCCAATCCATGACTGATAGTGTTCCACTGTGTGTCTCTTTGTCTTTTACTGCTTTGACAGTGTGCTTGGGATTATTTTCATGCTGAAAAATGAAACAGTTGCCAATCAGTCACTGTTCAGTATTGCACAGTGGACCCTTATTTTTCTGTGTTCATAATTCTATCAATTTTGACAAGATCTCCAACACCGCTGGCTGAAATGCAGCCCAAACTATGACAGAACCTCCACTGTGTTTTACAGATGGCTGTAGATGTTTACTGTTGGGCCTCTCTCCTGAATTCCTCCTTACATGTTGATAACAATTTGAAGCAAAAATGTCAAATTTGGGTTCATCACTCAAATAGACTTGTTGCCACTGATTTTCAGCCCAGTTCTTGTGTAATGTAGCATGCCTCAGCCTTTTCTCCCTTTTTCTCTTCCTTAAGAATGGTTTCTTGACAGCCACCCTTCCACTGAGACTATTTCTGATGAGGCCTCAGTGAACACTAGATGGATCAGCTGAAGGGACAGATGCATTTCTCAGGTCCTGTGTCAGGCCTTTGCTGCATGTTTTCCTATTTCTTAAGGACATGACCTTCAGATACTGCTCAGGGTTAGCACCAGAGTATATAAACTGGATGGGCAACCAGCTTTGACAACAGGGCATTTGGGTCTTTGATATTTCATTAAAAAAAAAAATGGCACTTGCACTACACACACTACATCGAGAATTTATAAGCAAATATGCGCCGCAATACCCATTAAATTCACTGGATCCCTGAGGCCCATTCATAACACCAGTGTTCTGCCTGCCACTTGTTATTTTGTCTTACTCAGTTTCCTCAAAATTTTTTTTAGGACACGCTGCACACCATGCTGAGATATACGACATTTTTGGCTAATAGCGCTTTGGGAATTCCTTCCACTGTATCTGTCACTATATAGGTTATATCTGTGAGTTATATCTGTGATCTTACTGTTTTAAGAATGATCAGTCAAACAGGTCCAAATTTGAACGTAACTTTGAGAGCAAGCAGATCTACCAAGTGTACTATGTCCATGATCCTTGAACCAAAGCAAGTGCTATTTTTGAGATTAAATTCAAGATGAGACCATCGTTTCTACAGTTATACAGCTGATACCCCCAAAACTGGGCAACTTAAACTAAAAGAGTCTAAGAGAACAGCACTACAGGCCAGAGGTAAAATATGTACCTTTTATTTTTGGAATGAAATGTCCTTTTAAGGTGGGCTTAAATTCCTCCAGAGCTCTGACAATTTTCTGGTCCTTGTGCACATTATTCCATGACAAAAGGTCAGCGTATTTGAAGGTTTTTTTTTCCCTATAATTCTGTTATGACTTTAAATTTGTAAAATATTGTTGGAATGTTGGGAATATTAAATATATCACTGGACCTCAAAGCTTTCAATTCTTAAACTAGGCTATCTCCTTCTTCAGGGGGATTTTGTAGGATTAGGATTTTGTTCTATATCCATCCATTATACTGCTAGATTGCATTTTATACTTTTTGAAATCAAAGACCCATCTCCAACACAAAAGTCTTGATTTTCTTTTTCAGATTTTATTCCAGATTTGACTTCAGTTCAGAGGGTTAACTATTATTTAGTGCAACTGCAGTTGCACTAAATAATTCCTGAGACACTATGCAGCACCTGGCTGGTGTGCAACATAAAGCAGGTCATTGAGATCTGGGTTATTCATAAAGCCCTAGAAGATCCTCATAAAAGAGTGTCTCAATGCCATGGATAAGTGTTGTCCTCTGTGCTTTTTCACTACTCCACCATAGTGTGTGCACTGGATAGATGGTTACAGCAGTTAGAAAAGATGAACACTCTAGGGAGCCACTCATTCATGTTGGTTTGCTGTTGACTGGTGCATAGGAAGGCACCCCAAAGTGACACTTAAATTAGTTTCAAGTCTCAGTCTAGCTTTGGTCATTCATGGGTGTAGCAAAACCAAAAAAGTGGCAGTGGTGAGGGGTTTATGGGATGGTGGGTCTCTTAGGGAGGGCTGAGCAGTTTGGAAAATAGCATGCTACTCATTAAAGGCAGTTAGTGGTAATGAAAAGGCTCTGCTGTGTTGTTAGAGTGGTTCAGGCACTTTGCATTTTTGCTATGAATGTGTTATTGGAGTTTGAAGCTTTCCAAATAAGCAGCCTCTTTACAGCGGCAGCTAGAAAGTAATTCATTTTGGGGCCAATCAAAATGGGCCGGGGTATTTGAACTTTAAAAAAAGAACAGGGGTATAAATCATACGGCTAAAAGATTTGCCTGTGTAATGAGGTGGCAGTGGGATGACACAAAACAGTTTAAACATGTTCAGTAAGTATTCAAACAGAATTTAATTTAACTTAAACTTAAAGTGTTTTTCAGATTTGTAATATTATGGTGTAAGCTTGCAGGGGGTTCAAGATATAAAAGTCAGATTTATGACAAAATGTATTGTTAACCACACAAACAAGACTGTGTCACACCTGGTTATCGATGTAGGGTAGAGTAACCTTGTATAAATTGATTAGGATGATTGAATAACACAGATAAATGCTAAGAGTAAATACCTTAGCAAATCTTTTCTTTGAATTAAAATTAATAGAAAGGTTGAATATAACACTTTGTATAATTCATTTTATTACTAAGCTGATAATGATGTGTATTTGAGCTTGTCAATGGTACCCATCACAGCGCATTTTTCTTCATATCTAATAATTTTTTTTTTTCGCCTCTAAAGAATGTGTACACAATGCTCTTAAAAGGACCTTGAATACTAGAGGTCAGGTAGATTTAACCGTGTAACGCAATACAGTACTATATACAGTAGTGTTTAAGAATAAAAGAAAGCTCCAGGTCTTCACTCTGACACACTGTTTGTGTGTCAGCATCAATAGCTCACACACGCACACACACACACACACACAAACACAACCTGTTTACGCCCTCAGCCCCAGTCCCCACCTCTGCTCAAAGACCCACACCCAAGCAGACAGCTCAGCCACAATCCACCATGACAAAGGAAAAGAGCTGAGCGTGGGATATAAGGCTGCCACTGGCTGCCAGAGTGCGTCCAGCACAGTGATTTCTGCAGATTGCAGCATTTTGAGCTAAACCCCCTTCTGTCTGCTCACTATAGATGGGACCTGGGTGGGTGGGGTCATTATTCGTGCGTGCAGTGACCGGGGTGGCAATGGAGGGTGGTGTTTGGTAAAGTCGGTGTGACTATGTACCCTCACAGATGGGTGGATATCTGTTTGTTTTTTCCTCAGAACGGTTTGTGTGTTTGAGTAATACAACCCTCATTAAAGCTGAATGATATGACTGCAATCGTGGGTATTTGAAGGGGGTCTCTGTCTGTGCTGCTGCAGCTCTAATAAGGTATCTGAAGCAGAAGCTGAAGAAACAAGACTCCAGATACAGCAAACAGATCTCAGACATGATGCAGATTGCATTATGCCTACTTTACGAATGAATTCAGAACCCTCTAAATTAACTGAAAATATAAGTTGTAAGAAAAAGCCAAATTTGTAGGTTCTAATGCATACCGAGCCTGCAATTCATCCTCTACAAGTGCCATCCTATTATATCATACACAACATGAAAGACTCAGCTGCAGTGGAGATGGGCTGCACAGACGCTCGTAGAAGTGCTAGTAGCTGCATTTATGTCAGGCAGGAGGAAAAGAGAAAGACCATCAGAGAAGATTCATGGATGTAGTGAAGGTGGACATGCAGAGGGTTGGCTAGATCATCTTCCACTTTTTTATTCTCTCTTTATGTTAATCAACCTCAAGACTTGGGGGACATTGATGAGAAAACCAACCTAAAGAGACTCACAGACTTGTTCAGTCTTTATGAGGCTGCACTGTAAATGTGAAAAAAAATGCAGATCATCTTGCTATGTGAAATATGCACATCATCATATGTCATATTTGTCCCTCCGCCTCCAAAGTCAACCAAAGTTGTATTCAACCAACAATGAAGAAAGTTTAGTAGCTGCAGTCTACTGCCACAGTCACCCAGCGGGTTATACTCCGGTCAGTACGACCCACTAAAAGATATTTATGTCTCCAACACCACTTTTTGAGTTTTCTCTGGAGGACGGCTATGCTATTTCTGTTTTGGTTCTTGCTCATGTGTCTCTCCTATCCCTTTTCTTATCTCTGTTTCTCCCCAAACTAGTTGCTGGAGGTCACCCTGCTGTTCCAGTTTAAAATTATATAATAATTAGACAGAATGAAACCAGGACAGTAAGGAGCTATGGTGCCACCATGGTGCAACGTGACTCACGGAGCGCGCAGAAATTGGGACCGTCTATAGGTCTGGGCAAATGGCTGTTTGGGGAATTATGACACATTTTTTGGCTGGCAAATCAGAAGACAAGCTGTTTTACAGGCAGTTAATGTTTATGAATCCCATGATAACACTGTGGATTCACTCACTTTCTTGAGCATTTCAAAAATCAGTGTTTTTTTTTTGAGGGGGGAGGGGTCACAGCAGGCATGGTAGGCAACACATGAGTCAAAGCAAAGAAGGACAACTGCATCATTTACACATCATGAGAGCTGCTCACTTTGTGCAACTACTCTGTTACTTGACAGACCAAAGCAGCTGACAAATCTAAAGTTGAAATTGTTAGTATCATTTAAGCTGATAAACTGAGGTTGAATAAAGCACATATAGCATGCCCCCCCCCCAAAAAAAAGAAAAAGAAAGAAAATCAAATTAACATCATGTATGCAGGAGCAGGAAGACTGTATACTGTATACTTGTTGCTCAGATTTTTTTCCTCTTAGACCAGATTGACCATAAAATACCTTTCTGTTCCTTCCCATTGTACCTTTAGAGATGACTGCACTGAAGTGGAGACAAGAGAATAAAGACAAAACATCCAGTGCTGTACTTGTGCACCAGCAGCTCCCTCTAGTGCATGTTGTTTTTGTTTTAAGGAGGTTATGTTTTAGGTAGTGTTTGCGTGCGTGCGAGCGTGTCATTCAGTCTGCAAACACGATAGCGTGATAGATACATTTTGGATGAATTCTAATAAAACTTTGCAGGGGTGCAGAGTGGGATCATGTTAACAATCTGTTAAAATTTGCCTTAAATCCATCGAGGTATTCAGAGTCAACTTCGAGATTTACTGGCTGAAGATTGACAAAAAGCCTCATTACTTAGAATAGAATAGAATAGAACTTTTATCATTATACATACAACAAAATTAATCATTATACAACAAATTATATAACGACATTCCGTCATAATATAATGAAATTGCGTTCGGAACAACCATCCAGAGAAAAACAGACAAGACTAACATAGGGGAGATGGGTGTCTGCAGCCGCTGCCTTTTTTCACTGGCGCCGCCACTACAATCAGTCCCCAGAAAAAGGAAACAAACACACATCATGGGGTATTTAGGTTAAAAAAAGGTCATCTGGTACGGTGTTCAAGATGAGCAGCATACCAGGGTCCAAAAAAACCACCTTAGCAAAGCATATTTGCACATTTAAAGCCAGGATAGCAAAATGGCGGGTAAGGGCGGGGGCAGGAGGGGATGCAGATGGAGACGAGAGGGTCAGGGCATTGTGGAGCCATTGTGGAGAAGCTATGATTCCTACATGTGCAGTGTGTCAGGTCAACATAGAGAAAGTACCATATAAAGATTTAAACTAGCATGTCACATTTGACCTTTGACCCCTCCTTCAAGATCAATAGACTGATCTGAAGATCAAAGTGACAATAACGCTAAACAGCTATTTAAAACTATGCTTCACACTGCAATCATTTGTATTGACAGCAGACAGGCATATAAGAAATGATATAAGAAGATTCTAAATATCACGTTACTTTGGACCTCTGACCTCACCTTCAAGGTCAAATAAGGTTAAATTTTTATAAAATGTCTCTCATCTTTAAAATTCTGCTTGAAAATGCTGCTGCCTTTGTTTGTATCAGCAACATTTAGGGAATGATGCTGGTATATGGAGATTCTAAATATCACATTATAGTTTGCATCCAAATATCATGTCACATTTGACCTCTGACCTCAGTTTTACATTTCACATCTGCTTTTCTTCACCCCAGTTCACCCCAAAATGTGTTCTATCTTTAAAGAAAGTATTGTCAAGAGAAAGAGAATGAGCTGCCTGGTTATTTAGAAATATACTGTAGTGATAATATTATCATCAACTCAAGTTGTTCATGTCCAGTTATTTACAAATTAATGCCTATTATCCATTACTTACTCCTACAAAATGTTTGTGTAATGAAAGTAAACATCTGTCATGCTGCCCTTATCTGATTTTTACTGCACTACAAACTTATTAAAGAACCAAATTGTGCCCTTGAAGCTGGATGTGAGAAGAGAAAGAGGAATTCTGGAATAAGGTGGATGAAGTTTTTGTTCTAATGTGTGAAGTCCAGAAATAAAGTGATAAGTTTTCTTGTCATTGGTTCACCATATTTCACAAATTAATGGCAATTAAGCTTCACAGAGCATTCAAGAAAGGCTTGCAAAAAGTCATATCCAGGACTGCCATGACTTCATGGACAGTAGTAATCATGGCTATGAAACACACAAAAATACTTCAGTACATCACTATGCCATATTAGTGATGTTAATGGTGATACTAATGTAATGTGGGAGTCAACCACTCCCTCCATGACTGTGACCAATAAGATCATGATCATCACCATGTAACCATATGCAAGACATATGCAACATACGCAACACAAAGACAGATTGACAAGAAGGTCTTTGGCTCCCATGGACAGAAAGAAAAAAGAAAAGGAGACTCGGTGGTGGAAAGAGGAAGTGGAGGAAAGTATTCCAATAAGAGGATGGCAAAGAAAAGCAGGATAGTCGGAGAGATGAGGATAGCAGACAGGGAGTCTGGTAGGGGTAGAGGGAAAAAAATCAATAAAATATAGTATCGCAATATTTTGCATGGCAAAATCGTATCAATACAGGGACACCAAATATACATGTTTTATTGAATAAAATACTCTGGGAACATTATGAACTAGAGGGCTCATCTCATGGAGCGCCAACAAACTGACATTAAACTGGCTCAACCAAAAAACCATCCAACACTGGACACACTTAGGCTGACAAAGCTACTTCCTAATTCTGAGCAAGCTAATGGCTCAGAATTAAAAATAGGATAGTAAAAATAGGATAGTAACCTCCCTCCATCCCTTTTCTTCCACTTATCCTGGTGACTAAATGGTTGCCCAGAGCTTGAGGGTGTTGCACACTCATGACCACTTTTGATGGGAAGTTGATTGCACAGGTCACCCAATAGGAGATAACCTTTCTGCAAACAGTCACAGTCTGACTTGGGCTGCCTGCGATCACTCAGAGAGCTCGGCGAAGCGTTGCAAACAATTTCTGTCTAATTCTGTTGATGAATTTATTGATGAAGTACACAAGGCTATCAGAACTAAAAACCTAATAATGATCAAGTTGACTTCATCTTCTCTCTTCTCAGGAGTTCCACATTTGAAGAGATCAATTTTCTGTTTTCTGAGAGAAGCCCAGCCTTTGCTGACCTTTCATAGTTGGATTTTTCCAGCAACACTTTCTGGGTGAGGATGATGATGTAGCCTCCACAGCTAAATGGCTTAAATTGGCTGCAGCTAATTCACTCTCCATCCCTTACATAGATTACATTGAGCTGGGTGTGCAGGCCATTGGGTTAACAGTACCTGACTGTGGGCTTTTGGCAGTCAAAGACCCAGCCCAAGAACAACCAGAGCCAAAGGACCAAGGCCTAGTTTAAGCTAAATCTTGGGAATAAAAGAGCAATGTTGAAATGCAGGTGGAAGAGGGAGAGAGCAGACCAATAAATAAATCTTTGCAATAAATATAATGAGATGTAGGGAGTCACTGCAAGGGAAAACAGTATGTCTGAGGTCCACAGGATTTGTTCCTTGCAGTGTTGTCTAATTTTTCCAGCAGTCAGTTTTCTGCAGCTTGTTATGCAGTGTGTCATTTGGAGGAAAAATTATTTTTCCTCAGTATTCTCAGGATTGTCCTCAATTATCATGTCAGCATTGGCAATGGCATCGTGCTGCGCTTGTTCAGGGACAAGTTGACTCAAAATTGCGAGGCTTTCTTCATTCAACAGGTCATAGCTAATACCAGCCCACAGCCAAATATTTTACTGTTTAAACATTCAGATGATGGGAAAACAGTCCTTGAATTCCAAACTGTGCAATACGGTTGCATCTGAAAACTAACTTAATCACTGACACTGCAGCTTGGACGCGTTCTAAAATCACCATCTTGAAAAAAGAAAGAGATCACCCTGATGAATCTGCTCATCAAAATGCATTCCAGCTCCTCTGGGGAAAAATATCTGGTGAGTTTGGCTATTTTACATGTAGATTTTGCAATAATATCCACAAAGGATTGAAGAAGCTATAGTAAAGAAACCACGAGATGGCGCCATTTTTCAGGCTTGAGACCACTGGTGAGCTTTTAGATTTATGCTCCTATGCTCACCTCCATGAACCTTTTCCACTGCTTAAATTGCCAGCTGAGGTGTTCCTCTAATTTTATGAATGTTGCTCTCTGATAAAGCCAAACTGAAGTCATACTCTATATTTAAATAAAGAAAACACTTGAAAAAAAAAAAACGATTTCTCAAGCATATCCCATACTTCTCTGTAAGTCTTGATGCAGTCAGCTATAATGATTTTAAAGGCATTCACTTTCTTTGAAACAGAGAAAAGACTGTTAAACGTAAGGAAACATGCCAAAATACAGCTTCATTATTCCATTTCCTTAAATTGACTTAATGAAACCAAAGTGAATCCTTCACTGGTGATTGATTATTGACAACACTTTTCTACCTAAAGTGCATTTTTGCTACTTTGGAGTTTTCATGGACTAAAACCCTTACGGAAGTTGGAGACTGACTCGTTTCCCAAATAAGAACAAAGAAAATGCGTCCATTACTGTTCCCATTTCCTGGATTGAGAAGTGTGGAAATAAATGCATGTAACATTCTGAGTGTAGAAATATTTCTGTGGTGGGAAAATAGGATAAACTAACTGTGTTATTCAGATAAAAAAAATTAACTTGTACAAGCAGCAAGCAAGAACTTGAGCCTTCTTGGGTGTCATCATAGAGAAGAGTATCAAGATTTAGTATCTAAGAGAATCTCAGTTCACTCATGGACTACAACAGGTCTATACCAGTAGCGAGGTAACATCTGTAGGAACTAATTTGCAGCACCCTTCCCGATGGTGCAGAATGTCTAGTTTAGTTTAAAATGTATAGTCAGTGCTGTGTGGAGGAGGAAAAGAGCATGGAGGTAAATCTAATGGAAGACCTATGTCAAAGCCTGCCATGCAGCAGGTTTATTTATTTTCTAGGCGTGCTTGAAAGGTAACACTGAATCATCCAGAGTACAGTCCAGAATATTTCTGAACGTGCCTCCCTGTCTGAATGTGTCCGTCTGGACTTAAAGCATCACTATTTTCCACGTGTCTTCATACAGTACGTGTGAACAAAACATATTTCCCCCAAAACAGAAGAAAAACAAATGCATGAAAGGTTGTCATTTTCTTTTTTTAATCAAATTCCTCTTATCACAAGATAATCTTTGGATTCCTAAATACTTTGATGGAGTATTTTATGGCAATCGATGTTAAACTTTCTTGTTTTTTTTTTTTCAGAATAAGCTACATTTAGCAAATATTCCCACTATATTTATTGCTAAGTGCATTATTGTTTTTTTTTTCTTTAAATCAAGCTTAAGTCCACTTAGGTGCACATGTCAAATTATACAAAAAACCTCAAGTTTCTCATATTTTACATAAACAAATAATAAACAGGGAGCGGACAGGGACCATTCCACGAAACAAACTGTACAAAAAAACGTCAACAACGTGTGGCAACGAAATACAATTTAGATGATTTAAACATTAAAGAATGTGGATGTAACAGGGAATGTTAATGGGAATACCAGGAGGCAGGGCTACAATACACAACTGCTGAATAGGCTGAAGACAATGCTAATGCCATAGAAAGATTAATTTCTTTATTGTTTGAATCAAATATTCAAAAGAAGTTAAAAGCAACAGGGAGGTCAAAGACAAAAATCACAAAATGCACAATTTAAACTACAAAAACAGTTTAAAAAAATAATTACAAAAAACTTTTTAGCGCACAAATAAACATATTCCTTGTCCGTGTTGCAGAATTTTAAAATGTGGACTGGCCAATGAAAAAGGGGCTGACACTGATATGTTTTGTACCTTTTGGATGAGCCATTGCTACGACATTGGCTCCCGCTGAAAACACATTTGTACGTTTACCGCGTACACACAGTCCCACGTTTGTACCATGAGAGAGGAGCGTCAAGAGCGGCGCGTGCTGGGCAGTTTGCGCGCGCTGCGTGGATGAGGACGGACACGGCAGCACGCAGAGCGGCGCACGGAGGTTATCGAGTTCTGCGACGGGCGCACACGTTTGGCCTGCGTGTGGGTACAAAGCCGTGCTTGCAGAAGCACTTGTACGAACCAGAAGTGTTGACACAGCGCGCGTTCTTGCATTGACTCACACGAACTCCTGGTTCCGCACACTCGTCAATGTCTGGAACAAACACAAACAAGAGCTCATTAAAGACAATGAGTCATAAAAGAGAATTCTTTTTTTTGTACTGTATATGCAGGACAAACCTATACAGCGAGCACGGGAGTAGTCTAGCCTAAAGCCTGGGTTACATTCACACATAGTGCCAAGGTAGGAACGGACACAGCGGCCATGTCCACAGTTGCATTCGTCCGAATCCTCTTCCGAACTGTCACCTTTTAATAAAAACAACCAGGGGAAAAGAGAAAATGTGGGCCGAAAGAGGTAAGTAAATAAGGCTTTTCTGAGGGCGTGAATGTTTCTGGTATCATTGATTATTAACAAAATTGATGTCTGGTTTTACCTGGGTTGTAGTTGGGAAAAGCTGCCTGCGGTTCCTGCTCCCCGTCTGACTCAGTCTCAAGATGCATCCCACACAGATGGCTGAACATTGCTGAATAAGAGGAATACAATTCTTTTTAGTTTAGCAAGCAGGTAAAGTGCTAAAGAGGCCAGGCGGGTCTTCAGTGGCTCACCTGAGTTTCTGGGTGGGCAGCTGTTACATTCGGGCCCCCAGCCACGACCGAAGTGACAGCAGCACTCAGAGTACGTCACCACCCGGTTCTGGGGCTCGCTGCAGATCCAGCCCTCCTCAATCCGCGTGAAGCACACATCCTTGTGGGCTGCAGTGCGATCTAGAAATGGGAAAGATCAAAAACAAGTCATGAAATTTTAACTCATCTCAGTGTTCAAGTGTATTGAAGTGAAATGTAAAAAAAAAAAAAAAAACTTAAGCAATATATAGCATTTGACATTAAAAAGTCACATTGGCTCAGATTGCAACATTCACAGTGTTCTCAGATGATTTTCACATTAAAATCTCAATAAATGTTACACATAAAAGTTACAAAGACCATTTGAATATACACCATAAAAACAATAATTGTACATTTTTATTTATATTAGCAAGGAAGCAAAAAAATGCACCTATTCTTTTTTATCTGTACAAGCTTGCAATGTTTGTACATCTATCAGGAGCCTGTTCGAACTATATGGACAAAAGTACTGGGCCACCTAATCATTACACCTACAGGAGCTGCTATGCTTTGGAAACTCATGCCATGAAGCTCCCAGCAACCGTTTTTGTGCTGATATTAATGCTGAGGAGGTTTGGCTCTCTGCAGTTATTCAGTCAGCAGGGTGTTGGTGACTTTGACGCACTGTGCACCTCAGCTCTCATCGACCCCGCTCTGTAACTTTACATGTCTGAAACTTCGTGTCTGAGTTGCTTTGGTTCCTAAACTCATCCGCTTCATAATAATACCACTTACAGTGGATTGTAGGATATGTAGAGGGGAAGAAATTTCATAAACTGACTTCTCACTACAGTGGGATCCTATTACAGTACCACGCTCAAATTTAGTGAGCTCTTCAGAGCGATCCATTCGTTTGTTTGCAAAGGCAGACTGCATGGCTAGGTGCTTGATTTTAAACACATAATGCAATGGGACTGAAAACACCTGAATTCAAAGATTAAGATCTGTGGCCAAATAATGACTCCATGCGGTCCTGTGAACCCCCCCCCCCCCCATGATTCAACAGCTTGCAGAACAACTTTAGGCCCACTCTTCTTTACACCGTTTGAGTCACTGAAATTAGTTGCCATTTGTTTATGAGCAGCTCTCTTAAGGTGCTGCCACAGCATTTCAGTGGGTTTGAGGGCTAAACTTTGACTGGGCCGTTGCAACACCTGGATTTTGTTCTCTTTATTGTAGATCTGCTGGCGTGCTCTAGATCATTCCCTGCTGTGCAACCCAGCTTCGGCCAAGATTTAGAGAGGGGCTCACGTTTGGCTCTAGAATACAGAGGAGTTCACGGTGGACTCAATGACTGACAGGTGCCTGTGATCCTGTGTCTGTAAAACAAGCCTAAATCATCACCCCTCCACCAGCGTGCTTGACAGGTTTTTAGTCAAACATGGCGCCGCGCATTATGGTCAAAGGACACTGTGATTTGTTTAGATGCAAGTTTGCTAATCTACGCTGTGCTGCCATGTTCTTTTTAAAGAGGACAAGCCACACTTGTTCAGTCTTTTAACATGCTAACTGAGTCTGAGCTGTGGTTCTTGGGTTTTTTGCAATTTCTCTGAGCATTTCAGTCTGACCTTGGGGTGAATTTGCTGGGCCATCCACTTTTGGGAAGACTGTGGCACTGTTTTAACACACACTTCAATGTTCTGGACCAGCAAACAATGCAAAACATCTGCTTTTATAGAGGTGCTCACACTTGTTGATGATCAGGTAATCAAGTGCATTTGATTAGCAGCACCTGGCTGCTACTTACCCTATCACATTCAGTATATTTGTTCTATAAGTAATAAATACAGCAAAAGAAAATACCTAAACAAACTATACTCATGCCATATAAAACCTAGTAAGCTTTTAACAGATTCAATTATTCTGTTTACATTCATAACTACTTGTACATAGAAATAAGTGACAAGTACTGAGTTACCAAATCCACAAAACACCCAAGAACAAGCGTTGCTATCACAGCCATGCCCGTAAGAGTTATTCATATGTGCAGAATAGACCAGATTACAGTTATCTGAACTGATAGGTTCATCCCCTACAATTCCTACAGTGCCTCTGTTTTCAGTGACAAATGAATTGATGTGCTACGTAAAGTGTAATATGTCGCTGAGATGAGATGATAATGTAAACTCAAAGGCTGAAAATGTTTCATATTTTTGCAAGACAGCTCTGTGCTGGGTTACCAGTCTTTCACGCACTGTGTTTAATGGTAAAACAACACCCTTGTGATGTTGTTTGCTAGACAAAAAAAAAAAAAAAAAAAGACAAATGGCTGCAGTTTAGTTTCATTAGGCAAACGGCTTATAGTTACAGCTCATTTGCTTTTGGCTTACTGTTTGTTCTCAGCCTCTGCATTCTTGGAGATAAAGTATTATAATCTTCAGTGTCATTTCGTCACACTTAAAAAGTTCAGCGGTGTTAATTGCAAATATTAAATCAGTCCATTGGCAATCAAAACAGATGCTGTAAATCATGTATCACACAGGCCTTTCTCCAGAGAAGCTTTCAGACGCTGACTAATTCTGTATCCTAATAAATACAAATTTCATCTACAATTTAAAAAAAAAAAAACAGATGCAAATTTTTTTTTTAAATTTAAAAATGCAGTGGAAGTTGCTCAACTTCTATGGTTACTGCCACATACTCTGACATTGTTTGTGTGCCTAAATGTGTATATTCATCATATTTTTTAATAACTACACAAAGAATGGGAAACTCTGTCTCTAAATTGGGTAAAAGAAGAAATCATATGCCAGATAGAGCCGGCACAGGCCAGATGGGACACAAACTGGGAGGAATTACAGTAGGGAATTACATAAGCGGCAGATGACGAGGTAAGCTAAAGCTCATTTTGAGCGGTCAGGTTCAGGTGAGCTGACGCTGCTTTTTTTACCCACCGTCATAGACGCACTGTTTCAGCGCTGCACTGAAGGTGAGGGGAGGGTCGCAAAAGCAGTGAAAGGAGCCGGGCGTGTTCTCACACCTCCCGTTCTTACAGTACGAGGGGTCCTGGCACTCATTCACATCTGCAAAGGGCACCACAGACACTGGTTACAGTAGGAACATGTGCTTGGGGCCGGCTATTAATTCCCACCCCCCAAAAAAAACACATCACGAAATTCAGAATTTTGTTAAGGCTGTAGTGTGAGGTGGGTAAGGTTCGTGTGTCAGCTACCCTGTATGTCCTGCTTGCAATCTGTTTACATTTTATCATAAATCTTGCACATGAGGTTTTTTGCGATGAAATTAAGTCATGCACAGTGCAGCAGCTACAACTCCTCTGAGATACTTGGAAGGTTAAGATAGGAAGCTCGGTCCCAGCTACATTTCAATCTGCCAAGAAGTTTGAATGCACTTTACAAGTTAAAAAAAAAAAAATACTGCAGCGCAGGCCATTCGTGTGGATCGGGTTTCTGTTTATTACTTTGCTTTTAATCTCAGTTTTTTTCCTTGAAGCTTGAATTCAGCCAAATATGGTATGACTAGACTAGACCTACAGAATCAGGGTTTACTACATACTTAGCGATCATGCTCAAAATAGAGAGCTAATCCCAGTGGATTTACACAGTTTTCAGTTTTATGCACTTGATTTCTATTCTCAGTACAGAAGTACAGGGAATTTTGAGAAGAGCATAGAGTTACAAACTATTTTAAAAGGGCCTTATGCTGTCTAAAAGTAACAGTTTATGCCGAGAACATGTGTAGAAGTTAGTTTATTTTAAGCTCATCTGTATCCATCCACCTATTCCCCAGTGATTTATTTATGCCATGGTTGTAGTGGTAACAGGGAGACCCAAACCATTTATACTTAATACTCTCCAGAGCCCAGATCATGTTATCTAAGAAGTTTCCTCTATTTTTGCAGCTCTTGCATGCCACTCATAAATAACTGAGGTGGACTTTCCAGGAGCTGCTATTGACTTGTTTCAATGTCATGATCAGTATCAGGACAGCTCCTTCAACTTGCGGGGATTTTGACTGCTCGTATCCTACTTGAGGTTGTACCCAAGGTTTATGAAGATTAATCCACACTTAGCATTTTACTTTTGTTGCTGACATGAGAGCTGATCTGCTTTATTAGAGCCGGCGCCCCGAACCACGGCTCAGTGTCATAATTCTTAAAATGATCCTGCGTTACCTGAACTCCTCCATCATGAGCTATTGCTTCCCCTGCCACCTGTAAGGTGTAATCCTCCATTCTGTGGGACAGAACCGATCTCAAATTTGAGGTAACCACCTATCTCTCAGCTGTATCACATTCAGCTGCGAACTGCTCCTGTGAACATCATCTGCACAGCTGCAATGGTGCGTCACTGCTGCACAATGAGACACTCTCCAAACCCACAGTTTGGTTGTGTCCATAAATATAACAAACAAAACAAGGACACACATGAAGTTAAGAGCCAGCACGTTCATCAGACGGCTCCCCTAAACTCATACTTCACTGCCAGTTACCAGTACGACTGCCTTATTGCACTTGTTTTAGCAAGTACTACTGCTGCAGCTACCCTTCTTTAAACTGGATGCAGTAATTGTAACTGCGAGTCTTCGGCCTTTGGTCATAATGAGGAGAAAGCAATTCACCGTTCAACACAGATTTTTCTACCAGGTGATATAAGCAAACTCTGACTCCATGACCAGGTCAGCTGGGCCCACCAGGTAGCTGATGCAGCTCAGTGTTAAGTGATGACCAGCTTGAAAGCCCAGTTATTGTTTTCATCCAGAACGTTAGCTTCAAGATTTATTATTTCTCAAGTGTTGCGTGAGACAAAGAAGTCAAAACCCTATGTCCAATTTGAAAAACAAAGTGACTACTTCACAAAAAAAAAAAAAAAAAAATCACTTCTACATGTAGATTTAACATTTCAGTGTTTGACACTGATGAGCCACACATTCAGGCAGCGATTACACCCAACAACACAAAGGCAACCACTAACTGGGTTTATTTTAGGTCAGAGAATATGTGAGCATTATTAAAGCCAAACCAAATACCTGTAGAGGAAAAGCAGGCTATTTTTAGCAACTCGGTTTGCCTGTAACCGCTAATATAAGCAACAGCACTGTACTGAGACAGTAGTCTACAGTCTAAAAATAATGTTTTTCCATCACAAGCACAACCTCACAAGTTGTTGTGAAATGCATATTTCACAACAACTTCAGGCAGCACAAGCACAAGGTTTTAATCTCTGTATGGCTTAACTCTGGTGGCATCATAAAACTGGCGTCACTCTCATTACGTGACCATTGCTGTGTTTAAAAAAAAAAAAAAATCATTCATATCTTTATATTTTGCTCTAAAAATTGGAAATAGCTGCAGCAATTTATTGGTGCATGTGCAAAGATACAGTAAAGAGTGAAAACAATCTACATTTCTGCTTTAGCTGTGGTAGAAATGAAAAAGAAAAAGCTGAAATGTAGATCGTTTCCACTCAAATTTTTAATTGACTTCAACTTTCTGCACGTACACTTTTTAGACCGCCTTTATTCTTCAACACAGCCTGAACTCTCTGAGGCAGCTTTCCTGTTATTTCTTTAAGCAGTCTTCAGGAATAGTTCTCCAGGCTTCTTGAAGGACAGTCAAAGCTCTTCTTTGTATGTTGGCTGCTTTTTGTTCTGTTCTCTGTCAGGATGATCTCACACTGCTTCAATAATATTGAGGTCCGTGTTCCACTGTGTGATTTCTTTTCTATCCAGCTTTGGGATCATTGTCGTACTGAAAAATTAAGATGTCCCAGATGGTATTACATGATGGATCAAAACCTGACGCTACTTTTCTGTATTCATAATTCAATTGGTTTTGACAAGATCTCCAACACCACTGTCTAAAATGCAGCCCCAAACCATGACAGAGCCTCCACAAATGGCTGTAGACACTCACTGTTGCACCGCTCTCCTGACCTCCTAAATACTGACTGATGATGATTTGAAACAAAAAATTTCAGATTTGGATTCATCACCTGTTGTCACTGCCACTTCTGAAAATGGTCAAGTAGACTGAAAATGAGTGAAAAAGCAGCCAATGTCCAAAGAAAAAAAGACCCTCAGAAAGCCTGGGGAACTATTGCTCTCCAATTACAAGAAAAACTATTACAAGAAAGTCTGGCTCCTTGGAAGCAAAATATAAAGAAATGAGGAGTGACACAAGACTTTTGCCCAGTATTGTATGTTTGAAATGATGCATTAGTACAGCAGCAGCAGAATATAATTAGTTTTGCACATAGGCTCGGAGCCCATCACTCCCCACAGGACAGAAATTGGGGAGTGAATCTGCCTATGCCTCTAAAAGCCACTTAAACAGGTGGCTTTTAAACATAATGACATATGACGTGAGGAGAGAGAGGCATGTTACGTGTATATGATGCAGTGTAGATGCAGTTACCAGCCTGAAATGGCTCACGGGTTTTCAGCCAGAAAGAGAAATATTCTGTCTTACATATAACACATATATAACATCTAACACAATTATTTCTTCCATAAACTGCTGTTGCCAACCACTGGCTTCTCTCACTGCAGGGAGTCTGCACTCACCAGCCTGCTCCTCCGGAGTCACACAGCTGTTGCGGTCAGTGGCCAGGGTCCAGGGTGGAGAGCAGATGCAATAATACGAGCCTGGAGTGTCCACGCAGCGGCCATTTTTACAGTTTTCTGGGTTCTCACACTCATTCACATCTGCACAAAAAAAAAAAAAAAATCACCCCAAACCCAAGTATTCGGCATTATTCCTACAGTAGCCAGATAAATGCAGTTTAAGCTGGGGGAACATACTAACCTGCTACTGTTGCCATTACACACTTTTTCCTGCTAGGGTCTTGTACCCAGGGTCGATTACAGTTGCAGTAGAAGGACCCTTCAGTGTTGATGCACCGACCATTAGTGCACAGAGACTCATCGTGGCATTCGTTCACGTCTGAGGAAGAACCAGAAAAGAACCCAACAAAAATCTATTAGAACGAGCATACAAATCTCTATTATGGATTTCCAAAATTAGCCTTTAAAGCATTTTTTTTATGATGAAATGCCTGAAGTCTCTTTTTATGTCGTGTACTTAAGCATTTACCAATGCACTCGAGGAGGTTGCCATCGTAGTAGAAGCCCTGTTGACAGTAGCACTCGTAGCCTGGAAGCGTGTTCTCGCAGCGACCTTTCTTACAGATTTCTTCGGCAAACAAGGAACACTCGTCAATATCTGCAGCCAAGGAGAGAAAGGAAGAGAGAAAGATCGCTTCGTCAGCAGCAGATTCACAGCTGATAAACTGAAAACTGTGACTAATGGCAAAACACTAGAAACTGTCAGCTTCTTTGGACATGGATGGAACAAAGGCCCTGTAGTTGATTAAAATGATACTGTGATTGATTTAATATCACAGAATGGAAGAACTGGTGCAATATTTTAGCTTGTGTCTGAGTTTACATAGTACCTACCTTGGTAGGCTGGGAGGTTGTACTGGAGGCTCTCTTCATAGTAGAGACCCTGCCCGTTTGGACAAAGGGAGTGGAACTCAGCTGGGTTGGAGAAGCAAAAGTTGAATTCAAAGTACAGAAGACATACTAAATACCAACTGTGACAAAATGGCCACCATTTGCTTAACACAAATATGAGTATTCTTGCTTTTGTATACACAGTGAAGTTCACATTTACCTGAATGAGAGACAGGACAGGGATAAATCTCACAGTGATCTCCCCATCCCACTCCGATGGAGCAGCAGCACTCCTGCTTGGTGACATTGGTGGCCAGAACGCTGTCGCAGAAAACAGTGTCGTCAAGGTTCAGATAGCACTCCTTCTTCTCATCCGTCCTCACTCGAACAACTGCAGCATAAAGAAGCTTTAGTGTGGATTTCTGGTGACTTCACCGGGCTACAGATAACCTTGAGTTTACCAAGCTGGCCTTTTAAAGTTTGTGCCTTCGTTCATGCAGACATAGGATATGATCATTTTTGACTTCTGAGGAAATCAGAGCAGACTTACGCTCACAGCAGCGCTTGTCCTCTGAAAGGACATAACCGTGATTGCAGACACACTCGTACGAGCCCGGTTTGTTCTCACAAAAACCGTGGGGCTGGCAGAGACTTCTGTCCACAGCACATTCATCAATGTCTGAAAGAGAAATCAGATGGGCTGCTCTAAATATATGTTTGAATCTATAACGCACCTGAGTTGTAAGAAAAAAGTGGGTTGTTTATGTGTTTTCAGACATTTAGTACATTGGTTCTAATATTGCCAAAACTCCCCAGGTATCCTCCTATCATCTCCCATCACAGTCACACACAAAAATAAGTGATGCACACAATCCTATTTCCTGGTTAAAATAAGAAGTGAGGACACTGACCTTGGCATTCCCTGCCTCCGACCAGTTTATACCCAAGTTGGCACTCACAGTGGTATGAGCCCATGTTGTTGATACAGCGACCCCCCAGACAGCTCGATGGATTCTTACACTCGTTGATATCTGACAAGAAGAAAATAAAAAAGTCCCAGAATATGAAGAGTGTGATCTTCTCCTTCCTCAAACTGGACAAGGCTTCACTGAACTCAGTTTTTTTTTATGCATAAGTATAATATGTTCTTAACAACTGCATATCACTGTCAACACTGTTTAAATACGTGGTTTCATGCCTTCACAGTGACTGCCCTCTTGTGTGCGTTGGTATCCTGGGTAGCAATGGCATTTGAAGGAGCCATCAGTATTGATGCAGCGGCCGTTAGCACAGAGCCGAACATCCTCACACTCATCGATGTCTGTGTGGGAGAAATCATTTTAATAAATGCAGCTGGTGCAAATGCACCTTCTTTCATGGTAATCCTTCATTGGTAAAGTCACTTTATGGTAAGCTTGTTTAGGTGAGGTAACCATTACTTACCGCTGCAACCTTTGCTGTCTACAGATGGGAGGAAGCCCTCGTTGCATAGGCAACGGTAGGTACCAGGGAGGTTCTCACAGTGACCGTTAGGGCAGATGCCCGGCTTCTGACACTCATTAATATCTGGTGAAAGATGTGGGAGAAATCCAAACAACTTACTGTGATGCAGTGAAATGCTTGTAGCTACAGATTGCTGATCCTCCTTTGAATTCTTGTTGAGTTTACCAGCCGATTATCTTGAGTGGTTGGTTTTGACAAGACTTAATAACCTTTTCTATTATCACTCTGGCACAAATGCCTGATACTGAAATTTTTTTGTCATGGTCCAGGGGTTTTGTTTTCTGGATTTCAGTTTAGTTTTCATAATCTTTAAGATGTTCATTTGTTAATCTCGTTACTTTGTATTATGGTTTATATATGGGTTATTAATGGGTCATTAATATTTGATTCTTTGTTTAGTACAGCCTCCCTTGTGTCTTCTTGTATTGTGTGGTTAAGTCTTTGGCTCTGCATTAGGTGTCTCCCTGTTGAGTTACTTCTTGTCTTATTTTGTGAGTCCTTGTGTCTTGCTTTTAGTTCTACTTCCCATGTCTTTGATTAGTTCCCCAGGTGCTTCCACTTCCCTTGATTGCCTTCTGTGTGTCGGTGTGTATTTATTGCTCCTATTTGCTCCCTGTCATGTCATGCTGTTTCCATCCATCCATCCATTCTCTTCTGCTTATCCTGTTCAGGGTTGCAGGGGGGCTGGGGTCTATGCCAGCTGTCATAGGACTCAGTCTCCAGAGAGAGACAGTCATTCAGACCTATGGCCAATTTAGAGTCACCAATTAATCTAAGTGCATGTCTTTGGACTGTGGGAGGAGGCCGGAGTACCTGGAGAGAACCCATGCAGACATGCAAACTTTGCACAGAAAGACCACAGCCAGCTAGTGGATTCGAACCCAGGACCTTTGTGCTGTGAGGCAACAGTGCTAACCACCACCACACCACCATGCTGCCAGTACTCTTTCACTGCCTGTCTATTTTTTCCCTGTGTGTTTCTCTGTGTTGCCTGGATTTACTCTGTTTTTGGCCTATGCTCTGGATTTATTGATTAGACTTTTATCAGCCAAATAAGTGGCTTGCTTTTAGTTTTTGAACTCTGCCTTGGCATCCTTCACTCACACTCCAGACCTTGACACTGTTCCATAAATTACAAGGTGTTTTGCACAGGTTGGTTACTACAAATAAGTTTCATGCTGTTTTTTTTTTTTTTTATATATCTTAACCCCAGCATGCTTTCATTTTTTTGGACGCTTTAGTGTGATAATAAAAGTTATTTGCACTAAAGTTTAACTCACCATAGCAGATGCCAGCATGGGCCTCGTGACCAGGCAAGCAAGGGACACACTCATAGGAGCCCGGCGTGTTCTCACATTGTTCATTGGGACAAGTGTCGGGATTCAAACACTCATTTACATCTGAAACAGATGTGGAGAAGTTTACATGCATATTGTAGCAACACACAATAAGTGTTTTGTCAGTGGGAAGTCTGCACTCTATTATCCACAATGCCACAATAATCCGCGTTGTTGTACCTTCACAGGCCGGATGCCAGTGTGACTTGCTCCTAAAGCCGCTGTGACATTCACATTTATAAGAACCGGGCAGGTTCATACAATGACCCCCGATACCACAGATGTCCTGGTTAAAGCACTCATCCACATCTGCAACACAGAAAGGTCAGAGTCAATGCAGGATCTGATGGAATATAGAAAAGGCATTTTAACATGGGAACCACTCAACATAACCCACCTACACACTTAAGTCTACCATGCTGCACCATGTGTTTATAGCCAGGGCGACAGAGGCATTTGTACGCTCCTTCTATGTTTATGCAAACACCTCTGCCATGGCCGCATGGCTCTGACTCACATTCGTTATTATCTAGACAACAGGGGTGAGAGAAAGAGAAAAGTGAAAGTGGTATATAATACAGACAGACTGCAGAGGCTCACAGAGCTTAGGGGACAGATGGCGCTGATCCCAGGAAGTGTTTTTCATGAGGAACGAATGTTAGTCCGTTGGCGAGCTCAACTGCCTCTCACTCAGATCAGCTAAAAAATAAATAAATAATTAAAAAACAACTACATAGCTGCTGTTTGCTTATTTCACTCTTAAAAAATGTGTATACACATTTGTCAGGAGATTAAAATAAAGTTTTTTCATCTTAGTCCTACTGTGATTCAGCTTTTTGACCAGTCATTGCAGACACTTGTGACACTTATCATGCGCAGTTTGAACAAAAGTGACTTACAAAGCTCGCCTGCTTTCGCATTTTACCAAATATACCCGCAAATAAAAGAAATAAAACATGTCTTTAAAGGGGCATTCCAATAATTTTATGACCTTTGTTCAGTTTACTTGCTGGATGTTACCTGAGAGTATTAATAAACAGGGTGGGTGTGTTGAAGACTGCATGCTATGCAATTCTGACAATTCTTTGTTTTAATTTATCACTTGTGAGCAAACACTTACTTTGAAAGCCAAATAAAACTCTGGCCACTGCCCAAAATTGAGTTTTTTCTACTGTATAAGCAAAAATACTGACCATAAGTAGTAGGTATGTGTCATGCCTTGAATGCCTGAGCTATAACATGTACATAATACCTGCATAACGTGACTAGGCCAATACAATGAAATTTGAGATCAGACATAATTCAGCACCTCCGCTATTCTCTGAGACCAATGCAATAGAAAAAATGTAAGAAAATATGTAAATTATTCTTGTCATGTGTCTATTTTTATGACTGAAAGAGCTTAAGGCACTGCACCTTAGGTAAACACATGCCAACACTGAAATAGTGAAATAGTACAAATAAGTGATGATCAAAAGTTCAAAAGTCACAAAACATTAATGACAAGCAGTTTCCCCCACAGGTTCGATCACATCTTTGTGCCACCCGGAAACATTTTTCACCTGGACTGCTTGGAGTGCATTTCTGTATTTAGTTATATTTACGGCACATATGTTGCCAGATGGACGAAGATGCTGTCATGTCCTGGGCCGGTGGCCCAGTGTTTTATGTTTTCTTGATATGGTTTCCGTTTTCTCAGGTTGTTTTGTTATCTGTTATAGTTGCCTTCAGTTATTTCTAGTTCCTTGTGTCTCTCTGTATTCTGTGTCAGGTTGGCGTCTCTGTTCCCTTGTCATACTTCCTGTTTTATTTTGATATCCATCTAGCCCCTGTCTGTTGTATTCAGTTTTGCTTCCCTCTGGTCTCGTCTTGGTTATCAGTGTCACCTGTGTTCCCACCTGTTTCCTCTTCCCTCATCAGCCCTTCTGTGTATTTAAGTCCTGCGTTTTCTCTGCCTGTTGTCGTGTCGTTGACGTTATTGTGCCTGCGTGTTCCTGTGTTCCCCGTGTCTTCCCTTCGTCTCCCTTCCAAGGGTTTTGTATTTGTTTTTCCCTACATAAATAAATACCTTTAAGTTATGCCACTCTCTGGAGTCCCTCGTGTTGGCCCTTCCTCGCCCGTTTTCTTCCCGGCCATGACAGAACGACGCGACCAAACTATGGACCCCGCGGACACCAGGAGCCCCCCCGAGCAAGAGGAAGTGATTTTGGAGCTCATAGATCTCTCCAGGAAATCATTCATGCCACTGATGAACCCCGCCGGATAATTCAGGCAATTTTCTGCTGCAGACTTTTTTCTTCCTCCACTTGGCTCCTCACCCATCCTGACACTGCCTCACTTGCCCATTCCATAATCATGCTCTGGAAAAAATTTACAAGCTGAACTGTTTAATATTGGTCACCCTGTCCAGGGCAAGGACACAACCTTTTTCCTCCAAGCCATCGCTAATTCACCTCTCCTGCAGCCGGTCATCTCACCTCCGTCGTCTCCTCCGCTCCGCTGCAGCTCAGCACCACAGGCGCTGCCTCGCTTTCCGGATCCGCCGTCATCCCTTCAACTCACCTCTCCCACCTCGTCCTCGTCATTCTCACCGTTTCACGCACAGCCCACCGCCTCCCCGGACCTCTCTTGGCTGCCAGATGACGTGGAGGTTATCGATTCACCTCTGCTGGTGGACATCCTGGATGCTGAGAATCGTGCTTCCCACTCCAACAGAACGCGAAGGAAACAGCGCACCCGGCATCGCCGTACTCCTCCCCAGTCACTCTCGCCTCAGTCAGCTGTAGCTCCCCCTCAGTCGCAGTGTTCCCAGTCAGCTGTAGCTCCCCCTCAGTCGCAGTGTTCCCAGTCAGCTGTAGCTCCCCCTCAGTCGCAGTGTTCCCAGTCAGCTGTAGCTCCAGCTCCCTTAGCTCCAGCTCCCCCTGCACCCGTACCTGTTCCGCGGGTGGGGGCAGCCAGGTCCAAGCCTTCGCATCAGTTTTCAGGGTTAGCTGCAGCAGCACGGTCTCAGTCAGCCTCGGTGGCTCTCCCGCGCCCTCAGTCAGCCGTAGCCCCAGCCTCAGCTCACTCCCAGCCTTCTCAGTCAGCTGTAGCTCAGTCCCAGTCTACGCAGCCAGATCTCCCTAGCTCTCGGTCAGTTTCCACGCAGCCAGATCTCCCTGGCTCGCAGTCTGCTCTCTCTGGCTCGCAGCCAGCCGCTCTCCCTCGTCCTCAGTCAGCTCCAGCTCTAGCCTCCGCTCCGTCCCCGTCGGCTCCTGCTCCCTCTGTAATTTTGGTTCCCTTAGCTTCCCCAGTGTCAGCTTCCCCGATTCCAGTTCCTTCCCAGTCAGGTTCCCTGTCAGTCTCAGCAGCTTCTCTGTCTCAGCCCCAGTCTCTCCCGTCGACTGCTGTAGAGTCTCTGGTCTCTGAGTCAGAGTCCCAGTTAGCTCCCCTGTTGCCATCATTCTCACCAACCGACTCACCTGAACTATGCCCTGCTAAGCAGCCCCAGTCATTGGAGGAGACGGCCGTGCGCCCTGCAGTGCAGCCGGGGAGTCCTGAACCTCTGTCCGAGCCGTTGGGGGTCTCCGCTCAGTCCGAGCCGTTGGGGGTCTCCGCTCAGTCCGAGCCGTTGGGGGTCTCCGCTCAGTCCGAGCGCTCCGCGCCGTTGGGGGTCTCCGCTCAGTCCGAGCGCTCCGCGCCGCCTGAGGGTTCCCCACCAGAGCCCGGGGTCGCCCGTCTCCGCCGCCGCATGCCCCACGGTCGGCCTCCAGTGCCTGCTCCTCGTCGCTGCTGGGAGCGCGGTCGGCCTCCTTCATTGGGACTCTGCTTTGTGGCCCCTTGGCCTGTGCGGCCCCCTGAACTGTATTTTTTTTTTTTTTTTTTGTTCTGGGTTTCCCATGGACTCCCCTGAACTGAACTGTTTTTCCCCTGCCGTTTGCTGTTTTGTTTTGTCTTGGCTCCTGTTCTGTTCATTGTTTGATGCCTGTATTTGACATTGGAGCTATCCGGCCTTGTGCTGTCGCTTTTTGTTTCGTCCTGTTTTTTTCTTCTCATCCCTGTGTTTTGTTCTTGTTTTTGGACTGTTGTTCAGCCTTGTGCCATTGCTTTTGTTTATTCTGTTCCTTTTGCTTATTGTCTTTTTGCCCTTGTGCTCTAGCCTTGCCCCAGTGCTTCCTTGTGTTTTGGTTTTTGTTCCCGGACTTTGTTGCCCCTGCTCGGTTTTGTTTTTTTTGTTTTTTTGTTTTTTTCCCCAGTGTTTTGGTTTTGTCCCTGGGCCTTCTTCCTTGCTGCTCCCTGCCTGGGTTTTGTTTTTGTTTCGGGCCCTCCTTCCTGGTCCCCCGCCTCCCGCCCTGGTCTGGTTTTTTGTCTTGGCCGTCGGGAGCCGGCCTTTGAGGGGGGGGGGGGGGGTACTGTCATGTCCTGGGCCGGTGGCCCAGTGTGTTATGTTTTCTTGATATGGTTTCCGTTTTCTCAGGTTGTTTTGTTATCTGTTATAGTTGCCTTCAGTTATTTCTAGTCCCTCGTGTCTCTCTGTATTCTGTGTCAGGTTGGCGTCTCTGTTCCCTTGTCATACTTCCTGTTTTATTTTGATATCCATCTAGCCCCTGTCTGTTGTATTCAGTTTTGTTTCCCTCTGGTCTCGTCTTGGTTATCAGTGTCACCTGTGTTCCCACCTGTTTCCTCTTCCCTCATCAGCCCTTCTGTGTATTTAAGTCCTGCATTTTCTCTGCCTGTCGCGTCGTTGACGTTATTGTGCCTGCGTGGTCCTGTGTTCCCCGTGTCTTCCCTTCGTCTCCCTTCCAAGGGTTTTGTATGTGTTTTTCCCTACATAAATAAATACCTTTAAGTTATGCCACTCTCTGGAGTCCCTCGTGTTGGCCCTTCCTCGCCCGTTTCTTCCCCGGCCATGACAGATGCTCAGTTCATTTTTGCGTTTTGTCTGTCTGCAGGTGTTTTGTGAGTTGCAGTGTGTTCAGCTCTTGCTGTAATGTTTCAGTGACTACTACTTGAAATTCATGGAGAGATTTTTTTTTTTTTTTTTTTTTTTTGATATAATGTGAAATTTCAGTCAAAGGTAAGTTTTAATTCACAAAAACATCTATTGTTGCAGTCCGTTCACTATGATTGAGAAACATAAAATAAAGAAACTACTCCCTACTGGCACCTCCTGTCTCTACCATTGTCTCTTACCCTCACAGATGTTCCTCTGCGGGTTGAGATGGTAGCCAGGATAGCAGTGACAGATGTGACCATTCAGGCTGTTCACACATTCTCCATGACCACAAATGTTTCTGCTCAGCCTGCATTCATCTGTCTCTGCTTCAAGGAGGAAACAAAGAGCGTCATCATATATATATGAACATGCATATATATGGATACATTGATGCAGAAAGCTGAAAATGTCCATGCCATGCCTAACTTCTGTCTCTGGCCATGTTCACATTATAGCAGCAATGATTTTTTTTTTTTTTTTTTTTTTTTTTTTTTTTCCACATCAAAGTGAATGACAGAGGCCAATCAAAGAAGACCGACTGAAGCTGACTTCAAAGAGAAATTGCAGTTCAGGAGGACTCTCTAGAAAATCATAAATCTGCACACAAGACAGACCAGAAGAAAGCAGCGGAAGCACAAAAGCCTAGCTCTGTGAACGCTTTGGGATTGCTGTCAGTGTTTATCACTGATAGAACTGGGGACAGTTTTCCGTTTCATTTTATGGAAATGGAGTGTGTATCACATCACCTGCTCCTAAATACCAGCACACGTCACCTCCATAAAACCAAGAGAGTGTGAACATAGCCTTAAGGCTGGTTCATGCTTCACGGTCGAATGCACATGACATGCACGGTGCCCCAAAGCATCAGCTAATCATTAAAAAAAAGCATGCGTCAGACTAGATTTAGCCTACTTGACTTATTTTTTCCTTTCTGTTTATGTATGGCACCATGGATCGGTTAAGCCTTAAAAATCGAGTGCATCACATGACAAATGCTGTTCACAGCATGGAGAAAGTCAACATGTCATTTGTGGGAAATGAACCCAAAGCTCACCACAGCATCTTCTCTTACTGGGGAACGTGGAGAGCTAGATTTTCTATACTCGTGGTGCATGAAACATAAGCCAGCATTTATAATTGTAACCCTTTATGAGGTTAATAGAGAGAGATCTTTAAGCCGGTTTGAAGTTTTGTGTGAGACTCACGGAAGACTTTTGTCTGTGTTTCGAAGGGGTCATTGCCTGGAGTCATTCGGATGATTGTCGGAAGGGTGGGTTTAATAACTGTGGATCCAACAGAGAAGAAGTGAAGTGGGCAGGCTTCAGCAGGAACTATGACATGTTGAACGTTAGTCCTCATATCTGATCATGCTTGACAATATTCAGTCTACAGTGCTGCTACAGTTAGCAGCAAGAAAGAAATGTTCCTGTCACTGTGGATTTAGTGAATAAATGCCACTTTCAGTGTGTTTTTATCACTGGGGATATTAATGACTCAGGCTGGTGACCCTGGAGGTGCGTTTACCGGGCACACGAGGACCGCTGGTGCTGGTGGGGACCTGGTGCGCAGTGGTTGTCTCTGGGTGCCTCTGCAAGAGAGAATCGCATTTTAAAAGAGCAAAAATAATAGTTTTTTATTACTGTATTAAAAGACAGAAATTATATTTTACCTCTTTGTCGTCTTCTGAAAGAAAACACAATAGAGGGAAATTTAAACTCTCAATTCACGTGATTCATACAGGATTTAAAAGATTCTTGAAGCACATTTGAGCGCTCACCTTCCTTTTCAGGCTGCGGTATGGTGATTGTCAAGGTCTCTCTTATGTTATGAAAAAGTAGCCTTTCCCAGCAGGGCAGATTTATTGAAGGCCGCTGAAAGGAGAAAAAGAGGAGAGGAATTAAATATTACTTTATTTCACTTTGCGAGAATCTCACATCCTGTAAAATAGGTTGAGTGAGCTTGGAGAGTCATTCTTTCTGGATTTTTAAAAAGCATATGGAAATCCTGAAAACTTGAATCTAAGCTTTGAAACTTTAAAAAGAACACCTTGGATTCCCCTGCCTCTCCACTTTTCCTCCAGACTTCCTCCACTCTTTGTGAAGCTCTTCCAAGTAACTCAATCAGTTTTTTCTTGACAATCCTGCAGTCATCCCAAACGTGCACATTGTTACTTCTGCACCTTTTCCAACCACACTTCCATTAATATACTCTGATGCAGCAGTCTGTGAATAGCCGCCTTTTCAGCAATGACCTTCTGTGGCTCACCCTGATCGTCATCTGGACAACTGTCACGTCAGCAGTCTACCCCGTGATTGTGGTTGCATGTACGGAACTAGACTGAGAGACACATGGTATTTATACTGTTTAAATAGTAATTTACTCAAACTC
Organism: Archocentrus centrarchus; assembly: GCF_007364275.1. Lineage (NCBI taxonomy): Eukaryota > Metazoa > Chordata > Actinopteri > Cichliformes > Cichlidae > Archocentrus > Archocentrus centrarchus. The sequence goes on from NC_044359.1 coordinate 20,497,177, forward strand.
GAAATTATATATTCTAATAATTTTAAATACTGGATTTCTGATTTGCACAAGCTACAAGTCATAATGATCAAAATTAATACAAAAAAGGCTTGAAATATTTCACTTTATGTGTAATACAGAATATATGAAAGTTTAACTTTATGGATTAAATTATGAAAAGAAAGTGAAAGATATTCTACTTAGTTTATTTTATTGCCTAACAGCTCAATCTTTTTTTTTTAATCTTATCACATTTAACCCATCAGACTGAACAGAGCAGAAACTCTTTATATCTGAGAAGCTGTAATATGATTTATTTTCATTGTATACTGTAGGCTTACTAATGATCAAGTACAGAAAAAATTATTATTATCTCTATTCTGTAAACTTTCATGTCATCAAGAATGAGTTGAGCTGCATAATGATCTGGAAAAATCATTACAATACATTTAACCAAATGATAATAATGATTATTTATTTAAAGAGGAAATCTGTGATGAAATCTCCATCATAAATAAGTAACTTTGATCATAAATATGTTGATGCGCAGCAGGCGGCCCTGACATCACTATTACAACAATGAACACAACGCTGAATGTGGGAGGAAGTAAAACTCCTTATTAACTGAATATTTCTTCCATTGAAATTCGCTCACCTGTGCCCACCTCGGGACATCTTTCACAGTTTTGGCCCCAGGCTTTGCCCACTGTGCAACAGCATACCACCTGGGTGTGGAGGGTTGGCAGCGGGTAATCGCAGCTCCTGGTGTTGGATGCCATCCGGAAGCATTGACCCACCTCGGCTGGAGACTCTAACACAGGAGAAAACTGCTCTGGCAATCTATCCCGACAGTATATCACACAGCTGGAATGAATGTTTCATGTCATTCATGTGGATATGCAATAAAAAGCAGAGAAGTTAAGAAACCCAGAAAGGATTTTTATTCACCAATGCATTGATTCCTCTCCAAGACAAAACCAGATTTGCAGGAACACTTGAAACTGCCCAGTGTGTTCAGACAATCTCCATTCTGACAGACGCCCTGCATGGAGCACTCATTGATATCTTCAGGGGTCAGGAGGTGAGGTGTAAGAAAAGATGAGATTAAAATTGAAATGTAGAAACAGCTCCTAAAGTTGGCTTTAAGTTCTGGTTTGTCCTTGCTGGAAACTACTCCTGGATGCTGTGAAAATGTATTCCTCCTTCCTGATTTGTCAACCATGCATAATATTAGACAAAGATAACATTAGTAAATACAAAATGCAGCTTTTAAATGATAGTTTCATTTATTATGAGGTTAAAAAAGTTATCCAAACCTACCTGTCTAACTGCCCCTAAACCTGATAACTGATTGTGCCACCCTTGGCAGGAAGAACTGCAATCAAGCATTAAACTGGCAATGAGTCTTTCATGATGCTGTGGAGGAATTTTGGCCCACTCTTCTTTGCAGAATTGTTTTAATTCAGCCACACTGGAGGGTTTTCCAACACGAACAGCCTGTTTAAGGTCATGCCAAAACATCTCAATCTGATTTAAATTCAGACTTTGACCAGGCTGCTCCAAAACCTTCTTTCTTTTTTTTTTTTTTGAGCCAGTCAGAGGTGGATTTGCTGGTGTGTTTTGGATCATTGACCTGCTGCATAATCCAAGTGCTTCAGGGCACAAACTGATGGCCAGAGACTCTCCTTCAGGATTTACTGGTAGAGAACAGAATTCATGGTTCCATCAGTTACAGCAAGTTGTCCAGATCCAGCAAAGCAGCTCCAGACTATCACGCTACCACCACCATGTTTCACAGTATGTTTTTAGTTTTATGCCAGATGTAACAGGACTCAAACCTTCCAAAAGTTCAGCTTTTTGGCCATTTTTTGAGCTTTTCCACACAGAGGCAGATAGGTTTTGAAAGCGTTTTTCCTTAATAAATGAAGCCATCATTTAAAAACTGCATTTTGTATTTATTATCCTTGTCTAATATTAAAATGTGTTTGATGATCTGAAACATTTTAAGTTACATTTAACAAATGTGCAAAAAACAAAATGAAATAAGGAAGGGGGCAAATTCTTTTTCCTAGCAGTGCACATCCTGAGTTTTACCTTTACAGTGAGTGCTGTTGAATCTTTTATAGCCTTGGGGACAGGCAGAGCCATAATCTTCCACAATGGTCTGTTTGACTGATGCATCTGAGGAAGGACACAGCAAAGCACACAGGTAAAGGTCTATGAAAAGCAGAGAGAAGGGATGCAGGTGGCTGATAAGAGACAAAATAAAACTGTAAAGCCCTAATTACCAGTATAATTAAATAAGAGCTGGATTATTAATCATCACCAATGTCAAAACGCTAACAATTTCAAATGAAATTGTACAAGATGTTTAAGCACCCACCAGGTGTTATCCTGAATCCACCACGTTGCAATTTTTGTATACCTGAAATACTACAACAGCCCTTTACAACCAAACAGGTGCAATAACTGCAAATCAGCTGATCTCAGTGCCAGCACACATCATCTCTGCCTCAGCTCTTCTCATCTGTAAATCTCATACAAGGTTTTTACGTTTCCCTCAAGTTGCTGCAGATTTGCAACCCAGCTCCACCCCTGCTCGTTCTTTCATGCTGTGTCTGACAATCAATATTGTATCTGTCGTGATACCTGTTCTGCTTTGTCCATGCGATCTTTCTGCTGCTCTACTCACCTCCAGGTTTCCACATATACAGACTGAAAACAGGGGAGTTCCTACACCAAAGTCATGACACTACATATAAATTACTGCAGGTAAAAATAACAGCCTTCTTTTGACTCTAGCGGTGGTCCTGACAGAACTGCTTGCGTGTTTGCACAACACTTTGTTCTTCTCTCTTAAGCTCTTTCCTACACAAAACTGCTTCCACAACTCAAACAGGTTTACTGAGGTCTGTAGGATTTTTATTATTCCAAAAAAAAAAAAAAGAAGTCGTAGTTTTTAAATGCCAATAATGAAGTTCAGTGAGAGGACTGCCACCATTGCATAGTCTCCCTGTGTGTTCTTGGGTTCTCTGCAGGTACTCTGGCTTCCTCCCATAGTCCAGAGACATGACCTTGGACTGTGGAAGCCAGAATTGGTGATTTAAAATCACCAGTTAGGTTAATTGCTGATTTTAAATCGCCCATAAGTGCGACTGCGTACATGAACGGTTGTATGTCTGTCTGTGTGTGCTTTGTGACAGACTGGCCACCTGTTTGGGGTGTACCACATCTCTCACCCAATGACAGCTGGGATAGACTCCAACACCCTCACTGCACCCCTAATCAAGTTGTCTAATCAAGAAGCCGTGGAGAAAAGACATCAGTGCATCATTGTTTGGGGTGTAAACAAGGTTTATTTGATTAATGTCTCACTCTACTCCTGTAATACTTGGTCTGGACAAACCTCTCTTTTTCTTTTTGTTTTCTTTTCTAATCACAGGTTGCTTGCTAGAGATCTGACTGAATAATCCTTTCATGAGACCTGAAATAATAAACCACAATATTCTCCTCCTTCTTCTTACTGTTCTACTTTCCTTGAGGGGGTGAAAACATGTGAAGGCGTTTTACGACAGAGCCGTGGAAACGCTGCATATTGTGAAATCACAATGGAAACAGAGGCAACATCACAGCTTACCTTTATCAACTCATTAAAAAAAAAACAAAACAGAGGAGCCTAAAAATAGAAGCATGTGTAAAAAAAAAAAAACAGACAGCACTTTTGGCAAAAACAGCTTTCGAAAGACTAACCGCGATCAGGTTTTGTCAAAGGCCACATTGTCTGAGCCAGAACTGAGAGATGGAATAATAGCGGAGTGGAAAAATCTGAGTAGCCAAGATTTTCTTGAAAATTTGATCTTCTGGAGTGTGATGACAGTCCTGCACTGGGCAGGCCCATAGGAACATGCTTAACTAGAGGGTTATTTTCCACATTCCCTTTTTCTGCCTCACTGTCTGGGTGTAATTCTCATAATTTCTTCCTTTTCACATACCCAACCTTACCACTAACTTTCATGTACGCATTCAGACACTTTTCCTTTTAAAGAGGTATGAAGTGATTGTTTTAATCCAGGGCCGTAATTTCAGAAGGTATAAATTGGTGGGAATGCTTGACATTTTTGGCTCAATAAACAGTAATTTTATACATTGGAACACACAAGATGTTGATTAGAATTTTAAAAAATCTGAATACTGAAGACTTTTTTTTAAGTATAAAGACTAGATATGATTAAATGTGATTAAATAAGTGTATATGATATTCATAAAGTGGGAAAAAAAAAATGAAATAAGACATTGCTTGAGGTACTCACATGGTAATTTGGGGCACTGATAACATTTGTTTTGTCCCCATGAATTCCCCACACTGCCACAGCAATCCTCCTGATTGGTCAGAACAGGAAGTGGGGTGCTGTTGCACTAAAGCACCAAAATGGAGAAACATTATGAATGGAAAACACGTGCCTATATTTCGGGCTGAAAATCCACTACTGCGAGCAGGGTCTAAACTCACAGCTTGTTTGGGCGTGGTCTCCTGAAAACAGCGCCCCTTTGGTTTGCGTCTAATCTGGAAGTGGCGTGGCCCTGTCTTATGAGGGGGCTTGATATCCGAGGCGTCAAGAGGGTGAATCACTACAGAGGTGTCTGGCGTGTGGTGAACACGTACATTAAACTGCACTGGAAGAGAAAAGGTAGATATCAGAGGAAAGAAGTATGATGGGAAGAAAAACTATCCCAATCTGAGAGGTGCAGAGGGAGATGATAGGTACCTTCTGAGGAGTGATGTCCCGGTTGTGACAAGGGGACGGTGAAGATCGACGTTGACGATGTTTGTGTGAACTGGCTGCGGCTTATGCCTGGCTGCTCCCCAAATTTCGGGCCATCTGGCTTCAAAGCTACGGGGTACACAGGCTGCTTGTTGCCTCGCGCTGCCTGAGCTTGCTGAAGTGGAAACTGGCAGAGTCGACCGGTGAAGCCAGGAGGGCACAGGCAGTGCTTCCTTGAGCTGCATACTCCTCCATTCAAACATGTCAGGGGACACACAACTGCAAAGAGACGGGACACGAATTTGTCATGCAGAGACGTCACATCAGAGGAGTGGAAGAGGGAGATCTTAGAAATATAAGTTAATTAAACAGTATTTGTTTTAGTTTATATTGAAATCCATCAATATGAATTCATTAGTCTCATCATACTGAAACCGCTGAGTTCAGAGACAGACTTTTTATATGAGCTCTCATAGAGTAATGTGAACAGCCTGATGATTTAGTAATGTATAGGATAAATATAGTAGGAGACCAAATGCTTTGGAGCACAAGCAGGGCCGTGTAAAATCTTCACTTTGAACTGTACCGCTGTAAAAATCCCATCGGGTTGACGGGTCCCTGCAGCCAGTCGGCTCGAGCAGGAAAGCAGGTAAAGTCACTGATCTGTATAACAGCTTCACTCTGACATATGGGAAAGATCTTGAAGTCCGTGGGAAAGTGGCTGGCCTTCAAGATATATACAGTACTGACTGCAGGTTTATTAGGTTCCCCATTGTGTTTATTTAAGTGCAAAGTTCTTGAAATTCCCACAATAAGAACAATCGCAGGAAAGAGATAAGAGAGAGAGCAGGGCTTTAGGAAAACAGCGAGCATACATGAATCCAAAGAGAGACATAAAACCCAGACAAGCTAGTGGAGCAATAGTGAAAGTTTAGTCATGCAGGCCATTTTTGTGCTTCTTTCCATGTTAGCTGATTGCAACATCTAAAATTTTGGGACACCTGAGCGTCAGTAACACAGCCAGAAATATGCTGTGATCCTGAATTAGCATCATAAGCCATATAAATACTTAAGACCAAAATACAGAAAAACAATCAAGACAGATATTATTAAATACATTGCAATTACATCCCACAGCAGTATATACTCACCGGCCCCTTCATTAGGTGCACCTATTGACCTGCTCAATAAAGCAAATATCTAATCAGCCAATCACATGGCAGCAAATCAGTGCATCTAGACATGTAGAAATAATCATGATGACCTGATGAAGTTCAAACTGCACCTCAGTATTGATTCAAGAGACTCTGAATGTGGCATGGTGGCTTGTACTAGACAAGCTGGTCTGAATATTTCAAAAAAAAAAAAATCCAGTTTCTGGCAGAAAATGTCTTGTTGATGCCAGAGGTCAGAGGAGAATGGACAGACTGCTTTGAACTGGCAGGCAACAATAATTCAAATAACCACTTATTACAACCAAGGTATGCAGAAGAGTATCACAGGCATGCACAACATGCCGAACCCTGAAGCAGAACACCACACTCAGGGCCATTCCTGTACACTAAGAACAGGAAACTGAGGCTATAGTTCACCTGGGCTCATCACACAAGAACAATAGAAGATAATAGAATAGAAGACTGGAAAATAGAAGATTGGAGGAACATTGCCCAGCCTGGTGACTCTCAATTTCTGCTGGAACATTCAGACGGTAGGGTCAGAATTTGGTGTAAACGTGAAAGCATGGATCCATCCTGCCTTGCACCAACAGTTCAGGCTCCTGGTGGTGGTGTAATAGTGTGGGGATATTTTCATGGCACATTTGGGCCCCTTAGTGGCAATTGAGCATCAGCTGAACAACAGCCTTCTTGAGTATTGTTGCTGACCATGTCCATCTGTTTATAACCACAGTGTACCCATCTTCTGATGGCTGCTTCCAGCAGTATAACAGACCATGTCATAAAGTTCAAATCATCTCAGACTGGTTTCTTGAACATGAAAATGAGTCCACTGTACTCAAATGACCTCCAGAGTCACCACATTTCAATCCAACAGAGCACCTTTGGGATGTGGAGGAACAGGAGATTCACATCATTGATGTGCAGCTGAAAAATCTGCAGCAACTGTGCGATGCCGTCATATCAGTATGGGCCAAAAGTTTGGAGATTTTCCAGCACCTTGTTGAATCTATGCCATGAAGAATGAAAGCAGTTCTGAAGGGAAAAAGGAGTCCAGCACTAGCAAGGTGTACCTTGCTAGATGCATGCAGTAATAGAAATAAAAGAAATAAGAGAAATAAAAATAAAGATGTCATGACGTCATAAAGACACATGGAAACTATATACTGAAAGGGTGCTGAATGCGAATGTTAGAGTGAAATATCTGAATGCTGAGGAGCACACAGTAAAGGAAGGTCTCAGAAGTTTCATAAACCGCACTGTTTTTCCCAGTGTGCATAAAGATGTTCATCTTTAAGACAGTCTAAGCGTTCCATCTTGTATTACGTAACAAATTTTTTTTCAGTGAGCAAAATACCGCATCTGAGCTTTAAAAAAGAGTCAGCTGGCTAATAAATCCACACCCTTTTTTGATAGTAAATCCGGCACCTGCCAGTAACCTCTGGAAACTCCAAGGAGTTTGTGGTTATAAAGCAGCTGCGGGCACTGCTCATCAATTAAAGAGCTTTATGGGCGCTCTGCTTGTGCCTTTACGTTTAATAGAAAAGTATTATTAGTATTATTAGCTCTCATCAAACTCGCTCCCAAAGGAATATGTGCACCTCCCAGAATGTTGAGCAAGCCCTTTATGAAAAAAAAATGCTAGTTTAGACCTCTGTGAATATCTTTGGGTTTGGAACAAATGGTTGTTTGAACAAAAGAATTAGAGATTATTTAAATGTTATAAGCCAATCAATTAGTCAAGAAAAGAGACAAACTACTTGTTATTTTCTAACACTTGGTCAAAAAAAAAATATATAAACTAGATTACAAAAGACAAAGTGCTCACACTGTGTTTTTGTTTCATTATTCAGCTCCATTGTTCTTAGTTACACCCTCCCTTCTTTTACCCAGATCAAAACATTTTTCCAAATAATGCAGTTCCCTTTGCCAGGAGGCTTTCCCCCCAATTATTTTGCCAGTATGGTTTCCCTTCGTTGTCTTCTTTTCATGTCACTTATAAGCTTCTGTTAAATGCACTCACTGTTGTCACCACTTCAGACTACTGCTTAAACATCCAACATCTCTTCTACATCAATTCTGCTTAATTCCCCAATATTTAAAATGCATTTTTCACCACAGAAATATGCACTATAAAACTTTACACTCCTGCATTGCTACAACATCAACCAGAATTTTAAGCAGTACTCTTGTTCTATATAGTATTTAGGAGAGGAGAGGAGAGGAGAGGAGAGGAGAGGAGGCCTCTTGCTGCTGCTGAGCCAGGTTCACACACATGGAAGTAGTTAGTTGTGGACTGCCAGGGAGTCTGGGCTGTGGCGTAATTAGGGGACTAGATCACTTTAAGCACAGCAGGGACATCCTCATAGAGTGAACGTCTGGCAGAAAAATTAAAAAAACCTCAATGAGACACCCAACAACTGGTAAAAAATATTTTCAATCAGAAGCAATATGGATTCTTCAGAAGCAGTCTACCTATAATACTTTGTGACAATGGTCTTTAACCACTAGGGCTGGGTTGCAGGCAGCAACATGCAGCATCAGGTGGAAAGGCTCAGGCTCAGGCACAGACTGAAGACTACTTAACTCTGACATAAGAGTCCCAGTTCCAAGGTTCAGATTTCACCTCAGAACTGGATTTCAAATGAGAGGAAACTGGGAAAATGAGGGCCTTGAAAATTGAGTTGCAGACACAGAAAGGGAGCCAAAGAACATTTTTCAAATCTTATTACACAATCTAAACGCACAGAGCCTGTGGAAACGACTAACTGTAGGCAGTCTGGATTTAAGCTGGGATGGTGTCTGAATGAGACTTGATGTAGAGGTCAGATTTCTTGGGTGGAGACAGGGCATGGAGTCCTGTAAATGAAACCTGATGCAACATGCAACAATGCTAATTACAGAAACCATATTCTGTGGATACCACACATCTGCTGCTTGCTGCATGATTATACTGTATATCACATCTATTGTTCCCGTGACTGGTCTATTTTTGCACTATGTGGCTTTGGTATAAAGGATAGTCCAGTTTGGGGTAAAATTTCCCCATCTGCTGACAGGTACTGCCATGATGGCTGCTGAGTGATAAGGCATAACAAGTACTTTGATTAGGGCCATCTTTTTTTCATTTGTCCATTATAAAGAAAATATGTGTATACCTTTAGGTCTGAAAATGTCTGGAGACACAGTAGATTTAAATGAAGCAACCAAGATGTGACTGTTTCACGACTTGAACTGAATTTTTTCGTCTTTAATCCACTGAAGTCTGGTAGATGATCACAGGATCTTTTCCATGGTAAACAGAAAAACCTTCATAACAACCAACCAAAAGCAAGTGCACACTCCAGGAGGCTTTATCAAGGCATCATTTAGACATATCATGCCACAAGAAGAAGACTATACAAGAGTAAATAAAGTGTTCACCACAAGGTGCATTCATCAGCCTCATGAATAAAAAGGTTGCATAAGCCAAAACGAAAAAAAAACAGAGCCCAGCATTTTTTTTGGATGACTGAATCTGTGTTCAACCTGTACTAGACTGAGAGGAAGAAAAAAAATCTATGGAGAAGGTTCTGAAGAGCTCATGGCCTAAACCATATAACATCATCTGTAAAACACTCAAGTCAGTGTGATGCATGAGCATGCCTGGCTTCCAGTGGCGAGAAGCAGCTGGATGAAATCTGAAGTGTCTAGAGCTATACTTTCTGCTCAGATTCAGGGCTGAGGAAGGTTTCCAGGCTCACCAGAGTTACATATCAAGTCAAAGCTCCAACAGCAGGTGGTATTACAACTGCATATCATGCCTGTGTTATCCTGATTGTTGGATTCTGTTTAAATCAGTTCTCTCGTGTCTGTTTGCTCTCAGAGCACCCTGAGCGCTGAAGAATCCTTGCTATAATAACATAAGGTGAAACCACTCCTTCACATCTGCCCCCTTCATTTAAGTTCGAGTTCTGCACAGGCTAATGTTTTCTGCAGATTTTGTTTGTAAGTGGGTGTGTTTGTTTGTGTGTGTGAGACAGTGCTATTAAGTCAAGGGTGTATCACCTCCTCAGAATGGCTGCTGCGGTGAAGCGACTGCACCACATTACAAGCTGAAAAGGGCACAAAGCTTAAAAGCTGAGATCATAACAAAGGGTTTTACTCTCCAGCGGACTTTCCCTCTAAATCATCACCTTGGAGTTCATTAGGAGAATTTATAATCCAAAATTGCTCACTGACTCCATCTGTCAGTTAGCTTAGCGTCTCGGAGGCAGCCGCCCTCTGTTTTCTACCACACCTCTGTCTTCACAGATCTAACACATTCCTGAGACTAGAGGTGGTGTGTTATTAAAAATCAAACGTGCCTACTGTAAGAGTTATTTGGTGGTCTGAATGAATGTGAGGCATGAACAGGACTGGCTGTCTGAGTGCTGGGACGTGGAACATGTGCATCTGAAGCAGCTATTTTGTCATGAACAATATTTTCCGCATGTTTAAAGACAACTGAAGAAGTTGAGAAGAGTCCAGGATTTAAAGATTACTCATTCTGCGTCTGTGCCAGCCAGATCCAAATAAAGTTTTTAATAAATAACTTTTGTAACTTCAGCTAATTTTAACGTAGAAACACTGCACTATTTAATATTTTAGATCTGTCTTTCCAAAATATGGTTCCAGTTGAGCTAAGAAAGCATTTGAAGTCGACCTTACGCTTTGCTGTCATGCTTTTAAAACCGAATTTAATTTTGAATGCCAGGTTCCCTGTTCGTTCCAAGAGTCAGGAAGCTTATAATTTTCCCACCCACAACTGACTTCAGAAGAAAGACATGAACAGCACACAGAAGTATGTCAAGTGATGTACAAATGAGAAGGAACGCAGTCTATTTATTACAAATATATATGAAGTATATGTTAATGTGAGCGACTAAAGCAACATGAGAGAGATGTAAAATCCACAGACTAAGAATAATGTGTTGTTTCAGTGGATTATTGTGATTCCCAGACAATTATTTCTTTGAGAAAAAAAAAACAGATTTACATTCCTCAACTGCTACGTAAGAAAGCCCAGTGTAACGAGCAAGATGTACATAAAAGAAACCATGTAAATCCAAAAACACCCCACAAAGAAAGAAAGAAAGAAAGAAAGAAAGAAAGAAAGAAAGAAAGAAAGAAAGAAAAGAAAGAAGAAAGTTAGTTGTCCTTTGAGTACCCTGTGAAAAACCCACCCACTCACTTCTGTCTGTCTGGAGATGACGCATCATCAGCCCCCTCCCTCCATGGCGTCCTTTCAGCCGCAGCCGCACCCTCCTAGCACAAAAACAACAAATTACAGTCCTACAGACTGCAACTCACTGAACTGAAAGCTGCTGCAGTCATAATCTTAAACCATACAGATGATCCAATGACCCGATCTGTCCCTTTCTCTTACTACAGTCCTCTGGGTGAACTACAATTAGCAATCTACCCCGTCTGCAAGATTCAGACACCGAAGTCAGTGATGACTCCTGCTGAGTCACTTTCACTGTGATTCAGTCCCTGGATTAGTTTTTGGTCAACATGCCATCGTTGCCCTAATCTTGTCGGCCAGTAGAGGTGCAGGAATACAGACTGCGATACCACCAGGAGTTGTTTTTCCATTGGTAGAGTTTTCAAATTATTACTGAGTAACTGTGAGGCACTCAAACATATTTCATATGACTTATTATGTGTTGTCTCAAACACATAGTAGGTCATCCTCATCAGTATTTCATTAAGATTTCACTTGGTTTATTAGAGGTAATTGCTCATTTATAGCACCACATTCATAGGTTTGGACTCTACTACAGTAGCTTTGCATGATTCACAGTTCTTTATTTTTCTTATACTGAGCCTTGATGCAGCCCCTTAGTTTCATCCACTGTCTAAAAAGAAAAAGCCATTTTAGCGTTAAAGAACACTTTAAGGTCAGCTTTATTTTAATTGGCTCTTGCTTGGCTCGGATGGCTTGGCTTCAGCCACAGTTTCCACAAACACAACCAGGTACTTGAGGGCACTTTCACTGAATTAGGTCCTAAATGAACTAACTGTAAACCTACTAAAAAACATAATTTGTCAGACTTGATTGAAAGCAGAAATTTCTTAAAGTTTAAGCCCAAAACTGATCCAGAATATAAGAGTTGACAGCAGCAACAAAGATCACGGTAGGCTCTCTAAATATTTGGCATAATGGGTCGACTTTAACATTTACAGTGAAACGTAAACACTGCAATTCTATTTTTTTTGCCTCTGTGGTGTCTTTCTAGTATGGAATATGACAGCGATGAGGTTCAACCTTTCAGTCTTCTGCCAGCCTGCCTGAGAGAGCCAAACTAGGCTCAGCACTGTGACCCCGTTTTCATTTTTCCAACCATAACCATTCCAACCAGGGAAGGTTAGAGTTTTTTCTTCTCCTTGACCTGACAGAACTGTGACTAAACAACACTGGCTCCCATAAACAGCTGCCACCAGAGCCACTGTTTAAAAAGAGAAATCATCATATGACTCGCTTCCCTTTACCATCAGCTCCAAAGCAGGAAGCCACATCTCCAAATACACCCACCATCAACTGGCACTGTGAGACCACATACCGCACAAAGTAAGGAGCGACGTATGAAGTGGGTCAGACTCCTGCAGCTGAGCCAGACACTGGGAGTAAATGACATAATCACCGCCTTATGAAAACACAAACCTGCGTACACATTCCTCCTCTCCCCTGTAGAGTTTGGAGCTCCCAGTGCTCCATCAACCCCCAGAAACTCTGGATGGCCTCACTTTCAGCTATCCAAACAACAGTGCTGACCTTTGCCAGAGTCCAGCACTGTCACTGAAGGCTTTCATTACCTCTCTCACACACGGGCTAAAACAACAGTTTGTTAACATTACAAAAACGGGATGATGACAACGACAACTGCTCCTGAGAAACAGAAGCAACCGTCATTAAGGGGATCAGTCTGAGTAAGGAGGGCCGCAATTATCCAAATCTAAATCAAACTGTGCCTTGCACAATGTGGTTTTCACATGTCATGGAAATATGCAACCACACTGCACTGCTTTTTAGCGGGCACACATCCAGCATTACCCTATCACACCCCTCTGGCAGATATGTTTGTGGAATGAGAGCAAGAGAGTCTGACAGAATCTTGGCACCCATGCAGATGATGTCATCTAATGACTATCTAAAAGCCTCGGCCATAAGGACTGCAAGGCAGGCAGGTAGAAGAGCGCTGACAGTGCTCTGCTGAGATTATGTCAGATACCTGTCCTGTGGGATACTCAGCACTGGAGTGCGTGGCAGGTAATGTCTGTAGGCTGCACTGTCTCAGGCCACGGCAGCAGGCAGCGCTGGCAGAGTCCGTGTTATTCTGTTTACCCTGGCTAATCGTTACAGCTACAGGGTCCTGCCTGGTGTGGGTGCAGTCCCCAGCATGCACACATTCCTCTGAGGAGCTTTAAATAACTGCCCCCCACCACCACCACTGCCGCCTCTCGCTACACAAATGGGAGGAGAGTGTTAAAGACGGCAAAGAAGGTCGTTTGTTTGAGCTGGGTTCAGCACACTGCTCTTGAACACAGTCACATGCAAATGTACACACAAACTTCACTTAATGAGATGTTTTGTTTTTTTTTTGCAAGCTGAAAAGTAGGATTAAAGCACTCTGAGTGGCCTGTAAGACTAGAAAAGCGCTTCATAAATGCAGTTTATTTAGAGTCTGATTGGACGGGGAACTCCGGCTAAGACTGTGTGGATGTTGGCTCTGAATGAGTGTTGTGGTGCAACCTTGACTAAAGTTAAAAAAAGAAAAACTGACTGTGGATTTAATCTTTTTAACATCCACTCTTCTTTCAGGGGGGACATAAAAAAATGACTAAATGTGCCCTTATGATAGCATTGTTGGACATTCTTGCTGGAGAGCATGATTTAAGCTGTTATTAAGACTCAGCTGTTAAAAGATATAGCATTCACTGCTCCGCCAGTGGGTGCACTTTTATGAAGTGATCTCACCGTGGAAACAAGACCAAAAAAGGTCAATGAGAACAGAAATAATCGCAAGTATTAGTTTCCCAGTAGGCATAAATAATAAAAATAGAGGGGACACCTATTTATATTAAAATTCTGCCTTAACAAGGGGTCGATGGACAGCCTAAGGCAGCCAAAGGTAAGAAGTTTTCATGACTAATAAGCTGAAAGTGAATGTGTCTAAGACTGCCTCGGCATGTGTGTTTGTTTGTGAGTTTGCGAGCACGGGAGCCGTGCCCAGCTTTGCCTCTGAGTTCAGTCCAACCTGTGGCAAAAATCCGGAGTACTGCAGGTTTCTTGGTTGCCCGTGTTAGACCGCTTTCTCCAAAGTTTGGCATGACAGAGAAAAGAGTGTGTGGGGAAGAGCAGAGGGCTTTGAAAGGTAAAATAAACTCGCCTCCCTAAAAAGAGAGAGTGAGTGAGAAAGCAGAACCACCCCTGACTACTGTATTTAACTGACTCGCCTTCATCTCCAGGCTCCCATGGACCTCTGACCCATGCCAAGGGAAAACCAAAACAAACCACAAGGCTACTACTGTCACTTTACCCTAAATACAAAACCACATGGGAAATCCTGAAATAGCCATTTCCACTTGTCATGATGCCCATTTTAGGGGACGCGAGCCCAGACTGAGCTATGATAAGAATCACTTCCTGTGCAAGAAGAGGCCACGTTCTCTTAGTTATTCCAGAAAGAGATGGGAATCTAGAGCAGCCTGGCAACAGCAGGCCTGATAAAAAAGAGAAGCAGAGGAGAGAAGAGGCACAGAGGGCTGTCTGGGAGCTGAGCAGCTGCTGTCAGAAAGCCTGATATATTGGATGCCTCCGTGCTAGCAACAGCGAGAAACATTTAGACTTGGACTAAAAAAGCATGCTTGAGTCAAAGCAACCACAGTATCTGCACTGCTTTGATCTAACCATATATATATATATATATATATATATATATATATATACACATACACATTAATTTTTTTACAAAATATAAGATATATATAAACTTCAAGAAGCAGTAAAGTAAAAATAGCATCATATCGCCTTGTATTTTTCTGCCCCACAAACAGTGAGGGTTGAAAGTTTCGGGGGATAAAATAAGTTTTTCAAATGAGATGGCCTTTGGATATCTTTCAGCCAAACACAAGAAAATCATCAAAAAGACACTCTTCATCTGCCAATATACAGGTTCAGTTTCGAGTTCAGGTTCAGGTTCGGGAAAGACAGCATGCAATGGGATCAGTGCAAGTTCATTCACGCGTTTCTCTGTGTCGTGATTCAAAAACCCGACTATTACGACATGAAAGCCTTTCATCCTCTTTAATATTTACCAGACTCTTAATGCTAAAATTCCGCTTTAATAAATAGAACAATATGTATCCTGCAATACTTTTATCCCTATTATAAGTGATAACAAGGCCTCTGCCTCAACCCCTGCAGAGCACTATGATTACTTACATGTGGAGTCCATGAGAAAGGCAAATTGTATGTTGTTGCAAACACTGATTATTTTCTGCCTGCCATACCTGGAAGGATTTCAAGTTTCTTTTCTTTCATTAGTTTTATGAACTCAATCAATGCACATCAACAGAGCATATCTGACCCATTGTAAATTCACAGATGCTTCAGTTCTTAGTAAGTTCTTAATCTGATGTTTCAGAACTGTGAAAACAAGTATAAAAGATCGATAGCAGGCAGATGTTTCTATATTGATTATGTATATTAAGCAGTACTGATTCTGAATGTTACATACCTATCCAAAAATGATATTCTATAATTGCTCGTGTGTAATCGTTCTCAATTATAAAGTCCAAGTGAGCAGCATGCTATTCAGGTGATTTATATTCATGTGCTCCAGGTTATTCAGACTGAGACAATCTGCTCTGTCTGAACATCTGGGTGGTCGCCTCTCCGTCTGTCTGTCCCAGTCTGGAGCAGCATAATGACATCCTGAGCAGGTCAAACAGAGTCATTATTTCTATTTATTTCTTGATTTAATTTTGGATAAGGGATGTTTATGAACTAGCGTATTTTTAAAGATAAAGAAGCTCGGGCCTTTAAGCAAGCAAAGCTACAGTGGTGTATTGCTAGAACAGCAGCGTAATTGTTTAAAGCTGCTCTAATCTATGTCCTACCTTTTTATCACATGCAAGTTTACAGTACTATGCAAAAATCACCCCCCATTTCTTTAGATTTTGCTAGTAAAATGGGAAATTGTTGCAGCAATTTATTGCAGTATGTGGAATCATAAATGGAAATACAGCACATAAGACAAAAACAAAGTTTGTACAGTCCTACAAGCTTGACCACACAGGTGCCATTTCTTTAAGTAGTCTTCAGGAATAGTTCTCCGTTCCCAAACATTCAAAGTTCTTCTTTGGATGTTGGCTGCCTTTTCTTCTGCATGCTATCAAGATGATCCCACACTGCTTCAATAAAGTTGAGGTTTAGGCTCCGAGGAGGCCAATCCATAACTGATAGTGTTCCATTGTGTTTCTTCTTCTTCTTCTGTGTTTTTTTTCTATCCAGGTATGCTTTTACTGCACTGGGAGTGTGTCTGGGATCATTGTCATGCTGAAAAATGAAGCCGCTGCCAATCAGACACTTTCCAGATGGTTTTGCATGGTGGATCAAAATCTGCCGATACTTTTCTGTGATCATAATTCCATCAGTTTTGACAAGACCTCCAACACCACCTGTATAAAGCGTCACCTGTGTCAGATCTTTGCTGGATTTTTTTCCTGTTTCTTAATGATGCTGTTCACCCGCTGTAGATAGTTTCTCAGGGCTGCAAATTCTTCTTTTGTTCTCCACATGTCCAGTTTCCTCAATTTTTCAAGGACAGACTGCACACAATACTTGGCTAACAGGAATTTTGGTGCGAATATCCTATTTTTGCTGTCAAACTGTGTTATTGTTGTCATTTTTCATAGACTGAACTAAAGAAATGGGACAAAATTATGTGTTTTTGCAACAGGCTGTTAGTAACGAAGCATCTAAAGATACAATTTAAAACGGCTTCTTTCTTTTCTTTTCTCTCGGTTAATATCATTGTTTTAAAAAATAAAAATAAAGCATTTTGCCTTGGAAACAAACTTTTGAGAACATGCCATGTAAAGTCTCTGTGAACTAGATTATGGTTGAAACTCTTTGTTGGTTCTCAACGTGTTTGTTCTTAAGCCTTTTTCTTCACTTGCACAGACTGACAGGAGCCATATTTCTTTAGTGGAAAAGCTTTGTTCAGCCTTGCCATGCTTACATCACAACTGCTCAAATATGGAAAAGTCTTCATATTGTTGCTGCTATAGCCGTGGCCGTTTTAACACGGGAGAGAAAAATTTCCACTTGTCCAGACCACATTCCAACGCTCACACTAAACAGCACGCATCTCCTGTCCAGGCTGGAGTCAACTCCTCAGCCCCTCTCTGCAAAAACTCTGGTAAATGGAAAGATAAATCCAGGAGATAGGGGACTGTATGACTACATGATGTCATTATCCAGAGACGGTGTAAAACAGCACGAGGTATTCCAGGGATCTGATGTGTCTCTCTTGAATTACCTTACACAGAAGCTCCATAAAACGTGACGCACCATAAGGAAATCTGGGGAGACGAGGGAAGACTGGTGCCTGAGCCAGCTCTTTGACTCTGCACTGTGTCAGAGTGGAAGAATACTGTCACGGCAGTGCAAGTAAGATTCACTTGGCCTCAATTAAATCCAGCTTGCTTACCTCCACATGGGCAAAAAGCAACTGCAACTCTGTGCAAACCTGTGTGTGATGAATGCAAAAATCCACCACAACCACAACCTGCTGCTCCCCCCCCCCAGGCAGCGCTTATTTTTCATCCAGCAGTGCTGCATCTTAGTTTCAGTCTGAGAATTCAAACAGAAAAACATGCGCAGAAGCATCCAGCAGGCGAGAGAGGGCTTGGACAAATCAATATTAAGAATGCAGCGGGGAAGAGGAATTTATAGTTGGAAATATGTCAGTTTTAAGGACAGGAGCTGAATCAGATTATGCTGGGTAACAACTGCTGAATTGTGTTGTTCAGGTTTGTATATTAGGCCACTTTTGTTACTGTTATTGAGTTAAATCACTATCGGTTTGTGTTAATGAAATGAATTGTATCATTTTTTTGTTTTTAACTCAGTCTCATTCTGTACACTGAGCCACTGAGGATAAATCCATTTGTGGAGCAGCAAACTGATGTAGACAGCAAGGCTCCAAGTCTCACCACAGCTGATCTGATACAGCACAGAAAGGGCTCCACTCATGCCAACCAGACACTGAAGTCAGGGAAGGTGGGGAAAGTATAGATCTTACGAGTACATTTATATGCTATGTAATGAGCCATGCCTTACTAATTAAAGTGCAACCCAGGAACATTTTCCAGATGCAGTGGAGGGGTAAACCTCAGCTCACCTCATCTTAGCCACCTATTTATTTCCACAGTTTCTGACATGAACTCAGGGTGCCTATCAGCAGCAGGCATGGAACCAAAAAGGCCATGAATGGATCAGATATGCTTTCTTTGAACTGGTTATTGTGTGGATTATGTTATGTGGACGATGTCAAGGTGTGAACTTTTTGTTTTAACTCCCACTTCACACCAAATTTAACCCTGAAAGAAGCTAAAAATCTCGCTTTTAAGAAGCACAGCTGGCCCATCGGCGCAGTTTTAAGCATTTTACGGAGCTCCACGTTGAATTAGCCATCCTCCCCTCAAAAAGCCAGTTTATAAGCAAACAAACAGGCCTCCCTCACCTCTGTAGAGGGGCAACCACAACCTAAAGCCTGGGGTCAGGGCAGCACTATCAATTCATCGTAGCGGCCTATTTATACCCCCCCTCATAATAAACACCGCTGTTTCAGCTTCCCGTCACTCACCGACCCTGAAGCCCGGTCCGGTGAGCGTGTCGGCGCCCTGCCCGTTCTCCGCGATCAGCGTGGTGTTGTTGCCCTGCTCGCAGGTATACTGACACTGCCCCTTCAGGCAGATCCGCTTGCAGATGCGAGGAGCGAAGACCACCTTGATGCGCTCCAGTGTGGAGGAGCGCTCCGTGCACCACACCAGCCTGTGGACGCTCAGCCAGATGACAAGCAGATGGGAGATTAGAGAGGGCATCCTGGCATCCTTCACTGCCCTCCACAGAGACCCGGGGACATTTAATCACAAACCGAGGGGTTCCGCTCCAGCTCAAAGGCGCCGCTTTGTTAACACAGACAGAAACTTTTGACGTTTCATACGGCGGAAAAAAAAAAAAAAAAAAAAAAAACGCGCGTCCTCCCTCCCGTTTTCTTCTTAAGGAAAAAGAAAATCACTTCCCTCTTGTACCCAAGTGATCCGTCTGCAAAACTGACGCGTTTGGCATCCTCGGAAGTTTCTCGTTGCCCTCGTTCTAAAAGTTGCTGGAGTTGCCCTTGATTTTGTCGCTCTTCCTTCTTCTTGCCTGTTGCTTTGGAGAGTTGGAGAGAGTGCGTATGTGGGTTTGGGAGAGAAAGAAGGGAGGGAGGAGAGGAGAAGGGGTGAGCCAGCCCTCTCTCTGGAGAACTTGGCTGCAGGCCAGCCAGGCGGTGCAGGAGCAAAGCTGAAAGTGGTTTCCTTGTTGGTTATTTCTCCTCTAACACCACCCCACCCCACCCGCTCTGTTGCCCCCGCACAGACAAATCACAGCTGCACAGCTGTGTGTGTCAGTCAGAGATAGAAAAAAACGGACATAGGCGAATAATTCACACACACCTTTGTGTTAGTGAGTTTCTAATGTGTGAAAATACCATGTATGTGCACTTGGTTGAGCTAGAGATCCTGACACACAGGTCCCCCTGAAGTGCCTCTCTATATCTCTCTATTGCTTGCTTGCTTTACACCCAGCTTACATTAATCATATGTCATTATACTACAGTGTGTCACTGCATTACATGTGGGTCTTCAGGTTCAGGCAAAGCTCTGCATAAGCAGTGCCACAGCTACTTTTAGTTGACTATTTAGCTTTTTACATAAAGCAAAATAAATCAGTAATGTGTATATCATTAAGATTTTGCAGATGTGGAGTATTTCTTTTATTGTGTGATTAAGTTATTTAATATTTTCACAGCTCAGATATCAGAATAGCCCTAGGGATGACCAACCATGGCGCAGATAAAAACCCAGCATCCCTGATGTTAATGTGGCACATTAGTGCACATGTACGAGGACCACTGACGCTGAACGCCATACGCAGGCTTAGGAGCAGCATATGCCGCCACCCAGACAATATCCTTTTCAATGCCAAACCATTCTGCATGTGATCCAACAGCAATCCGGGGTTATAAAAGCATCTATAGCTGCTGTGATTTTTCCAGCCTGCAACAAATTTCGGTTTTCCGTTCTTGCCCTAGGTGTGCATAGACAAATAACATCCAAACCTGTTGCCACCCACGCCGGCTGAAACAGATTAAAATCAGACAGTGAACGTGACACCACACAGTCTGCAGAGCTGAAGCCTGCTCAAACACTTTATGCGTGATAAGTTCAGCTGCGACTCTCGCCTGGGAAGAGTCAGCGTGCTGATTAACCCCGCTTAAAAGTGAAGGTGTGGGAGTCGGTGTTTGGGGTCATGTGGGCAACGGGTGAAAGTGAGAAATAGACAAAGGGAGGGAAAGAAAGCAAGCTGAGTCACTTCCTCTCCAAAAACTGAGAGTGTTTACTTTTTAGTCGCTGAGGAAATCACCCATGGGCCTACGGAGAGTTCACGAGCTGTTCTCACATGTCTCTGAGCCTTTGCTGCTCACCATCACAGGGTCACTGACTGCCAAGACACACACACACACACACACACACACACACACACACACACACACACACACACACACACACACACACACACACAATGGAAATACACTGCAGGTCAGCCAAAAACCATCTTTATTGTTAGTACACTATAATTACTTCCCATCTGGAAACTGAAACCTTAGTGAAATTCCCTGCACCAAACAATAATAACAAACAGCACAGGCAAATGACACAATCTGTGTATGAAAACAGCTTTGACAGTATGAATATGGAAATTAGATCCTTTACTTGAATAAAAGTAGCAAAACTGCACCCAAAAGATCAAATGTGTGTCTAAAGCAGCGTACTTTGTGTAGAGTGTCCCCTAATAATAATAAACTCTTTTGTCCAATCCATGCCAGTCCTCTAAGTTAATCAACACACAAACTTGTTAGCATTTTAAGCTGCTTCTTTATTTCTACACCAGCTCATGTTTATCTATTGAAACAATCAGACCTATTTCCGTAGACGATGCCAAATACTTAAAGAGATCATGAAAAACCTCAGACTATACTCAGTGCTGTTGGAAGAGTTTTCAAGTTTTTCCAAGGGAGAACTTCAGTGTCACATTCAAAGGAAATGCCAACAGCTTAATGGATCTATGGCAGCCTCTGCTGGATCACTTGCCCAGTGATTTAAGGAAAGAAGTCCAAAGGGCACGTTGGTGCCAAGTGAATTTTTCACTATACAACAGTAAGAATAGCTGAGTTTTGGTGCTGAATACAAGGAGTCTTCACTTTAGCTCAAGCCTGTTGTCCATAATGACTTGATTTCCATTTGCAAAAAAAAAAAGAAAGATGACCTACATAATATTTTCCTTGCAGCAGATTGTACTGTATATGAGTGCAATTTTTACTCTGGATTTTGTGCATTCATCATCCCCAGAAGGATCAGTCATTACGACTTTTTATCCTCTAGCACCACTACAAGGTTCAAATTTGTGGTGTTATGTGAAAGGTCTGAACTACTTCAGACATATGAGAATTTAAGGGGCGGGGGGCACCTATTGAGGAAAAATATAACAGTTCTGGGTGATCAGCTTTAGACAGATTGCCTTAAAACTTGTCACACTGGCTAATGTTCCACCTTAGAATTAACTGCAGTAACTTTGGTGATCCTACAACTTTTTATCTACAGAAGGTTAATATTTCTGTTTGTCCTTTATGTTTATTTGTGATCAAACAGATGCAGCAATGTGCTGGAAACATTCCTCAGATTTTGGTCCAAACTGATACGACAGCATCACACAGTCGCTGCAGATTTGTCAGCTGCACATCCATGATGCACCGAGTTGCTACTATATGATTGGCTGATTAGATATTTGCATTAACAAGCAACTGAACAGGTATACTTAATAAAGTGGCTGGTGAGTATATACCACAGTGAGTTTAGTATTTTTTGAATGTAACTACAGACCCATTCCAAAATATTAGAATATCATGGAAAAGTTGAATAATTTCCATAATTCCATTCAAAAAGTTAAAACTTTCATAGATTATAGAGTTGGGGCCCACAATTTAAACAATTTCAAGTATTTATTTGTTTATTTTTACATAATTTGGGCTTCCAGCTCATAAAACCCACGAAAACAGGATTTCAAAAAATTAGAATACTCGTTTAAATCGTTTAAATTGTGGGCCCTGAACCTATAATCTATGAAAGTTTAACTTTTTGAATGGAATTATGGAAATTAATCAACTTTTCCATGATATTCTAATTTTTTGGAATGGGTCTGTATATCTCAGTGGTAACACTATCCTTTCTCTGTGACAAAAGCCTATCTAACTCTCTTTGAATGAATGTGACATCTCAAATATTTTTGACAATCCCAAAACATGTCTTCATGCAAATTTGTTCTGGGAGGGACCGGGAGGATTTAGCCACGACTGCTAATTACATCAAGACCTATCCATCTTATTCTCAACACATATACCGCAGTGGCAAATTTGGTATATGTGTTGTGAACCTTGATGAGTCTGACCTTCTTTAGTGAGGAGGCACTTCCATCTGTTACAAAAAAGGAGCTTCAAGTTTTAAGCGTAAGCCACTAAAAGAAAACAATTTGATCATTCATCACAGTTAACACAACACCAAAGTTACTGGTGTTACGGATGAAAAAAACATTATAGTCTCATTTTTTCTGGCCTATCTAACCTGTTAAGCTTCTGTAATCATACCAAAGGCTACCTCAAACAGCAGTTTGGAGTGTTTTAGCACAGATGTCATTACTCAGCACTGTAAGGAGAGCAAGGTGTGATTTGGGATCTGTTTGGGCGTGAGCACACCACCTACACAATCTATTCTGGCAGCATTTCAGGCAGTGTGGAAACTCTCCCCTTAGGTTTAATGTGGCTTTTCCTGCCATGATACAATGAAACAATAAAATGAAATCAGCTTTGAGTGAACTGGTACATCACTGATCTGGGTGATGGATTATTTATTGCCTCTGCACAGTAATAATAATCTGGGTGTTTTTGGTTTTCAAGCAACTTTTTCTCTTTTTTCTATGTTTAAAAAAACACCAGAGGAAAAAAAGAAGTATAAACAAGGCCCTTTAATATAGTAACATATACAGTAGGTAATAGTATGAGTATGATGTGGGTGAACAAAAAAAAAAAAAAAAAAAAAAGCATAAAGTAATTCATTTCACATTTAACACTGATTTCTTAGGGAATAATGCCATTTCTGTTAAACCTACATGCAAAGGCCCCCCTCCCCCCACCCCACACATGTGTAATACAAAAAAACAATAAATATGCTCATCTGGGGTCAGAGACTACCATCTTGGTATACACAGTGACAAATATTTAACACCTGTAGTGTCATTTTAAGATGACTTGCACTTTGTAAATGTACACAGAATAGTTACATGGAGGTCATTATAGTAGTATACATGTTAAATAAACACCAGACAGTTTAGCTCAAAAGGCTCAGAAGATTAATGCTCGGCTGTTACGCCTGATGCAAAGTAGCATCAGGAACAAATGTAACTGGGTTATATACATTTACACTGTATGTTAGTATACTGCTGTTTGAAGCACATCATGTGTTTCCTTTAAAAAAAAAACAAACAAACTGTTGCACATTAACTCAACCACAACCCTTAAGAAAGCAAAAAAAATGCTAAAGCTACACTCTTATATACACAAACAGTCATGAGGGATTGTTACCAGCAGAGGAAACAGATATGCACATGCAAGCACCAAAGTCTGTCTACCAGTAATTGCTAGTAACTGCCTAGTAACAATGACACAAGTCCAGGAAAGCAAAGGCTTTCGAGACATACGGTAGCAGCGTGATGATAAGAAAAAAAAAAAAAGAAAAAAAAAGGAATGCTAGATTGTGGTCCACAGAGAGATGGTATTTAGAGAGGAGAGAGAATGAGAGCGTTTAAGCTCCTGATGTGTGTACATAAAGATGCCAGCTCATTGTCTTCAACTAATCCTGTATAATTTAGTAAACAAACAAATGCACGGAGTGATTCCTTCAAAACAGGATGTCTTTGACACAGATAACTTCCGTTTGATAATATAACAATTGCAGGCTGATGAGGGCTCTGCACAGTGAGGAGAAGAGATAAGAGAGCAGAGCAGGATGAGAGAGGGAGAGAGAATGGGGTGGCAGCTGATTGAAAAACAGCTCATGCTTCATGATGACACACGCACATTGTACTTGAAACTACACTTTAGCTTTTGGTTTATTAGTCTTTTATAACAACAAATGTACTGAAGTTTTTTTTGTTTTTTTTTTTAAGCAGCAGATTTTTAGAATAAAATGCTACTGCATCCACCTACAGAGGGCGATAAAGCATCTGATGTTTTAAACTGTCAGTGAAGGAAATCAGATGACTACACCTAAATGAAATGACTGCCCGATCATACCAAAATCATGCACCGTAACATGTCCATAAAGGATGCATTTCAAACCTGACAGACTGGGCAGAACTTCATACACGATCGCTGAAACTTTCAGCTTGTGTGTATGCGTCTGCCATAAAATACAGCGTGAGGATGAAAACTGGAGGGAGCAAAGGTGGGAGATGTTAATATCCCATGACATCTTCAGTTTTGGTGGCTATAAAACTGCCAGTTTACACTGTCTAGGCAAAGTTGAGACTAATCTGCTACTTCAGTTGAGGGAAATGAAAATGTCCACATTAAATTCACTCGGCAACTAGCACGTTCCCAATAGGTGTGAATGGTTGTCAGTCAGTTTGTGTTAGCCCTGTGACAGGCTGGTGACCTGTACAGGGTGTACCCTGCCTCTCGCCCTATGACAGCTGGGATAGGCTCCAGCCCCCCCCCGCGACCCTGAAAAGGATAAGCGGAAGAGAATGGATGGATATATACCAAAATCTGATCAATTTATCAAGATAAAAAAAAGACAACAAAAAAAAAAAAATCCTACAAACTATACTGCAGTTAAATGTCTGCACATTTGTCTGCAACATTAAGGATGAGAGAGCTATGCCTAAATTTTCCATTTATTGTAAGCTTTTTATAAATTCATGACCAGAACTTCTTTATCCTTTACCTTTTTAGCTTGTTGTTGCCAGAAGTGGGCAATCCAGAAACTTCCTGCACCAAGAGCATTTTGTACACTACTTTTTCTGCTTCATAAATATCCGTATAAAAGAACAGTTGCTGTTGAATATACTGTGGTAATTTTAAGACAAATTTCACATCTAAAAGTGTAAAACATGGATATCTTAGATAAGCTAAACTCCACATATGTAGCCTGGCTCGTCACCCTAACACCAAGGAAGAATGGTGACCTCATGGTCCAGCGTGTCGACAAACTATGCAAACACATTAGTCCTTGCTTTTTACACACAGTCCACAACTGAGCTGTCATCCTCCTCAGCTCCCCACTCTCCAAACCTCATCTGTGGAGATGGAGCTGCAGGATGGAGGTTATTAATGTCGTCCATGGCGTCCGGGTCGGTGTCGTCACTGGCACCAATTCCCATGTGACCGCCTTCCTCCCGGTGTGTGCGGATGTGTTTCCGTAGAGCTGCAGGTTCTTTGAAGCTGCGGTTGCAGAAAGGGCAGCAGCACGGTCTCTCTCCAGTGTGGATAAGCTGATGGTGTTTCAGGTGCTGCAGGCGACTCAGCCGCTTCCCACAGATGGCACACACGTAGGGTTTCTCTCCTGTGTGCGTGCGCCGGTGTTTGCGCAGACCATCCAAGTGGCGGAAGCAGTTTCCGCACTCAGAGCAAGAGTACGGCTTCTCACCTGTGTGTATGCGCAGGTGGGTTTTAAGTGCCCCTGACTCACGGAATCGACGGCCGCAGACTCCACACGGGTAGGGCTTCTCACCTGTGTGGATGCGGATGTGCTTCTTCAGGCTGGATATCAAACGGAAGGTCTTTCCGCACTCCAAGCAATGGTGAGGCCGATCTCCAGGGGGCTCAACCACTGCTGTGTCGGGGGCTGAAGGTCCTGCAGAGTCCTCTGCTCCGCCTGGTGAAACGCTGTCACCTCTCCCTGCTCCAGGAGTCCTAGCTAACTGTTTCTGTCCATCAAGTCCGCCCTGCAAGGCACTGCTGCATTCTCGCATGGGTCTTTGGTGACGTAGTGGGTGAGAAAAAGAACGCTGGGAACTTGCCTCTCCTCCAACTTGACCATAGCCAAGATCCCCCACGTTATGTGATGTTCGTTCTCCATCCCCCGCTATATTGTCCTTCCTGCTGGGCTGAGCAGAGCCTGAACCTGGTCCCTGCTCCTCTTTGATCTCAAATCTGGGTGCTCCACCAGGTGCTTGAGACTGCCTCTCATCTAAAGACAAAATAAGACACGCAAATCATTACTGTATTTGCACACAGAAGTTATCCATGTATGTGCATGTTTTTGGTAAGAAACACAGTTTGCACTGTACCTGGTCTGCTGGAATCAGAGCACATATGAGATGTGTTGGATGCAAAAGAGTCCAGAGGGTGGTTGGTCACAGACCCATCTGGTTGAATTGAAAGCTGGCACATTTTGTATTCATCTCTTGGTTCAAACCCGTGGAGCGACTCATCCACAGAGCCACCAAGACCCAAGTCAACACCTGCCCCGTTCACATTTCTGGTGTTCTGGTGGTCCCTGTCCAAAGTCATCGCAGCCATGGATGACAGCGATGGACCAAACACTGACTGACTGATTGACTGGGGGCCCGTGTACGACACCTGCAGCTGATCTATGAGCTTCTGAGCACTGCACAGACACTCCTGTAGGGTCTTCAGCTCCCTTTCGGACACTTCCAGGCGCACTTTGAGCCTTTCATTCTCCTGCTCCTTATGCAACAACTCCTGCTGAGTCTCATTGAGCACCAGCACAACTTCGCCGAGCAGAGTGTCCACTGCTGCGGACATGGCGGTTTGAATGGTCGGGGCCAGACGCGATTTGAGCGACGTTACAGTCACGCTGCCCTGCGAGGCTCCGTATCCACCCTTGTCCGCTTTGCGATCGTAGCAAGACTCGATCCTGTCGGGAATGCTGACCGTGCTTTGTTTGCGATTTCCACCGTGCACTGAGCTGCCGCTGCCGCTGTTTGACGGAGAGGAGGAGTCCATGCTTCCAGCATAGCCTGTCCTCCTGGAAGTCATTATTTTTAATGTCGTTAGCTAAGCTGGTATTCAGTCAGCTAACGTTTACGCGCCGTGCTCCTGAAAACACGGCTCACAAATCTAAGCAGCCGAGGAGAAAACTCTGCTGCTTCTTTTTACTTTAATACGCAGGAGCAGCGACTGTCACCGATTACACGCGCCTCATTAGCCGTTTAAGTGGCGCTGCTGATAAAAACAATGTAATGAACTCTCCGCGGGGCCTGGCTCCGCTCGGCAGCATTGGGCCGCTCTCTTCGCAAGTAACAACGCCAGGCAACAGAGGACCTCTCTTCGCAAACACCGCGAGCCTGCAGGAGAAGCGTGCTGCTGGTCTTTAGCTGGCTTAATAAAGTCTCTAAGTTATTGTTCAAAACACGGCCCCCTCCACTGCCACTTACCCACCTCCCTCTGTCTGCAGCAACTGTACGTACAGGCCTGTCGCGTGTACATGACGTCAAGAGTAGGGTTTAATTTTACCCCGGGTAGTGACTGCAAGGAAGTCACGTACTTATTTATTTTTCGCCTAAAACATATTTTATAAACGTCCCAATTCATACTCATTTTTTTCGTTTTTTCATGATCTGCTCTAAACAACTGCTGCAAATATGAATTTCAGTCTCATCTTTTTTGAGTACATGCTTAATATTTTGGCTACAGTTAATCAGTGTTTTGGAGCAAAAGGACATATACTTGCCATGGTCATATTGGACTTTTCATGATTCCTTTCAGCTGTTCTTTTTCCAGAGTGGAATGATTGTACAGCATCTTTAATGATTAAAAACAAACAAACAAGAACTGGCTGCACAAATTTGAATCTACTTTTGGACTCTCTGTAGTCCACAGAGGGTCAAAAGCATACACCCCCACTAAAATTTGGTAATATGTCCCTTAGCAAGTTGCACCTTGTCTTTTGGTTGCCATCATCAAGCTTCTGGCATAATTCAGGCTGGATATTTAATCACTCTTCTTGGCAGAATTGGTAGAGTTCATATAATTAGTTGGTATCCTGGCACAGACTTGGCTTTTAAGCCTGGCTTTGGGAAGGCCATTCCAGAAGCGTAATATTAACCTGCTTTATTCATTCCAAGTTTCAACTGTCTAGCTACTGATCTGGGGTGAAGTGAAGAATGTGGAGACAGTCCTCTTCCTTCATTATTCCATCCATTTTGTGCAATGTACCAGTACCACTGACAGCAAAACAGCCCCAGAGCATGATGCTGCCACCACCACGCATAACAGCTGGCCCAGTGTTCTTAGGTCTGAAAGCCTCACCTTTACTCCTCCTAGTATATCTCTTGTCATTGTGGTCAAATAGCTCAATCTTTGTCTTGTCTGACTATAAAATATTTTGGCTTGTCCATGTAGGCAGCTGCAAATTTTGGTCAAGCTTGAAGGTGAAGGGGCTTCTTGGTCAGTGGCCTCTCAGTCCATGGTGACATAAAACTAGCTTCACTGTGGACAGTGACGCTGGTGTTCCAGCAGTTTCCAGTTCATGGCAGGCTTGAGTCTTAGTGGTTCCTGGGTTGTTCCTGAACATCCTAACTAATTTGCTCTCATCTGAAGTGGGGACATATTCAAATACTTGATGATCTTGGAATATTGAATAGAAATGGCTCCAAGAGACCTCCCCAGCTGATGTAAATCTACAGTTGTCCTTAGAGCTTTACTGAGTTCCTTGGACTTTCCCATTGTTCTGAGTATTGATCAATCCAACGAGCACTGTCAAACAAATCTTTGTTATGCTGGCAAAGAGGAACTACCAGCTGTAGTCAGTCACGATCACTAATGAGAAGTTAACAGGCCTCAGCCTTGTCAAGTTAAACACACACTGTAGAATCTTCAGCCCCACTTATTAAAAGATTTAAGTGTGTACAGTATATGTACATATTTGAGCTTGTATGCATACTTTTGACCCTGTGTGGAAAATCCAAAATAAATCCAAACTTGTGCACCCAATTCTTGTTTTTTAAAGTAATTAAAGATGTATGCCGTACAATCATTCAACATCTGGAAAAAGAACAGCTCAAAGAAATCATGAAAAGCCCAAAATTGCTACGACATTCAAGCCCATGATGAGTGGATGGAAACTTCTGACCACAACTGCGTCTCAGACTGAAATACTGAATGATAGAATGACGTGTGAAGTGACATCTTGCTCTTCTTCCTTCCTCTTCTTTTTTAAAAAATTTTTTCCCAGAGGCCTGAGGATTTCAGTGTTCTCTACAGGATCTTCTGGACCACATATGTCTATGTTTTGCATGGAGACTTCAAATCCTTGAAATAAAAGAACTTGAAAAATGGCTGAAAATTTGCTGAATTATAATAATTTTAATGTGCACAGACGTCCTGCCTATATAAACACAAATTAGGAAACACAGCTGGCCTGTAAGAATATGGCCGCTGCACTGAAGCACAAGGTGGATGGAGGTAATGCGCTAATGAAAATATACTCTGGTTACAACAGTGAATATGTTTAATTTCACTGAATGGTAGATGCAAATAACTGTGTCTCACACATCCTTTCTTTACAGTTTCAAAGTCAAGCAATGCTAGGTGGTGGATCAAACCACTGTGAAGCACATGGGGGGCAGTCTATCTTTCAAAATTAAAAATGTATAATTTTCCATCTATAATTAACCAACTTACCTTTGCAAAATTATATATTTACAGTAATGCACTGAGGAGAAGAACTTTTTTTTCACAGAGAAAGGTGAGCTAGACCTCCTTATCCCCACTGTAATTTTCACCCTGCCCTCTGACATGCAACACAACTCAGAAGGGGCCAGTTTCTCAAAATTTCTGGATAATCCATTTTACAAAATGAACCTAATGTTTTATTCAATATTCAATTCAAGACTTATGTTTAACAGGCTGAACACATGAAACATATGGTTCAGTGATGCTGTGAGCCCACCTGGTAGTTACTAGAGTTACTAGTGTAATGTCCTGATTTTTAGCCTTAATCCCACATTTCAGGGTGAAATTTGCTCCACAGTTTGTGGCAGTACAGCAGCCATTTGATGAGGGGGGAGAAATGATACAAATAGCACTCAGGGTCTAAAGTACGCCCAGGTCAACGACCTCGTGGTAATGCTGACTCTGTGGAGAAGACATCTGCGGTCTGCTGCAGGCAGTGCTTTACAGGACCACGTGGTCCACTTAAGCTGGGGAAACTGGGCAAAAAAGTGCCATGAACTTTCTGATGTTTTGCAGATGTCAGTGCGGTCCGTCATGAACACTAATTAATATCAAATACACCCATTGCAGTTACGCCCCACACCGAACAAGCCTGCCAGAATCGAGATGTTTTTTCTTGTGTTCCCTCCATTTTCCCCTGTAGACACACAGACTGTATAACTAACTGATGAATGAGGCCGATAAGAACCTGGACATTAGCTTCAACCTGAGGACTTCAGCATGTTATTATATGTTTTTTTTATATTATTTTTGGATGCTCACAAACATGATGTGAATTATTGGGTCACTTTCCACTAACTACTTTCCTCTACAGGCCACGGAAAAACTGCAGTGGTTTACAAGACCATATGTGGAAAAAAACAGGCCGCAGTATTCGACATACCCAAGACCTCCTGTGAAGATCTGCTACTCCTGATATAACAGGACCTTGTAGCATTTGTTTGTGCTGCTTTAGTTTCGTACATAAAAATAATTTATTCCTTATGGGCTCATTTCTAATGGGGAAAGCAGACCTATCCCAGCTGCTGGCAGTTCTTTAAGGAAAAACTGATGGGATCTGTAGCAAAAAGGGGTAGTGAATTGCGAGATTATGTAACAACCTATTTAACAGTTACCATCTGCTTGGATTTGTGTCACTTCAGGGAAAGAGTTCTTACTCAGCGATTTCAAATCTGTCTCTGAATTTGTCATAATGCCTGTCACACCCTCTCTGTTCACATTAAATTATAAATAAAATACATTTTTTTATTGGTTTATTGTGAATAAAATCTCCCTTTCTTTGCTTTATGGAATATTGCTAAACAGTAGATTACTGTCAGCTGCTTGGCTGCTGTTATACTCTTTATTTTCTATCTGTAATCTCCACAGTTATGACGCTGACATTTGAATTACCCTGAAGATGAATGCTGGGTGGATTACACTTGAAGAATGTACAACAGATTTCTGTTAACGATCACACTATTAGTGCTCAGTTTCCTGTATTTTTATAGCAAATTGTTACTGTGTGTGAAACGAAATATGGAAGGAAACTGATGTAGGCTTAGCAGTATTGAATTCAGATATAATAACACAACACATACTGCACAATATAAACAGAGCGTTACTCAGAAGCATCCTGGATGCAGTTATATATGTGTCTCCTTCACACCTTCACACCCACACTCTCTCCTATACACCCAAAACACGTTCATGCAGCCACAGACTGATGTCCATACAGGAAAGAGAGAAACAACTAACATATATACTGTGTCTAAAAATGACACAGGAAATAGCATGATTAATTCATCCATCTGGTGTCTCCTGAATAATGGCAGGAACAATACATTTGCATGCTTGAGCAGGATTGTGACTCATTCAGTACATACATTTTAAACAGACTTTATCTGAGCTGTTGGCATCCCTCAGGTACCACAGGACAGTCACTTCATGTGCCCTTATTTCTGCAGCTTAAGCTCCAAAGCAGAGTGGAGATTCAAAGCCGCATAAAGTTGTTTTTTTAACAGGTAACAAGAAAACATCTCATCCAGTTATTGTCTTTCTTGAGAACTGTCTTTTGACATGCACAACTTGATATTTTACAGGTGTTTGATTTAATTGCGTTATATTATATATTATATATCTGTAAGGGAAACACCAGTTAAAATAAGATCATATTTTACAAATGATTCCCGAAACAAGTCCAGCCCGTTTCATTTCCGGCCATTTGGTGAACAGCTGCTCAGCAGTTTGTTCTATTTCAGTTTTGGAGCCGTTTCACTTTAAGTCACAGTCTACGTGTTATTTAGATGAGAGGTTAGGTGGGTTAGGCTGTCTGGAGCCACTGACTGGGATGAAACATTTCAATGAATCGAAGCTAGAGCCAGAACATAGAGAATTTCCAATCCTCTTTAAATCCCTTCACCCCTAAAAAGGAAAGCAAGGCCTCATTAACAAGTGAGACATGCTCTGAATAATGTGCTTGTTGTGCAAGAATGAGACAAAAATGTGGTCAACGAATTAAACAGCAGTGACGTAACTAATAGCAGACTATAGTAATTCCACCAAATGGCATGCAGAGCTGCTCACTCACAGATTCACCAGTAAACCGTTAAGCAAGGAGGGAGGTGGAGCTGGTGTAGGAGCATAGGGAGTAAGGAAAAGGGGGGATTATGGGAAGAGTGAAAGAAGGAGGTGATTGCTGGGCAGAAGGAAAACATATAAAGAGGGAGAGAGCAAGACGGACAGAGAAGGTGGAAGCAAGACGAGGAGAAAGAAGCTCAGTCATTGTCCGATAAAGGTTTCAAACTTCTCTAAGAAACAGGTAAGTTGATATCTTTTTGTTACACAGTTTCAGTGAATAGAGTTAAGCTGCGAGTTGACAAAACAAAGAGCACAAAGTGGATTAGTATTCAGTGGGGGCTCCTGCTCTGCGCCGTTCAGCACAGGAGATTTTTGAATGGCCCATTGTTACTTTGCTCTGCAAGTTCAGCATATTTCATTTATGCTTGTGTGGATTCTTAAGAAGCAGCGGATTTCTTGTAACTAGATACAGCTGACAAGCCTATCCTGGTTCTTGGGTGTGCAGGCATTTGAACCTGTTGTGCAATGGGCCAGTGGAATGCTAAACTAGAGTGGAGCGCCTGCAAGTCTTAACAAATGAGGAATATTCCCAGTAGTTTGGTATACAAGACTTGACATCATTGATAAACACTTTGCAGAGTACTACATTTCAGCTACTTAGGTGTTACCATTTTGTCATTTTGCCTACTCAAAAGCCATGTGGGTTGAGAAAAAGTTTATGTCTCCGTTCTGACGACGGTTTTATTTTCCCACTGAAACCAGAGCTTTATTTAAGTCAGATACAACGCTTCCCTCTGCAGGTATATCATCTCTAAAAAGACAGAACCAGGGGATAAAAATATGTCCTCATTCCACCTCTTTCATACACTAAAAAATGAACTGAATCACTAAATGTACACCGTTAGAAACCCAAGGGGCATATAAAAAATTCTAATGGAATTCTACTTTTATGATTTCCAGCATGATGGCTGCCATGAGGGATCTTCTTTCCCCCCTCGGAATCATATGCCTGGTTTTCATCAGGGGTTACTGCCCCCTGCCTATGGCCTTACAAGGAATGCATCCCATGAGAACTCGTGGACCAAGTTCACATTCATCCGAGGATCAGTTTGTTTCCACTGAAGATTACAGTCAATACGAAGATATAGTCACCACTACTTCATCCAAGAGGTTGACTCCAGGTGGAGGGACCCTTCAGCAGTGTGACTACGATCCCTGTCTTGAAGGCCAGACCTCCTGTTTTCAGCTTGCAATCTCCACCCACTGCTTGTGTCGAGGGCTCCCTTTGAATGAGGTTCCAAAAGCACCCAGCCTAAGTTCAGTATCTTGGAATGGGTCCAAAGTTGTCCTTAAGTGGTGCGCACCTTATTCACATGTCACGGCCTATATTGTGACTGTTGGGGGGGAAGAGAGGATGACATTTGGGGAGGGCGAAAGAAGCGGAGCAGTGGGTGACATTGACGACATAGCAGAAGTTTGTGTGAAGGCCGTAAACAATGCTGGAGCCAGTGATGGATCCTGTATGATTTACCATCCCAAGGATAACAACCTGGCTCTGACAGCAGGGCTCATCGGAGGAGCCCTGGGCTTCTTGTTGCTCGTCTTGCTGGTCATCCTGTTGTGGAGGCAAAGGAAACAGGAGGCCACCATCTCTATGAGCAACACAGCTGAGACACAGTGAACAGGAAACACCACGAGACTCATTGAGAAAAATCTGCCCTATGAAACTCTTCAGCGTTATTGCAGTTAATTAACTGTGAAAACATGATAACATCTCTGAGGTTTCCCGCACCAAGAAGCTTTCTTAAAACAAGAGGAAGCAGGGTTTATCCTTTCGCATGAATACATCGAACTGGCTGCGTTCATCGCCTAATGCCTTGTCCATCCTGAAAACCCCTCGGTGCATTCAAGGGGGTTCCACATCCATTAGAGATGCATTAAAAATATTCACAGCATTCATTAGTTGCATTTTTTTTTTTTTTTTTAGAAATAAAACCCTGAAGACAGACATTAGGGAACATCCCAGCATGTGGCCCCTGCCTTCAACTGCTTAGCTGAGCAGCATAGTGTGTAACTGCTCATAGCTGGGTAAAAATCTTTGTAGTTTACACAATAAAACCTTCCAAAGCACCAGTATGCTGCTCCAAGTCTTTATTACTTGACAGAAGCGTATCTTGTGTAGCATAGGCCAGTAAAGAAGCAAATTAGGGATTTTTTTTCTTTTTTTTTTGGAGTAGTGTTTATGAAATAATGACTTGCATTAAAGTGTTAGTAGCATGAAGTACAAGAAAATGACAACAGGCACAAATTCTGCTTGAAACACAAGGTAAGAAGATTGTAAGGAAGGTTGAAATAACACTTTAACAGGTATGTAATTTAATTAGGGTTTGGTTGCTGTTGAGTCTTGTGATGGACTGACGATGTCTCTGGGGCGTACCTGCCCCCCCCCGACAGATAGGAAAGGCTCCAGCCCCCCTTCCCCCCCGCTGTTGTTGATTTCAAAGCATGCTGTAATTAATGAACAAAATGTTTTCTTTGAAACTCTCTGTGAGAGTTCCTTGTTTTATGTATGTAATTAAAGTGAACGGATTGATTCCTTTAATCTGACTACTAACTCTAATAATAACCGTATTTATTAAAATTGCTTGTTCTTCAAATATGTTTGACCACGTTTGCTTGAATCTGACTCTTAAAATTAAGGAAAACATCATCTTAGTTACACCGCTGTGTCAAAATATGTCATTTTATATCATCTGTGACTCTGGAGGATGGGTGTGCTTTTCCATCTGTCTTATTGACGGAAGTTATGTCAGTGCCCTGGATGAGCACCAGCGTTCGATGCCATTTTTCCAGCTGTCACACAATCGCTTTTTCAGAGGATATATATTTGGCAAGGGTTGTCTCATCCCAGCTGAGACTTCCTGTCACGCAGCATCGGGCTGATGAGGAGCTTCAGGCTTTTATTTATTTATTTTTTGCCACGAAGAGACAGAGAAGAAAGTCCAAAATTTTAATCCCCCCCCCCCCCCCCCCCCGGTTTATCTCATGTTCAGGCCTCCATCTGCGTTTCTCGCAGCAATGTTATAATTCCTTTTTTGCTTGGGCTGCTGTCACGGAGTTGTTCAACCGCTCTTGGCATGGTGTCTTTCTTATTCCGACTCCACTGCACAACTTACATCGCAGAGTGCTGCTTGGAAGTCATCAAACATCTGTAATTGGAAAAACACACAACAGACTGTTCATTTGAGTGGCTCAAATGGCCTCAAGATGTTGCTTTTATGACACACATTGCTGTCACTCTCAAACTGGGAGGGGAAATCTCTGCTTGAATGGGTTTCATTGAGATGAAACCCAGAAATATGAGCTGGCGGCAGCCTGTTTAAAGCAGAAAAGGACGCTCTGTACTTAAAGCAAATGCAGAAGCAATGAAACTTTACAAACACTAATGGAGCACGCATGCTGTTCCTGCGATGGCAGCAGAACAGAATGACATGAAAAATACATATGGATATTATTTCAAAATGCACTTGGCTTGAATTTTTTTTTTTTTTTTTTTTTAATAAACTACTTTTCAAAACCCTGAAGTGTTTTTAAATGTTGAAGAAATCAAAACGTACCCCATGAACGAGCACCGACTCCAGCGCAGCTGTGAGAAAAAAAAATGAACTGCCCTCGAAGTATAAAAGCTTCTGAGGCCTTTGATGTTAAAAATGAAAAGCCTACAGATCTATAACGCCAATAAAAGACATAAAATCACACTTTTTCCTCCCCCCCACAAAAAAAGCTTGTACAGAAGTATAAAACATCCATAATAAAAAGCAAGATTTAACCATGAGTGAAAAACTACATTTAAATTACGTTCACAAAACCTAAATCTAAATATTCCATCTGAATTTATGTTGCTTGAAATCTTTTCTAAGAAACTTCAAGGTTTTCTCCAAATTCAAAAAGCAACTGAATTTTTTTGACCCGTAATTCTTTAATAGGACAATTTGCTCAATTTGTGAAGCATTAGAAAAAAAAAAATACAAATCAAGATTTTGAGACTTCACCTGCAGCTTACCTGCAATAATAATTCAATCCTATTTTCAGCTTAAAGTATTCTGAGGTGATGAACATTTCTTTAAGTAAATGTTAATGATCAACAACTCTGAAGAAATGACTGAATAAATAAATAAATAAAAGGTCAGTTAGGACATGATGCAGAGACTCTTCAATCCTCTGCTAATCATTTGCTAATGTGAATGTTTGAGGCTCCTGATGTACGACTCTCCTGAGTTTTTGCAGAGCTCATTTTTCAGCCCAGAGCGAGTGCCTATCCAAACAGATTTTTGATGTTACTTAAACTAAGTGGAAGATTATCTGGGAGAAAAACAGATGTGAGTTGCATTTTTCTGCTCTGCTGAGCTGCTTTTACGCTTCATATTTTAGGCATGATGGCATCTTTTTTTTTTTTTACCTGGTAACTGCAGGTAAATTTGTCAGTGAGGTCAGCGGCAGAGGAATGTGTTGACAGGATGCTACTCACTCGAGAAAGAGTCATGCTGAATCACAGAAATCTCCTTCAGTGATCCGGTGAGTCATTTACTGGTGAAGAGGTCCCATATAAAGCAGTGAATCAGCTCAGCTGACTGTGTCAAAAAGGTGCTTTGTCTCCATCTGACACCTCTGTTATGGTGGCTGCATCAGTAACCAGCAGACAGAATGAGTGTTTGTTTAGTCTGTGAACCGACGCTTAACACGTTTACATCAGGACTGATGAAGTTTGGGATTTTACCCACAGGTCTTACATTATGTTGTGTTGCTAATGATGATGATGCTTATGATGACTGGACACAAAGCTGGCACAGAGCTCACAGTCAGTGCTGCTCACAATGAATCAGATGTAGTAATCCATGACTATCGTTCGTGTCTTTCAGCATCAAAGACAATTTTTGCACCAGGGACAAATTTCATTTATCGAGGCCAATATATTAATGACATAAACTACATTCACTGGCCACTTTGTCAGGTGCAACTGCAAATATCTAATCAGCCAATAATATGGCAGCAGCTCAATACATTTAGGCATGCTCCGTACAACCTGCTGAAGTTCAAACTGAGCATCAGAGTGAGAAGAAAGGTGATTTAAGGGACTTTGAATGTGGCATGGTTGTTGTGTCAGATAGGCTGGTCTGAGCATTTCAGAAACTGCTGATCTGCTGGGATTTTCCTACACAACCATCTCTAGGGTTTACTGAGAATGGTCTGAAAAACAGAAAATCTCCAGTGAGCAGCAGTTCTCTGGGAGAAAATGCCTCACTGATGCCAGAGGTCAGAGGAGAACGGGCAGACTGTTTCAAGCTGATAGGAAGGCAACAGTAACTCAAATATCATGGTCATGGTCATGTTTGTAAATGACTAGTTCTCAAACATTTTACCTGGTAAAATAAAGGTTTAAAAAAATACATCCACTCATTACAACCGAGAAACGTAGAAGAGCATCTCTGAACACACAACACATCGGATCTTGAAGCAGATGATCTTCAAGGTGGCAGAAGATCACACTGGGTACCACTCCTGTCAGCTAAAAACAGGAAACTGAGGCCACATTTCACACAGGTTCACCAAATTTGAACATAGGAAGACTGGAAAAAAACTTGCCCGGTCCGATGAGCCTTCATTTCTGCAGCAGCATTCACATGGTAGGATTATAAAATTGGTGTAAACAACATGGATCCATCCTGTCTTTTATCAATGGTTCAGCCTGCTGGTGGTGTAATGGTGTGGGGCATATTTTCTTGGCACACTCTGGACTCCTTATTACCAACTGAAACACCACAGCTTAAGTGAGAATTGTTGCTGACCACATCCATCCCTTTATAACCACAGTCCGCTCATCTTCTGATGGCTGCTTCCAGCAGGATAACACACCACACCATAATGCTCAAATCATCTCAAACTGGTTTCTTGAACATGACAGTGAGTTCACTGCACTCAAATGGCCTCCACGTCACCAGATTTCTATCCAGTAGAGCACCTTTGGGATGTGGAAGAATGGGAGATTCACATCACGGATGTGCAGCCGACTAATTTGCAGCAACTGTGTGATGCTGACATATCAGTATGGACCAAAATCTCTGAGGAATGTTTCCAGCACCTTGTTGAATCTATGCCATGAAGAATTAAATCAGTTCTGAATGCAAAAGGGGGTCCAACCTGGTACTAGCAAGGTGTACTTAAAGTGTCTGGTGTGTGTTTATATTATAATAGCAAAAAATTCACCTTTACAGGACTCTTAACTGCCCTTAGGCTCAGAGACGTCACTGCGTTGCCTACTACTGGTCACAAAGAAGAGGCCTGTCTGCACCAATGGACTCAAACACACAACTGTAATTAGAGTCATGCCTGCAAAGCTACATCATATTAGGCTCAGTGCTAATTAGAAACAACATGAGACAAAACAGACCCTTAGAGGCTAATTCTCCTTCACTCAAACCCTGCAAGTGCACCAGTCAAAATAAGAACCACAAAACTAGAGGAGAAAGAGCCTTTACTTAAAGTCTATTAAAGTCTAATAAAAGATGAATAATCACTTGTCCTCTCTGGAGCTTCAGTTTCACAGACTTACACTCGTTCTCATCAGTGTTGCTTCCTGATGCATCAAGCAGCCGTTTTCATCAGCATACACGCCATCCACCATTGTGCAAAAGTGTCAGGGTGAATACCATCTCAAATAAACCAACAAAATGAAAATGACAAATCCAGGAGCTGCTGCAGTTGAGCCTAACCTTCAGTAACGTGACCGAGCACAGGATAAAAGGGGCTGAAAATAATAACCGCCAGCCTGATTTGACCTTTTATTTGGATCGGCTTTTGCAAGATTTATTCATCTTTCAGTAATTTCTCTGCCTCTGGTATCGCGAAGGCACCACCAAGAACTCAGACTGATCATTTCATGACTCGATCTTTTTGCTGACTGTGCTGCAGCACGTAGGTGAGGTTTTAAGAGGCTTTTCTGCAATGAAAGTAATTGTAGGTTGTAATATTATATTCATCCCATAACGTTATACTGGTACCTATTCAAAACTGTCATTCATTTTCAGGCAATTAACATTCGTGAAAAATTAATTTGCATTTGGCACTGGGAAAAAGAACACTATTATTTTTTTTATTATTAGTAGTAGTAATCCACCAGCAGGGGCACTAATGGCTGCTTTCTCTGCCTGCTGGGGTCAGCTTTTACAGGGCATAAAATGTTCAAAGTAGGTCAGACATCCATCAGTGTCCATTATTGGAAATAGACCGTCCTCGTGCCAGAACACATACTGGTTTAATTCAAATGCAGAAATGTTTCCTCCTCTTTAGTCTTTTGGGCATGCTGATGACAGTACAGTGAAGAAAATGAAAAGGGAAAATAAAGGGGTGTCAATCAAAAACCTCTTCCAAATGAGCTGGATGCACTTTAGTTGACTGTATGAGCAGCCTTTTTTTTTTTTTTTTTTTTAAAACATGGGGGCCATGAGGTGGCCTTCATCAGAGGGAACTGTGGGTCTAAGTGGGTGGTTGTAAAAGCTGATCTTCCCCTGCAGGCGTCTCATCCTGTTTACTCCTGTGTCTGTCTGTCTTGGCTCAAACCACAACTCTGTAAATAAAAAGATTAACTTCTGTCTCCAAGTGTAAGCCTGATGTCACTGGCAGGATGATGGGGGTTTATGTAAATGCAACAGTGTGTATGTAAGATTATATTTTTCTTTTGCAAATGGAAGAAAAAAAAAAAAAAAGAGGGAGAACGAAAACAAGAGTGGGACTTCCTTCATCATCCAGACATATCCTGAAACAAGTGCAGCCTGAGTGTGAGCTACGCTCCTTTGCCTTCACTGGAAACCACTAGAGGTCATTATTGCAAAGAGCACTGTAGAAATTAAAGCCACCTCTGGCATGCACTCAGTGATAATGTGGTGGAAATGGAAATTAGTTGTTCTAACAGGGATGAAAATGAGTTTGCAGTGGTAATCAGCTCAGACACATTTGTGCATCGCAGGGGACTGTGAGGAGAAGAGTTTGTGTTTGAAGAGGCAGCTAAATGTCTGCTTTCCATCACTGCTGCTTTTCCACATTTTTGTTTTCTATTCTCTGCTTGACAGGCAGGTCAGCACTCCCCCCACTCAACCCCCCAGGAAAGCTCTGCCACAGCGTCTCATAGATGAGGAGGAGGAAAGAATGCCCCCCCCCCCCCCCCCATTTCCTTGTATGAAGAGCTAGGGTAACCATGGTAACCTGGAATTGTATGAGCTGAGGAGGTTGAGACTGAGAGCTTGGCGAGGAAGGTTATCAATCACTTTGGCATTGGCACTGTCACACATGCATGCACACAGCCCTGCTCTTTCACCCTGCACAGGACTTCACAGGCAAGAAATGGCGACATTTTCACTTTCCATCAGAACAAAAACAACACACACACAAAAAAAAAGGGCAGAGGATGCCAACGCACAGGTGAGAGGAGGGCTTGCACGTTGCATTTTTAAAAAAAATATAACCACGGCCAAATTAAGTACATTTAATCAAGTACTATGCTGGGCACGGTTTTGACATCCGCCAAATATGCCTGCATTCCACCACGTTTCAAAATGTATTATTGTGCTTTTTACTGAGTTACATTAAACTGGAATTGGTTAGCTTGCAGACCAAACTTTAATATAAAAGCATACTGCTATATACACTCGCTTGTTAGGGAGACCTTTTGAGCTGCTACTTAATGGAAATATCTAATTAACGAATCACACTGCAGCATCTCGGTGCATTTAGGCATGTAGACATGGTCGAGCTGACCTGCTGAGGTTCAAACTGAGCATCAGAATGGGGAAGAAAGGTGATTCAGGTGATTTTGAACACGGCATAGTTGTTGGTGCAAGATGGGCTGGGGTTGGAGTATTCTAGCATTTACTGAGAATAGTCTGAAAAAGAGAAAATATCCAGTGAGTGGCAGCTCTCTGTTGATGTCAGAGGAGAATGGCCAGACTGCTTCAAGTTGATAGAAAAGCAACAGTAACACAAAAAAAAACATTTGTTACAACCAAGGTACGCAGAAGAGCATCTTTGAATGGAGAACATGTGGAACCTTGAAGCAGATGGGCTACAGTGGCAGAAGACCACACTGGGTGTCACTCCTGTCAGCTAAGAACAAGAAACTGAGGGTATAGTTTGCAAAGACTCACCAAAGTTTTACAAAATTGGAAAAGTATTAACTGCTCCGATGAGTCTCAATCTCTGCTGCAACATTCAGATGATAAGTAAAAAATTTGGTGTAAATAACATAAAACATGGAACCATCAAGCCTTGTATCAATAGTTCATGCTGCTGGTGGTGATGTGATGGTGTGGGGGATATTTTCTTGGCACACTTAGTACCAACTGAGCATCATTTAAACACCACAGCTTACCTGAGTATTGCTGCTGACCATGCCCATTCCTTTATGATCACAGGGTGTACATGCTCTGATGGCTGCTTCCAGCAGGATCAACTCAGACTGCTTTCTTGAACATTTCAGTGAGTACACTGTACTCAAATGGCCTCCACAGTCACCAGGTGGAGGCATTTTACTACAGAATAATTTCATGATTTGACTACATTTGCTTGCTTTTCTATTTTTTTTTATTAGGTTTGTACACTGCTCAACAAAATTAAAGGAACACTTTTTAATCAGAGTATTTTCTGGGATATTGATCTGGTCAGTTAAGTAGCAGAGGGGGTTGTTAGAGACAACCCCCAAAACAGGAATGGTTTTACAGGTGGAGGCCACTTACATTTTTCCCCTCATCTTTTCTGGGTTTTTTCACTAGTTTGCATTTGGTCACTACTGGTAGCATGAGGTGATACCTGGACCCTACAGAGGTTGCACAGGTAGTTCAACTCCTCCAGGATGGCACATCAGTACATGCCATTGCCAGAAGGTTTGCTGTGTCTCCCAGCACAATTTCAAGAACATGGAGGAAATTGCAGGAGACAGTTAGTTACTCTAGGAGAGCTGGACAGGGCTGTAGAAGGTCCTCAACCCATCAGCAGGACCAGTTTGGTCGGCCAGTGATGGGATAGGGAGGCATTACATGAATGGATGCACAGACCTCTACAGGTTAGACAACGGGACCCTGACTGCCATTAGGTATCAGAATAAAATCCTTGACCCATTGTCAGACCCTACACTGGTGCAGTGGGTCCTGGGTCCTCCTGATGCTCGGCCTCATTTGGCGAGTGTATGCAGGCAGTTCCTGGAAGATGAAGGAACTGATACCATTGACTGGCCCCCATGCTCGCCTGACCTAAATCCAATAGAACACCTCTGGGACATTATGTTTCAGTCCATCTGATACCACCAGGTTGCACCTCAGACTGCCCAGGAGCTCAGTGATGCCCTGGTCCAGATCTGAGAGGAGATCCTCTGGTACACCATATGTTGTCTCATTAGGAGCATGCCCCAGCATTGTTAGGTATGCATAGAAGCACATGGGGGCCATACAAATTACTGAGTACCATTTTGAGTAGCTGCAATGAATTTTCTTTAAAATGGACTAGCCTGCTGCATCATTTTTTCACTTTGATTTTAGGGTGTCTTTGAATTCAGCCTCTGTAGATTGATAATTTTCATTTCCATCAAACGATGTGGCATCCTTTCATTCCCAACACATTATCCAGTCCATATCAGTATAAATATCCATCATAATGTTTTTCACCATTGAGATTTGATGTGTTTGCAAAGTCTGTCTTTAATTTTTTTTTTCTTTTTTGAGGACATTTTGCATTTCCCTCTTTGTTCTGCATATCATTT
Source organism: Archocentrus centrarchus (assembly GCF_007364275.1). Lineage (NCBI taxonomy): Eukaryota > Metazoa > Chordata > Actinopteri > Cichliformes > Cichlidae > Archocentrus > Archocentrus centrarchus. The sequence continues at coordinate 20,540,564 of NC_044359.1, forward strand.
GTACTTTCTATTCAGCACATTCTTATGCATCTGCCTCAACTGGAAAGTACATATTGCCCAACTCCCGTTTTTAAATTTGCTCTATTACAAAGAAACAACCTCGATTTGACTTGTGTGACGTCACCCTTCACATATTCAAGATCTGAGTGCCTCTTCTACCACTAGTGAACTCGCATCCTATTTTTTTATCTTCATGCTGCAGTTTTCAAACAGAAAGGCAACAGTTATTCTGAAAACTATGTTGCAAAAAATTATATTACAAATCTGTACTGAATTGCATGTATGCAATACATGGATATTAAATAAGAGGTTTTTCCCTCCCCATCAGTGAATATATGAATATAAATTCAAACGGGGGTCTGATTTCAGAAGTACTTAAGCAACATGTGGAGAAGAATATAATCATATCATTAAATTATTTCATAAGCTTCAAATCTGCCATGTCTAAATTTCAACATGCCACAACGCATTTTTATAAACATCAAAATAAATTACTAGAATGACTCAAGCTGATTTTTTAAGGCTTATTTTCCAACATAATCTCATCTTGTCACACTTGGCAGTTACAGGATACACGCTTTGTATGCTCTGAATGTTTGACCAGTAATTTGTTTTAATGGAGTTTGTAAAAGGCTTCGTTTGGAGCTCAGCTGCAGGAAACCTGCAGGGATGCAAACCGGGAGCTGTATTTAACCATGTGAGGTCAAGTAGTTTTCCCAGAGCAGTTGAACTGTTCCAGTTCCCTGCTCTCCTCAGCTGGTCAAAAGAAAGAGGCTTTTAAAGCAATTTACTTGAAGAAAATTTGCCATAAACAACAAAGAGGTTTTATTCTATGATTTTTGTGGCCAAATTTTACAATTTAAATGTCTCAGTGTGCAAACTGCATTGTTCTCTACAAAATCCCGGATTCATATTCTTTACTTTTCTCCCGTTCATTGTCAGGGGGGCACTGGAGCATATCCCCAGCATGCACTGAGTTGAAGCCAAGGAGACACCTTGGAGAGGCTTCCTGTCAATCAAGTCTCCAGTCCACTTCGAGCTGTGGGGGAAACATGCAAAGTCTTCACAGAAGAGTTTGAAAACTGAACAGCAGTGCTCCCTTCACAAGGATCGGTGCAGCAATATAATTTACAAACATGGTGAGGTATTTCAGAGAGGCACATCATGTCCTGTTCTTTAGACGTAGGATAGAAGATGGAACAGAGGGAGAAACGATGAGCTTTCTGCCCAGCAAAGTTTTTGGTACTTTAATAAGCGCAATAACAGGGTACACAAGTCAGATCTGTACACACAATGTTTTACATGTGAGATACAACTGAGGCAAAATCTAGGACTGGTACATGGCCAGATGTTGAACAAAACAAATTCCAATTAGGGCTACCCCTCCCACCTCTGCTATATTAAAAATACAGCCAGGGCAGGAACAAGCTCTGGAACAAGAGATGAATCAGGGACATATTATTCAGGACACAGTCAGGGGGGATAGAGAGCTCAGGAGGAGAGCAAGGACTTGACCTTTCATGAATATTCATGATGAGGGAAAGGGATGTAAATCTCTCTTTTTTTTTTTGTTTTAGACTAAAAAGCTTTGTGGAGTCTTAATGACAGAAGGCAGCTTGCGGTTCAGTGCGAAAATAAATATATCTAGCAGGCATAACATCGAGATATCTTGGCTGTCTGCCAGTCAGAAGGATCAATAGCCATTAACACCATCATGCATGCAGTCAGAGGACAGCAGAAATCTGTGGCTCTGCAGACTGTTTCATCATGACGGGAGGTGGATAGGTGCTTTAGCTACAGTAGAAAGAACTCCACTCCTTGCAACTGAGAGCAATGCTTTCTGACTGACAATGTCATCAGTGCTCTGTGTATGTAAACACATCCAGCAGCCTGGAGAATCTAGGTCATTTTCTGGCTGGGATGAGATGAGAGGAGGAGGAGTCATCTGGAGACACACGGAGGCACAAATGTGTGCCACGTTCATGTGTCAAGAGTCGGGGCGTAATCGACTCGTTCCTCTTTTATCTGCTTCATGAATCAAGAGAACATGACTCCAGTGGTGAAGAAATCCACAGAGAAACACAGGTAGTGAAGCGGAGGGGAGGAGGAAAGGGAGGATGGGTGAACGCTTGTAATTTTTTTTGCTCCAGTTCTCTTTGGTTTAGCACTGAGGACACATTATTCATTAATGCCCAAACCTTCAGTCTTCAGAATACACAAAGCTCTGCATCATGCAATATTGAATGTGGTTTGCATAAACACAACAGTGCACCCACTTGGCAGGAATTACACAGTTAATATGGATGATCAACTACTGCATCACTACACAGGCCATGCACTGGTGATATCGGCTGTAGAAATTCCTGCCTTCTCCTAATTGCAGTGGAACTAAATGGTGCTCGCCTTGTGCTCTAAGAGCCAATAATACACCAGGATCTGGTTACTCCACAAACACATAGGCCTTACTATGGGCACTTTCATGAAGGGACTATTTTCTCTTTCACCAAACTACACCCAGTGATCATCATGCACAGGTAGACCAGCTCCCCCCGACTGCACATCCAAGGTCTGCCGTTTCGCTCGGTCTCAAGAGCATGCAGGAGATACCAGGAGACGGACCTTACATGAAGACAGCTGGACAGAACCATAGAAAGGCATCAATCTGGCAGCAGGACTGGTCTCTGCTCCCTTTGTGCAAGGAGGAACAGGAGGAGCACTCCCAGAGCCCTACAGTGTGACCTCCAACCAGTTGCTCACATGTATTTCTGACCAAACTGTTAAACAGACTATGAGGGTGGCATGAGGGCCCAACATCCTTTAGTGGGACCTCTAGGTAGTGGGACGCAATACTCAGACCCACTGTCAGTGGGCCCTGGGTTTCTCCTGGTGCAGGACAATGTCCAGCCTCATGTGGTCAGAGTGTGTAGGCAGTTCCTGGATGCCACTGACAGGTCCTCATGTTCTCCAGACCTGAACACAATCCAGAACCTTTGCAACATTATGTACTGGTACATCAGACACTGTTAAATAATACCACAGATCCGTCCAGGAAATGCCCCAGGAAACCATCCACAATCTCATGTTCAGCATACCCAGACACTGTTGATGATGATGGTTTCCCACTGCTTAAAAACTGGCAATGCATGCATATTAATGTATAGCAGGTACAACGCTTACCCTCATTGTTTAGTGCAGTATTAATCTTAATTTTCACATGAATTGTTTATAGTTATCAACTGTTGATGTGTTGAAAACAAAAAACATTCTAAAAGTAAGAAGTAAAAGATCTACCACAGAGCCAGTTACAGTTATTTGCAAAATGTATTTCATTTATGTTCAAAACATTTAAATATTTAAAGGAATCTCAGCGGAAATCAAAATGTTGCGAGTACACTGATTTGTTAATTTTTTAAATATTCATTTCACCATGTATCCCAATTAAATGATTTTTCAACCTAATGGGCTGTATTAACAGTTGCTAAAATGTCCATATAATTTGTATTCAGCAACTAAATTTCAAAGTGATCTGAGTTTTTGTCCTGGTGCAGACAGTAACAACCATGACTTTAAAATTCTTTGCAAGTATTCTTGCACTTATTTGCAAATCTACCTCAGACGGGCACAGACTGCAAACATAAGAAAAATACCCCAGTGTAAATAAAACAATAAAAATTAAACAGCTGATAAACTTACATAATCTCTGGGTATAATATTATATCTACAGCAATGTAACGGAAATTTTTTTTTAGCAATCAAACTTTACACCATAGGAGGTGGATTAGGTTCTTAGCCATTAAAGAGTCTTTTAGCTGAAATAATCACCCTTTTCCCAGCAAGCTAACTGGAGCTGTTATCATCTTATCCTGCTTCCTGCTATCTGCAGCATAACTCCATCCTCTCTCGGCTCTCATTAATTCTCTCACTCTCAGATTCAGCTGATCCACAGGATAAATGGTAAAGAGTATATGGGTTATTTTCAGAGAAATGTCCAGGCAACAATGGCACTGAAGTCTTACTCATGCAGCCTTGTCGAGCAGCTGTGTGCATCACGTTTGGCTCCTTTCAATTAAAATGATAAGTGCCTATTTTTAAAATTAGATGAATGATGCAGACCGTTGCATCAAAAAAATGACTTTTTTGACTCATTAAAAAATAAATAAATTTAAATGTGTCAAAAAATAAAGTATTACCATCGTGCTCAAAATAATATGACAATGCTGGAAAGTAACTAATAAAAAAAAAAAATCGACCTGTTTGACACATAAGAGCCCCACAGTAAAACTGAAAAGCGTAAAGGCAAAATGTCCAGGTCATGAATTCACAACGTTTTTTTTAAAAAAAAAAGTAGAAGTAGATTGTTGCTCTGGAAAGCATAGAAACAGGCATTAAAATTGGAAATCTAAGGCACCATTGCAGTATCTCATTAAAGGGACATAATGAGAATATAATGAGGATTTAAAGCTCTGGCGCAAACTCACCTGATGAATGCACAAACCTTTTGTTCCCAGTAACAGCTTGAAGCCGGCGTCTCGGACACCATATGCTCATATTAAGGTTTTAATGGTCCGGGAGCAGGTGGGCAGATTGTGGGCGACATTACCGTCTGTCTTGATGGCAGGAAGAGAGGTGACAGTGGTGGAACTGCCAAATTCCAGTTAACACTGGTCACCAGTGTGGTTTGCATCACTGGGAGGACCAAGCTGTAACAGTGTGGCTCTAAAAAAAAAAAACACACTTAATGTCTGTGGTTATCTGTTTCTGCATTATGTCCAACTCTGCTGTATAATAGCAAAGTCACTGCTCCCCACAAACAGCCTGATTGATCTTTTCCTACACATCACCCACAGCTCATTCATTACAGGGAAGTTTACAAAGCAAAGATAAGGAAGCCAACTTCTCACAGCTGATTAATGACCATGAATCCTATACCAGAGATTTTAGCTTCACTCCAATAAACATCAAAACACTATATGGACACATGCAATTTAAGCTGTACTCAGTAAAGAGAACAGTATTTAATTACTTTCAAAATCATGTTTATTAAATTTAGAAAACACCATTTTGTTAACAGTTTAATACCAATAGCAGGAAAGAACTGAAACTGCAAGAGAGACGAAGATGGGGCCTGGGCCAACCCCTGAGTTAAAAACCATCTGTCTTTCAAAAGCTCGCCGGTCCCTACGCGTTTGCTCTCTGGGGTCACCTGCGTCTAACCTGGCATAGACTAGAAGAGTCACTGTGGTAGTCAACATCTCAAGGTAGAACACCGAAAGAAATGAGACATAAGAAAACTCTGTAGACATCAGGTAGAAAAGTTGATTTGCAAAGTCACTTTTCAAGTCGAGGTTTTTTTTTCCTGCCAAAATATACCGAGTATGCAACATTAACATGTAATTAGGTTGCCAAACCATGTCGGTATGTAGGTTTCGTCACGCGGGGGGAGAGGGGGTTCTGCACAGCTTTAGGGGATGTGGATTTGGGGATAGTTAGGGATGCAGTACAGATGTTGTCCATAGAGGAAGTGCAAACAAAGTCTATAAAGTTGTGTTTGTTGAGGGGGAGGGTGGTGTCGGGGCAAAGGGTTACGGGGGTATGAGCAAAGTAGGGCTCACCCCCTTTACTCATCAAGGTGCTGAGAGCGGTGACTCTCTGGAGGGTGAGCCTGAGATATCCTCAGGGGGGAAAACTGTGAGTGTGCAGGCTCGGATCCCCCCCAGTGACTCGGGCAAGTCAAAAACTTTGTGCCATTCGTCTTTCTCAGGGTCATATTTCTGTACTATTTCCACCATGCACCGATTGTTCCACGAGTAGCCGCCCACCACGTAAATCTTATTCTCAAACACGGCCACGCCCACGTCGCTCTGACCTCGCAACATGGCGGCAATAGGTGTCCACAAGTCGAGGGCGGGGGAGTAGTATTCGCAGCTGAGGACGTCGTCGTAGTCGCTGGTGCCTCTGAAGTGATTGCCCCCGATCACATAAAGACGGTCGCCCACCGTGCACATGCAGTGCAGGCCACGAACTGTTGTCATGGGCGCTTTCTGAGTCCATTTATCTGCATCTGGGTCAAAACACATCAGCTCCTTCTGAAAAGTGTCATGAGTGATTCCCCCTGCAGCAAGGAAAAAAAAAAAGTAAGAAAATTAGGCTCAAGGCTCATTACTTAGAAGAGGAAAACTGTGTGTGTTTGTCAGTCAGACAGATTAATGACTCGCTTTCCCATGTCAGCCATCTAGGCGATGTGGAGCCCCAGCCATAACACTAGAAGGCCGCACATTTTCAAAACGCTCACCTCTCCTTGATCCCCTGTTTGCACACCTTCACTTGAACCCAAAACTGCCAATTCACAGGCTAAACACTAATTTTACAAACTAGAGTGACATCAATAGCTGTTCAGCCTCTTTTCCACAGCATAAAGTAATGCTGATGAGGCGCGCTCAGTACAAAGCGGAACACCATTACAAAGCATCCGCGCGCACACACGCACACAAACAGTCTGCAGACGCCACAACACAAAATGCTGAGGGAAAGTGGGGAAGAAAAAAAAAACAAAAAAAACAGGACATGTCTACAGGGAAGGCTTAAAATAAAGAGGAACACAATCCCAGCATGCATTTGGGTGGAAGCCAGCCTACCCGCCCCCCCCGGCAGAGTGACTAGAAGCAAATGCAACGAAGATTTGCAGAGCACGCCGAATAGAGGCAGAATCCCTCTTTTCCTGCTGCCCGGTGATCGTGTGCTCGGTTTATTGTTGAGGCCTAAGCGGTCTATTCAGCTGCCATGACTCAGATCTCTGATAGTGCATCTCCTTAGCTGATCAAGTTCAAAGATAGCCTCACTATCCGTTATCCAAGTAGTCCATGGAACAAATCAGCTATTAAAACCCTGACAAGAGAACAGTGCTGGAGTCAAAATAGGCTCCTTGTAATTCCTCTCAATGGGCTCTGCTGCTATTTTGATTTAGTTCAAGGGTTTTGGCCTTTCCCTAATACAATAATGTCTGATCAGTTTCCCAGTATCTCTGTGTAATCAGTGCCATTAGTGAGACACTAAGAGCAGACGAGGTTTTGCCAAATTGATCCCAGCCCTGAAAAACTTGCTGAAAAGCCTTTTGCTCTTCTATAGTCAGCACAGGACACACTGTGATACTGTTTGTAATGTCTGTCACATATGCCCTTACTTTACTATGCCTGCTCAGCCATGCAGATATGAAAGAACTGCAAGAGTCTCCTTATAAAGCCAGCAACCTGGTTGAATCAGTGCTGGCACATGTGGGATCCAAAGAAATGATGGCGAATAGACACAGAGGTGAGACATTACAGGGGAGGGGCTCAGCAGATTCCAAAAATGCCTCATAATGAGCTAGAGAGCCAGCATACATTTCATATACTTCCGATCAGAGACTGATGAATCCCTAAAGAATGCACAATGCATGTATTGATTAGTTTTACTGTGGGATGGTTTAACATATACAGATGGACATTAACTTGCAAAAGCCAGTACAGGGTTTTTAAGCTTCTTCTCACTTCTCAGAGTAACTTGAAGAATGAAGAGGTTTGCATTTACAGTCTCTGTGATGCAAAAACAACTTTCAGTCCCTTGCGTTTCTCCACTGAGCATAATCACCCTCTTAAAGTCATACTGTCAAGTTCATTTTACAGCCGTATGACATCTCACTCTGACTATTAGTCCCTGCAGGAATATGAGCTCTAAATGGCTCCCCCGTTCACCCATTCACTTTTCCTGATAAAACAGACAGTTATTTACTCTTGAGGTGAGCAGCAAATTGAAATTTCAGACAGTTATGAACCATTATGGGTCATCGCTTCTGGAGTTTAAGACATATAATGAAATCCAACACACTTTTCTTTGGATTTTTAGCAGAAATGCCTTTTTTTTAAATTTCACTATGAGAATATGGGGAGTATGCAGAGTACACTCACACAAAAAAGGCAGAGATGCTATGCTGCAGGACAGTAAATGTGAATAGAGTGCAATTTCAGACACAATTCTAACAAACACCTGCATTATATCACAAGTGCAGCAATTATGTCAATATGTGTAATATTTTCTATGATTCAATGGGGAGGATACTAGCAAGTATTACAGAGAAATCACCCTTTGGAAACCTAATATTAGTGACCACTGTCAGTTCTCTGCACTGAACCCAAACACACTTCAAATGCATGTTCAGCATAGACGAATCTAAGGTGTGAGGAATTATTAGCATAAATCTGTAAGTGTGAAAGACACCTTTTTTTAAATGATGTAGCAAGTTCAAACACACAAATACCTAGCAGACTGTCAGAAATAAGAAAAAAATCTTTTCAAATGATCATTTTCAACTGTACCAATTAATCCACCAAAGTCTGTAGGCAAGTACTAGCTCAGAGCAGAAATGTCACTATTAATATACATAAATTAAAAGCTAATAGTCAACAAGAGAATTCAGACTGGTAGATTTTTAAAACTATAAAATGTGCCTATACTTTTGATCTGAAGAAAGCACGATGCATATATTGATCAGTTTGACTGTGGGGGTGGTTTAAAATAAATATATCAACACTGACATTAACATAAAGAGGCTGTACGGGGATGATGAAAGCAAATGAAATTTCTTGAGCACCAATTTTTGCCGCCTTCTCACTTTTCAGAGTAACTTGAAGAATGAAGAGGTTCACATTTATGAGCTCGGTGTCACGCAAGATACTTTCAGTCACTCAGGCATTCCAGTGAGCATAATCACTAGCAGGCATTACAGAACATCATCCTTTTGAGACTGCTGTCAGCTCTCTGGACTGATCCCTCACAGCATGTTCAGCATAGATTATTCAAAGGCATGAGTCCTTTAGATTTTGAAACTATAAAATATCCTGATACCTTTGTGACCAAATGTAAGCACCTTAAAGAGAAGGGGAAAAAAACAAAACAAAAAACAAACAAACGTGGCATTTACATCATTTTTGTTTATGTAAAAACAATTGCTATTAGCAGACAACCAGTGAGCTGTGAAATCCTCAAAAATCTCCAGTCAGTGAAGCAATAATCAAACAAAAATCATCAGAATACTCAGAGGAACTGTAACAGTAAAAAAACCAAAAAAAAAAAAAACCACAGGATCTTAACCTTTGGATAAGAATGTGGAGCAGCAGTAGCGCTGCTCTGTGCTGATTTTAGTGCCTGTGTCTGAACCCTGTCACACCACTTGAGCCGTGATGGTTTGTGGGCTGAGTGCGTTTGTCAGATTCATCCAGCTGACAGAATACCTTCAGACAGCGCAGCAGCACAGCCGGAGAATATGACCTGATGTACTGTGACAGCTAGACACAGAAGCGCACTCCAGCACGGGTCACCTTGCACAGCAAGACTGTAACCCCTGAGACTGTGGCCACTACAGTAGGGCCTCGCTGGAACAAAACTCCACTAATGGGTAATGCTCGTTTACCTGTGCCATGGGCATTAAAAGGCACTTCAAAACACACTGCTGTGTTATAACCCCTGGCTGTACTCAGGAAACTGCTTGACCAGCTTTCTCCTGTAACGCAAATGCTCATTTTTGCTCACGCATATTTTTAGCTTTCACAGGTGCACAGCCAGCTGTTACAATAACAGAATTTACCAGACTACTGAACTGTGATTGATTACATCACTGAAACATGAGACACACAAACACAAAATAATCCATTAGGATATCAAAAAGTGGAAATAAACAGCACAAAGTACAGAGTACTGCCAGGGGCAAAACGATTCCTACAGCTGGCGACCAGCAGATTAGTTCAGGCCGTGACTGTTTTGTTATTCATCATTTCACTTTAGTGATATTAAAAAGTAAAATATGTGGCTTTCATCTCGGCTCCACTCTAATATTAGGTCTGCCAGATCTTGTGATCTGTGTGATCCCAAATACGCCCCAGTTCTTCTGCCTGATAATGTGAAATATTAACCAATTAAAAATTGTTTATATAAACCCTGATAGCGATCATGTGTGGAGGTAGTCCTTAGTTTTTTGGCCTCTTTCCAGCATGTCAGGGTTTGGGAATATAAAATCAAATTAAAAGGGGCTACATGCATTTTTAATGTGACAATTTTTCCAGTTAAACATGAAAGATAACTGGAACCAATGTGACAGAGAATGGGATGTGTATTCTGTAGGAACATCTAACACTGGGAAACGTTTGCAGGCCTGTGGATTACAGAAATAAATTCGCAGCTTGTATGCACAGTGATCACACTGCTGGATCTAATAAAACTGCATGCAAGCTGGTCAACACCTTTGACTGTAAATGGGCTTAATACTGCTGCTAGAGAATGTTTCGGTATTTTATTTTTATTAGCCAAAGTTTCCCAGGCGGCATTATAAATACATTATGTGCTTACTGCAGCTATGTAAGTGTTAGTAATGGTAATGTATTCACAATCAGTAAAATTAAAGGGACCAAGTCTGTCCTCAATACTAAAATACCACCACCATTTCCTTTCTTATCGTTACTCCCATTTTGCCTTTCTTTAAAAAAAAAAAAAAAAAAAATCAAATATCTCTCTATATAAATAAGACAATGCTAGCAACTTCCAGTATCTATTTTTTTAAAATATATTTGCACAAAACTGTTTATGCTCCTGTGTTGCAGATGGATGATGGTACCCATGGCCAGGAGGGATTATTACAGTCTCTTCTGTGTTACACCTCCTACACAGGCTTCGGGTCCTCTACTTTTCTCCATCCTTCCCAGTTCCTCTCCACCACCACCATCATTCCCCTCCTTTTGTAGCACCGCTCTGGATTAGTCACACTGAGAAACTAGGGCTCATCTCCATACTGCAGGATTTGTTTTCAGTTGTATGAAGTGAACAAGTGCCCGGGTGACACCTAAAGAGGAAGCACTGGCTTGGACGAAGGCCCAATTCTCAGTGTCCACCATCTGCCCTAAGTGCTGAACCCTCGCAGGCTTCAAAAGCGTGCTCGGCATAGATGAATAAAGTGTACAGAAAGATTTGCAAAAGTCTGTAAGTGTGAAAGGCACTTTTCTTTATATGAAGTTTGAAAGATAAAAATACCCAGCATTAGCAGGCTGTCAGAAAATCCTGACTGACCCTGCTGCACTGTAATACAGTCAGAGAAGATAATTTATTACAACTGTGACTTTAAAACAGGTAATTAAAAAAAATCCGTTACACTCACACAACATCACATCTCTCTTTATTTAAGATGATAACAACTCCCTGAAGCCACTTACCTGAAATATACATATAACCTCCATACACCGTCCCAGCGTGGCCATAATGTGGCTCATTCATTTTGGCAACGTATGTCCATTCATTTGTCCTTGGGTTGTAGCACTCCACAGTAGCTTGAAGAAAAAGATGAAAAAAAAGAAGAAAAAAACCTCACTGTATTAGTAGAAAGTAGGTCAAGACACAACTAAGGAGGACAAACAGCAGCAAATGAGGCCTTGGAGGGTCTCAGCGTGGGAGCTAAAACAAGGATTTAAATACAGAGTACACATCCCCACCCGCTCTGAATACACTGACTGCGCAGGAAATAGTGAGACTGTTAGGTCTTTCATCTTAAGGTGTCCGAGGATGGTTCTACAAATTTGAGAGAAACCAGAACAGGGACACTGGGGTTCATATCTACAGTACCAGTCAAAAGTTTGGATACACTTACCCATTCATATGAATGGGTAAGTGTATCCAAACTTTTGTAAACTCTTCAGAATTACCAGGATTTCTGTACTGATTACAGGTTATAGCCCCAGAATTTCCCCGTTGACTGCTGCAGGCTTACCAGCAAATAAAATGGGTTTCACCAAAGGCTGATCTGTTGCATCATTTTTGTGTTCATTATATCTAGGATCCAGTTTTCTACATTTTTGGATTGAACTTGTTGCAGAAGGTATTTGAAGTCAGGTGTTCCAATTATGGAGAGTGGAAATGTAGGATGTGGAGGTGCCCCTCCCCATGAACCAAGCCTCCATCAACTTTCAAAGAACCTCAGAAGTAGTTTAACAGAGACAAACTAAGCTGGGAAAGGCTATAAAAATATTTCTAAACACATGCGTGAGGACAAATTCTCAGCAAATGGATAAAAAAAAATCAGGATTGCTGCTCCCCTCTCTCTAGGAGTAGGTATCTTGTAAAGATCACAACTGAGACAGCAAATCACAAACAGATTAAATACAGAGTATATCGCAGTAGAAATGGGTGGAAAGGAACTGCAAAACCCCTGCAGGAATCTACAACCTGCTAAAAATCGTTACGTTCCTGACACCACCACCAAAGCATTTTTCCAGCTGTGCGGCATGGAGGAGGGAACATCATGATTCTGGGCTGCTTTATGGTCTGGGTGTTTGTAGGGAAGGATGAATTTAAAATTTCAGTTGAGAAATTTTCTTAAATTTCTTAACTGAAATTTAAAAATTTTCAGTCCATTCCCAAAAGCTTTGAGGACACTGAGCAATGCAAGAAGACAATAAACCTAAGCACATAAGGAAATCAGTGACAGAAGGATTTGATGGCATGAATAATGTGAGCTTATAAAGACGGTTCAATCAAATCATTTTAGAACCATATACAAATTTGTGTGAGAATTTCTCCTCATTTTACAAGATGAATAAGCCGCTACAGAAAATGTTAGGACGGAGCTCCTCTGAGTTACTAAATTAAAAAGTCAGTCTTTTCCAGCCTGCACTGTTAGTGATTAACCACTGTGTTATTAGTTCAGTCACACTGTTTGCTCATAAGTGACTCAGAACAAATCTAAATTTATCATCAATAAGTTTAGAAATCCTGGTAATCCAATAGAACTCACAAACTTTTTCTTGCAACTGAAAGTCATCTTGTGGTTGTTGGTCATCTTCTATAGTTAACAGACTTTAACAGCAGTTTCTTGTTCCTTCAGAAGGACTGTGAGTCATCTCTGGACCAGCTGGAGAAATCTCACCGAGGGAAAATGAGTGAATACCTAGGTCTGCTTGCTCAACAGCTATTATCAAAGTGACCTTCAGCAGTGTACAAAATCTTACAGCAACTCAGCGGAAATAGCACAGAGAACCGTTGTGTTGACAATATCTAAAATGTAAAATTGCTGAAAATGGAACTCAACATTTTTTTTCCTTTTTTTGGGGGGGGCGGGGCATAATTCTTAAAACAGCTTTATTTTTAGATTAAAAGATTTCACTGTTATTGTGTAAGACTCATAAAAGGGTTTGAAATATGGTCAACTAGAATTCATTATTGACAAATCTCTGTTAAGTGCAGCTTTTTTTGGATTTCACACCCAAATCCAAAGAGCTTAAAGAGGTCATCTTACTGTATTTTAATAATATCTGTTCAAAAATACATCTTTGTTATATCCTTACCCTAACAATAAAAGCAGCACAAACCCAAAATGCATGCAACACTTCGGACTCCTTTTCTAAATATCCGTCTTTATGTCATTAAGCTTTTCGTTTAAAATCTGGGCATTTCTGACGTGACAGAAAAGCCACGCCCTCATAACCTACCCTGAGCAAACAGATATAATACAGGGGTACGTCCAGAAAAGCACGAAGGCCTAACCGCATGCAGTTAAAGGGCAGTGAAACGTAAAGAGGGAACAGGCAGCTGTGCAGCCTGACAGTGAACTGGTGCTGTGTTTTTTGGTCTAATTATAACCCAGACTGCTTGCACAGTAGCCTGTCTCTGTCCACTGCAGCTACAGAGCTGAATTTAAGTATTGGGTGGCACCTCTCTGTGGTCCACAGTTGGTGCAGAGATTGCAGATTGGTTAGTCAGCATCAACAACCAAATTACAAAGACTAGATATAAATGTAAAAATACATCTGTTCACTTTTGCGTTTCTACCAGAGGGATGAAATATGAAACAAAAAGTAAAAAAAAAAAAAAAAAAAAGCTTTCAAAAACATCAGATTACTGATGTGAGTTGATCTGATATGACCTGGTTTTTTAATCACAGAAAATGCCAGCGACAACATGTATGCACCTCTTCACTTAATCCTCTCTGCGAGCACAGTTTGTGTGCCAGCTTCAGCTGTATCTCATCACCTACAGTTCAGTGTTACGTACCTGCCACCGCTCTGCAACAAATAGAAATGTTGCAACTTTGTTAAGACTGCATCAGTGTATCCAATTTCACAGGAAAAAAAAATTTCTAAGGTTAGGCTGTGGCTTTGTTGCACTGCACTACGATATATTACAGAGTGAGAAAAAATCAAAACTTATTTTATTCATGATATAATATGGCACCCTAAACAACACCTCACCAAAATCCAGCCTCCAAAATTATGAAATGACACTTCTCTGGTGCTGTGATGACTGAAATTGATTCTCCGTGTGCTGAAATGCTTTTGTAATGGATTATAGTAGATTTGGAGGGTGTTTGTAATCGTGTCACCAACCTCTAAATTTTATTAAATTACACACACATTATGCGTGCAACATGTTTAAACAGCAAATGATGTGTATGCACAACTCTTGATTACTTGGCGTCAGTATGCTTGCAGCCTTATTAAAGCACTCATTCTTTCTCACACTGCTCTCTCATATTAAAAGTGTAAAATATCATAAAATATTAATTAAAGCCTCCTGCTGTTGCTTAAAAGGAAACAAAAAACAAACAAGTGGGGAAATAAACTCACCAAGCTCCCCTGCAGCGTTCCTTCCACCGACAGCGTAGAGGTGTCCCTTGAGTGCACTGAGGTGGAAGAAGGTACGTTTCTCATTAAGGCATGCCACCTGGATCCACTTGTTGTAGCGAGGGTCATATCGAAACACGGTGTCCACTGCTGTTTTGCCTTTGGTGTCATAGTTGCTTTGGCCACCCACAACATAGAGAAAGTTGCCAATGACCGCAATGCCGTGTTGGTAACGAGGTGCATCCATGGGTGCCAGCGCCTTCCATTCGTGAGCCCTCTCATCGAAGAGGCGCAGCTCCTTACTCACAACAAGCTGCTGGCGCAGAACACCACCCAGAGTGACCAGGTGGGCACTGTCTGAGCGGATGGCTGTCCGTTCTGACTGCATAACTGGCTGCATGTAGGGCATCATTTGGTAGTTGCTAGCTTCCAGGAGAAGGTTGACACAGGTGTTGTCCGTGCGCATAAAGTCCACAGTCTGCACGTGATTGATGAGATCCTGCGGGTTCATGAGAGGAAAGCGAATGTTCTTCATGAGCTTTGAGGCATAGTCCATACGGCCATCTTCAAAACGTAGCCAACGGCAAGCCGCTTTGAACAAGTCCAACTCAGTGCAGTGTTTTAAGCTATTACTGGACAGTACAAAAGCCAAGCGTTCAAATGGAAGCTTGACAAACTCCCCCGTGCCCAGTAATGAGGGAAAGTTCTTCAGGATGAAATTGTTGACATATTTGTCCACCTCTGTGAGGTTGTATGTGTTGGCAATACGCCCCACCTCTACACAATTGTCCAGAGAAACCTGCACACAGAAAAAAAAACAAGTAAAAAATCTTGGAAAGCCGCAGCTAAGAGTGAAAACCATAGATAGTATGAAAGATGGACGTAGCTTACAGCCTGTGGAGAGTAAAACCAACTCTTGGCCTACAAGGGGCTACTCTTCTGGTTGTTTAGAAATCTATGGAAAAATGTCCCTCAGCTGCTGGCTCTGTGACTTTATGGGCTCGATTGGTAGTTTCAGATCACAGTGAATGAAATGAAAATGTTATGATATTGACTAACACTCAGCTTGACGGTTCACAGTGGAACCTCACTAATCAATGAGTGACACCATGGTGACTAGGTCCATCTTTTATATCGCCTATGATAACAACACATTTCATTTGAATGTCAGAATCTTCTGAACTTATGCAAAGAAGCCTGTTTAGACAGAAAGAAGTCTCATTACAAATGATCAGTGCTTTAGCAAATTAACACACAGTATATGCCAACTGAATAAGATAATCTGTTGCTTTTGTCTGTTTTATATCAACTTCCATCCATTTCAGCTTATCCTTAGTCAGTTGTCAAGAAAAAGCAGCTTTAACACATTTCTATAAATTTCTCAGTAAAACACATTACAGCACTGGATTGAAAGAAAAAACAAAAAACAAGCACATACCTTCTGAAAACACCAACGTCCATATACACTGATAACTGCTCATATACATGTTTAAACACTTTGCTGTCAACACTGATGGATATTCAGTGTTTGATAACTTTAGCTAATGAAAGCAGGCAGACTTATTAACAATTGAAATCATAATTAAAAGCTTATTTCTCCTGACTCCCCACAATGAACAGACCGCATAAACAAATTTATTCTTGAAATGCACTTTTTTCCCCATTTAAAGAAGCCTTTGCTTTTTTGTTCCTCCTCTAGCTCATCGGTACGCTTGCACGACTTCCCCAGCAGTTCATATCCAAACTATTAAAAGGCACATATTAATTTGATTAAACCACTGAACTTTATGAAAAGTGGTTTCAAATTCTTCAACCAGTTATTTCAGACAATAACCTCAAACATCAACAACATAGCTTGTGTTGCATCTCAAAAACTGGAGGAGAGCTGTATAGTGTTGCTTGTGTGCACGTTTTCTTACCCCAGATATGAGAAAGACCTTGCAAAAATCCAGCACTGGAAGGATTTGTAAGAAGCTGGCTGCCTCAAGTGTGTCTTGCAGATTCTCCATGTTGAGCGACAACTTTGCCGTGTAGATAAAGTCAATAATCTTCTTGAGGCCTATTCGGTTTACTCCATGCAGCTTGATACACATTAAATCCTGTTCTTTCATTCCACCTGCATAAGAAGAGAGTAGGGCACAGAAACTATAGCTATGAATGTATACCCGTATTTTTCAACTCAGATTATTTTCTGATCTTCAAAGAATTAAAGCTAATATGTGCACACATCACTTAGATACAAATCTCAATAGAATGTTCTTGTTGTCAAATAACTCGTGTTATACTGAAGGTATAAACGAGCACTTTTATTCACCATTCACCCTCACATCATTCCCTTTCACTAATAAGCTAACCCCCAACTTGAAAAGTGTTTCTTTCCGTTATATTTTCCCAGCTTATCTGGATCAAACAGAAGAAAAAGGGCAGGAGAAAAAAAAAAAAAGAGAGAACATGACAAAAGTCAAAACACAGAAATAAAACTAATTTGATGTGATTCGTCTTCTGTTTTCCCTGCAGAACCTTCATCACCTGAATCCCACACTTTAAATGCCGGATCCCCAAACATACATCTGTCATGACATGAGCCCCAAAATCTCATTGTCAGCTGCACTGAAAACAAAAAACACTTGAACTGCTCACTGCGTACAAGGTGATGCTACATGATGGCAAGTAGCCCATCAAAGCTTTAGCTATGAAAATAAACATCCACAGTCTAATACAAGATAAATTCAGTGCAGTAAGACTGCTTTCTCTGACAACATCTGTGCTACTAGTTTTCCTCATTAGATTAAAAGCTTTTCAGTTTAATTATCCAGACTTATGTGTTATCTAAAAGTGAATGGAGAATATTTTTTGCAGTCTGTTATTCCTGAAAATTACCCCACACACACTGTATGTACTTAAGAATAATTCAAGGTTCTTCTGCCACTGCACACAGTGCATAGAGGAGATGAAACAGGCAAGTAGGTCATTTATATTCATTGCGAGCACAAATGACCATGAACATGAATGCATAACAATGGCTCAAACAAGTTGGTTTTATAACATGAATATCTGCTCAATACTGGAGGGATGAGGGCACAAGGTCAATTTGAGTAATTTATTCACAAAGCAAAATTACAGCAACATGACTGCCACTGTGTGGAAACACATCTGCTCATGAAAAGAAAGCAATTTAGTGGAGAATATAGAGATACAGAGTGCTAAAATGCCTGTGCCACAGTCACAAATATCATAAAATTCTACATCATGTTCTGGCTAGAGTAAGGGTTTGCAGACCAACCTGTGAACATGGCTTTGAAATAGTCGGAGGAGGAGGCCATCATTGCGCGGTGTACAGGGAAAGCTTCATCACAGTCCCCAGCCACGAGCGTGACGTCACACAGCAATCCCTCTATCCTCAGCTGGTCAAATCCCTAAAACACACAAAAGGTGAGAAAAGTCTGTTACTGACCCAAGCTTAGAGGACCTGAACTACTCCAAAGCAGAAGCTCTCAGCTCAGACAAGTTCAGACTAAAAGGACCATTACTAAAAGTCCTTTGGCCACAGCCAAAAAGGAAAAAGAAGCCATTGCTTTTGGGCTCAACACAATGAACTTCAGTGGTTCAGTGAGGATAAAAACAAAATGCCGTCAGCAACAGCCTGTCAGACATGAGCCCACGGACCCGAAATGATATGTGACAGCCGTCTGGTCTGCTTGAGCTGTCCGACTGATTGTTGCTTCCTTATTTTCTTGGCTTTCTTGCACATAACTGGTTCAGAGTAACATTTTTAGAATTAAAGGGATTTTGTCCTCTTGTAGGCATAGTAACCTGATGCAGAGTTACATCTGAAAGACATTACCTACAGTAAAAATTGTCACACACTTTAATTCATAAGCTGATATTGCACTTATCCACCCACACCTGATTTCACTACCTAACACCTGCCTACCAGATCTAATGAAACAAAGATTATGGCAGGGCGCACTAATAATTTGCAAGCCAAGAAAAAAAAAAAATCCCACAACCCTCCCCCCATATAACGCATACTAAATCTGAAACAACCCCTGCAATAATCAGTGGGCGGGTTTTAGGTGGATGCTTCCAAATGCACCGCCTAATTGAGACTAACAGATTCTATAATCAGGGTGTACGATCACATCAGGCTAGGAAAAATCATTAGCATTCCCTTATTGTGCTGTGGCAGCAAAAGATTAATGAGCTGCAAAAGCAGCCAACGGCCATTCATTTTCAGTGAGAGCCGATGACGAAGGACAGTTATTGCTGTTGCAGCAAACAGCGCAATGCCAGCACTCACTAGCACAACTTTAGGCTGATCTTCACTTTGCACCATTCAGTGGTGGCATGCTGAAGCTGCCACCAATTGTAATGTTTATGCACCTTCCTTACTTTCAGGGTGGGAATGGGGATGGGTGGGTTTGTCTGTACAAGATGAGCAAGCTTTTGTTATATTTTTCATCAACAGCAAAGGTTGTGCTCACCCTTTACATCAAATCCCAGACACCAAATCCCAACTGCTTTGGATTATTATTGAAATACAAGACGAGATATTAAACTGTGCCCAGTGAGCCATGCTGTGAATTCCCTTACGTTGTGATACTGCAATGTTAAAGGTTTTTAATCTTGAAAGAAATGTAATTAAAACAAACATTCACTGTTTTGCTGGCCTGCAATTTGCAAACATCTAAGATCTCCAAAGAAATGGTAAGGACAAATGTGAATGTTATTGTCAGATGTTGTTAATATTTGACTTAGTTCTAATAAGACACTGTCGCTATGTGTCTGAACTCTCACCTGAAGAACCACTGAGCTGTGCGTGTTGCTTGTGAAAAATCGAGTGTTTCCAGTCTTTGATGCCTGAAGGTGAGCAGAGATGCCCATATCACCATAGCCCAGAGCAACTTTCATGTGAGCGTCGTCGTCCTCCACGAGGGATCTAATAGGAAAAAAGAAAAGTTTTTACTTCAAAAGGGTAGCAAATGCACATTTCCTTCTAATTTTAGCTTCTGGAAAGTAGGACAGATGCTTTTTCATAGTGTCAACGCTTAAGGACATTTTGGGTAGTGGCAACTTAACTGGTAGACTGTCCCTAAAAGTTGTAAATCTGCAAGACTTAATCAGTGGGGGAAATTGTGGCAAAGGAAGTGAACAAGGTACAACTATCTTTCCAAAGCTCTAACCAACCACACTCCAGCTCTAGGCCACTCCAGGATCTTAAAAGCTCCTTATGTATACCATAAGAAAAGTGTCCTTCTGTGCTTAGATAATGCACAAGACATTTTTCTCCATAATATTAGTAAAAAGATGTGAAATACCAAAGTCTGACATTGCATCCATTGTAACTGTTGGATATTAGCAGTTATGTCATATCAAAATGCAAAAATATGCAAACAGACCTAATATTCTGAAAAAAAAGTTTGGATGTCATAATGTCATAACCCAAACGATGTCTGCCACACCAGCAGCAGCAGCAGCAGGATCTGGCATAAATATTCGAGGTCTTGCAAAGATGACCTCTGATCTAATGTTACTCTGAGGTCAAAACCAATTAGATTTTTTTTTATTTTTTTTTTTACCTGAAATCTAATGTGGATATTTGCTGCAGCCACCATATGAATGCGTTTGCCACAGCTGATCATTTCCATTTAGGCGGCTGTGGTAGAACGGTTCAATCCCAAGCTCCTTCTGTCCACCTGTCAACATGACCTTCGACAAGAGGCTAAAGTCTTAACTGGTCCCAGTGGTCAGGAAACCACATTGCATGGTAGCTTGCTGCCACTGGTGTGTGTTCATGAACAAGAGGAAAACTGGATAAAATCTCTATATAAATGCGTACACCATTTCCCACAGTACATGATAAATATTTAAATTAAGAAGGCAAGCTCCCTGAATTGTCCCTAAATGATGAATAGATTTTATTCTGGACAACCTCTACCACCTTTCATCTACATGCACCTCAGTGCCACAAAGTCTGTATGGACAATTTGCAAATGTATTTGCCGCTGACAACTGCACCACATTCTGCAACAGCTCACCTCCCCACCCCCTTGTTTTAGTATTGCACATTTCTTATGAACACTGAAACCTCTAGAGGCCTCCAAGTGTCACAGAACACGTTATTACACCAAAATATTTGCAAAAGTAAGTGTGAATGTGAAGCGACTGGCTGCAAGTTGACATTGAAGGATATTTCTGCAGTGCACAAAAGCTGAAGTTACTGAGGAGGATAAATGATAAACAATAACACCCACCAATATAGACTTAGTGACACTTCTGTTTTTCAGCTCAGGCTGGATACTGATGGGTATCACAGCTATGTAATGCATCATCTCTTGAAATTTAATGAGGAAATGAAAAGAAAGCTTTTAATGAATTTAGATGAGCTGCACAGCACTGAAAAAGATAATTAAATAGAAATACTGTGACTAATAGTGAAAGCATATTACATGTAGAGTCATTATTTCGCAGGTTTCAGAGCTTGGGGAGGAAAAAAAACAAGTTAAGAGACAAAATGCTGCTAATGATAATTGAAGCAAATTAAAGTTTTTTGGGGTTTTTTTCTTTTTTTTGCATAAGGTCTAACTGATTTATAATCCAGGGAAGCCTTGCAGCAACCGTCTATAAGGAAAAACTCAGCGCCATGGGAGCATATTTTAGCATTTGTCATAATCTATAAATGTGTAAAAGCATGAAAATTCTGATACAACTAGAACCTCAACATGTGATGCAATAGGGTGTAAAGTCCCTAACTGCTCCATAGAGGGTGAGCATGGAAAGACGGCAAGTGTGACTCAGATCCCGGAGGGGGATACTCTCGGGATACGAGTACATTTTGTTCAGACTAAACTGACATTAGAGAATGAAGCTCATTTGGGCAGAAGATACGCGGATCAAAAGAAGAAAAATATTCTCCTTCGCTTGCAAACAACACAGCTCTATAATGTAGATCACAAGCAAATCATTTGGACTGCTTTACTACTTAAAGTACCTGTTAAAAAAGAAAACAGCTGACCTTGGTGTTAACAGAAGAATCTGAAACACCTGTCCCAGGGAGCATTTCTAGAAAAGCAAAAGCAGCTGAGCTGAGGTAGGCCATTATTCTTTAAGTGCGAACATGAAGTTAATGCAATAAAAATAATGACACGATGAAGAAGAGCAACTGT
This sequence comes from Archocentrus centrarchus, assembly GCF_007364275.1. Taxonomy (NCBI): domain Eukaryota; kingdom Metazoa; phylum Chordata; class Actinopteri; order Cichliformes; family Cichlidae; genus Archocentrus; species Archocentrus centrarchus. The sequence continues at coordinate 20,562,363 of NC_044359.1, forward strand.
TTTAAAAGGGGGGGGGGGCACCCTGCTTTGCCATGTCTGCAACCACAATGACCAATCAACTACAGAATCTGACAGAAACTGGGCTTAAAATATTACATCTATTCTCCATGTAATATATGGAGATGACATAACAGACAACTAATGTGGAATCAGGGGCTTAAATTGCGTTTTTTTGGACGAAGATTGGCCTGGTTACAACATTTTTTTTTACAAAAATGTTGGGCTCAGCATAGCAGTGAATTTGTCTTCAAACAGACCCCATGAGCAGGCAGCACTTGTCAGATATAGAAGACTAATGGAAGTAATTCGAAGTTCTTGTCTGGCTGAGCGCTTGATTTTTTTTTTTTTTTTTTTTTTGTGGTTAGAGGAGTGGTTTTCCCATTTGTGAGTAAATGTTCCCTGCGCTTTGAAGGGCTGTTATTGAACATCAGTGAATAAAACACAGCTTTTACATGTTAATAAAAAGGCTGGGTAAGCTGCTGAATGTCACAATCTTCTTTTATATGTATGAAATTAAATTAATGTGGCATATTTAAGTGGAGGATATGATATTTTAAACTTGCTTCACTTAACCCAAAAGCAGCTTTTGGGTGTCCCAATAACAGTTTGATAAAAATAGAAGAAATAGAAGAAATGTGTACAGGAAACTACACACTAACAATGAATGACTAAAGAATGTCTTTAACTTCCTGAGACCATATGTCCACATATGGGGACATTACATTTTGGCTTTCCTGCACCTTATACTTCATTCTGCTCAATAGTGTTTATACTTTGTTAAGTCATGTTGTTTTTGTTGTGTTATGCCATAAAATAATCCCATTGTGTTTTTTCATGAAAGTATGTAACAACCATGTAACAAAATACAACTTCCTTTTCAAAGAGGAAGCTTAGTTTCTGTACATATCAGGTCCCTCTAATCACAAATATCTAGGAGAAATTAGAAATGCATCACAAACAGGAGCTCGGGTCTCAGGAGGTTAAAACAAAGTATGTTTTTTTTTCTACTCAATGTAGCAATGTTCATACAGTAACTCCGATTACTACATAAAGCAAGCCATCATCTAGTCTTCAGATTTTCTCAACATGTCTAACACGTCTGGTTCTTACTTAATTCTGAATAAAGAAAACACTGTCCTAGCCAGTAAAAGTAAGTTGGGAATGTAACACCTGCTCTGTGTGCATTACATGCATTTCTATTTTAAGACTGATCTCATATAATGTTATGTACATCAGTAATAAGTAGGCAGAACACTGCTTATGTAACATGGACATCCATTAAAGCTTTTGATGCAGGTCTATTATAGGAGTAATCAGGTACAATGGCTTATACATCTGTTACATAAAGGCTCGGTAGCACAACGTGGCCCATCTGATCAGAAGAAAACACCAGTTTTTCCCACTGAATCATGCACAACGAGACGAATGAAATTATGTCTTTTGCTGTGATTTGGATGTTCCCAAACTGTTCACACTGAACATGTCATGAAAAAAAAAAAGCACTGTGATGACATCACTTTTATGGCATGCAACCCCCCCCCATAAAAAAACAAAAAACAGCTGCAATTCACCTAGAGGGCACTTGCGGGATCGTTCTCGTGGATGAAGCTGAATGCCAGAAATAATTATTTACACCTGCTTATACTTCCAGATGAAAGCTAGTTTAGTTTATTGAAACCTTAGTAAGATTTATACATTTGATGCAAAGTGAAATAATACTAGTGTTCTCACATTTTTCCAATACACTAGCATTCTGTTAATGTTTGCCGAATGGTCGGTTAAAGACTTACAACAGGACAAACGCCCTCAATGGCACCTGTTTCCAAACAAAAACAACAGATCGGTAACTGTTAACAGATGGCTGCTGCTAGACATTCTCAGTAAAAAGGTGTAAAAAAGATTCTTCACAGAACTGTACGCAATCCTACTAAAAAAGTCTGAATTGCAGCTCTTGAAGTTTTTGCACTTTTTCTGAGCATTGCACAGTCTGGCCTTGGAGTGAATCTGCTAGGAAGTCCATGCCTGAGAAGATTATTCTTTTTCTGTCAACACACACCTGAATGCTGCCGACCAACAAACTGAAAAAAATTCTGTTTTATAGAGGTGTTCACACGCCGATGATCAGTTGATTGAGTTAATTGAGTGCATTTGGCTGCATCTGGCTGTCACTTACTCTTAAATCTTTTGGAGGGACAAAGGGGGTACTTAGTTTTTCACAGGACTGCACAGAGCCCACATGACTGTACTTAATCAATTAAAAAAAAATACTGGTAATGTTGAAACACCGGCTTTAAATACACTGGCTTTATTTTTAAAACATCACTGCTGCTGGCTGGAGAATCGCCTAAGGTCCCATTGCATGTAGATTCAATGCTGAGCTCACGCCTCACAGAACTGCCCAATTTTAACTGGCTATAAACCATTTTGTCAGCGTCAAGGACTGCTGAAATCTGATCTTGCTCCTAAAAAGGACAAAGCCTTGATTTGGATGTTTTATTGTAGCAAGTTATGCAGATCACAGTTTTATACATAATGGCACATTCAGTGGGATGTGATGGTCCTGACAAAGATCAAGATAGAAATGTTAGACACTGAAAATCATGCTCCTTAATTACAATTTAAAAAAAAAAAGAAAAAAAAAGAATTCAGGCCTTTTGAAATAAAATGCCATTTAGACACACATAAGTAAATGCTAGATTGACAATTTAAAGAAATGCAGAAATGCATAATAACTGCTGAACTCCACAAAAGAGACAACAAATCAGATGGTCACTTCAAAAAGATCTACATCTTTAACTGAGTAAAATAAAGTGCTCATTATTTGGGCTGATTGCTGCTATTGTTATGCTTTAGTCTGTGAGCAAATAAAGCATGTAGGCAAGCAGAGATTCATTAGTCTGCACACAGAGAACCCAAATTAAATGTCTGCTTGGGTATTGTAATGTTTTTGACATACGTTAGTGTGCAATGTAAATAGTCAACCTTCAGTAATTATTTTTATACTAACTGTTACACAGTAATGAACTTTACAAATATTTATGAATGCTGCACACAAGGCTGGAAACGTAGGATTATTAACGATGTGAGGCACAATTATTTTGGATCAGCTGGACATGAGAAAAAAAAAAAAAAAAAAGTATTTCAACTTGCTATACTATAAAAATGTCACTGAATGCCTTTTCTGCTTAATCTGGTTAAAAAGCCATCATCGTTCATCTTCAGAGTCATTAGCCATACTAATTAAAAAAAGTTACATGGCCACGAGTTGTGGGCTGAAAACTTTCTTCTCTTTTCCTCACAAAGAAACTTTAGGCCCTGATAAGCCGAGCTGACCTTAAACCCAGCAAAGGCTGACTGAAGCTTTTTGTGTCACCTCGCATCGCCTCACATCTTTGCACTTTAACACACTACAAAGACTTCAGCCAACTAATAGTCCAGTGTAGACTTTTTTTTTTTTTAAGACTCAAACGATTAGGCCAAAGACATTTGGGATATATGATGGATAAACATTAAGAGAAGGTCAGGGTGAACCTAATCATTATTCCTTTCACATGCTGAACTGAGGAGCTGGTAGGAAGACCAATGAGGATACATAAACAGCAAGAACAAAATAAACACAAAAACATGGAGACTTCTACCACCACAGGAGGTAAGGAAAACTAGAAATATGTTATCAAGCTACATTGCTACAGGTCTGTTACATATGAATGATTAAGACTTAAATACAGCACCATTTTTTTTAAATGACAATGAGAGAATGGAGTTGGTAATAAGGTACATTTTACAAGGAGATGATAATGGACCACGTCTAGCAGAAACACCATTACCACGACATACTGATGGCTTTAACAATAGTCACAATCACACTGACACAGAGCACAGGCAATGTACTGGTACATTTACCCCGTCAGGTGGTAAGTCGGACAGGCAGCGAGGAGAGAGTGGGTTGTCCAAACCACAAAGGAGTGTTGGTGGCTGCCGGAATGAAACAAAGAAGACAACAGCTACAGCATCCCACATAAAAGTTCTGCTCTTCCTTACACACCAGAGAACAGAGACTGAAGCTCTAGTTGCATCCCTGAGCAGTTTGAAGATACAAAGCTCTAGTGCAGCGCAGCACTGACCAATGCAGAAATAATGTGTGAAATACTCTGATGTTTAATAAAGCACTGCTACTGTCAAATTCTGCTTAACTAGTTCTCTTTTCTTTGGATGGTTCTTGTGTATATATGCACAATTATATATGCACTTTTTAAAGCATAGCAATATTTAATACTCTTAAATGTGGTGTTGTGTTTGTATGATCAATTATGCTCAATAAGGGCTGTCACAAGTTTAATGATAAACTAATTTCACAGTTTAATACTCAGCAGGTCATGAAAAGCATTCAACCTTTGAACAATGAGGGTGGACTGAAGGATGGATGAATACAAAACCGCATAATCAGACAACTCATTATCATACACTGACACATACTGCCTGGATAATCTCGTGAAAAATCCTCCTGACCCTCTCAGCTGATTTTTTTTTTTTTTTTTGTACAATAACTTTAGTATATTTAATTAAGCTGTGCAAAATCGTCCTTTTAAAAATGTCATAGTTACAGGCCCTTGAAGTACACAGGGGTGAAAGGAGACCTTTCACTTTTTTAAGCCATGTCAAATGTTCAGGACTAAAAAGCAGTTAGGAATTTTAAATTAGTTTGCAACCGCTCCAAAAGCTCAATTTTGTTGAGCAAGTTATTTTTTTTTTCTATAACAAACTTTGAGCATCAGTATCATGGGATATAATCACAGTATCAAAAGCAAAACTCTACCAGTTTAATGTCTTGCATATAGAGTAAGAAAAGCAAACATTGGTGTCGTGGATGTTTGATCCGTTTACTGACAATTCACTGAAAAAACTTCAAAAAGTGCACTTTGGCTAAACTTCAAAGGGTGATATTACCATGTGAGAGAGGTGGCTGTCAAAACAAATTACAGCACATCTACGGTCTCGCTTTTTTTTTTTTTTTTTTTTTTTTAACCTGCATTTTGATGCCATGCTCATCTTCTAGCAATGATTCATTCTGTGTCAAAATAATTTTATAATTTAGTCATATTTTAACGGTCGGGAATGTAGCGAACAGCCATGAAATGAAGAAACAAAAACTGGTGTTCCTTAGTTTTTTAAAATGCCTGCATTTTGAGCACACAGAAAAGGCCTGGATCACATGTGTACTTGGAGGGACTGTAACTAAAAATATTCATAGTATAAAACGGTGGAATTTTTTCTTTTCCCCCCACCATTAGATATGCTAAAGTTAGCACTTAAAAAAAAAAAAAAAAAAAAAAGTCAGCTGATTCTGCAGGAGTTGTTCGTCCTTATATGGAATAACCCTCCTAGCGCCTAGATGTTTTGGTGTTAAATCAGAAAAATAATAGGAACTACAATGATCAAAGAAGCCAATTTTGTTTTTCATTTAACTTTAAAACATTTGAATAAAATGCACAATACTGACCACAGGTGTGAAGTAATAAATTACAGATGAAGATAAATCCCCTTTTTAGAGTTAATAAAAAGATCTATACTTGATTTCATCCAGTTTCGCTCAGGTAGTACCTTAAAAGCAGCCCCCAAAGCAGCTAGATGGCACATTGATAACAACAGTTCAATTAGAGAAAAATATGTATGGCTGTGATACAGAAGACAGATTTTGTTCAGGCTTTTCTTTAACCACTGCAAGACATCGAGTTAACTACAATGGAAAGAGCAAAGTGATGCTATACAATCTGTTTTAATATCAGTGAGACTTTGAATGACCACCAGCGGTGCCTTCATTTTCATCAGTTTAGCTTTTGAGCAGAGCCAGAAGAAAGAGAGCGAAAGAAAACACTGAGAACCGGAGGGGGAAACTGGAGGGTTGAAAAGAATTAATAAGGGAAAAGGGTGGCAGTCTATCCAGTCCCTTCATGTCAGTAGAAAGCTTGAACACATCCTTACGCTAGTGACAGTTCAGGAAGCTAAAGTCAACTTGGCTTTTTCCTCAGATGACAGTGGAAAGGTCTTAAAAGATTAATGAGTATGGCTTTACGGCCTCGTCATGCTTAGCCATGCATTGATAGAAACTTTATTAATCTCATCTATTTTAGGTTCTTAGCATCTGGCTCCAGAAAACGTGATATTGGTCCTCCAGATGTTTTTAAACCTGTATTATGTAACGTACCAGAAATTATATTCACACACACATGAGAAAAGACAGGTTCGTTTTTTTTTTTTTTTTAATTCAGTGTTGCATATGCCACATATATGATTCAAATTTAAATGTTAACACAAAAAGCTACAGGGTCTACATCTGCTATCAGAAAAGTCTGCTGACATTATTTTTTAATGCTATTGTACAAATGTAACCATGGAGGCCACACAACTTGATTAGATCAATAACTAATATACAGAATCAAGTACGCCTTTATGAGGACATGGGGAGAAAAACAGAGAATAACCATAATAACAGTGGAGGGCACTAAAATACTGCAGCCATTGTGTGTAAAAAAAAGAAAAAATGAACTGAAGAGGCTGGTGTGCTTATGCCTAATCAAAGGCGATAAGTGTGTGTTATTCTGTTTCAGACAGCTTTTCATGTATGATTTGATTTTTTTTTATTGAATGCTGGACTCATTCCCTACTTCCACACTGGAGACTGGAATTACCAATGCAAGTCCAGGTTTGAAATTGTGAAACATCTATATCATTTTGCAGGAAAGGGATCAAAAGTCGGCAAGGCCGTGTGAACTTAGGATTTTCCGATTCTGAGAGCACTTGGTTTGTTGGGATGAAATCCAGCAGGATCTCTGTATCTGCATGTGTGTGCATCACAGCCTGGAATACATGCCCACATTTTGCAAGTTAGTGAGGGGAGAAAAAAAAAGATCATAATGTATATGATCATGCTTTTGAGTGAGTTCAGCAGGAATTTGCACAGACATGCAGAAAAGTTAATGCGACTGTCCGTAGTTTAGACTCTAGAAAGGGATACGCAAATAACACCAACCTAGAAAGACTGCTGTTGCGGCTCTTATTGAAAACTGACAAGGACACTTATATAGAGTGCCAGTAAAGTGTATATCTGAAAGGGATTCTAAGTTATTCAGCTCCTCAACTTCAGATTTAAGTTTAAACTGGTAAAAAAATATGTGCCCACCAAAATGTCACCAAAATACTGTAATTACTGGCAAAACAGATTTTTCAAAAATTGAAATCTCTTGAAAGTTCAGACCGTTTTTCTGTGGCACTCCAGGGCGTATTCCAAGATCGGTTGGTGGTTGTTAGAAATCACTAGCGTGAAATTGGTCACAAAGAAGGTACTGCAACAAAAACCTCATGACTGCGTAGCAGGTTGCCATGCATGCCCATAGTTTGTATGGGAGATGCTAATTTTTTTGCAAACACTCTTAAACTACTCACCAAGCAGTAGTGAAACTGTGGAAAGTGCAATGCAAACCAGAAACGAAGCATGTCTGCCTTCAAAGTAGAAGTTGTGCCTTTTGAAATGTGTTTGCTGCAGCAGTAAGGCATAACTTTTACCCTGAAGGCAGGTGCTCTCTGTTTCCAGTTTACATCACACTTTTTCAATTTTCACTGCAGCGCAAGGAGTAAATAGCAAGTGTTTGCAGATAAGTCAGTGTCTTCTAAGCAAACCACAGCAACCTCCAAGAGACCAAAGTAATCACAAGGTGGTTGTGGTGCAGCACCCTCTTTGTACCTAGGGGCAGCCAACAACCTCCAGCAACCACTTGCCAGCCTGTCAGGGAATACACATTATTCCCTAGCGAACAGAGGTTGAGTGGCTGAGGCCTTAACTGTCCTTGAGAGTGTCCAGAACCCAAGAGACGTCCACCTCTGGCAAACTGAACTGGCTGAATGTAGTTTAAAACTATGTTCACGTACAAAGTTGGTATGCTCTGTTAAATAAAAGTAAAAATGTAAATGTAATGATTTGAAAATAATTTAGATCAACTGAGACGTGATAATTTATAAAAAAACATTTTTTATTTGGCATAGCTTTTTTTTCTCCACATTTTATACTCCAATCTTTTCTGAAAATTCACACTCAGTGTCAGAGAAAATGAACAAGACATCAAGTCCAAGGCAGAAAGCCATTTCTAAAACTTGGAGCACAGCAGCCTCAATAATTATGAAATAGGAGAAGTTTGGAAGCACCACGACTCTTCATAAAGTTGGCAGTCTAACTCAGTGGTCACTCAAAACGAGATTCATAAGTCCTCTGAAGAGATACCTGCTGGAAGGATGACCATGTCAGCAGCACTTCATCAATCAGGCTTTTAAGGTAAAGTGGCTAGACAGAGGCCACTCGAGGAAAAAGACATCTGACAGCCCACTTGGAATTCGTCAAACAGCATTTCAAGGACTCCAATGAGAGAAAAGTTTCAGGTCTGATGAGGAAAAACTGAACTCTGCTATCCCAAGCTTGGGGTGGCAGGATCATACTGTGGGGGGGCTGCTTCTCAGTGGCAGGACCAGGCAGCTGGTGAGATGTGTGTGAAACGTGTGATACAGATACAGAAAATCTGATCCAGAGTGCACAGATATGCTGATTCTAGCAACTGTGGCGAGAATGCTAGAAGCTCTGCCGCTAACAGCAGTACAGCTGCCTGTCCTAACAAGTATAGCAAGAGAAGCTTTGATCCATCTGTAATGTTGTAATTAAACAATAAAGCTCCCTTATTTGAAGGCAAAGGAAAATAATTACTATTAAGAGTGAGAAAGAGAGAAGCTGACATTGACAAGACATCCTCCCCCTTCCCCACACAGACCATCCATGGCAAACACTGCTCATGCATCATCTGTGGAAAGACTTGACGATGGCAGTTGAGAGATGCTGCCCATCCAATCTGACAGAGCTTGAGAGGATCTATAAGGAAGAAGGGGATAAATTGTTCATGTTTGCAAAGCTTGTAGAGACTTACCCAAGAGCCCAAAGCTTTAAATGCTGCCAAAGGGACTTCCAAACGTACTAAATTAAAAGGCCTAAATAATTCTGAAAATAAGAGACTTCAGTTTTTCCATTTTTAACAGATTTGAAAAGAAAAAAAAAAAAATCTGACAGTATTTTCACTTTACCATTACATATTACTGTGTGACGGATGGGGGAAAAAACAACAATTTCATCCATTCAAGATTAAATCTACAAGATAAAATGTGCAAAAAAGTGAAGGCGCCCACACATGCTTTCTGAATCCACTGTGTTTTGAGAGTTTGTGTGCGTGCATGTGTATGTGTACACTCAACAAAAAGATCACAAGACTCCTACAGTCTGACTGATGCCCTCAGAATACACACTCTAGCAGCTGAATCCAAAGCACTCATGAAAATAGAAAGGCACAAGAAAAGGTGACAAGGTGCACGGATAGTAACAAACAGGGACAACTGGATGAGCACCTCTGAAGTTAAGTGAGTGGAGTCAGGAGGGAAATCCATTTGTCTTAGTAAGCAGACACCTATAGTGAGGAGTCAGTCTTAGTCACTGAGAATAGCAATGCAATAATGCTATGTGCTGAGCAGCTTCTATTTCTGAAAAGAAAAAAAAAACATCCTATGGCATAGTAGTGTTTAAGAATTGTACATCTTTCCAGTACTGTGATCAATCAACACATTTTTGCTGACCCAACTGCCTGGTGTACACTGCAAGTGTGAGCTAAATACCTACCTGTAGCCAGGTATGCTTTGCATCCTGGATTGTGGCAGAGTACCACAGATGCGTAGAATACACAAACCGTATCAACTAGCTGTAAAATTAACGTAAATTCTCCAAGTTATTCGCTAGTCCAGAATACAGCACCCTCTTCCCATATTTATTTTTCTTGCTCCCATCCCAAACACATCTGGCACATAAGCAGACTGAACCCTCTCAAGTGGTTTGTAGTGATGTGATTTGTTCACTTTGAGTTCGCTTGGAGTTTTTCTCTGTGTGAAAATAACCAAACCACAGGAAAAAGCCACAATTTTACAAACTCATCAACACATCTGGACCAAAATAAACAAACTATAATTCAAAAGTGCAGATGTTATTTGTGAATGCCACTTGAAGAAAAACAGTTGGCTGCCTTATTAGAAAACCAAACCTATACTGCATCAGCCGAGTCATATGATTGTGATAATCATATACAAACATCCTTCAATTTAGCTGCTACACATTTTCCATCTTCCCCTCAGCAACAACTTACTTTCTTCTTCAACTAATCTGAAAACTCCACAAATAAGAAATTACATTTCTCAACATTTCAAAGAGCTACACACACACACACACACACATGCAGATGCCACCCCCCTTTTTTGGGGGGTCAAAAGTTAACCTAAAAAGGAAGCGATCACTTACCAGATCTTTTCAAATATCTGTCTCTATGTGTCTGACAAATTGTGTTGACTCAGATGAAAATTGGCACTTCCCTAATTAAAACTGCTTTCTGAATCAATACTCACAATGTACTGGCCACAGACTCAACAGTTATTCTTTTAAATGCTGGCAAACACAAATGGGCTTCATATTTAAAATGGTATGTAATTAACCTGTTGGTTCTAATTAAAACAGAAAAACTAATAACTGCAAAGGAAAATATTAAACATTAGGTCTGCTGATATTTTAAGGAGATGTTTGCAGGTCTCTGTCTAGGAAAAATTATTCATTATCTCCAGATAATTGCCACAATCACAGCTAAGCTGTGTATGCCATAATGAGCCTGCAATTAAACATTATAATCAAAGAGCACTTTGAGGTCAAGGTTGCATAAGCAGGACTTGGATCTAAAACTAAGTTTCAGAAAAACAAAGTTTCAGCCTACACTACAAGTGGGTAAGTCAAAAAAGCTTCACACAGCATGTTTGCTTGTAGGTGGAGCAATCTGTCAGTGTGTAACAAATGTTAAATCAACCCGAAGGACGTTGTTAGAGGGAACATGACCCAGCAAGGCCCACTGTATGTAAGCCAAAAGAACAACTACAGCCCTCTACCCAGGGCACTAACTTGTCCTGGATGGAGCAGTAACTGAGTAGAGGCACAGCTTTGCATACAAAGGGGTTTAATCTGTCAATATCTAGAAAGGGATGCATGATTAATTGCAGATCCTGCCACGATTGTAGAGGTCAGCAGTGTTTATTTCTATTTTTAATTCCCCTGACTGTCCCGATATGGTACGGCCTCTGTTCCATTAGGCCAATTACATCCTTTCACTGTGAAACTATCTAAGCAGAACAAAAAGTACTTGAGAAGGAGCTTTGCTGGGAGTGAATGCAGAAAACTTTCACTTCTATGGAAAAGCAAGGAAACAAAGGATAAACAAAGACAAACAGTAATGTAGCTCTGACCTGACCCTTTGACACAGTCAAAAAAAAAAAAATCAGATTATTGTACTTAGATAATTTGGGAAACTATTACTGACTCTGCTGGTTACAGATTTGTTGTCCAATCCAGTCCTTAAACCTGAAGTAACACTTGTCTTTTTGCCCAAATGTTCTTTCAGGGCTCGGCAGCTGTTCCAATTTTTCTAGCTGCCCCCACCAGTCTTTAAGGCAAGCTGGACTGTTCTTCATTTTACAAGTCACAACAGTTATATTTTTGGGATTATAAAAGAGTTTCTCCTCTCTCTGCACTGTGTTCTGACAGATAGCAGCGTGATGAAGCTGATCTTATCCACCTAATAAGGGAGCATCTTTTTTTTATTCTTGCCAGATTAGATATATACTTAAAGGTGAACTCTTTGGTGAAGCAGAATCTAACTTCATCTTATCACTGAGTAGCCATTGGTGTGTGTGTGTGCGTGCGTGCGTGATGAGCACAGATATGACAGTTTCACCTGACTGAACTCAGTTGATGCTCTGCCAGCCAGACTGCCTGTGCCTCCCCTCTGGCCTTTAAATGAAAATAAATGATCCCTGGGTGGCTGTTTCTTTTTGTACAAAATGGCCACAAGTCAGTGGGAACTTAATGTTCACTCCAACGGGAAGATAAATTAAAAGCTCTAAGACAATTTTCTAAAGTTCTTGATTTATCCACCAGCACAGCAGATGCTAAGTTTCTTTGTGTGTTAGATAGATGCACACAGATGCACCATGACACAATACTGGCCTCGTGTTAAAGCAGTGGCAGATGTTTATCCCATGAAGGAGGCATTAGATAATATGAGGTTTTCAAGCAAACAATTAAGTAAGGTATTCTCAGACGTTGCATGCAACTAGATTCTATTTGTTTGTGGCAGCATGGGGTGTGCAGTCGCATTGCTGCACATAAAGGGAGGAGCACAAGTTCTTTTTTTAAGAAAAAAAAAAAGAATTATTAACTTATAAAATATTAACTAAGCACTTCTGCAAAAATTATTTGGCCCACTTTGTGACAAATAAACAACAGAGCAATAATTAGCTGCCTCCCGAGCAAGTCCCGTCTTGCGGTTCAGACTCCAACTCCGCCTTGGACAGCGGCTAGCTAAGGAAATCCTTGTTGTGCTCTGCTGCCTCACTGAGCTTCAAGTAGTAGTGCATTGGAAAAAGAAAAAAATTCTACCTCAGGTTTTGGGTAAAATGGCTCTCCAGCCCCCAGCAGAACAAAAAATGCTGTCACCAGCAGCAGTCCAAAATTGAGTCCGTCAAATTGCAGGACAAGAAACTCCGTGAAGCAGCAGCCGAATGATATCAAGAATCACCAAACAGCAGCCTGCTGGTAGAGAAATAAATAAATAAAATAAAAATAAATCTGTATTTGAAAACAATGACCAGCAGATGAAACAGGAAGTCTTGGCCCAGATACGTTCCGTCTACACCTCAATCCACAAAATACTGGCCTGGCCCCTCGAGGCTCAGCCAGCACATTAATGGATTCTCATTGATGTGTGAATCTCCTATTTTAGTTGCACTTTTGAAGAAATCATACAGTGCATTAGCTAGAGACACGAGTTTCAACTTTTCTGCTGTCACAGAAGTTGAACTCAGTCAGACCTGACTGAGTCCAATTAACACATAAATCATGGTGTGATATATCTGGTGACACCCTTGAGAATACCGCCACTGTTTAATGTATTTTTAACCATTAAAAAAAATGCCTGTAATCAGAGGAAGCTAAAATTCAAAGTCAAAGCAAATGAAGAACCCTGCAGCCCAAAAACCAGCTCTTATCCAGTTTGTCAGCTGTCAAATCAACAATGATTATTTTTAGAATGCTTAAATAGCTGAATTTTTGACAATAAAAAAAACTTGACAGAAAAAAAATTACTCAAGGTTGGTCATGAAGAAGATTCCATAGAAAATACTATAACTAAAGGGCTATTTACCTCAGAGACTGCAAAATTCATTTCATAGCAGTAGCACAGGGGATTTCAGCAGCAGCAGAAGGCTTTTACAGCCATGTGAGACATGTGAGGCATCTTGATTTGAAAAAAAAAAAAAAATCTGTTAAACAGATTCTCAGAGCTTTCATTTTATGTAAAGCAGTTCAATCTGTATGGAAACTAATGCAGTCTCACTACTTACACTGCTACAGTCTCACTACAATAAAAAAAATAGATATTTCTTAAAACAAGATGTCTAAGAAAAATCGTCTTGTCTATAGAAAGCCTTTTAAGGAGCAGACTGCACGTTTGATGGATTCTGGATTTTTAAAAATGGTCCATTTCTTTCACAGGAAAAAAAAGCAGCATAAATCACTTTCAGACTCTAATATAGAAAAACTAAATACAGACGGTAAATATTAAGACACAGTTTGATTTTTCAGAGTTTCCAGCATTTTGCCTTAATTACATTATGCTGACAAAAAGTGACGGGAATATGGGGAAGGAGAAAAGGAGTAATGACGTGTTAAAGATCCCTGACAGGAATCAAACAGGTGTTGGTGCAGTTAAGGCTGCTGGCTCATCCTGATGCCTCTGAGAGCAGATTACAAAAGACAGCAGTCACATATATTAAGTGCTCAGTACTGAATCACCATAAGATGAGGGATGACATTCATTTCAAGGACTTTTTGTGGAATGAAAGATAAACCAAGCGCTTTTTTACTGAGCTGAAGATTAGTCCACGGGCCATACTGGCAATGAACCTTAACCATTTCTTTCTGGCATGAAATCTGCACCACAGGCAGTTCATGAGTCCAGATATAGATTAGGGTGGTTTCAAAAGAGGCGAGCACGTTTGGCAAACAAATCTTATTTCTTTATACATGATGAACATCGTATACTCTAAAAACTCACTCTCCTGTATCCACCCTCATTCTGCCACTTAGGATACATATACAGAGATAGCTTTACCAGCAGATGTAATTATAAGTGTCTCTAAAGTCAAACAGAGGGAGGGCCTATAAAGGGTGACTTCTCCCTGCCCACAGAGTAACCTATAATTGGGGGGCCCAATATCAGCCCGCCTAAAAACACAGCTTACTATTTACACTTTTTTAAAATAGAAAGTGTTGTGGTGGGGCAGGGCCACACTTGGCAGAGTAAGGTGAGTTCTCAAGGCATGAATAAGCTTTACTTGTCAGCGTGTGAAGACACAACGATGTCCGCTGCCACTTAACTGCACTTGTCGTTTGGAGGAAGAGCACATCACGTTGAGATGCTGGTGTTAAGATCCTCCTCTTGAATTTGCACAATGTCAAGTGTTGAAAATAATGTGAATACTACATCCTTAATGCTTACCATCTCTGACAAGGTCTTGATTAATGCTATAGCAAAAAGGAGATACCAGCATTCGACCAGAATACAGAAAAGTCACTTTTAACGCAGCAAGTTTTGCTTTTTCAAACAATGACACACAAATTCAGCACATCTGCAGACTGAACTTTTTCAAATGATCATTCACTGTTCACTTTTTCCTTTTTAATCAATTTTACATATTTATTTAGAATTAACCATTAAGGGCCAGTTTGCAATAACTGCTGTTATGGATCTTATGCCACCGCTTCAGAAATTAAATTAACTAGAAAGTCAGTAGTTTGAGCTACAGACTGTCAGGAAATGAGGAAGTGCATTTGCCTCTTGATTGCTCTGACCACTGACATGCCCTTGAACAAGGCCTTTAACACCCAGCTGCTCCAGTGGAGATGCTCAGTGGTCAATAACTGTGACTGCCGGGCAGGACGTTCCACCTAAACTAACCTGATGAAACCAAGATTAAATCCATAATTACCAAGTCAATAGTGTCATTAGGGAGCTTTCATTTTATACATGCAAAATGACACAATTTAGTCACCAGTTTTCTCAAGGATTCAGGATATACTATCCAGTTTAGGTTTATGCTATACAGTAGAAACATATTATGCACATTTGTAGTTTTGGCTATATTTTGTGTATGAACAGTTGCACTGAGGACATTTAAAGAGAAGCATGCCATAACAGAAGTAAAAACGTGGCTTTCTCTTATCGCGATACACCAATACAAAAATAAACATTTGAGTAAAACTATCAAAAATAATCCCCTAAGCTTATAAAGATACATGATTACTGGAAACTGCATAAATCCAATTTTGCAGAAATCCCTCTAAGTGAGCCCAGTTAGCCTATGAAATTCCCTTTAGGCTTTCAGTTAGCCAAGGTTGTCTTGAAAACTGTCTCTTCCACAATTTTTCCTCACCATCTGTGAACCAAGGCCATGTTAACAGTCAAAAGTCAAACAAGACACTTGCACATTAAAGGAGAGCTCTGGAAAAAAGGTAAAGAGAGATGATGGCAGGGACTGTGTAAACCACTCCAGTTCTACCCTTCCCCCTTCCTGAACAGTAGCAGATGACAATAGCTTCTAAACCAGGGCACGCCAGACATCCTGACAAAGGCAGACTCCTCCCAAGCTGCTGAGTCCCCATTCCCAAATAAACACAGCCACAGGGAGAGGGCAAGAGCCGGGGATGTGGAGCATGCCATGTCCAGACTACCGGCAAAATGAGTCCTTTTGCCCGAGAGCAAGGCACTCTCCCAGCAAACCATAAAATTCATGCTGGACAAGGGAAATCTCTTGACACACTACAAGGCTCAATCACATAATTAGGGCTGCAACAAAAACAATGGTGTCACACTCATTAAAAAAAAAAAAAATGTCAGAAACTGAAAGGCAAATAAGTGCATCTCCATATGCACTGCTGCAATTGTATATCTTGAATGCTATTCAGCTCTTACTCACATGTAAGCAGGCGAAAGGGGTGAGGACCTGGATGTCTTAAGAACTGGCACTGGGAATTTCCAGCTGACAGGAGAACCGCTTTTCCATTTCAACGGCATGTTGTTGTCACCAGAATGGTGCTACAGCAATACCAACAGCAAAGACCATTTCCATGAAAAGGTTTCCAATGCAGTCTTCCATCCCACTCTGCCCACACCATTTAAGGGGGAGGGAGAGCAGCAGCAGCAGCAGCAGCAGCTACAGAAATACACTGGTAAAGGCAGTGCGGGCTACAGTCAGGGCTGTGACTTTAGCAGCAGCACTGAGAAACCAATAGATTGCATCCACCACGACTACTTGCCCTGCTGCATTCACAGTTGTCTCGTGGTAGGAGGGGGGAAGAAGCCCTGCCTTCCCATCACCCTTTCAGGGTCTGTGAACAACCCAGTAGCTAAGCAACAGTGCCACCTTGTTAGATGAGTAGTGATTACAGCTCTTGGCTTGCTGTGCAAATATAAGGATGGAAGATAAAGAAAAAATATATATACACAAGTCAATTTTTTTTTTTTTAAAGTATCATATGACACTGATTAAAGTGCCAAAATATTTTCTAACATCTAGACATGGGCCACTATATATATTTTCCATTCCTTTTTTTTTTATCTGTTTACATTTACCTTTGTAAATATTTGTACAGCAACTAATTTATCATAATTTTAACTACACCACCTCAATTGAGCCATGTCACTTTACCAAACCTAAGCATTTGGGAATTTGGAGACAGGTAAACTGTAATTTGATGTTTTCTTGCTCTTAAATTGCCCCCATATCCCCCAGGCAAAACTGATTGAAAGGTGCTTCACAGTGCAGATGGATAATGACCTAAAACATACCATGGAGGCAACCCAAGAGCTTGTTAAGGCAAGAGCTTGCTCTTAAATGGCCGAGGCAGTCACCTAACCTCAAGCCAACTAAGCCCGCTTCTCCCTTATTGAAGAAAAAAAATGAAGCCAGAAAGACCCGCAAACAATCAGGTAATGATGGTGGCTGTGATAAAGGCAGGGCAACACATTCCAAGGGAAGAAACTTATCATTTTGTAAAGTGCATTGACTCTAGGCTTCAGACATTCATTAACTGCAAAAGATTTGTAAATGTTAAAGTCAGTCCAAATCTATATGCACAAAGCAAAAATTAAAGGAACACTTTTTAATCAGAGTATAGCATCAAGTCAATTAAACCTCTGGGATATTGATCTGGTCAGTTAGTTAGCAGAAGGGGTTGTTAATTAGTTGCACCTGCTTTGGTATTAATAAAATTAACAACAGGCGCACTAGAGGGGCAACAATAAGATAACCCCCAAAACAGGAATGGTTCTACAGGTAGAGGCTACTGACATTTTTTCCCATGCATGAGGCGATACCTGAACCCTACAGTAGTAGTTGCACAGGTAGTCCAGCTCCTCCAGAATGGCACATCAATACGTGCCATTGCCGGAAGGTTTGCTGTGTCTCCCAGCACAGTCTCAAGAGGATGGAGGAGATTCCAGGAGACAGACAGTTACTCTAGGAGAGCTGGACAGGGCTGCAGAAGGTCCTTAATCCATCAGCAGGACCAGTATCTGCTCCTTCATGCTCAGGATGAGCACTGCCAGAGCTACAAAATGACCTCCAGCAGGCCACTGGTGTGAATGTCTCTCACCAATCAACCAGAAACAGACTTCATCAGGGTGGCCTGAGGGCCCGACATCCTCAATTGGGCCCTGTGCTCACTACTCGGCACCATGGAGCCCGACTGGCATTTGCCATAAAATACCAGAATTAGCAGGTCCACCACTGGCACCCTGAGCTTTTCACAGATGAGAGGAGATTCACCCTAAGCACATGTGACAGATGTGAAAGAGCCCAAACAAGCCGTGGAGAACGTTATGCTGCCTGTAACATTGTTCAGTATGACCGGTTTGGTCATTCAGATCTGGTGTATTTTTAAAATGTTTCTTTCATTTTTTTGACTGGTGTAATTATAATTAGTTTATTTTGTCCAATTACATAATTATGGATACTGGATCAAATATTAATAAGACAGACTGTAAACAGTCCCAGCAAGTTCTGCTTTATGTTACAGTACTTTTAAAACAGTGCGCAACAGCTTTTATAATCCATGTGATTAATAGATCAAATGATCAGACAGATCAACAGCTAAGATTTACATGAGACTACTGAATATTATGTAGTGGACTGCAGCCAGCTTTTCAGCTGTGGCATAATTTTATACCACTGCAATTTAACTAGAGGAGCTAATACACCAAGCTTACTTCCCAACTGCAGCTAAGGTTGTACAAGTCAGACTGTGATCACAGGAAGACTGTGATTGTAACTGCAGTCATGGCTGTGCTTTGGACAGGGGTATGATTAAAAGGCTCTGACA
This sequence comes from Archocentrus centrarchus, assembly GCF_007364275.1. NCBI lineage: Eukaryota > Metazoa > Chordata > Actinopteri > Cichliformes > Cichlidae > Archocentrus > Archocentrus centrarchus. Next base: position 20,580,916 of record NC_044359.1, read on the forward strand.
CATTGGTTTCTGCAGCAAACTGACATGACTTTGCTTACTGCAGGTTTTGAACTCTTGTGCTGCGCAGGGAAATCATTTGTCTGTGGTGCTTTCTTTGGCTGCGGGGGGGGGGGGGGTGCACTGTCACAGAAGCAGTACAGAGCAGTTAGAGTACAGCTAGACATATCCTCAGAAAAACAGATTGGCTGATAAATGCAGCCACAGCTTGTGCTATGCCCGGGCAGCTCCAACCAAAAGCTGTGCACAAACTGTACATATGGAACAGGCGTGCCCCTGAAAGTTAACACCTCAAAGTATTAGATGAAGACACTTGATTTGAATAAGTCTTCACCTCAATCATCCATTTATCTAGGTGACAACTGGGGCAGAGAAAACAGACCAAAAAAAAAAAAAATCATAAATATGATTATTTGTTGAAAAAAACAGACAAACAAACAAAAAACACTCACACACACACACACACACACAGGTTTGAACCATTTGAATATCTGTGTGCATTACGTCCACCAGCTGTCAAACCAGTATAACTAGAGGCAGAATGACTTGAACAGGTACATTTATTTCAACATAAACATGCCTTTTATAATCCCTACATACCTAAACCTTACAAAATAAATAAAAATAACTAGGTTAGATTACAGCAAATAGACATTTAACACCCTGAGCGAGCTCAGCTGCGAAAAACATTTATCTTTTCCTCAATAGGCAAATAGGAAGTAATGAAACCAGCAGGAATCTTCAGTCCACGAAGCTGTCATCATTAGCCTCTTATTTATTTATTCAGTATCTATTTGGTAACAACAGTTAAGGCTCCAACAATCTGAAGTTTTCCCAAACAAAGTATAAATCACTATCTGGATGGGTTTTTAATCTTTCTGCCATCATTACCAATACCACTGTTTTTGAATTATTCTAGGCCTAAACGTACTCCCTACTGGGCATAAGCAATATGGAAATTTTGTATTTACTGGCTGTTCTTCAAATGAGACATAACCCTTAAGTTCTGTCATTATGTTATTAACTTACGGTTATTAGTTTGTTTTTTTTTAAAAAAAAAAAAAAAAAAAAAAAAGGATACACTCAAAGTATATCCCTTTTTTCCTATTATTTTTAATCTAACCTCAACTCAACATCAGACTGCTGCAACTTCATGTGGGCAAGAGCGCACTGTCCATCTATTACAGGAAAGGCTTCACATGATCAAGCACAAATTCTTTCTGGCGGCAGATGATGTGACCAAGTCCCTCTCAGAAGAGCTGCATATTTGTCCAGTTAATCTGTTCTTGTGTCAAATTTCAGCTACACTGCATGTGTGTGCAAAGCTCCATCTGTGGTGGATATTCCTACATATGACATAGAAAACCAGCCCTAGCCAAACAATACCTTCTTTAAATAGTTTTCTCTCCTCTTGCATTCTGAAATACATAACGGTCACGACCCTTTTCCTCCCCTCTTCTTCTTCAACCTGCAGTGCCATCAGCATTATAACCCCCGTTATCACACCTTCTCCCTCCCAGCTTCCACTATAACTGGCAGAATGACCTTGCGTCTACTCCAAGGGCAGCAGACATCGCGCCGTTTCTGTCAAAGCCTGTAGGCTCAGCGCTACACCCATTATTCACAGTTCTGTTCTCCTCCAATAACTGCAAACCCCCCCCAAGCCCCATAAAGCTGTCCATTTCAATGGCAGTACTTCAGTAAGTCCACCCCAGTATAAAGATTTTATTTTACATGAATGCCTCGTGAACAGCAAGACTTATGCTCTAAATAAAATATGATTATTATACAAAAACAATTAACCATGGGAGAAATGATGCTATGGTGTTTTTAATGTTTATTTAATGTATTTAAACTAGTGATCAGGTTTTTCTCGTGTTATTGATAGCTTACGCTGTGGAGAGACAGTCAGCACGCCGCCTAAATTTTACACTCACAACTGTGTTCTCCAACTGCCCGTCCAGTTGGTGGTGTCTCATCCACCTCCACACAGTCTCAGTTCTGTTTTCAAGCACAGGAGCTCCTTTTAGAGACCAGGGCTGTACAAACGGAGTTTAACCTACTCAAATTTAACTCAGTTTTATCAAAGAAGTCATGGTTGAAAAATTGGCCAGCTGAATTGGCAGAATTTATTAAAAAAAAAAAAACAATCTTATGACCTTAAATAAATACGAGGAATTAAATGACTAATTCCAGCTAAACATAACACCATGGCTGCAGCCAAAGCCACGAAGGAAGGCTGAGAAATAATGACGGCTGTGTAAGTTAATAGGCTTATCAACATCACCACCCCATCATTAAAGCAGAGTATATCTGATTAGAATGATAATTATGTGTTCCATTAAAATTTTGTGTTGCTTAGATGTAATCTTATGGCATGTAAGACCACTTCACCCTCATTCTTTCAAGTGTGGCCCTGCCAGTGTTAAATAGTCTTGAGAGCAATTAGAGATAAAATAAAAGCACGCTTACAAATCTTATAAAAGTTCAACAAGTAGTCTTCGAAGCTCTATGAAAAATATAGAGACACTCTCACTATTTGCACACCAAACTACTTTCTGGCAAAAGTGGTTGCCCTGTGAACCAAGCAAATCAGCTCTGGAGCTGGTTAAAGATGCAGCTGAAATTACTGTGACTCGGTTAACCCGGTTAAACGCATCCACTTTTTGTAGTATGCATTACTTGGGAAGTTAACGTTTCTCCTGAAGGGTACTTGGATGGGTTACTTTGATTCATAGCACAAGTCCTCTGGTTCATATATATTGTATAGTGGTTAACATATTTGCCATACATGTGAAAGACTTCCTGTTCAATTCCACAAAGAGACACAAACCCAGCCTCAGGTGGTCACAAGCAAGTGTACTCCTAGTGCCAGTCCCAAGCCCGGGTAAAAATGGGAGGGTTGTATCAGGCAGGGCATCCAGCATAAAATGTGCACCAAATCAAACATATGGCTCCATCCGTTGTGGTGACCCCTTGGGACATAAGGGAGCAGCTGATAGTACCTTCTTCTTCTCTGCCTAATTCCTGTCAGTGATCGCAGCAGAAACTTGCGCGTCTCAGTTTTATGAGTACCACATCAAAGGGCTGCAACCCTTCTGAAACATACAGTGAACGCACAAACACAAATATCAACAGCTTTGACTTTTTTTTTAAATCTCTCTATCATTTTGCTCATAGTGGAAGTTATAAGCTGCACAGGGAAAAGACAGCCAGCTGTAACTCTATGAAAAGCTAAGCCTTTTTACACAAACCTCTTCAATGCCTTTTCAATCAAGTCAACAGGTATTGTGTCTTAATCCAATCAACAGTAGAAGAGGCTAGAATGAGGCCAAAGGAAAGGAATTAAAATGACTGATTCTGCAGTCCCTGCATGTGTGGGATGTCAGTATTCATTTTAATATTGTTATGCCTGTCTCTAACTTTGAGTTCTGTCAGGAACCAAAAACCGAGTACATACAGTGTTGCTCCCACATTGGGTCATGTTATATCAAGTTGAGTAATTTGACTCTAACTGACAGACATTTTTTTTTTTTTTTGGGGGGGGGGGGGGGGGGGGGGGGGGGGTCAGCTCATTTAAAAAAACAATAAGTAAATAAAAATTGCTTGATTGGTTAAAAAAAATCATATTTATCAAGCTCTGTTAAAATGCTGTTTGTCTAAAGATAATGAATGCTGACAGTGATACCCAGTATTATACACAGGATATTCAGGCATGGAGCAATATAACAGGTGAAGTACTGTAGTAGAAACACTAATATATTTAAAGTCACTGGCTGATGCTCTGGGGTTTTAGCAGTACTTCTCAGTCCTGATCCATGTGGACTAAAGCCATATTGTTCTTCATCTTTAAAATGTAATCAGGAACTACTTAATTAAGAACTGATTTCAGGTGGAAGCCATTTCCTAGCCAGAACTTGAACCAAAAGTTTCTTGGTTGCATTTGATATTCTTGAAAGATAAGAAAACATTTCTGAAGTCATTTGTTAAACACGCCTACATTTTTTTTGTAACCTCTGTGAGGTAAAAATCGAAAAAATTTAGTTCAAATGAAATTACAGACATATTTACAGTGGCTAACAAAATAATGCAAATGAGACAGTCTTTATTACCTATCATGCAGTCCGATGGGCATCGTCTCCCCTCTGTGTACAGGGTGCTCCATACCCTCACCAAAACCACACCTCAAAAACAAAATATTTGTGTTAAAACTTTCCTCCAAGAAAAACACATTCAATTTAATTAAAAAATCTGCATCTTTAACATTGTACTAACACTGTAATTATTTACAGTCTACACACTTTGGAGAGCCAGAATAAGAAAGCTTAACCAGCCATGCATAGAGCTTTTCGTAATCCCGTTTACCCCATGTCAGCTGGCACAAACCTTCAGTCACATGGCAATACACATCTAAATGTATATTCTCCTTGACTGAAATGGACCTCACAAACAGAAATCCCTCCTACAGTTTCACCTTAAATTATAGCAAACTTACATTAACTACCACACATTATTTTCCAGTTTATCTTGCAAAATACACACTTAAACCACAGTTTAAGACCTCATCTATTCTTATGTAAGTGGAGCAATTCGTAATAACATGGTATGGGTGCATGCATATTACTTTGGATAATAAAGTCCAACGGAAACTGACAGCAGGGTGAATCCTCTGCTGAAATGTTACAGTTACATCACAACTTGTTGCTTTACACAGAAACTAGGCTAATTAAAGCTAAAAATATCTCCAGTATATGATACTTGAGAGAACAATCTTCTTGGTCATTTGAAATTCAGTGGCATCATATTCACAATAAAAAAAAAGGGGGGGGGGGGGGACAAACTCTCATCGCGGCTGTTTCGAAAGCTTTGCAGTTAGTTCACAAGTTAGAGTTTGATTCACTAAAGTTTCCCTAACACTTTGATTCCTGCTGTTCTGGCATTAATGTAGTGACAGCATTTAATTTGGGACTGACTTTTGCCACCACAAAACGCTGTGGGAGCTCTCGGAGAGGTTAGTTAGTCCCTCTAAAGCTTGAGGTGTGATATCGTTATGTATGGCAGAGAAACTAACACTGACTTTATTCCTAGCAAAGGCTTTAGGCTCCTATCTTTAACCACGTCTGTCTCTATTAGCCGGACTATGGCAGCTGTTCAGTCTCAACAGGCAAGGCATCCAAATGGGAGCTTTGCTCATTTTCTGGCCATGTTGACTCCACACTGTCGCTACACCTCCGGTGGGAGCAGGCTAAAGCTAACCAGCTAGGCTAACCCTCACGTTAACATTTGCTAGCTTAAAATAACATCAGATCATGACAGTCAGCTGTGTAGTTGTCGCGTTCTTTACTCTTACTCGTAAGCACTCTTCACTGAGCGACATTAGCTTAACCTGTGACGGCGCAAACGACTGTGATCCTAATATAAGTTAGTTGGTTTAGTTATTAGTTGGTGTGGTTGGTGGGTTGATTTGTCACCACCAACAGATGTCTGTGGCTAACTCACAACCTGGTATGTGCTGAGCTTAATATACTATAGCATTTTAATTAATGCAGACAGCTTAAATACACTCTCTAAACTTTTAAAAAGCAGCTCCCATACCTTCCACAGCGATATATCGTTACCTAGCGTCCTTGTTTTGCTTCCAAGCCCTCAAATCCACTTATACCCCCTGAAGCCTCCTTCCTAGTTTTATCCAATGCAGTTGTGGCTTACTAGGAAAGCCGGAGTATCCACACTTTCCATTGGCGGAAGAGTATGGCAATCTTCACTCATTGGCTTAAAACTTCCTTTACTAAATAATGGTTTAAAGAGAGCTTTTTATGTGAAGCACATGGAACCTGAAATGTCTGGATTGTACTTCGCAAGTTAAACTACTGGCTTTCCATTAAAACAAACAAACAAAATATCTGTGAACAATATTTATCGTGAAAATACAGCATGTTAGAAACTCCATCGACAAGGACACACAAAAGTATGATAATAAAGTTGCTTTTTTGTTGTTGTTGTTGTTTGTTTTGTTTTTTACAAAAGCAGAAGTCTGAATTTGGATTTTGAACATTAGGGTAACTGAAGTGGAAATTTCAAGATGAGGTAATGAGAGGCTAATGCTGTTCAAATATAGAAGTTATTGGTTTTAACAGGAATTACAGAGGTGGGTTTGGCTGCTGTTTTGCAGAAAAAATGAAAGGAGTTTGACAAATAATTAAGAGAAGGCATACTTTTATCCCAAAAGTATTATGCAAACATATAACAAAATAGCTGGAATAAGTGGAATCATATATGTTCAATAAAATTAATTAGAATATGTCAAAATAAATACCCATTTTTAAAAAAAACATTTGTTGTTTTTTTTTTTTTTAACAAGTAAACGATGGAAATGAAAATGACTAAACAGACAATCTGCAGGCACTACATGCAGGCCATTAACACTCAGTTCTTTCCTACTGATCCACACTGTGGTCGAATCAAGTATCTTTGTGGGTGTTCAGCAACAGCACCGGGTTAAAATAAAACCCTGAGAGGACAGATGATTTTTGCATGTGGTAAGAAAGATTTCCTGTTTCTGTTTCCATTCTAACATAGCTGAATCAGGCTGCAAGAGAAAGTTATTAGTAAGCTAGCAAGTTATTTTTGCATAATAACTCTCAAATTTCAAGTCTAAATTTTAATTTATTTAATAGCCATAATAAAAACACAGTATTGCCAGAGAAGAGGTTCACTCAGATTTCTGTCTATGGGGTATTGTATTGCACAGTGCACATATTGCTAAGAATCACTACACTTGTTTAGAATATGTGAATATTTCTTATGTATTTTCTACTATATAATATGTGTCTATAAAAGCCAAGCCACCTAACAAATATGTTTATGTATTTAAAAGGGTGAATGCAGATTTAGTCATACGGGCTAATAAATACACTGTTATTGTTACTTTTCAACAGATCTTTTTTTTTTAGGACTAAAAACTTTCATCTGCATTCAAAGTGTTGTGCATCCAGAGATGCTCTTCTGCACAACTTAGTTGTAACAAGTGGATATTTCAGTTACTGTTGACTTGCTGATGGCTCAAAGCAGTCTGGCCTTTCTCCTCTGACCTCTGGCCTCAACAAGGCAGTTTCACCCAGAGAACTGTCGCACACTGGATATTTTCTCTTTCTGAAATACTCAGACCAGCCCATCTGGCACCAGCAACCATGCCACGTTCAAAGTCACTTAAACCACCTTTCTTTCCCTTTCTGATGCTTAATTTGAACTTCAGCAGGCTGTCTTGATCACATCGATGTGCCTAAATGCACCGAGTTGCTGCCACACGATTGCCTAATTACATATTTGCATTAATGAGCGGTTGAAAAGTTGTACCTAATAAAGTGACCGATGAGTGTATATTTTTCAATCAATATTCAGGACATGCTTTACACCATTAAAACAGCTACAGCCTACAATGAGAAAAAGAGCAAAATAATGTATGCATTCATTAAAATGCACTGAGCCTCTTCAATAATCACCTTTCTGCAACCTCCACCTTTTTGTACTCTTGAATAATCCGTTAGATTGCACCCTTATTATGAATCAGCTGATGCGTTGATGCAGAACAAAGAGTGCTTTGATTGCATATGAAAACACTTCATTCAGTGATGATTTTTCTAAACTGTGGGCTGGTTTACAGCATTCATTGTGCCTGTTACAGCGTGTGAGAAGGAATGAGTGGGACATACAGCTGCTAACTTATGTGCATGTTTTATCAGCTTAAATGAGTTGCACTCCAGTGGATTTACTGTGCACTACAATTTAATTACACTTTCTAGTATAGTTAAAGATATCCCTGCACTACAAAGAAAGCTTTGTAGTGCAGGGGTCTTTGAAGACTGTAGGCTTAATGTGGCATGTGGCAGCTTTAAGTACTTGGGGCCTGGCATGGGAGATGTTTGAACTCTGAGATAAATATGGCCCAAAATAATAAATTAATATCAGTTTACTCAAGGGCGTCTCCCTGCAGCAGTAACTCAGGAGGATTTTAAGCCATATAAACTTAGCACAAAAAGTAAGGAAATGTGCATTTGGTTGGCTATTTCTTTGTTATAACAAGGCTTCTTGCCAATAAATCTTATACTGTTGGAAAACCTGTGCATTTCCTCTTAAATTGTGTCACGTTTGTAAGAAAAATACATCTGTGGGTTGAGCAACAGATTGAGTATGTGGGTTGCACCTTTGAAAAACTTGCCAAATCTCTTCCAATGCCAAACAGATTATTTTGCTACTGATGCTTTATTTGAGCTTCTGGTACCCCAGGTGCTGACGCTCAGATACCTGAATGTTGCCTGAAAATGTGGAGGAAACTTATGTCCGCAGACATGGAGAACACTGTGGTGATTGCCGCACCGACAGGTTAACAGCTTTTGATGGCGGCAGTATGATGGTGTGAGGCAGCATTTCTCCTCACTGGAAAAACGAGGCTTGTCATCAGCAGTAAAATGTACTGATCAGTAGCCTTACATATCCTGTCACATTTATCTATTAACCAGTTTCATGGTGCCCTTATTTATAAGTAACCATTAATAATTATTATTCATTAATAATGAATTAATAAGTCAATATTAATAAGGGCACAATGAATAAATAATAATTCTTATTATATCTGTGCATCATCTTTAAAAAAATCAAATGTCAGCGAGGCCCTAGACAACTCATCGCTGGACAATTTGTATGCGGTTTGCATACAGACCAAATTTGGAAATGGATGATGCAATCATCTACATGATGCAGAGAGCTGACTCACATCTATAAAGTAATGGCTGCACGGTGAGGATCACTTTTTGATTTTGCAAGTCAACACAATTCAGTCACTGCTGCTGAGAGTGAAGCTATAGGAAATGTCATTAACCAGGTTACTGACAGACAGGTGAGATTAGGCTCTGCTCTGTCTGGTTTGGTGACGTGCAGCACAGAAGCTCCATTCCTGTTCATCTTGTACACCTCAGACTTTAAGGACATGCCACCCTCAGGAATACTCTGACAATTCTGCAGTGGTCTGATGTGTTTGTGATGGGAAGGAGGACTACAGAGCACTAGTGGATGATTTTTGTGGAGTGGTCTGGGAGGAATCATCTGCTTGTGAATGCGAATAAGACCAGAGAGATGGACAGAAGGAACAGGATGGCTACACGGGCTGTGTCTATCCTGGCGCCAACATCCACAACAGGCTGAACTGGAAGACCAACACAGGCTGTATACAAAAAGGGGAATGAGCAGGCTCTATTTCTTGAGGAAGCTGAGCTCTTTCACTGTGCAGCAAAAATCAGTTTTGGCAAATGTGATGTACTTTCCTGCGACACCAATAAACAAAATAAACTGATCAGGAAGGCTGGCTCTGTGATTGGCTGCAAACTGGACACTTTTGAACAAACTTCAGACGCCATCATGGATAATCCTGACCACCCTCTGCACCACTGACAGGCAGCAGAGCACCTTCTCTAACGCACTGATCTGATCATCTGCCAGATACTACTGCTACTAATCAAAAGCATAATAATTTCCCAAATATGGGATAAATAAACCTTTGCTCATCTCACTTCTCATCTCATCATGATCAGGCTTAGAGGCTCATTTCCCTCTGCGGGACAATAAAGTTCTATTCTATTCTATTCTATTCTATTCTATTTGAGAATCAGCAACTACACCCTGCCACTCGAATAACCAAAATGCTCCCTGCTCCATCCCCGCCTGATCAGCGGCCTTTCATCTTCCTGCTTGCTGTTGTTCAGTCAGTCTTGTAATGCATATAGTAATGCTTTAAAACCAAACTCAACTGTCTCACTCAACAGTAACGTAAAAGAATAATTTAACAAACAAGCAGTTCCGATTCACATTCCAGCACAGAAGATGGCAGCATCGCCCCTTAAAGCTGTTCTCCAGTTGTTCGCCCTTTATAAAGAAGAAGAAGAACTAAGAGGGCTCCTGTGCCCCTCCCTTACTCCGTTAGGATGTGTAGTTATTGTAGCTGGTTTGTTTATGACGCGGTTTCCCGGCTGTTGGCTTGACAGTAGATCAAGTGTGTAATGTTGTAAAAAAAACCAAAAACCCGCATTTGTGGTTTTTATCTCGGTTGCAATTGTGTTTTGAATGTAAGCAAAGATTTGGCTAGTTAGCGTCAGGTGCTGCTCAGTCGTACGACAGGATTACATTTGCTAGCTGTAGCGTAATATTGGAGCGGACATTTGTTATTTGACGACTCCTGGGGAAGGTTTTTGAAGTAATAGTGTTAATATCGAGGACACTACGAGCGCATATGCAACTCATTATACACTTGAATCATTAGCAGGTTAGGCTTGTACACAGCTGCCTGGCAACTAGGCTAGCTAGCGAGCTACGTTGACGTTAGCATGGCGTCAGATACGAGTGACACGGAGGAATTTTATGATGCTCCAGAGGACCCTAATTTTACTCCATCTCCACAAGTGTAAGAAAACACGTTTTTGGCAATATTACATATGATAAGAGTGATAAATCCTGCTTGTTTTGCCTTGTCTCGGAAGTGTCTAGCCAGCATAGTAATGACAGCTAACGTTAAGTTTGCAAAATGGCCATTTTTTTTTTCCACAAACAGCATTCACTCAGCTGCTTCAACGCCAAGTCACGATCAGTGTGTGAAAGTACTGCTCAGCCAGCCTTGTATTTACATATTGAATATGAATATGTTGTCACACAGTACTTGAGTTCAGCAGCTGTTCAGTGCTAGTACAGGAGAGTCACACAAACCACACGATGACAGTAGGAAACGGAATAGACGGGTTTCAGATGGAAGCAGAAACCGTAATGCAAATTTACAGTTTTCATTCAAACAGTTTGTTGTTATAACAAGAACGACTTGATGCCACTGTGAGAGAATGAAGCCAGCGTCAGCTAAAATAACCCCCCCATACATTAGCTGCTTAGGTGACCCTTAAAATAAAAACAAGTTTGATTTCTGTGGATTTATTTTTCTGTATTTTATAAGTTGAGCTCACAGCAATTTTGAATTGTATGTTTTTTATTTCTTAGGTCTCCTGCAAAGTTTGTCATTCCTTCACCTCAGGTATGTTTAAACCCATTTGCAATTCACCTGACCCATCATAAGAGGCTCAACTGTTTTATGATTTAGTGTCATGTTTTATACTGGACTGCAGCTGGTTGTGATTACAGTCAGAGGCATTACAGTGGCTGCCTGTTTGGACCCAAGTCTGCATTGTGCATTTAGAAAAATAAGAAGAGGAGATGGTTCAACTCTCATTGATCTCTGCCAAGACAGAGTATCTGCACCTACAGTTGCAGGGTTAGAGAGCTGTCAGAGATTATTGCTATAGTGAAGACTTGGTTTTTACTGTTATGGCTGTGACAGGTTTTAATGGTGCAACACTGATTACATACAGCAGTTTTGTGTGTGTACATGGACTGATAGTTGTCCAGGATGAGCGATTGAAGCTACTGTATGTTGATAGTCTTAACACGTTTGTCGTAGAAGACCTGAACTGGACCAACAAACACAGAGACTGTTCAGATGGATCATAAGGAATGTAAACCAGGTTGTCCCAGGTTTCCCTTTGTCTGGATATGTCTGGAACTTTTGTGTAGCTGCCATGTCCCTTTTAATATAATCTGTGTTTTCATTATAGGTAAATGGTCTACTTACTATCTCATTTCTTTTTTCTGAACAGCCTTTGCACAGTTCAGTAAACGCTGCACAAGATTTGAGCTGTGCCACATCTGAGACTCAGCAAGATGATTCTTTACAGGTACGGTTCTCTCTGTTCCTGTGCAGTATCCCACCATCTGTGTTTTTAATGTGAGCCGCATGTTTGCTGAGAGTTTTGTTTTGTGTTATGTTCTGTGAAAAAAGACATTTTGTTAAACAGGTGCCATATTGGTAAATCAAATGTTTTTCTTCTTTTCACAGATCATTGACAGCATCATAGAAGAGAGTCAAAAGGGAACTGTAGGTGATGTGGCTGAGCTGTTAGATCAGCTTCATGTTGATGTAGCAGCAGAGCCAAAGGAGCAGAATAATGCTGAGGGAGTACCTGGGGAGCTGGCTGTGCCAGCTGTTGAACCCCAGCTTGTCGAGAGGCCGGAGGAACAAACGCAGAGTGGTGTTGTATCAAATGGCGAGTGCTCTTTACCTGTTCCTGACCCCACAGATCTCCCAGGGCCATCAGCTGGATCAGAAGAACATGTTCAGCCTCCAGACATCACCAGCACCATAGGACAGAGTCAGCCTGGCGTGTCTGTTGTGGTTTCAGATGGTGGTCAGGAGCAGAGACCGGCAGACATCTTAGACCAGGTTCCCTTGACAGATAGACCAACTAACTCGGACTCCTCTAGGTCTATGAAACCTCAGCAGTTCACAGTGGAGCCAGACATTGTAGCTAGCACAAAGAAGCCTCCTCCCTCACGCCCACCCCCTCCGAGCGGGGGTCCTCCAGCGAGACCTCCGCCACCATCTCGGCAGAAATTACCCTTAAAGAAGTCACAGGAGTGTCCTAGGCCAAGTGGACTGGAAGGTATGTAATACAGTGCGCTTTAAATGGCTCTCAAGAAGTGTTGTTTTAATTCAGTGTATGACTTAAAACGTGACCTCAGCCTAGCACAGTAGCTTTCCCCAAATCCTAGTTTTCAATATATTTTGCAAAAAGTTATTATGTTGATTTTCTTGCATGAGGCTTTGCAGAGCATGAGTGAAAGAATTGTAATTGGTATTTTAGTAATGATGAATTGTTAGAATAGAATAGAATAGAATGCCTTTATTGTCATTATACAGGATGTACAACGAGATTGGAGGGCCACTCCTGTTCAGTGCCATGTAACAGAAAATCAAACTCTCTAAAATAAAAATATTATAATCTAGTATGATCAATATAATCAAGAGATATACAGAAATAAACAATGTGTAAAATATACAAAAAAATAGAATGTATAAAAATATATACATGCATTGGTGCATCTGTACATTGTAAGAAAAGTAAATATGTGTATACATATAATAATGAAGATGATGAATATTGCACTTGGTGAATGAATATTGCACTAGTGAATGAATACTGGATATTACACAATATAGGAATGTCAGATATTGTTCAGTATGAATAATATAATATTGCACAGTTACAGTGGGTGAGTGTGTGAGTTCAGGGTGGTGATTGCTCTGGCGAAGAAACTGTTCTTGAGTCTGTTTGTTCTGGCTTTGATGCACCTGTAGCGCCTGCCAGAGGGCAGCAGGTCAAACAGGTCAAAGCCAGGGTGTGAGCTGTCCTTGATGATGTTCCTGGCTCTGCTGATGCAGCGGGAGGTGTAGATGTCCATCAGGGAGGGGAGAGGGCAGCCAACGATTCTTTGTGCTGTCTTGACTACCCTCTGAAGCCTGACCCTGTCTGCCTCAGTGCAGCTGCCGTACCATACTGTGATACAGTACGTCAGCAGGCTCTCAATGGATGAGCGGTAGAAGGTCAGCAGCAGGTTTGAGTCCAAGTTGTTCTTCCTGAGGACCCTCAGGAAGTGAAGTCGCTGCTGAGCCTTCTTGATAACAGCTGTGATGTTATCTGACCAAGAGAGATCAGCAGAGATGAGGACACCAAGAAACCTGAAGGTGTGGACCCTCTCCACATGCTCGCCGTTGATGTAGAGGGGAGCTGGGTCAGTCCTGTGCTTCCTGAAGTCGATGATGATCTCTTTGGTTTTCATGGTGTTCAGTACCAGGTTGTTCTCTGAACACCAGGCTGTCAACTTCAAGACCTCCTCTCTGTAAGCTGCCTCATCTCCCTTCGAGATGAGTCCGACCACTGTGGTGTCGTCAGCAAATTTGACGATGAGGTTGTTATTGTGGGCCGGACTGCAGTCATGGGTGTAGAGGCAGTACAGGAGGGGGCTCAGCACACAGCCCTGTGGGGAGCCAGTGCTCAGTGTGCGGGTGGAGGAGAGATGGGGGCCAAGTCTCACAGTCTGGGGCCGGTTGGTTAAGAAGTCCTTGATCCAGGAACATGTGAGAGGGGGGAGGCCCAGGGTGTGCAGTTTGGTGGTGAGAATGTCCGGGATGATTGTGTTGAACGCTGAGCTGTAATCCACAAAGAGCATGCGAGCGTAGCTCTGCTGCTGCTCCAAGTGGCTCAACATATATGTTCAACATATAGTAAGAATATTAAGGTATGACTTTGTAACTACCTCACTTTTTCACATATACACCCACTTCTTAGACAAAAGGGGATAAAGTTCACCGATGATGGTGAACTGATCTCATAATTTTTAGGATTATTTTTATTCTTAGGATTATTACTTTTTTTTTTTTTTTTTTTTTTTTTTTTTTTTTTTTCTTTAAGCCTGTCATGTCTGGTAGATCTTGCAAGCAGAACTGTGATCTGAATGCGTTGTTGTGCCAAACATATTTGCTATTTCAAGATGAGCTCTATAGGTTCTCAATAGGCTCTTCTTGTTGATGTTTTAACCCTTTATTTTATTTATCTGAGTTATTTTTCCACATACTATGTAACAGCCAGAGCTGACAGGCTGAAGAAGGATTATTACTTTTGATGTAGTAGACTTTTATTATTTTTTTTGTTTAAAAAAAAAAAAAAAGCTGATATAAATTATTTGGTTACAAAGGTGAAAGATATGTATAGATCAGTATCATTAGCATACACCAGTGTGTGTATCTCAAGAAATGGCCATTCGGCATGTAATATCCCGTGTGTTGAGGTTTTACTTAAGCGTCAAAATTTCTTTATCATTTAATTATCTGGAGTACCATATGATGCACACTAACATAAAACAGACAGAAAGAGGTGGCAAGTTTTTCATATTAACTGTGTTGTGTTGTATGATTGTCCAGTGTCTGCTGTCAGTGCAGTCAGCAGTGATTCTCTGGAGCCGTCTGGCCTCCTGTCTCCTGGCAGCACTGTGAGGAGTCTAACCAAAGAGCTACAACATTCCTTGGATCTGGCCAGTGCTACCAGTGGGGACAAGGTGGTGACAGCACAGGTCAATGAAGCTCTCACCTCATTTTGGTGCTTGCTGAGGGATTCTAAAAAAATGAATTTACATATGGTGCAGGAATTTATATTTAATTAATTTTAATTTTTCTTAGGAAAATGAAGATGAACAGCCCTCATCTCAGAGTGGAGGACAAACCCCAGGCCCTCAGCGCCCACGGTCGAACTCTGGCAGAGAACTGACAGATGAAGTAAGAGTCCCTTTGTGTGTGTGTGTGTGTGTGTGTGTGTGTGCGCTTGAATCCAAGCCATAACCTAAAATCGACACATCCATTGCACCACTCCTCTTTGCAGCTAAAAGATACTTGTGTGCAATCTTACAACAGGAAATCTTGGCCAGTGTGATGATCAAGAATTTAGACACTGGGGAAGAGATTCCTCTAATTCAGGCGGAAGAGAAACTTCCTGCTGGGATCAACCCCCTCACTCTGCACATCATGAGGAGGACCAAAGAGTACATTACGTAAGCAGAACATTATTTCTGTGGATTAACTTGAGTTTCTGTAGTCGCGTTTAGTTTAATTTAAAACAAAGTCAACGAGGGAAAGATTACGCTGAAGCCACACACTTGACCTTCAGATCAGACTTCCAGAAAAGAAAGTTTTTCCTGGCGAGGGAATAAGCTGGTTGTATATTGCTGACATTGGTATTGTCTCAACTGCATTTTTTTTTTTTTTTTTTTTTTTTAAAGTTTCCCATGGAAAATATTTTTAAGCTTTATCATCTAAAAACAAACGGTACAGTTTCTAGATGAAGCAGATATATTTTTGGCCTCCCAGGAACGATGCAGCACAGTCAGATGATGATGAGAAGCCTCAGACTACAATGGCAGACACAGATGGCGGAAAACTAAAACAGAAAACGTAAGGACTCATGGCGTTTTTTTTTTCCTTCCATTTTTTCACAACATGATCTAATTTAAAGCATATTAATGGGTTTATTTGTATTTCTGACCAGCACCCAGTTAAAAAAATTCCTCGGCAAGTCCGTGAAGAAGGCCAAGCATCTGGCTGAGGAGTATGGAGAGAAAGCAGTCAACAAAGTGAAAAGTGTGCGTGATGAAGGTAAAAAATAATAATTTTGTGCAGACATAAAAGCTTATATTTAAGATATTCCTAGCTAAATTATCAAACATTATAGAAAAAAAATGCCTGATTTTTTTTTTTTTTTTTTTTTTTTTTTTTTTAAAAAAAGCTACAACAGCGAGCAGCACAAAAAAACAAACCCTGAATAAAAACACAGTTTATGTGGCTTCCTGTTCTTTTTCAGTCTGAATTTTCTCAATTGTGTATCTGCGTGTAGGTGTTCACTATTTGGCCCCGTTTCCTCAAGAGAAGCTAACTTGCATAAGATGTTTGACTGTTAAAAGTGTGAGTAATAAATCTGAAACACATCCTTTCAGGAACTGAACTGCTGTGAAAAGATTGCATTCACTTTATTAGGGAGGCCCTATTAAGCTTTTCCCTATTCCCGTTCATATATATGCACTTCAAAAGGTGCTAATATCAAACACAGATGCAGTTTCAAATGAGGAGGTGGGTGAGCGTGCAAGTAATCCATCTGAGACAAAATCTCATGCTTCAGTCTGCCCTAAGTACTCTGTCTGTTTTTTTGGCTCTGACTGTGAGCTCAGAAACCTTACTCGTGTGACTCACACAAAGCTGCTCCAGTAGAGTCCAGGAATGGAAAAAATATGGAGCTCACTGTGAGCATAATATGTGCGCTTTAAGAATTTCCCAAATGCCAGCACAGGCTTATGAAATGCCCCTGATGCCGTTCTTGTTTTTGTTTGTGGTGCACTCAGTCTTCCATACAGATCAGGATGATCCATCATCGAGCGACGATGAGGGCATGCCTTACACCAGGCCTGCCAAGTTCAAGGCAGCACATAGCTTCAAAGGTCCCTTTGACTTTGATCAGATTAAGGTTGTACAGGACCTCAGTGGAGAACACATGGTAGGATGGTCTTAGTTTTATTTTATGGTTAACAGACAGTGTGCACCGGGGTCTGCTTGTTTTACAACATCTCTGTTCTTATTTTTTTTAAGGGGGCTGTTTGGACAATGAAGTTTTCTCACTGCGGGAGGCTGCTGGCAACTGCTGGCCAAGATAATGTGGTTCGCATTTGGGTCCTGAAAACAGCATTTGATTATTTTAATAACATGAGATTAAAGTACAACACTGAAGGTAACCTCATTAGTAGGAAATTAGAATTTTTTTTATTTTTTTTGGGGGGGGGGGGGGTGATTGCTTATTTGAAGCTGCATTTCTTTATATTTTGCTTCCAAGGAGCCAGAATGTCTTGTAATTTTTAAAGTTTTCTCGAGCAATCGTTCTTCAGGTCTTTCAAAGTTTTTCTTTAGACATTTTTCCACTTATTTTCAGTCCAGTCCTTGTACCTGATCATTTTCAGAGCAATTGTTTTTAAGCAACTTAACACTGACCTATGAATCAGTGATGAACCAGTGTTGTGTCTGAAATGTGTAGACACAACACTGGTTCATCACAACTTATTTTAAATTGTATCTTTATGCACTTTGTTATGACAGAGATAACACAGGTCGACAGGCAGAAAATGGTATTTTTGCACCAATAAGGTGATTCCCAAAGAGCTATTAGCTGAAAACCTGGCACTGCATGGTGTGCAGTGTGTCCTTAAAAAAAAATTGGAAAAGTGGAGGACAAAAGAAAACGTGACAGGCAAAAAAATATCTGCAGCAGATTAACAGTATTGGAAAATCATTAAATAGTAAAATATCCAGCAAAGACCTCACGCAGCACCTGAGAGATGCATCATGCCCTTCAGCTGGTCCATCTGTTGTTGTTCACTGAAACCTAATCAGTGATGGGTGGCTGTCAAGAAGTTATTCCTAAGGAGGAGAAATGGGGAGAAAAGGCTGAAATATGCCACATTATACAATAAGTGGATTAAAAATCTGTGGCAACAGGTTTGATTCAAGATTGTTGGAATTGTGCAAACTTTTTTTTTTTTTTACTACATTTCCATGTATGTTTGCTAATTTCAATAAATCACTGCACCTGTTTGCCATTTTCCAAGCGAAATATAAAGCAGTGAGGGGTGGATATACCACAGATGTTCAGGTTCTCACTCGAGAAACATTCCTTCTGTTTTTGTTTTCTCTCCTTCAGGTCGAGTGTCACCTTCTCCTTCTCAGGAAAGTTTATGTTCTTCTAAATCTGACACTGATACTGGGGTGAGTGATAATGCCAACACAAAATTGGACATTTTTTTAAGCTGTATTTGTTTCAGATGTTCCTAAATCTATATTTTTTTTTTTTTTTTTTATTGTAGGCAAGTTGTATTCCAGAGGACCCAGACACAGAAGATAGAAATGCCCCTTTCCGTCAGGTCCCTTTCTGCAAGTACAAGGGTCACACAGCTGATCTGTTGGACTTGTCCTGGTCAAAGGTGATTAAAGCCCCCTCTTTTCTTTTTTTTTTTCTTTTTTTTTTTGTACCCCCACACATTTTTCTGTCTGTGGTCTCACCTTTTCTGCTTTTGTATCTGTACAGAATTTTTTCCTGCTCTCCTCTTCCATGGATAAAACAGTCAGGTTATGGCACATATCCAGACGAGAGTGTCTCTGCTGCTTTCAGCACATTGATTTTGTCACAGCTATCGCTTTCCATCCCAGGGTATGTTGAATCACCTTGGATTACTTACCTCAGCACAAATCGTACATATGTTAATTTCGTCTCCCAGGCTGTATTTATAGTAACTGTTCTCATTACCCAGGACGACAGGTACTTTTTAAGTGGCTCTCTAGATGGAAAACTACGGCTCTGGAACATTCCAGACAAGAAGGTGGCTCTGTGGAATGAGGTGGATGGTCAAACCCGGCTCATCACTGCTGCCAACTTCTGCCAAAATGGGAAATACGCAGTGATTGGCACCTATGATGGCCGTTGCATCTTCTATGACACAGAGGTATCCATATATGCTGCTTTATTCAGCCTGTACATGGTTTAATTATTTCTTTATAATCCTTTTCATGACCGCAGCCATTCAAATATTGAAAGATATATTTTTCTGTTTGCACATTTTTAATTTATTTTTTTTTTAAGCGTCTGAAATACCACACTCAAATTCATGTGCGGTCCACCAGAGGAAGGAACAAAGTAGGACGCAAGATCACCGGCATTGAACCACTGCCTGGAGAAAATAAGGTAACATCTGGCCATCACTACAAATATATCTCCAGTATGTTGTCAGTATAACAAGTCGTTCAGTAACACTTCTTAAACGGCAAATGGTAACTCTGCCCTTTCCCCGTAGATTTTGGTGACTTCAAATGATTCCCGCATTCGCCTTTATGACCTGAGAGACTTGTCTTTATCAATGAAGTACAAGGGTTATGTCAACAGTAGCAGCCAGATTAAGGCCAGCTTCAGGTAAGGGAGTGCCTTTCAAGTCCATCTCCATGAGCTGCAGCTCTAAGTTGTGCTAGTGGCCATTTATTATCTCTAAATGCTGCTTCTCATAGTTTTTTTTTTGTCAGTTTCTAATCTTAACTAGGACAGAAGCTCCTGTATTGTATTTGTGCAGTATGTTGCAGTAAACCTGTGTGGCTCTCTTCCTATAGTCACAACTACTCCTTCATAGTAAGTGGCTCAGAGGACAAGTACATATACATCTGGAGCACTTACCATGACCAGAGCAAATTCACATCTGTACGGCGAGACCGCAATGACTTCTGGGAAGGGATTAAAGGTAACTGTTATCATTAAGCAGTAAAGAGCATTTATTTGATCATTCCACACCGGCAGGACTGTCACTCAAGTGTTTTCCCTTTCAGCACACAATGCAGTGGTCACCTCGGCCATTTTTGCACCCCACCCAGGCCTTATTGTCCCACAGGAGACTGGTGCAGAGAAGCCAGAAGCAGAGTGTAAGAGCCTGGACTCCACAGACTCTGAAACAATACCCTCAGGTGTGCCCACTTGAATTCGTGTATGGTCCCAGATTTCTAAAAGCAGCACTACTCAGTGGTGTAAAATTGCATTGCTGTTTTCTCTTTGCAGGAGCACTAAAGACAGATCACACAGAAGTTCTTCTCTCTGCTGACTTCACTGGAGCGATAAAGGTTTTTATCAATGTAAAAAAGTACTGAACACTTTGGAGGCTTGAAGGGTTCAGGCCTGTCTATGAGCGATCAGTCCTAAAGATGGAGGACAACTCGTCAGGAGCCTTATAAGGTCATTCAGTACCTAATGGTACTGAGACAGTTGTCTGTAGTAGCGGTTTTGGGTGAACAGGGACCCTAAAATAAAAGGGAATAGGTGGAATAAATAGATTTTACAAAATGGACAAAGTGAGGTTCCTTACTGCATTTGCGTTTTTGTTTTTTTTAATCTTTGATACCAGACAACTGTGAGTTTGGTCTGAGCAAGAGATCTGGACATGTCAAGCGTGTGAACAGAAATGAACTTGTTCAGATACCCATGTGAACATTTTCCAGCTGTATGGTCTGGAGTATGGCTAGAAGACTATCTGTAACAGTATGGGGGGCACCTTACATTTTCTTTGGCTACATTTCACAAAAATTAATCTCTTAAGAGAAGCAAGACACTGATGTTGATCAGATTTTAATGTCTTGTGTTAAGACGTATTTGTCTCGAGGTGTCTAAAGTTGGATTGTAATGTCAGTTACAAAATATTTGTGCCTACAGAATCTAGATTGCTTTCTGAATTACACTTCTAAAGCTTTCCTCTTAATATATCAAACATTTCAGCTGATAACAGTGCAGGAGCTTTCTAACGATCGGGGCCGGGTATTTCAAATTTGTGTTTCAGAACCAGTATTGGCTCAAGTACTTTTGATACATTTCTTTGTTCAATGAGAGCACATTTCATTCTCTAAGAGTTCTGTAAATTTACTGTGTAACATTGCATACTTACTGCTTTTGTAAACAAATGCTCTATTACTTTCCTCAATAAAAATCCACACAAACTAGAGGAACCCAAGTTGTCAAATCATTGCCAACAACTCAAAATATTTTGATGCTTGTCTCTACCAATCACGTCCTCCACAAACACTATCACCAAAGGTGATTTATTTAGTGTCAGAACTTTACAGCAAAACTTTTATTTTAAACCAAACATTAAAACAAAAATAAATATAATTACAGTGTTCATTCTTCATCATATAAAAGTGTAATGAATCTTGCATGGAGTGTTTTAGTTATGACTGAGAGCAGACACGTTGGTCTGTTTGAAGGAGCTCTGCAGAAGTGAGTAACCCGTGGACACCAGGAGGCCGCTGCAGAGCAGAGTCAGTGTTTGCTCTTCTTTGCTTTCTTGTGGGAGCGATGCGGTGACCGTGACCTGGATTTGCCGGCCTTGCGGTCTGGAGATGGTGATCGGGAACGTTTGGACCATTTGGGAGACCTCATCCTGATAAATAGAACATAACAAAATGACTTGTAGGTAACACCCAGGATGAATGCTGCTACAAAAATCTCACAGTTCACTTGCTTTAAAGGAGAGATGCTCCTTGATTTCCGGGGCTGGTGTCCAGAGTCATTACTACGCCTTCTTTCCCCATCTTCATTTCTTTTGCTCTTTTCTTTGCTCCTCCTGTCATCCTTTGACCTCTCTTTAGATTTTGATATTGATCTCTCATTCTTCTCTTCATCTTTTTGAAACTCCTACAGTAGACAGCAAACACATCCCAATAAATTGGTAGTTATGCATCTTAAGATTTAACTCACCAATCTACTCAGTCAGGTTTAATGGGAGTGTCTTTCCAAGGGGTCCGGTGTAACAAATATAACCAGCCTGAAACATTTAAACTAACAAGGAAAGAAAGTAACTTTTTTCTGTACGGCATTAAAATGCAGAATTATTAAAAATCAGTCAAACTGCTACACTAGAACAGTAGAAGCCAAACAGAACTTTAAACATTTCTCACTTAAGTACTGAATATAAAACAATACTACAAAAAGGAAATTGTGCATGATCAAATAAAAACCACCAACAGCTTGGTAACAAATTAACATGCAGCTATAACTCCTTACCAATAGATGGTGCAAGCTAGACAGAAATCTGCAACTCTAGCACTGCAACATCATCGTTTTAACTGTGACAGCCAACTATTTTGATATATACAATTATGCATTTTGCCCCATAATGTTCATTATTAAGGGAACTGCT
This sequence comes from Archocentrus centrarchus, assembly GCF_007364275.1. Lineage (NCBI taxonomy): Eukaryota > Metazoa > Chordata > Actinopteri > Cichliformes > Cichlidae > Archocentrus > Archocentrus centrarchus. The sequence goes on from NC_044359.1 coordinate 20,603,095, forward strand.
TCTATTATACACCAGTGACTATTGCATTTTGCTTCAGGGTCTTATTCCTTCGCTGGTAAAATTGAACTTAAAGCCATACTAACAGAAGCGGCCCATCAACCCCACCTTCTGTAGCAGTTTGTTTCTGTAGTGCTCCACTTGTTGCTGTATGCTCATTCCAGACTTCTTCTGCCTTTTGCCAGACTCCAGCTCATCTTGGATCTTCATAACCTTTACCTGTGTTACAGAAAGCCAATCAGTTCTGAAAATTTATCAACTAGAGTTTAACCTATTTTCAAACACTGATGATGCAAAAAGTGTGGACTAAAGCTGTTTATTTCTGTCAAAGTAAATATTGAAGTGGGGGGGGGGGGTCTTAAAGTAAAGCGTTTTCAGCAAATCTAACTTGTACAAAGATGCTTTTGAACAAATGTTGACTTGCCTCCAGCTCTCTCAGCCTTTTCCTTTTGCTTTCAGACATCTGAAAACTTCTGAGCGAGCTCTGAAAAACTGCACTGTCATAGTTTGACAGACTGCAGGAATCCGCACTACTGTCACTCTCCGAGTCTTCGTCTCCATCTTGTGAGTTGCCACTATTGACAGGAAAGAGACCCATTTGACCACAGTCTTTTCTTTATCACAAATGTCCACAGGAGGTGATGCACTGATGTCAGATGCTCAGGCCTTACCTGACATTCGCTTCATCATCACTGTCTTGCTCCGCCACGGTGTCCCACTTAGATTCAGACTTTGCTACGAGAGATAAGAGAACAATAAGCAAGATGATAGGGGCAGACTAATGGTACAGCAACATCCTGACATGTTTTACCTTGCGAAAACATCCCAGTATCACTCATGTTCTCCCACTTAGACAAAGGCACACTTGCGAGAGGAACACTGCCTTCATCCACTAAGGAGATAAAACAGTAACAGGGTTAGGGCAAGGACATGTCATCCTCGAAATGCTTCGAGTTAGATCACGATAACAGTTTGTCTGCTTTTTAACGATGGCCAAACGTAGCACAAATCTGTTCCTACTGAGATCAAAATACACACTCATTACTACATCAGTGTATTGATGCATCAGCTAGGTGGACACACCAAACTGCAGACTTGTGTTTAAAGAGAAAAAAAAAAAAAAAGCACTATTAATATTGCTGTGGACTCACAAGGCATCCCGTCAATGTCATCAGCGGTGACCCCTAATGGAACACCATCTATGTCATCAACGGGGACCCCATCCAGAGGGTCCCAGCCCATAGGGCAGCCATCCAGGTCATCCACAGGAGTTCTGTCCAAAGGTACGCCATCTATAGGTGTGCTGTCCATTGGTGCACCATCAATATCACAGGATACTTCCTGCAAAGAGACAAAGAAATATATTTACATCAATTTATATATTTTTTTTTAACATGAAGGGCTGCCCATACCGTTTAAGTGGCAGTAATGAGGGGATAAATATTCAGCTCACCTCTGCAATCTCTGTCGGCTCCTCCCCTGCTTTAGCAAACCCAAGAAAGACATTTTGAAGGTGGATTAGATAAGGCTCTGGGTAAATGGCCCAATCCTCCCATGCTCGAAAACAACTCATGACCTTTTGCTGTGGAGAGAGAGAGAGAGAGAGAGAGCGCGCACATGAAAATGTTGTGTCGTCCTATTTTTGGTAAATGTCCTTGTGCAAAAGGCAAACAAAAGCCACGATTACCTTAAACAGCTCCGCCTGGAGCCTGGCTTGTATGTTTTTGTGCGCCGTGTTAAGGTCTCCAAATATCTGCGGTAGCTTTGTTTCAAAACTAGAAAGACGAGAGAAAAACTTTAAGATGGTCAGATGAAGGAGAAATGATATATCATCAGATTGTTGATACCGAACTGAGGGAAAGTCTCTTACTATTTCCGATAATACGAGGCACCGGCTACTTTGGCACATGAATTGTGCAAGATGTCTGACACAAGATACAATCTAGCAATCTGTGGGATCAAGGGGAAAACAGAAAAGCTCAATATGACTTGGATATTTTAGCTTTACAGACATTCTGTGTAACATTGTTTATATAAAGACATAAAGCAAACTGCCATCTTCTGAAGGGACGTCTGGAGCAAGGAGAACGAGTCGGAGACGTGTCCCACTACTTCCTCTGCTGCGTCTGCTCGGTCTAGACAGAACAGCATGGCATTGGCAACATCGTCTCTGCTCGGAGTGAGCTCCTTAAGCAACATCTCCAGTCGCTGTCTGTGTCTGAAAGATGTTTACAGAAGGATAATATTCAGTTTGACTGAAGTTACAAGCATGAATGCCGCCATGTCCGCTGGATGACTTACTCAGCTCTGAGCTGCCCTTTCTTCACCTCCTCCTCATGGGAAACATCATCTTCTACCTCTGCTCTTTCTTCGCCCCTCTGAGAGTAGCTGTTTAAAGAGGGGGGTCTCCACAAAGAGCCTCCTCGGAACATGCGAAAATCTGACGTCCTCCACTCTGTCGGGGATTCTCCCTGCAGTATGGATGAAAATCAGACCAAAAAAAATAAAAAGATACTTGAATCTGCATGACCCACTTCTCATAATGGAATCACAGGTTTGAGCTGCAGTTTTTCAGAAACGTAGACATACCTGAAGAATGGAGAACAGTCTCCAGCGATAGTACACATGATCTTGGCTTTTGTTGTCAAAAAGGAACCTGAGACAATAACAAATACAGAAATTAATAATTTAACGCACTTTTCTCTAAATTAAGACCAACACGAGTCCAAGTACAGCACACCTACCTGTAATCTGGATTGTTTTTCTCTTTGTTCATGATTATGGCTTCAAACACGGGACCTTCACGTACCACAAACTCTATCATCCTGTGAATAAGGAACAACAGATTCCTGTGGGGACAGAGGGGTGTATCAGAGCAAGGTTTAAGTCAAAACTCCCAATGCTGTATAATCACATTATACTGTGCTACAGCATGCCCAAATTTAATAAAAAAAAGACTGCCCATGTGGCACTGCACACAGACATATCAGTGTATTTTAATATTCCTAGGTAGAGCGCGTCTAATGAAAGGAGAAGAAACGACACAAACCACCACATCTGTTCATGACTCATGCTGTAAGAATTAAAGCCCCAATCTAAAATTTAACATTAGCCATTAATCATGAAGATTCAAAACACCAAACACATCCAGAGGCTGTATTACATTTCACCTCTGTAAGGCTTTTGTAAAATAAATAAAGAGGCCGGGCTCACCTACAAAATGAATTAATGACTGTTGAATATTGCTATATCAAAATGTCTGGAAAAGATATATCAAGTGGTTACCGTAGACTGGGGCTGCAGTCTCGAAACCTGTTTGAACTTGAGCGTGTGTTCGTCCAAAGTTGTGTCTGATCTACCGCTTCAGTTACACTTTCTCATTACTCTCTACTCTGACCTGAGGCAGCAGCTGGCTTGATTCATGGCACACTGAGCAAGTATTAAATCTACATGCCTTCTAGCTGTATCGTCTGCAGTGTCTCAGCCTACCCATGGGAAACACAGGGCTCGGGTGTTGGTATAAAATACAGGAAGCCAACAGATATTTACATCAACTACTGCAATTCAATGTTTAACAGTAACACTAACTTACGGCAGGAACAAGATTATGTTTGATGGATTTTTACAAACTAAAACAGGGAAATACAGGGGTCTGCATGTAAACCTCAAGCCATCAGGACCGTTGACATGTGTGAGGAAAAACCTAACTCTGCCCTTAAAAAGCGATTACATTTGGCCGATCTCCCCCTCAAGATTCCTGTGCACCTTTGGGCCGCTTCCAGTGCAGGTGCTTCTTTTAGCTCAATCCATAGTCCTGTTCTGACCACCTGCAAGTGCCCACATGCGATGGACCGCAATCTTTTGCAGAGAGAAAGCATCAACTTCTGTGTCAAACGGGTCTGATTTTTATGTTGAGGATTGTCATTGGTGATGAGAGCATTGACCAAAGTGGAAGGTTCCTCATTAGTGCACCCAAAAAAATCTGCCAAATCAAATGTGGAGAGCGATTTGCTTGGCGACCCCTTGTGAATTCGAGAGAAGCTAAAAGAAGCAGCTTCTTCCTCTTTTTTTTTTTTTTTGGAATATTGACAGGATTGTGTGCTGTGCATTGTGTACATGCACCACTGTGGGAAGACACACAGCACACCGAAGAGGCAACAGTGTTTATCTTGGCCATATCATCAAAGTCTTTGCGTGCTGCTGAAGGGTTGCAAGAGCAAATGGCCAGAACAGGTCTGAGCATGTAGCATTATTTAATAACAATAATAAAAAAAAAAAACAACACAGCAGCCTTGCTGGAAATGGTTTACTGCTTCCCAGGAAGACTTCCTACGAGGGGAAGGTGGCCAAATTTAGATTTTTATTTTTATAGGGAGGGTCATGGTGCTTTATGAGCACACCTCTGACAAATTGCAGATGTCAAAATATCCACCCACTTACAACAACTCGAAAATAGCTCGGGGGTTGTCAAGTGCAGCTCTTACAGCTCTAAGACCTGGGACTTCCTGCCTCATAGAATACATGTGGCTTAAAGAACAGTGCACCACAGCCTCTGTTCTATAACACTTGTGTTATAACTGCTGGTCAGCAATAGTAAGAAGAGTGTGTGTACCTTTCGGTTGGGATAACCACTTTGACTACGGCTTCGGACAGAGTCTGTTTGTGAAGTCAAACCAAATAGTGAAAACGTTAAAAAGTGAGTACTTGTACAGATGAAACACTGCAGGGTACATACAGCATAGAAAACGATGAGAGCATTCATAGTGAAAACACACAGTGAAACAGAGGGTGGCACAGCTGTAATCCTCCAGTAAATCACTGTAAAACACTAAACCATATATACAAGCTAAGCTGATTTGTTCATTGCCATATTCTTGTTATCTGGAACGACAGTGCAAGGATGTGATTAATATGACAGCTGAACCATAGACTGTATATAAAGGATGGTGTGGCTTATTGCTTTATGGTTTGACTACAGTTTAAGCCTCGAGTTGAGGCTTTTGGCTGTTGCCATTTTGATTGTTGTTAAAAGCAGATTTGAGGAAGGAGGTGGATTTAACAGAGCCTGAGGGCACTGAGGTAGTGATTTGTCAATCAGCAGGTAGCTTTACTATATTGTCTATTTTGCTCTAGATATGACCACAAGGTAAAAACTGTTTATGAAGCAGTATTAAATAGGACCTGAAATCATAGTTTGAGACTATAAATTAATTAGATTAAATTAAAATGCTGGGGTCATGAATCCAGAGGGAAATAGTGACATTTTCTAAAATACTTCTCTCTCTACTTCAATCAAATCAAAGGAGTTGCCCCTGCTGGCCATTAGAAAGAATGCAGGTTTAGGGCACTTTCCTTTTTTCTTTCATTTTAAAACTCACAGGCTACATCCATCTTTAATATACAGTTTGAAATTTAACAAACATGTTTATAATGATATAACTGACAGTTTTTTTTGGTTTACAAAGAAAAAAAAACAAAAGAACACATTCTGTGACAAATTATACTTTTGTTTCTTAGGCACAGATTTACCAGCTAGTGAGCCAGCTACTGAGCCATAGTTTAGTAAATTTAAATTAACAATAAGTACAAACATTGATTAATAAAAAAGGTTCAGCAAGTCAATTTTGCTTTAACTTTCTTGTTCCTAATCTGATACATCACCATCCAAATACAATAATTACTAATTAATACCAAGCACTTGTGGATGAGATTTTACCTTGTCAAGCTCTTTTTTAGACATGCCCAGTGGCTTGGTAAAGTCATTGCGGAAGCGATCCCTGGGCTGAGCATTGAAAGGAAGGCCAGATGGGGGCGGCGGTGTGGCTCTCACCCCCACCGGCGTGTAGAGAGGCTGAGGTGGAATACGAGCTGGTTTTCCCCATCCCAGCTTCATCTCAAAACCCATAATCACTTTACCTACAAGGCAAAACATACATTTGTGCCACACAACCATACAGTAAGAAGAACGGCTATGATATATAGCAGAAGTATTTCTACGAGTCAGCTGTACCGTCAAGCGCAGCCAAGGCTCGCTCTGCATCTTTCCGTGTCATGAAAGCCACGAATGCTCTGTTTGAGGTTCTGCAGCGCTCCTCGTCTGTTCGGGGCCACATAATCTTCACACTGGCCAGGGGACCATACTTACAAAACTCTTTACAGAGCATCTCTTCATTCATCTGAAAAGTAAGAAAAATGAAAAGTGAGGGTCGTACATGAGGAGAACGCTGAACCGATCCAGGTCGGTGTGTGCCGTTACCTTCGGGCTTATGCAGTTAATGTAGAGGTTAGTGGTGGTTGGCACTGTTAGGTCATCATATAACACTGTAGGGTGGAGAAGGTTGATGTTAGCACAATTTGAAAGCTGGCAAATCTTTCAACTAATGATGAAACAGTGATATAAAAAAAAAAAAAAGGCTTTTACTTGATCGTCCTGATAATGGCAAGTCCAAATCTCCATGTACTCCTCCACCGGAGTCATTTTTCTTCCTTTTATGTCTCTCTTCACGTTCTTCTTGTATTCTGCAATTTTTTCCACATGTGAAAACAGGCTTAAGATACACAAATTTCATGGAAACGTGACCTCTAGCACAAACACACACACACAAAAAAAATCTAACTTATAAACAAACAACTTACAGCTTAAGTTCTTCTTTGAACAGTTCGAGATTACTCTTCTTCTTCTCTTCTGTCTTCCTTTTATATGTCTGTTAAACGAACAGGTGGTTATTAAAACTGAATGACTTTACATTTCAAATCAAACACTGAAAGCTAAGCGTGACAGGACAGTATTTTTCATTAACACTTAAATCTGTAATTATAGATTTACATTAAAAAAAAATAAATAAATAAACTTACAGACTTTTTGCTTTCAGCAGAGACAGATGAGACATGCTGAGACACAGGGATGAACTTGGTCGCAGGCTGGTAGAGCTTATTTTTCTTGACCTCTGCTGCTTCCTCCTCTGCAAAGATTTAAGGCAACCCCCCCCAAAAATGACTGATTTATTTATGTAGTTTTCCATAGTATATGTAAAGTAGTATGTGTATTGTTTATGTAACTGTCATCACTATTACGTGACCCTCAGCAGGATATCTGAACAGCTTCTGGGCATTGGTCCCAAGAACAATTCATATAAACTCACTGCCTTTAGGTTTTTCTGCTGATAAGAGCTAAATGGGAGGTCTGTTCATTAAATATTAATTTGAGAAACTATTCAGAATTGGGAGAGATTTTACTTTAAAAAAAAAAATCACTTATAATAGACTGAACCGATCCCAGAGCTTCCAGAGTCATTGAATTTTATTAAAGCATTCAGAACATATGGGCCCTGAAAAATCAGGATGGTGAACTATTTCACTGCTGAGTCGGGTACTCTGTTCATTATTATTTTAAACAGGTAACTCGCAATTCAGCTTGGTCCTGCCATCCCATGCTGAAAGAGAAGAACATAACTGCGATGTGGCTGGATCATATTATATGACGGTTGTTGTGAAAGTTCCAGCTGCTCACCTTTAGTTGCATTCACAATACCTCCACGGACAAAAGTTTTCACTCTACTTTTCTCGCTGGTCTCAAACGAAGCCAAAAACTCTTCAAACACCTCTGCTGCTTTTTCTTCCTCCTAGCCAGACAGGAAACAAGCAAACACATGCACTGTTTGTATTTATTCCTTACCTTTACATGGATTTATTTCATCCATATATTAAAAAAAAACACATTGTCCCAAACCCCCAGTACCTTTTTTTTGAGCTCCTCTTGTTCTTTCTTTGTGAGTGTTTTCATTGGAGGGGCTGGTTTTCCCTTTCTGTCTGCCATGCTCACAAACAATCCTAAACATGGGTGGAAAAGTTCATGTTAAAATGCACTTCCACTGGTAGCTTAGAAGCAATTTCAGATGTCTAAAAATGCCTAACATCCTTGAAAGCAGTTTGCAGCATGTGCATGCTCAGATGACAACAATACATCTTCATAGAGCTCCCTGATCCTCTGGGCCCACAACAGACATGCACTAAAGGGCAAAGTCATCTGGAGTCATCTTACCTATTTTGTGTCACTTATGGCATCCTCTCTTTGGTCAGATACGGACTATTGAGGAGGAAAACAGACCATTAATTGCCAAATAAGAGAAACAACACACACAAAAATCTAGTGCTACTCATCACTACCCACACACAGTGCTAACCTATGGTCACAGGGGGTGGACACTTGGGGTGTTTACAAGCCTCAAGTTAGATGGTTAAAGCCAATAAGATGAAGTGCATTAAATAAAGAGGCTCTTTAAACAACAAATGCACGGCCCTCTAACACGGAAGCTGCTCAGGTCCATCTGGAGCAAAAATAAACGTGTTTAAAAGGCCTGGACAAAACACAGGCTACCACTTCACTTTGCTAATGTTAGCTAACGAATGATGAGCTAACCCAGTTTTAACCTTCACATGAGTAACGCCAGAGCTGATCTTTCCCCCATCAGCCAAGATCCTAATAATTCAGCAACTCACACAGATTCGCATCGTTCATAATCGCTAACATCTCCTCGGTGCTAACACTCACAGAGAGATCAGACACTCTTAGCTAGCTAACATAACTGTCTTTTTATGATGGTCTGAAACGCCGCAAAGCGCCGACTGACCGCGCAGGACAAACGTTAAGCCACAGCGCACGCACACAGCTCGACAAAACCGCAACTTACAACGTGTGTTGAGCTACTGCTTCACAATTTGTTTGCAACTGACAAGTGTTTTCGATCACATCACGCTATCACGAAGCGAGTGGAGCTCCTCAGTGGGAACGCCTGCTCGGCTCGGCTCTGCTTGGTCCGCACCTTTTTAAAGGAGTCCGTCTCTCTCTGCGCTCATACCCGCCTTTATTACGGACACTTCTCGGTCATGTCCCTTTCTTTCATTTGCTCGCTGCTACAGTTTTGCCTCCTCACGCCCAGGTGTGTTGTGGTCACCTGCCGGAGGGGTTTTCATGAATGTGAGACTGAACTTTTTTTTTTTTTAAAGTTTGGGGTTTAAACAGGTTTGATTGTGGTGGGAAAAAAACACCTTTATTAACCCTCGACAGCACAGCTTGTCTTTGGGGAACAGAAAGTGTTTGTTTTTTTTTGTCCAGTGCGTGTGAACTTAAATGATACCAGCTAATCAGAGTGTTTTTTAAAAAAAAAGTATACCAAATTTAGGCCGATTAGATTATCAAGCCTGATTTGAAAGCAGGACATCCTTTTCAGACACATGGTCACAGGAGCGCATGGTGAGAGAAGAAGATAAAAATATTTGCCCTAGTTATCATATCTAAAATGACAAACTGTAAATAAAAATACAGGTGTGTATTAGAAAGTATTAGAAAGGGGTTTATGAAGTTTTTCTTTTATTTTGCATGTTCAGAAATTCAGTTATTCTTTTCATTTCCTCAGGGCAATGTTGTGCAATAAGGTGTACTTCTTCAGGGAGACTTTATAGGGTTAGGGTACCTTAGGTAAGGTAACCCTACCCTACCTTTCAAAAACGTGGTACCCCCACCTTGTCTTTCATTTGACAGACATGCCAGTGGTGACATGCTGGCTGCTCTGCAAACGGGACTGCACTGAGACTGGGATGACAAAAAGCGACCACATGCATTTGTATGCATTCAGGTCCCTAACTGCACAAACTCTGCAAATCCAAAAAAGAAAGCAAGTGGAGAGGATGAACCAGTGGTGGGATATCTCAAAAGCATGAAGAGAAGAGGAAGATGCAGGGATCCACAGCTCCATCCCAAAACCACTTGGACAATACATCACACTGGCCAACAATATGTGACAACGAGGGAAGATGCAGGGTTCATCAAAAGTGATGTGAAGTGTAATGTGCACCTCTGTTTACAGCACAGAAGAACTTGATATTTCACACAGGGTGACGACAGCAATGTCTCACAACATGAGACTCAATATGACGACACTGGGCAACACGAACCTAAGCTTATATCAAGTCATATATGTTTCAAGTGTTTTTCAATTCTTTGTTTCACAATTTGTTGACATTTTTGGAAGATTTTCTGATGTTTTTATTGCTCTAACAGTTGTCTTATGAACTATGAAAAATAATTTTCTCTGTTATTTTGTACCATTGTTGTACAATGTTGCCCCTAACCATCAAAAAATATCTTGGACTTGGGGTGTGTCAAGTATAAAAAAAGTTTTTTGTTTTTTTTATGTTGGCAATAAGATTTCCCAAAGTGAATCAGTAAGTAATGCTGAATAATTTTCAGCATTTACCATCAAAATGTGTGCAGCAGAGGCTGAAAGTGCCAGAGGCTGTCCACTTTTGAACATCAGTGGACAAAAGTGTGTGTTGTTCCTCAAATTCCTCTTTTCAGTCACTTGTCTGATTATATATAACATGTCTGATGGAAAATATTGAGGTATATAAAATAACAAAATCGTGCAAATAATAAAAATTATACTAAAATGATAATAAATAGGCACAAATGTTTGGTGGGCCATAGCCAACTTGTGTACATACAATGTGTATATGTATGCACGCAGAATAGTTTTAAATGGAGACCATCACAATACGCAGTTTTACTGAAACCTTTAATGTATCTGATATTAAATGGAAAATGAAGCAGTGAGAGCTTGTTCTTTTTTTTAAAAAAAAATAAGGATAATACTCTAAGGTAAGTGTCTGCGGACACACACACACACACACCTGCTGTTGTCTCTTTTCTGTCTGTCTCCCAATCTCCTCCTTTTTCTCCTTTCAGCATCACTTCTGCCTGTTGCACCTGTTCACAGTCTCACTCCTGGATGAGTGTTAAAACAAAAATTAGTGCACAAGCAGAGCTCAGAGAACTTTCCTCAGAATAAAAGCATGCTTTTCAGATGTGTCCACTAAAAAAAAAAAAGAGTAAACACATTTTTCTTGCCAATAAATAAAAAAATAATAGAAAATAAAAAATAATAATAATGGTGGTGGCAAAAAGTATTCCCTGGACACTTTTCTTCTTCAGGTGTGAGGTGCAGCAGGCCTGGTTTAGGTTAGAACAAACCAAAGTTTCAGGTCCCAAACTCACTGCGATTGTGAGCTGCTGCAAAGCTTTCATTAAAATTGGATGTCCCTGTTTTTCCACTTTCCTTTTTCACTTTGGAAGTATTGTATGTGCAATAGCTAGTTGAGTTTGAGAGCAAGCTATACAGTATATATATATACTTTTAATTATCATGGGTCTGACTGAAGGAGAAGCCTTAATAGGACCTTTGAGGTGGATATAGTGAAGCTTTTGAGCCAAACTACATTTGAGCTGTCTGTAGATGTGCTTGGTCCACACCAGAGGTCAAATAGGGGCTGACCTGAGGACCTTTGGGGCAGATGATGGTTGTTTTGGCTGACCTGAGGGGCCTTCAGCTTACATTAGCACCCTTCTATGACATTAGAGGGAAAATGAATTGCCCCATTAGGATCCGGATATAAAGGTGCTGTCATAAACTTGGAATATCATGAAAAAGTTGATTTATTTCAGTAATTCCATTTAAAAAAGCGAAACTTGTATATTATATTCATTCATTACACACAGACTGATATATTTCAAATGTTTGTTTCTTTTAATTTTGATGATTATAACTGACAACTAATCAAAACCCCAAATTAGAATATTGTGAAAAGGTTCAATATTGAAGACACCTGGTGCCACACTCTAATCAGCTAATTAGCTCAAAACACGTGCAACGGCCTTTAAATGGTCTCTCAGTCTAGTTCTGTAGGCTACACAATCATGGGGAAGACTGTTAACTTGACAGTTGTCCAGAAGACCACCTTTGACACTTTGCACAAGGAGGGTGAGACACAAAAGGTCATTGCTAAAGAGGCTGGCTGTTCACAGAGCTCTGTGTCCAAGCACATTAATAGAGAAGGGAAGGATCGATGTGGTAGAAAAAAGTGTACAAGCAATAGTGATAACTGCACCCTGGAGAGGATTGTGAAACAAAACCCATTCAAAAATGTGGGGGAGATTCACAAAGAGTGGACTGCAGCTGGAGTCAGTGCTTCAAGAACCACCACGCACAGACGTATGCAGACATGGGTTTCAGCTGTCACAGTCCTCGTGTCGAGCCACTCTTGAACAAGAGACAACATCAGAAGCGTCTCGCCTGGGCTAAAGACAAAAAGGACTGGACTGCTGCTGAGTGCTCCAAAGTTATGTTCTCTGATCAAAGTCAATTTTGCATTTCCTTTGGAAATCAAGGTCCCAGAGTCTGGAGGAAGAGAGGAGAGGCACAGAATCCACATTGCTTGAGGTCCAGTGTAAAGTTTCCACAGTCAGTGATGGTTTGGGGCACCATGTCATCTGCTGGTGTTGGTCCACTGAGTTTTCCGAGGTCCAAGGTCAATGCAGCCGTCTACCAGGAAGTTTTAGAGCACTTCATGCTTCCTGCTGCTGACCAACTTTATGGAGATGCAGATTTCATTTTCCAACAGGACTTGGCACCTGCACACAGTGCCAAAGCTACCAGTACCTGCTTTAAGGACCATGGTATCCCTGTTCTTAATTGGCCAGCAAACTCGCCTGACCTTAACCCCATAGAAAATCTGTGGGCTATTGTGAAGAGGAAGATGTGATACGCCAGACCCAACAATTCAGAAGAGCTGAAGGCCACTATCAGAGCTACCTGGGCTCTCATAACACCTGAGCAGTGCCACAGACTGATCGACTCCATGCCACGCTGCATTACTGCAGTAATCCAGGCAAAAGGAGCCCCAACTAAGTATTGAGTGCTGTACATGCTCATACTTTTCATGTTCATACTTTTCAGTTGGCCAACATTTGTAAAAATCCTTTTATTGTACTGGTCTTAAGTAATGTTCTAATTTTCTGAGGTAGTGAATTTGGGGTTTTCAGTAGTTGTCAGTTATAATCATCAAAATTAAAAGAAATAAACCTTTGAAATATATCAGTCTGTGTGTAATGAATGAATATAATATACAAGTTTCACTTTTTTAATGGAATTACTGAAATAAATCAACCTTTTCGTGATATTCTAATTTTTTGACCAGCACCTGTAATGCTGGATAAGTTTTCACAATGACTGCAGAGGATAATTATTTATCTCACTGTTCAGCCTGCTTTTGGCTATTTCCCAACTAGAGGCAGTACAACAGTAGATGATCTGTGTGTTCTAATGAGCAGCAGTGAATGTGTGCTGTACTCCAGAAGTAAAAATATTATTATTAGTAATATTATGTAGACTATCTGATTCTTTCATTTTTGGAGGGATATAGCACCCTAATTACACCAAATTTTGTTCTAATATATAACATTGATTATTCATAGTTTGTCACTAAATATCCACTGCACCAATTAGTGTGCTTCAAAGGCCCGTTAACCCTGTGCTACACTCGGTCTCCTGATTAAAGGTGTTTATTACCAGATGGAGAAAAAGGGTTAAAAGCCCAAAATGGCCACCATACCCCCTCATCATCACCAGTAGCAGCAGCAGCAGCACCACCGCCTCAGAAGCCCATCCCCTAGCGTCCGTGCCGGGAATGTAGCCTGTATGCGCATGGGCGGAGAAACTGCCGCTGTGCGCTGTTATTATTCTAAGAGTAATTTTTCTCCTCTTCTTCTTCTTCTTCTTTTTTCCCCCCACAAAAATGGCGTCTAGTCAGGGAGGTGTGGGAGCTGTCAGTGCTTTACAAACCCATCACTATCCCAGCGGACCTCACTGGAGCCCGGGCATCCCTCACTACCAGCACCAGCAGCAGCACCACACGGCCCGCAGCCTGGACCGGGCTCTGGAGGATGCCGTGTGCTCGGGGATACTGAACCTGAGCGGCAGGAAGCTGAGGGAGTACCCGGGGATGAGCTATGATCTGACCGATACAACACAAGCAGGTGGGTTGCTGTGCACGCATGGACTACAGGAAGCCACGCGACTCAGTCACTGAGCTTCATGCATAAAACGTACTCGTGGATGAATGCGCGTGTGAATGCAGCATGCCCGCATTGTGCATGGATTTTGTCTCGATTTTCTGGATACTCGCGCAATAACGTGTAAGTGACAATATTTAAAGGGGTATACCGTCCACTCTGCTGACTTCTGTAAATGCACATTTCCTACATCCTGGTTGTAATTACTGTCATATATCACTCCAGTGTAGTGCGCAAGGGTCTCGGCGGCTGTTTGTGTGGTTGTTTTGGTCGACGCCAAAAGCTTTCAGTAGCCCCCCTTGAGACACATGAATGAGACGGCAGACGCACCCAAGTAGGCGCTGTGCAGTGGTTTGCACACCAAGCTGCAGCTGATTCGGCACGGGGGCAGCTGGAGCACTATGTGAATGAAGCCTGCAGGCACGAATCGTCTAATTCTTGCTCAATGAATATCATTTGTGATGAGCGCGTGGCACACACACACACACGGCTTTTTTTTTTTTTTCATATTCGGCACAATCAGACAAAAGATGCAGGTTACTTGCTGGCAGCCTCACCCCCCCTGCCTGATTGGCTCTTTTTGGCTATAGAGTGTAGCTTATAATTTGCCAGACAAGAGGAAGACATAGGTTTACTTTTGTTTTCGCCTGTGGGCTGATTCCTGTTTTAACCTGTATCGTATTCGCTGCTCTCTTTCTGGGTCACCTTTAACTGTAGTCAGTGGGTCAGTATTACTCTCACGTTTTCGGGAGTCTGTGTTATCAATGTCAGGTCATGCATACCAAGTTTTATTGGATGTGGTGGTTTAGAAAAGGGCTGGTCTGATTTACAGCCGTTATCAGACTGGGCAGCCCATGGGATTTTGTTATGAGCAACCTTAAGTGGGCGTGTATTTAATTAGGGAAGAAATTCATATATATTCGTCTTTTTGTGCACAAATGGTAATTTTGGTAAGACTGGGTTGCTATTTATCATCCTCAAGCATCAACACGGACATCTAGAAGATGTTAAATCTCAGGATGATGGTCTCCTCCTCTGATGTGTCCATAGACCATCTGGTGTTAATCTGCCATGTGAAGCTCTTAGCCATACCTGTACCCCAGGGTGTTATAATTTTTTTCTGCTCCAAGATTTGGACACCTCTTCATATCCAGGCAGTTCTTTTAACCCACTTAAAACTGACATATTTAATTACTGAATAAAAATTAAAGCAACAGCAGTTGCAGTATCTCATGATATGCACAGGGCCCCAGCCCCTGAAAACCATTCATGGTGAGGTGAAAGGTTTGCTTAACAAGCAGCCATATCTTCCAGTACTAAGCTAACTATTTTCTTACATACTACTCTACTGTTATTAGTCATGAGTAATCATTTTCTGAGGGAATTTGTCCACCCATATCTTTGGAATTCTGCTCCTTCGATAGTCGTGTGTGCTAATTCTCCAGAATGAACAGGACTTATAAGGTGATACAGCATAAACAACCCAGAAGAGCTCAAAGCTTTTTCGAGTCATGTTTCGAGACCGACCACACAACAGGAAGCTGGGGTGAACTATTTATTGTCTGTTAGGCTGCGCTTCTAATAATAAGCTTTCCCTCTATTGAACTAGAAACCAAACATCATGCATTTTGAATTTAGAAAGAGCTGCTGTTATCTCAAGTGCACACTATAACAGCGGTGATAACCCTACCGAGACTGGAAGGTTTATATTTCTGTGCTAGTGCAATCCAGTCGCTGTGAATGCTGCATACCTCGCTGCATGTTGCACTTGTTTTTCACATCTTCATTTCACGCTGTCGAATTAAAGGTGTGCCACAAGGAAGTCTCACTTTCAGATGCGCCAAGAGAGCTCAACACCTCCCAGTGTCATCCTTTCCTTTTACAGCAGAGACTGCAGTTGATGTAAATGGTGTAGTTTTGCTGGCTCAGTCAACTCAGATGCATTTTCAAGTTTGCTCCTCATTCAGGTTTAATATAGCAGTTTCTCATAAGCCTGTGCTGTAGGTGCAGCCTCTTGTGTCGTTGACTTGTAGATACTAGCCCACTCAGTCCTCATTGAATAGTAGCAGTAATTTTGTATTCAAAGATGCAGCTTATTAAGTCAAATTATTTGTTACACCTGAAAGCTGAAAGCTGATGAAAAAGAACAAGTGGCTCTGGATACACTGTAAAGCAGTGCTATTTTGATTTCATCACATTGCTGGGTTTAGAAGGGGAAGGCAATCATACACAGAGTGGTGTCTAATGAGTCGACTTCATCTGACAGCTACTGAGCAACAACAACAAAATATAAAAGAGCGGACATCTCACGAGGGTGTCTGTGTGCTGCTGCCAGTTTGTCTCCAGTCAGTTTGTTTTCCCACGGGAGTGTGGAAGCACCCTGAGAATGCTGCCCTGACCTTGTGGAGAAGTGCAGGGAGCAGTGCACCAAACTGGGCAGATGTTCAGGTCCCGCAAGCCTCTGCCTGCCATTACCCCACCATTGGGAGGTGCATTCACAGATGTGCATTACTGTCAGACATACATCAAACTCTACACCAACTGTGTCATTTCTTTGGTTGTTCAGGAGAATGCTAATAAACACATTTAAAACGTTGGCTTCTAGGAGAGCAGAAAGATTTATTTATGGTGTAATCAGCAATACAGGCAGCGGTTTTAGTTTGTGGTTTTATCTTCCCATCTATAATGACAGTACCACAACTGAAGTTTGCACCTAATCTGTCATCACATTATAAACGCTTTACTGTCTTGCTAATTATTGTGTCATCTAGTAAATGAAGGTGTAAAAGAGAAGAAAGCAAAAAAAAAAAGAAAGTGATTTATTATTTTTTTTTCACAAAATGAGGATGCATGCATAATTTTACAGCCAAGAATAAACCAAAAGCATGTTCAGATTTCTGAATTCTTTGCAGAGCTGGTTGAAACAGGCGGCCAAATGCAACTTTGCCCTTTTTATTTGATTTTTGTGTGACTTGACGTACACAGCAAATCTCACAAGGTGTTGTTGCATTCCTTAGAAGTTAAACTCTTGAAGGACGGCCTCCGCAAGGACAAACATTCCTGGACTTAATAATCAACTAGTGTAAATACTGAAAGCGCCACAGCTCATTAAAGTTCAAGCAGTGCTGCTCGTTCTCGATGCTCTGTTAAATCAGATATTCTCTGTCTCTTCTGAAGGCATCTCCTCTCAGCTCATCTTCTGAGCACCCCGTGTAGAGCAGCAGGCTCTTCTGGGATGGGGATATTTCTTATATATGAGACACAATATAGAAATAAAAAAAAAAAAAAAAAAAAACTCATATTTTTAGAAAACTGTTGGTGTCCTTTAGTTATAGCTGGTCTTTGAGAAATCAGGGGAAAATGAGTGTAACCAGAAAAAAAAGTCACATTCCACACTTGTGTGTTTTCCCCCTCAGGGTTCTTCTAGATTTACCCACCCATGCCTAGACTGTTAACAAGAATGCAAGCCTTTATAATATTAATGATGCTGCTGTTAAATATTCACACATGAATGTAAAATTACCAGAAATTGAAATGGTGACCTCTAATAGATTATTATCTGTGAACAACAGCTTAGAAAGCACTGAAGTTAAAATCGGGTTAAACAGAAGAAACCTTCACATTAAAGAAGTATGAGAAGGGAAGGATTAAGTGTAATCCTAGACTTCAAAACTTTCCCACTTGAGATCCTCACTGAATTTTCCTTTAAGTCTGGGACTAGGCGTAATCCACATCTGGGAAATCTGCAAGTGTTTGGCATTTGTGCTTGACAAAAGCTCAACAAACCACAGTAAATAAGAAATGGGTGTCATATAACAGAGGGTTGTGGTGATTTTAGTGTCGTTTCAAAGCACGATGCATTTGATCAGAATTTAGCAGGGACATGTTGAATGTATGAATTTTCTAATCAGAGTATTTGTACTGTCAGAGTTTGTCAAGTGTACAGCCAGAGCTTCTGCTTCTTCATTTACAAAGAGGAACACAAATCAAATGTTTGACATGTGATTTGATTTCATTCATCTAATTGCTGGGGTCAGAGACTCAGTGAAAATAAAAGTTGAGGTAAGTATCTTGGGTAGTCAATGTACAATAAATAATTAGAACAAAAATCTAATATTGTATTTCTACAGGGATTAAAATAATGTGTCTATATTTTATATGAATTGTGTATCAGTGAATCTGTTAACACTGAGCGCTGCTGAAGCTTCTACAAGATATTTTACTGAGCATATCTGACTTGGGTAGAGAGTAGAGAGTGCGATGCCTGACCGTGATTACAGGCTCTCACAGACAACCCCTGCAAAGGTAGCTGGACAAAAGCAGCTGATTCAGAGACGTCCCAATTTTTCAGGCCAAAGCTCACATAGAACAATCTGCACGGTCCATCCCGCGGCACCAGACCACACCCAAAACCTGGCAGGCAGACTGGCTGTGGTCACATCTGCTGCAGGGTGCCAATTAATTAACCCCAATTAATCATCTTCTTGTCATGTACCTTCCATGTTTTAGTTAATCTGAATCCTATAGTGTTGTCGATGTACTACAGTAAATAATTCAAGTATTTAGGCGTCATTTTCCTGCAGCTTATAGACAAATAACTGATGTTTTTTTATGTGTTAAGGTGGTCACAAGTGCATTTTTTTTTTTGCTGTTCACAATAGAGGCTCTGCTGTTTGTGTCAGAAGAAAGGATATACAGTTTGCTGTGTCATGACAGGACATATCCAAACAGCATCTGCACTAAAATCATAAATGAATAGATTGATGATATGGTGTGATGGTGCAGTGGATCCTTGGTGGAGTGCTTGTCTGCCTGGCGGGCCTTGTTCTGCGGGACCTCAAGGCAACCAGCAGGTGGATTAAAGACCCACTGTGTGCTGCAGATGGTGCATGGCCTAGGTTGGAGGAGGGAAAAGCGGAAAAAGACAGACAGGCATATAAAGCCTGCCTCCACCTACCCCCATCTCCTATTCACCCACTACTAACAGAGAATACCCAGTTGTGGGGCCAGAGGAGGGTGTGGAGGGAGATAGGGGAATTGTCTATATACAGCTGGGTTACAGCATCAAGATCCAAGCCTCAGGGAGAAGCAGCGTTTACTCTTAATGGAAAGCGAGTATACCTTGTGACCTCAGCTTTAGTCTTTCCCCATGTGGTAATTTCTGTTTCCCTTAACCTTTTGGCTTCTTTTCCCTTTGTGCTGCTGACTATGTCATAGTCTGCTTCTCACTTCTGTTTACTGACTGCTGTCAGAGCTCATGTAAGAGCTATACAATGAGAGCCTATCTGTGGAAAGCTGCTTGAATATCTATTTCATATCCATGATATCAGACCTCAGTTTCCTATAAGTACTACTTGGACATTTGGCTATCCTAGTTGAATAAAACAAAACAGTTTCTAGTCACTAGTTTTACTGGAATTAGTGGCACTTTTGTCTAAATACTATTATGAGAAGCCATACTAGGAGTCACAGTAGTAGCAGCAGAGTTCCAGCTAGTCAGCTTTTTCATGCATTAGTGGTGTGTAGTTAATAAATGTTCCTTTCCCTTTTCCCTGGCTGAACTCAGTTCAGTGCATTTCAGGTCAATTTTTATTTTTATTTTTTACAGCAGACACTCACAACAACAATCAATATTATAAGCCTACAATATCAGAGAAAGAAACCCAGTGATCTTACAGTCCCCTATGAGCAAGCACTTGGCAGCGGTAGAGAAGAAAAGCTCCCTGTTAACAGGAAGGGACAACCGACAGAACCAGGCTCAGTGACCGGTTTGGGTTGAGGGGAGATGGAAGCAAAGAAGAGCACAGAGAGATAAACAATAAACATTGTAAAACACAAAGCTGGGGGGTGGGGTGGGTGTTAATCATGTGCAGTAGTGGTGTATGAATGAATGACGAATGAAAAAAAAGAAGAGTGGAGTAGAAGAGCTCAGTGATCATGGGAAGTCCCCGAGGAACCTAAATGATGGTTCAGGGTCACCTGTAGAGAGGGTGTCTGGTTGCACTGGGGAAGAACATTGAAGGCTCTACTTCCCATATTTAAATAAAAGATAAGTGATTTATATTATTCATGTCAATCCATCACATTAAACAGTAAAACCCATATAGCTCAGTTGCTTAATGGTACCTACATATAATTGCACATAATAAGGGGATGGAGGTGCAGGAGTGTTTGCTTTTCCAAAGCAAAGGATAGTGCACTTTGCTTATGTGGGACAGAATAATTGAAAGCCTCCTGTTTATCTGGAGCTCTGCAGCAGCAGCTCGTCACTCTAATTATCTTGTCACCCAGAGATAATTCAGAAGACAAGATTGTTCACACATGCATGCACGCACACACACACCACACTGGAGGAAGAGCGGGCCGTCCACTAATCCCCCTGCTCCTCTCCTCATGTCGAAGTGTCCTTGTCACGATACTGAACCCTCAAATCACCCCTAGTGTGTGAGCACATGTGTGGTAGAGTAAGAGCGTGTGGAAGACTTGATGCATTCTGCTCGCAGTGTAAGGTGCTTTGAGTGGCCGACTAGAAAGTGATATATCAGTGCATCTATCTAGTCTATCAAAGAATTGAGACTTACATTAACTTGCTGTAAATTTGCTGACAGTAATTACTATTTGCCTAACCTTTACAAAAGTCTTAAGAAAGTAATGATTTATTTTACATCCTCATAATGCAACCGTGCAGACAGATTTAGGTCACTGAAACATGAGTAGAATACTAGCAACACACACACACACACACACACACACACACACACACACACACACACACACACACACACACACACACACACACACACACACACACACACACACACACACACACATCATTTGTAGTCATTGAATCAATAAGTGTTTGAAGGTGAATTCTATATATTGCAAGGTAACCTTTACAAGTATCCTTGTGTTCCAGGAGTTTGTGTCAGTGTTTATTTAACAGGAAAGAGAAAGAAAATGACCAAGACACACTGTGGATTTATGAATTTTGCTTGCACATGTGATGCATTCAGTATGTGGGATAAGGTGCCATAATTTGGGGTTAGTGTATGATCTAAAGATATCCAAAAAAAGAATGGTAAATGGACTGGTTCTTAATTAGCGCTTTTCTACTCGAGCACTAAAAGCCTCATACAACACGCCTCATTTTTCTACACCTAAGCGCTTTCACGCTCTGCCGAACACATTGCAGAGCAACTTGGGGTTCAGTATTTTGCCCAAGGATACTTTGGCATGCAGACTGGCGCAACCAGGAACCACCAACCTTCTGTTGGTGATGTGCTTTACCTCCTGAACTACAGATAAGGTAGCAATATTAAGCCATACATCTATGCCTCACTTGTTCATGTGGCTGTAGGCAGTGGATGAAACATCTGCTGTCCTTTACCAAATACATCTGCAAAATTGTCAGAATGCTATTTATTATAATAAACAACTGAGCTTTAAAGACCACTAGTAGTATATAGACTTAAACCTTTTAAAAAATGAGGTGCCAGAGTAAGTATTTGTAATAAATTTGCTAATTCTGAATGCTGAATGAGGACAGATATCAGAGTTAATGAGCTTAACCATCTGTATCTGTATGCTTCCTTTCTTTGACATTCATGGGAAAAATCCTAAATATTTTATTACAACAGGCAGATACAAATGGGAGGCTGAAGCAGAGATTACATTCATATTCCTGTTGCAGAACAGAAGCATGGATGTATAGCTAATTAATGCATGGCTGTGATTTGTCAGTAAATTAGGGGTAGCACGGTGGCGTGGTGGTTAGCGCTGCTGCCTCACAGCTAGAATGTCTGGGTTTATATCCACATTGGACCCCTCACTTCTTTATTATTTTGCCAGGAAAATTGATGCATGTGCAAACAGACATGGAAATACAATATAAAAGGCAAAAACAGAGTTTGTGCAATTCCAACAAGCTTGAAAAATCAATATTTGGTATGACCACCTTTATTCCTCAACACAGCCTGAACTTTCTTAGGCAAGAAATCATGAAGAATAGTTCTCCAGGCTTTTTGGAGGACAGCCCAAAGCTCAAATTTGGATGTTGGCTGCCTTTTGTTCCTCATTTCTTAACATTTGGAAGCAAAATGTAAAGAAATGAGGGGTGGCTCAAGACGTTTGCACAGCTCTGTAAAGAATTGTTCAATATGCATCTGTCAGACTGATGAGATGGCATTGTTAGCGACTCAGTGGACTGCATGGGTTCATACATCTGGACCTAGGAAAAATAACTAGCTGTACATTTTAAAGACACACAGCCCTAAAAAAAACAATGGAAATATCCTGAAAAATGCCATGATGTATGAGTAAGGCTAGAAAGGCCTAGTCTGATTACGACTACATAAAAATGATAAAATTGCTCTCATTTGTTTTTACGAATAAGTTTGACAAACATGAAACTGTCATACATATCTGCTTTATGAGTTGAACCTTCCTCTTAACTGCCAATTCAGAAGCTAACTTCTGCATCATATGGCTACATAACAAAGGTGAATAAAGGTGAATATATATTAGTTAATAAAGGGACTCAAGTTATTCAACATCTGTTGTTGCCATTTGTGGATGCCATACGATGAATCATACTGATTTCCCCCTCTAGCCACACCTTGAAGTTGGAATTGCATGTTTTAGGTGACAAGTTGGGGCAAGTTTGAGTTGGCAAGGGACAATAGTAGCTCCCAGGATAAATTCTTAGTAACTTTATCGATGTCTTAACTAAACAAATATGAACAAAACTATTGGCATGGATTTGCTAAGATGTTGTAATGATGGTAAACAAAGCTCTTAAACATAATAAATATTCCTGAGTATTTTAATGTTGTCATTGTGATATGATGCCATGCTATTAAACCACAAATGTTATAGCTTCACAGCCTTAACAGTTGTTAGTATGGTTGCTTACTCTTGTTATCATATCCATCCATCCATCCATCCATCCTGTTCCGCTTATCCTGTTTATGGTCGTGGGGGGTGGGGGTGGGATGACATGACATTGCAAATATGTTTCCATATGTGTTAAAAGATGTATTTCAGTTACTTAAGTGCAGTCATAGTGTCATTCACTTTGACATCCTCTTAATAAAAAGAGATAAATCCCATCAAGTATCCTGCATAAATTATCCTAAATTATTCTGTGCCTGAGCAAACCTAATTCTTCTGTACAAAAAAGCAACCCAGAAAAACATTTAGTAGTTTTTAACTTGTCATTCAATAAAAGAACAAATGCGAGATGAGTTCCAGCACTCTCCACTCATTCATACAACTCTAAAGCCATTAATGTGCCACTCCCAGTGAGATCGATGCTGGAAATACTGACGTATGACTCTGCCAGCAGCACTCAAACCTATAAAGCCCAAGACTCTGGTGTAATATTAGACCAGCATTCGATGAAGAGGCATGTTCCCCACTGTTCAGTCACAGATATGTATTGATCGGTCTATCAAGGCTTTGGGAATGGCTTCTCATGCCCAAAGCAAACACAGCTGATGTTACAGGGTTATAATCAGGATGCCACATACTGATTGTATGTAACATACTGTATGTAAACATTTTTGCTGTGTCTCCTCTTTCCAGATCTGTCTAAGAATCGGCTCACAGAAATCCCCCCAGAAGTGTGTCTGTTCGCCCCCCTCGAGTCACTCAACCTCTACCACAACTGCATCAAGTGCATCCCAGAAGCTATTATCAATCTGCAGATGCTGACTTATCTCGACATCAGGTGAGCCATTGCTAGTGTTATACTTGCAGTAATGTTCCAGTCTCGTTAAACACAAGATAAGTGAACGTTGATGTGCATTCAGTGTTGTGTCCTAAGAAGTGCCTGTTCCTCTTTCAGCTTAGTAAGAGGGCGAAAACGCTCACACGAAAGAGACATTTCCTCTTTTGCTAGAACTCAATTCCCCGTCACGGTAATCTCAGTGTTACACGCTTCTGTATGCTATTTTTAATGCACCTCATTGTTTTGTCTTTCTCTGCAGCCGAAATCTCCTGACAGTTTTGCCGAAATACCTTTTCAACCTTCCCCTTAAAGTTTTGCTTGTGAGCAACAATAAGCTTGTGTCCATCCCTGAAGAGATTGGAAAGGCCAAAGACTTAATGGAACTGGTGAGGAGTGTGTATATGTCACCCTTCATAAACTGTATAGTACTGTGCAGAAGTCTCAGGCAACCCCTCACTTCTTAATATTTTGCCTCCAAGAAGCCAGAATTTCGTTCTTTTTTTTTTTAAGTGGTCTTGAGTGATAGTTCTCCAGGCTTTTTAAAGGTCTTTCAAAGTTTTTCTTTCTTTCACTCATTTTCCATCCAGTTCTTATACCTGACCATTTTCAGAGGAATTTGCTTTTGTTGTTTTTGTTTTTTAAGCCACCTAACACTGACCTATGAATCACTGAAGCACCTAACTCAAGAGATGAACCAGTGTTGTGTCTACACATAACAGGCAACATACAGTAACAGCCTGTCACAAAAACACATAATTTAATCCCGTGTCCAATTTAGTAGAATCTATGAACAATGCCAAAGATAACACAGCTCGACTGGGACAAAATAGTATTTTTGCACCAGCAAAGGAATTCCCAAAGAGCTATTAGCTGAAAACTTGACATATCTCAGTATAGCGTGCAGTTTGTCCTTAAAAAAATTGAGGAAACTGGACAAGTGGAGGACAAAAGAAGTGGCCTGCCTAAAAGAATATCTACAGCAGATGAACAGTATCTGAAAGTCATGCCTTTAAGAAATAGGAAAAAAATCCACAAGATCTGAGAGATACATCTGTCCCTTCAGCTGATCCATCTACTGTTCACTGAAGCCTCTTCAGAAATGTCTCAGTGGAAGGGTGGCTGTCAAGAAGCCATTCTTAAGGAAGGGAAACAGGGAGTAAAGGCTGAGGTATGCCACACTACACAAGAACGGGACAAAAAAACAGTGGCAACAGGACTGAAGGAGAGTTGACAATGGAACACTGTCTCCCCAGAGCCCAGACCTCAACAGTATTGAAGCAGCGTGGGATCATCTTGTCAGAGAACAGCCAACATCCAATGTAGAGCTTTGAATGCCCTTCAAGAAGCTTGGAGAACTATTCCTGAAGACTACTTAAAGAAATGACAAGAAAGCTGCCTCAGAGAGTTCAGGCTGTGTTGAAGAATAAAGGTGGTCACACCAAAATACTGACTTTCAAACTCATTAGAATTGTACAAACTCTGTTTTTTGCCTTATATCCTGTATTTACACATATCTTTGCACATTTCAATAAACTGCTGCACCAATTTCCAATTTTCCTGGCAAAATATAAAGAAATAAGGGGTGCCTCAAGACTTTTGCACAGTAGTGTATATTCAGATATATTCTTTATTTATAATTGCATTGTATTTTTAAATATATTGCTTGTCTCATGAGAGCATTAAAATTGCTTCACGTGGGTGCTATCAATAACAATAAATTGCTGCACTTATTTACCATTTTGTGTGTGTGTGTGTGTGTGTGTGTGTGTGTGTACATACATGCATGTATAGACAGACAAATATTTATTACTCTTTGTCTCCCCTTGCAGGACGTGAGCTGTAATGAGATCCAGGTGCTGCCAGCTCAAGTGGGGCGGCTTCAAGCTTTGAGAGAGCTCAACATCAGGAAGAATAGTCTTCCCATGCTGCCTGATGGTAAATCCATCACTCATGAAGCTCTCTGTATTTCTTTCACTTTGGACATATTTCTTGTACATCACTGATTTTAACAGACATTTTGGCAAGCATGCCAGTCTTTCATAGCCAAGAAACACTACTGAGTAGTGTATGTTTAGTGTTGCATATCTTGTTAGTGTTGGCACAGGGAAAATCAGCAGAACACCACATAATAAATTATGCTATCATACAACAGATAGAGGATAGGTGAAGTGACAAGCCCAACAACTGTGACACACCAAACCATTCAGTCTTTGCTGTTTTCTACCAAATTAGTAGTATTTATAAATGAAGTTGTTTCAGTTCATATATATTCAGCCAGGCTGAACTGAAGACAAAGACCCCAAAAGTATCTGCAGATACCTCAACTTATTTCCTGCATGCTCTTTAATTAATAACTGTAGCAAAAATATTGCCATTAATTTGAAGGGCTGGGCTGTGAGATGGCAGGTTTTTTTTTTTAAATCAACAGTCTCAATAATAAAGAGTCTAGAACATATGAGAAATTTGAACATATATGTCAAATTCACTGCTATTTACATTGATTGATCTGTTATAGACTATATAGACTATAGAGGGAAAGAGTATAGGTACGACAAACATAGCCATTAAAAAAATAGATTCCTGTATTAAAATATATTACATTATAAGATCAAAGTTCACAGTTTCTTCTTATTTGTATTTTCAGAGTTGGCTGATCTGCCTCTCATCCGACTTGACTTCTCCTGCAATAAGATCACAGAGATTCCTCCAGCCTACAGGAAATTGAGGCAACTGCAACACATCATCTTAGACAACAACCCTATGCAGTCTCCACCTGCACAGGTATGTGGATTCGCTTTACGGTTGTGCTTCTGCCTATATGTGGGAATAAATTTGCAGCACAATTGGCTTTTGTGCATGTTCTCGCCATGGTGGTTGTTTTCATCCAGCCATCCCTCCACGTGTATTTCCATATAGTTCACTCTGTTTTAGTTGGAACAGCTGCAAGAACACATTGTGCATATTTGTATGTTTCAGATTTGTCTTAAAGGCAAAGTGCACATATTTAAGTACCTGAACATGCAGGCATGTAGGATGGACAAGAAACCAGACACCCTGGACCTTCCCTCACTTGGCAAGCGTTGTCTACCGCAGCCGCTTACAGATAGGTACTGAAAGATTTACTGACTTATGTTTAAGCATCATGATGTGACGCATAATGCATCAATTCATCACCTCTGATCTTCTGAAAGTATAATGCACAGGTGCTATCTGATTAACACTGTTTTTCATAATTCCAGCATGGAAGATTTTTATCCAAGCAAGAACCACGGGCCTGACTCTGGAATTGGTAGTGACAATGGTGACAAGAGGCTGTCTACAACAGAGGTCAGCACCCAGAACGCACTGACTGATGCGCAGACTGTGTGTTAAAGATGAATATGGCTACTGTGACATCACCCACTGATTTGTGGGTGATGTCACACATCAGAGCCTCAAGTAGAGTAATATATTTCTGAAACCAGATGTCGTGATTGGTGGAGAACCAAAAGACACTTATATTGTAGGGACTTGTCAATCATAGGCGAGCCACACCCCAAAAGCATACCCTGCTTTGATTTAGTGGTTCGTAAACAGTGTGCAAAGAGAAGACATCTTCACTGACTGACTCTGTGCAAATTCTATTACAGAACCATACTCAAAAGCAGTGAGGTCTTTAGAACGACCTATTCTTGTAAAGGCAGACTGCATGGCTAGGTGCTGGATTTTATGCACCTGTGGCAATGGGACTGAAAACACCTGTATTCAAAGATTAAGTGTGGCCAGATATGTTTGTCCATATAGTGTATGTGATGGACATGTTTTACTACTTAGGAGCATGTCTTGAGATATATAATACTATGAAAGTACATCCCATATAATTTTCTTCTTGATATAAGAAGAGCTTTATATAGGTGGTTGACTTTTTATCACAGTAAATCTAAGGAACAGAAAGAGTCTCAGATTTTGGCAATAGTGCTCCAATATGTGACTCATACAGACAAAGCTCAACTGTCTGCTACGTGTCAATTCTCTGGCTTAAATTTCATCAAGCATAGGAGCCATAGCCAAGACATTGTGGTAAATAAAAGTAAATAAAGCACAGGCAGATGATCCCAAGTAAATGTTAGCACACTTAGAGAAAACAGTAGTTGCTTTTGATATGGCAACAAGGTGGCAAGAGGTGATAGACACTGCAATGGGAAGTGAGTGTGTAGGCAAGTTGGTAATCAGCAGCAAGGTGTGAAGCTGTCTGAAGATGGCAGAAATCCAAATGGAAAAATACTAAAGTGACAGCTGGAGTTGCTGTGGGAATCTGCACAACTGAACAACATATTTATAGGAATTCCTCGGAGACTCGGATAGCCTCCCTTTTGCCTGAAAGCCAGAGAATTGCAACACACTGTGTGAACTTAGTGTTGTGATAAGAGAATAAAAGGCGAGCCCCATGGTTAGATGTTAAGGGCTACAAATGCTACTCTTAAAATCAATATTGGAGTAACTGAATAAATACCTAAGAATACCTGACTCTTAATCGTATAACAGTAGTAAAGCAGAAAGACACAACAAACAGATTAGGCACAGGGTTTAAGGGTGAAAATCTGATTTATTTTTGGCAGTTGCTACACAGTCATGTATTTCAGGTGTTTTTTTTTTTTTTTATTGTGTCCTGTTTAAATACCCAAAATAGCAACAGTAAAATGCAGCTGCATTGATGATTTGAAACCACATTTCCACTTCACTTCTTCTTCCTTTTGTTCTCTTCCAGCCTTCAGATGATGACACCATCAGCCTGCACTCTCAAGTTTCAGAGACAGCCCGCGCCGACGCCCTGTCACTCCTCTCCAAAATGGACTCTTGCAAAGGTTACCGAAAATAAGTATCACACATTCCCTTTGAAAGCAATAACAGAGACACGGGGTTGTTGAATAAAGTGCCTAAAAATGTGACAGTTCATGTGATGAACGCGGATGCTTCCTCCCTCTATCAGATCAGGATCTCTATGACTTTATAGAGCCCAACCCGGATGAGGATCCTGCTCTGTCAGAGTGTGATGGGCAGCAAAGCAGTCATGTGTCTTGTATAAAGGTATGAGTGAATCAATCAGAAAACCAAGAAACGTATGGGAAGTCTTTTGAAGATTCGTTGGGAGAGCATATCCATTTCTGTGTACTGGTCCCTGACATTATGTGCCCGTGTGCGTTTCAGGAACTGGAGAAAGTTCTTAACATGTCTCACCAAAGCAAAGATAAAGACAGCTGGAAAGAGGAGTCGGGGTGAGTCTGTTTTTTTGTGCATTACTCAAACAGCTTGCTGGAGTTTGAGCTGGCACAGCTTCTATTCATCCATACCCAAATCAGATCCAGAGAGACCTACAAAGGCTTGGTGTGCCATGGGGCTGGTAAGTTGAAACAGGCTGGCCCACAAGAAGAAGCCTTGAGTCAAAACATGTAACACAAGACATCAAAACATCAGGAGCTGTTATCCATAGCGTGACTGCCACGTTGCTCGCTCACTCTAATGTGGAATGAGAAGCAAGATGAGGGTATTTATACCAGAGCCATGAGTAATTAATAGAGACTGGGTGTGCCAGTCTAGCAACTTGCAGGAACCAGAGGAAAGTATACCCAGAGAGACAGAGCAGTGTGAGAGAACACAAAAAGAAAGCTACTTTCAGCTGCTCCTCTTTTCTCACACGGAGGGGAGGGGAGGGGAGGGGAGGGTGTGTGTGTGTGTGTGTGTGTGTGTGTGTGTGTGTGTGTGTGTTTGTGTGTGTGTGTTTGAAACTTTATCCCAAATCCCAAAGTGGATTTATGGCAGGGAGACGGACAAAAAAACCCACATCTCAGAACTGGAGGCAAGGGCACCATGACATCTGATACCTTTTGTTTTGCATTACAGACATTGCAAAACACACACATTTTTGTTTTGTGATCACACTACCAAGGAAATCTCTTTGGAAATGGCGTGTTTCCTGATGACACATTTTAACCAGTCACTCTAAAGGTGAAGGTCTGTTTATCAGCAGTTGGGAGTGAGGTCTCTCTCTTGAATTGTATTATAACTCATATTAATCAGTGACGTCGATGCTGAGCGGTGCCAGCAGGTTTCCTCTTTTATCATTTGCATGTCTCAGTCTGAGTGGCTGACAAAACTCTACAGCAGTCAAGTCTGAGAGACTCGGTTGGCAGTCTTAAACACATCAGACTATTTTATTTGTCTGACTAATAAAGTTCACTAAAGTATGTATGCATATTTGGCACGGTGGCTAGTGCTGTTGCCTCACAGGTTTAAATCCACTGGCCGGCTGATTTCCATGTGACTGGTTCTCTCTGGGTACTCTGGTTTCCTCCCACAGTCCTAAGACATGCATGTTGGGCTAACTGGGGATTCTAAATTGGCTGTAGGTGTGAATGTGCTGGCCCTGCAACAGGCTGGTGACCTGTCTGGGGGGGGGTAGGCTGAATTGGATAAGTGGAAGCAAATGGATGTGTCCTCATAGCTATATATAGGATATCACATCTCTAATTATCACTTGATAGTCATTTTTATCCTCAACTTTTCCCAGTTCTGATAAGGAGCAGCTAGTTGAGGAAGAGGATGACGAGCTGAAGGAGGTGCTTGATCTGAGGAAGATTGCTGTCCAGCTTTTGCAGCAGGAGCAGCAGAACAGGTGTGCGGCTCTCGCATCTTCTCTTGTAACGTAACGGCAACCATCTGGTAGATCAGCATTTGCTGTGCAGCTTAAATCCACCTCTGTTATCTTACTTTTTGCTTTACTGTCATCATGTAACGTTTATCTGTGGTCAGGCTAACCGCGATCTTTCCCTGTAATCTTATAATACCAACGCCATTATGATTTCTGGTTAGAGGTCTGATTATTGATTGATTTCTTTCAATCATTTTTCTGTATAGAAGGGTCGAAAAGTAGGCTAACATGGGTTTTCAGAAACAACGCCGTTGTTTTAATAACTGAGTCTTTGGCAGTGGAGAAACAAAGTGGCTTGTGACGCAAAGCTCCACTAGCATCAGTTTGATGTCAGTGTTATGCTGTGTACAGTGGTCATAGAAATATGACTAATGCATACACTGTTATAAAAAAATTCATTAAAAACAGATCAGATTAGCAAAAAATAACAACAGCTTTGATAAAAGCAACTAACAAGCCAGGAAGTATAATTCCTGTGTATTGTTTGATTTGGAACCAGTTTATCCAGTGTACCACACCCCTGTCCTCACAGGTCTATTCTCTATCTCAGCACTGCAGCATATATTTTGCCCACTTTACCTCTTTTCTCATTGCAAGTCAGACCCATACCAGCTTTACTTGACTTTCTCTTTGTCCCCTTTTGTCTTTCCCTGATCTTCCTCCTGCTCCCTGCTTTCTTCCTTGACTTACCTTCTGCGTGTTTGATGTATGGCTTCTTAGACGACGGTCCTTAATTTGCAGAGCCGAAAGTTTAATCCACAGAAGGAGAGTGACTGGCCGGGCACACAGGTAGAGCAGTTTTCGTTATCATGATTTAGAGTTTGTATTTCTACGTCACCAAGTACATTTCATACATAAAGCATCCTACAGGAATAAAGGAGCAGCTGTTTTGATGCTTTGTGAATGAAAAAGTTTCTGTTGGAGAAATAGAATGAACTCACCCTCCTCATGGTTCAGTTCTACTGTAAAGTAAGCAGGGAAAGCCCATGTTGCTCAATTGGTGAAATTTCAATGGTCAGTGAGTCAGCCTGTAGTTTTTCTTTTCATGTTTCAATTAAAAGGATTTCATTCACTGTGACAAACTACATGGGCGATTTAACTTAAGGCAGTT
Source organism: Archocentrus centrarchus (assembly GCF_007364275.1). Classification (NCBI taxonomy): domain Eukaryota; kingdom Metazoa; phylum Chordata; class Actinopteri; order Cichliformes; family Cichlidae; genus Archocentrus; species Archocentrus centrarchus. The sequence continues at coordinate 20,634,524 of NC_044359.1, forward strand.
TTAACAGTTCTTGTTTATACAGTATTACAACTATACAGCACCTGTTGCTTTTTGTGTCTGCAGATTCCTTAGTCACTCTGGAAGTTCCAGCAGCAAACCTAGGCTAGCACCTCAGACCGCTCGCAGGTGAGTACTGTGCAAATGTTAAAATGTTGCACCCTGCTGTGTGCTTCTCCTTCTTCCAAAGGAAACTAAACACCAAACACCAAAACTCTGACTTGACTGACTGTCAAGTTTCTGCATCGATTTTTAAATCCTCTTTGCTTGTTTTCGGAACACTTCACGGTCTCACTCTAATACATATGTTTCACACGCTGACAGCGTACGAACCAGTATCCCCTCTCGGTCCTTGTGCACAAATCTGCTAGTTGCTCCAACATGCAAGACAAAAACCTTTTTTTGTCAGCTTTTAGTTATTATGCGCTGAGCTGCTGGAATTTTCAAAGCAGCTGAAAGTGAAAATCTCTAAACATAAACTGGCCTTATTATTTATCTAGCCTGACTTTATTTTTGTAAAATGATATTTATATATTTTTCATTTATTATTATTTCATTCATTTTCTAATTGTTCCCAGGGTCACTTGATTTCTACAAGTAAGTTCTGTCTTATCAGTGAAGCACTTTAAACAGCACTAACCTGCATGAAAGGTACTGTTCCAACCAACTGAAATTCGGGAGCTAATATTTTGCTTTTCCCACAAAATATTAGCTCTACTCCTTGGCTTGGAAGCCTGAAATTAAGTTATTAAGATACTTTATCAAGATAAATTCTTAGCATGAGCTTATGCCATAGGGTCCTCGATCTAGCCACAATTCATAAGGATCGCTGCTCTTCTTACAGTATTGCTTAAGATTTAGTGAAAAGTTACACATGAAGATCACCTAGCAGGTCTTCAGGCAAATTGTGCTCAAAGTCAAGGTCACAGTTGTCATTTTATGGGCAATAACCTGTGAACTGTGATGGATCATTGAGGTAGACGAGCCACCGCGTCACTGATGCTCTGTTTTGTTTAACTAAAAGTCCATTGGGCATTATTGCATATCAGATTTTATAGAAAATTTTATAGAAACAGCTGCATCTCACATAAAGTTGAACTCAACATTTTGAGGGCCGGTAAACAGCAGCTTCGGAAGTCTTGCTCAGGCTAATCACAGGGCAGTTCTGTAGTGTTCCCCAGTAACACTTAACTGAAATATGCAGGAGTCATGCACACAGATTTATTCTTCAGTACTACTTGCAAAACAGCTGAATCTATTTTAGAATGTAATAACATTTCCAGACCATTAGTGGGGTATTGCTTGCGTACAGTTTAATTTGCCTTCTCCAATTTTTTTACCCTAATCTATTAGCAGCATGTATTTCCCAAAAAATAGCTTCATGTTATTTGAATGTCAAACAAAGGCATCTGATGTTATTGTGTTGTTATATCAGTGCTTCTTTGGATGAAGGAAGCAGTGGAGCATCAGTGCTGAGTGGGCAGGTACAAACATATTTACTTCAAAGCAAACATAATGTTTTTCATGAATGCCCAATTATCTATGTTTGTCTTTCTTTAAGACTGCATCTCTTGAGGATGCAGAGAATCATTTTAATTGAAACTGCCTGTGTTTACAGCCCTCTTCTTCCTGCTCTTTTGATGGCTGTTTGAAGACAGATCAGTCCGATTCAGAGCCAAAGTGGCCCGAGATCCCACCTGTCCTTAATCAGAATGAAGAGCGCAGGCGGAGCAAGTATCTAAGAAAAGATTATCTGAAGGTATGAGCCTGTACGTGTTCCCATAGTCACGCTGCATCTTCTGTAATTTCTCTAAAACAGATAAAACAAGTTCGCCATGAATATGTAGAATATGCAGGCAAGAGACGGAAGTTCACTTCGTGTAGTCTGCGAGTCGTATCAGCCAGTCACGTTTATGCCAGCTTGGCTGAAAACAAAACACACACACACACACACACACACACACACAAGCAACAACCAGCAGACCAATATCTGCAGACGTCAGGGAAAAAAATGTCTGTTGTGCCCAGATGCTGATATAAAAATCAGCCATTGGTTTTCTAGATTGCATCTTCTGCAGAACAAACATCATTACTTTCTTAAGGATGAACTGTAAATGTGTTGCTTATCTCTATTGTTATCAGGCAATGCAGAATGGTTTGCTCTTGTTCTGACTGTATCTGTGATAGCCAAACGTGGGAATGGCCTAATGACTAAAGCCAACACAGAAGTTAAAGGCAATATTCGAGCATCTTAACTGTCCACTGGTAGTGTCTGAGTTCATCCTTTTGGATCATCCACCTGTGGACACAGTTTTCAGGGAGTCTGTGTTAGTTACAATAAAAACTGGTGGCTAGGAGGTTTCAAATCCTCCAGAGTACCCAGGATAACCTGCTGTTGTGTTTTCTTAATTGTTGAACACTACAAATTTCATTTTTTTTTTGTATTGGGCGGTCACAGCAGAATAGATACAGTACCATTGCTGGTGAGACAAAACATTATAATTGTGGGATTTGGAAGAACTATCCATTTAATGATAAGTATATGCTATTACTGCTGCTCAGCATGAATGTGCTCCAGTTTTTCTGAAGAAAGTTTGATGTTGCAGTCATGTTGATAACAGAACATTGTGAAGAAATGTAGAAGTCTAGTGATCATTTTTTTTAATCAATGTGTCATGATGTGTGCAGTGAGTAGCCAACATGTATTCCCAGGCTTACCTCCATAAATAGAACAGGAAGCAAACAATTAGTGTCAAACATTAAAAACAAAGATCTAATTTTCTCTTTTATTGACAGTACAAATGTCAGAGTGCTCGCAAAAACTCCAGTGGGAATGAAGACTCTGAGGTAGGTATGAAAATCTTATCATCTTAAAGATCATGTAAGTGTTATCACTGTGTCCCGTTCTGAATTGGGTGTGAATGTTTTATCCTCAGGAGGGTTTGCGCAACTCTGATTTCAGCACGACTTTGACAGTGTTTGGACTTAAGCCAAGATCAGGTAACACACACATCCTTGTTCTTTGAATGGCATTGTCTGAATCTTTTGGGTTGGTAGTTTTCCTTTTCACTGGGGCTATCTTGGAATCATAAACAGCACCGTGATTAAGTATTTCCACGTCGCTGTGGAGGAATTTTGGCCCACTCTTCTTTGCAGAATGGTTTTAATTCAGCCACACTGGAGGGTTTTCAAGCATGAACGGCCTGTTTACGGTCATGCCAAAGCATCTCAATCTGATTTAAGTCCAGACTTTGACTAATCCACTCCACTCTAATCCACTTCTTTTATTTTTTTAAGCCACTCAGAGGTGGACTTGCTGGAGTGTTTTGGATAATTGTGCTGCTGCATAGCCCAAGTGCTCTTGAGCTTCAGGGCACAAACTGATGGCCGGACATTCTCCTTCAGGATTTTCTGGTGGAGAGCAGAATTCATAGTTCCATTATTTACAGCAAGTCATTCAGGTCCTGAAGCAGCAAAGCAGCCCCAGGCCATCACACTACCCCCACCATGTTTGACTGTTGGTATGATGTTCTTTTTATGAAATGCTGTGTTCGTTTTATGCCAGATGTAACGGGACTCAAACCTTCCAAAAAAGTTCAACTTTTGTCTCGTCAGTCCACAGAATATTTTCCCAGAAGTCTTGGGAAAAGATGTTATCAGTCAAATAGTGTTTGTTCTGGTCAGCAGTGACTCACACAGGGCCAGATGGCTTTGGATACATTTTTTCCCTTCATAGATGAAATCATCATTGCATTATTTTTATTTTATTATTTTATTTTTGACTTTGTTTGATGATCTCAAACATTTAAGTGTGACAAATATGCAAAAACTAATAAATCAGGAAGGGGGTGAATACTTTTTCACAGCACTGTATAACTGCATGCTGTTGACTTATATGACTTCCTTTGAAAAGATATTTGTAGATAACAATAAAATAGACTCTATTTTGTATTTTGTAAAAACATCCCCCTCATGCATTGCTGTGTTATTTAGCAGAAATTGTACCTTAAGACATCTTAGGTAAAATGAGTTGTACTGCCTGAAGGCTGTCTTACACAGACAGGGTCGTTATTTATATATGTTGAAGTGAGAATGTTAAGAATGTTAAGAATGTCTTGCTTTTATACTGAGTCTTTTTTTTATTTATTTTTTTTTAAGGTGGAGTCCCACTATCCTTTCATTGGAATTGGGGAAGGTTTTCTGAGGAACTGTTTTTGTTTTCCTCATAAGCTATGTTTGGATACAGTCAGAAACATTTCTCAGTGTGCATATTGTGACAAGGGATTAATGATATGTGCTATTTATAGGAAAATAGCCTTCCTATAAAAACAGAGGTGGAGGAAAACAGGAAGCATGCCAAGTCATCCACAAGTCAATCCACTTCCTGACTGCATGTTCACTTCAATATCATTTATGTAAAAGAACAAATTAGCTAATCCTTGCCTTGGAAAAGCCGGTATCATAAAGTGCACTGCAAGTTTAGCATTTTGTAATGCAGTTAGGGCCATAATTTGTTGGACAAAGTCACAGTTTTTGTAGTGTTGCTTGTGTACACCAGTGCAGCGGATTTAAAATCAAAGAATCAAGATGGGATTGAAGTGCAGACTTTCAGCTTTATTGGATTAACTGTTGAGGAATTACAGCTGCTTTTTAAACTCTCATTCTCCTCTTTAAAAATAAAGATCCAAGAAGTTTACAAAAGAGAGTGCAAGTCATAAATGTGCAAGCAATGAAATGAGTTAGACCTGAGATCTGACCTTGAAAGATGTGATCTTGAAAACCTGAGTTTTCAAAAGAGTTTTCTGAGAACCACGGGGTTCTGTTTTGGGGCCTTTACTGTTTCTGTTGTATCTGCTCCCACTTCAGCACATTTTGAGTACTTTTAAGGACATTTCTTATCACTGCTACACATTCAGTTGTATATGTCTTTTAATCCCCAAGATCTGTCTAAGCTACAGAGATTGCATAGGTGCTTAAAAGTTGGTTGACTGACAGTTTTCTTCTTGTTTGTGCCTCCAGCAGATTTTTACTGAAGGTAATGGAAACTTTCTGCTGCCTTGCCACATTTACACATCTTCTATCAGGAACCTTGGGGTTACTTTTGACTGAGCTTTCACTCTGGAATGCACATAAATTAAATTTCTAATTCAACAAGGAAACAGGATTCACTTTGCAGCTTGCCAGTCAATTGTCAATTGTCCAGTCAATTATTTTGAGCCTCTGAAAATGGGGGGACTGTATATAAAACTTGCTCTGCTTCCTAAACTGTTAATGTAATTGTTTTGTGAAAGCTGAAAGTCTGCACTTGAGTCACATGTTGACTGTTTGATTTAAAATCCACTGTGGTGTTGTACTGAGGCAAGATAAAAGAAATTAATTAATTAATTAAAATAAAAACTGATATTGCCCAAAAACCTACAGGCCAAACTGTAATTTCATAGTTTTCAGTTCTACTAAATGACTAATCAATTGAGCGACTCAATTGATTGTTTTATGTACACGTATTTTAGTTTTACACCAGATGACTCAAATTTTCCACAAAGTTCAACTTTTGTCTCGTCAGTCCACAAAATACTTTCATTTAAATGTGCCAAAAAACTAAGATATCAGATACTTTTTCACGGCACTGACTGGTAGGCATGTAGTGATATTCTTTGTTTTCAATTGGTCCAATTTTTTTTTTTTTTTTTTTTTAATAATCTATTTGAAAAAAGTAAAGAAAGCTTTCACTGACATTCCCGGGAAATGAAATCAGCCACACTGTGCTGCGAAGCTGAAGTCAGAAGTGTTATGGAAACCCAGGGTGGTTTCTTTAAATAATGGAAGACATAGAGAGAGATACCATATGTGTTCTAAGTACAGTGCAGATTTGTTTCATGGCCGCGCCTTATGCAAGATCACACACACAGCACATTTTTGTTTCTTGGATATTGCTGTGGTTTGGTCTTATACAGCAAGAGTTCATTTTATTTGGGAGACTTTTAAAGTTAACTCTACATTTCTCCTGTCAGCCTGAAATGAAGCAGGTGGCCTGAAATTGACCTGAGCGATTATGATGTATTAAATATGTCTAAGATTTTTTTTGTCTGTTCTTCTAAATTCATTGTTTGCTATTTGGAACATTACACCCTATTTGTTATTTTAGCCTTCACCAGAGGAAGCCGTCAAGAGTACAACTCCACAGATCCAAGCTTCACGATGAGGAGGAAGATGGAGCACTTGAGAGAGGAAATGGAGCAGATAGGACTGTTACGGCAGGTCAGATGCCTTGTGGCTTATTCGTGTTTGTGTTCGTACAAATCATAGAGTCATACAGAGGCCAAAGCCCACTAAATCCTGCTCTTGTTCCAGTGTTTACTCCTGAGAGTGAGATAATTGCATAGTGTCCTCAGTGTTCCTACTTAGGGATACAGATGCATCATAACTCCGCTTGGGTTTGAAGGAGTTGAGACATCCTCCGAGTTGATATTGACTCATCTATTTATGCTGGCCCTTTTGCAAGTGGGTTTGGAGAGTGGAAAGCTTTTTTCAGTCACCGGCTGGCCACTCTTGGCTAAACTCTATGCAATCCTGTTGAAAACCTACAACCCTAATTCCAAAGTAGTTGGGATGCTGTGTAAAATGTAAATAAAAATGGAATGCAATGATGTTCAAGACTCATAACCCCATATTTTATTCATAATAGAACAAAGAAAACATATCACATGTTTTAACTGTAAAACTGCACAGATATTCAAATATCCAACATTCAGTTTTGCAAGAGTTACGGCGTGTTTTTTATTTGTGAAGGAAGACACCCGAAACACATTAATTAAAAAATTATAACATTTAATATATTAAAGAATCAGAAGAAATTACATGTACACGGGCCATTTGGTTCAGGAAGAGGCAGGCCTTCTCAGCAGCTGCCTGTGGCTCCCCTCCCCAGAAGAGCGCCTCTCTAAGCTAAACATAACAATTTTATACTACAAACGCAAAAACAGATGGAGAAAGCCGTGGTTTAGACTTGGCCTTCTCAGATTGGTTCGTCCAGCGGTTGGTTCCGGCATCATAGCACAAGTTTCTTCAATCAGCAATGAAAGCTCCATAAAAGAAACACCTGCCTTCCCTTCCCACATATTCCTAATCAAGACTTGGCAGTTAGCAACAGGGTACGATGAACTACACACACCCTTCCCTCCTTAGTCGCATATTCATCTCCGAGACCGAGAAGGTCATAAATAAGATAAATGTATCACCCAAAGGCCGTGAAGTTGGTCTGGCGACCACTGGTCTCCCATCTGTCTGCTCTCTATCTAATGTATTTATCAAATTGTCTATTATTTGGTTGTTTTAATTCAATCACTCTTTTGATTTTAATTCAATTACTGATTATACATTATTTAATTTAAGTATTAATTTATCATTTAATCAACTACTATTTAGAGCTTTGAGTCAACTGCCAATTATTAATTTAATTCAATTATTATCAATCTATTCAATTAATCATTTGATTGCAATTTTACTCTGAAACATTATAATTTTGTTCATAAAGTAAAAAGAGTAAAAATAAGACCCAACAGGGGTATTATTACAGTCCTGACAACCTGTTGTGTCCCATCGTGCTAAAGTGACAGGTTTTGTTTTGAAATATCTGCTTGCAAAATGTCTGTACAGAACCAGAAGTGTAACCAGCCCTCAGCAGCATGTCAGAGAATGCCAGACACACCTAAAATATGTGAAGCGTGTACAGTGTTGTTGGTAAGATAATAAAAGTTAGAAGTAAGAAAAACCCAAGATAACTGACTAGGCTTCTTCTAATGAATAGTATTGTAAAGGAAGGTCATGGCGACAGAGGCTAAAGGATGGGTTTGTTTTATTAATTAGGCCAGGTCCATGAGAGCACGAGATGATGACAGTAATAAACAATCTATCATCACTTGTCACAGAAATACAGGGCGGAAAAAGCTGGGCTATAAATTTAAGGTGTGCACAGCATATCTGTTTGGATCACTGAGATAATATCACCCCACTGACAGATGTTTCAGACAATACCTGACATGTACATACCATTTTAATGTGTGGGCAGGAGAAGGTTTGCCCAAAACAAAGGAACTCTTTATAGAGCTTTCCAAAACAGTTTTTATAAAAAAAAAAAAAAAAAAAATTTATAAAACACACTGAAGTGAAGCATTAAAGAACGAACACTCAAAGTGAAAGGGTGTTCCTAAAGTGATTAAAAAAAAAAAAAAAAGCAGTGACTAAAGGAACAGAAGACACACATGCAGTGTTTTAAGAGGAGAGCAGACATTCCTTTTAGAGGAAAACACACCTTAGTGTAGGAGAAAAGGCTCACAGAACACCTCACTCTACCGGCTGTTAGGTTTTCATAACATTGTTGTGAAACTCCTCTTAAAGGTGTCAGTGAGATGGAGATGTGAACTTTGAACTCTAACTGCACATTTATTTCTAGAAACTAATTAACAACATAAAAACTACTAACTACAAACAGAGATGATTAAAAACAACACCAACCGTACCAGAATGGCTGGTGAGAGTCAAAGAAATTACTTTAAGGAAATGGGTCAGGTGACTCAGGAGGGGAAAGCGGTGCTCTGCTCACGCGGTGTATAGTGCAGGTCGGGTGCTACTGACTTCAACTGAGACTATAGTCGGGCGGTGGAAGGAATATTTTAAGGACCTCCTTAAACCCACTGACACGCCTTCTGTAGTGGAAGCAAAGTCTGGGGACGAGGGGGTGAGGTCACTGAGGTGGACCCTGGGGTGGATGAGATTGGCGGCAATGTCGCGGGGAGATCTGGGGCAGTGCCACTGGATTGACAGACTCAGGTGGTGGTCCCCATCTTTAAGAAGGGGGACCGGAGGGTGTGCTCCAACTATTGGGGGGATCACACTCTTCAGCCTTCCCAGTAAGGTCTATGCCAGGGTGCTGGAAAGTAGAGTCCGTCAGTCAAACCTCAGATTCAAGAGGAACAATTCAGTTTTTGTCCTGGTCGAGGAACGCTGGACCAGCTCTTTATCCTCTCAAGGATATTCGAGCGTGCGTGGGTTGTGCACTTGGAGAAAGCATTCGACTGCAGCTTGTCCTGTTGGCTTCATGGTGGCCTCCAGCTTGCAGTGGAACAGTTTGCAGCTGATTGTGAAGCAGCCAGCATGAGTATTAGAACCTTTAAGTCTGAGGCCATGGTCCTCAGCTGGGAATGGGTGGAGTGCCCACTCTGGCTCAGGGACCAATTGCTGTCCCATGTGGAGGAGCTGAAGTATCCCGGGCCAGCTCTCTCGGCTGGCTTCATGTATATGTGGGAAGATTAAACAGAGCTAAAGGAATCCACCTGACAGTGGGAGGTTTTCAGAAACAGCTGTTTTCGCATGCTGTGATGCAGTGATGACAGGGACGTAGTAATACATGTGATAAAGATGAGAACTCAATAATATGTTCAGACAGCGGTCTTTTAGGGAAGAGTTATGGTCTTTTACCCAGGAAGGAGTCTGACATAGTAAATGGCTCCGTGGAAGAGCTTTGGGATAATTCTATAGCAGAGGTGGGAAGTAACGAAGTACAAATACTTCGTTACTGTACTTAAGTAGATTTTTCAGGTATCTGTACTTTACTTAAGTATTTATTTTTCTGACTACTTTTTACTTTTACTCCCTACATTTTTACACAAGTATCGGTACTTTCTACTTCTTACATTTTCAAACAGACTCGGTACTTTTTAACACGTCAGAGAGAAGTTTGCATTTCCGGTCAGTGCGCCGTCAAACATCAAACGATCTGAGCCTAAATGGAGGAATAATAACACATAAGAGACAATCGTACTGGCGTATCCTCCATCATCGGGGCTTATCTCGTACAAAGGGATTAAATACGCAAACCCATATAATTAATGTATCATTTATAGCGCTATAATCAGGGGTTACAGCGGGCCGGACCGAGTCCGTAAGTTGCGCTGCGGCACATAAACAGCTTAGCTAGCGCTACTGAAGAGGAGCGAGCATGAAGGGAGTAACGTGTGGCAGGTAAATGCAACGTTTCTAAATGCTCAACAAATATCAGCAAACACACAAAGTGTGTGCAGTTTGTTACACAGCTAGCTAAAAGAAGAGCTGCTGTATTTCAGGGAGAGCAAAGAGAGAGAAGTTCACTCAGAGATGGAGAAAGAGGACAGGAGAGGAAGAAGAGAGGTTAGAATTAAAGGTAAGGACTGGAAAATAAACTGAAGTATGCTGACTTTGTGTTATTCAAAGATTCTACGAAAATACTGCAGTTTAGGTTAGCTTGTTGTACTGTATTTACAGTAAAGCTCTGTGTTGGTGCACAGAGACTGTGTTCATGGTCAGAGTTACAGGTTACATCAGTGCAGCAGAGATGAGTTTGAATCAAAGCTGCTGATGCTGAGATTCATTCACTGAATCCAACATTTCTACAGCCTGTATGCTGTCAGTGTAGGGGAAGGAGATCAGCTCAGAGAGCTGTGAAATACTGGGTTACATCTTTGTGAGTTCACTTCATCCACACAGAGCAGTAAACCTCAGAGCAGCAGCAGCAGGTCAGCTGATCACAGTCTGCACACCAACATCATTTACTGCAGCTCACAATAGAAAGCTGTGATTCTTCTCCCCATGCAGAGCCACTACAGCTGATCTTAGGGTTCCTCCAGCTTCTGAATCCCACTGTAACCCCTGAGTATCCTCATGTTGGTGTTTAGGTGGAGGCACAGTCACCCTCTATGGAGGACAAAGAGACTAGAGCTGTGTTTAAATTCCCTTTCACAGCTTGTGTCCTACATAACAGATTCAAGCTGAGTGCATTCATTAGAATTAAAATTTAGATTGGAATAACATTTGTATTCTCATGTAATATTATTTTCTATTATTACAATAATATATAATGAGGTTCGGTTAGTTTTACACAAATAGCTTGTAGAAACATCCTCCAAAGAACTACTTTTACTTTCTTACTTTGAGTACATTTCAGAGCCTGTACTTTTTTACTTTTACTTAAGTAGAGAAGTTGAACCAGTACTTCGACTTTTACTAAAGTATTTTTTAACATAAGTACTTGTACTTCTACTTAAGTACAGAATGTCAGTACTTTTGCCACCTCTGTTCTATAGAACAAATCACAGCCTCCCTCCCTCCCTCACACTTTCCACTTAATTAATGGCAATTTAAGGAAAATTTACATGATTACACATACAGGTCTAGACAAGTGGGAGCCACATAGTGAAAACAGTAGTAAACAGAAACAGTCCATTCATAAATTAACTGTTAATTAATATTCAATTGGCATAAGACAGTGTTTTTTTTTACATTCTGCCTCAGGCATCAATAAATAAATGGTTGATTCTAATAAAGGACAAGAGCTGCCTTCTTAAAAGTGTCTTTGAGTCCTTTAGGGCGGTTGACTCATGGGTTTGTAGGCAGTTTTGGAGTCTGAAAAACTCAGCTCCAGGTTATGGGTCAACAAATAATTGATTTATTTTGTTGTTGAATCTTGCCCAGGGTTACCTGTGATGTGGTTACTGATTAGAATCCAGTTTTTTTTTTTTTTGTCAAGGGTTCATCATTTTAATTACCAAACTAATAAGTACAGAGCCTGACATTTGTGTATTTGCTTTTCTGAATGTACATTTTAGTGTTAGAAGGTGTGCATTTCGGGTAGTATTTAAATTCTAATAAAGAAAATGAAATCTGGTTAAAATCTGTCATTATGGAAACTCCTGTATAAGTTAAAAAAAAGAAAAAAACCGTTTGGAACTATAGTTTCCACGGCTGGATTCAAACCATATAACTGGCTTCTTGTTTATCTCAACCGGCCGTTGACTGAACTGGCATTTCAAGGTCTGCTAGTCTGTGCTGGCTTGAATGCTTAAATTCGACCGTGGACACAGCAGTTCACTGTTTCAGCAGCCAAGAGATCTTTCAGAGTAAATAACAAGCCTTGTCATATCCGGTGAGAAACGACACTGCTTTGTAGTCCAAGCAAAAGTTCAAACAGAAATCGGTGGGTTCCAGAGAAGTAACAGAAAGCAGAGTGTCACACCATGGGGCAGGACTGAGAGCAGAACAATCCCTTATTCATTAACTCCTTGGAACAATCAAAACACATTTGATAGAGAGCACAAAGCATAAATTGTTAGACAATTGACTTCAATAAAATTCCTTTTAACATTACCAACATCAGTACCAGTTTCTACAACCGCTTGTGATGATAAACTATAGCTTTTTCTTGTCATATCTCACCTGAGGCAAGTATATATCATGTCTCATTTAATTTTTTTGCTTCTCCCTAATTGATAACAAATAGCTAAACCAAGAATATAAGCTGGTCCAACTCTCTGCAGGATCTGGACTTTTCTGGCAGCAGTACTCACCCAAAAACAAACAAATTGGTTTTTGGGAAGTTCAAATATTTAATATAGAGATAAATGACACTCTGTGGTTTATGACTTCCAGTGCAGCCGGGCTGCAGATCATCTGATTACCAGGTAGTGACCTAGCAGGTGGTGATTACACACATATACTCAGGTGTACTGGAAGTACGCGTCATTAAGCAACAACAGTGCTGTTGAAAAAAACAGCAGTTATTATCAGGAGAAGTTAATATGATCACTCAGAGTTGCTTAACCGTAGTTACTTTCATTAAGTCATGTGTAGTGCAGGCCCAGACAAATACATCAGAAAATTAACTGATTCCACTCACATAAACTTTTGGCTCAATGATTCAAAATAAAAAAGAAAAGAAAAGAAAGGGATTGAGAGAGGATGGAGAACCCACTGTGAATAAATGAACAAATCAAACACCTTTTCTACCTGAAATGTACATTTTTGTTAGGAGACAGTGACATCAGGTTGTCGTTGATGTGTTTGCAGAACATTGAGTCCAGGCTGAAGGTGTTGCTTCCAGACGATGTTGGAGCTGCTCTAATGGATGGAGTTGTCCTTTGCCATTTAGCGAATCACATTTGTCCTCGGTCTGTTGCCAGCATCCATGTACCGTCGCCTGCAGTGGTAAGCACACTGAATCTTCAGAAGGTCTTTTTTTCTGTTTTGTTCTTCAAATTGCTTACACCAACAATTACAAATTCTCATGGATTTATTGTTTTTAAAGTTGTTGTCGACTTAGCCTTATGGATTTTATTCTCCTGTGAATTTAATTAACTAAAATGATTGATGTTTTGGCTTCCAGCCAAAGCTCAGCATGGCCAAATGCCGGAGGAATGTTGAGAACTTCTTGGATGCCTGCAAAAAGCTGGGTGTTCCACAGGTACTAACATTAACCAATTAACAGTTTCATTCAGGCATTTCTTACACGCTTCACTTCTAACGTCACCTTTCTCTGTATTTGTTTTGCAATATATTTTGTGAAGATTTATGACTCTTCACAGTGATATTCACCGTTGAGCGCTTGAACATAGGTTACATACAGTTTCTGCAGGTTATATCATGCACACTCACTGGTCTGGTTTCTAACTTTCTTTAGCTGATGCTCCTCCAAATGGAGAATCACTGTCATGACAAATGACTAATATGTTCTAGTTGTCAAATCTGGCTGTCTAGAAAGCTTTTGTCAGTTAAATACTGTCAGAGAACCCCACCTATCTTTTTTTTTTCTAAGTAAAACTGACAAAATACATTTCTCTGTTGACTCAGGACAAGCTGTGTCTGCCACATCACATCCTTGAAGAACGTGGTCTGGTGAAGGTGGGTGTGACTGTGCAGGCTCTGCTGGAGCTCCCTACATCTAAACCCACGCAACTCTCAACTGTTTGACACGAGCCTAAATTTGACATGAGTCATGCACCACACCACTCTTCCAACCCCAAACCTGCTCCCCCTCATTGCCAGGGACCAGAGAGCCCAATGGAGCGAGGACCCAGTGGCCTATGGGAGTCTTTGGGAGTCTGTTTTTGCCTGACTGAAACAGGAGACGGGATGTTGAAATGCCTCTGTCTCTTCATATGATGTCAGCTACCATTTACTTCCTTTCCATCACATTTTCACTCGTCTGCTCTTCCTATTACTGGAGTCAACCTGGAAGTGTGTGGGAAGTGTGTTTTCTGAGGTGCTGTATTAAGACTTGCCGAAGAGACACACACAACGGTGAAAGGCTTGTGTGTCCTTCCTAACAGTTATTATTCAGTGTGTGAGTGCCACGACTGACCATATTGGAAGTGAGGAGATGATGGACACAAAACTCACTCTCTCACTGAAAAAGACTAGGCTGCCACTACTGAGTGACCTCATTGGGTACTTACACTTGAGTTTCCCTTCTTACTTGTGGAATTTATTTTCCCAGTGAATTATTTTTTAAGTTGTTTTTTTTTTACGTGGTTTTATGTAGTTTTCATCAGGTAAGTAAGGCCTATATTCTCTTTTGAGCAGCTGAGCCAGATTCTTAAATCGTTTTGTTTTTCTTTTTGTTATTTTTTTTAGTTGTAATGCATTTATATAGTTGCATTTCCACCGTTTTTTGAAAGGCAGTGCAAGCTACGGTTGGATTTAGAGTTATTATCATGCTACAGTGGACATTCTGTCTGTTTTTCTGGTGTGGCTTGAACACTTTTAAATTACACGCATGCACACACGCTTCTGACTACAAGCTCTTTCTCAATACAAATCTGCATGCACCAGGGGAAGTGACATCAGACCACTGTGACATGAGTTTTTGCTACTGACAAAAGCATGATATCTTGTTTTGTAGCATCTTTTTCAGTGTTTCTGAAGCTTTTTATACTTTGCTTCCAGTTATTGCCAGTTAACTCTCGCCATTTATGTGAAATTAGCAGCATAGATTTGCTGTGTTGTTTATATTGTGTGTGTTTGTGACTGGAGGTGACTGAGCAATGGCCCCTAATCCAAAAAAGGGTTCAGGGTGCTCCTGCAAACTTTCTACACATGGCACGGTCTTATTTTTCCCACCAGGCCACCCTGTTGCGTGTGGTTTCTAATACACTTTATTATTTCAGGGAAATTCAATTATTTATCTATTTATTTACTTGTTTGATATGTATATGTTGTTGCTCTGTGTGTTTCTAGCCTTACTACCTGTCCACATTGAATTTTTTTGATCATCTCGCGTCTGTTTTTTCAGAAACTTAAAAATGACTAAAAGCAGAACTTTGGCGCTATTCTGTTCCATGTGGTCGGTCTGGGAGATCAGCCCACTGTCATGTGAAAAAGAAAAATGCAAAGAGACAAAACACAAACCAGCAGCTAAAACCATAAACTGATCACGAGATCTGAAGACTGGTTTTCTTTAACTTTTATGTAAACACATTTCTTTTTTTTTTACTGTGATTTACAATCACAGTAAAAAAAAAAGTACACCTTCTATCATTAATAAGGTTTTACATATCAGGCCTGAAAAGGATAAGCAGAAGAAAATGGATGGGTAGACGTTATATGCTTGTTTATGTTGTAAAAAAAAAAACAGAGAGACTTCTCGTCAACAAGAGGCTACAAGAAGTCATTTAACTGGTGTCATAGCATGTAAATGTTGAAGCAAATAGCCTTCAGTCTATCTTTATCTAGTCAGCGGCTGTTGGTTTCATGGAAAATGGAGCATGAAAATGGTGTGTAAACTAGGTCATCTGTGACGGAAGAAACCTGAACTTATTGAAGTCAGTTATCTATCACAGGTGTGCATTAACAAACCAAGTTTTCTGTTTGTTCACTCAAACAAATATCCAACAGATAATTGCAGAACATGTTTGTATGTTAGCTACTTTTCTGTGCAGTGTTTTAAATAACTGTACATGTGCTATCAAATTAGTGAATTGGATATTAAGGGCTTATGAAGTTGTTATGGGGTCCATCAATTTGGAATGTTCTTCTAGCAATTTGATTAATGCAAATCCAATATTCATCTTTGTTTTAGGCTGCAGATTGATCTCCACCACATCCTAAGCATAGAGCATGTGTGCAGTCATGGTAAAGAGAAAGTACAACCTCTGTCACTTATAAAGTTTTACATATCAGGACATAATAAACAAATAATCTGACCTTACTAGGTCTTAAAATTAGGTCAGTACGCCCTGAGATGAACATATTACACATTACACTGTGCCATTTATTTAAGAAAAATTAAGTTAATATATCAAAACAGTGTGTGAAAAACTAAGTGCACGCTTACTGCTTCCAACGGAAGACATTAAATAGCAGCCAGGTGCTGCTAATCAAATATACTGTAGCAAGTGAACTTCAGCCAGTGTGAGTACCTCTATAAAAGCAGAGGCTTTGACAGTTGGCAGGTGTGGAGCATTCAGGTGTGTGTTAACACAGTGCCAAGGAGGAGAGATGTCAGCAGTGATCTTAAAGAAGCAATTATTGCTGTCTGAGAAGATTATAAAGTCAAATGACTTGAAATCCATCATTCTAGAATGATAAAGGTTATTCACGAGTGGGAAACAACTTAATAAAGCCTCAATATTCAATTCACTAAATTGACACGTGCAGTTTAAAAATACACTGCACAGAAAAGTAGCTAACATACAAACATATTCTGCAGTTATCTGTTGGATATTTGTTCGAGTGAACAAACAGAAAACTTGGTTTGTTAATGCACACCTGTGATAGATAACAGACGTCAATAAGTTCAGGTTTCTTCCGTCACAGATGACCTAGTTTACACACCATTTTCGTGCTCCATTTTCCATGTAACCAACAGCCACTGACTAGATACAGATAGACTGAAGGCTATTTGCTTCTACATTTACATGCTGATATGACACCAATTAAATGACTTCTGGTAGCCTCTTGCTGACACGAAGTCTCTCTGTTTTTTTGTTTTTGTTTTTTTTTTACAGCAAAAACAAGTATGCAAGGGGGTTAGAGCAGAGTTTGGTGTATAGTGAAGATGTTACAGATCAGGTGCTGCAAAAAGAGAAAAAAAAAACTCCCTTTTTTTGGCTTTAGTAGCTTAAACATCCAAGGCTAACACTGTAATCAAAAAGCAACATATCAGACTGGATTATAACATGGGAAACATGTTCTACTGTGCCTCAGAGGAAGGATAGCATAGTGAATTTTTTTTTTTTTCACAAGTTTTATTACAATCAACAGTTCTGTAATTTAGTCCATGATTTATAGTTTCACTTGTCTGTACAGGATGATTTTTATTGTCTTTAACTTAAACAGCTTCCATGCTGATGAGCTGCATCTCTGATTGGTTACTTGTGGAGAGTGACCTAAAATGTAATGATCAAACTTAGTGAGAATAAAAACTGAGAGACTTGCACTTCTGGTTTGATTCTGTGACTCATGCCAAATTCTGTTTCCCTGTTACTGCTTTTAGCCCCGTGTGCCAATGGCACAGTTGGAATACTCTTCATGACAACCTCCGTTTCCTCTGAATATGCAGGGGCTTTTTTTTTTTTTGATGTTGTGCCACCATGTTCCAGAGAACAGATAACACAGAGATACAAATTAAGCTTCCAGGTTATCAGACCTTGAGTGTAAAATATGCAAAAAAAACCCAAAAACAAAACAAAAAAACAACATAGCAGAATCTCAGCTCATACCTTTTAATCATGTCTTTATGAGTGACTGTACTGTTGGTGACCTGGTGATGTCACCTGTCTCCTGGTGTCATCATTTGCAAAACGACAGCGCGCTGTTATCTGTCGTGCTCATGTTTAGTCATTAAACAAGCAGCTGTCAGTGGGATCTTAAAGTATTTCATGTATGCATTCACCAAATGTACCATCATGCAGAATCCTTTATCCTGAAATAAAATCAAATGTGAAATCTGGAAAATTATCTCCAAAGAGACTACACTGTGGTAGCCTAACAGAAGCTGGTTGGGTATATCTGAACCACAAGAAAGGCTCCATAACTGTTGGTAACTTGTAACTTCTTATCTTAAAAAAGACCAAATAAGAATGACCTGATACCTGAACTTACCTCGGCTTTATTTTGTTAAACCACGGAATATTGTTACAAATGTTAAAAATGGTGCAGAACTTTAAATAACAACGTCTGGCCTTATCTTACTCTGTCTTATACATTACTGCGCATATTCTGTTGTTTTTAAATGATGCAGTTGCTCTAAGATTTGAGGTCATTTGTGTGGAAAGGTGAAGTGAAATGTCCATTTTGTAAACAAATGAATGCATTTTCATGATTTGGGCACTCAAAAGAGGGGCGATACAAAAGGTGTCGGGCGTCTTGCTGCTGTATTTTATGGCATAATCAAATCATCTGGATACTGGTGTGGTCTTCTGTGGGACTCAAAGGAGATTTTCAGATAAAGGTGACTTATTCAGGTGAAGGAGCATAACCAGATGGTAATTTTCTCTCCTGTGGGAAAAGAGGGTAAATCACCAGAACTATAACTTTCTTCTAAGGCAAAAAAAAAAAATAATGTGCACCTGCATGTCATGAAATGTTCAGTAATTTCAAATGAAATGGTCACCACACCTTCTCATAGCGATTTTCGTATAAAAGCAGTTGCATCCAAGCCCTCACTCACTCTGAAAGGTCTTTGTTCTCGAGACATTCTCAGGTATAAGACGGGCCTTTGTATATTTCTTTTTTTTCAATGTCCATGGTAACACATATTGTATGCATGGGTGTGCCTTATTTCCTAAGGGTGAAGTAAATTTCTCTTCAGTCATTTTTTTTTTTTTCCTTGTACAAATTTACAGGGAATTGGATTAGTGTGGGCCTCCAATGCTGGGTGCGGCTTTTGTGAGTTGTCTGCAAGCTGTAGACTCTAAAATATGAATCTGTTATGAAAGCACAGCAAAACCTTGATGTCTGCAGTGTACGTGTGCCATCACCACACTTCATTTATCTGCAGCGACATGGCACATTGCATTTTCATTCATCAGAACCGACTAAGTACCAGTGAATTAGCCTGAATTTATTGCTTGGAGGGTCTCTTTTCATCATAGTGTTTGCTCACAGCATGTCTTTTTTTTTTTTTTTGAGAAAAAGATATACTGGTGCTGTTCTCTGACATTTGATGTATGGCTCTAATGGAAACTTACTGTAAAACCACCCACGTGTACACAGTGCTCAGAATTTTGATTGATTACATCTCTGTGACATTGTACATCTAGTAAGCCTTTAATTGAAGGCTACTTTTACAGTGCTGCAATCAGTCTTTGGACCTGTTTGTACTGGCCATGGAGTATTCCTTGCTCCAACTGTTTCTGAAGTTCAACCAAAGATAATATATAAGGTTTCAGCAGTCTCAGTCACAGACATCAACCCACTATCTTCTGATAATGTAGTAAATTCACTGTGAAGTTTTTGTTGAGCTGCTTTAGAAGAAATCCACATGATTCTTCTAACCTTTTACCTTTGGCGTACCTTAAGGACTTTTTAATCCCCATTACTTTAGAAGAGATTTCTTCAAGGAAAGCACGGACTGGAGGAACTGATTGCAGGGACTGATCTCTCTCTTAACGCATGGACATGTGAGTATTGTTCAAAGGCAGGCTTTCAAAAAAAAAAAAAGAAGCTGAACATGTTCTTTGAGTGGAAGTTGCAGTGTGCAAACCTGCAACGGATCAAATTGAGCAGGTGTGTCTTTCTGTAATTGTGTTTGATCATTTGTGAACAGGGTGTTACCTCATAGTGTTTTTTTTTTTTATTCTTGTCTTGTGTACAGTAATGTACAGGATATTTTTTTGGAATGATGGGAAACTCCCTGTGCTGCACACTTAATGTACCATCTGCAATATGCAGAATTCATATAGCTACATCAAAAGACATTGGTGCTGATTTTTATCTCTTAATTTGTATGTGATAAATCCATTGACTTGCTAAAATATCTGTTATTGATTTAACTGTCCTTATTTGGTTATGCTTGCTGGGATTAAACTTCTCACGAGTGGCGTCTCACTAGGAAGAAACAGTGCAACAGTGAGTTATGTCTAAATACTACACTGCCAAGAGAATTCACAATTCATGTACATAATTTAAAAAAAATTTTATTTTAAAACTGGTCTAATGCATGCACGACTACAAAATGACCCAAGCTAAACTTGTGTACATATCATCTGTATGAATTCCAGGGTTTTCTTATAACGAACACGCCGCATATAAAATAAAGTCAAATTCTTTGCAGCTCGGTCTTTGCTGTCTTCATTATAAGCTCCTCAGGCTCTCACCAGCAGAATACTGCTAGGTCTTTACCCTGCATCTTGAGGTGACCGTTGTTGTGTTTTTGCCCTATATAAATAAACCTGAAATGAACTGAACTCAGGGGTCAAATGCAAAACAAATGGAAAAACAAATTAGCCGATAACCAAATCCAATATTGCACAACAAAACATGAAAAAAAACAAACAAAATAGGCACAGAATATACATGAGGGAAAAGCGATGATAGGATAAGGGCAAAGGGAAGGACAAGACTACATACACACAGAGGACTGATTGTAAAATAAGACTTGGGTAGAGACAGAGTACGGTGAAAATAAACTGAGGCAAAAGCAGGAAGCAGAAACAAACAGAAGAAAACACTTTCAAAGCAAAACAGGAAGTAACCAGTGGTTGGCTTGATGAACAAAATATCTTCAAAATAGTCTTCAGCCTGAGAAATGTTGGTTTTGGAGAAATGTATAAGAACTGGACAGGGACATGCTTGCAGCTGTGCTGAATCACCTAAATCTTTAACAAGGCTTTAAAGTGAAATGAAATCAGTTGCTGAAGTTGTGAAAGCATTTTTTTTTTCCTATATTGGTTTGCCTGTTGGATATCAATTTCTCTACACTTCTGGGTCCGCTATGTCATATTTTTCATTTCATAATGCACTGCATGTTTCTAAGTGGTGACAGGCCTGGCCTGCAGGCTGACTGTTTAGCACCCTTTCTTCTTTTATTATAGAGCCATGCTGCTGAAATACATGCAGAATCCCTGAAAACAATGTTGTCTGAATGGTACTAGCACCAAACGGGACCTCATGGCCCCTAAGAAGGTGGTTCATTCAACCAAACCAACCATTTATAAATTTTTACTATTTACTGTTGGCTGTAGGTACAAAATACATTTCATTGTGAATCGTAGTGTGATTAACTGTGCACGTGACACAGATACCTTATCTATTCTAAAATCTGTATATATGTTATTCCTTGATAACGGTGCCCGCACAGATTTGCAAGTTACAAGTGATATGTGCATTAAAGTACCTGCATACCCTCACGGATGGTGGTTTTTAAACTGTGCACTCATAGGCCAGATTGTATCTCTCCACTTCAGTCTGGAAAAGATGGCATCCATGAATTATTTGGCAAGCCACAGGACAGTTTTCCACTTTTTCCTTAGTCCCTCTTAAATGAGCTCAAGCCCTGAATAGGCGCCAATGTTACTGGATCTTTTTGTCTCTGCATGGCAGAGGCTTACACTGAGGATGAACTAACAAACTGTGCTCAGTGACAGTGCTTCGGGACTGTTCCTGAGTCCATATGGTAATCTTTAAATGATAGAAATGATTTTATGTTGGCAAACATTATTCCTTAACTGTTGAACTATTTTCCAGTTGAACCTTTCCCCATCTTTGTTTCTCAAAGACTCACCCTCTTCTGGGCTGCTCTTTTTTCTTTTTTAAAGTATCACATAACTTTCCCAGGGTTTAAATGATCTGACTCATTGCATTCTGCTTTACAGTACGTTACATTTTTCTACAGCATCCCGACTGTTTTGTAAATGGGATTGTAGCGTTAAAGTGATGTAAATTATTAGAAATAATTAGTGGCAATCTAATTCCACAGAAAACACGTGACAGGTTTAAAGCATCAAAATCAGGCTGAAGTGACTCTTCGGGACATTGATTTGCACTTTTGAATTTTGCACTGCAAAGCCACGTTGTGTCCATTTCTCTAGCATATAGGAAGATAACGTTTTTATACTTGAAACACAAGCACATACACGCACAAACTCACGTATTACTGCAGGTGTTTTTCCACGGAAAAAGAGGCTGAATTTGGCAGGGATTCTGGGTATTCCAACTCCCTGCATTAAGCCATAAACCTGTGTAGCACGCTCACTTTCATTTTTTCTTTTTTTGGTTGTTTAATTTTCTCTTATAATAATCCTCTGTTACTTTGGAAGTCTTTCTCCTGCTGCCGCACCTCAAAATGTTTGAAAATGAAATGAATTTAATAAAATTAGATATAAATATCCAAAGGTTCTTATTGTATTGTGTAATATATGTTTGGACTGCAATTTTTAAATTTTACTCTCATTACACATGGAGGTCTTCCATGGTTGACCAGTCTCTCTGCAGTTCCAATGGGGCATGGTGAAAAATGGCAGCTCCAGACTCAAAAGGTGATCACAAGCATAGAAGCAATTAATTATTTTCAGTACCCAAAATATCAACAAGGTGGTAATAATTTGAGATGTTAAAGAAAAGAAAAAAAAATTGTACTGTAAATATTTTTAATTAGTAATTTTAGAGTATTTTAAAATAATAAATGAATAGATAAACATTGTTCCCACAGCTTACACTGTAATTATGCAGTATATTGGGGTGGCTGTGGGCCACATCAGGGTGGCTGTGTAGAAAGGTACTATAAAAGAACCAGTCCGTTTGCCATTTATCACTGAGTAGCTTGTTTGCACAACAATTAAGAAAGAAAAAAAAACTAGCAAATACAAATTTGTTTAATAATTATACACATGGGAGTATAATCACCTTTCCTTTTTGTTTTTACAGTGAAAAAGGTGTAAAACACATGAACAGAAATCAAATAAAATCAGGAACTGCTCCTAAACTAGAAGTGTATCATGTATTCAGGTGACCTGTTTTCCTATCCATCAGACCCTGACTGTAAACAATTTATCTTCTTTAGTTTTCAGCCAAGTCCTACAAATCTAGACTTGAGATCACTGCCTGAATTGTAAGTACAAACACATTTGGTATGATGAGGTTCAGAGAGCTCGGACAGAGCCCTATCTGATTACCTTCAAGGGTCTTAAAGGTAATCAGTAAAATCTTTTTAAAACTAACTGTGAGATTGGTTTAAACAGGACTAAAATGATTGTATTGCTCTGCTAGGCATTAGTCAAAAGCCTTGTATGTGGATTCTGTAAAGCCTGAGTTGAGCTGTTTTCGGTTTAGGGAGGCAAAAATGTTGCTGGAGTAAATAAGGTGTGGTGAGATGAAACCATTTCTGTGTCTTTGGAAGATAAACTAGTTTTGAGACATCAAAAACGTGATTGCAAAACCTTTGCGGTTGATGAACATCTTTGATATGATCCAAAAAAGATGATGGGAGACTTAGTTTTGCCATGTTCACAAGGAACAACAAGACAAGGAAAGAGAAGAAGTTCTGCGACATCCAGTTGTGGCATCACAAACACAAATAAAAGTCCGGGTTAAAATGGAAAGAGGCACCATGTCTGTGAATGATGTTTTCAATGTATAAGGCAATAAAACTGGCACCAAAACTTTTGGGACATCATACATAAAAGATACAAATGGGGATAAATAGTTGGGGACTGACACACATTGCTTCCTAATCTGCAGATTTGACTGAATTTTTAGCAGATATCCCCATTTAGTGTCTGAGCAATAGAATGCTGTGTGAGCAGGCGTGTGAAAGTCCAAGCTATAGGCTAAATTATCTTTAGCTCAGGGACTGGATGTATCAACAGGCACAAATAAAAATCGTGATTTATGTTAAATAGGAGTTTTTAAAAATTGATGTTTTTTGTGCTCTTAACTGTATGGATATTTTGGAAATTAATAAAAGTAATTAATAATAATAATTATAAAAATCCATTTTAGAGTTTCCAAATATTGTTTTAAGACTCCCAGACCTGAAAAGCTGCTGGTTGAAAAAAAAAAGACTCCAAAAAACAAAAACAAACAAACAAAATAAACAAGATAAATGTCATGATATTAGTGTGCAGACATTAATCACTAATGTGTTTACTTACTGTTGCCTGATTATAATGGTCTAAATACCTGCATTGTTTATTGTTATAATAACTCCAAAGAAAAAAAAGAAACAACCCAATAGAAACTATGAATGAAGGAACGACTTACTGACAAAACAGTTGGCTACAAGCTGTGATGACACAAATTTTCAAATTGAATAGAATTTGTTGTGATCCAACAACATGACAGGTATCAATAAACAAAAGTGGGTGAGGTACATTCAGATAATTCTTAACAACTTGTCAAGTTGAGAAATAATGCAATGCCTTGTCTGAAGTGTTCACCTTCTGGCAGTTTTCCATTTCAAACCCTTGGAAGGCAAATTACCCGTGATAACAAATAAACAGATCTGTGCATAAATAAAGAACTTTAGAGCTTTAAACCCTTATCAAAGATGCAATACCAACTGGGATGCATCGCTTCAGGGACGGTGGGACGGTGCTGCTGCCAATAAGCTCAAAACCTTAGAGGTAGGTATTAATGTGGGAAGTGGTCTCTGTGACATCTTTTAAGTCAGTGTATTTTGTAGGATTACTTGCTAATGCGCCCACTTTTTCCACACTCATCTGTGCTTGTATACTGTAATGTGATGATCTGACATGTGCAGAGGAGGGATGGTAGATATATTGGACAAAAGGGGTTGAATATGGAGCTGCCAGGCAGGAGGAAAAGTAGAAGACCACAGACAAGATTTCTGTATGTAGTGAGAGAGGACATGCAGGTTGTTGACAGAAGAGGACACAGGAGATGGGGTGAGATGGAGACAGAGGTGACCCTTAAGCAGAGGAAGAAGAAGAAGAAGATCATAACTGATCTCAAAGTGGTTAAAGCTTAATCAGGGGCAGCTTGTTTAGCACACTTGGTCTCCTGTCATTCTCCCATAAAAGTATACAATTGTATCTATGATGTGTATGCACAAACAGCAAAAAAAAAAAAAAAAAAGCCACACTTCTCAGCTTGTGTCAAGAGGACACAGCAGTGGAAATGACAGAAACTATAGATTTCATTGCCTAGTAGTCAAGCTGGCTTCTAAAGACAGTTGTCAATATGATCACAAGTTAATAGTAATTTGCAGGATGGCTCCAAACAATCAAGATGATATCTTTATGGAACAGAGCACAGTTTAAGATCTAGGAATAGAGACTGCTAATTGATATTAATTTTTAGATTTAGATTGGATAAGCACATAGTGGCGCATAGTGGACAGAGGTCAACAACTTTCTGAAAAGTCAGTCGCTACAGACCTCCAAACTTCGTGTGGCCTTCAGATTAGCTCAAGAACAGAGTGTAGAGAGCTAAGATTTTAGTGGTTTTAGTGGCTCAGCGTGGGGGAAAGACTCCCATCCCAATCTCATTTCTATTGTGAGCTCCAGTAGATTGTGTGTAGGTTGTGATCAGCTGCTGCTGCTCTGAGGTTTACTGCTCTTTGTGGATTTACACAACTGAATTAAACAAGATGTAACCCAATATTTAACGTGCTATCTTATCTTAGAGCTATCGAAGCTTTCCATTTCCAGTTGATCAAATATCACTGAGCACCCCTTACGTTTAAATCACTCCTCTCTTAAAAGCAGTCAGAAAAATAAATACTTAAGTACAGATACCAGAACATTCTATTTAAGTACAGTAATCACGCTTCTCCCTGTGGCAGTCTGATGGAGGAGTCTGGGTTTGGTGGTTCCCAGGGGAACAGTACTTGTCTGACTGCATTGTGCCAAGTGTGAAGTTTGGTGGAGGGGATTGTGGTGTGGGGTTGTTTTTCAGGAGTTGAGCTTGGACTCTTAGTTGCAGTGAAAGGAACTCTTAATGTTTCAGCATACAAAGACATTTTCGACAGTTTCATGTTCCCAACTTTGTGGGAACAGTTTGAGGATGATCCCTTCCTGTTCCAACATGACTGCACACCAGTGCACAAAGCAAGGACCATAAAGACATGGATGAGTGAGTCTGGTGTGGGAGAACTCGACTGGCCTGACTTCCACCTGACAGAAAACCTTTGAGATGAATTAGATAGGAGACTGTCAGCCATCATATTAAATCCTATGGATTAAGAATCAAGTTCATATGTGTGTGAAGGCAAACGTGAAAAGGGAATAGTTTTGGCAACACAATGTAATCATATACACACACACCCAATGGTCAAAAGACAAAAGAGGGTTACAAGGAAATACTATTAAATGTTTAATGTATTAACATTTTATTTTATAGTTTTACAAATTAAAAAATTACATAAAATCATTAAGAAGCAGATTTTCACAAACACGTAAGACAGGAATAAACTTAAACTAAAAGAAGAAGAAGAAGAAAAGCTTTAATGCTGAACTCTAACAATATACAAAACCAAGGCTGTCCAGGAAAACTAGAGAAGCAAAGAGCAGGAAGACACAATGCACAATGTTTGTCCTCCCTCACCGGAGGACAAACTGGGAGAATAAATAAGACTGACGATAAGATCCAGAGAAAAAAGCTAGGATATAGCACTCAAAATGGCCAAACTAAGCAGAAAAATACAATGGTGCAAATATAAACCATAATTAGACTTATTTAATAACATAACTTGAAAGACCAACAAAACAAACTAAATATATATGCATATATCACAAAACATTGGACAAAAGACCCAGGACCACGCCAAGTCCAGGTTGGAGGAGGACCTTTCATTGCCATTATCACGATAAGTGCAGACAGAATTCAATCGTTTTCTCACAGACAGACTCCACCCTGTCTCCGTCCGCTGTATTTGCCTTCCTCTTCCACTGAAAACAATATCCATACTTTTACCCCCGAACTTTTACGGTCTATTATTCATTGATTTCCTTCACGTGTATTTCACAACTGTGCGTGATGGGGAGGGTTACAAATGCAGCAGTCCACCCACGCTGTGCCAGTCTGTTACGCTGTCTCTGAACCTGCTGCAGCAGGAAAACGGCGCTCTTAGCCAACAATCACGTAAGTATTAATTTGGAAATCTCACTGTTTTATTCTATTTGGCACGGTTTGATTTAACCTATAGGCCCATACATTTGCGTCTCTCTCTCTCTCTTTTTTTTTTTTTTTAACTTTTACTCATGCCAGTTAAGTAATTTGGAAGTATTTAAAGTGATATCACATCTCAGAATGCGAGTATATATATTTTTTAATTGCTATCTTCATTAAATGTTTTTATTTGTATTTGTATTTTTAGTCTTGATTATAAACTACTGATGGCGAGAAAATACGGGCTGACTTGCACAGCTACACTGATGCTGCTTTTAATCACCCTGAAGGAGCGCATATATTGCAATGGACTTACAGGTTGGTCCCAGACTAAAGACGTGTTCCATGCATTTAAACTTAGAAAATGTATTAAAAACTCAGAAATGTTTTAAAGTGTCCCACTCTGTGCCCAGAGCTGGGGGTAAAGCCTACCTGCAATATAAGGCTATCAAAGGGATTTTTACATTTGGCAGCAGTTTGTTAAGCTATTAAATTTGATTGTATTATACTGCATGCTGTTGATCACCTGGTGATATACAGTATTAATATGGATTCTTTTATAAACTCAAAATCTACAAATATTCTTTTCTTTTACAGTGAATCCTCCGGAGAACCTTGTAATAACAGACCCTGGACATCTTGGACATTTGGAGATTGCATGGAATCCCCCACACAGCCTGACTAACATGACAGAGTGCTCAGTACGATATCAGCTGGAGTATTACAACAGCTACCGGGACAGCTGGGCTGTAAGTGTTTACTGTTCACATCTTAAACAAGGCACTTAACCTGCCTGAACTCCTGCCAAAAAAAAAAAAAATTATATCAGAAACATGACCTGCTCTGGTAATGGGCCAATTAATATCCGCAATTACGGGCAATAAAATGTTTACATATGTCTGTGTAGCTTCAGTGGTATGCTGGAACCTCAGCAGGACTCTAACCCTGCAGAGATATCAAACAAACTTGCCCTTCAAGCTGCCGTGGAGGGATGAGATTTGTGTCTCTGTGACTTGAGATCTGATTTTGTGGGAATTACTCATTTAAACTCATTGCACTTCCACACATTTCTGCCCAAAAAGATATGATTAAACAAGATTAAAACAGAATACACACTTGATACTGTTTCCACATAATGCGGGTGTTACTGTAATGTGAGTCACATTACAGTAACAGTGAGCTGAATGGCATTGATCATTGTCTTTCCGTCACAACAGCAATGATCTTATCTGTGCTTAGGTTGATTGCAGAAGCTGGCAGTTTGCTGATAGTTGCAAGATGTCTAGACAACTATACAAAGCTCTTTCATATTTTGACATTTTTATATGGTGACTTACTGAAATATATGCACACACAACCCAGCCCAGCTGAAGTATAACATTATGCATTTTGTGGGAGGACACAGATGTCTTTGTTGAACAAAAATATCAGGAAGAAGAGCCTTCTTCCCTCTTATTAAGAAACTTCAGCTGTGTAATAACACAGTTGTGTTTTTGCAGGGCGTCAGGACAGATAAAATGACCTTCAGTGCTCAGTTTGACCTTATGAAAGATGTTAGAGTGAGAGTGTACACCTTGCTGAGTGGCCCCTGCACCAACAACACTATGATCAAGAGCACAGATTACACTGAACT
The DNA here is from genome assembly GCF_007364275.1 of Archocentrus centrarchus. Classification (NCBI taxonomy): domain Eukaryota; kingdom Metazoa; phylum Chordata; class Actinopteri; order Cichliformes; family Cichlidae; genus Archocentrus; species Archocentrus centrarchus. Next base: position 20,663,028 of record NC_044359.1, read on the forward strand.
CATCCAGAAACCTGCCAACACAGGTCAGCACTCTGGGGCTTACAAGACGTGTGATTACATTAAAGAGGTACTAATGTGATTGTAGCTAATTGGATCTCTTTTTTAATGTATAGGTGTTCTGGGTACTGAAGCCCTGGATTTTACCTGTGTGTTCCACAACATGGAGTACACGGAGTGCGAGTGGAGAAGAAGTGAAAAGATGCCAGCCAACTCCCAGCATGAGCTATATTTCTGGTAAGTCTGGTACATAAGAGCTTTTTTTGGCTTGTGACACTGAATGTTAACTCAATTTGAAAAAGGCCGTAAAACAAAACTACTATATAATAACTAAATTAATTGTAAAACTTTGTTCCTTTTAACATAAGCGGCTTTCATCTTTTAAATGGTTTCAGTTTGATGACGAAGCCCAGGTTTATAAAGAAAAAAATCCAAAATAATTCACGTCCAGTGGTGAGAACACAAATGGTCTGTCTTATTCAGCTGATATACTTTAATGTGGTGCCTTTAATGAGAATAAATCTTGTTAAGGCATGTACCCACGCAATTATCTGGAAAACGCCTGCAACCAACTCTTTTAGAGACATTCTGAGGAAACTTCATGCTGAAATGCACCAGTGGTTCTTTTACTTTTTCTTTTTAAGTGGGAAAAAAAATTCCTCTCAGCTGTTAGGCTCAAGTCTTGTACTGATTAAGATTTTACATCATATTATGTAAAGTGTGGTGTAGCTTATCAGATCTGTCTCTTCCTCAGGCACAAAGAACTGGGACAGGCCGTGAAATGCCCAGAGTACATCAAATCAGGTGGCGTCAGGAGAGGCTGCAAATTCAGAGATGAATCACTCCCTTTATTCACTGATATCAACTTCTGTTTAAATGGAACCTCTGATGAGGGGCCACTAAAACCAACATTTACCTCCCTGCAAATCCAAAACCACGGTAAATACAATTCCTGATCTCATGTTTGGAATCACTGCATGCCTAAACTTTGATCTTGCCAAAAATCTGCAGGATCTGGTCATCACTGCATGCTGTCACAGTCATTGATTTGTTCTTTGTTCTCAATACATTTACAGTAAAGTGTGCAGCCACAGAAAAACTGCATCTACAAACAGGTCCAGACAAGTTAGAACTACACTGGGAACATCCCGATGGGAAGGTTCCTGGCCACTGCCTGGAATATGAGGTGGAACACAATCAAGAGGGACCTGGTGGAAAACAATCATCGGTATGGGTTAGCTATCAGAGGCACGGCATCACTAGAGCTTTATTCCCAGAAACCTTGCTGTGGTTTGAATGGGCCAAAAGAGATGCGACAGTGAGGAAAGCATTGCAGAAAATAAAATAACCACAAGTTTTAAGACTCTTGTAGGCATTTTAAATCTAAAACTATAGGATCATCCTTTTTTAAATATCTGAAACTTATGATTTCACATTTTCAAGTCATCTTTATTTCGAAGAATGTCCAATAATTTCTGTGTAAAAATGTTATTGCGTTACATAACATGCGTGGCATTTTATTTCAATATTTTTTCATTCGCACTAAAATTATTAATGTGAACTCAACTTATCCGCCGTGCTTGTCAGCGCTGTCTGCAGCTATTAGCACACCACTGATAATTTGAATAGCTTGCCAGGTCACGGTACTTCATTTCCACTGATGTGAATCAGACAGTGATGCCACGCTCGAATTTAACAGCTCAAACGCAGCAAAATAGTTAAAATCCCTCAAAATCACCGGCATTAAAGTGATAACCTAGACAAAACACAGAGAGCAGAGAAGACATAGATTTTTATTTATGATATTTTTCTTTGCTGTACTTGTAGACCCTGCTCTTTGCAGCTGTATTTCACTTGTTTTAGCTGTGCACACTTTATTGAACGTGTGACCATGTTTGTTTTTGTTCAGTATTCCATCATCTTTTTTCTCTTTCATTTTGCCCCAGTTAACTTCTAACAGGAAGGGGTGCCTTGACATTCCTTAATGTACAATAAATATAACAACTGCTGCTAATGATTTGACTTTGTTATTTTATGGATCTTTAAAGCCTGGAATCTGTGGTTTTGCTATGCCATTATTAAAAAAATTCTTGCAGTGAAAGATCAAGAAATGATGGATATGTGTGTGTTGGTAATGAAACAGAATAAAATAGAAATAATTAAAAAAAAAAACCTCAACTTTCAAAACAAATCCCTCATGGCCCTGGCCAAATACAGATTACTGAGTTTATTTGAATGCACCATGAAGTGCACCACAATATAAATTTCAGTTTTTGAGACGCAGCTGGAAACTTTCCTGCCTGACGGAGCGATGCAGACTCACGATGTCTGCTTAATCTCAAAGGAGAGTTAACAATGTGAGCAGCTCCACAAATTGACAGTAATGTGCGGTGTGTGGTTAAAAACAGAGCACCTTCTGTCTGGGTGCTTGAGAAACAAGCAAACAAACAAACAAAAATGCATTAAAAAAGAAGAAAAAAGATCTTTATTTGTCTCGAGTAGAAGCCCAGGCCCCGGCTTTAATGCCGGGCCCAGGTTTCTCAGGTCAAAAACAGCTGCCTAATACTGTTAGAAAGTGACGACAAAATAAATACAAAAGTACCTAAAACTACAGATGTTGATAATAAAAGAAATCCACAATGAGTCATTTGATTCACTCATAATTTTGATGCTTAATGCAGCTTGAAGTAGGTTTTAAGCCCTCTGCGTGTTAACTTTATTGTCATAGTGATTACTTTTGTCTTTTTTCACTGACAGACAGATTCTCTGGCAGATGGACAGACAAGCCTGACTTTGTCCTCCATCGACAGCAGTAAGAGACACTGTTTTAGGGTCCGGTCCAAGGTGCACAAGTATTGTGCAACCACGAGCTATTGGAGCGAATGGAGTCATCCAGTATGTCAACCAGGTAAGAATGTTTTACACAACTCACACTGGCTCTTTGGAATACTGGACATAATTTTTCAGGAAACATTATGCAATTTCTTGTTCTGACAAAAAAAAAAAAAAAAAAGCTTTTTCGTAACCTCTATCTTGATCAGTTGCTAATTGATATTATCACTCACCGGGCTTGTAAGTGAATGTCACTCTTGGTAGGAAAGTCTGATGATAATTAAAGGGTGCACCACAGAGGGGGGGAAAAAAAGAGCCTGGAACTGCGCTTCATCCTGTCTCAGAAAGAACAAAGACTTTCATCTTAAAAAAACCTGTCTTTAGACGAGCCCGAAAAGAAGCATATAAACCAGATGAGAGTTTTATATTAAACAACATTTACAAAGAATAGATAGATAGATATCTCTTCTATGACATGCCAAACAATCTGTTAGAGATAATAGGAACATTTTATGATGGTATTGTTTTTGTTGTTGTTTGCTAGCTAGAGAAAGGCAATATCTGACATAGACCAACTGCTAAGCTCTTTCTTGACTTTTGTAAGATGTGAGTTGAAGTTCCCTTTAACTAGAAGTGAGACTGTAGGTGAAATTTGAATACCAAAGTAAATAAAAGCATGGATTTATACTGAATCTAAAAGGTGAGGAAGGTTAGGGTTTGGACCAGTGTATTTTCCAACCAGAGAACACGTGAACCAACGGGAACTACTTCTGCAGGGAAAAATAAAACATAATGTGATGTCCATTTATCGACGATGGACAACTGGTTTGGTTTTCTGTAACACTTTGGTTCATTGTTCTAAAAAGAAAAGCATTCTTACCTTGTCAGTAAATAGAGTTTACATTTCTACTCAGTACTCAACACTTCACACTGCATCGGGGGCAATTTGGGGTTTAGTATGTTGCTCAAGGACTAGGGGAGCCAGGGATTGAACCACCAACCTTCCAATTAGTAGACTCTACCTCTTGAACCACAGAGGCATAAAGCGTCAGAAAACAAATCCAACAGATTGCTGACCGGTTCAGCACTTTTGGTAGTTGTTGTTACAGTTATGCAGTTATGTGACAAAATAACTTCCTTTCAGTAACATTATTATAGCTTTAAATGAAATGGTGCGTTCAAATTCCTAAATATTGCATTTCAGCTCATATTCCTGAATGATCTGTTTAAAGTGCACTTTCTGTAAGTAAAGGATTTATAAGATTTTCAGCATCTCTTTTGCTAGTAACAAGTCCTGCTAAGTAGTCTTGTTGATTTCAACCTGGAAGACCTCGATGTCATCAAGAACAAGTAAGTTTTAAACTTATCTCATTAAAACATGTAATACACTTCAATTCATCTCACGACAACCAGCATAGCTGAATATGTGATCATTTTCTGATTTGTCCGATTTTTTTTTTCTTGCTTTTCATAGTCGCAGACGGTGCTATGATCCGGTCCTCAGGAGGAATAGCTGAAGGATCATTTCCATCCAGGCTCAACATAATAGTTTTCAACATGTTTGACAAATTAGTGTTGCAGAAGTGTTAAAGCTCGAAAAAAATAAATTTTGATCCTCTCTAATTTAGTCAAGTGAAACAAATATTTGAATGTATGCAGACTGTTAATTGAATTATAATACGTTTTTTTTTTTTTTTTTTTGCTGTTGTTGCATTGTATAACAGGTATAGAAAACAGCATAGCGAGTGAGACAATATGAGAACTTCTTGCCTGAAAATCATAGCATAGCAGTAGTTTATTTATGGAGGCCGTAAATAAAATATAGCCTGTAAGTTGCAACCTTTTTCTACAAGCAAAAGGCACTTTAAGACCGCAGCACTGGTGAACTGTGTGGAGGAACAATAGTTTCTGCTGTGTCCTCTATAAAGTAAATAGTCACAAAGTCATGCCTTGTTCATCCATGATAAAATGGACTTTCCACTATCCCGTCTTTTATTTGAATGTTTTTTCTTTTTCTTCTTCTTCCAACTGCTACAGTGAAAACTGAATGATCTGTTCCCACTGTGATTGGAATCAAATGTCCAGGGTGTGATTATAATTGTCCCACATTTCAAAGAATAAAGGTTTTTGTTGGCGTGCTGGTGTGAGTCTTTCATTGAAATCTGGGTGGTTGGCTCAGACACTAACTCACAAAGGCATTAGACGTTCTAGTATACAACTACCACTACCACTACCATTACTATTACTACTCCTAATGATTATGATTTTCAAACAGAAAATTCCAGCCATCAGTCCATTTTTTCTGTTTATCCAGTTCAGAGTCATGGGGCCAAAGGCAGGGTACAGCCTGGACAGGCTGCTGGTCCATTGCAGGACTCAACAGAACATCATTAGTTTAAGTTCACGTGTTGGATATTTCTCATGTACTGATGCTGTGATGTTTTTATTTATTATGATATATGATTTATTATGATATTATTATCATTTATTTATTATGCATTTTTCCTGCCTTTTATAAAAAAAATATATCTTAACAGAACATTACATAAAGGATAAATGAAATACATTTTTAAATAAAGTTCAAATTTACCTGTGGTAGTTGTAGATGTCACTAAGTATCTGGACAGCGACACGTTTACTGTTGTTTTGGAGACATGGTGCAAGGTGCTTGGATGTATATATTTGCTTTGGATGTACAATTTGCAAGTCAGGCTTGTATATCCATACAAGGTACAATTTTTGGACAATACGACGGGAACTTATTCTGTCTGCAAAATGTGCAAATGCAGATCTTATATAGTGGACAGTTTGCCCACTATATAAGATCCAAATTAATGATTTATTTGAAATTATACAGATATTACTTGACTTTTGTTTATAAAGTTTTGTGATGCTTTTCATTCAAGTCATTTGTAAAGCAGCTGAGCAGCTCTTCTCTAACCTGATTTTACTTGTGTGTGCTTATGTTTGTTTTAGAGGAGAAAGAAGTGACACCTGACCCAGAATGGGATGGCGTACCTGTCTACGTCTACATTGCTGTTGCCATCATTGCCACACTGGTGCTGTCTCTGTGCACGTGGGCAGTGTTCAAACTGTAAGTATATTCACATGTACGTTATAGCATGTGCCAATGTCCAGATAAACAATGAAATGAGAACTAAAGTGTATCTTTGTATCTTAGGAAAAAACCAGCACAAGAAAAGAAGGTGGAGTCTCTGCTTACATCCCTGTTTGCCAAAAGTCCCCTTCTTGGACCCACAGAGGTCTAAAAAGGCAAGAAACCCTGCACCTGCATCCCTCTCAAAGAGGACCTCAGTTAAATATTTCACAGTTGCACTCTTCATCGGTCATTCTTCGGATTCTGTAGTTACAAATTACACAATGAAGCTCTCAAAGATGGCATAGCATGCAGACAGCGAGAATGTAACCACTGCTAACACATTCCAGAAGATATTACATTTAGACTGAAGGTTATAGTTTGTATGTGTTTCTTTTCACATCCAACATTTACAGAACCATTATATTATTCCAGTATATTATATTTTTGTATTTATCTTTCTATAACAATGTTTAACGTACATGTATGATTTCAGATGTCAGGTTAACTGGACTGTTACAGTGTACCACAAAGTATCCCATCATTGATGCCTTTGTTTTAGCTTTTTTTTTTTTAGCAACACTTGGATACTGATTAAGCAAGCAGAAAGTACTTTGGGGTTTTGTTTTTAATGTTTTACTACTTAGCAGATTTCTTGCCAGGTTTCACATGGGTTTATTTGATGTTGTGGAGAAATAACAGTTTGAGTGAAATCTGTTTTTTGTTTACCTCATGCCTTTATTCTTGCCAGACAGCTTCTACAATAAAGACTTTGTTATTTTTGTCTAAATGCTGTTTAATAAATGTTAAATGGATTTCAGCACTAAAACACTTCAGGTCAAGGAAGTTTTCAGAAACCTAAAGAAGAGTGAAATAAATGGAAGAAATGAACATGTTAGCTATTAGTTAAATGCCACGTCTTTGCCAGTTTTTTTTTTTTTTTTGGAGGTTTGATATGTAACCAAACAAATCTGCAAAACAATGGTACTATATTTGTTTTTGTGCAACACTTGCCAAACACAATTTATTGTATTAAATCACAGAGTTAGCCTGATGTTTTAGTGAGCTCCGTGCAACATAAAAAAAATACCTTTTGGTTGCCTTTATTTGTTCCTAATAGCTTAAAAATAACCAAAAAAATACACAAATAATGAATGTATGATTTTAAAAATAAATGACTCACATATATCTTTTTGATTTCATATCCTGTAGGGGCTGACGGGTTTTGGAAAGCAATTGAACATTTAATGCAATAAAACGATATTGTGCTTTTTTTTTTTTTTTTTTTAACATAACCTTCTTAAAATTGGTTTTCAGTAATTGGGAACACTAACCAGCTTTCATAATTACTGTTAAATCATATGTTATTGAACGATAATGCATGTAATGAATGTATGTTACGCTTTTCCTTGGGTTTGATGTATCTAATCTAATTTCACTGGGTAAATTTGAGATGTGCTTGATTATAAATAAAATAAAGAATCGTGTTAAAGATCTCTTCTTCACATATTGACTCAAAGATGTAGAATTTTTAAAAAAGAAAGGATTTGTTGTGTTAACAAAATGCAAGTTTGTATGAATCAGGTCCTTGTAAAGTAGTTAAACATATTGATATATATATATATATATATATATATATATATATATATATATATATATATATATATATATATAGATAAAGGCAGCGTTAGCGGCGAGGCGAGTAACAATTAGACATATTAGAGTATAACTGCCGTGCCTATGGTGAAAAGACATAAACATAAACATACATATCTTTGAATTCTTACTGTATAATGCAAACACAGACTGTATTCCTGCTCATTAACAAATATTACTGTGGTGCAGGAGAAAGTTTTACTGTATCATGATTATTTGCCCCATCTCAAATAAAGTCTATCACTAACAGAACTATGAGCTGTGTTTTTGCAAATTAGTTACAGACAGCTTATTACTTCTTCCAAGGAGGTTATGGTTTTGGGAGCATCTGCGTGTGTGTCTGCGTTTCATTCTGACTGTAAACGTGACAGCGTGGAAAGTTTTGAATGAATTCTGATAAAACTTTGTAGGTGTGCAGAGTGGGGTCGTGTTAACAACCCATTAAAATTTGGTTCACATCCACCAAAGTCTTCAAGGTCAACTTAATCATTTATTGGTCAAAAATTGAAAAAAGCCTTGTAACTTAGAAAATATGATTCTTGATATGATGAATATATACAAAAGAAAATACTGCCCAGAGAGTGAGAATAATAACTCAGTCAAAGAGTCTCCCTCAGCTTCTGGAGTTATGAGTTATTTAGAACTAGGGAGAGGCTGCAGCTGAAACTGATAACATCAGCCTTGTTCAACTCGACATGGGCCCCCTGCCAGCAACGTCAAAGAAAGAAAAAAAAGCATTCAAGTAGAACAATAAAACACTGCATGCTTCTATGGATCCCCTATTATGAAACAAATAAAACTTGACACGAGTAAACATTTCCTTGTCTGTCATTACTTTAACAGCTCCATCATCTGTGTCATGATAAATTTTTGTATATCCATCCATTTTGTTAACCTCTTATCATGGGATGTGGTGTTGTGGGGTGGTGGTAGTGGGGATCAGTGGAGCCTATTCCAGCTGTCACCAGGGGCAGCAACTCGTCCCTGATTCAGGCCCCATTTACACGAGAACGGTGTGAAATCGCTACTTTTTGAAAACGGGGGGCACTAGCACACCTGGTGCACCTGCGTTTCCACCGCGAACTGATGCTTTACGCATGATGTGGGCGGTTCCTAGTCCGGAAACGAAAGCCGAAGGGCGCAAACATGGTGGAACACTGTCTCCTTTTACAAACTGTGTTTCTTGTGCTGGGAACATATTTTACCCTCCAAACATAGCTACTTCAACATCTGTGTGTGGCGCAGAGAGAGAGTCGCAGATAGCAATTATGAGCAAGACGACAGGTACTATATGCACTTTGCTTCCTTTTATTTGTTATGAACTGATACAAAGCAGCAAGTTCAGCCTTAGGGCCAAGCCTAATTCACAGCTGTGAAAATTGCATCGCTTTTCTCGTTTAATACACGCCTTGCAGTGAAACAGCTGTAGAAAACTTTACGTCAAGATGGCAGAGTCACGCCTTTCTGCTGTTTGCGTCACGTTTTCTTGGGTCTAGACCAGCTAGTTTGTGGTGCTGGTTTGGAACCCCTTTTTCGGCCGAGCACTGAGTGAGTTCGTGGTGGAAAAAAAATGTTGAACAGTTCGAGCATTTGGCACCGGCACCAGCACCAGGTCAGTGGCAAAAGGGCCAGAGTGGGCACCCCACCCTTTTCCAACTGAAGACAATGGCCTCGGACCTGGAGGTGCTAATTCTCATACCTGCTGCTTCACATTTGGCTGTGAACTACTCCAGTGCGAGCTGGAGGCCATCTCTTGATGAAGCCAACAGGACCACATCATCTGCAAAAAGCAGAGATGAGATTCTGAAGCCAGCAAGGTGGAAGCCTTCCACCACTTGGCTATGCCTAGAAATTCTGTCCATAAAAATGAACAGAATCAGTGACAAAGGGCAGCCCTGGTGGAGTCCAACACCCACAGGAAATGGGTCCAACTTATTGCTGGCAATACGGACCAAGCAGTTGCACAGGGACTGAATGTCCGTAACAACGGGCCAGACACCCCACATTACCGCAGCAACCCCCACAGGGTGCCCTGAGGGACACGGTCGATTGCCTTCTCCAAGTCCACAAAACACATGTAGACTGGATGGGTAAACTCCCACGTACACTTGAATATCCTTGAGAGGATAAAGAGCTGGTCCAGCACCTTGTTCCTCCTGATTCTGAGGTTCAACTAACAAATAAACTCTCTTTTCCAGCACCCTGGCATAGACCTTTCTGGAGAGGCCAAGGAGTGTGATCATCCTATAGTTGGAGGAGACTCCAGTCCATCTTATTGAAGATGGGACTCACCACCCTAGTCTGCCAATCCAGTGGCATCACCCCAGATCTCCATGCAATGTTGCAGAGCCGTGACAACCAAGACAACCCTACAACATCCAGCGCTTTCAGGAAATCAGGGCAAATATTGTCCACCCCAGGAGCCCTGCCACCAAGGAGTTGTTTAAACAAAGTTTTCCTTCCACCGCCCAATAAGACTCCTTCTTCAGCTTAATGGCTCCCTTCACCTCTGGTGGGGATTTGGAGATTACCACACGGCAAGCAACAACCACCTTGTAGCCACAGCTCAGTGCAGCTGTACAGCTCAGTACAGCTCAGTGCGGCAACTTCAGCAACGGAGGTCAACCTCAGAATGCTGTTGAAGTTCGTCTGACATGGGAATTGAAGACATTCCCAGCTCTATATGTTTATATCCTCCTGGTCTATCCAGCATCCTCCCCCACCACCTGATCCAACTCACCACCAGGTGGTGATCAGTTGACAACTCAGCTCCAATCTTCGCCTAAGCGTCCAGATCAATGAGCACAGAACCAATGATACGATTACAAAATCGATTATTGACCTGTGATCTAGGTTGTGTCCTAGTTTAAACATGGCGTTCATTGTGGACAAACTGTGGTACCTCTCAAAAGGTTCGTCTGAATCACTCGTCGTCTGAATCGCTCATTGTCTGGCACCTCACCCAGGACCAGTTAGCCTTGGGAGACCCTACATAGCCCCTGAGATCCCTGGGACACACAAACCTCTCCACCATGATACGTTTGAGATTCGCAGAGGGGCAATTTTGAAAGCGTTATTATTTTATCACCTATCCATCACAGTTGTATCTGAAAAAAAAAACACATTATATACATTTTATACGATAGGATAAGATATAGGAGATAGCCAGCAGGATGTTAGGAGGGTAAAATCTCAGAAATCTGTAGCTGTCTTAGTGTTTTGTGATTTTAAAAAGCAAGGCCTCACATTCACATTTTTGGTTTTCACAGAAAAAAGGGAGGAAACATTCAATTTAAACTGTTGTCCATATGCAAGCTGTTATATCTTTTTTCAGCTTGATGTTTTTCTTCAGAATGAAGACAAAAAGTTCCAAAAATGAAGAGTTAAGATCCTTCTGATTTTCATCAAAAAGTGAACAGAGGGCAAAATCTAGTCTCTTCTCAGGTCACACCCAAAACTATGATGGTGTTATAAGAGCTTACAGACAGGCTTAAAAAAGTTTCAGAAAACAAAACTTCTGCTGATTGTGTGACTCAGAAGAACTGTTGGTGAGTAAAAACTGCTTTCTAAAAGCAGTCTGCAGACTGGGAAGCCTGTCTGGCCCAATCTGGTCTGCCTATACTCCCTCAGCTCCCATGTTTTCTGATTTCTTCCCAGTTAACATAGGTCGAGAGGCGGGGTAGACCCCAGGCAAGTCATTATCGTAGGTTTTTGTTTAGGCAACAGAAATATGATAGTGATTATGATGATTATGATCACTGCTGCAAATTTATATAACACACGTTCAGTGTATTCTCTAAATGAACCTCAGAAAATGCGATACCATATTTTGTAATGTTCTCGAATATGCTCATATGATTTTTATCATATTTTCATCATAATTATATTTGCTTTAAACTGATAAAATGTAATATGTGCAATGGGGTGTCAGTAAGTACTGCAAGTAAAATTTATTTATGTGCTGCTTTTTCAAGAACAGAAAGTCGGAAAGTGCTTCACAAAGCAAAACAAGGGTTAAAATGGTATAAACAGATAAAAGTAAATGAACACAAGCCCGCACATGTGGCTCTTAAACTTTTTTTTTTTTTTTTTTTTTTTAAGCCTGTCTTGTCTGGCAGATTTTGCAATTAGAATTATGATCTGGATGAGCCGTTGCGCCAAACATAATTGCTTTTCAAAGATGAGCTCTATACCCTGCCAGCACTCATAGGTGGGCCCCATATGGGATAAGCAAGGGCAAACATTATGGGCCCCATAAGGTTTTGTCCGCGGTTTCCATGGTGGCCCTACATGGGTTTGCCCAGATAGATTTTAACCGGCCCTGAATATGTGTTCATTGGGACCCAGACGGTTGACTTAAATGAGGCCCATGCAGGGTCCATGCATAGCCCATGCATGCAGGTCACACCCCGAACTGAAACTGCTGGTTTGTAAAGGCTTCCTCTTGGCCTTTCTCCTTACCTTTCTTAAAGTAGTGTGCGGAGCAGAGTTTCTGGGAAGCCTGATCTGGCCTGCTCAGTCTGCCTAATACTTCCCTCAGCTCTCATGTGGTTTTAGAATTTGTTTGTTTTAATATTTCACTTCCACATTCTGTCATACAGTAATCCTCAATGATTTTATTTTTTTACACCTCATTACCCGTCTGTCTGTCTCCCTCCTTATTTATTACATTTATAACATGGGATTTGTGTAGTATTTTTGTCTGTGGCATGTCTCTCAACACCAAAATCCATTATGACGTTCACTCAGTTCATGCAGATGATCTGCTGTATATGCTATGCAGTCAGAAAGTGCTGACTCTTCACCAGCTCTTGTTGCCTTGTCGTGTCCAGATAATCTGTAGCAAATATGCCATGTTCATAAATTAAATGAGGTTTTTGGATATTTCTCAGCTGATTCTCCTGTGAAACATGGATCGACTGAATGCACAACAAATATTTGAAATGAACTCTGTTCAGATTGTGTGAGCATGACGTGTTTCTTGTTATACACACGTAAAAAAATCTGCCTGAGAAAGACTGGAGTTATGTTGAAAAATTGTCAAATATCTTAACATGTTCTTCTTTCAAGGATTACACTATTTTGTTAATATAATTAAATTGATAACTTGTACTGCAGGATATTTGCTTTCATGTTGGGAAAATAACCATCTGGCTCCAGGCTGAATGCAGCTTGCAGTGTTTGATCCGGCGTTCGGTGACACCCACAAGGTCAGGTAGGCAGCTGCCTGCTTCCCATAGATAGTTGTGTCTGTATTGTTTACTTAATTAGCTCGATGGTAAAGTTCAGACTTCTTAAACATTTAATCAGAGAACCCAAAAGAAACTGTATTAAAGTTTGTGCTATTTTGTGTACACATACACACTTTCAGTGTAACCTGGCTGCCATATAGCTCATCTAAATGCTGAATGACCACAAATGAGAACATAAATGGTGTTCAGATATAAAGATTTACGCCAAAGTGACTCAGCTGCTGAGTTCACACCAGGATTTCCCATCCACAGTGAGTAGTTGCAGTATTTGTCATGGTATTCTGTCAGCTTTGTCGCACCAGATTGTGTTTAGTGTTGGTTTTCATGTCTTTCAGTTTCCTCTTATTTGGTAGCACGTGTTTGTAGGCCACCTGAACTTATCCTATAATTTTGGCTGTAGAATTTAAAATAATAATTCTCATCTTCCAGGAACCATTTGAATGTTCTCTGTGGCCCAGAATGTTTGAGGAGTTCCAGTAATGTGAAGTGCACATGGTGAAATTTAGGAGAAGCTGATTTTTCTGTCTGTGTTCAGACTGTAGTACCTTGTGAATGCTTTGTGAGACACCAAATATCGCCGTAAAGCTCACCTTATTTTCTTTCCAAACCCACTGGAATTTCCTCTTTAGCATAAAGGGTAAATAAAGGGCTAAACACCCTGTTGTGTCCCGTTTCTGTCCTCTCATCACATTCTGGCGGTATCTGGGTTTAGTGGGACCCAAAGAAGTTGCAGAGTAACAGTGATAACGGAGAGACGAGTGTTTTTTGGGTTAATGTGTAATTTTGGTGGAGTCAGTATTAACAGAGAACTTGGAGGAGGGTAATGTATAGCCCAGCTGTTATAGTTCAGTCCATTTATCTGACCCTTGTTTGGAGGAACTTCCACTATTAAGGAACACATGAGCTGGACGACTTCAGGTTTGACTTTAAAATCTTCTCAGGCTTTTAGAACATCTGTGCATTGTTGCATCGGTGAAACAACTTTCTTCCTCAGGTACAACGAGGTAAATTGTTAATCTGACCCCCAGGCTCAGTAACTGGAATCTGTCCCTGCATGGTAAAAGTGTGCAGGGCCTGGCTGGTTGCTGCACCCAGGGGCCAGGCTACTCTCCACGGGACAGATTATCTTCAAAGCAGTTGCAGTCAAACCCACACAAACAAATGTGATCCCCGTGGCTTCGGTAAACTGAGTCTGCATGTGGATATTCCTTTATTTATTGGACTAATTTAGCTGTGCTGTAAATGATTCAAACCCTTGCGGGTTTCAAGTCAGTCTTGAGAAGTGAGTGGGGTTTTCTTAAAACAATTTATTAATTAATAAAGGGGTAAAACTCTGTAAAATCTATTGCACCTTATTTATTTTTGCATAAATGTTTCTAATCAGCATTATGCCTAACCATGCCTCAATATGACCCTCCTAACTCTGCAGCCCCAGATATCAGCATGACCACTAGGTGGGGCAAGATGATTAAGATTGAAACGATGGTTAACCATAATCCTTATGAAAATGCAGCAAATGTAGGGGACAATTTAATATCTGGCACTTACGGTTACAAAGAGAGAGAGAGATTTTATTTTCTGGTGCCCAGACCTATTTACTTTACAGAAGCATGTTTTGCAAGAACAGCAACTGTGTGGGTGGAGTGCAGAGCATAAAGACCTACTGGCATTTCAACTTCTGACCTCAAACCTCTAAAACAAGTTGAGTGCATATTTCAGAACCACCTCCTCCCAAAGCAAAGGAAACTTGATCTAGGAGGTAAACATGCCTGCCATCTGGAACAACTGAAATATTGTGGGTGCATATCTTACAGTAATGTTTTAAAATATTCTTAAAACATAGCAATTTTTTTTTTAAACAAGTGTCCTGAGTCAATATTTCACTTGCTCAGCATCGAGTGCCTCTTTGCCCTACTGGCTCTACTGCCAAAACTGTTCTTAGTTAAAATAAACTTTTGACTAAAGAAAAAAAAAAAGCTTTACATGAATGATGGACAGATATTTTAGAAATTGTGCATGTCCTCTCCTTCAGCCTGGCATATAACCACCTCACCTTTTAACCTGTACATCACATGCCAAAGATTCCTGGGAGTTAATGAGACAAGGACAAATCTTCCACCCTCACAGCTTACAGGAGCAAAATATCAGCTTTGCATGATGCAACGATTTGGATCTTTTCCCCCTCAGAGCTGTTGATTGTGGTATGCGAGCTGTCCACAGCTGGGGAGTTTTCATGCTGCTGCAGCTGTGGAGTATGTTTATCCATTTTTCTGGTGTCTTTAAGCAGCTGTTGCAGTTTGTTTTCTGCAGGGTGACGGAGACTGTTCAAGTGGGGCGGTGCCTTCTGTTTTGAGAAATAACAGGGCTTCTTTAACTTTCTTTTCATAAGCACAAACAGCATGAATGCATTCACTGTTAGATACACCTAATAAAATAAAAATTATTAAGCTTTTCCGGACAAAACTGCACATCTGGAAGCCTTCAAGCGCATCGCCTATTATTAGTAAAATAACAAAGAGTGGAAATGTCTCGCCTGTTGCAAGTCCACTCCGAGACAACTGTAAATGTAATTGCAAAAATGCATCTCATGGACAGAAATGCAATGCTAAAAGCTACCCATGTCTCCACCAGTGATTGATGTCTTCACATACATGTAACCTGGTGGCGCCTCTTTAAATAGCAGGAGGCGTTTTCCACTGAGGAATGTGTGCTCTGGATAATGAAAGTGGTTTGCATTTTTGTCCCCCTGCTGTCAAAAAAAGGGGGCACTCATCGTGGTTCCGTCTTAAAATCAGTCACAGGTCAGCGTGAGAGCTGCTGGTGTCCGCATGTCATTTCATGGTACTGAAAGCAACAATTTTTCACTTCAAATGCTCCCAAAACTACAGTTATTTATTCAGAATTCTTCATGTAGAAATATTTTATACACATTTACATTTGAGACAAACTGGTGTGATTATTAAAAAAACAAAACAATAAAATAAAAGTATGAACACTCAATAGCATATCTCAAAGCTGAGTAATTTACAGTTATTAGATATGTTTTGCCTAACACATGGGAGGAGGTGAGGTTTTCAATATTTATAAAGTGTAAAATTATGCCATAAATAAACTGACAAGCAGCTTAACCTCATGAAAAGCTACGAAAAAAGGAAATGTGATAAGTCAGTCCCATTAAATATTCAACCACTGCACATTCAGGTCTGTGAGGATCTACTCTCCTGTTTCTCTCTAACAATAGAGATTTAGTGGAAGCGTCCAGTGTCGGTGGCTCGAGCGTGTCCAGAAAGCTCTCTGCGCTTTAGTTTTGCCACCTCGCCCCCGATACCAGCTGGGCTGGGAGACCTACTGACTGCATGGACAGTGGAGTGGGGGGTGGGGGGGCAATCTAGTCCTACAGCCCTGGCCTAAATTAGGCCTTCACAACCTACCTAAAAATAACAGTGAGAAAAACACAGCAAGGGAAATGGACACATAGGCTCTGTGCTCTTCTATGCTTATGTATCTCCAGCAGAGCAGCGGGGGTTCAAAAAGAGTTCAGTACATCGCATCCTCATACATGTCCGTCCGCAGGCAAAAGAGGATTCCTCCACCCAGCATGAAGATGGTGGCCCCCCAGCCGAGCCCATAGCCCCAGTTGAACTCGTGATAAGTCTGCAGGACTGTTCCATCGATGAACTTAATCGGGTAGAGGACCAGAGCGCAGGCCTGCAGAACCACTAAAACCAGAGAGAACCATGAGACACTGTTTCATTAAAACCTTCTTTTTTTGAATTACTGCTGTGATGGGTCCCAAGTTTGAACTGGTAGTGACAAAAAAAAAAAAAAATTGTTCTCTGACCAAATGATTAATCAACTAACTGAGAAAACCAACTGCAGATTAATCAGTATTGAAAATAATCCTCCATTGCTACCATCAAAATATCACTACAGCGACCTCCAGTACCATTAAAATAAACAACGCTACATGCACTGCACTTCAGATTAACCCTCCTATTCTATTTTTTCATTTCGTAACTACTTTGTGCTTTCAGAAAGTGCAAGATATTTAGTTTTACCAGAATTCATGATTCAAGTCAAAAACATGGCATTAAAGGGCTTGCTCGAGCTGAAACCCAAATCTGACAGCTGAGAGGTGCCTGTACAGGCAAAGGTTATTTGTAAAAAGAGGCTTAAGTGTAAGCAGCGAGGAGACAGGCTGTATAGGTAAGCAGAGACTGGTTATATAAAGTGATTATCTTCTTCAAGTCTTCCTCTCTGTTCCTTGAGTTTATTTTGTAACAGATGTAACATGAATAACTATAATAACTATTTCTGCTTGTGTTGGTACCACATAGTTGTTTATTCCGTCCACCTTTACCTGAAATAGTTTCCGTATATCTAGCATCGATGCATGTACAACAAGAAAGAACTTTTTATAGCACTCGCCCACCAGGCGACGATCAAAAAGTGCTTTAAGAAGACAAAAAAAACGTGTTAGAGCGTTGATGTGCTTCTCTGTTTTCCCTCCAGTCTGACATCTCCATAAATAGAAGCTTTTTGAGGAGAACGATCTTTATGTGACACCCCTCCCTGTGGGTTTCTTGCTCACTGGGAAGTGGAGGCTTTTTGAAGTGGCCTGTCTTTAATTCCCTCAGAGTGATTGACGTTAACGGCAGATTCTGCTTTTAAACTAGAACCAGTATCCAGCTCTCTCCCTCTTTATTTGTTCTTTGTGGTGGGGGGTGGGGGCTGAAATGTGGAACAATCATTTTTATTCTTTTCATCTCAATGAGACGCGAGGTATCACACAAGGAAACTGCTTTATTGGTCATGCTGCCGTGAATCATTTTTCCTTTGCATCACTCAGGACGTCAGGGTTTTAAAATGTACTGTGTGTACGGTTCTTTTTCACGCATGCTAGGTGACGCCTGAGGAAAGGTCTTTGTGCGAGTATGACTCCGCCTTTCCTTCCTAGGGGAAGTAGCAGTGGGTGTGAAGGAGGAATGGCTGTAGCCTGAGACTGTGGTGCTGCTGATGGAGCCCAGACTGAGCCTGTACCCTGCTGAGGTCATATTTCTGGACAGAAAATAAATACCTCACAGTCAAGCCAAGGGGCATTTAACAGTCCAGCCCTTCTGCTGTTGCTCCGCTGAGGACTGCGTGCCTGTAGGGCAGCCGTATTCTTGCCAGGCTCTTAAAGCTATTACACACAGGAAAGGATAACGCAGCATTCCCGAGCTTTTCCGTCAGTGGCAAACAGTCAAAGCCACAGTCATTAAGTTGACCACAGTGGTCCTTTGTGAGTGAGGTTTCAGATACAAAATAAGACAAAGATCCCTTACAGTCCTCCTTCAGTGGTACACGGTTATCTTACACTATACACTATTTGTACTAACAACAGAAACCTTGGGCTTTTGTGTGGATTTATGAATAATATAAACTTAATAAATAATAATAAATAAACTTAATGTCTTTCCACATATCATGAGTTTGAAACAGTGGACACACCAGAGGGAAACTGGAGCTGAGGACGATCATCTACTGTACTTCATCTTTCCTTTAAAGAGTTTGACATTTTCGCTGAGCGTCTCGGTTACTTTAAAGGTTGATGCCACTCTTGTTTCTACACTTGCTGTGAATCTGCTGCTGGCCGGGTTAGTTCATCACAGAGGCTGTAACAAGAGGAAACGGGTAACAAAATCCACCTACCAGCTGATTTAAAGCCAATTTAAAAACGGTAGCATGCCTTATTTGTTTAATCTTGGAAAAGAGAAAACTGAAGTGCTGCTTTTACTGAAAGGTCTGTGTGCCAAGCACAACCCCAGTTCCAAAAAAGTTGGGATGCTGTGTAAAATGTAAATAAGAACAGAATGCAATGATTTGCAAATCTTGTCAACCCATTTTAGTCACAATAGAAGATATATCAAATGTTTCAACTGAGACATTTTACTGTTTAATGAAAAATATCATTTTGAATTTGATGGCAGCAACAAGTTTCCAAAAAGTTTGGACGAGGGCAACAAAAGGCTGAAAAGTTAAAAGCTAGTGGTACGAAAATAGAAGCTGGAGGAACAGAGAGAGGCAGATTTTTTTTTTTTTCTTTTTCAGAAGTAAAGATGGGCAGAGCTTCACCAATCTGCAAGAAACCGTGTCTACAAATTGTGGAACAATTTCAGGATAATGTCCCTCAATGTAAAATTGTGAAGATTTTGAATACTTCATCATCTGCGGTACATAATGTCATCAAAAGCTTGCAAGAATCTGAAGAAATCACTGTGTGCAAGGGACAAAACTTGAAATTCTTTTTGGAAAACATGGACGTTGCATCCTCTGGACTAAAGGCTAGAGACCATCCATCTTTTTGTCAGCGCTCGGTTCAGAAGCCTGCATCTCTGATGGTATGACAACATGCACATTTGAAAGGGGACCATCAATGCTGACAGCAGCTAGAATCCAATATCAGACAAGAACAGGACAACATTCCTCTCCCAAAAGTCCAGCAGCCGCTCACCTCGGTTCCCAGATGTTTACAGGCTGTTGTTAGAAGGAGAGGGGATGCTACGCAGTGGTAAAAATGGCCCCGTCCCAACTTTTTTAAGACGTGTTCCTGCCAACAAATTCAAACTGACCTTATTTTTTTCTTAACATGGTACATTTTCTCAGCTTAAATATTTGATCTGTTCTCTTCATTATATTACAAATAAAATTCATGTTTTTGAGGTCTGCAAAAACATTGCATTCTGTTTTTAAATGACATTTTACACAGCGTCCAAACTTTTCTGCAACTGGGGCTGTAGATTTCTTAAAATGTGACAGTTATGACTTTAAGTTTGGTCTACAGAGTGTCGTCTGCTTCTTATATAATTTTATTCTGCAAACTGGAACAACATGAACTTGGCATGAGCTAAGTAGGAGAAAGTGGCTGGTGTTTCATCACTGTTTTTAGAGTAGAGTAAGCACGACCTATGAGTCGGTTATTTCAGTGCCTGTATAGCATTTGGAGCAATATGCTCCGACCACTCATTTTAATTATATGTTTGTTTGTTTTTTAATTTATATTCCATCTCATCAGTGTAAGAGTTTAGTTTTACCCCGAGGGCCCTTCTTACAAAGCATGCAAGAAGCAGCAGTCCAACTATGAGGCAGTTATGGGCGAGGAGTCTGTGGTGGCTTTTTTTTTTTTCCTCTCAGCGACTTCACTTTGTTGGTAAGTCTGCAAACTCTGTGGCTGCTTTTTCTTGGCACACGAGCCTGCAGGTCTCCAGAGGCAATACCACAGAGAAAACAAGCTCAGCCAGCAAGGCTCACTCGGCTGTGTCTTTCCTTCTGCATGCTTCTATTTAATGTGAGCAGTGGAACACAAAAACACACGACATATGGAAACTATTGCAGCGTTAGCAAAAATGCACAACCTTGATAGACTGGATTATTGTTCATACATTGTTTAAATTTTTTTAAAAAAAAAGAGCAGATGCTCCAAGAAATTGTGTGGGAAAGGAGACGTACCTGCAGTGAAGAGGAATACTGCCACGGTGCGGTAGTGCTGTCTTTGTGTTCCCCTGCAGAGAGAAATAAGGGCCACTAAAAAGGCCACCAGAGTTGCGGCGGCACCGACACCTAGCA
This sequence comes from Archocentrus centrarchus, assembly GCF_007364275.1. Lineage (NCBI taxonomy): Eukaryota > Metazoa > Chordata > Actinopteri > Cichliformes > Cichlidae > Archocentrus > Archocentrus centrarchus. The sequence continues at coordinate 20,683,467 of NC_044359.1, forward strand.
ACACCAGGGTGGCGATCTGCCAGTCTGCAAGAACAGGACACATGCAGGTTAAAGAGGAGCACCCGACTCATCAACAAAGGCTTGATTCACAGGCGAGCGCTGCTGAATTGAACCGCTGTGTTGACAAACACAAAACAAGAGCTAATCCTACAGAGAGAGACCTGAATGAAGCCATCAGGCCTGCATCAGGAATACAACCCATGAGAATGTAATTAGTCTCTCAAAACTCACAGGAACTAGGATTAAATACAAAATGCAAGCCTGAAACTCACATTAAAGCAAGTTATTTAATCTTAGTTGCCCTACTGGTTGGCTATATTGGGATTATATTTTGGCCTATTTTTCTAGCTGTTTATATTGTTTTTATAACTGTCTTTTTTGCATGACAATAAACTACATTGTTAGCCTTAAGATAACTTCTGGGACTCAAAAATCAGGTCAATGCAGAAATGCCAAAAACTGCAAACCAATAGACTGTGTTAAAATGCTCAACTTTACAAAAGTAACACACCTGTTTTTAAAGGCTTCAAATTAGGGGTGAGGTGGATTTAACTGACAGGTAGATGCTGGTGGCTGCAGACTCCGCCTGACTGCCAAGAAGCACCTCAGCTAACTCCAGTCACTGAGCTGTATGGTTAATTGTACCAACAGCACATCCAAGACGCCCATGCTCTGATTTTAATTTGTATGTTATTTAGCATCAATTAGCAGGAATCTGTCTGTGTGATGCACCCAAACGGTGTATGGATGCAGTTTGTACACAAAACTTCTAGTATCAGCTGATAACTTTGCACTCCACCCTCTCTTCTAAAAGTGGTCCGTTCTGGTTCCAAAAAACTAGGTCGATACAACCCCAGTGCTGTGGGATGCTGTGTAAATCTCATAAACCCATATTTTATTTACAATAAAACACAGAAAACATATCAAATGTTGGGACAGGGCCATGTTTAATACTGTGTAGGTCCATAAACATCTGGGAACAGAGCAGACCCAAACGTTGGTCATTTTAAATGAGCTTTGGCTCAGTGATTTCAGTGATGACACAATCATCTGATTTTAATGCTGAGCATGGGCATCCAGTATTGGTTTCCAGCTTTGTCCTTTGTGTACAGAAATTCTTCCAGATTTGCAGAATCTTTTGAGGATATTATGAACTGCAGATGATGAGATATTCAACATCTTCACAACTCTACATTGAGAAACATCATTCTGAAATTTTCCCCCAATTTGTAGATGCAGCTTATTGTAGATTTGTTGAACTTCTGCCCATTTTAATTTCTGAGAAACTCTGCCTCTCTAAGATGCTCTTTTCATACCCAGTCATGTTGCTGACCTGTTGCCAATTAACCTGATTAGTTGCAAAACGTTCCTCCATCTGTTTCTTTTTAGTACCACTTACTCTTCCAGCCTTTTGTTGCCCGCGTCCCAACTTTTTCGAGACGTGTTGTTGCCATCAAATTCACAATGAGCTGATATTTTTCATGAAAAGTCTCATATATGTTTTTTTTTTTTATATGCTCTTACTAATAAAACATGGGTTTATGAGATCTGCAAATGATTGCATTCTGTCTTTATTTACATTTTGCACAGCATCCCAACTTTCTTGGAACTGGGTTTGCAATCTAAACTTCACAAATCAATGGATGACATGGTGGTGGCTACATCCATGTTTTATTTAGATTACAGTCTATGGTTTTGTACTGCTGCCTTGGAGGTTTTGGTTGATGAAACAAGAGTTTCTGATTGTGAATGCCAGCTTTTTCCATCTTGTTGCAGCCACAGTGGCTTTCTTTAATCCCACATTTACTCGATATATTCCAAACAAACTGCTCGTGTTGGAAAAATAAAACTAACTGCTTCCTGCGCGTCACATTCTTTCCTGGACAGACCTCCACGACACTCGGCTTTTAAAAGCAGCACACGGCCTTTTTTGAACTGAGCTTAACTCTATTCAAGCAAAGTGTTGGTGCAGAGTCTGATGGCAGCAACATATTCAGTAGAAAATCTTTTATTCTTCTGCTCGACCTTGATTGTACATTCTCTCTTTGATGCCCCGCTCTACCTTAAAGAACTAGACTCGAAAGGAGAATTTGCATGTGGTTAACGAGCTCAGCGAACAATTTTCACTGGGTGTGTCTCTCCCTGAGCTTCTGGTTCATTTGTCGTCAGATGGTAAAATTTGATTTTTCAGAGACTGTTAGTGAAAAAAAACAAAAATTGTTTTAATTAGATGAAATAGATGATGTGAGAGTCTTTGTATGAGCATGAGAGTGCATGCCTAATTGGTCTGTTTCGCCACTGGGTGAACTGCACCTTTAACCTCAACACACCCATCCATTGTTGTTTTTAATGAGCTCTGCAGACACCCAACACAACAAACCTCAATCTTATTCACCCCAACACATTCCACAGTATCAAAGAGAGCTCAGTCACATCGAGGGTATGTGTGCTACGTCCTGTGAAAAATGACCAACAGCTATAATCTAAAGTATTTTAAACGCGTCTGAGCTGCAAAATGAGGAAACTATTCAATGCTGCGCTCTGTTTCTATCCCTGAAGTCTAACTTTATTTGTTCACATGGCAACAGTCAGCAACTGTATGTTTAATAGAGATTAAAGCTCCAGCTAATAACCTTACTGTACAGGACAAAAGTCAAGTGTTCCCAAATCTGTTACATTTAAAGCGGATTTGCTTCCCTGGTGGGGGGTCGGGGTGGGGGGTTTCACTCCTGCCATGGCTTTTCTGCTCGACAAAAGACGACCTAGGGGGTCCCGGCTTGGTGAGGACGATGAAGGGGGGAAGATGCTGAATGCACCTCTTCAAATCCACTAAAAGCCTTCTGCTTGCTGGGGCGGGTTAACTCTTTGCGTACCAGAGGGATTATGTATAGGTTTCTATAGCATTCACCACCCTCTCCCACCTCACACACACACACACACACACACACACACACACACACACACACACACACACACACACCTACGCACAGATACTTTAAAAATAAAGTTAAAGCATTAGAAAACACAGAGCACCAGCCCTTTGTCACAAAGTCAACATGGTTTCAATCAGGTGTGGCTGGGTGAGCATCACAGCGTCTCACAGTGAAACCACGTCACTGATCTGGTATGAAGAGAGGAAATTTATCAGCAGCATAAGAAGTCTGAATTCCTCAGATACTGACCAGCAGCCGACTAAAACAAAGTCTGCCCAGAGGATGGTGGTCAGAGCTTCTAGTATTCTCTTTGTTTATTTCAAAACAAGCTGCTCCTGATAACTCGTGTAAATAAATAAATAAATAAAATAAACCATACACAACTTGGATGCTATGACATACTTGCTCACTCAGTAATCACATCACATCACTAAAAACACCCTTTAGACTGTACAACAACACAAACTTATTTGTGCTTTTTTTTTTTTTTATAAATTGTCTTTATCTTCAACAAACAAAACAGCATCCTGACTCCAAGAACAACAACCACAACACTGCTTCCCTACCAGATGTGAGGGTGGAAAAGCAGCTCCACTGAGCGTCCTCCGTCGGATGCCGCGGCTCGGACTGGGAGCACGACTCCCAGAGAGACAGGGAGAAATGCTCCGCGGTGACCCAGGCTGGACTGAGCAGAGCCACCACGTCCAAGCACAGTGCCAGGAAGACGCACAGCAGCGCGATGAGCTTGAAGGGTCGGAACACGTACACCTCGTTCACGGACATCTTCTCTTCACGGGATACACGGCAGCACGTCGGTCACAGTCGATTAAACTCGCTGGAGGCTCGTGTGCTTCTTCTCCCACCATAGCCTTCAGCGCTCCGCGTGTGTCCAGCTGCAGCAGTTTCACAGGAGACATCCGGTTACATCAGCTTTTCAAAATAATCGTTCTTCTGAAGTCATAAATATTATATTATATTATATTATATTATATTATATTATATTATATTATATTATATTATATTGGGTTTTTAATCACTGAGCAACAATTTACTAATAATGAGCCCAGTTATCTGTGAATTTTAATTTTATTGACGACATAACAGTATTTTTGCTACAATACTGTAGCAAAAATATTGCTACATTTAGCAATAATGCCGATTAAACAATATGTTTAATCGGCATTATTTTCCGATTAAACATATTGTAAGCTTTCTTTCTGTAAATGCCCCAAATTAAATGCAAGACTACAGTGTGAAGTGGAAGGTCATCCATTGTTTGCCATATGTTACATCACAAAGTTATAAACAAAACGGAAGCTAATGTGCCTTTAAGCAGAATTTAAATCAAGAGTGAAGGACTTCTTATCCTAATCCTTGAAATTATATGTGATGGTCATTTGGAGAAGCCGTGATGCTGCCTGCAACGTACATTGTAAGTACATGGACTGAGTACATAAGCCATACAGAAGCCCTCCTCAGCCGTACTAGTTATCTGTGCATTTATTTTGAAATGCAAGTCATGGTATTCAGGCTTGTTTCGGGTCTTCGGGTATTTTCTCAGAAGTCCAGCAAGTTTGTCAAAATAACAAAAAAAAAAAAAAATTCTAAGACGCAGTGGTTGAACAAAGTAGTTCTTTCTTTCTTTCTTTCTTTCTTTCTTTCTTTCTTTCTTTCTTTCTTTCTGTTCTGCGTAAACATCGTAAGTATTTAGATGCAGAAAAAAACATTATACAGACCTAAAATAAAATAACAGAATAACAATATATTTTTTACTTGTGCACCTTCAAAGAGGCAGAGTGATTCTGATGAGAATGCAAAGATTTCCTCCACCTCGGTTTTGACAGTAATGCAAGGAGAGATGTAAGGTCCAGTCTCTTTCTCTTTTTTCACATTTTTATGTATATGAGCATTAGCTTTCGCCTTTACAGACTGTGAGTGGGCAGTACCACAGACCGCACTGCCAGCTGCTCCTTTCAGCGTCCTCTAAAACCTGAAACAAATGTTGTAATGTTGCAATAATCCAGCAGATGGCATACACGCAACATTCTCCTAAAACACTTTCTGCTCTCGCTACTTTGACACACTTTCAAATACTTTGTATTCTTGATTTTGAAAGACTGGCAGCAGGATGACCACAAAAATCCCGTGCTTCTTGGAAATCGGTGTGACAGTGGAACTGACTGTCAGCTTGTTGGTATTTTCTTTTAATCCTGATTGGGCCTCTTCAAACAGTCGGTGTGTAGGCAGAGCTCCCTGATATTTTTTAACCTCTTTTGTAAAACAATCCCTCGATGATCCATGTCTAAAAGCACATTTTGTCTATCGTCCACGAGCAGCCACAGATTAAAAAAACAGACTTAATAAATCCTTTAAATTAATTGACAAGGATAAAATGAGACTGGATTTAACCACAGTATTACAGAGGACCAAAACTGCCACAATCACAAAGAAACAAATGCAATGCAAAAATAAATACAAATTTAAACTGTAATATATATATATATATAATTTTATATTTGGTTTTATAAATTAATACCTGTATTTATTTTTGACATTGTGTTTGATGTATTTAAATGAATATATATTTACTGACACATTTATTCATTTATTTTTGATTACTGCAGTTTCCTCCTCTGAAAGAAGAAGGAACAGTTTCCTCTTCCATATGATCCTATTGTGGTTCTTCTTCGGTCCATATGTCTTGTGAAATATTTCCATCTTCTGGTGAGATGCATAACTGCAGGTTATGAACTCTAATTGCAGGAAGTTTTTAAGAATTAATAAGTAGGAAGTAAGACAGACTAAATTTACATGATGATGATGACACACACACACACAGACACACACAGACACACACACACACAGACACACAGACACACACACACACACACACACACACACACACAAACACACACACACACACACACACACACACACAAACACACACATCAATCATGTTTTCAGTAATGCTTCTAAATGACTCTGTGAACAGTCCATGATGGTTGCCTGAGTGTTTTGACATATTGGCTCTCTTACAGTGCTGGAGCATAGGGCAATATTTCTAACATCTGTTTCCAGTGTCACTCCAACAGGAGATGCTACTATCCTTACATGGTGCAGAGAGCAAATTAAAGTTATTAGTCTACTACCTGATTCCACAAAAGTAACAACAACAAAAACAAAAACAAAGAAAAAGAAGCAGATATGACTAAATTTCCCTCATCAAAAAATTTGTAACATTGTTTTTTTTTTTTAAAGATTATAGATCTGTGCCATCAACATGAGTGGAGACAAACCATCATTTCTTCTAAGAATTTTTCTGGTTGAGTGATTTATTGAACAAAAACTGCCGTGCATCTGCCTCACAATAATTACATGATAACAAAAGTGGTAAACCAGTTTTTTTTTAAACCTACGTTAGCAGAACATGCTTTCCTTTTCTTTTTCTCTTTCTTTTTTCCACCTTGATTGAGACCTGCTGCATGAGATTTTCTGTTTTCTTGCAGTACTGATTACATTTGTGTAGATCAGTTTTTTTCTTCACAGCTTTGCCACTTGAAGAAATGCATTGATGTCCATACTTTGTGCATCCAAGACAGAGTATTTGTGTTGTACTAACACATAATGGATGTGTAAATATTCTACAAATACATGATTTTTTCCCCCCTCTCAGAATAAAGTTGCCTAGTGTGAAGAACAAACAAAACTAATTTGAATACTTTGAATTACACCTCTACTGCCTTCCTGCCCATTTGGGTTTAATTCTACCCCTATCATTTGTGGCCTGGATTACAGGTTTTCAATGTATCTGACATAATGAGAGTTTCAGACTAATGCCACCCTTCTCAGTCCTAATGGTGCTGCCAAGCTGCCAGCAGGGCATCTGAGTAGGGGGGATCTAGTATTAGGCATATCCATGGACAGAGTGTTGCTCGTTTCCTTTAAACGCCCCTCCTCCCCAACCGAACAGGCAGAGTGCTCTGTCATCCTCCTCCAAAAGCCCCTCATTAGAAAATCTGCCGAGCAGACAAAGCTACTTGAGACAGCACAATGGTGACTCCTCACATGGTGATTTAAATGAGCATAAAGGGAATCCAGGTCATGTATTACTTTTTTTGGATCCTCTCTCCCTAATTGTAACTTGTCCACCCAGCCACCCACCTATAAAAAAAACTAACAAAATAATCACCGCACCCCCACCCACGTGCTTAGGTTAAATCACATTTTAAACATTTGGGTGATATTGTTTACACTCCCATGACATAGGCACACATCACATGGCTGATCAACATATTTTCTATATGGTCATACACCCATCTAATAAACCTGTTAAAATAAAGGAAAAAATAGGAAAGGGACAGACAGAGCATGGAAAAAGAACACCCATGTGTCATTCAGCATGCTATAATTTGTAATAACAGCAATGCTGAAAGTAACATTGTGTCTCTGGAAAAAAAAAAAAAAGCTTCTTTAACTGTTTGTCCCATGATGTCATCCTGTATTGCTCATCATTGTCTTCCTGGAGTGGCTGCATCTGATTAGGCTCAGAATAAGCCTCTCAGAGTTTTTCTGCCTATGAATAAGCTTCTATGGTAACTGACGAGGCCTTGTTTAACGATGCTGCCATTACTAAAGAAGTCCGTCCAGCTCATCTCTCTGCCTTTACCGCAACAGCACCATTAGATCATCAGGAGTCATGCTGGAGTCAGACTGTGAAAGCAGATGTATATTAACTATTTTACTTTAAGACATCACGGATTAGGGATTTTAACTCTGATACAGTCATTAGTTTATTCCTTTACTGTATGGAGGATTTTCAAATCACTTTGATAAAATAATGTGTCGAAAAAGTACAAAAAAGTAAAGGTAAAAGGCGTCAGGAGGTCCCCTGAGTTTGTCATAGGGATTCATCCTCCTGTAACCACCAAAGTGATGACCAGAAAGTTGATTTGAAGCAGGACGTTTTACCTACAATATTTTTTTTATTGACCATTCAATAGCCTAATTCATTCATTTATAGGTCCAGATGCTCATCCTGTGGCTAAATGCCCATGGATTATTCATCCCCTTTAAACTGTGTATTTTATTTCACTCATCACTGTCCTGTTTGTTGAACCCAAAGCACCACGATTTGCTGAAAATCACCTTGAACCTCTCAACCTGATGTCACACTGGTTGCATTTCCTCCAGTTCTTCAGTGAGCATTTTATTTATTTATTTTGTCATCCCAGTCAGATCCGGCATATGAGTGCATTTCAGAGCAGCTGGGTTTGAAGTGCCTTGCTCAAGGTCATGTTGACAGTTAATGCAGAGGGACTCGACAGCGCGTCTCCATCACTTCATGCGCTCAGATTTAGAAGCTTGCCAGGGGATTTAAACTGATGGCTTTCCGGTTTCAAGTCTATTGTCAAGTCTGCTGCTGTGACTCTGCAAAACAGTGAGAATAGTTTATAAGGAAGGTGATAGATTAGTTAGCAGTGCTAAGATGAAAGCTTTCCTAGTGAGCCATCATCATTGTTGCATCATTGTGTAATATCAGGCTGCCACAAATGTGAAGAGAGGGCAAATGGGATCAGGAGGACCAGAAAGATGTGGTGTTTGGTTGATTAGACTCATCAGTCATCATCAGATGGATGATAATTTGACTTGAGATGATCTTAGTAGGTACTTTGATGTCTGGGCTACACCAGATGGAATTAATATGTATGAGTACAATGAACAAAGACTTTTAATTTGGTGTCACAGTGAATGCTGCAGTTCTTCTAACGGAAAGAGAAAATGTTCTGCCTCGCACTCACATATGAAACAAAGTTCAGTAAATCAGGCTGTGACAGATTTATTTGCGGGAGACTCCGATGTTTGTGTTCTGTATGGAAAGCCCTGCTTGACTTCATACTCAATCTGTAGTCCCACTGTGTTTCTGGATACCCACCTGTCTCTCAGTGACTTGACCACTTTGGGCCTGGTCTGCCAGCTTGTGGACATCTGTTTACTTCCTCCTCCATCAGTCGTCATGGTTGCAACGCTACCCCCCCCCCCCCCCCCCCCCCCCCCCACCCATTGCCACCGCACACCCCCATCCTATCCGTCCAGCCTTCTCCGCCCTTCTCTCGTGTTTCCCCCAGACACCAGCTGTGAACCACTTATGCTTATCCTGCAGCCCACCTCATTCAGCCTTGTGATAAGGACAGCCAACGCTGCACTGCTTTAGAAATGGGCAGCGTACTTTGCTGTAAGTTTGCTGATCCAGAAATATCTTATCCAAATAAGCACACTGAAATTCAATATGGGTCCAAGTAGGTGTATAAAAACAAATTAGGTACTAGAAATTGTGCATATGGTAAGAGATAGGAAAATGTAGCCTTGAATACTTCTCTCATATTTGTTTACTCCACTGCTGACCAACTAGAATAACCTTCGGAACATTCCAGTTGGCATCCATAGATGCTTACATGGATAATATTTCATCATGTTTATTTATTTATTGTGTTAGGATGTTCCCATTTTCATTTCTTTCCAGGAAAACACTGATAAAATATGAGCAGACAACAAGACGGAAGTCAGATCTATTCAATGTGAAACACTTACTCTTAACATTGAATTTAGTAATGTCACAGAATTGGACAATAGTTTTAAGTAGATTCTCCCAATTGGCTGGTGACAGTTATAGCATATTACCTGTTGGGAGTAGAGGGAGGACAGGATGGTGCGAGGTACCGAACCCTGAGGAACGTCACCTGAGATGATGGCTGAGGACAAAGAGGAGTCGCCCAATGATGCACTGAATGAAAAATAGGCAGCAGTGGTTTCTCTCACCCATTGATTTAACTTGTGAATTACTGGGCTACAATAGTGCAATCAAGTCTAAGATTAAGATGATGGAGCAGCCTCGTGAGTCAGCCTCTAGACAAAGGAACCAAACTGGAATTTTTCCAACACGGCATAACTTAGGGGCCCTATTCCTTTAAAGACAAATCAAGTCAGACAGCCAGACACACGTCGATTTAATAGCCAAAAAAGGAATTATGCGACCCGATTTGGAAAGTCGCTGAGTACATGTTCTCTTTTGGCATGTGGCTCCGTGTGACACAGCACCCAGCTGAGAGCCAAAAACCCAAATCTGCTCCTCTTCCCATATGCCCACAACCTAATAAACCACCTCCTGCATTGACGCTTTCTCCCTTATCCCCCTCTGTCAGGCTGCAGGCAGTGGCCCACAGCCCTTGGAGAGCTCACTGAGGGAGGTGTGGCGCAGCCAGTGATCAGACTGAATTAGAGTTATGTGTGACATGCAAAGGAGAGGCTCCAGAATGTGACAACAGCTGAGTTTTAAAGTGAAGCCCTTTCCGCCTGAGGGGAGAGGAATAGACGACAAAGACACTGAAGCCTGTTGAGAGAGGAGTCAACTTCTTTTGTTGGCTCTTTAAAAACAGAGGCCTGTTATCTATTGGTCTTTTCATTTAACGCAGTGGGGTATTTAACAATGTTGTTGGCATCAATGGCTGCCACAGTATGAAAAAAGCCATCCTTATTTCCAGGCCTAATTAATATCCTGATGCCTTGAGCAGTTGAATTCCCAGATGCAAACAGACTGACAGACTGATTTTAAATTGAAATCTGTGAAATCTGAATGTGCAAAATCTGACAGTGCTTTGTGCAATACAGATTATGGGTTTTGAGCACTGTAGCAAAAATGCCCTTCATGCAACCCTGGGCGCTTGTTTTGTGGCCTACCTTTGAGCCCCAGGAGTAAATTCTGGTCCATAAATTTTACAACAAAGGTACTCACTTGCTGTTGAATGTTTGGCTTGATATTACATTTATTCCTGTTTAGAGTATTATGTGATATCTCTGAAGCACTGCATCTCACCTTTCCCCCGTTTATAGTGTTGCCTATGAAGCCCCTACAAGGGTTTCAGTGATACTGATACTGCACTAACATAACTAGCACAGATTAAAAAAAAAAAATCATAGCCATGAGGGTTAAAACTGTTCACATGCCAACAGATATCACTGTTAACTAGTCAACAGTGGCTTTATAGTAATGGCTTTCTTCAGCGTGAGTTCCTCTTTGTGTGATAGCTTTACAGTGACAGCCTCATTCCTGTGTGACATTACTTTACACAAACTAAATCATCAGCAAAATCAAACTTTTGTTCCGTTTGGGTCATCATACCCATTATCAGGTATTTTATTATGCCAAATGCAAACATGAGACTGAAAAGTGGAATTCAAGTCAGAAGACAATTACTTTTCATTGAAGCTGTGGGAAATGTTCACAATGCACATGCTCTGCAGAAAGCAAGCTGGCTGAATGTAAGCCGCCCTTTTGAACATGGGCAGTCTTGATGTTTAATCAACTGCTGGGATACTGATATACAGTTGGCCGACAATGAAATCCTCCTTTAGGGGAACAAAAAAGAAAAGAAAGAAAAAACAGCCAAACACAATCACTAAGAGGTAGTCAAGCTTTTATCTGCTGCTAACAAAGAGCTCCACCAGACCAAAAGCATCAGACTGTGGTTTGTCTGAAAGGGACACACACTCGTGATGCCTTAGCTTCAGCGAGCTCTCACAGCTCACTCAAAGACAGCCACAATCTTGAGGGCAAAATGAAAAAAAGAAAAGAAAATCAATAGCTGAAATTCTTACAGGAAAAAAATCAAAAATAAACAAGAAATGTCCCTTCCTCATCTTGAAAGTCTGCTTCTTTCTCACATGTGATGAAAGTCTCTTTCATCTTTCAACCATGACTGTAAATAATCCCCACCTTTAATTCTTGCTCATTTGCTCGTTAGGGCTACCTTTGCTGACCCTGATGTGAGCTCCACCCCAGCCCACGCTGACTGGCACCTACAGTTTTTTCCGTAGTGGGCGGGTCCACTGCTCTCTAGGACCCAGTGGCTCCTCGATTCAGGCAAGCAGCGACTCGGCACTCAGACGGAAACAGACAAAGGCGAGGGGAGAGACGGCGTGCCGCTATCCTGCAGCATCGACTCACATACTCACATCCACTCCCCCACACACTCCGCAATCAGCGACGCAGGTGAGTCCGCTACTGGGTGGGATAATCAGCAGACTTTACGGATTTAAAAATAAGTAATTAAATAAATTGCAGTGGTTTTGACACTGAGGGAGCAACTTTGAATGTCATTGTAGTAATTTTTTTGGCATTTTGGGGGAGACTGTATTAGGCTTTTTTTAGATTTAGGTTTGAGCAGGTGGATTGTGGCGTGCGCACGCCCACCCACCCCCCATTCCTAAGAAAAAACTTACATTTTAAGCTGCTGTCTCTGCCATGTGGCCACACTCCATCCATCATAAATGAGAAGAGTAGTGTCATGAAACTTTTCCCTTCGTGGCTCTGATTTTTTTTTTTAAACACTACCTTTCCGTGTCTTGGTGTGAAAGGTGTCGCACGCAGATCAATTTTCATGAAGAGGACCGGAGAGTCATAATGTGCTGCTGGTTTGTCAGGAGTGTGTTGTGTGGGTGGCTCAGTCAGGAACACAGAACCAGACAAATCTATCAATGACACCACACAATGATACTGCAGTGCTGCTTAATGTCCAGGTCTGCATTTAATTTCGGGAAGGGAAGGCGCGCATGTTCTATATCACATCTATTGATTAATAACCTTAGGTGTATCAGCCACGCAGAGAGATGGTCATGCAGGTTTTTTTTTTTTTTTTACTGAAAACAGTGGGAGGATGTAGTTTCTGGACTTGAGCAGGAGAATGAGCCGGCTGCAGCAGCAGGAGCAGCAACGATGGTGATGTCACTCTGAAGGCAGGCACCCTGTTTGAGACAATGGACTGTCCTAGTGGTTGCTTTTCTGGGGAAGGGTCACTGCTTGCTCTGCCTATTAGTGCAGCAGATGGGCTTGAAACCTGGCCTTTGTCAGCTGAGGAGCACCCAGTCCACTGAAGTCCCACCCCTATCAGCATGCTTATCATAAAACACCAGTCAGCAGCTCAGCCAGAGGTTAGCATGCTTAGAGGGGCCTTACACATGGATGGGTGGTGACTGCACCCCTCTTCCCCGTTTGTCAGCGTGGTCATTTATACAGTGCTGTATATTCACACGCATCATATGTGGCACTGAATGAGGCAGGATAGTGGAGGATTACAGGCTATGACATGGTGTCATTCACCGGTTTGTGTGCAGGCTTTGAATAATTATTTTAAGACTATTTTAACAGGAGAAGCAGGACTGATAGGCTTGCAATCAATATCACAACATAATAGCTTGTTGTTCCAAAATGGGGCCTCAAATTGGGTTCTTTTTTTCTTTTTTTTTCTTTTTTTTTGCCTCATTTTCATAATGATGGCTGGTTTAGTGAAAGCAATGAACCGTGTTTTGTTGTACACCAGATAACTCAGGTGTGTAAAATGAAGCGAAAAGCTCAGTTTGTGTGTGAGAATTTTGCAAAACATTAACACTTTTTTTTAAAAAAAACTTTTTTATATCCTCACCACACACATTCACTTAAAAGCACTCACTTATTGTTTGAATATTTTTCTTTTCCATGTTGCAGTGCAAAATTGACTTTCAGTGGTAGAAAATGCCAAATGGTTGTCTTGGTCTTTGGTGACCTGAAAATATTTAAAAGACAAACCGTGAGTTGTTAAAATGCCACTCAGAGTAGAGTTATGTTCAAAAAGCTGTGACTTCTCAGTCAGTAATGACCTGTGAGGATATCAAAGTCTGTAAAAGTGACACATTTCTACTACCTGTAACATTTTTAGAGCTCAGTCTTGTCAAATGCATAAAAAAAACAAAAAAAAAAAACAAAACACTTGCTAGTGGTGCAGATAACTTCCTCTTTCATGTGACTGGGCGTGGGTGTTTGGATGTGTGCCAGTTTTTGAAATATCATTTTGAAAGATGTGCTCCAATTAGTTCTTTGTTTTGTTTTTTTTCTTGTGTGGTTTTGAAGGATTTGTTTGTGGTCATCAGGTGGGAGATTAACAAGAACTTTAGTTGATCAACCTCATTGGATAAGTGGTTTATTATCCATTGGCTGAACAGGTGCATAATTTTCTAAGAATTTTTAAGAAACAGAAAGGGGAAAAAAGTCTCAGAACACTTAAATTTCTGCTGACCATTTCTTTGGAATGATGAGAATATTTAAGGAGACATGATGTCTCCTTAAATATTAAGTACTCTGGAGAATCCATTACGTTCTATAGGGTGTACATGTGCTAGAGCCATGACTGAGATCTAACACGCCTATTTGGTACAGGTCACAAAGTTTTTAAATATACACAGCTTGTTGTTGACTCAATTTCATTTACTTAACCCGCTCAGAAGTAGCTTATAAACATATTAAGTACTAATATAATATTTAACAGCAGTTCTATAATTGTCTGACTTGTGCACAGTAGCACTATTGCACACAGTTTCCTTGTGATTTTGTTGTTCAAATAATCTCAGATGTCCAATAATCAAATCTACAAGTTAACATTCTGTCAAAAGATAATTTCCAAAACCATGCTCATTGAATTTTAGTCGTAACAATTTTCCACTTACTGATTCATCTGGCCAAGTGAGACAGCTGCACAGAGGTGTTTGTAGGCGGACTACAGAAGAGGAGCTATCATATGTGCTACGTGCCACATAAAGCAGTTTGCCTTTAACAGTCAATGAAAAGAACTGCTGCAGACTCATCGGCTCTGCAGCAGTTTAGGGCCATACTATTCACGTGGACAAATGTCTTTATTTAAAAGACCCATGTCATACACATTTTTAAAATGTTAATGCAAGTGTGACATGTACTGAGAATGTGTCTTTAAAGTTTTAGCTCAACATGCAGCGCAGATTGGGCATTGTACTGTGCCTGCATAGCCCTGATGTTTATTCCTGTTCAAAATGAGTGGTTTTAGTATGTGCAGCTTTAAATGCACTCCTTTGGAGCTACCCACGCCTCTTTCAGGAAGAGTGCTGTGCCTGGTATTGCAATGGAAGCCTTAGCAAAAAAAACCAAGGCAGAACCAATATGGCTGCTGTGCAGTTAAGATGTGAATAAATGTGAGAGTTCTGTTGCTTGTAACCTTCCCTCTGAGTGATTTTATGTGTAAATATAACCTGCAGCTGTTGTCTCTAACTGATTTCTATTGTAATTTCCCACGTCATGATAAAAGCAGTATACAGTGTTTGCTTTGGAAATGGCTTTTAAGTGACAGCTGGTTAACATGTAGCCTTAATGGTCTCCATGTTTCATTGTTTTAATGCTCATTATGATGTTTGACTATTCAAAAAAAAAAAAATGTAAATGAACAACTTCATTGAGAATTTGACTTTACTGAAACTGACTATATGTGAGCACAGTGTAGGGAAGAAGAAAATGGAGGGAAACATTAGCCTATTAGCTGCACTCCTTGCTAACAGTGGGATAAATACATGACGGATGTTGCTACAGGGATGTCACCCATTAGCTTTCAAGTCCTGTTTTAAAGCCTTATTATGAGCATTTCCGCGACCGCCATCTTGTTTGCAAAAAATAGATGTGACAAAGAGGGGCGGATCTGACAGTGAAACTGTACACTCATTGGCTAATGGCTTGTGATTGGCAAGTTAAATGAGCATGGGGTTTCATATCACAGATGATTCTCCATATTGAAACATGGTATGGCCCAAAATGAGTGACTGAGCACATAAACTCATGGAGTCACCATAACCTGTAGAATCAGACCTGTAACCTGATAGCAGAACCCTCATATACATATACACATTGTGTTTTTTTTTTTGGGGGGGGGGGGGGGGGGGGGGGGGGGGTTGTGTCACAGAGGCAAGATTGTAAGTGTCTGCCTTCAATAAAGACTGACTGTCCTGTAGTGTTACTAAACTCATTTACTTCTAAGCTAGTAAAATCATTAGGGTTTTGGGAGATTTATGAATAGTTATCCAGTTAAGATCACAGAAATTCAATGCTGCTCAGAGTGAAATGTAACGAACATAAGACTATTACTACTAATACTACTACAGCATCTGGTGATGCATTACGAGCACTGGTTTTCTTCTTTCCCTAGACTCTCTGGAGCTGGTCACCACCACCACAACACATCTGTCACAACCACCATAACTTTCAGGCATCATGGAGCTAGACTTTGGACATTTTGACGAGCGAGACAAGGCCTCTCGTACCCCACGGGGCGGGCGCATGAATGGACTCCCCAGCCCTACTCACAGCGCCCACTGCAGCTTCTACCGCACACGCACCCTGCAAGCCCTCACCAATGAGAAGAAAGCCAAAAAGGTGCGCTTCTACCGCAACGGAGACCGCTTCTTCAAGGGCATTGTGTATGCGGTTGCCAACGACCGATTCCGCACCTTCGACGCTCTCCTTGCTGACCTGACGCGCTCGCTTTCTGACCACATCAATTTGCCACAGGGTGTGCGCTTCATCTTCACCATTGATGGCTCACGCAAGATCGGAACCTTGGATGAGCTGGAGGAAGGTAAGGATGTTTTAGCTGGACCCACCAAATATGTAGTATACCTGATTTAGTGGATTGTGAGGTTTTGGTAAAGGTAGAGCTGCTGTGAAAAGAAGGCATCATAGGCCATCAAGATATCCTACGGTTTCAAGTCAGTTTCTCTGCTGAGGATTGGTAGAAACATTAAACTAAGAGGGTCTTTTTTTTTTTTTTTTTGTCTTACAAGTCTAATCTCTTCAGTCTAGACTTCTCTAATCTTTCCTATGATGTATCGAGTTCTAATCTAAAGAGTTATGTTGGTGCAGTTGAGAGACACTGGGCTACTATGTCAGTAGTTGGTGATATTTTTTATTTATTTATTTATTTTTTTAAAACATAAGTTGTTTTAAAATGAAACTATTTTGTTTTTTTTGTCAAAGGCACAAAAAAAAAAAAGATCCTTAACTATAAATTGTGGTTCAGTATCTTGCTGTTGGGGAATTTCTGTTGCTGTGAATAAAGCTGAAAGCGAGTCTTCCGGCTTGATCTTAATGGGATTCTGTGTTGGGGTTAGACTCTCAGAGGGCTTCCTTCTGTACTTTAAAGTTGGATCTCTGCAGCTCAGTGCGAGAGAACAGTTCGTTAATTGAAATCATTAGGATCTTATCATTAAAGAAACCTCCAGTCACTTTTTTTTTTTTTTTTTTAATGCATGATTAACAGTCAAACCTTTTCATCAATACCCATAGCAACAGTGGGTGGAAATCCAAATTGAAGCTACACCTCTACACCAGTCAAGATATTTTAAACCATGTCGTCTCACAGCTACTTTACTGTTGGTGAAGCTGATCAGCTTGTGTTTCTGTCTGATAGATGGAGTAGTATACAGTCTCATGAGCAGCTGCCACCATGATTGATCTTGTTTTATTTGGCATCAGAACACTGGTTAGGACAAGAAGTGATTCATCTGCCTCCAAACTCATGTAGTGAAAGTTGCCAAACACGACAACTGAAGAAAATCTTTGCTCAGAACCAGACTGGATGATCCACGTGTTGACCTGGTTGCTGCAAATTCCTATTTCGGTCAAACTATTGCTTATTTGCAGCAGCATAAAGCCGAATTTGGTGACATGGGCTTGTGTCAGAGGGATAAGACTGAACAAGGTTTTGCAGTCTGGAAGGGAAAAAGTCGCACAGATGATGATTCGTGAGGGCAATGATATTTATTAAATGCTGCTTAAGCTCAAGTCCTGTCATTTTTGAATGATCAGCTGTTTCTCAGGTGTAATTTTAAGAAAGTTAAATGACCCAGATTTGAGTTATTTTTTTTCTTCAGTCACACAGAGACTTTACTCTGTGAGTCCGTAAAGGCTGCTGAGGGATGAGGTGGACAGGGTGAGTTTGGGGTAAAGCTGGAAGATAAACTGCAGCTTAATTTGTCTAAAATGAGGTGATCATCTCTGCTGCTTGAGCTGCTTAGGAAAGATAGGAGTGTGTGTGTGTGTATTTGTGTGTATTTTTATGCTGTTTTGTGTAGGTGTGTGTTGAGTAGGGGTGCAGAGTAAGCACTGTGGGTGGCGGGGGTATTTCATTGTGCTTCCTCTTGTGGGATATAATTAATTGCTCAATCTCCTCTGCACAGTGTAATCCCGTTTTGTTCCTTTGTCTTAGCTGCAATTTCTCCACATTTGGCCTAATTGTTGCCTTCTGGATTCCCTTCTTTTTGCCAGACTTTTTCTTTCTCTCCATCTTTCTCCCCCCAGCAGCCTTTTGTCTTTGAGGTACAACCTGCAGTTAAAAACTATAACCAATAATGACGAGCACAGGAAATATTTTAGGAAAATGTGGCAATAAATCAGGATATATAAAGCAATCATCAATATATAGTTATTAAACAGGCTCATCACAGCAAAAATCAGATGTATATGTGACTTTTAACACTCTCTATGTCTACATTTATCTTTTCACCTGGAGTTTTCAAGGTCAAGACTGATCCAAAGTGGTCTAACGTGAGACTTGAAGTCTGTTTCTGTCCTCAGAGGAGATATTGTCTTGAACTCTAACCCATATTTTTTTTTCCAAATCACAAAAGTAGACTTGCATTTCTTTTCTTTCACATTGTATTTAACACATCGAAATGCTGTTTAAGTTATGAATCCTTTAATCCTGATAGTCCTGTGTACTGATAGTACTGCCATCTCGGTAAGCTGGGGATTGGTGGAATTAAGTTTGTGGCAATCCAGTGACCAAAATGAATGTTTGATAAAGCTTTGTGGCCACGTGTCTCTTTAGAAACAGTTTGGAAATTTCAAAGCCTGACTGTGAACTTCAAACAAGACCTAAGCAGCCATGCTTTTGTCTGCAAAGTCATTATTAGATTCATGAATTGCTGCATGTGAAAGCTTACACCAAAATTTTCCCACTGGTCTCGACGGTCCCTGAAGGTTTCAGTGTTTGAGTGGAGAGACCGCTCTGGGACTCTCAGGTGTCAAAGTTGAATAGCTAAGCAAGTTATGACACACTAACCCAATTTTTCTTTTGCCTTGACAGGGGAAAGCTATGTTTGTGCATCAGAGAACTTCTACAAGAAAGTTGACTACACAAAGAATGTCAACCCCAACTGGTCTGTGAATGTAAAGGCCTCAGCAAGCCAGAAGAATATGCAGTCCTTAGCTGCCAAGGCTGCCGGCGATCCCAGGGAGAGCAAGGACTTTATTCGACCCAAGCTTGTAACGGTGATGCGCAGCGGTGTGAAGCCACGCAAAGCTGTCCGCTTCCTGCTCAACAAGAAAACCGCACACTCCTTCGAGCAGGTCCTCACTGACATCACGGAGGCCATTAAACTGGAGAGCGGCGTCGTCAAGAGGATCTACACGCTGGATGGCAAGCAGGTATTGTCACTTTGCGCCATGCGGATCACATGTGCTGCTGCAAACCTGAATTTACAGAGTCACTGTGAGCATATGAAAATGTCTAACCTTCTAAAATTCAAATGAACCAAGCTGCTGATGGAGTTTTGTCTGCATTTGTTTGATTTGGGATTCAGCTATCTGTTCTAGAAACGAGTGAAATAAAGGCAGTACAGTACTATATGTAAACAAAGTCACACAATAGGAAAATTTGTGGTCGCCATTGAGGACAGTATGCCATTCATACATCTTTCCCCGCACTGGCAGGGATCAAGAGAAAACGGGAAGCAAAATAATTTGCTCAGAAATGTAAAAACAGGACAAAACCATCCTGTTGCCTCATCAGTGGTTTCCTTTTAACTCCAGTGACTTTCAAAAGCAACACACAAGATGCAGGACAAAGTTCTATTGTTCTGCCATAACCTCAGTCAACAATGGCACGGTAGGTCCATGAGAACTCCAAGCATCTGTGGCAACAACCTTTATATGACCTTCGCTGCCAGCAGTTTTTATTCTGACTTTTTCTCTGATGTTACATATTCACCTGTATTGTGGTCAGAGACATCAGGGTTCTGTCTGTCAACCTTTTGTTGCTCAGCTGGTTTTTAGGCTACTGACATTTGAGTCCATCAGTTGTTGAAAAGCTTAAGTCCTGGGAAGTTTGGTCGTCTTCCCACTATGGTAATACAGAGAGGGCCCAGCCCTGTATTGTTGCCATTTTTGTTCCTATTGGTAGGCAAACATTACAACACCGAATGACCATTGTTTGAACATCCAGTAAAGACATCCTGTCATGCTCGGAAAAATGATTCCAGAGTGAAAGTTGTACTGATATCCATCTGCTCGATGTGTTTATTAAATGCTCGGCATCCTTACTGGACAACGGGTTTCCTGTTAGTGAGAATTTTTGTATTTTACTCTTTTCAGCATTTAGGGAAAAAAATGCCAAATTCCAGCACATAGCAAGTGTAAAAACACAAATCTTCATGCTCTCAGACAATCTTGTCATCCTGACCTGCTATTTAGCAGCAATCACTATGTAGTAAAACTGTGGAAATGTGGGTCTAGACCAACATGTACACTAACAGGGAGATTAGCTTCTCATCTCAAAGTCTGCGTGTTAGTTGTCGTGTACCCAAAAATATTTGTGCAGTATGCGCAGAATATTCAAGTCCGACACGCCAACCAAAAATCTCTTTAATGTGCTTCCTGAGACACATCTGTGTTTGGATGGGTAAAAAAATGACACCCGTCATCAGAGTCCTAAGGGGACTGTAATGCACATTTTGTATTTCGGTTTGAATTCCCCATTTCTGATGATGCTTTAGTTAAGTATTAAGGTTTAAAATGCAAACTTTTTTTTTTTTTTTTAAAGTGTATCACAGTAAAAGAGATCCTGTCCCTTAAACCCTTGGAATTATTAAAAATGCATTTCTTCAAATATGACCACACTTTAGCATAAAAAACGAAACAGTAGGCAGCTCTGCTTTTTGTATAAATAACACAATTAGGTGCTGATTGTGGGATAATCCATTAGATTGGAACATGGCTGCTATGCCAACAATTATTAGTTATTTTTAAATATATCTATTTCATATACAGACTAGTGCTTCCAGGAAAAGTTTACCAGGATGGAAAACAGCTGCTGGGTAACTGTATGAATTTACCTAAAATTAACAAAAATGTGCGTATGAGACGCCCACACATGTTTTAACATTGCCTAAAAGTCATTCCCTGGGGATTGCTATTGTTTACTCAACACCAGCTAAGCTAAAAGGACATAATATATTATTCATGCTCACACTTTGTTGGAATAGTATTAAAGCATGGCCATAACTATGCAGGGTCACCCAGCTGGAAGGCTGGGGAAAGGTTTGTGAGATGATGTGCTTAACTATTTCCGTAATATCAACATGTGTGTCACAGTGTACAGGGAAGAATTGTGTGTTTGTGTCCCTACAAAAAAGATAGGGGAGCCATTTCAGTATTGGGTTGTAAGCGTTTTCTCTGCAGAGGTGACCTTTTTGACTCTTAAAACCTCAGTGACAGAGCTGATCTCCCTTTTCTCTCGATAAATTCACTCCTGTCATCACGGCTGCATTGATCAAATACCTGTGAGTTTCAGACTATTGTAAATCACTGCATATTAGCAGAGGCAGAGATGAGGAACAAGCCTGAACGAGTGTGTGTGTGTGAGAACATCTGTTCCTCAATCCTCTTTGATATGTTTAAATGTTTGCCTATTCTTTGGCACAAACCTTTTTCCTGTGTTATTGATTACAGATGCCTTATTGACTGATGTATCTCTTACGTGTTGTACTGTCTGGTTCATTTTTCTTTTGTATTAATAATGCTGGAATCAGATGCATCTTGGAGGAGGGGAGGTGCTCTGAAATGATAGATGGGAGGCTATTTGATTTTAATGCTCTCTCCCTTGGGTGCAGTCTGGCTGCCCCAGGTCTTATTCTGGCTTTCTCTAGAAACTCTTGCTTCAGATTGTAATCATCTTTTTTTTTCTTTTCTTTCTCCCCTCCACTTTTGACATGCATGATGATGATGATGATGATGATGATGTGACCACAAAATGAATTCAACAGCCATCATATTGCAATCATTCCAATCAGTGCGTATTGATTCTGTCATCACTGTAGCTCTAGCTTACTTCACAATTATCATCCATTGATCTGTTGCTCTTGCCCCCGCGACTCCCAGTTTCGCGTTAATGCAAAGAAATGCGAGAAACGCTGTGCACATTATTGTGGCGTCTTTGTGTGCAGAGGCACATTGCAGCTGCTCTGTGGTGGAGGTGATATGGTAGAAGCAATATTGATGCAGTGCCCACCCCTCCCTGACTCTGCGCCGATCCTCCTCTTCCCATTCCGCTGCGATAGCTGCTGGGACTGGTTGCTAGGAGACCACATCCCAGGCACAAAGAGAGCCCAGCTGGTGTGGACCGGTCTGTCAGATACCACATCCTGAAGTGGGTGTGAGAGTTTACTATCAAAGCAACCCTTTGGTATTAAAAAAAACACGCATGTCATCTTTACCTGCATACATTCCATCATTGGGCATGAATTGTACAAATAGACTCTGTGTGTGTGTGTGTGTGTGTGTGTGTGTGTGTGTGTGTGTGTGTGTGTGTGTGTGTGTGTGTGTGTGTGTGTGTGTGTGTGTGTGTGTGTGGCTAAAATTAAAAAGGTGTTGCAGGTTGTGTTTCTGGCATTTTTAAAATGGCTGCTTTTCATGCTTGACGTTCCTCTTTTCCTTAATGGACTCTGCAGCCAGCCTGCTCTTCTCTCTTTGCAAGTGTTGTGAACTAAATCGCTCCCATTTTTCCCTCAAATGCTGCTGCTTTTCAGCCCAATCAGGAAGGGTGGGGCCAGTGGCCTCAGGATTACCATTCTTACAGCAAATTAGGATCATTTTATTTGCACTGATGGGGGTAATTATTCCCCGAGTCTATTTAAAAAAAAAAAAAAAAAAAAAAGTGCATTACTTAATTTGCCCTCACTGCTTCTACATTAAGTTGGAGAGGGTATATCTAATTGCTGGCAGCCATTTTGTATTCATTCTTCTTTGATAGAGGTGTCTGCAGAGGAGAATAGCTCTGATTTGCATTTAAGATTCACTGCCTGTTCATTTGAATTGCACTTAAGAAAAGGTTATCGGCTAACAGACGCCGAATCCAAATATCATTTGTGAAATGTCTTGATGATGCATTATGCTGCTGCTGCTGTTTGTCCTGATGCATTCTCTTGAGCCTGCAGCATTGCAGAGGGCTTCATATAACAGATCTGAGTGTCTAATATTCAGGCCTGGCTTGAGATTAAAGTATTCCTCAAGAAAACACTCCAATTCAAAAACCCACTTAAAAAAAACAAAACAAAGGTGTCTTTAGAAAAATGAGCTCATGCATCCTTTACCACAAGAATATGTGCATAAGTTTAGATCCTTCTGGAAATTAGAGACATTCAGTGAGGCTGCTAAAATGGAGCAGGCTGCATTGGATTTACAGTATCATTGTAATCAATCACAAGCAAAAAAAGTCGCTTTTCTCGGCATTTAAAGTAATTCTATTTATTTTTAATTTAAAATTAATTTAACAGTCCGGGGGGGCATTAGACACAAGGTCGCACTGTTGTCAGAACAAAAAGATTCCAATTCACTTTAGAGGTTAATAACTATGGTAACGAATTAGTCACTGAATGAGAGATGGATGGATGGATGTTCGGGTTCAGGGCTTCTTAACGACTGAAATACATCTGCTAACAGGCAAGAAAAGCCTGATTTTCCCTGGTTATCAGGGCTCTAGCAGTGTGCCTCCTTTTGCCATACTGCAGAAGCAGTTGTCATGGCAATAAGCTCCGCCGTGATGGATTCAGTTTGTGACAATGGCTGTAATACGCTGAGTGTGCTCTTTACGCTGGGTCTTACCTGCCCTGCCCTCTGTTCTTTATCCGTCAACAGCTCGCTGCGTCTGCATGCACGTGTGGGCCCGTGCAGGCAGACGCTATGAAACAGGCAGACAGTCAGGGTGACAGAGGGGCGTGGTCCCTCATGGTATGAGGCATTGCGAGCAGGCATGGAAGCCTGCATGCATCCTTATTGCCTGAATCCCCTAACAGCCCCACTTTCCTGTATGAGCACCACATCAACAAGTGAGCATGACCTGGGGGAGAAGAGGAGGAAGCACAGTTTAATAATGTTAAGGCCACATCAGTCAGCCAAATGGAAAGCCTGCTTCCTTGGGGTTGAAGAGGGGTGGGGTTAAAACAACATCAGGCACCAGCTGGTCCCCATGACTGTGCAGATATTACTGCCTAACTGGCTCATCTGTGCTCCAAATGCATCCAGAGCACCTACGGTAACACACAGACAGTATGCTGGTGCGTGAAGGTCATCAATGGGTCAGGAAGACAACTTGTAGTTTAAAAAGGGAAAAGAGAGGAAAAGGAAAAAAGAAAATCCGTGTTGTTGGAGCAGCAGTTTCCTGCAACGCAATTACTGATTTTTGAGCTTTGATCCTTTTTTTTTTTTTTTTTTTTTTTTTTTTTTTTTTTTTTTTTTTTTTCTAGCTTTTTTCCTAGATTTGTCCTGAAATTCCTGAGCTGTGGTCATTAAAGACAGTAATCTGACATGTTGCTTTTTAAACATTGTCCTGTCTGAAACCTTCGACTGAAATGAATAAAATGGAGACATTTTGTGTGTTTTAGAGGAATATTCATCTCAGTGCAGAGGTACCAATATTGATCAGGTCTATGTGCTCAGTGAAGGGAACGGTGTGGGCGTTTTTACCCATGGGCTGAAAAAGCAAGGTCTTACTAGCTTTTTTTTTTTTTTTTTTTCTTTCCTTTCTTTTCAGCCTTTATATTTTTGAGACTTCTGACAAAGCTCAGTAATGCTTGGACTAGACAACAGCTATTATTCTTTCACAGGCTAATATGCGATTACCTTGCAGAGCACAACAGATGTGCAATCAGTTATATGCTACTTAGTACCAGTGTTTAACCTTCTATTGACTCATTAAAGCTTGTGTTAAGCCTTTACTATTCATCAGATAAGTACTGATCAGTGAAAAATGTTGTAATGCAGCACCGAAAATCTTTATTTCTGCACAGAGATCAATTATTGAGGCTTTGTCGATTTACAGATGAGATGGGTGCCGGTCCTCGTGAATCGTCAGCGGCTTGTTCAGTTCTGCTCTGACTGTGCAGCTGAATGGATGAGATGAAGTCAATACAAACCAGCTGCCTTTAAAACACAAAGGATGCATAGCTTTGTTTGCCGATGCTCCCTGCTGCTTTGCACAAAGGCATTTTAGTTACACCTGAAATGAGTGCCTCCACAAAAATGTGCGGCATGCCATATGTTCGAAAGCCGAAGCACCGTTCACCCCAGCTGTGGTTCACTGTGGCTGTGCTGCTGCACTTGCTGTCTTATTAATAATAAACATTTGTGTTTTATGATGACAGTGGAGAAAATCTGTATCCTACAATGCATTTATCAAGTTTTCATAGAGATCCTGTTGTTTTACATATGGAGTCGAGTTTCTCATAAACCTCTGAGGTAAAGCTTCTGGTCACCCCAGTAGTTTTCTGTTCTGCACTAACTTGTGAAAATCCCACTTCTTAATTAGTAGTGGAGAATTTCAGAACAGCCAAATGTTATATTTGTGATCCAGTTAAATGTCTATGGGCGATTGCCCTTGGCGAGTTGGGTTAAAGGAACTCTGAATAATTCAGTTGTTGTCATTGGAGGTTCCCTGCATGGCTGCTGGTGGTGTTGATGTTTTTTTTTTTTTTTTTTTCTTTTTTTCCTGGGGGTCATGTGGACCTGACAGCTGGTGAGGCAGAGATTAGGGATGGGCTTGGTGGGACAGAGGGTGGAGGGCACCTGGAGTCTGTAAAGAGCCAGTTTTTCAGAAAACCCCACCCACGTAACCCCTGCAAACGCAAAAATGTGTACACTTACCCTAATGTGTGCATTGTGTAATATGTATAAATTCAATATGACAGTGCTTTTGATACATTAAAGTAAAATGGCATCAAGTCATGTCATTGTCCCTCTCGTGGACCCCTTTGCCAGATGGGTGAGGTTGACCTTTTCAGATTGAGAGAGGATGCTTCTTAACCTAAATGCTCCCAAGCTGGCCTGCACTTTCTTCACATATGCCGTGTTACAAAGGGACTCTGACATTTTTACATTCGATCTAATCATGTGCACAACAGAGCAGGTTTTTGCACCAAATTTCTGCCAGTTGTAGACAGATATCAGGCCAACTTTATGGACTGTTATTCTGCAGAAAACCTGTTGACGGTTTGATACAAGGTGGCTTAATGATACATGGAGTGGTCAGAGATCAGCACTGTAATTGTACAGATAATGTGAATTATGAGTACTGCTTAGAGGGAGTCAGTATTTTTGCTAAGAACTCTTGAGAATGCAGAAGAATGGGTTAAACCCGGGTTCTGTCTCATCATTCTGTTCTTTTTAGCTTTTAAATGTTTTCAGTGAGTGCAAAGCTCTTGGCCAGATAGGAATAGTTTTTGTTAGGGAAGCTAGAGAACCACAGATGCTTACATTTTAGCGTCTTTTACAGTGTGGGCTAATTTCCTTTCAGCCTCTGATCAGAGAGGGTGGGAAATTTTAGATTTGGAAGCCAGTAAGGAGTTAAATTTCTTTGCAACGGTACAATTGCTCAGATCGTTTTATTGTTCGATCCTATTCAGTATCTTTGTTTTGAAGTATTTACAGTGAATTCTCTCTTCAGTCAGAGATTAGACACATTGTTGGATGTTAGTGGTTTTGTGTGCCAGGCAACCAGAATCTTAAATTTAAGTAGAGATCTGTTAAAGAATAAAGTAGCAGTCTATAGGATTAAAACATTATCCCTTTAATCATCTCTGTTCTTAAAGCTATTAAAAACATGCACTAGCGTCTACCCACCCACACCATTTCAGCCCATTTTCATCTCCTTTCTTCCACCCACTCGCCTTAGGGTGGGGAAAAAACAGCACTTCTTAATGTTTCCATATCATGATTAACTGTCAGGTGCCCTTCTTGCCACACAACAGTTTAACCTAATGAAAGTAACATGTATCTAATTTCCTGATAACGAACACTGAAGAGAACCCAAATGCGTAGCCTGTAAATTAGCCCAAGCTGAAAAACCAATTAGATTTTGATCACTGGAGTCGAAGCACCGTGTTTGTAGCTCGGAAGGCCTGCATCGGGGGGGAATATTGTGGGGCGCAGAGAGGGTACAGCTGTTGGATGCCACGCCAGCAAGTCACCACCACACACTTTTAGCTTGTCTAGCAGGATCGAGAACCAACATTGCAGCTGCTGGGGTGGTGAGATCCCAAATTATCCTCAGCTCATAGTTTGAATGTGTATCAGAGGGGCAACCATGATGCGTCTTGACCCTGGCATGGGCTTCAAAATGGGGCAGTCTTTCACAATGTGGATCTCTAGGACAGTCTTGTGTCAGTGAAAAAAATCAGTGTGCACTTTTTTTCTTTAAATAAAAAAAAAAGAAGCAAATTAGCTCTGTAAATAACAGATAAGTTACCTGTAGTTCAGTTATTATAGTTCCTTAATCCAATGATTCAAATGAGAAGAGAAAGATTTCAACAGATGTTGAAAGGCGGACTGGAAATTCGACTGATGCTTTTTGTAACAAATCTTATCAGCACAAGAAAGAAGGGCAGTTTTTAGCTTGAATGGCTTTAATAGGCATGTCTGAGCTGGTAATAGAGCCCATATAATGGTAAATGGAGGAGAAGGTGTGGCGCAAAGACATCTGTCCACTCACTAGGCCATATTGTGTCAACAGCTGCTTTAGAGAGAAAAGATCCTGGGGAAGGAAGTTGAATCACTTAAAGATTACAGTAAAGGTGTAACATCATCTGTCTGGGCTTTTTGTGCCTTTTGTGTGCTGGTTTTGTTACATGAACCTGAAGGCATGTGAACAGGATGAGCAAAACACACAAGCGGCCTACTGCAACCTGCTGTGTGGATGTGTGACATTTGTCAGTCCTGTGTAAGCATCTCATGTTGTTTTTCAAAATGTATGGTAATATTATCAAAGGAATATGATTAGATAATCCTCTCTTGGCAAATTCCTTCTCTTAGGTTCTATAGGAAGTTTGTTCACATTATTAATCATCCTTTAAATTTGACTCTTACTGGTAACATAGATCTTTTATTCAGACTGAAATACCTCAGTCAGCAACCGCTGGATTTATTTCTACAGATTTATGCTTCCTAGAGAGAAAATGCCAAGGATAACTAGAATCAGGTTCATATTTGCGTATTTTTCCCTCCAAGATAAATGGAGGAAACATGAGTACATTTGGGAATCCCTTTAATATTTTATGTAGTGGCAACAGATCAATTTTTTCAATATTTAGTTGAACAAATTATCACAATGTAATTGACCAAGTGCCTAAGCCTTAATAGTTTTTTAGCTGAACCTTGTTTATTGCTATTTAGTTGGACAAGTTAACTTGCTAAAACCCAAACATTATACTTAACATCAGAATGTTAGCATTTCCTCTTGAGCAGGTTAGCATGCTAGATGATCCTAGCATTTAGCTCAAAGCACTGCTGTGCCTGAGCATGGACAGCATTATATAAACTCAGCAGGAAAGTGTGTATAGAGGTCAAAAGAGAAAGCAGTTTTCCCACAGACTTCTGTTGGACCCGATGTCTTTTTGCAACCACAGCTATCACCATGTTTTATACAGTCTATGGCCAGGACTGACAGTATACACACAAGCGAGGCCATGCAACATAATACCTACAAATTTGCAGTGTACTGACTGTACCTGCGGAATCTGGGACTTGGCCCCAAAATGAAGTTTTTAAAAGCACTTTTTTTTTTTTTTTTTTAAATAGTTGTCCTATACTTTCAGCTTTGCTATTGCAGAATTCCCCATAGATTTAAATTTGGGTGTCTTTGAATACACTGCATCCTTATGTCTCTAGTAAATCCAACAGAGCCAATAAACTCTAACATCACGGTGTCTGTATTGTGCCTTCACAGGTTACTTGCCTTCAAGATTTCTTTGGTGATGACGACGTCTTCATTGCATGTGGACCGGAGAAGTTCCGCTACGCACAGGACGACTTCTCTCTGGATGAGAATGGTTCGTAGGCATTAGTCTGTATTTTACATCACAGTATATGATAAGTGTCAGTAGCCACGCACTGTGAAGCAACTTGCCAGAGGTGGGGTTGTGCAGTTTATGCTCTGCGTTGTCAGTGTAAAGCCACAGTACAGTATGATCAGTCATCATGCAGTAATATCAGCTGTGAAGAGAGAGAACCTGTAACTGCAAATGACCACAACATATTTGTCCATATACATTCAGGGATCCTCTACACAGCTTCATTTGTACAATTTATGGCTGCATTTTGAGTCGTATAAGCATAATAAATTATATATTCCTTAAGTTGTGCAAGAAGGAATTAACACTGCTCTTGAGCACCCAAAAAAAGTGTTCATACATATATATGTGTGTGTGTGTGTGTGTGTGTCAACACAGAAATATATCCTTTTCAACTTGTTTTATATTCATGTACAAAGCTCTGTGGATGAAATTGTATGTGTGATGGAGGCTAAGGAGGAGACTGAGAGAAAAGTCTGTTATCTGCAGCCGGCAGCAGGGATGGGAAAAGGCAGGAGAAAGAATAACCATTAATCTGTCCAGTGACAGGTTTAGTTCAGCTGATCTGTTGGTAGCGATACTGCTGAAAAGTCAAGGAGAGAAAATGTAAAACCAACCCTCACAGAGTTTCTTTGCTCCCCACAGACCTGAAATCCCTATTTTTAACAACCTACTTCCACCTAATGTCCTCTCCTCGAATCATTCAGTCTGCCTTTTAATGCTAATGCAGTGCTGATGCAGGGTTCATAACCATCATTATGTTACCTTCATCTCTTCTGTTTGCCTGAGTTTCTTGTAACGTTCTTGGCAGGATGGAGATGCCAGCTGGTTTATAATGATCTGGGTCCTTTCCTATTACTGTACTCCCCCACTGAACTAAAGCTAAATTGTTTCATTCAGCCTATAATAACCTTGGGGGGCAATGCTAAATAAAATGAGTCTCAAGCATGCAGGCATTATTGAATTGGCCTCAGTGGAGTAGAAGAGACTGACTCGCCTGTGATACATTACGGTATAGATACCTGTATCTATAACTCATCATAGAGATCATCCAGAATTATTTAATGAATTTAAGATTCTATATGGGCAAAAAAAAAAAAGACATGATGAATGTGTGTGTGTGAAATATTCCTTTGTTTTTCCAGACTGGAGATGAACTTTGAAAGAAATAAACTGGGGAGAAATGTATTCAATCACACGACTACTGAGACCAAAATGGATTAATTTCCCTTCACTATTTTTTTTTTCTTTCACACTCTGTTAAATGTGCAGATGGTTATGCAGACTGAAAGGAGTGGATGTGTACCTGCAGGTCTGCTTAAGCAGCCACAACACTAACAGAAGTCAAAAAGGACGCTAATAGACTCTGGCCTGTTTCGAGACTTGACAAGCTGCCAGTCTGAAGTACTATCAGAGGCGTGGTGGCACACCTTGCAAACAATAGCACATGAATGTGTGTCTGTATCCAACAGTGTGTGAAGGTTAAGAGAGAGAGAAGACAGACATGGTGAGATCTCAGGAGAGGAAGGGAGGACAGATAGTATAATTAGCATCAAAAGTGGTAGAGAGGAGGGAGGGGGGAGGGAAGAGAGCCCGACAGTACAAACAGAGGGGGAGATGCAGAGGGAGGAGTAGCAATGTCTGGAGTCTGTCTACCCTGATTAATACGGTGACCCAGAATGGACTGCACATTCCTACATGCATACTGTGTTCAATATAACACCAAATTGTTGTGGAAGGGAAATGAATCATAATTGATTACATGCGATTTTAAAAATGTGAGGTTGGCAACAAAGGGGCAAAAGCTGCAGGAGCAAAAAATGAACTACTTGAACTCAAATGATGCCTCAGGTATTTTGGTAAACCTTCAGCTCGTGAGTGCGTGCGCCTCAATCATTCAGTTGGGAGCAGAAAAAAAAAAATCATAAATCATTATTTTCTTACAGAATGCAGAGTGATGAAGGGACCGAAAGCTCAGCGAGGTTCAGCCAAGAGTCCTGGTCCCATCAAGCGCAGCAAGTCTCCTGCTGAATCGAGTGAGCCCGACATTATCTCACCTACACTGTAACCCTTTCTGTTTATTCAAAAAAAAAAACAGACAAAACTGACTGCACCTTACAAAGCTGGTGGAAAATAAAAACTAGGTCATTTCTGTTGCTTTAAGGGAATGAAAATACAAGAAATGATATTGTAGCAAATTCATGTAACTGATCTTGACCTTTGACTTTAATCTGAAGGGAATGGTCCGGGGGGGTGCAGTGAAATTCTTTATCACACCTTTGTTTTCTTTAGCTATAACCTGCATTTTATGTGTAATTTCATGAAACAAAGGACAATAAAAATCCAGCTTTTCTTTATTATAGGTCTTCTGAGCTTTAGTATAATCTTTCTATAATGTTTCTATTTAAAACAAAAAAAAGGGCCTGAATAAAACATGAAAAGTAAACAAACACAATTTAAACAGCTTTCAGCTGTTTGTTTGATGATCAAGCACTTTAACATTTAATAATATCCAGGAGGCAATAGAGCATGGAGACTCATCTGCTGGTTCACGCTTAAATATTTGATGTGAACAAAAAGGGGGGGAAAGCTATATATGCTATATGTTACAGTGCTGTCTGAGTTTACACAGCTGTACCGTTCAGTGGCTCAACAGTTCAGATTTAGTGTGGGCATGGGGGAAAAAAGACTTTTAAACCCTGGGTTGAAGGCACTAGATATGGTAGAATGTGTTTTTCAGCAGTGGAAAGACTGAGCAGTCAAGTTATTTTATATTTGGGTTGAGTGTAAAGAAATAGGACACTCTCAGAGCTGGCGGTGTGCTAGCATGTTGGGCAAAGTCTGTTTTTTTTCACATAATGTGTGAGGAGGTCTCCTGCTCTACAGGTTTCCTCAGTCCTTCGGCGGTCTTGGATATTTATCGATCTCTAGTGGTTAACCCCTTTCGGTCACGATACAGGAGTTTGTACAAATCTGTGTACGCCCTGACCGAAGGGGTTCACATCTGTACTTAAAGGCAGCAGGTGGTGGACCAGCATTGTAAACTGTTAGACCATTGAGCACATTTATAGTACCCGTGAGGTCAGCCTAGTGATAACAGGGAACTGATGTCAATCAATAGTGCTGATGAGCTTAAAAATCAAATTTTCCATGTTTTGCAATTATTATGCTTTTTCCACTCTACACCTTTTGATGTGGGTATAGTTGAAATCTTAACAAGTCTTAACCTTAATATGCTCCTTAAATTAAAAAGCCTTAAACCTAAAACAACCATATAAAACCAAATATAACCACCCCTTTAGCAGTAATGTTTAAGCTTCAGCCATGGCTTGAATTAAAAAAAAACAAAAAAAAAAAACACAGAAGTAGATGTTTTGAGAAATTGATCATTCTCAGGGATTTGCTGGGGAGTCTGTATACTTTAAAACTTCATGATCATAGTACAACTCTCCAGAATTTATCTCCTAAAATGTCTCATTTGCAGCAGGCTTCAGCAGTGCGTTACGGTATTTAGAAATTCCAAAGGCACAGTATTTTTAAAACTGTCAGAAATACAGACTCTGCTCTTTTCATTCATTGAAACACAGGATTGCTGTATTGTAGTGCACCCTAAGGACTATTGCTTCATCTCAGCCCTTCATCTTTTTTTTTTTTTTTTTTTAACACAAATGCAATGACATACTGGCTGGTGAAATGCCAAGAATGTATGAAAAATAGATGCTCCT
This sequence comes from Archocentrus centrarchus, assembly GCF_007364275.1. Lineage (NCBI taxonomy): Eukaryota > Metazoa > Chordata > Actinopteri > Cichliformes > Cichlidae > Archocentrus > Archocentrus centrarchus. Next base: position 20,716,123 of record NC_044359.1, read on the forward strand.
AAGCCTGATGTTTTTCCAAGTATTTATGCAGCTTAATGGTGCTTTCTTCAACCTCTTGCATTAGTGTGTGTTTGCCATTGTACTGGCATGGAAGTACACAATGACATGCAGTAATGTGTAATTAAAACAACCACACAATGCAAGAAGTGTTCTACAAAAGCTGAATAAATATTCCAGATGTAGAAATCTAGAGACGAAATCGTGGCGGTGCGGGCAGCTTTTGTTAGTCTATCTTTGGCCCTTTCACAGCTGTGTGTGTGTGTTGTCTCAAATATTTTTATTTTAAGAGTCTAGCATAATAGGACTTGTGATTTCTCTGTTTTGGCTGTGGGTTTTCTCTTAAAGTGCTGAAACGGCTTCTTTTTCTGTCTGTTTAAATGAAGCCGGCGGCTTTACAATGACGCTTTATCCACCTTGTGTTCCCAACAGTCGCTGGCTTAAACTTAGACCGGCCATCTGGCTCACGCTCTTCAGGATCCTTTTCATCTCTTATAGACAAAAACGCTTTCAAACCACTTAACACTCACGACTACATCACATCACACTGCTCTTAGATATAAACACAATGTTCCACACAGAGAGAATCCTAGCAACATTGCGGGGACGCAGAGCGAGTGAATAAAATGTCACCTAACAAACAAAACTTGTCAGCCTCCTAAAACCTGGACCAACAGGGTCCCTGTACACTGCAGCCAAATGAGGCCACAGTTCAGGACTTACTTCTCTGCCTCTCTTGCAAACTTTCTAATCCACACTACTGTGTACCTCTTTTTACTTCTTTTTCCCCTCCTCCTCCTCCCCCCTTCTCCCTCCCCTCTCTTCACTGCTCTGTTGGCTCTCCCAGCCAACGGGACAGGCTCCAGCAGCCAGCTGTCCACCCCGATTTCCAAGCATTCCCCCACCTCCACCCCTACCAGTCCAGGCCTCAACAGCAAACAGAAGGTACCCTAACCTCTCTTCCTCTCCTGACCTTTCATCTTTTTGCCCTATTTTCTTTTCTTTTCTTTCTCTTTCTTTCTCTTTTTTTTTTTTGCTTTTTAGTTTGAGTTTACAAAAGTAATTGTGCTCCTCTGGATCTCCGCAGGATCTGTACCTGCCCCTATCTCTGGATGATGATGATTCTCTTGGTGAATCAATGTAGACTCTGCTCCTGCTGCCAGCCTCCCCCCTTTTTTTTTTTTTTTTTTTGGTCAGATACACAGAAGTTTTATACCTCTGCTGCTTCACTCACAGTGCCACCTGTTTAGTAGAACCACTCTCTTTTTTAAGGCCTTAGCCTACAGGGCTATGACACCATTTGCTGCTTGAGAATTTTTTTTTTAAATAATCAGTTTTCTTGTCACAATCGGCTCACTGTTTCCAGGTTTGTTTCTATGTGGAGGATAGGCACTGTTTCTCAAAAGGTTGCATTGCACAGATCACTGTCATACAGATTTCAGTGTTTAGAATAAAACAAAAACACCACCCCGAAACTTAAATATTTCAGTCACAGAATTCCAAGCAGCAAATGGGCACTTTTTTGTTCTTTTTTTTTGTTTAGGGGTGTTGATCAGAACTGACTCAACTTTTGTATCACTTATCGTATTTGTGATGTTCCTCCATGTCCTCCTGTCCTTCCACCCGATAGTTAAAGGTGTGAAAGGTTTCTTGTCAGAGGAAGTCTGTTAAGCCAGTTTTAGTCTTTCTAACCTGCTGTAAATACTATGTATAGCTATCCACCGTAACATCTCGCCCAATGTCCATTGCCGTGCTTCCGTAATGTCACTATAATGTCTAACAGTTGCTGAACGTGATACAGGGTACGGTCAAAGTAAAAGGGAAAAACCATAACCTCACTTGGAGAGGATGTGTGGGATGCAGCCCTGACGGCACCTCCTCAATGACTATTCATCTTCCCAGCTTGGTGTATGTATAGAAGAGGTTATAAAACACTCAAAAACCTCATGCCTTTTAAATACCGTTCATCCTGTCCAATCAGATAAAGCATCCCGCAACTCTTCAAGTTGGTGTCTCCTTTATTTTGACCCTCTACACAGACAGTAGGCTTTACATGGTGCATACCCCTCTGTGTTCAAGATTTTCACAAAGTGGCAGCACATGATGATGATGAAACTTTGGGCACCTAAAAAAAAAAAAAAGCAATTTTTTTGAAGGACCTAACTGTGCATAAAAACAACCAAAGGAAGATCCAACAGGCCCTTCTGAAAAAAAGCCAACGCACAATTAGTATACAGTTTTTATCGACAGTCTGAAGAATCCTTTTTTTGAACCAGTTTATCACATTTTACAGTGTACTTATTAAAGTGATTTCACAGCAAGTAGTGTTGACATTTTATAGCTTGATTGAAATACTAAATAAATAATAATAAAAAAAACTAAAGGTCTCAAAGCCAAAGTTTCTTTTTTATTTCTTTTTTATTTCTTTTTTTCTTTTTGACCAAGACTTATAAAAGGAGGGAGTATGTCATTTTTAGCAGTTATAAAATATTGTGGAAGAAGCACACCGGGAGTTTTATGCATGTTACTTTCAAAAGCATCAAAATATGTCATGCTTAAATCATGCTCATCTGAGGCAATTAGTTTTATCAGGGCGCTAACAGTAGTGGGATATCTCCCGTTTGCATGGCTCAGCATAGTTCTCCATTTACTTGGGGTGTGTGTGTGTGGGGGGGGTGGGTAGGATGAAAACTTAACTGTTGTCTAAATCTATGTGTGGGTTTTAAATTTTTATAAAAATTAATTTATATCAAGGGTACTTGTGTAGGAGCCCCCCCCCCCCCCCCCCCCCCCTAGTTTTACTCGCTCATGTGAGCTCTAAACACTTCTCTGTTCAAGCTTCTGTGTGCAATTTTTTTTTTTTTTCCCCTTCTATCGCCATATTCCCTTTTTCTATCACTTGGAGTTGCATCGTGTGTCGAGCAAATCTGCTGAAAAGGGTTTTCTCAGATTTTTTTTGCAGGGAATCGAGCCTGAGAAATCTCTAAATTGGACGATGCCGAAGCACAAAGCAGGGAGCTACTTATTCACCACAGCAACAGACACTTTACTGTCTACTTGCCACCAGTACGAGGTGTGGCTACAATTAATTTCTCAATATACAGGTGACGTGCTGCACATGTAGCATCCTTTAAATTGATATCTATGCATTTGGAATCAAGAATGGTTTAAAAACAAATTTTTTTTTTTTCCTGTATATGGCCTTTTTATACCCGTAACAAGAACTGAACAAGAAAACATTTCCGTACAGTTATTCCATAGTGATGAAGTAGCAGTCTCAAAGTTGCATGTCTTTTGGAGTGATCCGGTGCCTGCCCTCTGGATGAGCTTCAAATAGTGGCTTTATATCAGCCACTTTAACGCTCGATTAAAAACACTACCTGGTGCTGTGACCTACACTTTTCTCCTGCAGGGAGCGCTGTTAAACCAGCACAACAGCTACTGTAACATTATCAGCTAATCCAACAGCAGGGACACCTCACTTCAGGCGTCATTTTTGTACAAAAGACCCCATTTGTTGTCAATCTTCTCAAACACTTAGTTGTGTAAAACTATACATGCTAATACTGTTCTTGTCAGCTTGAGTTTTCTACAGCTTAATACGACGCTGCAGCATACAAAACATTACTAGAAAAACGTTGGTTGTCTCGTGTAAACCAGATGCCGCCATGTCAGATGGATGGTGCCTTTTTTTTCCCTTTTCTTTTCTTAATTACCGTCTTTTGATAGAAAAATTTAAACTGGGACATCACAGACTTGTACTCTGTTAACAGCTATTTGTAAAACATTTTTAAACGTCTTAAATGAGGAGGCCTCCAAACACACTTTGTTTTGTAGAGATACAGGACGCTCGGTCATGGTGTAAATACGCTCCCTTCCTGTTCTCTCTTTCATATGTATGCCTTTCTGATTGAATGAATGACTTTATTTTGTTTCTCTGAAATTTTACAATGTCCTTTTTAGTGGTATTTTGCAATGTCACAGTGGCTTGTTTCAGTGCTTCATTCAATGTATTAACCGGTATCCTTTTTGCAATTAAAACAACTGTATTTCACCTTCCGGTTGTTGAGTTTCTTTATTAAAATGACAACTGCTTTTAAAAAAAAAAAAAAAAAAAAAGGTCTCTGTCTCAAACTACTGTAACATCAGAAAACCAGTGAATAAGAAATATGAAAAGTGAAGTCAGTATGAAAGTGTGTGCCAAAGCCCTGAGTAGCGTAAAAACAGATAAAAGGTTGATGGTATTTGTTCTCACTGTGGAGGCCTCTATATAACCATCTTCATCACCATAGGAACAGGAAATCCCTTAGCTGTGACCAGATATAGCAAACAGCAGCTGATCATTTGCCAGTAGTATATCAGTCTGGTAAGTTGGTGTATATGTTAGCACTGGGTTGGACGCCCTTTTGCCTTCACAACTGCCTTTATAATTTGTGACACAGATTCAACAAGATGCTGGAAACATTCCTGAGATTTTGGTCCATATTGACATGACAGGATTGCGTGGTATCACCTAATCCACCACATCCTAAAGTTGCTCTGTTGGATTGAGATCTGAACACTGAACTCATTGTCATGTTCAAGAAACCAGTTTGAGATGATTTGAACTTTGTGACATGGTGTGTTATCCAGCTGGTAGCAGCCATCAGAAGATGGGTACACTGTGGTCAACAATACTCAGGTAGGCTGTGGCAATTAAACAATACTTAATGGGTACTAAGGGACCTAAAGTGTGCCAAGAAAATATCCCCCACACCATTACGCCACCAGCAGCAGCAGCCTGAACTGTTCATGCAAGGAAGGATGGATCCATGCTTTCATGTTTACGTCAAATTCTGACCCTGCCATCTGAATGTTACAGCAGAAACTGAGATTCACGAGACCAGGCAATGATCTTCCAATCTTCTGTTTTCCAGTCTACCTTCTATTGCTCTGTTGTGGTGAGCCTGTGTAAATTGTAGCCTCAGTTTCCTGTTCTTAGTAGTGTCAGTGTGGTCTGCTGCTGCTGTAGCCTGTCGTCTTCAAGTTTTGATATGTTGTGCATTCAGAGATGCTCTTCTGCATAACTTGGCTGTAACAAGTGAGCTACTGTTGCCTTCCTATCAGCTCAAAGCAGTCTGGCCATTTTGAACTGCCCGTCACTGGATATTTTCTTTTTTTGGACCAGTCTCTGTAAACTATGGAGATGGCTGTGTGCTGTAGATCAGCACAATACTCAGATCAGCCTGTCAGGCACCAACAACCATGCCACACTCAGTCTCTTAAACCACATTTCTTCCTTTTTCCGATGCTCACTTTGAACTTCAGCAGGTCATTTTGACCATGTCTACATGGCTAAATGCTTTGAGTTGTTACCATGCGATTGGCCGATTTAGATGGTGTACCTAACAAAGTAACCAGTGAGTGTATGTCAGGTTTTAATAACTGATGAAAAACTGGCCGTAAATGAATAGATTGGGTTTACACAAAAATTACTGCATCAGCTTTTCATAGCTATGCCCCCATTAGTAAAAACATTTTGCAAAATACAGGAAAAAAAAAGGTAATCACCCCGTAATTAGTCACCATCGAGTTCTGTTTGTGCATCCATTATACTTGCAACACCACCCACTAATCCCTACACCTATCTAAACTGTGAAATATGATAGTGTTGTACAATGATTGCTTCTTCACATAGGTGTATGTTTAATTTTTAATCCACACTATAAAAATGTATTCAGTATTAAAGATTTTAGTGTAAATCCATTGCAGCACTTTCTCTCTGGACCATGACTGCACATTTTTATTGTGCTGTGTGGAGAGCGTGGCGGCCGCCTCCCAGCTACAGCATACAAAGACTCAATACTGTATCTGTGGCGCTCTCTTCTGTAAGACTCAAGAATGGACCTACAAATACTGATTGTAGCAGAGCCTACAAAGATGCTGGCTCTTGTTGCCACATGAATATCCTGCCATCTGCTGGCTGTAATTTGCTTTTGTGCTCTAATTTGGTATTTCGGCCTAATGAAGTTTATCAAAGGTTCAACAGGCATGCCACTAAAATAAACATTTGAATTCCATTCTAACCACAGACAGAAATGTAAACTTCTCATTCACTATCTCATCTCATAAAACAACTGTAAATGTTCAACGGCAGCGCTGAAAGTTGCATGTCATGCCAAGCATTCCAGGTCAGGTCAGGTCAAGTAAGATCCTTAGCTTTTTAAAAGAATTTTAAATATTTAAGACATCAACAAAAAAAAGGACATTTTTTGTAATGACTAAAGGTTTCCACAAAGGTGAGGCTGCATAATGTCACAGGGTCTGTCCGGGCTGTTCATTGTTCAGTTCAGACTAAACAAGAAACACTCTGTCCTAAGCAGCTTCCTTATTAGAGAAATGGCCATTCAAACATAGAAACAGTGGTTTGTTTTATTTAGAGTAAAATGCTAAACAATCAGCTGACTGGTTGTCATGCCAATTTATCATTTATGAGACACATCATTTTAAGAATTGTGGCATTTGAAGAGAGAATAGAAGAAAACTGTTAAATTTGAGCTCAAGTAAAGTTCTAGTCAGTGCAGCTTTGTAGAAAAATCGATTTAAGAATTCATATTTGTAACTTCTGAGATCAAATAATTGCTCTGAGAACTTTGTCAGAAAAAAACATACAAACATGGGGTTATGGGATTTTTGTCTCTGGGGTGAGGAGGTTTGCAAAAAGGATGTCTATTTATGGTATGTAGTATATCAGCATGGGACAGATCTATTTGCTGGAGTACCAGGAAAAAAAACCTTTTAGCTGGCATGCTTGTAAAAATACAAGAAACATCATTTTAAGAAGCTGCAGGGCCCTTTGGACTGGACAATATTCATTTACAACATAGAAATATCTTCTGGAGCTTTAGCAGTAGGTTTGAAAATGTGAAGTTTATCCTCAGGGTGGTGAAAGTGATAGAAGGTTCATAAAATCTTTGCTAGAACACTTGCTACACTAATTACACTTAGCATGCAAGTGTAGTTTTGTCCTTGAGTTGACTGAACGTAAAATGCTGCTTTCTCGAGAGAGAATGATTTCACTCAGCAAATATTCTAAAATCATTTGTGTCACATTTTTGCTTTATTGTGATTGTGAGATGAAGTTTCAGGTGGTCAGTCATCCTGAGAGAACTCTGAATAACAATCTTCATCAATAATTTAGCCTCTGACTCTGTGTGCAAATAGACCCAAGCGTCTTTGTATTAAATGACTAAATATGTATGGTGCCCCCAAAAGGTTATGCCAGCTTTGCCAGAGGTCTTTTTAACTAATTTCTTTGTTTATACCTTAGTTATTATTTGTGCCTTAAATTTTAATTCTTTTGTTTTTGTTTTTTTTTTAGTGTCTCTCACTGTTTTGACTGACAAAATAAGACATGACAGCATGGTGTAAACCACTGCGTTTGTCATATGCACACTCAAAATAATCTTCTCCTCCCTCCTCATCCTCTTCCTTCTCCTCCTCCTCTGTAAGATATACATTATATTGCCAAAAGTATTCGCTCGTCTGCCTTCACATATATATGAAATTCTTAATCCATGGGGTTTAATATGATATCGGCCCACCCTTTGCAGCTATAACAGCTTCAACTCTTCTGGAAGGGCTTTCCACATGGTTTAGGAGTGTTTATGAGAATTCTTCCAGAAGCACATTTGTGAGGTCAGACGTTGATGTTGGACGAGAAGGCCTGGCTCGCAGTCTCTGCTCTAATTCATCCCAAAGATGATCTATTAGGTTGAGCTCAGGACTCTGTGAGGGCCAGTCAAGTTCTTTCACACCAAACTCACTCATCCATGGACCTTGCTGGTGTGCAGTCATGTTGGAACAGGAAGGGGCCATCCTCAAACTGTTCCCACAAAGTTGGGAGCATGAAATTGTCCAAAATATCTTGGTATGCTGAAGCATTAAGAGTTCCTTTCGCTGGAACTAAGGGGCCGGGCCCTGCTCCTGAAAAACAGCCCCACAACATAATCCCCCCTCCACCAAACATTACACTTGGCACAGTGCAGTCAGACAAGTGCCGTTCTCCTGGCAACCACCAAACCCAGACTCATCCATCAGATTGCCAGACAGAGAAGTGTGATTTGTCACTCCAGAGAACATGTCTCCACTGCTGTAGAGTCCAGTGGCGACGTGCTTTACACCACTGCAATTGCACTGCGCTTGGCTTGGATGCAGCTCCTCAGCCATGGAAACCCATTTCATGAAGCTCTCTACACACTGTTCTTGAGCTAATCTGAAGGCCACATGAAGCTTGGAGGTCTGCAGCAACTGACTCTGCAGAAAGTTGGTGACGTTTGTTTACGCCTCAGTATCCACCCCACTCTGTCACTTTTTTGTTGCCTACCACTTGGTGGCTGAGAAAAGGACTGGGCAAGTATGGCTTGTATGGAAGTGTTGCCAGGAGAAAGCCTCATCTCTCTGGAAAAAAAAAATAATGGAATAATGTTCTTTAGACTGAGGATACCAAAGTGGAGATATTTGCACATCACCATGTTTGCTGAAACCCAAACACAGCAGATCAGAACAAACACCTCATACCAACTGTCAAGGTGTGACCTGTACACCTTGGGGTCACTGAGTCAACCATATAGATTCAAATATGAGGCCACCTGTCCAACAACTAAAGTTTGGCTGAAATTGGTTCATGCAACAGGTTAATGATCCCAAGCACAGCAAATGGCTGAAAAAGTGTCCTAATGGCCCCGTCAAAGTCCAGACCTCAACCTGACTGAAATGCTGTGGCTGGACCTTAAGAGCGCTGTGCATAAACAAATGCCAGCAAATGAACTGAAGCAACTTTGTAAAGAAGAATGGACCAAAATTCCTTCACAATGAAGTCAAACAATTCAATTTCAATTCAATTTTATTTATATAACGCCAAATCACAACAAACTGTCGCCTCAAGGCGCTTTGTATTGTGGGTAAAGACCCTACAATAATACAGAGAAAACCCAACAGTCAAAACGACCCCTTATGAGCAGCACTTGGCGACAGTGGAAAGGAAAAACTCCCTTTTAACAGGAAGAAACCTCCAGCAGAACCAGGCTCAGGGAGGGGCAGTCATCTGCCGCGACCGGTTGGGCTGAGGGGAGAGAAAGACATGCTGTGGAAGAGAGCCAGAGATTAATATCAATTAATGATTAAATGCAGAGTGGAGTATAAACAAAGTAAATAAGGTGAATGAGAAACAGTGCATTATGTGAACCCCCCAGCAGCCTAGGCCTACTGCAGCATAACTAAGGGATGGTTCAGGGTCACCTGATCCAGCCCTAACTATAAGCTTTATCATAAAGGAAAGTTTTAAGCCTAATCTTAAAAATAGAGAGGGTGTCTGTCTCCCGAATCCAAGCTGGAAGCTGGTTCCATAGAAGAGGCGCCTGAAAGCTGAAGGCTCTGCCTCCCATTCTACTCTTAAGTATCCTAGGAACCACAAGTAAGCCAGCAGTCTGAGAGCGAAGTGCTCTGTTGGGGTGATATGGTACTATGAGGTCTTTGAGATAAGATGGTGCCTGATTATTCAAGACCTTGTATGTGAGGAGAAGAATTTTAAATTCTATTCTAGATTTAACAGGGAGCCAATGAAGAGAAGCCAATATGGGAGAAATATGCTCTCTCTTTCTAGTCCCTGTCAGTACTCTAGCTGCAGCATTTTGGATCAGCTGAAGGCTTTTCAGGAAGCTTTTAGGACAGCCTGATAATAATGAATTACAATAATCCAGCCTAGAAGTAATAAATGCATGAATGAGCTTTTCAGCATCACTCTGAGAAAGGATGTTTCTAATTTTAGAAATATTGCGCAAATGCAAAAAAGCGGTCCTACATATTTGTTTAATATGTGCACTGAAGGACATATCCTGGTCAAAAATGACTCCAAGATTTCTCACAGTGTTACTGGAGGCCAAAGTAATGCCATCCAAAGTATCTGGTTAGACACCATGTTTCTAATATTTGTGGGGCCGAGAACAAGAATTTCAGTTTTATCTGAATTTAGAAGCAGGAAATTAGAGGTCATCCAGGCCTTAATGTCTTTAAGACATTCCTGCAGTTTAATTAATTGATGTGTGTCATCTGGCTTCATTGATAGGTAAAGCTGAGTATCATCTGCATAACAATGAAAATTGATGCAGTGCTTTCTAATAATACTGCCTAAGGGAAGCATGTATAATGTAAATAAAATTGGTCCTAGCACAGAACCCTGTGGAACTCCATAATTAACCTTAGTGTGTGAAGAAGACTCCCCATTTACATGAACAAATTGGAGTCTATGAGAAACATAGACTCAGAAAACAGTTACTTCAAGTTGCTCAGAATCAAAATCTGAATACTTCACTGATCCCAGAGGGAAAGTGCTTGGCTCAATTAAAATATAAGTACGGCCAATAAATTGATACTCCAAAGTTAATCAACACAGCACACAATATGTGCAATATGCTATTTTCACTTTCAATACATACAACATACTGAAAGTGAAAATCGTGCTAGTGTCATAGGGGAGGAGTTTCAACAGGTAGGAATGATTTCCTGTGGCGTTCATGTGTGTTGCAGTAGAATGAGTCGTTTGCTGAATGTGCTCCTGTGGCTGTCCAGTGGGTCATGAAGGGGAGGCAAAGGTTTGTCTGTAACTTAGACAGCATCACCCTTTGTGACACCACAAAGGACACGTCGCAGAGTCAAGCTCCACACCCACTGCTGCTAAAGGTGGTTTTACATCGGTTAGTCCTCTGAAAACTTGTTTTTCTGATGTAACTAAGTCCGAGGACACCCCCCCCCCCCCCCCCCCCAACCACACACACACACACCACCACCACCAAAAAAGGGAAACAAAAATGATTTTAGTTTTAACAGATTTTTATCAGAGTTGATTATTTCATAATAGCTTTATTTCTTTTACTTTATTGTCTCTGATATAGGTAAAACAAATACCTTTAAATAACTATTTCTTTAAATGGTCATATTGTGAGTGTAATATACATAATTACACTTTTTACCATGTGGGAATTCTGTAATTACTCCACACTTGCATGCATGTTTTTTTTTTGCAGCAAATGTTTAGGTCTCACTGGAATACAATTACACATTCCCACGAGGAAGAGGCCTTTGACGCCGCTGATCCCGTGACTCGTTTACTTCGGGAACCATGAGACTTCGCTTTGCTCATTAAAATGCTGACTATTTAAGCTACAACAGTGTAAGTTGGCACCTCTGCTTTTACTACAGGAAGTGCCTCCTCCTTTTCAAATAGGTTCACGTCATGTGGTGTGTGTCTAGATATCGGCCCCCCTCACTGAAACACTTATTCTCATGATCTGTTGCTCACATCTAAAACCCTCCATTGGTATTTTCTCATATCGCAACTAATCTCGATGATTTATTGTTATTTTGAAAATCTGTTCAGTATCTTTTTCGGTCTGTCTGCTTAACTCCTTCATGGATTTACCTTATTAATGTTGGCTCAGTTTGTCCTTGGTTTCAAGCTGGATTTAGTCACTGAGGATTTTTCTCAGTCAGTGCTTTTTGTGTTCTTTAAGGTCAGAACACTGAGCGCCTGCCAATTTGTCTTATTAACACAGTTCACCTAAAGTGCAGGGATAGCATACGGCTTATTAGTTATGTTTGTTTAATTAGACATGGTAAATGTTAAGGAAAAACAAAGCAAAAGTTGTTTTTTTTGTTTTTTTTTTACCAGATCTATCCAACACCACATTAAGGGCAAACAGTGAGACAAAGAAGTGAGGGTTCATTTAAGTTTTATGTTTTTTTGGAGGGGAAATACAAAAAAAAAAGAAACATGACAGGTTTTTACTTGCTTCACCTTAGTGTGGCTGGCTGGTAGGACTTGAAAGCATTCAGTTTCAGTCTTCCCTTCCCTCCCTTCTTCTAATCACCATGTCAGCCTACCACCTCCTGCTGCAGAGGTGCTCGTCAGACCAGTTTTCAGGCAGTGTGTTGTGTGTTGATCTTTGGGGAAGCTCGCAGTGCCACAAGTTAAAACTCAGGAGACGAGATTTGGTTCTGAGGGGGAAAAAAAAAGGTAAATCAGACTGTGCCCTTTATGAAACGCATCTACTGACTGGTGTATCAAGCCTGGGACTGATTTGTAAACACCCCTCACAGGAGCCTCAGGGGTCGTTCGAGCCCATTACAGGATAAGACGTCTCACCGGGTGAGTGTTTCTCTGAAGATTTTATACACTTAAGTAAGCCTGTAGACTTAGTCTTCACTATGGATTAATGGGATTTACTACATGTGTATTTTATTTGACTGAATGCCTGAGATTCAGCTTTGTTTTGCCAATAGACCTTTTAACTATGTGACATGCACTGACTTAACATTTAATGCTTTACTCAGGCACAGGTCAGCAATAACCCCTGATATAAAACTGCTGTGAGATCATTAAAAAGACTAAAACACTTTGAACAGTATCTCTGACATCACTGCCCCGTGCCAGCATGTATGCCGGATATGTGAGGAATGTTAACTGCCATTATTATATTACATAGATTAAACAGATAATATTAGACCCAGTATTGCAAAGTGTTGTTTAGACACAAATGTTATAGACATGTAAACACTTACAGACCCTTTAAAGAAAAGAGGAAATGAAATAACCAACCCAAAATAGCCTGCCTGGGCACATTAGCCAAGAACTCCCAAACAGATAACACTCTCAAAGGCACATACTCACCAACAGCCCTTTCTGCTGCCTGACCCGGAGTCACAGAATGATTTACTAGCCCAAACAAATCTGATATCATAAAGTTTTCAGGTCAAACAGTAATACTGGAAGCTGATAAAATCCAGCGTGTAAGAACAATAACAACTGGGGTGTGGCTCTCGGCCACAGGCAGGTACAACACCTGGAAACTTCCTTATTGTAGTCCAGGAAGTAATAAGTGCGCTCCTGCTGTCTGAGAGGTAGAGTATAGTGGATATATATGTGTTTTCTCTTCTATGAGATATATGTAATGATTTTAAAAATCAGAAACTTCTCACTGAGTTTTGGAGTTAGTGCCTTTATATTTCCAGACCTTTTCTTTCTTTCCCTTTAGATCTGTCCACGCTCTAAACGCCTCTCCCAGTGATGATTTTTCCTGATTTATTTATTTATTTTTACACTTGTTTGGCTTCCAAATAAATGCACGTCTTCAGACCGTTCCAACGTTTTTCCTAATTCAGTGATTGTTGCTTCCAGTAAAGGATGTTTGGTACACTGTGACATGTTGTTCTTGGCACAAATGAAATCTCAAGTTGTATCAAAAATAATTATTTCGGCTCTTTCTGTCTAAACACAGCGCTGAGACGTCAGTGTGAGGGGGGAGAGTTCAAGAGTCATTCCCTGGAGAATACAGCTGTGATAGTGATCATTCCTTCTGTCTCAAAGCAAAGTCTCAATATGATTAATGTTATTCTCATATCAAATCTTTGGGTCACACACGCTGTGTTAACCTTTGTTGCTATTGTTCATCTAAGTCAGTGTATTAAGCTTGCTTCTATTAGAAAACTGCAGCTCATTAGCCAATTAAAAAAACTTTCACATCAAATGTTAGTCTGTGGGCTCTTTGCATTAAAAAAGTGTAAAGTTTTCACTCCCTGTTTTAGTAAAGATGAACTGCTTTAGAGTGCAGTTAATAACAATTTACATCTTGTCATACAAACACTGTGGGCTTATCAGTAGACCTAAAGCATCCGGAGGGACTCTGGGTCAAAGGTTTGTCTCTGCTGTGATCTGGAATTGAAGCAGAGCTGAGATTTCAGCTGGCTTTGTCCAAAAATGATCAGTCTGAGTTTAGCGGGACTTCCCGCCTTTATATAAAGTCTGAAAATGTCTGGTGTTTATCATCGATCTGCAGCAGTGAGGCTTCAGCATTTGGACCATGGTCTCCTCTGCAAAACCGTACAAAAACCAGCACTATGCTGCCCTGAAGAGAGACTGTATCAGTAAAAAGACACTGTTTGAGGATTCAGAGTTCCCAGCCACCAACACTTCTCTCTATTATACCAAACCACCACCTGGCAGGGTAGAGTGGAAACGACCTAGGGTAAGTGGCCATGACTAATTTCCATCAGTTATTCTGCACAGACACAATTTATTGTACAAAGCAGCATGTAAGACGAGCTAAACCTCAAATTTTTATTTTATTCAAGTCTTTCAGCTCTGTCATGTTATTGTCTCTGTTATAGGAGATAAGTGAAAGTCCTCATCTGTTTGTTGATGGCATCAGCTCCCATGACTTGAACCAGGGAGTTGTGGGAAACTGCTGGTTTGTTGCTGCCTGCTCTTGTCTGGCTTTGAAGCCAACCCTCTGGAAGAAGGTGTGCTAACTTTGTTGCTTTATTCTTAATGTGCGAGTTGAGGAGTTGGTGTACTTAACATTGGTAACTACACATTAATAAAGCATAAAAATTGTAACTTTAGAAGCAGTGGCCTACAGGGTTAGTGTTAAAAAAAAATATGACAAGCAGAGAGCACAATTCAAATCTTATTTAGTTCAAAGCAGTGGCTTCTCTCATGAAAATATTCAATTTTTCAGGCAGATTAACACATTCCACGTGTTCTATCTTTGCTATTAACAGCAATGGGCAAAAGTACTGTAAAACCTGAGTGGCACTAAAATATAGCAATTTAGAAAATAGTCTGTGAAACTTGGCTGTAGCTGCCTGATCATTTTAAAAAGTAAAGTTACAAAAAAAGGTGAAATTATTTGCAGGCCTAATGAATAAGATTCAAATTAAAGAACAAGGAAATGAGGGGCAGGTTGAAGAGGAACTTAGAAATAAAGAATAAATGTCCTTTATAGAAAACTTGCCCCTTTTCTCTTTGAGTTTAGAGAAATGAGCATTGAAAATAAGCTTCTGTGCATGACAACTAGAGAGCTTAATGTAACAGTTCAGTTCCTTGTTACAGTAATATGAGATTTAAGCAAAAAAGAAAAAAAAGTGTTTTGGACAGCAACAAATACCATCAGCTGATTTACTGCAGTAGTTTAATTATAAAACACCCTTAAAACTCTGCAACCAACTCTTTGTGAAAACACAAGAACAATAGATGTGTAATATTACACCTACATTTATAGGCCATCAAATGAAATAAAGTAAATAAATAGGCGTACATGCACTTTAACGGTTCTTTTCTCTGACTTCTGCATACACTCAAAACCTTGTGTGCAAAGACATAATTTAAAGGGTTTTAGTGGACTGGTTATAGTGTATACTAGACTGCATTTCTGTTTTAATGAGTTTGTTCAGATCTTTCTGTTGTTGGATAGTTTAGCACATTTTAGTGTGGGTGTTATGCCATGTCTGTCTTTTTTTTTTTTTTTTTAATTTCACCAACAAATCAGGTGATTCCTGACTGGAAGGAGCAGGAGTGGGATGATAAACACCCCGAGAACTACGCCGGAATCTTCCACTTTCAGTTCTGGATCTTTGGTGAATGGGTAGATGTGGTCATTGATGACCGACTACCGACAATCAATGGAGAGCTCATCTACTGTCACTCGAAAAGCACCAACGAATTCTGGAGTGCTCTGCTGGAGAAGGCCTACGCCAAGTCAGTAAACTTTGAACAGCTTGATAGAGATAAAATTTTTAGTTGGCTTAGTTTAAGTAAGTATTGTTGACACTATTAAAAATATTCTTGTATAATGATTAACTCTACATACACTATATTGCCAAAAGTATTCACTCACCCATCCAAATCATTGAATTCAGGTGTTCCAATCACTTCCATGACCACAGGTGTATAAAACCAAGTATCTAGGCATGCAGACTGCTTCTACAAATATTTGTGAAAGAATGGGTCGCTCTCAGGAACTCGGTGAATTCCAGCGTGGTACCCTGATAGGATGCCACCTGTGCAACAAGTCCAGTTATGAAATTTCCTCACAACTAAATATTCCGTCAACTGTTAGTGGGATTATAATAAAGTGGAAGCGATTGGGAACGACAGCAACTCAGCTACAAAGTCACAGGGCACATAATATTGCAGAGCGGTGTCAGCGGATGCTGAGACACATAGTGTGCAGAGGTCACCAGCTTTTTGCAGTCAATCACTACAAACCTCCACACTTCATGTGGCCTTCAGATTAGCTCTGGAACAGTGTGTGGAGAGCTTCAGGGAATGGGTTTCCATGACTGAGCAGCTGCATCCAAGCCTCCAAGCTCAATGCAAAGTGTTGGATTCAGTGGTGTAAAACACACCTCCAACTTTTTCCAAACATTTGCATTTCTTACACTCTCCATGTCCAGGCTTTCTGGCTGCTATCAGTCCCTGGAGGGGGGAAACACTGGTGATGCTGTGGTGGATTTCAGCGGAGCTGTGTCTGAAGCCATCAGTCTAGAAGAAGGCCAATATTATAAGGACCAAAAAAAACAAGACAAGCTCTTCGAGGACCTGCTGAAGGTGTACGACCGTGGAGGAATCATAAGCTGCTCCATCAAGGTCTGTACTGTTTCTGAATAAATGCCTTTTTGTGTTTATACTGTAGGCATGCTGGCCATAGTAATTGTTTTCAAAACATTATAGGCAGATCCTCACGAAATTGAATTCAAGTTGGCGAACGGGCTCGTGAAAGGCCATGCGTACTCGGTGACAGCAGTGAAGAGGGTTCGTTTGGGTCATGGGCTGCTGGCCTACTTCAAAAATGAAACCATTCCTCTGATCCGCATGAGAAACCCTTGGGGCACGATTGAGTGGAAAGGAGCCTGGAGTGACAGGTGAGCAGGAAGCTTGTTATGGTTAATTTTGTTCTGCACTGTTTGTTTTTCAAACACTCTAAAGCAAGGGTATTCAACTCCAGGCCTCGAGGGCCGGTGTCCTGCAGGTTTTAGATGTGTCCCTGAATCAGATGGCTGAATTCCCTCCTCAGTATGCAGTCAAGTTCTCCAGAGTCCTGCTAATGACTTCTATATTTGACTCAGGTGTGCTGAAGCAGAGACACATCTAAAACCTGCAGGTCACCAGCCCTCGAGGCCTGGAGTTGAATACCCCTGCTCCTTGTGTATAGCATTTTAGATTGATCAGTTTTCCTTTTTTGTGAAAATAAGGACTGGAATATACAGAGCATTATGAAAGGCAACAAGGAAGTAGATTTTTTTAATGCTGTGGAATCTGTTGTACCTGTTTTACATATTTTAAAAAATACATAATATTTTCACAGCCTCTTTTAAGGACTCAGTCAATTTTGCAAGGATGATACAATTTCCTTTTATCTAGGGGCTATTTCTCAGTGCATTAAGCATCCTGTCTTTCTTTGCTTGTTTGGCAGTTCTGAAGAATGGTCAAAAGTTGGCGACACAGAGAGGGGCAACCTTGGCATCACAGTGGCAGATGATGGAGAGTTCTGGTAAATGATGAAGTTCCTACAATTAGAGCACTCTATCAGGACAGTTTATTTCGCCTTTTTGGATTTTAATTATACACTCTGATCAAATCTTCAGGATGTCATTCACAGACTGGTGCAAGTTCTTCACAGACACAGATGTTTGCCGCATCATCAATACTTCATTGATTAGTGTGCATAAGTCTTGGCACGAGGCTATGCACTTTGGCAGCTGGACCAAAAATGCAGACCCGCTTTTAAACCGCTGCGGCGGCTGTGCTAACCACAAACAGACATTCCTGCAGAACCCACAGGTACGGCAGGCTCTGGATGCACTCTCTCCTCACATCACTGCTGTTCGTGCACATGTATACATATGTGCTGACCCCTGTTCAACTTCTTTTGCAGTATTTATTTCATGTGACAAAAGAGGCTGATGAGGTCCTGATTTCCTTGCAACAGAAAGACATGAAAATCCACAGAAGACACGGTCAAGGAGAAAACCTAACCATTGGTTTCAGTATCTTTAAGGTATCCTACATTGTAACCCTTCCAAAATATTTCCAACAGTATTTACTGACTGAATGATTAATAAACGACAGACAACTGTATATGCAGGGAGACCAGAGCCCACAAAATAAATATGTGGCAAAGGTTGTGTTTGTGCTGGGAGAAAGTGTGGGAAATGTTGATTTCACCACATCTTGATGTCAATTTTGGTAAAATTATTTGGCTTGAATTGACTTTCTCTCCTCATTTGTTGAGCAAACAGTGAATACTTTTTTTGTCCCCAACAACTTACTGAAATAACGATATTTTTATCAGAACCAAAACAGACCATTTCAACAGCCTAAACCATAAACGATTAAACGCAAGGAAAAAAAAGGCACATACCTTCAGTGATTGCTTCAGACTAAAAACAGCGTGGAGCCAAACACATGGTTCAGATGCCCGTGTTTAGCTCAGTTGCATGCAGGGATTATTTATAACTTATTTCTTATAACTATAAAACCTAATGAGATAAAAAGCTGAAAAATAAGGAATGCAGAGTTCTAAAAGAGAGGCAAGAAGCAAAAAGCACCAATCACTACACAACCTGGGGATCTTTCAGCAAAGGTTTTAAGTGCTCTTCTCTTGTGAACCTAATTTGTCCTACATGCTTCCATTTGACTGTCACATTCAAATGAGGCCACGAATCCTAACGTGACAAAACTGACAGCACATTTCCTGTAATGAGATTTACTTGACAGAGAAATGACTAAGTTCAAACACACACCACACACTTTTATCTCACTGATAGAAGTGCTGCCAAAGTTCCAGACAGGAATAAATACAGTGCCATAAAGAGCCTTTGATTAAAAATTAAAAAAAATAAAAACAGCCACGTCCACACGGCGTGCTGTGGGACTGAAATGTTAATCTTTATTTAACCTTTGTCATGTATCGTCATCGTGCAAGTTCTGTATCCTCCTCCTCTATCTGACACTTCGATTATCACACAAATGCTGTGTTCAGATTCCTGCCGGCTGTGTATGTGGTTAAAAAAAATTATATATTTATATTTAATGCCATTTCAAAATAAAAGACATCAAAACATATTTGAGTACCTGAGCACATTCCAGCTAAATTAATGAATGAATCTGTGAAATTTGAGGATCACTCAATACAGTAATACACTGTTAAAATGCAGTCATTATTCCTGTTTTGTTCCACTAGGAGGCAGAAAACTCCAAGTGTGAAGCTCTCAAGAGCTTAAAAAAAGCCAACTGGACTTCTTTACATTTTTTTTAGGCCTTTGGGTGTGGTCATTGACCCACTGTTGTTCATGTGCATCATCACATGAGCCAAAGTGTGAAAGAAGTTGTGGGTCATTGCCACCAGGGGTTTTGGGTGCAACCACTGTAAGACCTTGCCTCACCCAATCATGTGACCTATTGAGTTCACCTGAAGTAAGGTGTGAGTAGGGCTTGAGGGAAGGGATCTCCAGATTGCATTGTAGGTGGCTGACATTTAGTGTCATAAGCCACCACCTCACCACCTTGAGGTGGTGGCTTATGACACCAGCTCCAGAAGGGACAACCCCCACTAGTGTTTAAATACCTGGTTTTAGAACTGAAGAAGCCTCTTGGATGAGAGGTGAAACATCCAGTTGTCTTCTTTCAAGTTCTTGAGACTGTCATGACCTGGATGACTGACAATATAACTAAAGCATGAATTATGCTTCTGCGTCTGGTCTTTGTATAGCCAACGTACGTAACTGGAAATCCCCTCTAAACCCTACGTGGTAACCTACGACATAACCCGATGTGCACCTGTCGAAAAATGTAACTAGACATTGAGTCGACTCAGCCTGGAAGGATTGTGATTATTGCGTAGGGTTCAGAGGGGTTTCCAGTTATGTTCATAGGCCCCACAAAGACCTGACATAAAAGTCTAAATCAGGCTGTGTAACTTGGAATATAATTTCCTCTGAAATGCAGTGGAGACTTAAGTAACATACCTAAAAACTGTGATGCTCAGGACTTCGGTAAATGTACTGAGTTATGTTTATGAAATGCCAAATTCTCTTCCAGGTGGAACTGAACAGGAAGTATCGTTTACATGACATCCTGACCCAAAACTGTGTGGTGAGTTCCACCTACATCAACGCTCGGACAGTGTTTATGAGACACACCCTGTCTCAGGGCCAATACGTCATCATCCCTACCACCTTCAAGCCTTTTACGCTGGGCGATTACATGCTCCGAGTTTTCACTGATTTGCACTCGGGCTGCAGGTAAGACAGTGCCACAGGTGTAAGGTCAGTACCAGTGTCTAGCTGAGTTTGTGTAAATCGTCAGTAGAGGAGAGTGGGGTAAGATGAGCCGCTTTTTACTTTTTTGGTTCTACAGACAAAATTAAATGACACAGGAGTACAATGAAAATATCAATTTATATTGGAAATATGACATCACAAAAAAAAGTTTTCTAGTGGCTCAGTTTGCCCCAGGCACAGGGTAAGGTGAACCAGTTCACAGGGTAAAGTGACCCGTCTATTTTTTCCAGTATTAACCTCCTGAAGCCCTGTGTCCACATATGGGAAGATTACATTTTGGCTTTGCTGCACCTTATACTTCATTCTGCTCAACAGCGTTTTATACTTTATTAAGTCATGTTGTTTTTGTTGTGTTATGCTATAAAATAATCCCATTGTCCACATCTGAGGACATTTTTTTTTTCCACAAAAGTATGTAGCAACCATGTAACGAAACACAACTTCCTGTTCAAAGAGGAAGCTTAGTTTATATACATATCAGGCCCATCTAATCACAAATATCTAGGAGAAATTAAAAATGAATTGCAAACAGGAGCTCGGGTCTTAGGAGGTTAAAACAGACATTTAAAAAAAAAAAAAAAAAAAAAAAAGAAAATTCCAGACAAAGCCATTTAAATTTAGGTTACCTGAAACAACACAAAACCAGCTGGGTGTGGTTTGATTTTCTTTTATTTACCACTGATAAATAATAATTTTAAGGTGAGGGTGTAAAAGGTCCATGTACTTTGTGGCCAATGGATTTTCGTCTGGAAATTAGAAAACGACTTGTTTCGTGATAACCATATCACAATTGGTAAACCAAAAACGAATATAAACAAATATTTTATTTTGCCAGATTTCTTTTTTTTTTCTTCTTTTTTTTGGTAATGCAGGTCATCTAAGTGGCCTTGTCTATGAATCATAGGTGTAATGTTACTGTCCCACTCACTCCTTCAGTTTGCCTGTACTGTAGTAAGATCAAGGTCACAGTGCCAAAACATAGCAACTCAACTTCTACCCCAGCCATTTCAGCTCTTTTCCACTCTCACAGGGAGCTGACAGAAGACAAGCCAAAGGTAAGATGCTGGAGTTCAATCACTGGATACCCACAAGCTGTGACTCATGTCTACATCCACGCAGCTGAGGGGCTGCAAAACCAGGACCGTACAGGAGGTTAGAGTTTTTTCCACAAGTTAGACTTTATAGTACAAAACTTCTATTCAGGCTGATAAGTCTTTAATCCACCAATCTGTTTTTACTTTCACACAGGTGCAGACCCCTATGTGATCATATCGTGTGAGGGCCGATCAGTAAAATCCACCATCCACAACGATACTTTGGAACCAGAGTTTGCAACCAGTGCTGTTTTCTACAGGAAAAAGCTCAGGAAGCCCATAACTGTGGAGGTAATATTGAATCCCTCTCTCATTTCTCCTGCTTAATTTATTCTTGGTGACTGGTGGTGCAACAGGATTGCTCGCAATTGTTTGGTTAAACCATGGATCTCAGATATGTCTCCTTTTCAGACATCTGTCAGCATTATTTTAAGCTCAAAAGATACATTATTCACTGAAGTGTTTGCAAAAGGCTTCGAGGGCATAAACAAGGAGAAATTTATGGCCAATTCATTAATTCATTTTTTAATACCACTAGTCTAAGTTGCATATTGGACCAGGACTCATTCAGCATGTGCACATCTTAAATTCTGAATTAAGAGAAACCTTTCACTTCGGCAACAATCTAAAAAGTCAAAGTATAACATTAGTGTGTCGAGGGAAGATCAAACATATTTAAAATTGACTGTTCTTCCTCAGGTGTGGAACAGCAATGCAGTGAAGGACGAATTTATGGGCCAACTGGTGTTGTCCGGGTCAGCGAATGACCCCTCTGGCCCTCAGAGGCTTCAGCTCAGGCAGCAAGGAGAGCAGAAGGCTGAGATGCCCGGCACCATCAGTCTAAGGATCGTCACTTCCACTCAGCTGACTGCCATATAACCGGATCCGTTTCCTTTCTCAACTATACCATGAACATATTATGCAACTTATTTGAGCAGGCATCAAAACCGATGCCTCAAACCAACCATTTGTATCCAGTTATTTGTATGATGGTGAATAATGTGAGTGGGGGACCATGGGAAAGACTGCAAATCTGTTCTTTTTAATCTTTTTTGTTTTTTTACTCTGTAACTTATAAAACATTTCTGATGTGTTTGTAACCTGATTATTCTGTTACAGCGTTGTGTAATATGGCAGAATTTGTCATTCAGGCCTCACAATTACCAAAATTACGGCCTGTACAGTCATCTTAATGCAGAGAAACATGCTAAATCATGATACATGTATCCATTCCTCTTGTTTCTTTCCTCCGAAAGTTTACAATCACGTTTGATTCTCATTACACCTAAGAAAATCCTCAATGAAATAAAGAATTAAAAGAAAGTCATCCTGAGACCAAACACGGCCACAGCTCTGGTTTACTTCCTCTTTTTTTATTTCAGTCCAGTTCCCAAACTGCAATATTTTTTGTTTTTTTTTTCTTCATTTTTTACACTCAAGACACAGCCATGCACAATTCAAAGTTCAAAAAGTCTATTGCTTCAACCACAATTAAAAATAGTTTATCCAAAACCTCATTTCCCCTTCACTCATTTGTCCTTTTTCAAAGATGGGGAGGGGGGGGGCAGGGGGGCTGCTGAGGTATGCCAGATGGATCAGCAGTTTTACAAAGCTAGACAGTAGTAAGTAGTAATAATAATATAATAATAAAGATAATAATTTAAAAAGTAACATTTTTTGTCTTTGTTCCATTCTCTTGATACACATTAATAGAGGAATTTTCACACCACGTGTACAGGTTTACACATTCAGAAGATAGGAATGTACAGGAGCAACCACAGAAAGGGGGGCACGTCAGCGGTGTCTCTCGTCCCGAAATTCACCTTTGTGCTCATAGTTCAGACCTGTACATGGGGCAGAGGCCAAATGTCCCAGGGCTGGCGAAGCTTCCTGACAGGCCACCCACACCTACCGCGCGCGCACACACTCACTCTCACACACGCAAACACTCAGCAGTGGTACTCAGGACAGACTGTGTGGGCCCGCACACAGAGTGCTGCATTCATCGGCTCTCAGTCCAGATGAAGGAGTGTCCCATAAAGCCCAAACAGGAGAGGTGGATCCAGGAGTGCAGAGACAGCGTGTGTGTTTGCTTTTCTTTTTTTGTCTGTTTCCAGGGTGCAAAACATTTATTGATACATACCATAGAGCAACCTGAATATTGTCATTTTAAGTTACATAGTTTTGAAAAAAGGTGGGGGTTCCCATCATATTTACATACATACATACATATCCTAACAATCTTAACCTATCTGAAGATGAGATACAGTGTATAGTTTGTTTTACATGCACGGATTCTGTTGCCTCTTCCTGTCTAACGCCACTCCTTCATCTTCTGCGCTGTACAATATGACTAAGCAGCTACCCTGCACCTCAAAGTCAAGGTGGACAACACGAGTGAGGCATCTTCTAGTGCACATTGAGGTAGCCCCCTAACACACGAACACACTCACTCACACACAAGGGGATGCTACACGGGAAATGCCCGATGGAGGCAGAAAACAGACACAAAATATAACTTGTGTACAGGAGTGAGTTAAAACAAACCCCGGTATGGACGGAATGGTGGCGATCGATGAGAAACTCCTACATTTTTCAGTGCTATAGGGCAAGGTACAATCATAAAATGGCACTCCCTGCTTCATTCAGCAAAATAACATCCCCACCTGTATGAAATATCATGAAAAAAATTCACTTAACATCCAATTAAATGAGGGGGAAAAAAAATGAATGAGCAACATCATAAGTACCACAGGGAGAACAGAGGCAGGGGGTAGCTGGGCGAGGAGGACAGCTGGTGGTCAGTGGCTCAATGGACACACATGCATTTAAAGTATTTTCAGAACAGGCTGGCACTCACTTTATGTTGTGTTTGTCAGTTTCAATCGGCCAAATGTTTGTAGTTCAAATTCTGTATTTATATATAGATACAGAGGCACACAGCTCTGACTCTGCTGTCAGCGTGTGATATAAATTCTAGGTATCAGTAATCGTGTGTCTGTCTATAACAGGAAACTCAGCCTGTATTACAGAGAAAGCTGCAGGAAACCATCACCTACTCAAATGGAACAGGAGGACTGCATCTCTGTCTCTGATATGAAATGAATGAATAAAGGCTGTTTAAAGCTGGCACAGGTCATGTGAAATTATTCCTGACGTTTTTCCCCTGTAGTGGCACCCCTACCACACATTTACAAACACACACAGATGCAAAAAATATTCCACCTTGAGATGTGACAGTCTGCAGAGGAGTAGCAGTGTTATTTTTCCACAGAGCTGTAGTCATGCAGGCAAAGGCTGGGTCCAGAATCACTCGCTCACATCAGCCAGTCACTGCAGGTGCAGGTGTGGCCTGATCGTGCCCCGTGAAGGGAAGGACTAGAGTAGAGAAAGCCAAGCCTAAAGCTTGCCAGGGAAGGAATTTCAGGCTCTGCAGTTTTGTTTTTTGTTTCTCCTCCTTGTCGCTTGTGTAGCTTCTTCTTGAAAACGAGCGCACTTTTTCAATTTGTTCATGTTTTTTTTTTTTTTTTTTTTTTCCTTTTTCTTTTTTTGGTCTGGGGAGCGACTGCCTCCCAAACAGGACATACGACACAAAGAAATGTGCACAGTTTGTATATGCGCACGCAGGCCCACACACCCACACACTCACACACACTTGTGATAGACTGCTCTACATGTACAGAGTGCTGGAGAAGTAAACGAGGAGTCTTTTCAGCAGCATGGGCCGAGAGGCTGCAAGGCCAGATGTCC
The DNA here is from genome assembly GCF_007364275.1 of Archocentrus centrarchus. NCBI lineage: Eukaryota > Metazoa > Chordata > Actinopteri > Cichliformes > Cichlidae > Archocentrus > Archocentrus centrarchus. The sequence goes on from NC_044359.1 coordinate 20,741,121, forward strand.
GTCCTACATATGAGGCCTGGGGGTCTTTTGTCCTTGTGCTGTCACTGTAAGTCACACAAACCCCCTCCTTGTGCTGTCACTGTCATGTCACCCGCCACCCGTACACCCAAGCCCCCGATGTGATGAATGCACTCATCGCAGCCGGGGCTCCAGCCTCGGGTGCGGGCAGAGAGCACATCCTAGCGACTGCTGTTCTTTATGGCTTCCTTTGCAGCTACAATCAGGGGCGTCAGGCTGGATAGAGGCTTCGCCAACTTGAGGAAAGAATGCTGCAAATAAAAAGAATTTTAAAAATGTACCTATGATTCCAAAATGGGCTGCAATATTATAAATATAAAATTATGACCATTAAAAAGAAGCAAAAGGTTTTATGCACAGTTGTACATATCTGTCGAAGTACAACAGATGGCCAGTGTTGTTTGCATACTGTGTATTTCTCAAGTCTCAGTTTTTACCTGGAGCAACTCTTTGGCAGAACCTCTGCGATCCACATCCATCTCCAGACAGCGGTTGAGGAAGTCTCTGAACACAGATGACAGTCTCTCTGGGTTCTGCAGCTCTGGAGTCCCGTTGGTTGCTATCAGGTAGAGCGCCTGGAAAGATGATTGTGGTTAAACATACAGGTACCATAGAAAAAGAAGTCTCCATATTTTATCTCCATTATATTTTAAGACCAGTAGATGGCTACTGGGCCCTTTGTTGTGGCTGCACTTTGTCTCTTACCCTGAGTGGATTTTCATTCAGATAAGGTGGTTCTCCCTCCACCATCTCTATCGCCATGATTCCCAGAGACCAGATGTCCACTTTGGGTCCATAAGCTTTCCGAGTCACCACCTCTGGAGCCATCCAGTAGGGCGTTCCCACCATCGTGCTGCGCTTGTTTTGCTCGGGAGTGATCTGGGCACAGAAGCCGAAGTCGGCTGCAGGGAAGTGTGTGAAGAAGCGAGAGGGGAGAGAGATGCAGGGGGTGTTTTAACAATGAGTTATGTTTTTTTTAATATAATTCCAGTAGCCTGTCATTTAACACAACACAATATACAACATTATTGTTAAATATTGTGTTAGTCCCCCTTTTGCTGCTTTTGACCCATCGAGACTCCACTAGACCCCTGAAGCTGTGCTGTGGCACCAAGATGTTAGTAACAGATGCTTTAAGCCCTGGAAGTTGCGAGGTGGGGCCTCCTTGGATTGGACTTGTTTGTCTAGCACATCCCACAGATGCTTGATTGGATTGAGATCTGGGGAATTTGAAGGCCAAGTTAACACATCAAACTTGTTCTCCTCAAACCATTCCTGAACCAGTTTTGCTTTGTGGCAGGGTGCATTACCCTGCTGAAACAGGCCATAGCCATCAGGGAATACCATTTCCATGAAAAGGTGTAAATGGTCTTAGGCGGTATGTGTCAAAGTAACATCCACATAGATGGCAGGACCCAAGGTTTCATCAGATCAGGCCACTTTCTTCCATTGCTCCACGGTCCAGTTCTGATGCTCACGTGCCCATTGTTCCCCCTTTCAGTGGTGAACAGGGAACAGAATGGGCACCCTTACTGTTCTGCAGCTGTGCAGCCCCATACGCAACAAACTGCGATGTGTATTCTGACACATTAGCTTTTTTGGCAATTTGAGCTACAGTATCTTCTCTTTTGGATTGGGCCACATGGGCCAGCCTTCGCTCCCACCTGCATCAATGAGCCTTAGCCTGAACCCTGTCGCTGGTTTGACAGACACTGACCACTGCAGATGGGGAACACCCTACAAGAGCTGCAGCTTTGGAGAGGCTCTGACCCAGTCATATAGCCATCACACTCTGGCCCTTGTCAAGCTTGGTCAAATCCTCATGCTTGTCCATTTTTCCTACTTCTAACACATTAACTTTGAGGACAAAATTTTCACTTGCTTCCTAATATATCCCACCAACTAACAGGTGCCACAATACGTGTTATCCACTTCAGTCAGTCAGCAGTCATAATGTTATGCTTGATCAGTGTATCTCTAAACCTGATCATGCGCCATGCTAAAGCCAGAGGTACATTTTAATGAACAAAAAAGTGAAGCCTTACTCAGCTTGACGGATCCGTCCATACCCAAGAGGATGTTGTCACTTTTTATATCTCTATGGATAACTTGGTTGGAGTGTAGAAAGTCCAAAGCTTGAAGACACTATGACGAGAGAAAAATAAAAGGCACACAATTAACTACTACACCCAGAGAAGGAAGCCTGTGCTAAGGAAAAATGTAGACAGTCCTTTTCTCTAGGCTGGGTAAAATGTGTAAAACGTGTCTGTGTGAGTCCACCATAATATTAGAGTCATCTCATCATAGCCACAGATGTGGTGGTACTGCTGATCTGAACTTGGCTCCTTACCTCTCTGCAGACTGCTGCAATCTGGCCTTCGTCCATGCAGGTCTCAGTCACTACATCTGTCAACGAGCCCCCAGCCAAATACTCCATCACCACCCAAAGCTCATCTCCTACCAGGTAACTAATAAAAAACAAACAAAAAAAACAAAAAAAACAAACAAAAACAGAGACACATATTTGATATTTCTTAGACAAATCAAGTCTTGACAGTTGGACAGAAAATGAGATGATAGAGCCATCTACGGCAAGAAGCAGGTGCTCAAGCATGTTAACACTAGCTGTGGACAAAGGCGCAAAGAGCAACAGGAAAAAAAAAAAACTGAGTGGAACAGCTGCCAGAAAGCTGATTGAGCTGAGTGCTCTTGTTGAATTGTTTTACAACAGTAGGTGGCAGTAATGCATCTTAAGAAGAATAGAGACCACCATTAAAAAAAAAACAGAAAGGAGAAGGAGCAAATGAAGAAGAAAGGGATCTGAAAAGGAGGCTGGGAGGATTTCTCAATGTCATTATGGCAACAATCATACACACTAGGTCAAAAATCACTCTACAGTCCACTGCAGTTCAGAGAGGGCTTGAGAAGACTCTGCATTAACCTTGTTCTGACTGCAAATCAGCTGCTATTGGCAAATTTACATTCATACACTCATATCGCTGAATGAGTTTACTTGTGTTAGAAAGTCTATGGAATACAAAAGTTTACAAAATGTTTTACATGCTGCGTCAAATACTATAATAACTATGCCAAAAACCTGTTAATATTGTGTGTTAAGTGGGTAATATAAAGTAAGGACCTTGCAGTTCCCACAACATGTAAGAATCAATTCAGAGGGTACCCCTTCTTTTACTTTCCCCTTATTGCTAAGTACGAACAGGGAATCCAGGCTAGATTACAGTGTATTGGCGGTTCATCGCAGCAAGCAAGATAATGTAGCAAGCAGGAAATTATAGAGGAAGTAACAAGAAACATCTCCACTATGATCCATCGTCTCATCAGGCTACAGCCCAGCTTTAACTGTGTAGTATGAAGAAATTAAGAAACTGCTGAAACAATTAATATCCCACCAACACCCACAGAAACTGTTGACCTCTGGTGTCATGGTTATTCTTCTTACACTTCCATCATTTTCAAGGTAAATCTGAGTAATTATCAAAATACATCAAAACTGCACTATCACTGGGCAATAGTGGAAGGCTGTCTTATTATTAGTTTCTATGGATTTACATACTCATTACCAGTTCTCCAACAATAAGTTATAATTTTATAAGTATTTCCCATGTAAAGACTTGATGTATAGTAATTAGGGGATTTCTAGGGAGGTACACATTAGGTTATGGTGTAAGTTTGTGGTTATGATGCACCTACATGCAGATTTAATGCAGAAGCATAAAACCCACATAATACATTTTCTATGAATTTCTGTGACTGCATATGAAAGTATACCTGTCAAGGTAGTTCACTATGTTGGAGTTTTTGTTTTCCCTCATCACCAAGATCTCATTGATGATCAACTCTTTCTTGGGCTGCTGCTGCAAGTTCATCTGTTTAATGGCCACCTAAAAAAAAAGACAAGATATTTTGGGGTTAGAATATGTTCCCCTAATGGCGTAGGAAAGAAAAAGAAAGAATATATAGAATGTTAATGTTGTAAAAGACAATCTGTCGTACCTCTTGGCCAGTTGCTATATCGATGGCAGTGTACACGGTGCCAGATGCTCTGTAAAACACAAACTCAAAATTACATCAACAGTCCAACTCTGAAGATTTTCTATATTATTCGCCGATATCGAGAATCAAAACACGAGGTGTGACAAAAAGCTATCATTCAACTTGATGTCAAGTGGACACAGTTGCAGAGAGCCCTATCTGCAGAGTGGTTCTGAGACTGTGGTGAGACTGCACCACAGTCTCAGAGCATGACAAATTCACTTTAAGTTTGGGTCCATTTGAAAGAGAAGCTGATGTTTCCTCTCTGTTGAGGTCCATGTTGAAATCACAGAGTGGTCACAACACAGCGTCCAGGGAGCAATTTAAACTAGGGCTGCAACTATCAATTATTTTAGTTATCGATTATTCCATTAATTACTTGAGTAATCGGATAAGAAATACTTTTTCGTATTAACAGTTCATCTACATATTTTAACTTCCGTACTGCCGTTTTTCGCTGTGTGAAACAAACAGGGTGGATGGAGCAGCTACAAAGTTCTCTTTTCTTCACTTGCTGATCAGGTAGTTGATGAAGGACCTCCAGCTGTGTCCCAGTAAAGGTTTAATCGTGGTTACAGGAAAAAAGAAAAAAAAGGCTCTTTTGGACACTAGAAAAACGTTTACTTCCGCTCCACCTGAGCTCACTGTCTCCATCGCGGCTCCGCCCCTTTGCGTTTGCGCAGACAGACTGCACGTAAAACAGCTGCCTACTGCTGTTGTGTTATCAGTGTTTTTGTTCAAAAACTGGGGTCTGCGTGAGCGTAATGTTGTAATACTTTATGCAAGCATTCTCCTAAATATGTTTTTACTGTAGGTCTATTTTTAATCACTAATCAGGGATTAAAGTATACAAAATATTTTGACACGGGGGTCCTTCCGGTAAAGAACAATCGCTAGTGCTAATGTTCGCTAGCAAACTGTGGTTATAGCCATCCGTTCTGGGAGCTGAAATAAAGAAAAAAAAATTATTGCTAAAATTCCCAGCACAGCGAACACAACACACAAACACGGCAGAAAGCGGTGGAGGCGTGGGAAAACATGTTAGCGATGATCCACTTAGTGTTAAAGGGAGAACTTTTTAGAATCTGAGGGGGTTTTTTTTCTAACACCTAATCCACACTCCAGTCCAGTAGGTGGCGGTAATGTAGCTCTATAAGCTGCTTTGTCAACCGCCAGTAAAACCACAAGAAGAGGGTGAAACACTCCACTTACAGGGAAACACCTGAGCGCTTTAGAGTTTAAACAAAGCGTCAAGCAACAAATTTGTTTCGAGGATTTTTTTATAATCGAATTATTCGAGTTACTCGAGGAATCATTGCAGCCCTAATCTAAATGTAGCAGCTGTACTGGAAACTGGATATGCCAGAGTAGAGGACCCCGAACGTGAGTTCATCCAAACTTTAATCAGGTAAGGTTTTGTTTTGTATTTTTAGTCAGAATTCAGAATTTTTTGACCAAATCTCATAAGATGAAAACATGCTTCAATTTGCCAGTGCTGTAATCATATAATTACTACTTTGTGCAGTCAGGAAAAGGCAATAAATAAATAAGTAAATAATCTCCTGAACTGTTTCAAGAGCTGCATGGATGATACTTGAAAGTCCTAGTCATGACATTTGTGTGTTCTGGGATTAAGACAACACCCGCTGTAGCCTTTCAGAACTTAAAAGGAATATGAGGTCTGCTGGGATAAAAAGTAATAGTTTTATTGAGGTGACAAGTTAGTGTGCTAGTATGACCAAAAATTTATTCTTTTGATATGAAGACAGGTCTAAAATAAAGTTATATCCTAATGATGTTATGAATTAGCGTAGTGCTACCACAGCGGAAAAAAACTCCACACTTCATGCCAGAGATTTTTTTTTTTTTTTTTTTGGTTCTTCTTAATGAGCTAGATTTCCTAATTTAAACCAGAGCAATAACAAGCACACACACACTTCCAATAGCCGCTCAAAGGAATGGTATGCAGCCAATCTGTCCTTATTAGGAAGTGTAACTTGCAATACAGAAAACCTTCCACTGTGAATTTAGGCTTTGTATTTTCCCCCTCTGTCTCTTGTTGTCAGCTGCATCTCTACAACTATGAATCATGAGGAGCAGCTTTCTGAAGGTTAAAGTCAGCCTGACAAAGAATAAATAGAGAATTATCTACTGTTTAAATAAAAGCTTCCTGATCCAATATGGAAAAGGTGAGCATGTCAGAGCTGATAACAACCACACCACTTTTATCTGTGTGGATGTACAGGGATCGTGACAGAAAGCAACAGCATTAGAAGAACAAAAGACGAGGAGAGGGGGAGAGACAGAAATGGCAGAGTTTATCTGGCTCTTGGCCTTTTCAGGATACAGTTTTCATTTCCTCTCTACTTATTTTTCTCCCAGTAATTCCGCCAAGTCCTCCTCTGCCTCTGCCACTACAGCTCCCCATCTCCTGCAGAGGCCGACTGTTCCTGAAATTGCTCTATTTCAGTAACTGTGACGGCTGGTTGATGATCATGGAAAGACTTACCCTTGTCCTATTTTCTCAAAGCGTGTGTACTTCTTTTTGGGATCCCCCACACTCACAATACTCCCTGAGACAGAGAGAAAGCAGATATATAATGACTGTCCTTATTGTGTGTCAGTGCATACTGTCAGGACATGCTTCATACAAACACACACATGCACACAGAAAAAAAAGTCACTGGAAAGTTCACCCATAGTACACCCATATCTACTAGATGGAGCTTTCTGGTTATTTCCGCTAAAGTTGCGTTGCAGAGATGTGAGCAGTCTAGAGAAGGCCACGACTCCCTGTTCTTTTGAATAATTGTCCTAAATATAGAGGTGGGCTACTAGATGTAATATATGGAAAACAGTCACTGGAAACCAAACATTCAGCCTATCTTTTTAATCACCACACAGGGAAAAGTTCAGGCCACACACACAAACACAGATCGACACAGACGCGCATCAGAGCATTAACTAGTACCCAGCACAAAAGGTCATGTCCTCAGTGTTGTTATAATGAATAGATTTTAACATCAGAGGAGTTGATATTTTTGTAGGTGATAATGGAGATTGTGACACTTGACATATTTAATTTTGACTAATTTTAGGCAAATAAATATCTAAAAAAACAATCAAAACCTTCTAGTTGTTGCCCCTAAATTTATCCCATCCTATTAGCCCTAATTTATTTTTATAATTTAGAGTTTGATTACACAAATCTCTACAGTGTGAAAGAATGTGTAGCTGCAAAAACACATACTGAGTCTCTCCAGAATCTCCTCATCTGTCATTTTGGACTTTTTCTTCTGCCGGTCAGTGTGGCGATACATTGTATTGGGTGTATTCTCGGGCTGCACCTGCGACTCTGGTGGAGTCAGCACCTCTTTCACAGGTGTGGGAGGCTTTGGTGGGTCCATGACGGAGCGTGTGTAGATCTGCGAGAAAAGCAGGATATCAAAGAAATGCAGAGGCCTCTCCAATCACAGCACACTGATTTTTGCAAAGTGCACAATATGAACTAACAGATTTGGTGTGCTCGGGTCGAGGGGCAATGACTGGGGGCAGTTCGTCGTCATCGTCTTCATCCTCTTCCTCTTCTTCTTCTTCCTCTTCCTCCTCATCCTCCTCCTCTGACACAGGCGGAGCAATTGGGGGTTCTGTCGTTGACGTTTTCGCACCCTGGAGGGTAGAGTTGTAAGTCAGACGGGATGCATGTGCCATGTAGCAGCATGGAATGAAAAGAGCATGTGCAGATTCTTAAATGTTTCCACAAATTAAACACAAATGACATTATTTTTTTTTCAGTTTTGTGTTGTTACCACTATTTGTGAACAGCCTGCAAACCCCAAACCAGCCACGTGCAGGATTTGATTCCTGGCCAGTTAAGGTTCAAAAGGATTTTGTGCAACATGAATAGACTATTAAATTACATTAAACATTACAAAATCAGATCACTAAAGACCAAAAGTACATCATACTAATAAACACGCAACCCAAAAGTGGGTTTGAAGTTAGCTTGCGATTACCATGAAGCCAAAACAGTTTTCAAATGATATTTACATGAAAACAACACAAACAAATCAGGTAAATTTTCAGAAAAAAAAATATGTTATAGCAAAAGAAAGAATAAGTCAAGTGTGAGCTAAAGAGAGAAGAGTGAGGTGGCATTCAGTGCAGTTTAATCAGAAGCATTTTGAGCTGTGGGGACTAGTAAGGTGTGCCATGAGAATGAATTTTTAAGAAACAAACTGTTATATATTTGATTGTAAGAGATAGCATACTGCAGCACTGCAGTGTGCAACATGGTGGTGAACTGCAGACATCCTGTTGATGTGGAAGTTACCTTTTTTGTGAATAATAAGCCCCAGACATACTTATTATGTCTAATTCCCACCCACCCAATCCAAAACTTTACTTGCCTTGGATCATCTTCCTCTTAAGGAATGGAAACACTTCATCCATTTCCAGTCCCGTCATGCATAAATGAAGCAGTGCAGCTTAGTTCTAGTGATTAAAGGGAAAGGGTCTGGCTGAAGGAAAGTCTCAGTCCTTCATTCAGACATACTGGGCCTCTGACCTGCTCCGAGGAGGGCTGGGCCAAGACTGCAGTACAGGAAAGGCTGTCTGGCTAACTGTAAGCAATTAGCCAGCAAGGAAGCCATGCGGTAATGTCTACAATGGTGATGAAGTTACAGACAGATTACTGGATTCAATTTTCAGGAATATGAGCTCATACATGCAGTTTGACAGTCATCACAACCCTCTGTGGCATGTGCCACTGCTCTGCTATTTCAGACACGATCCATTCCAAAAAAAAAAAGATTAACAGGTGCTCTTGTGGTAGATAACAAATATATCTATAAAATCAAAAACAGATCCAATCAATAATCAATCCCCCATGAAATTTCAGTGCAGAGAGTGATGATGCCTTAATAATGAAATATTTGTGTGCATTTTGCATTAGCCAGATGGCATAATCAGTAGTAGGAGGTCAAATAGGTGAATTTAGCTTCAAGGCCAATGCAGAGATAAGTCATGTGGATAGTAATATGGAGGAGTTACCTTGTCAAATAATGCGCTGCAGGTTCTAAGGCTGACAGGAGGCCCAGATGACAGCAGTCGGTTCTGAATGTGAAGGTTGAAAATGGGAGGATTTACTCAAAACAAACCCACACATGTGTAAGACTATGTGAACTTTAGGAGAGGGTGCAGGGGGCAGGGGTACGTTACTGAGAGGTGGACATTATGTCCATGCATTATATCCTACAGCCAGCAGGAGGAAAGGACATGATAGAGATAATGTTACCTAATGAGTGTCCATGGCAAAAGCCCTGAACAATATTCTTCATTTGTCTTTAGATTTGTTTTTGGGGTCTTTTTTTTTTTTTTGTAAAAATGTTATTTCACCTTATATTTGGACACTGCGGATGCATGCCTGTGCCTGATGTCTAATTCTGTGATGAAACCAACCTTGCCTAACAAACAGAGATTGCACCTGAATGCCTGTATAGTCTCACACGCACAGGCAGACAGATGTGTTAAAATAAGTATTATATCTCCTTTCCACTTTATTTATTCTGAAACCTGAGAGCACTTAAGGAGCAGTATTTTTCCTTGTCATGTTGCATTAGCTGGTAAGAATGGAAAGAACTGAAGTTTGCTTTTTTATGTCATTTATAATTGTTTTAGATACTCGAGCGTAATCACTAATCACTGTTGATAAAAATCAAAGACTCTGGAAAACTCTGTTCTAAATTAACCATCCACAGAATGCTTTTTTTTTTTTTTGTGAGCACAACCAAACTGCATGAAATATTCTTCTTCTTGGAAAAGAACAGACCCATAGACCAACCATGCTGGACTCTAAAGTATCTGAGACAATAAACAGTAACAGTATCACCACACCAGTAGTGTAGTAAAACACACACTCCTGTTATGAATGCAGTTATTACATGAACAGCCGTTAAGGTATTGGTTGACAACCTTTCTTCTTAAAAAAAAGAAAATTAAGATGAAATGACCTGATACTTTATGCCTGAACTGATGGCTAAACAGGGGACCCTCCAAAAAAGTTACAAGACAGAAAAACCCAGACTAAAAAAGAATCACTTAAAGCAACAATTAAGAGCCAAGAAAACTGACCGCAGGCACTGTCTCTTGAAAATGTGCTAAATTATTTTGACTTTTTCATTTCACTAACTTCATTTCTGCTTATAATAAAAACACAAAAGTAATCTTTCCTGCCAAAAAAAGGAGGACTCTGGGGGTAATATCTGGCACTTTAGATTCCTTGTGAATTTTTGCCAGACCAAATCTTGGATTAGGATGCAGCACGGTGTCTGTACTGCCAATATATGCAGCTACATATGATTGCTGAGCTAAAGTCGAGGTCAGGCAGACACCACAGGCTCAAACCGAAGTTCAGAGAGCTCAAATGAAAATCTCACAATATAGACAGTGAATTGTTTTTCTGTTTTTCCCCTTTGTAACCAAATCACTATGGGTAAATGTTGTTATATTTGTTAATCTATGGCTCAAATATGAAACCAGCATAGCAGAAGCTGCAGTTCTTCTAACGGCCGTTTACGAGTAAATTCCTGCAGGCTTCCATATTAAAATGCTCAACTTTACAGCAGAAATAAATATGTTCACAGCCTGGTGCAAAAAAAAAAGAAGCAGTTTTTATATAACTTGACCATTTGGATTTTGTTCAAGCCCAAAGTTAGGGGTGTTGCTGCTTTGACTGACAGGTGAATGTAGACACAGGCTGTTGTAGCAATGTTAGTCATTTTATTAGAGATTACTTTGTGCTAATTAGCAGGCATCTGTGCAGTGCACCCATTTAAATATGAACACTTCTGGCTGTGTACTGTAGTTGAGATTGAGCGGCTTACAGCAAACAGAACATTAGCTCTCAAATGTTTTCCTGCATTGCAGATTAGTATAGAGTGATGTTAAAATAATGTGAAAGAACATCAGGTACTGGAGTTAATGAGGAAACTGTTTTTTTTTCCTAAGAAAAGTCTTCTTCAACAGAGCAGTTATTGGCAACATTCCTGCAATTCTGTTTCCTTAAGACGGTAAAGACCAATCTTAAAATTGGCACTATCACCAATAGCTGAGTCACCTCTGCATGCTGTTGAACACTGTGACAGTCCAAGACTGAGATGCTTTGGAATAACCTCACTGCGCTTACAATCTTTTAGATGGACTGCCACACCCATTTGCCCTTCACAGGCACAGAGCTCTATCAAGCAATAGCGTTGCATGAAGAGATCCCAGCGTAGTTTGCCCGGGGCAGCAAATCCTACTAAACAGACTCGGATTCCACTTCTTCACCCAGCATGTACAAAGCATAGATTACTCTGGCCAAAGTCAGGAATGAGGTCAGCACAGCGGGAGTCCTTCTAGATGCAGTTGAGTCTCCAGCGAAGCTTGTCTATGGCTATTTCAAAATCTGGTTAAGTCGATTGGAAAAATAAACAATGCACAGCAGCAGCTCTCACAGCAGCCATCGTTTCTGTGCAGGAGCTGCAAAACTGTTTGGCATGTATGCAAAATTCAGGGAATTATGCCACATAGAGAGGGCAGTAAGCCTCCAGAGGGGAACACGCACACTCTGCCCATTAGAGCGAGAAGTCTGTGTGAAAAGAACGTGCCTTAAAGTAACACAGTCTATTCTAGAAATTCCCAGAAAGAGACATCGAGGGTAAAGGGATGAAGATTTACTGTAGTGTAGGTGGAGAGCTTCAGGACAAAGACAAAAAAGAAAACATAATATTGCAACTTACCTGTTATATTATTACACTGTTGGATAAATCATAAAAATCTATTTGCCTCCATCCATTAATCAGACATTTTTGAAAGCAATAAAAATGTTGCAGCGACAGTGGCTCTGGGTAAGGATCAGCGATTAGATTTACCATCATAACAAGACAGTCCAGGGATATGAAGACAGCAACAAAATTCCTAACAAAATAGACTGAAAAGCCTCCAACTGGCATATATTCTGTTAGATTACATTTTTGTAGTGTTTTATGAATATATTATTTAGCTATAGCAAAAGACCAACACTGACCAAAGAAAGTTTACAAGAACTCACCAGAGTGTTTGCTGCTATGTACCCATGTGCTGACTTGTCTGAAATGGAAAGAAAACATTTGAAATCAGATATTTTGGGCTTTTATATTGGTGCCTGGTATTTTAATCCATTGGTACTTTGGTGTGATTACCTCCAGAAGTGAAGCTCATGTACTTCTGGTTGTTGACCGTCTCTTTGGAGTCGTAGAACTTCAAGACGTCCAACACGGCCTGCGGGTTCTTCTTCTGCTCCAGCTTGGTGATGTTTGAGGTCTGTAAGAGCCGTGCCCACTGCTCTGGGATACCCTTCACAAACAGACAGAGATTGCAGGTTTTTAAGAGTCTGAATGTATTTGGGCAGACAGCTGATCACTTCAGCTTAATGATCAACAATTTGAGACACGTGTCAATCAAATAAAAACATCCTCTTTTGCCCTTAATATTCCATATAAAGAAATATTTTTCTCATTGCCAGTCAACAGCACAAATAGATTTGGTGGCAAACATCAATTATTTACAAGAACTAAACGATAAAAGAAAGCTGCTAGTTTTATCCTCATATTTAATGGGTGAATATAAGAGTACTATTGATTTCTTATCCGTTTCTTCTCCTTTTTTAATTTTAACAGGATGTGATTGTCCTTCAACAATGGTTTTCTTTCATATCTTTCTAAACTCAAAAGTAAATACTCTGCTGTTGGGGGGAAAAAAGGCACAAGTGCTGCCACTGGGGGCTTAGAAAGAAAGAAAAACCCTGAAACAAGTAAAAGCAAAGTGACTGCTTCAAAGCTCTTAATAGGGCTCTGTGTATCACAGGCACATATCTTTGAACATGAACAAGGAACTATTTGTTACTGATACTGTGCGGCACATTTGGAAGTCAAATAGATCTGAATATGTATTCCTTAGTGTAAAAGCATTTTTTTGTTTTATAGAGGCATGACGATAAAGCTGTGAGCTTCCTACAAATTAATTTTTGGAATAGGATAGACTAGACTAGACTTGGTATTATTAATTTATTCCCAGTACTGGGAAACCAGTCTAGGTTCATTATATGTATTCATGTTATTGTGAGCGAGTGTTGTATGAATATGTGTTTCAGTGGTTTTATTGTTTACTTCACATTTTTAATACTTTGCCCATTAACAAGGATCTCATCACGAATGGTAACCATACACAAAGTGTGCTATACAAGATTATGAACAAATACAGTACAAGTTACTTTCCTGCAACAATATACAGTCATGTGAAAATGAAAGTTTTCACATAACTCTATGCAGTATTCTATATCAAGTATACTTATTCAAGTGTGGGCCGCCTGACAGGTAAAACTGAGCCAAAACTGGGTTGTGCCACAGCACCAAATCTACAACAGAATGGCTGAAAAAGAAAAGGACTGGGGTGTTGTAATGGCCCAGTCAAAAGCCAGACCTCAGCCTGATTGAAATGCTGTGGCAGGACCTTGAGAGAACTGTGCATAAATGAATGTTTGTCAACCTCAATGAACTAAAGCAAAACTGTAAAGAAGAGTAGGTCAAAATTCATCCACAGTGATGTTAGACTGATAAAGTCATACAGAAAACAACTGCTTTGAATTATTGCTGTTACAGGTGGTTGACTGCATACTTTTTACTGTGATTGGGACTACTGCACTGAACCACATGCTAGATAATGCCAAAGAGAGTCTATTGTATTTCTTGCAAGCACGCTATATCTGCATACAGTACCGAACTGCTGCAGTTTGGTGTTAGTAAAGTATAAAAAAGAAGGGGAATAAGAAGAGAAAAAACTAAGAATTGATGATTGATTAAACTGAATTGAGAATAAAGCGCATTAAACAGTGAAACTAGAGGAAAGGTGAAATTCAGTTTCATGGTATTGCATATCTAGACTTGTGTAACAACATCTACTGCCAACTGAGACTGGAGCTAAAATGCAATTTACCAGGAAACACTAAAGGAATCGAGTCCAGGTTTCACTTGATAGCGGGTTAGAGTGACTCTCATTCAAGTCACTTGTATTATCAACCCTGTGTGTAGGAAATGAAATTATTATCTGACTCTACCACTTTAGGGAATTGTGATTTTAGAAATGTGTGCTTGCAATTTTGCTTTCAAATGAGAGGTGAATTTTAGAAGCACATCTGTCCTCATTTATATGCCTGATCATCAGGTGAAAGGGATACTCACTGTGAATTCTCCTGTTACGGCATCGAAGCCAACATGAATGGTGTGTTCAAAGTCTGAGGGTAGGGATATCTCAGGACGTTCCTTCTCCTTCTTCTTGTTTGCTAAAAGAGATGCAATTTAACTTTTTTTTTTTTTTTTGTATACATTGGAAACTAGTGAACTATGCTAATCAATGTGTGGCTGAGCCTGAAGGTGACATGTGGAGAAAGATACTCACTCTTGTCTCCCCCGGGGAAGATGGAGCGCAGGCGGACCTTCTTGTTTTTCTCTTCAGGAGCCATTGGAAGTGGTTTAGATGCGTGATTCACTGATGAAGAGTCTCGGGAACTACTGTTCATTCTCAAGGGGGGGGCTGGTGGTTTCTCTTCAATATCAACACTATCAGACATCTTTAGTAGTACTCAAAATGCCCTGGGAAAGAGAGAGAGAGCGGTGCAAGGGCTCAGTGTGAAAAAAGTCTATGTATAGATCGGCAAGGACTCAAACAGCAGCAAAAGCTACACAATCCCTCTGCGTGTACTGATCTTAACAAGTTTGAATTTTGACTTACTTATTTAGAACTATACAATAATATTAAGGGCACCAAATTGAGGAATACGTATTTGTTTCTGTTGATATTTGTAAATGTTTTCAAATTACCACTACAATTTTTTTTAAAAAGTGTGTTATTTCCATCTGCTATGTTTTATTTTTGGCATTCTGGTTCTTTTCTGGCAGCAGGAAGACCCTTCAAACCAAAGACAGCAGGCATCAGTGATAAGAAATACAATAAGTCAGACACAACATGAAAAGGAGCTGGGATGGAGGTGGGTTGCAAAGCGGCTTTGTGAGGCAGAGCACCTGTGGGCAGGCTAAAACAACTGGATGTGTAGAAGGCCATCAGCTGAGCCACCATCTAATATGGACTGGCATTAAGATCAGCTGATCTGCCAGGATTGTGCATGCGCTTGACTTCATAGCCTACTGAAATGCTATGCCTGATTGATCTTTATCAAGGTCAGTAGCAAGCTATGGAGGTTGACTCCGCTGAGATTGCTAAGGGGGCAGTTTTACAGTAGAAAACTCTGTTAATAATTGTGAAATTGGCTCCAACGTTTCCTACAGTCCAACAGTCTAAACCTAAACAGTGGTAGCTTTATACTGATATAAATGGTAAATGGTCTGCACTTACTAACATTTTCCTACCTCTGTGGTACTGTGGTTATAATGGCAGCTATGCTGCCATGCAAGAAGTCCATCAGCCATCAGGAGCCTCTGGGGTTCAAGGGCTCCTGTGCTGAACAACACTTCAGCATGTGGAACGATTGAGGATCAAACTGTCAGCCCTTCAACTGGTGCATAACTGCAGTATGTAATTATTCAATTTGATTGATTAATTTCTTCAGCAATACAGAAGTCACAAAGTTTATAAGCTGCTACCTTGGCCAGGACTCTGTAAAAGAGATTTGATCTTAATGGGACATTCTGGTTAAATGAAGGTAATAGGAATAATAAATACAGTAATTTTTAATTTTAACTCAGTTTTACCTACTTTAAAAACTTACAAAAGACTAGATACGGTTTTAAAGTTCAGTATTCACAGAGTTTTCTGCGAATTTCTCATGAATATATCAAACTGTCTGCAAATGCAGTTGATATTCTGCACAGCAGATTTATATAGGAATTAGATTTAAAACACGACACAGCAACCAAGACCTGATTCTAAGAGAATCTGGCAAGAATAAATGTTTCCATCGCTCATGCGCTAATCTTCCATCTATCCATTCCATCCACACATCTTAGACTCCTTCACTGCCGCACCCTGAGGCCAAGCCCATCATGTGATGTGATGCACAGGCATCCCAGAAAGCGGGCCATCCATGTGGGCTGCCCACTTGGTAGAGACCTACATAAGCAAACAAAGACACACTCTTAAGCTTTTACTCAGTGCGCCTTGCCTTTGACAAATTACACGTGTACTTAACCATCTCCTCCACAAGACATAATCAGATAGGTCACACCGAACTCCTCGTTAACTGCTCAAAAGGACTGGTTTTGAATAAATGAACTTGATTAGTGGAAAGATGTGACATGATAAGAAGGCACTGTTTTTATCAGATTTTGACAGTTAACAACATTATTACACAATACCTCTGGCTATCTCTGTCTGCTGCCTCAAATTCTTGCCTTGTTGTGAAACAGATTTGTCAGTAATGTGTCATTTCATCATAAACCTGTTTGGGCAGGACACCAGAATCACAAATCAGGGATTCACAAAACAGGCTCATTGTTTGTTTAATTTACTGTGCAGTGACTAACTCTGAGGGATGTCTGATAAAACAGCAACAACAACAGCAGCCACAAAAACAATATCATCATTAACTGTTTTCTTGTTAACTGTAGATTTAATGTAAACATTCAGTGGATTAAGTGAAGAGATTTGAATCTTGCTTCCAAAGGGACATCATTTCATTTAATCTCGCAGGCACATGCAACAGTTTTTCTTCCCTTCGATAACATTACCAATGTGCTTTAATCTGTAATTAGGTGAATGCTTGACTCATAATAACCAAACTATATGTGGAAAATTAATATTATGTTAAATAAAGGCTTGGAGATCAAACATGGATCAAAGATAAAAGGCTACCAACATAATCTTGATGTCTCCTAATTAATTAGACGGTGTTTTGTATTCTCCTCTGCTGGTGACGTGATAGCTCGCACTGTGATAGTTTCAATTAGATTAACTATCCAATGATGACTGCAGGAAATTATTTGGTAGATATCAGCCCCATGCACACTGCTGGCCTTCAGCGGCAGTCCAGCTCACTGTAGATGAATTTTCAAGTCTTATCTGAGTTGAGGTGCAAAAAAAAAAAGAAGACATGAGTATGAGTTTTGCACTGGAAAGAAAAAGGGTGCCAACAGCGGAACATAAAAAAATAAAGACTGCAGCATCTTATTCTAAAAGAGGTTACATCAGTTGGGAAATTTGAGAAACATGAGAAACTTTTAAATTACCCTTTCCCAAGACTGATCTGGGAAAAAAAAAAAGTGACTCACTCTTGACGGCACTGTTACTGAAGTTAGATTTTGATCTGGCTTAGCAGAGGGCACGCACTATTTTTGAATAACCATCCAGCTACCGAGACATGATTTTAAAACACCACTACATCTTTATTATTATTTTAGTGGTGCATTTCCAAGATCTTATGAGATAGATTGGTGGCGGGGGAGTAGTGTGCCGGCAGTTTCTGTGCGAGAGTCCAGACGGCAACAGAAAACAGGTTTGCTTAGGTTGGAGATTAGGCGTGCCACTAACAACAAAAACCGGCAAAACTCTGCTGTTTACAGAGGAAAGTCACAGTGTTGACATATTAAAGAAACAGGGCGTGTGGACAACACTGCTGTCCAGGCAATAAGGAAGACGTGGCTGGATGTTCAGTAACCTCTGTATGCAGTCTGACACAATCAGCCAAATTTAGCTAAAGGATCACAGGGATTATTAAGCTTTATGGTTTAATACTGTGACACGAGGCCTGCAGTAAATGTGGAAATGCTGTTGAACACCAAACCACTGTTTAAGCTTTTGATTTTGTTTCCTCATATGCTTGCTTTGCTTCTCAATGTCTCATTCAACATGACAGTTACTGATTGTTGCTAAAGGATCCATAAAAAGACTGAATGTCTGTCATCTACCATATGCAGACAGCTCATAGCATTTTTTTTTTTATTCAGTGGGAAAATTGCAACAGCATTAGTGGTTCAAGTTCATAAAGTGTCATCCAAGTCTTAAACGCCGTCTATCCACCTTCTCCGCCGTTCACTGCAAAATCACAAATGTCCTGTTAAGACTAATGCAGCTGCGACTAAAGCCTCCGTTAATCCGTTAACATGTTTTCAACAGTTTTGCTAGTTTCAATACAAGTCACACTGCTTTTGCAGTCACGCACAGAAGTGGATCCACAAACGTGCAGATTGCACAAGTGAGACCTGCCAACAGCAATGGGGATCTAATCCATCACGTCACTATCGGGTCTTAAAATGCAGAAGGAAGAAGTCGGGAGCTACATCATCAAATAATGACAGGAGAGTTTGAACCTTTCAGATTTAAAATTAATGTGTTCCTGGGATTTAGTCAGGTCAGTCATAACCTCTTTTGAGACATGGCTTTGTAACATTGCTGGCTTCTGATAGCGTTCAGTCATTAAACATTCCCATTCATGAGGAGTAAGGAGTCACGGCACGTGCGTGACATTAAGTACCGGGCACACAATACATGTGGTGACATGGACATCCATCCATCCAATGTCACGGGGCGCACCAGGAGCTTATCCCAGCTGTTATAGGATGAGAGGAAGGGCACACAGTAGACAGTCCCCAATCAGTGACATATTTGCCATTAAAGTGTGCAGAACTTGGTGAAAGTATTTTAATAGTTACTTTAAAGACATATAGTCATAGAATGCATCCACGCATATTTCAAGAAACAGCTGAGAAGCAACACACTAACTTATTCCTTTTATTTATTTATTTATTTTTTTGTCAAATTTCAGATTACAGTCACCTCTTATGTGTCATTAGTCTGGCCTGCAGTAATATAACGCTGCAGTTAAACAACAGAAAAAAAAAAAAATCTACAACAGATGTGAAACTTTTGAGCAAAGCAAATGAACGAAAACAACATACACGGATGGAGTTTGCCATCTTTGGAGAGGTCACTGCGTCTCTCTCTGACAGTTAAAATGCACATGCACCGGATCTTCTGCACTCTAATGATGATGATCTGACATTTACGGACCAGCGCTGGAGCGGAAAAATGTGTTCAGACTTTTGTCTAGCATGAAGTCATAAACCTATTTCAAGGAGCTTCTGTGATTAGGGCAGAGTGATATCACAAAATTAAAAGTGGGTTTACTGTGCCAAATTTTCAGGGGGTGCACAATCATACATAAAGCTGGCATTTTCCAGTATGGTCAAATGAATGGAAAGGAGTACATGTCTTAAAGAGGCAAGAGTTTACTTCTTTGCTTCATCAATACTCGTGTCGTCCTTGGGAGCACCCAACACTTACATAAAACAGTGAAGTGAGCAATGAGTGCATGCTCATAAATATGATAATGTTAGGAAAGAACTGCCTTCAGAGAGCAACCTGGCTGAATGATGGCTAAAAAAAAACAAAAAAAAACCCTCTTCGGCATCTTTCTGTTTATTTTAATGACGGGCAGTAGTGAGTGAGTACAGCAAACATCAGCAGCAGCATGATTTTATATTACAAATCTAACTGTGGCCCTTAATGCTGTGTGGCTGTTTAGCTTATCACCTTCCTGCCAGCAGTTTTGCTGAGCAGCCGAACGGCTAAAGATGGCAGATTCACGAAGGCCCAGACGTTACCGATTCTTCGCTCACATAAAACACTGACCTATTTACTGTGCAGACTGACAGGCAGGCAGGCAGTCAGTGAGTACGCTGTCCCTGAAACAAGCAGCTACTATTTCTGAAACACACAGTGGCTAGTCTCTTGTAAATCAAGTGTACAACTGGCTTTTGCTGAGACTGAAATTACTGGTATGAGGATGAACTACACCAGCAACGGGGGGGGGGGGGATTAAGAGACTGATTTTTATCATGTCATTTTTAATCAAGCCGAAATGCAAAAGAGCAGAACTGCAGCTGTAAAAATGATCTACAACATGTTAATATGACAGAAGTTCCACCCCCAGTGCCATCCTGTTTGACTTGCTTTAGAAAAATGTGACATTTTGACAGCGGTACAGAAATGTACAAGGGTCTAAAAACAAACCCCCCCCCCCCCCCACAAAAAGCCCCACAGACATTACTGGAGATGTTTTTACATTTGGCTTCCATAAAATATTAATATATCCATGAAGAGTAGGCATTTTCCTTGCTCTTTCAAACATTAATGCTGAATTTGAATGGCTAACACAGGAAGAGGCTCTAATCTTGAGCCCATGGCAGCCCAGTAATGGCCCCGCAGTGGGGGGAGGGCTCCATAAGCTCGGCTCTCCATGCCCCTGATTAGGACACGCTCTCTGTTTGACTTGGCTTTGGCTGTACTTCTATGAACGATGCTGATTACTTGGATGGGATAGACAGCTTGAGGACGGTCAAAGGATAAGGAGAAAGGAGGCATACTCCAGAGCTGTAGGTCACCATTGTTATTTGCTTTATCTGTACAGAACTTGTACACACCGCTGTTCTGTGTTTCATAAACACAGGGTCCAACAAACGTTATATTACACATCCACACATCGACACAAATCACAGCTGCCAACATGTAACTACACAAATGCTCGTCTCTCACATGACTGGCCTCTCATGGTCAGAAGAAAACACTCAGGCATGGTGCTGAGTCCATATGTCACACCCTTTAATTTTAAATGGGGGCCAGAGGAGGAGATGTCTGATGGTCATCTCTGTTAAAGAAAACTCGTGGTCAAACAAAATTAACATAAAGATAAATGGCCGTTTTGTTAATAAATAGATAGTTAAGCAGTGATAGTTAAAAACACGAAGATTAACCTGTTATTGGAGTTTTTGGATTGTCAACAATATGAACACTTTTTGACAGTTTGTTACAGACAGATGAGAGGCTCGGTGTCACTCCTACATCTGATCAGGGACATGGTGACGATGCTGTCAGCAGACAGTTTAGCTTAACACAAGCACGGGAAGCAAAGGCACACAGTAATGGTAAAAAGACAGTATATGGTCTGGCAATTCTAAGGTATTACATATCAGGATATAAAAAAATGATCTAGTCCTTACCAGGTCTTAAAATTAGGTAAATACAGCATGAGATGAACAAGAACCCATGACATATTATACCACATCTTCTATTTATTTAACAAAAACTAAGACAAACCGCAAAAGCACTGCATGAAAGACCATGAAATAGCTTGTAGAACCACCTTTAGCACCAATAAGTAATTGTTTTCTGTGAATAATGGGAATTTTCTTCATTGTTGTTTGTGGGTGTTTCACTCTGGCCCTTGACTGGCCCATTGGCTGAAAAAAGAAAAGAAACTAAAGGTGCTGCATTCTGTTGTATAACCCAACTTCAGCTAAGCTGTCAGAAAGATGGCCTCACATTTGACTCTAGAATACTTTGGCATACAGAGGCATTTATGTCGCTTCAGTGACTGCAAAGTTCCCATGTTCTGTGGGTGCAAAACAAGCCCAAATCATCACCCCTCCACCACCGTGCTTGACAGTTGGTATGAGGTGTTTGAATATAATGCACATCACCATGTTTGACAAAACCAACCACAGCACACCATCAGCAACATCTGCAGTTTGGTCTCCTCTGTCCAAAGGTTCCAGAAGTCATGTTGCAAAATGTGCTGCCGTGCTCTTTTTAGAGAGCAGAAGCTTTACCCTTGCAACCCTTCCAGACAAGCCAAACTTGTCTTTTTCTAATTGTACTGTCATGAACTTTAACATTTAACATGCTAACTGAGGCCTGTAGGATCTGAGGTGTAGCTCATGGTGTTTTTCTGAGCATGGTCTGACCTTGAGAAGAATTTCCTGGAATGTCTACTCCTGGGAAAATTGTAATTCTCTATCTCACAGTACAATGATGGACTTAAAATTGTCTGGCTCTCAAACCCATTCCAGATTGGTGGTCAGCAATAATTGCTTCTTCAAGATCATTGCTGATATCTTTCCTCCTTGGCATTGTAGCAACACTTACCTGAATGCTCAACACCAGCAAATACTACTGTGTTTATAAAGGTGCTCACACTTGTCGACAATCAATTAAATGCACTTAATTATCAGCACCTGGCTTCTACTTACCCTCTGAATCCCTATGGAAGCAGGAAAGGTGTACTTAGTTTTCTACACTCTGGTTCCACATTTTGGCTTCATTTTTGTTGAATAAATGACACAGTGTAATATGCCATGTGTTGTTGTATTTAAATAATTTTAAGACTGCTGAGGGCCAGATGATTTGTTATGACGTCCTGATATGTAAAACCTTTGAATTCAGAGAGGGTGTACTTTCTTTTGTAGACTGTAGCCTGGTAAAGTAACAAAATGTGCATACAAGCACCTCTAAAGCTGGCAAACTATGTTACAGCTCCTTTTTTTCTACCCTATGTCAGCTACAACTGATGACAGTGACTGTATTCCTGAGTTACAAGAACAAAAAAAAAATTCTGACAGTTCAACTTCTGTCAAAGGAAGCTCTACTTCTTTGGTTTAAAGCCTCTACTGCAACACTCAGTAACTCTGCTTTGCATACAGCTCCAACGTCTGGTTCATGAAAGGGACAAGTCACAGCTGCCTCACACACTTTCATTGTAACAGGTGGCAGGTGAGAGGTGTGCAAATTTATCCTCATCTCAAACACAAATTTGGCTGACTTCCCCATTTTATATTTAATGGAGGGGGAGGGGGGAGAGTTTGACAGTATGTAGAAAGATGTTGCAACACTTTTAATAAACAGGTTAATACAGTTAATAGAAGCTCCATAATGTATTCACCATGCCTGATCAAGAGCTTAATAACAGATTTACAACATATTCAAAAGTGCGCCACCCTGCATGAAGAGTGAGATTTCTTCCATTTGTTTATTGTTTCACAGCAAAAGAATCACATGTTTCATTGGAACAAACAAAAAAACCATCTATTTTTAGGGGATACACACGCCTTGGGGGAAAGCTATGAACATCTTTTAATCGTGTGGGTAAAAAGGCTTATACCCGTTCATAATATGCCAACTAGAGCATGATTACACAATATCAAAGGAAAAAAGTAAATGAATGAAACAGCTTTCAAATACACTTTGAAATTGCACTTCAGATGTCCATTAACGGAGAGATCTGAGGTCTCAAACACTGTTGATGCACATACAGTGTATGTTTCTATCAAAGTAGCTTTTCTGAGACAGAATCTGGTGATTGATTTCAATCCAGTGTTTGTAGTACTTCTTTTTTTAAAATGCACAGCACAGTTTAGAAACATCTCTAATCAGTGATCTATTATTAGCAACCAGCCAGCATCTGATACCGATTCATCTGATATATATTTTTTTAATATAATTTTTATTCCTTACATGTTTATCATATATAAGTGTGACCTTTTGCAAGTGACAATAATAAATTAACCAGTCCAATAGCTAAACCATTTAGGTATAAAACTGTGCTTATATTTGGACAGCTTCTCTGATAATATGCAGAAATATTACACATTATTCCCACTCATCTTTCTAAATTAGATTACTTCAGTGAACCCTTTGCTTGGCTGTAAAGTTTTACATTGATCTTGTCCCATTCCAATTAGCGCAACACTGATTAGACTGGAAAAGCACAATCATATAACCTGCCTTATTTTCTCTTCAGCAGTCAATTTATCCCCTCACATTCACAGGATTTGGAGGTATTATCAAATAATATGCCTTTAGCTGGCTTACTTTCTATTAAATAACTCTCTGTGCACATATTTTGGTACAACGTTCCTCGTATTTAAAGCAAAGCAGAAAAAATGGTTAGTCCACACTCCAGACCCATTTTACCCCCACAGCCTGCACTCCACCATGACTCTCATTTTACTGAGCATCATCCTTTCCCAGATTCCCCTGCTGGGGAAGCTTGAGAGCTCACTCTGTCATTTAATATTTAGTTCTAGCGAACCTGCTCTAGTGCTGCTCCCTCGTGTGCGTGTATGCACAGACACACACACACACATTCTCATGTCTTAAACCTGCAGTGTTGCTTTTCTCATTTGCCATATGTTTTTGTGTAAATATTGCAAAATATTAGCATATCACCTGTGCATATTTTGGTTTAGGACATGTCAGCGACAAAAGTACTTAATAAATAAAACTTATAAAGTAAAACTACTAAACAGTCAGAGCTGACAAAATGACTGTTCCCTGCGTGTTCTGATGGTTTGAGTGGCTCTCTCGGTACGAGCTGCCGGTGAAACAAAAGCGATTTTTAATTGAAGTAGTTTATCCCGTCAGGTGGGTAAATATCTATCAGATTGGACTGCCAATAGTATAAATGTGCTAAGCAGCTCTGGCTGTTGAGATGTGATTATTCCTTCCTGCCAGAAAGCCCTAACAGTATTCAAAGTACATTTCTATGACTGGTGCTTTTATTTATGGGTGTTTATGACATAACAGAGCAAAATGATCAATATTTTTCCTTGACAGGAGGAGTTTTCTCATTCTTCATTTTCAAAAATAATTGTTAGTCCATCCTGACAAATTAAAGCCCCTCCTCCACTCAAAAATGTGTTGTGGTCAGTGTCGCTTCACCTGGATGTTTGAGCATCACTTAAATAGAAAGATGCATGTCCACAGCTCAGCAACAGAGGATTCAATTTTTGATTACCAGAAATCTACATTTAAGCCCTTTATCATCACTGAATCAGGTGAATTGGCATCAGAAGCAAATCCTGCTCCAATAGGCAACTTAGGCCTTTTAATGTTTGCTTCAAATCCACTGACCAACTTGTAAACTTGGGTCAGTTTCTTTACACTGACAGAACAAAACAGAATGGCATCCTCTTACATAGAGGAACTCCTGTGTTCTGGGTTAATGCGTACATCTGCAAGAGAAACATTACTCGTAAAACCTCAGATCATTCCCAAGCTTACTGCTAGTACTACAAAAATAGAAAGTTCACCTGGCTACAGGAGCCACTGAGCTCAAACTTGCTGAGTACAGATGGCAGTTGGATGGCATCCAGGTGAGATCATGTTCCCTCCATAAACTAAATTCTCCAGAGTTCCTTGGGACTGGACAGAGATCATCTCTTTTAAAAGGTTCCAGTCCAGGGATTTTAATCTATAACTGAGAGTGAATACTCTGCGCTAATTAGACTCCAGGGCTGAAAAATGAAGCACATGTGAAAACAGCTAAAAGTGCAGTTCATCCAGCGACCACTTGAGGCACGCTCCAATTAGACACCAAATCGTTTCAGTTTCCTTTGTTAAAATGCCAAAACTGCAGGGAAATTAACATTCCATGCCCACTCTTCATGGACAGAAAAATAAATAAATAAAATTAAGGCTTAAATTTGGGGCATGGCTACACTGATTCTAAAGGGACACTGATGCAGGCAGCTGTAGCCAGCAGCTGTCTACTCACCTCCACTAATTCGAGTCACTGAACTGGATCTCTTGACCATGTTTGTAGAGCATTTTTAATAGGATTATTTGACAAATAATATGACCTGCTGTGAGGTCCAGACCTTCCACAAAGTTTGTGTGTTGCATCAAGGTTATGGATGCTGCTAGCTAACCAAGCTCATAAGTGTTAGCTGATAACTTAGCACTCCACCCTCTCATCAACTTATGGTTACATCCGGTTCCAGAAAACCAAGATAGCGATGTCCATAAATGTAAAGTCAAGGCTTCAAATGCAGAGTCTGGTATATTTTCATCTTTAATATAAGTACATTAGATCACTCTAAGAAATGCCTTACTGTTGAAGCAATATGAAAAATTAATTTTTAGAATCAGGGTGATCACGGAAAATGTTTTTGATTTGTTCTGTTCTTAAACTTCTACACAAGATGTCTAAAACATTTTAAAAATTGGCATAATTTTGAGAAAAACATTTGCTAAATCACATGATGGATACAAAAGTTTATGATTTCTTTGTGGGGTTTATTTAATAGCAGGCCTTAGAGACCAGAAGGGCTGATAGAACAATTTTTGTTCTTGCATCTACCTTGCATACAGTATTGACACAGTTATATAAAACACACAAATACATATGTGTACACTATCAGTTAAGACCCATGAAACCTAATATTTAAAAGTAATTTTTAAGGTAGAGAACCAAATGGCCCAAACAGGTTATCTGACTGTCCTTCAGGCTAACATGTTCTCAGTTCCTTTACTGTAAACATCTCTAAGTTTAAAATATATCTTTACCATGGCCGCATTCACACATCTACTCGCATATTATAGGTAAAGCCCATCATGACTGGCAGGTAATTTGTCTTCTAACTTGAAGAACCAAACTATACTTTTGTTGCCTTCTTCAAATGCTACTACCTTTGACTTGACTTTCTATGGAACCAACAGCAGGTCTAAATGCAGGTAAGTGCTTGTTTTATTATTATTGTCAGCTTTAAAGTACCAGAGGGTTTTATCTATTATTGTGGGGTGGATGGGCTTTTCTGAGGGCCAGCTGGCGGCAGAAAGGGGTGAATTCCCTCTTAAGCCAGCTGGTGCACCTGCTCTGAGTAGCATTGAAAGGGTTAAGATGCACCTATTGTAATGGATAAAGGAAAGAGTGGAAACAGCTTGTCGCCCTAATTACTTTTTTTTTTCTTCTTCTACCAGCAAAATATGCAAGGGCACTAAATATTTTGCCTCAAAACTGTGCGAAATGTTAAAAAGCCTGGCTTTGTGGCATGTTTGCTCATCATATAGCCTTACTGTTCTCTCATCACAGCCAACTATGCACTATATTAATAACCTTTTCCCCTGCAAAGTGCACAGAGCTACGCTCCGGTTTTTGCATAGGCAAACACTAGCATGGGACTAAAATTTGTGTCAACAAGTGAATCAGCTGAGACATAGCATGTTGCCACACACTTACTGCACCCCCATGCAGCTGAAAAAAGAAACTGAATCACTAGTAGTTCATCTGGAGGCAAAGCAACAGCATGGAAGGCCTTACCTGAAGATGCAAAACTCAGATCATATAAACTAAACTAAAACGTTTTTGCCCTTTTTGCATTAAAACTGTGCCCTGGATTTTCTTTGGTTCTCCATCCATCCATCCATTTTCTTCCGCTTATCCGGGGCCGGGTCGCGGGGGCAGAAGCCTAAGCAGAGAAGCCCAAGCTTCCCTCTCCCCAGCCACCTCCTCCAGCCCATCCGGAGGGACCCCAAGGCGTTCCCAGGCCAGCCGAGATACACAATCTCTCCAGCGTGTCCTGGGTCTACCACGGGGCCTCCTCCCGGTGGGACATGCCCGGAACACCTCACCCAGGAGGCGGCCAGGAGGCATCCTAATCAGATGCCTGAGCCACCTCAACTGGCTCCTTTCGATGTGGAGGAGCCAGTTTGGTTCTCCAGCTTTTCCAAATACACTGAGAATCTTTGGTTTACAATCTTGACAGATGGAGCAGATATAAAGTTCTCTCATAAGGAAACATAGCACATACAAACAGGATAATAACAAAAGGCCTGAAAAGTGAATTTCAAATAATCAGGGAATTTTTCTAATAGAAGAGAAGATTAAACAGTCATCTTATGGGGAGCATCTGCAGATCATCTAGAGTCCTTTCATTCTCTTGAAACTATTCCTGTGGCCTATTCCTTGATGGCCTTCAATATTTTACATTCTTCAGTCTGTTCATTTTCAGACTTATTCAAGTTCACTCCCTTCTCCAACTCTCTGCAAATCCATGACCTAGTGAAACTTTTTAATCTTCTAACCCACCCCCAACCCTCTTACTCCCCTGCAAAATTTGATCCTTATATTCTCCACAGTTGGTATCCATCTGGAATATCCATCTCACTGTTAAGGCTTTAACACTTAAATATGTCTGAAATATCTGTCTCGAGGCCACATTTGCAGTTTGTATTCGAAATAGTGTAAGCTGCGGGGAATATCTACTTTTTTTAATGAATGCAGCAGATAAACACAAAGACAAACATACAAGCAAACCTATTCTAAGTAGCAACAGACATCAAGTAGGGAGATTACGCAGGGAGCTGTGTCAATGTGTCAGTGTGTGAGTGTTTCCTCTGTCTCTCTCCATCCATCTCTCTTGCTTACTCCCCTCCCCTTTCTGAGACAAAATGGCCAGATGGCTTCCAATCCAACATGCTAATCCACAACACAGACTGTAGCTCTGACACACCTACCATAAGACTAGTGCTCCACTCTGAACATCTATACCCTCAAGCACACGCGCGCATGTATACACACAAGGCCAGTAGACTGTCAGCATGAGTCCCAAACGATAACTTCACTTAACAATAGCAGAATAACTCATTCAGACTAAGCCCTCAACAGATGGAGGCTTAGTTGTATGTGTTTTGTGTGTGTGTGTGTGTGTGTGTGTGTGTGTGTGTCCTATCATATTTCAGGCAGGCCAGTTAGCAGGCTACAGGCCAAGATGAGGTTCTGTGTCTCCTGCTTTTGTTAGCTGAGGTGAGGTAAGAGAAGCTGGGTGTGTTGGGTTACACTGAGCAATGGAAAACATGGGGAAGCCCACATAATATACATGGAAACAGGCTGCCACATTCTTTTTAAAATAAATGTTTTTACATTATTTCAGCACACTAACGAAGTGCTGCTTCTATTGTGTTATTGATAAGATCAGATTAAATAAAAATGCTGCATTATTTTGGTTACTCAGGCCTGGGAATTCTATTAACATCACAATTCTATTATCATCATAAGTAATAGGAAAATACTCAAATTTACTGGGCGTTTTTCTCTATGCTTCTCTTTCTTTAGTTTGGAACATAATCCTATCATAATTATATCTTCAGTAAAATCATATGAGTAATAAATTAATGGTAGTTAGGTTATCTCAGTTGGTCACAAGTTGTGAAAACATTTGCTTTAAAGCCAAGCCACAATAAGATTCCATTTTGCCAGCACAATGCCTGTTTACATAATAAACGATATGCTTGAGTGTGTAATTTTACTTTTATTTTTACTAATGCAGAGCGTACATTGTGTTTGTCAGAAAAGTCAACTTATAACATTTTGAGACATCTCTACAAAAATGTGTAACCAACTCACAGAAAATAGGTGAGAATGCTCTCCGCTGATGGTAAGCAGCCCTATGTAGACTAATACACAGACAAACAATGCAGAGCTATTAATTGCCCATTTGTGTGTAATAGACCTGTGTCGATAACGGTGTGATGAATATATAATGCGCGCGGCATGTGTGAAAGCATAGCCAAGAGATCAATGGAGACAAATTTTCCAACGACAGTTTCACAGATCAGTTCAACAGAAGGATGCATAAATATTAAACACTTCTACTCTAATGGTATAGCAAACCCGATTGTGACACTGCATTAGATTACTGTACCACTGTATATCCAGCTTTTCTTGCTGGGTAATGTGCTATACTGGGGGAAAAAAATATTTTATACACCAACCAGTGAGTTCTAGGCCTAAATTAGTTTAAGTTATGATGTTAATATTGGGAGGGGGGGGGCTGCTTTGGTGGTGGTGAGGGAGAGTTTATGCATTAGCCACTTTATATATATTTTAATGCAAAATTTAGTAATGGATGTAATGCAACTGTTTGAAAAGTAGTCCCAGTTGTGAAAGTTTGGACAGTTGGATTAGTGTTAAATGGAAGGCCCTGTAAGAATATAAGTCAGTATAAAAGGCCAATGTTCACAGCGAGCAACACCTTCCGTAAACCCCTCCCCCAGTCCACTTTATGATCATCTCACCTTCCCTAAATCACTGATATGACACCCTACCATCTTCCCTTTTCACACTAAAGCCAGACAACAGGTCTCCCATCAGGCCCTGCTTCTCAAGGGATGACTGCGCTTCCTGGGAGAGGAATCTCTCATTCCCTCTACGTTGGCTCAGACACAATAATTAAAATCGGCACAGGTGATGAAGAGCACACATCCGGCTTGTACTGTGGCCAATTCTTCCATCTTCCTCTACCACCAAGGGCTGTGGAAGAATCCGAGGTAGAATAGCTCAGCTTTCACAGTACCGGCCCCCACCCCCACTCCGATCCCCAATGAAGTCAGGTGACCAGATGTTGTATATCTCTCTGTCACCACAGCCGCCATGAAGCTGCTACTCAAATCCATGTTAAAGCGAGGACACAGAGGCACTTCTCTGCTGTGTGGGTGAGAGATCACTTAAAGGCAGAAATGAAAATACAACCAATTTCTTCTTGAAGCCCATTCTAGAGAGGCCATACGTGAGGCGGTGCAGAGATAACAAAAGAGCATCCATCAGCATATTAACCATCCATCACCCCCACCCCCCCCATCCACCTACCCACCCTCTGGAGCATATACAGCTCAGATCCTTCCATAAGCCCCGGGTTTACAGACCCAAAATAGCATTGCTTCTTTTTTGTTTCAGTGTTGCCGCTGCAGCTGCTGCATTTCTCCAGGACTGACACACACACACACGCATGCGCGCGCACAAACACACACACACACACACATATACCCACAAGGCCTGCACAAATGCCACCATTGATTTTTGCACCCCACCTTTAATAAAGATGCTATTTGTGAGGCAAAAGGGAGTGTACTCAGAAACAATGTGATGCACAGGATGGTGTATGATGAAATAAAACATGTCCATCTCATCTGATGCAGGCATCTATTTCCTTCTCGCCCTCACGGAGAGGCTGCTGATGAAACAGCTGCCTCCTTAGCAGAATGCAGAGTGGAGGAAGAAAAAAGGCTACAAAGCACCCCTACATACACAGCCCCCTCCTCCTCCTTTCCTCCTTCCTCTGCCTCCCCCTTCCACATCCCTTATTGCATACACATAGAGGGAATTACCTGAAATATGTCTTCACATTCTCTTGCTCAGGTTACACCTTTGGGCCTGGAGTTGTGGTAGATTCATCGCCAACCGTACAGTCCTAATGACAGTTTAAAGGCAGGATTGCCATTCTCTTGTCAGACCAGTTCCTGACCCTAAAAGCAAGCTTGTTCGGCAGGCTGGATGCTTCACTGGCTGCTCACTGTTCCCTAGCCCATGATGTCATCCACCCTGCTTTTCTGATTGGCTGATAAGTTGAATATTAATGCAGGCAGCTGGTCTAGGGGAGGGGAAAGACAACGGGCAGACAGAGTTGGTTTTCTGATTAACAGATCAAAGCTGCAGAGAGAGGAGGACGGGAGGATGGCATTATGCTGCCTGTTAGGCTCAAAAGCAAACATGAAAGGCACTGGACTCAGTGCTAACCTCACTGATGCTGGTGAAACTTCCTAAAACAGCAGATTTAACAAGAACAGCATTTTAACACGTCTGCTAGAATAGCATCACTGTGAGAAAGAATTTATTTGCTACAAAACTAGAGGTAATGTTACACAGTTAACCACACAATGAAAACAAATGCATGCAAACTACACAAACCTTTATCATAATAATAATAATAATAATAATCATTATTACTACTATTACTTTCAGTCTGAACTTTTTTCTTTTTGTTTTACTTTTTTAACAAGTTAGTTGCTGTTGCTACATGGGGTGAAACTACTCCAGTGACTACTCGATATGCTTGTCAGGCCAAAAAATGTATTGGAAGAAATAAACATTTAATTTTTCATATGAATGTTTATACATAAACGTGCTATTGCAGTTAGTGTTGTTAATTTACTTCAGT
The DNA here is from genome assembly GCF_007364275.1 of Archocentrus centrarchus. Classification (NCBI taxonomy): domain Eukaryota; kingdom Metazoa; phylum Chordata; class Actinopteri; order Cichliformes; family Cichlidae; genus Archocentrus; species Archocentrus centrarchus. Next base: position 20,772,770 of record NC_044359.1, read on the forward strand.
TTTAATGTCATTGAGAAAATGCTTCAGTGACAAATTTGCAGTCTCCATCTCACATAACACACACACACACACACACACACACACACACACACACACACACACACACACACACACACACACACACACACACACACACACACACACACATATATTTTTTTCTTTTTTCACACTCGTTGAATTTTGAGATATACGTATTAAAACACCTACAGGTATCTTTTATTCCAGAGTGAAACCAGAGTCTCTTGTGTTCATAAGCAGGCGGAGACGGCAACCAAAACTGTTGCTGCGGTTGCCCTAATTTGCCTATGATGTCATCTTTTTCCTCTAGCTCACCTGTGATTGGCTGACTGACACAGCATCTGCTCAGTCTCATGGCTAGTGCTTCTAGCTCAAGGTGGAGGCCTATCTGTGGCTCTGAATCATGGCTGGTTGTCCTGACAACCCCTGTAATGTCGATTCCCTGTCAGAGAGTAATATGGCTGTTCGGTCACAGTGTGTTCACTCAAATGGAGAACCTGATGATTGCAGGAAGATAATACTCCATGTAGTGCTTTCATTCACTTCTGAAGGTAGCTCTTTTTTTAAATAAACAGCAAATATATTTTCAGGGAGCATTAGTACAAAAAAAAAAAGGAAAAAAAAACAGCTTTGAATTATCGATTGGTTTGATTTTTTTTTTTTTTTTTTTTTTTAAATAATATTATTTTTTAGTGTTTGGTAACAATCGTGAGGCACTTGATGTCTTGGGGATTTTACATTCAAGAATGAACTAGTGCATATTATTTATCTGTTTAGTTATTTGACACTATACCCTTTTCTCTTCTTTGCAGGCAAGTGTTTAAGATGGAAGATCTCATTAAACCCTGCCAACATAGACAAGAAACCAAAATGCTAATTTAGCTCAGCAGTGCCACACAAACATTTTAAAGCTGAAGAGTCTGACTCCTGATGACACAAAGCATTACTATACACTAAGAGGCAGATGGGCACACTTACAGAAAGTGTTAAAATGACACTGAATCTGACAACACAAGTAAAACGACAGTCTTTAAAATAAATGAAAAAAATGTTTGGATAATACTGGCTGCTAATCTCTACTGTATTGAAGTCTTTAGTTTTACACATTTCCAACCTAATTATCCCATGACTTTAAGACAGCAAACAGCATCCACAAGTTCATTAATTATCCAAACTTCTGTACATCTGAGTGTAATTATGAATAGTCAGCATCACAATGGGGTCAGCTGTCCATCAAAGTTCCAGTACGCTGACAGACAAAACACTCCCAAATCTACAACTACTTCAAGTCACCAATTAAAGCGAAACCTATTTAAACACAAATGGATGCAAGCTCTGACATGAACTCATTCCTGTGAGGTGAGGGTGACTACTGAGCAACCATCAGGCCACAGCCGGAGTCAGGAATGATCAGTTCATGTTTTCAAATATCCCATTTTTTTCCCTGGGACTTTCCGCCAGCTGTGCTTATGAAATCACCCAGAGTTCTCCTCCACAATAATTTAAAAAAAAAAAAAAGGGCTGCAAGTTTACAACATTTATGAGGCCCTGCCCAGATTGTTGACCTACCACCTAACAAAGAAATATGTGCGCATATGCCTTTGTTTAAACAATGCTTCCCTCCTTTTCTTTTGTTTTGAGTTAAATTAGCAGGTGAAATGAATAAAGGATTATACCTTTCACCTGGATGCACGTGTTTTGTGTGGTCTGTGAGAAAAACAGGCCTTTTGTAACAACAAAAAAAAACAGGCTGGGATGGCAACAATGATTAGAAAGGGCACAGACCTTCTAATAAAGCCAGTGTGCTCCTTTCACCACCACATGCCCTTTATAAGTTCTGTGCCCATACTTGCTCCCTCACTGTAGGTCACAATGGTTGAACATGCATGAAACACTTTAATTAGGCTCAGCACATCAGATAATGGTAACAGAACAACAATTTCTAATGACGTGACGTTTCTCTGCTTTTATCAAGACTTGTGCTGTATTTGCGTGTTGCCATTGCTAATATATTCCCCATTCTCACTGTTGCACTGAGTCACAGAATATGCTTCTAAATATGTGCTCCTGTTTACTTAAACTTAACTCAGTAATACACAAGACAGATCATTTCCTAATGCTTGGCAGGATCAGGAGCTGATAGGACAAGATGCAGCCGAATCTCAGAGGAGCATGATTTACTAGTATCCATAGGCTGCTGTCAGTGATCAGGTTTATATAATGAATCCTATAAATATCCTTGGAAGCAGAGCACATCTCTGTGGTGACATTTTGTAATAAGCCCTGTCTGAAATTTACTAGTGTTGTAGGCAGAGAAAGATAAATGGCTTTCCACATACATCTATGTATAACCTTGCCTGAAATATAAACACACAAATCAGTATGATAATCAAGTGGGATCTGACAAAAACAATCCAGTAATTATGTAATTTATTCTGCTGTTTAATATTAACAGTAATTTAAAGCATGTTGCAGGCTTGTTATTTCACTTCAGTGCCCCCCCCCCCCCCCCCGTATCACGTTAAATTTTTTTTTTTTCTTCATTATTCAACATCCAAACTGCAGCCCCAGGGGCTGAAAAATGAGGATATTGCAGAAGTGCCAAAAACTGCAGTCTAATAGACTCCCATGTTAAAACGCCCAGCTAAAAAACATTTTTTTTTTTTAATTATAGCCTGATACAACATGGAACAGTTTTTCAAAAGTTTTTCAGTCACCTAAAATGTCATACGTGTGAACGAAAGGCCAAAACACAAAGGAAAAGTTGGGTTTTCCAAAATTCCCTGTGTGTGTGGACAGGGCCTAAGCCAATAAATTAGCACTCTACTCTCCTGTCCAAATATGGCCACCTCTCACCAACATGGCAGCGACCAAATCGCTAACACTGTCGCTTCAGAATGGAGAGTCCAAAATTAATGGATGATGCCACAAAAGATAGGTCCATCTTTTATATACAGTATATGGTGGCATCTAGATCACTGCAGCACATTACTAACAAGCCTATATTACATTTGTTGTCATAACAAGAGACTTAGCTAATAGGAAAATGGGAAATAATCTTATCAATTACATTTGGCTTTTAAGCCATACTTGAGGCGTCGCTGTGGATAACAAGGCTGTTTGATTGCGTGTGTTAACAGCAGCATGCTGTATACATTAAACATCACACAGGCAGTGGGATTAATGGAGTGCCCTTGTTTTTTTAGTATCTTATGCATATTGCTATAAAGAACTGCAAGAAGTGTGCACTTCTTATTGGTTGTTTTAGCGTTTTTGCCTTCTGAGGAAAAGGAAATGCAAAAAAAAAAGCTTACCAATCCTGCTCCACCTTTTTGATCTCACGGTGCATCGCTCTCGTTACCAACTCTGCAAGACCAGCCGTCAACAAAAACGTCACACATTCTGCTAGCATAACAGTCTGCATTATAAATGTGAACTGTCATCACGGCCTGTGTACAGCATTTCCTGAGGATTCTTCTTCATCGGTCCTTTCACTGTGCAAAATGGAAGGAAGACATTTGAGATGATGAGTTCTTTGGTTTTGAATCAAATAATCACAGCAGTGGTAAATCACTAGTGTATAAAACATATCAAATTATGGTTTAGATTATCACATTATGGTAGAGCTCACTGCGCCTTGGGAGCATAAGTCGAGGGAATCTTCAGAGAGACTTTCAAGCCTCACAGGAAATTATATATGAGGAGAGGTGTATGTAAAGAATGTAAATCCCACTAAAGACAAGTTTGCTTCCTTCTGTGGGCATCAATGAAATCTTTGAGCAACCGTGAAATGTCATTTTTCTTAATGCTAATCACGTTAAGGTAGTTTAAGAAGTAAGCTTAGTAAGCTTGTGTTTTGCTGTTTTCATACAAAAAAGTCCAATATGCTCCTGTTTTTGGGGTATGCTAAATTCACTAAGCAGCACGGTGTAATCTATATTCTGTTCAAGTTATGACAAAGATATTAGCACAAATAAAAACAAAAAAAGACATTTAGCCCAAATTCTTGAAGAATAAAAAAACAACTGCAGTAGTGTAGATTTATTAACTTATTTAACTTTATTCAAAAACACTGTACAAAAATAGATGTTTAGTATCAGTTTTGATGATAGCATACAGCATGAAAAACTGTTCCTCTGAGTGTTCTGATGTGCAAAGTGTATTAAATACTCTTAATTTTACCATACCATATTAATTCCTCTGAGCCCTCCACTGTGCTCTGTATCATGTATAAGACAATGGCTCACGCTCATCTATCCAACAACCACAATCAGAATAAGTTTCTGTGTTTGCTGGCACAGCAGAGATTACCCCCAAAGGAACATAATTGAGGTCAGTGGGCCTCTGTCTTGCTGATTATGGCTAACCTATCGATAGGTTACGAAAAGCGCTCATTAAGTCTGCTCATTTTTCAGAGTGAAAAATGCTCAACAGTAATGTTAGCGCTGAGAGCAGAGCACAGTAATTACAGATTACAGAAAGGTTTAATGTTGTGCACTTAACATAGCTGTTTTGCAATGATTTTAAATGCAGACTCTATTACATTTTTTTTCCCAACCTGCTTATTCAAAGATAATGCTAAGGTTGAAAGGGATCATGTATTCTACTACTCCGTATTTTGGACCATGAATGATAGTTTCTGCCACACAGTTATCCACAATGTGGGTGGTGTGTGTGCTGGTGCGAATGGAGGCTGGTCTTATTGACATTTTGTGTATGGTAGCCTGCTCTCTCTGAGGAGGCTAACACTTGTATGATGTGTTTAACGTAAACTAACCGCAGCTCGCTCCCTATGAAATCAATCTGAGAAATTTGTTCTGACAGAACAAGATGATAAAGAGACAACACTGTTAACTATCTTGTCTGCACTCAGAGGATAGTCTCATTCTGCTTAGGTATCACAATGCAGCTTTTACCAATCAGGATATTACAGCCTCTGGACTGAAACACAGTGCGGGCAATCCGTTAATCCCAGCTGTAAGTGTTAATATATACAAGGCTGTAAATGATGGCTTAAAAATCATACAACTAAACAACTCCGGGTGTATATTATTTCACTGTTTTTGCACCATAACAGCACAGATTTATATTCTGTATAGCAGTGTGAAATCACACGTAAGCAAAACACTGAGCAAGGACATCAGCTCTGATGCTGCCAAGAAGAGGCTCAGGGAGGGACTCACCTTTGAATGTAAAACAGGGGTGAAGAGGCAAATAAAAGACCTCTGGGAATTAGAGTGTGACCATGTGTGCATGTGTTTCTAGAAACAAGCTACTTTTCAGTTGTTAATACCAGTATCCTAAGCTGGCCATGGCCAGCTGTAATGCCACAATTGGCAGTGTCTATCAAAATGTCTCAGACAATTAAGTGTCCTCTTGTCTTGTTTTTTTGACTTTCTTGGACAAATACAGAGTTTGCAGGCTGTCTCCCCTCATGGTTATTCACAAACTATGAGTGTGCAAACAGGGTGTCCATGTTCACATCACCTTTACTGACATTTCTGCGTTGCATAAACCCCGCTGCACACTTTAACGCTGCTCATTTGCCTATCCCCCATCAAGTCTTGTGTCAATATTAATCAGTGCATGGCAGCTTCGCATACTAGCACCTATCAGCTTTCAAAGGGCAACGCAGCACAAAAGTACTATCCATGACAACACTGGTCTGGAAAAAGAAAAAAAAAAAAAAAAGCTCCACCCACTGACAGCTGGCTTATTTTGTGCAGTCGCTCTGAAGCGGCCCTGTTTCCCTTTGCTTGGTCAGTTCAATAACTAATCTCAATGCAGCCAGCAGCACGTAGCTTTGAAAATGAGGAGGGCAGGCCCAGTGGAAAGTCATAATCTGCTTGTCAGTGTTGTGTCAGTTTACTGACAGGCTAGCTTGTCAGTTCACGAGGATTCTTAGATGGGTTAATATGCACACTTCATTACAGTTGCATAACACTAAATAGAAATACAAGGTGAGGGTTTTATTTAGATACATTTATAAATGAAGGGCATTTACCCCCAAAATATCCTTGTGTGATATTGTGAAGTTTAAGCCAAAGACGTTTAGTTCAAAGTTCAACAGCATGCTGTTTTAGGGAGCATATTTTGAACCCACTTTACCTAATTTGACTTTGAATAATCTGCAATTTATCTGTTCTCTAATCTTTCAGACTCTAGAAAATAATTAGTTTTATTTATAGCAAAGGTTATCTTATTCAGTTATTGTTCCTGAAATTTCAAATGACATTTTGATATGTCATTCTATTATTCCCACTACAATAATGGACTTAAGAAAGGGCAGTTTGGTCCCTCAGTTCATTCATCCATCTGTCACATCTCACACACCCAATTTCATCTGAGCTGAGTGGGGATGATGCATGTCACCAAAGCTTTACTAATTAGCTCAAGGAGGTCACTGCATCCACTTCCTTTGGTTGGATGCATGAAGAATATATTCTAAGATCTGTGAACCTATTTTGGTAGACAGTACTGTGCAAAAGTCTTGAGCCACCCTCATTTCTTTATATTTTGCTCCCAAGCAGCCAGATTTTCCTTGTAATTTTTCAAGTGGTCTTGAGCAATAGTCCCTCTGAAGAATAAAATATATAAATAAGCATAAATAAATAAGCAAAAATCAACAAAAATATGCTGACTCTATGACTTGTCCCAACGATAACACAGTTTGCCATGCATAAAATAGTATTTTTGCACCAACAAGATGATTCCCAAAGAGCTATTAGCTGAAAACTTGCAATATCTGGGCAAGGTGTGCAGTATATCTTTAAAAATCAGATTTTGATCCACCATGCAATACTATCTGGAAATCTGATTGGGAACGGCTTCATTTTTCAGCATGACAATGATCCCAAACACACTGCCAATGCAGTAAAAGCATACCTGGATAAAGAAATGACAAGAAAGCTGCCTCAAAGAGTTCAGGCTGTGTTGAAGAATAAAGATGGTCAAAACAAATATTGACTTTAAAGCTCGTTAGAATTGTACAAACTGTTTTTGCCTTATGCACTGTATTTCCATGTTTGTTTGCACGTGCTTCAATAAATTGCTGCCCCTATTTCCCATTTTCCACGCAAAATATAAAGACATCAGGGGTGGCTCTATACTCATGCACAGTACTGTACTTTGTCTTTATTTATTGTTCATGTGGTCCTACAATTTTATTTTTGTAATGCACAATTTAAATTAAATGTAGCAAAAATGATAACTGACAATTCTGTGCAGATTGCAGTTTGTAAAGTTTGAATCATCAGTGTCTAAACTGTACTCATCTTTCTGACACATTGTGATCTTGACCAAACTTGATTGCCTTATGCATCAGATTTATAGGAATTAGTTAAGTCAAAAGATAAGTCACAATACTTCTAATATATCTTATGACAGTGACACTTTAAATAGCATGCTGACCTGTCAGTGATCCCTTGCTTAACGGTTACTTACAATGACATCACACATAAAATCTGAACACGCAGAACAAACAGTGGATGCTCCTGAACACAAAGCATCAAGGCTCGTGCTCTTGATGTAGGAGCCTATTGGGCCACGAGTACCATGTGCAGTCACCACTTTCTGCTTGGACACACACTAACAATTGGACACGTCTGGAGTGCTGGGGCCCAGACCCTGAGGAAGGACAGATGGTGCCCGGGATTGAGGACCGCACCCTCATTAGCATTAGAAAAGAGAAAGACAGAGGCGGGGGAACAGGTACCCTCTCTTCTGTTTTCCCCTTCCATAAAGATTAGAGACTAGGGGTGACTCATTACCCAGCAGAGGCTAAGGCACTGATTTGGAACCCAGTTATAAGAACATGCTGTCAACTCTATGACAAAGAACATCAAGCATGAGGATCCTGTTTCTATTTACAGCTGCATTAAAAAAAACCCAGTATTTTCTTAACATTACTGGAGAGTCCCAGTTCATCTTTATTCCTATATTGGCCTCCCAGAACATCTAACTAAAGAGATTTGCAATGCTACCAAGACTACTGTAATTTCTGAGTGATGTATATTAGCTAAACAAAATACAGTTTTATACACATGTATCACAAATGTCACTAAACTATTTTAATGCATAAAAATCTTTGATTTAATGTAAATAACATCTTAGTTTTCTCGTTGCTAAGAGAAAAAAAAATAATGCCAGGTTTTTAGAGGAAAAGGCTACAGTTAAAGCTTGCAGAGGAGCTTATATTTATGCCTAAACATTTATAATTGTTGCATCTGCTTTGACAGCAGCTTTCCAAAATGTTTCTGGGTCTGCATCTCAGTTCAGAGTTATCATTAAAGCCCCTGATAACCTGGAGAAACCTGGTACGACAAAAATTCTGAGCTATGCTATTAGTGAAGAGACAGCAAAAATATCTTACAAAATCAAACATTCACAGATTTCTTGAGAGACGCTAGTGTTTCCCAATGTTTCACTGGAGGCATGTTTTACCTAAAAGCACAAGTTGCCACAGCAGCAGATTGCAGTGCCGGGGCCTCTCTCTGGCTGAAACGAGGCCGCTCTGTTGTTTGCACTCATTAGTCATACCAACCACAACCTGAGAATTTCTCATGACTACAAAATTACCTTCTCAAAAGAAATGTCTTCCTTAATCTATTTCATTCCCAAATAAGCTAATTGATAAAAGATAAAGTGCTAAAGTTTTAGGTTTCAAATCGCTGCAGAACAACAACAGTTACTACCATGCATAAGGCCACAAGAAAAACCAAGAGAAAAGATGCACAGAGTGAAATGAAACACTACCAAGGTGCATTTCTGCAAGTACAAATGCTGCCCACAGTGTGCAGAACAGCCATAGTATTAAGGTCGTGTTTTGTCTCCACCTTCTGGCTAATTAAAGGACAGCATCTCCAGTAAATCCCTAATGCTATAGCACCACCACCAGCACCCCAGCTCTTATTCTAAGGTACAAAAGACATAAGACTGGGAGACTATGGAAGCTTTTTTTTTACTGCCACTGAAAAAAAGCTTTTCTGCAACCCATAAGTCAGGTAATTAATTTTGGGTTGTGTATCTCAAAATTTCTACTTACTAATTCTAACTTCTGAATTAGTACCGGTACTTCTTTATTTAGAGGGGGACACAAGTTTCCTTAGGAGACAGAGAAGTAAGGGCTGTAAAAAGTTTTTTTTGGGTTAAGAGTTAACAGTGAACAATCCTTTCATATTTTAAGATGTAGTTACATTTCTGAATCTGAAATTTTGTAAATAAATTGGTCTAGATCACGAGTTTATGCATAAATATATAGTGCACATGCCATTATATTATTTATCGATCATTCTCTGCAGAGGGGAAAACGTGTTTACAGGCATTGCTGAATGACGTGTCTTCATTGTACCATATTTACATTTCATTTAATTTGTAACACAGTGAACCAAACTGAAAAAAATTCAGGGTATAATCTCTGGGAAAAGTCAACTGGACTTCTTTTTGTTTCTTGAAGACGTTTCACCTCTGGTGGAGAGACCCGAGTATTTAAACCGCCATGGGTGTAGTCCCCTGGAGGTGGTTATGACCCTCTGTTGTTCATGTGCATAATCTCATGTGCCAATGTGTGAGAAGAGGAGTGGGTCATTACAATCAGTGGTTTCAGATGAAAACAATTTAGGACTTTGCTCCATTGTTTCATGTGACCTATTGAGGTCACTGAAACAAAGGTGTGAATTGGGGTTGAGATGTCTGGGAAGGGAGCTCAGGACAGCACTGTAAGCTGGGGGAAAGTTGGTGATGTAATCCACCTCCTCTGTTCAATGATGGTTGTTCGCAGTGGACATAGATAGCTTCTTTTACTCCTCTTTCATGGGATGAACCAGCTATTGCCTTAGGGTGCGACTTGTTTTGAAGTACACTGGGATGTCATGCTTGGAGAAAATTCTTCTGAGTTTCTGACAAGCCAGCCACATAAGGGATGACAATGTTGTTCCTCTTGTCATTCTTATTCTCCTTAGTTTGTGCCTGATCTTCTTTCCTGTGCAACCTGGTTTATTTGATGAAAGCCTTAGACTTAGAGGGAGGGCTTTCTGCCCGGTGTTGCAGGGTCCTGATCACCCCAAGTTTGTGTTTCAGAGGGTGGTGGGAGTCAAAGAGGAGATACTGGTCTGTGTGTGTGGGATTCCTGTAAACTCCAAAGTTGCTTATTGAGGAAGATGGACGCCTCAGTTGAGGCTTCCATCTTCCTCAATAAGCACCACAGTCTAGAAATGGTAACTTGTTATCCCTGGTGTCCCCCCTGGTAAAACTTATGTATTTATCCACTGAGTTGATGTGGCGAGTGAAGGCTTCTACTTCTTGGGTTTTGATTTTGACCCAGGTGTCATCCACATATCTGTACCAGTGGCTAGGTGCCATCCCTTCAAAAGAACCAAGAGCTTTACTTTCCACTTCCTCCATGTAAAGGTTGGCTACAGTGGGTGACACTGGGGCACCCATGGCACATCCATGTATCTGTCTGTAGAATCCATCATTGTATTTGAAATATGTTGTGGTAAAGCAAAGGTCTAAAAGTGCACAAATCTGATCTGGGGTAAAGCTGGTTCTGTTTTGTAAGGAGTTGTCTTCCTGTAGTCGTTTCTGACGGTCTCCACTGCCTCAGTTGTGGGTGTGCAAGTGAAAAGTGAAACCACATAAAAAGACACCATGGTTTCATCTGGATTCATTACAAGATTATGGACCTTGTTCGTAAAATCTGTGGAGTTTTCTCAGCTGTACATCTGCATCTGAAGGAGAATGGCATCCTCGAAGGAGTGCCCTATGGTCACATTTTGGACAGGGAAGACAGATGGTTTGAAATTGGAGTAAAAGAAGCTATCTATGTCCACTGTGAAAAACCATCATTGAACAGAGGAGGTGGATTACATCACCAACTTTCCCCCAGCTTACAGTGCTGTCCTGAGCTCCCTTCCCAGACATCTCAACCCCCATTCACACCTTTGTTCCAGTAACATCAATAGGTCACGTGAAACAATGGAGCGAAGTCCTAATTTGTTTTCATCTGAAACCACTGATTATAACGACCCACTCCTCCTCTCACACCTTGGCACATGTGATTATGCACATGAACAACAGAGGGTCATAACCATCTCCAGGGGACTACACCCATGGGGGTTTAAATACCTGGATCTCTCCACCATTTGGTTTGAGAACTGAAGAAGACTTTTGGATCAGAGGTGAAACGTCTTCAAGAAACAACAAGAAGCCCAGTCGCCTTTTTTCAAGCTCCAGAGACTACTGTGACATGGATGGCTGAGAATCTACACAAACATTCAGGGTAAATGTTGGCGATTCACTTTAGGATTGCACAATTAATTATATATTATATATTTTTTATATTATATATAATTATATATGGGGTTTTTTTGCTTTAAAGGATTTAAAAAACAAGCTAAAAATATTAGAACGAAATATAGAAAAGGAAAACGTCAGCAAACTTTATAAAAACAAAGGGCAGGGTGTGCCGAACACAGGCTACCATTAAGGCCTACAGTAATATCTACTAGAGCTGCAAGACTGTACAGATTAGAATTTGACTTTAGGACTATAAAAACGAATTGACTAATGGACTACCAAAAAAGAAACGAATTTCAACTAACTTGGTTAATTTCTTAATCTATTAATTAAGGGGAACATAACACCGGAAAGCTAAGTGTTCAGTTTTGAGTGTCTCCAAATGTGCCGTGCGCCTGTTTTATTGTGTTGTTCCCTTTTTCATATTTTGTTCAACAATTTGGTTAATCAGTAAGGAAAGTACCCTTGGCCAATGTTACCTCCATAAGGAAGCTCATTATAATATCGTAAAGGGGAGTTCTCCTCACCGCCTCGCAGCCACCAGTCACAGGTCTCCGCCCCAGTCATTTTGGGCTACAGCTCGGAGCCCGGATGCGCCGCCATGCCGCCTCTGTCAGCGAGTAGAGTAATTTATTCACCAACCTGCCTCACACTGGCCCACTAGGAGTTGACTGAAGAAGTCGACAAGACAGTTTTGGGGCCACGGGAGCCTTTTGCTGCGTATAGGCCCACGCGGAATACCCGCGCTGTGCCCACTCGCGTGTTTGTGTAGCTTAGCAGTGTTGTGTTGATGTACGGACACTTGTGCGCTAGCTACGCTAACGTTAGCACGAGTGGAGAGAGTGCGGGGTAGTGACAGTCCGGCCGGAGGCGGGGAGAGCTACGAGGTGAGACTGTTATATTTTGATGGTGGTTGCTACACTGTTGACTGCGCGTGGCCATCTGGGAAATGGTATCACTTTCATATTTGTGACTCACGGTTTTAGTGGGGTTCAGGCAGCAGCGTATCGAGGTGGGTACTTCAGTGTTTGTCTAATAGCGCTTTCTAGCCGGAGTGAAGCGCAACGTTTATTCGACGTTTCAGTTTTGGCCCGCGATACAGAGGCTAAGAGCTAGCTTGCTAACTGAGGAACAGTGCCACACGGGGACTCCCAAACTTTTCAGGTCAGCAACCCCTAGGTATCACAATACAGATGTGATAAGGGTGTAAACCAGGAGCTTTACTGCGGGTAAAAGGGATATTTTTTTGTTCTTTTGTATTGTTGTAGCACTATGTTAGGAAATGACAGTGGACTATAAATAGTTATTTATTTTACTCCATCTTTATAAATACAAACTCGAGTGTTCCTTGGATGAGCAAGCGCCTGAACTTCCCAGAATGTCATGCAGTTATTTTTGTAGTAATGTAACTTATGCTACTTTACTATGTAATGTCTGTAATTACAGCAATGAGGAAGCTCCATGTTTAAAGCAACTTTGTCTACATAACTGAAAAGGTTTCTAGTTTTCAGTTTCCTTTAACAGATTTGTTTCTGTGACTTTCAGAAACAAACACCTTCTATGTCTTCATCATCTCTGGAAATCAGAAGAGATGTCTGTTGACGAGGATACGGCAAAAATGGGCAGTCCACAGCCCACTTCCACATCATCTCCGCAGCTCACCGATTGTACTGGAGGTTACTGCGATGTGTCTGCGATGATTGATGGAACTGCAGCCACATCTGAATTTGCAGCTGCTTTCCCTCTTCCGGGCACTGCTGCCTCACCAAAACACACCAGCACAACTGATGCGCTCACCCTCGCAGACAATACTGGACAGAGAGCCAGAGGGAACGAGAATAGCATCAATCGTAGGAATAGCTTTCATCATTCCAAACAACAGCAACAACAGACGAAGCTAACAAAGCGGCGCTATACGGCAAATTCTGGTTTCAAGCATCCTTCATCTGGCAAAAGGAGACGAAGGGCGAACTCTGAGAGTGATTCTGTCCTGCCGACCAACTTTCTCTTGGGTGGGAACATTTTTGACCCGCTGAATCTCAACAGCCTGCTGGATGAGGAGGTCAACAGGGCACTGAATGCAGAGACTCCCAAATCCTCTCCACTGCCAGCAAAGAGTCGAGACCCTGTGGAGATACTCATCCCTAGAGACATCACAGATCCACTGAACCTGAACAGTGGGATAGCTGACAGCAGCTTTTTGGTTTCTCCCTTCAAAAGTGGCGGAAGGAAGAGACACCGCAACAGACACCATGGAGGAGGAGGGAGTGGCAGTGGCAGTGGTGGCAGTAGTGGGATTTCAGCCACACAGATGACACTTTTAGAATTAGGAAAAAGTGAAGTTAAAACTGGCCCTTCCATGCCACTTCAAGGTACCTTAGCCTCATGTTCTGCCCTAGAATCCAACAACGAGTCCAGTAGTGTTTCTAGTGTTATAGTGGAGTTCCATGAGCATACAGACTGCAACTCTGCAAGCTGCAAAGAGGAGGCGACATCTGTATCTGTGGAGGATTCTGCTTCTTCCCTGTCAGGGGCACCGCACCAGCACACAAGCAGACGCAAGCGAAGGCGCAACTCAGGCAAAATGGAGCCCCCTGTGACCCATTCTACTCCAGTCGGAAAGTCTGGATCTGTAGACAGGCTTTGTGGGACAGGGGGAGCAAGAAATTCCTTTCAGACATCAAAAACTGGTCCCAAAACAGGCCCTGGAATACGCCAGCACCCACAGACCCACTCTCATACAAATCAGCAGAAGAAGTTCCAGTATGGGAATTATAACAAGTATTATGGATACCGCAACCCAGGCTGCAGCGAAGACCCTCGTGTACGTTTGCTTCGTCCAGAGTGGTTTAAAGGTAAAGAAGTACTAGATTTGGGGTGCAACTCAGGCCATGTAACGCTCTATATTGCCAAAATGCTAAGACCTGCCCGCATATTGGGCCTAGACATTGACAGTGGTCTGATACACGCAGCTCGTAAGAACATAAGACATTATCTGTCTGAGCTGCAGACCCAAGAGGCCAGGCGTGTGATGCAGGGCAAAAAGACTACGAAGCAGGAGGAGACAAATGGAAATGAGAGTCACATGGGCACAGAAAAGAAGCACAATGAAGCCAAGAGCAGGGATGAAAATGGGAAACCAGTGGAAGGAGAAAGTGGCCCTGCAGATGCTGCAAATGACAATGACTCGTGTCACACAGATGAGACAGGGACCCAGAGGCAGGGCAGCAAAACAGAGGAAATGGAGCCAGAAGACTGTGATTCACCCCCTGCTGATCATTCTGAGAGCTGCTCTTTTCCTGTATCCCTACGGATCTCCAGGGGTCCCATTGCTGCACCCCCGCTAACAGAAACATCCAAGGTGCAGCCTGGGGAGTTCCCTTCAAATGTGTCCTTCATCAAGGTAAGAGGATTTTTAGTTTTATTTTTTTTTTTTTTCATCTGGGAATATGGCTCAGATTTCCATGTTGTTGAATCTTGTGAACCTAGATGGTGGATTCAGAAAAATTAGACACTGCCTCTTATACAACAGTGTATAGAGTATAACAGTAACTGAATGAAACATTTATATATGCACCAAAAGAGTGGTTTTAAGAATGTGAGTTGCAGGACACATTATGAGGACTAACTGACCTCTCAAGAGAATTGGATCCAAACTGTGCACCCATTTCCTCTCATTGTGACCTTTTTTCACTATAAATCAGGAATATACTACTATATCTCAGAAAACCTGTTTTGGGTGACATCAACCTTTACATTTAATCATGTCAGTGGCTGATGTTGATCAATTTGCCACATCAGGTTTGCTACAGCTAAATATTCAAAGTGTGTAACACTGCTTGAAAATTCTTCCCAGAAACACAGAATAAAAGGACAAACTGGGAAATTATGCAAACAATTTACATATCAATTATAATAGGCCATGCAAGACTCAAGTGCAATGTCAAAATAAGAATAAGATGCAAGGTGATTCCATTGTAATAACTTCTAGATTTTTGGGCTAATTTAAATTTATAAGAAGGTTATTCCACAAGCGAGGAGTCTCAAGCTCAGTTATAATAAAACATTTATTTGTTTTGTTATAACTGATTTCTTGGTTCTCCTGGCACTGGCAGAAATTATTTAAAAAATAATAATAAAAAAAATAGCTGTCAGCCAAATTTCGCTTTTATGCATTGGCATCAGTTGAGAATTTCATACCTTCATGCTATAAATTAGGAGCAGCTTGCACCATGTAGTTTAATCTGGACAATTAGCATATTGTATCAAGTTAATACCATAATATTAATAAAACTATTGTGTGTTGCATGTGAAGTTGTAATTGCTACCAAGTGTTCACTGAGTCGTGATTTCCATTTGCTTTTAGTTAAAGCAATTTTATTTTATCCTTTGCTCCTTTTTAAAAAACAGTCACCTTTTTATCAAGTAATAAAAAAATATAATCTGGAGCATAATAACTTAAAAAGCAATCATACTATCAGCATCTTTTTAATATTACTTTCATGCTCTAGTAAGGATGCATTGGTGCAATTTTTATTTATTTTTTTATTTTTTTATTCAGCTCCTATTGTATTCTTATATTACCGTATGTTTCTGTGTCTGTTCGACACCTTTTGTGGGTGTGTTTGTTTCCAACTAGAGGCTCCCTGCTTTTAAGGCAACTAGTGTAGCTGAGAATTAAAAGGCAGAAACAGCAAAGAGCAAACGGACTGTTCTTAAATTTTGTTTGATATAACTTTTTAGAAAAGCTTTTGGTTGAGAATTTCCAAAAGCTTTTTTTCCTTGCCGTTTCAAAGAAACATGACTACCTTTTTTTTTTTTTTTACTCGTGACATAATAATGTAGTTTCTATCAAAATTTCTGATACCCACTGTCCTTAAGCTATACTGGCGTTTTGCAGCCATCTATATGCATTGTTAGACCGAGGGGAAGAAAAAAAACATGCCTGAGACTGCCCAGTGTACACAAGTTGGATTTAAGGAGGAAATGGCAGAATGCCTAGTATGTGTTTGACCAGTCAATTCAGTGGTTGCAAACACGAGAACAAAAAAATCCAAGGCAGTCTAACTCTTGAGTCATAATGGTATAAAGCTTTTTGTCATTCATAGTTTTCACCAGTGTGTTCTGGTTGGAAGCCTCATGATTGTCTGAAGTTTCACTGGAAAAATGCTGTGATCTATTTATTTATTTTAAATGATTGCCCCTAAAATCTAATTTGAATGTTTTATAAATAGTTACTTTTTGATGCTACTTTTCCATTTTTAAATGGTCTACTAAGAAAACAGTCTAGTTTTCCAAGTTCACAAACCATGTTGTTAGCTATATTTTATTTGAAGGGGAAGTCTGTTTCAAAGAAGACTCCCATGTTAAAATTGTTTAACAGCTTCCTGTTGTGATATACTGTGTAGACTGTAAATAAAAGCTGGATATAAGCTTCAGGTCTAAAAAGTGAAGCTAATGTGGAAGATCCTTAAACCTGCATTATATACCCACTATCACTGGCCAGCGGATTCAAGTCCTCAAAACAGGACTTCATAAACTAATCAGTGATGTCTTGAGGGCTGGTTCAATCTTTTTATACACAGTCCTTGCTTTAAAACAAAACTCACAAGATATTCAGTAGATGTGAGTAGGGCTGCAACTATCGATTATTTTAGTAAATGAGTATTCTATCGATTTATTAAAGTATACAAAACATTTTGATGGGAAAGGGGTCCTTCCAGTACCGAACAATCGCTAGTGCTAATAGTGGCACTCACTAGCAATATGTCTATGGTTATAGTGATCCCTTCTGGGAGCTGAAGTAGAGAAAAAAAATTACAGCTAAAATTCTCAGCACAGTGAACACAACACACAAACACGGCAGAGAGCGGTGGAGGTGTGGATAAACATGTCGGTGACGATCCACTTAGTGTTAAAAGGAATCCGTCACAGCAACGGAGAACTTTTTAGAATCTGTGGGGGTTTTTTTCTAACGCCTGATCCACACTCCAGTCCAGTAGGTGGCGGTAATGCAGCTCTAAGCTGGTTTGCCCACCGCTATTAAACCCACAAGAAGAAGACAACGATGGAGAACTGTAATGCTGTTAATGTGGGTGAAACGCTCCATTTGCATGGAGACACCTGTGCGCTGCAGAGTTTAAACAAAGCATTGAGGATTTTTTTTTTTTTTTTTAAATCAAGTTCTTCAAAGTTACTTGAGGAATCAATGCAGCCCTAGATGTGAGATTGTATTAGCAGGTTTATTTGTGCATCACTGCCCTCTGCTGTACAGTAGACTCCAAATTAAATTTAAGGCAACCCCCTGAATGCTCTACGGTTGAGTTTTTCAATTTCCAAGTTTTCTCAGCAGTGACCAGGTTTTAAAAAAAAAAAAAAAAAGTCTGTATTGCAGCCATAAAACTGAATTGCACAAGAACGGCCTAATTTTCTCACCTCTTCTCTCCTTTAGGCAAATTATGTACTGGAGAACGATAATCTTCTTTTGACTCAGCGGCCAGAATATGATGTGATTCTGTGTTTGAGCGTCACTAAATGGGTTCACCTGAACTGGGGAGACAATGGCCTCAAGCGGCTCTTTAAAAGAGTCTACAGACATCTCCATCCGGGGGGCCTTTTCATCCTGGAGCCACAGCCCTGGGAGTCCTACGTGAGGAGAAAGAAGCTAACTGTAAGAAGCTGAAATGACAGTGTTGACATTTGCATCACTGGAAGACTGCCTGAATATAAAACAGTAGTTTTAAAAATGTGGTTATTTGCCTGAAATGTAACAAATATTTTTCTTTTTTTTTCTCACCTAACAGGATAATATTAGCAGGAATTATCACAGCATCCGCCTCAAACCTGACCAGTTTTCATCATATCTTACAACTGAAGTGGGCTTCACCAGTTTTGAGTACATTGGAGCCCCCAAGTGTTCAGTAAGAGGTAACTATGCAGTAATTTTGCCACAGCAGACATATTTAGATTTTATTCAGCGTTTCAGTTTGAAGCCATGTTCATCTTTACTAATTTTTTTTTTTTTTTCCATCCTGAAAGGTTTTCAGAGGCCAATCTATGTATTTCACAAATGACTGCTCCTGCGTTGAACATCATTGAATGTGAGTAGCCTAAACCACCATCATGCGTTCAAGCCAGCCATCTGCACTGGACTACAAGGAATAATTTGGATCCTTAAAGCGCTCCGGGTTTTGATGCTGAAGATGAGAATCAGAAAGGAAAATGGGACCAAAAGTGGAATTCATTTTGTTAAGGACGCAGACTGTCAGAGAGATGTCAGAATCCTCTGACTAGAAATTATTGAAAGCGTGGAGTGAACTCAGACAGGACTCCGTGGGTAACCTGGAGCCAAAACTCCTAGTTTGGTCTGACTGTGGAAGAGGTGCACATCTGATCTGATTTCCATGGACTACTTCTAATGGTATTGATGCCTCAGTTTGATGCATGGCCATAACTTGCATTGGAATATCTTTGGCCATATCTTTACTTTCATGAAGTTTCTGTGCCATCATATTTTTACATCTTTTACATATTAGGATTGGATGATGGGAAGTCTTATCCAATTGGTCACCATCACCCTTTTTAACAGGTGATAGATGTTCATCAACTCTGTTGCATGAGCAAAGCTGCACTATAATACATGATTACAAAGCCATTAAAGCGATAATATTAAATCTTTTGAAAAGTAATGTTTTATGCTGTGCAGGACACTGTGCACAATATTTGTGAATGTAGCCCATACTGGCTGTTCCACTGTAACTACTGAAGACCTACAAATCCTGCCTTACCTGTTTGGATCAAGTTTAAACCCTTAAATGCTCTTGCAGCAGCCATGTAAGTGAACATTTGTTTGTGATATTATTTTTTTTATTTTTTTATAAATGGCTAAACAAGGTCAGTCAGCCATTGAGGCAATTTAACACTAATAGCCTATGTATTTGTCCCATCTTCCAAACCTAATGTGCTGCTTGTTCTTTCAATTATTTTGCAAAAGTTGCTGAATTAACTTTCATACATGTGACAGAGTGCTCATAATAGCTTGAATTTGACATTAGAAAAAGCACCTCAATCGCACAAAGACCTTAAGAAGTGGACAAATGGAGTGTCTGAATAAATAGAAATATTATGAATAAATATATGGCGGCACAATAGGAAAAGTTCACTAAGTGGCCAAAATGGCATCCAGTTTCATTTGAACTGAGATGACACCCAGTGTTACTATTCAGATCACAAGGACTATTTTAAGTAGATCTGTAGCAGGCAGTCATTGTGTGTTCTTTTTTTTTTTTTTTTTTTTTATAAGCAGTTAAGCCATAGCTGTACCTTAACTGCTGTCTCCAGTGTTCTTCATGAGGTGCTGACTGATACAACCGAGTGTAAAATTGAGGCAAAGGTCTATTTGAGGTCCTGCAGTGTCTTCAGTCCTGTGTAAATCAGTTTTATGGGTTTGTTCTCATGCCTGTCCAGTACTCTAGCAGTAGGATGAACAAAAAAAATACTTTTTTGGAAAAATGTGTTGCTTGAATAATTTTATTTATTTATTTTTTTTTAACCAAATTTGAATATAAATTGGCTTTTTATTGGACAGCTTACACCCTCACCATTTTAGTCTTTGACCTAATGGGGTCTGTTCAGTGTTTCCCACAGATATGGGTTCGGTTTGTGATGATGGGGGTGTTATGGGTGGGTGGAAGCGTTGAAAAGATGGCGCGCACATGCTTACAAAATGTTTTCAAGGTGCTCCTCAGTAAATATTTTAATTGAGCAAGTACATCCTCACAAATAAATAACAGAGCATCTCCAGTGAGTCCATCGTCTCACAGATGGGGCTCTGACCACAGCTGGTGCTCCTAGTTTAGCTCTGCAGCCTTGGCGAGCTCAGTGTGTTGCACACAATGTTTTCTGCCTGCTGCAGGTTCTGGTTAGATTGGTCCTCTAGCTTGCAGCGGACTTCCGGAGAAGGATAAGGACTCCTCTCCCCATCTGCAGCCCAAGACTGTGGTGAAGGAGTCGGTCAGTCTGCTGGATGAGAGGCCCAAGCAGCAGAATGATGTGGAAGGACACCACAACAGAGACTTGGCTATTGAGCAAGCTGGAAGGGAAACATGAGAAAGGCAGGGGCTAGCTGGTTAGCTGCAACTTGACTTTTAAAATTGGAGGGTTGGCCACTAGTGTAATTTATTATGGAAGGGGGTGTTCTCTTGGGTGACTGGAAAAAAATAAATGCTAACATGAGTCCCCAAGTATACTTGGGCAGCCTCTCTAAGTAATGGCTAGATGTGGGAAACACTGGAGCTTCAGGTAGCCTTTGCGATTGCATCTCTTAATCGGTTTCCATTGAGCACCACCCATCTGCAACCTTTTGTTGGAAGAGGCTGACACAGAAAATCTTCCTTTTCATGTGGTGGGTTCAGTTACAGCTTTGGTGTAATAGGGCAGGAGATTACAGATAACATGTTTCTGTTTTATTAAGTGATCAATGTAAATAAGTTTGCAAATTTTGTTCATAGTGGCCTGTATCATTTTTCAGTGGTTTGTCTTCCTTTGTTCTTTTTATAATGTTTGCTACCAGTTTACAAGTGAGTCACAGTTGTTTTGTTTTTTTTTTGTCTAAAAAAAAAGTTCAGCTTTGTAACAAAGGAAAATGTACTTTGCAAAGTTCAGTTTTATTTTTGCTTTGTTCTGCCCTGGCAGGCACATTGATTGTTGGGTTATTTTATTTTTCTTTTTTTATAAATTGTTTGAAAGGACTGTGTGGGTGCACTCTCTCATTTCACTTCATTTGACATGTCATAGATCTTTAAAAAAATATTCATAATAGAAAGTTTACTTTTTCCCATCAAACCCCCCCCCCAAACCAAGCTGTCAGAGTGATTAATCTTATATATTGAACCAGCAGAATACATTGTGAATTTCTGCGTGATTTAGCCTCAAGCTCAGTTGGTGTATCAGACAGAACACCGGATCACACCTTCCTGCTGTGCTAAGACAATCGGATTCTCAGGCCCACTGCTGTACTTTCAAGGGCATTTTGCTTTGTTTTATTAACAGCTGTTTTCCTTCTGCCAATCAGCATTTTAAAAGGGAAACAAATTTTAAGTCTAGGTTGTGCTTTGCCACCTTTGTTAAAGTTTGCACCTTACTGTCTTAGTGGTGTCTTACACATTTTTAACCCAGTATGCCTGACTAGCAAGTCTGGGTATCCAAGTGAAAGCATGTCTTTGCTGGAAGTGTGAAATTACATGTTGTCATGTACAGTGCTATATAAAATTTCAGAATCCCCTTGAGGTTTTGCACAAGTTGTTTGAATTCCTTTGCTTGGTTCAAGACAAATTGCACAGAAAATTGGGTATGAGTAGTTCAATGATAGGGAGAACTTTTACTGTCTTAAAACTTAAGGTGCTCAAGATCTCCTACTCAGGTTATAGCAATGCACAAAGATTGCTTTTTACTTCTTTTCTAGTGGGCAAAAAAAAAAAAAAATTGGATCCTCTAATTGGAATAATTTTTATAATCTTCTGGATTGAAGTCCAGAAAACAAACTATAGTTTTAAATGTGATAGAATCTTAAAAGTAAATACAAGTAAAATTGTGAAGTAAAAAAACTTTTTAACAGACAAGCAACCCAGTGAGTGACATGTATGGAAGTAACATACACAAACAACAGTGTTCTTGGTTTTATGAAACCCATTTATACAGATTATTAATCTGCTCTGCACTACATGCTTGTGGCTACAGACAACACAATGCTCACATTGTCTTTTGTTATAGCTCCAGTAAAGCTTGTGGTGCTAATTGGTGTCTACAGCCTGTATATAAGATTTGAGCAACATTAGCAATGAGTTACAAAATGACACAGCCATAAATTACTGCTTTTCATTTGTTAGAAGTTACAGTGTGTAATAGAAACTAAATACAATTGAACAAGCTGTACTTTAGGTAAAAGTAAATGTCTTAAATATATCTTTGGACCACAACATTGCATTAACTCGAGGGGTGTGTAATTTTTACTGGCACTAAAATTCACCTCAATGTTGAATTTGCACTGATATGAAACATGGTAATGAAACTAGTTCATGTTATGAGTTTTGCAGTTGATGCTTTACATGTACCTTAACCTTCATAGAATCAGTTTAATGGAAAAACTGATCAATACCCCCCCCCCCCCCCCCCCCCCCCCCGTCAGGGAATGTTTTACATTTCATGCCTCTGAACAACAAGATATATCTGAATGTTTCCATGTTTAACATTTTAACTGATTAAACCTTGTTCCAGATTTGTTGGTTCAGTATTTACTTATACATCACCATACGAGGTTATTCAATCTGGACAGGTTTTTTTTTTTTTATGTCTACCTTTTTGGAAAAAGTTCTTTAATTAAACAACAAGAATTGAACACTGATTGTGGTCCGCCCATAAGGTTTCTTATTGAAATGTTGAAAAGATGCATCATGGCAACTGGAGAAGTAAATAACAGCAACAGTCAAAGGTTTTACTTCCAAGAAGAATGAAACAAAAAAGAGTGGAAGTAGTAGCCAGGTGCTGCTAATGAAGTGCACTTGATCATCAGCAACTGTGAGCACCCCTATAAAAGCAGAGGTTTTCACAAGTTTGCTGCTCTGGAGCATTCTGGTGCGTGTTAACACAATCTTCCCAGGAGTGGATGTCCCAGCAGATTCACCCCAAGGTCAGACTGTGCAAATGCTCAGAGAAACTGCAAAAAAAAAATTCAAGAGCTACATTTCGGACTCTACAGATCTCAGCATGTTAAATGTTAAAGTTCATGACACTGAGAAAGCCTCTTCTCTAAAAAGAACATGGCATCATGGCTTACCTTTGCAACGTTGCATCTGAAAAAAAGACCACAGGACTTTTGGAACAATATCTTTTGGACAGACGAGACCAAAATGGAGATGCTTGGCCATAATGGACTGCACCGTGTTTGGAAAAACCAAATGCAGCATGTCAGCACGAACACCTCTTATTTTGCAATGCCAATTATCCCAAGCACAGCAGCAAATCTACTACAGGATGGCTGAACAGGTCCAGACCTGAACCCTACTGAAATGATGTGGTGGGACCTTAAGAGAGCTGTGCATAAACAATAAAGCAATGCTGTAAAGAAGAGTGGCCAGAATTCTTCCACAGTGATGTGAGAGACTGATATCAAACAGAAAATGATTACTTGCTGCTAAAGGTGGTTCTGCAATCATGGGGTGCACTCAGTATTTCACAGGACTGCACAGAGTCCTGTGAAAACTTTCTTTTTTTTTTACATAACTGTATGTCTGTATTCCCATTGTTCATTTTTAATTTTGGTCTACTAGTGCTCTGATAGGCATTCCCCCACTGACTGCTCCCTACTTTCTGTGAGTTTCTTCTTCACTGCATGTTGATTAGACTTCACTTTACCCTTAGTCATTAATGAAGCAGTGATTCTGGTAAGTCATATTGGAGGGGGGATAGCCTGAATTTCAGTAAGTGGCGTGGTCATGTTCCAGATTTATACAGTTTCTTGATATTTTTCTTTTCTCCAGGTAAGATATTGGAAGTTTGTAAAGTTTTGTCAGTCAAATAATACATTTTACAATTTTCTCTGTAATTATCATTTTAGGCTAGAGGGTATTTACAGTCACTGGGAAAATGACCAGCCATGGGCCTCAGGAGGTAGAGCAGGTCGTGATTTGGCTGCTCCAGGCTGCAAGTCGGAGAATACTGAACCTCAAGTTGCCCCCCAATGCATCCATTGGAGTGTGAATGTTAGGCTTAGATATAGAAAAAAGTGCTTTGATAAATAAATGTATGAGATTGGGTGAATGAGACTAAAAAGAGCACTCAGAGTAGAAAAGCACTTTCTAAGTACCAGTCCGTTTACCATCTTTCCAAAATCTACTTAGGAGTCTGCTGTTAAAGCTAAGGAGATAAGATTGGAAGTGTGGGTAGTAGAGGTCCCTTCTGTATACACTTAATAGCTACTTTATTAAGTACATCTTGCTTCCTGTCTTAACTTTTTGTGGCATAGATTGAACAAGCTGCTGGAAACATTCCTCAGAAATTTCAGTCCATATTGACATGATAGCATCGCACAGTTGCTGCAGATTTGTCGGCTGAACATTGCATTGACATGCACGTCCCAAAGGTGATCTACTGGATTGAGATCTGGTGACTGTGGAGGCCATTTGAGTACAATGACCTCATGTCATGTTCATGAAACCAGTTAGAGATGTTTTGAGCTACAGTGTATCACAAAAGTGAGTACACCCCTCACATTTCTGCAGATATTTAAGTCTATCTTTTCATGGGACAACACTGACAAAATGACACTTTGACACAATGAAAAGTAGTCTGTGTGCAGCTTATATAACAGTGTAAATTTATTCTTCCCTCAAAATAACTCGATATACAGCCATTAATGTCTAAACCAGCAGCAACAAAAGTGAGTACACCCCTTAGTGAAAGTTCCTGAAGTGTCTATTTTTTGTGTGGCCACCATTATTTTCCAGAACTGCCTTAACTCTCCTGGGCATGGAGGTTACCAGAGCTTCACGGAGCTGGCGGATATTCGAGACTTTGCGCTCCTCCACCTTCCGCTTGAGGATGCCCCAAAGATGTTCCATTGGGTTTAGGTCTGGAGACATGCTTGGCCAGTCCATCACCTTTACCCTCAGCCCCTTCAATAACGCAGTGGTTGTCTTAGAGGAGTGTTTGGGGTCATTATCATGCTGGAACACTGCCCTGTGACCCAGTTTCCGGAGGGAGGGGATCATGCTCTGCTTCATTATTTCACAGTACATACTGGAGTTCATGTGTCCCTCAGTGAAATGTAACTCCCCAACACCTGCTGCACTCATGCAGCTCCAGACCATGGCATTCTCACCACCATGCTTGACTGTAGGCACGACACACTTATCTTTGTACTCCTCACCTGATCGCCGCCACACATGCTTGAGACCATCTGAACCAAACAAATTAATCTTGGTCTCATCAGACCACATGGTTCCAGTAATCCATGTCCTTTGTTGACATGTCTTCAGCAAACTGTTTGCGGGCTGTCTTGTGTACAAACTTCAGAAGAGGCTTCCTTCTGGGGTGACAGCCATGCAGACCAATTTGATGTAGTGTGCAGCATATGGTCTGAGCACTGACAGGCTGACCCCCCCACCTCTTCAATCTCTGCAGCAATGCCGACAGCACTCCTGCGTCTATCTTTCAGAGACAGCGTTTGGACGTGACGCTGAGCACGTGCACTCAGCTTCTTTGGACGACCAACGCCAGGTCTGTTCTGAGTGGACCCTGCTCTTTTAAAATGCTGGATGATCTTGGCCACTGTGCTGCAGCTCAGTTTCAGGGTGTTGGCAATCTTCATGTAGCGCAACAATTTGTCTTTTAAGGTCCTCAGAGAGCTCTCTGCCATGTTGGAACTTTCAGTGACCAGTATGAGAGAGTGTGAGAGCTGTACTACAAAACTGAACACACCTGCTCCCTATGCACACCTGAGTAACACTAACGAGTCACATGACATTTTGGAGGGGAAATGACAAGCAGTGCTCAATTTGGACATTTAGGGGTGTACTCACTTTTGTTGCTGCTGCTTTAGACATTAATGGCTGTATATTGAGTTATTTTGAGGGAAGAATAAATTTACACTGTTATATAAGCTGCACACAGACTACTTTTCATTGTGTCAAAGTGTCATTTTGTCAGTGTTGTCCCATGAAAAGATAGACTTAAATATCTGCAGAAGTGTGAGGGGTGTACTCACTTTTGTGATACACTGTATATCTTTTTTCTCTCTCTCATAATGATTCAAGTTCACCCCTTTTGATTCGGGAAAGATCACATGCATGTCCTCACATATGCATAGAACATAGAACCATGTCCATAGATATGAGCACGTATGCTAATGATGTATCAAAAGAATAGCAGGTGACGGGTATCTCAGCCTGTAGCTGATTGCACATTAGCTATTTCACTTTCATATCTCTTCCAGCTACATGACCAGAGTACCTGTCAATATTTTTTTTCTGAGGCCCTTTAAAAAAAAAAGATTTTGGAGTGAGAAATCATAAATAATGAGTAGAAACATGCCAAGGACAGAGGAGGTGCCATTTTGATGCACCTGACATCTGTGTGAACCATGTTTGTGTGTTTTATGGAGCTTAAACAGAAGCTCCACTTCTATGGCAGTTTCATTAAAGTGATCTAAGACCATTGAAATGAAGATTGCTTTATCCATAGAAGCACACTGTGAAAGGCAGACTCTTATTTTTGCTTGATGTGTACATTTTTATTCTTGTGACAAATCATTTATCATCCAAAGTAATTTTATCACTGATATCTTTTCTACAGGCAGCTGGAAGGTCAGAAGTGCTGCGTCATCCTCATAATTCCCAAAAGGGTGTCTTCCTTTTTAACAGCCCTACACCCTCAAAGTACACTTGCTGTTTTACCAGATTACAAGAGATTATTAATATTACTACCCAGTCCTAACACTAATACTGGTTTCCAGTTTATAGACAAACAGGCTCTACAGTTGCAGTTCTGCAGAAAAGAAGACGCGTTCAGAAACATTGTGATTTTTTTTTTGATGCTTAGTTTATTTATTGAATGGTTGATGATATCCAGTTGGAGGCAATGTAGGAGAGCGAGGAGAGAAGAGAAGAGAGAAAGAAAGAGGAAAGGGAGCGGGATCAGAGAGGGAGAGAGAAGAAAGGAAAGGGGTAGAGGAAAGGAGGCGTGAAGGTGGAGGTGGAGGGAGGATCGTGGTGGAAACTATTGTCCTCCAGCCTGAGCAGAACCACCAGCAGCTTCTTCCACACTTCCACGTTTCTTATATCTGGTGAACCAGCGCCAGCCACCTCTTTTCTTCTTGTCTGGTTCTTCTTCTTCCTGATCCACTTTTTCTTTAGCTTTCTTGGCCTTTTTCTCGGCCTCTGCATCGCCTGACTTGGACCAGAAGAATTTGGAGCGTTTTTTCTTTTTCTTTCGTTGCTCCTCAAGCTCTCTGTTCTTCTCCTCCAAATTTGCCACTTCTAGCACAAATTTCCCATTTTCCTCCTCAATTTTTTGACATTTCTCCCTGAATTTGTTGAACTCTTCAACCACTGCCTGGAATTTTTCTTCAAGCTTGCTGTATTTCTGCCTGTTCTCTTTGGTCTCCTCCTGCAATGCTGCTTTTCTGCTCTCCAGTTCCTTATGCTCTGTTTCAAGTTGCCCATATTTTTCCTCCCATTCCATGTTTTTCTCCTGGATTTCTGCCAGTTTGGCCTCCAGTTCTTGGTGCTTCCTCACCAGTTCCTCATAATCCTCCACTTCTTGCTTCTGCTTGATTTCTTGATTTCTTTTCTTCACTTCTTGCTTATGCTGGCGCTTCAAAAAGTTCTGCTTTAGCATTTCATGCATTTCTTCTGCGTGTTTTTTACTCAGAAATTCCTCGTCCTTCTTTGCTGGATTTCTTTTCTCCACTTGTTGCTTCTGCTGGCGCTTCACAAAGTTCTGCTTTAGCATTTGATGCATTTCTTCCGCATGTTTCTTAATCAGAAATTCCTTGTCCTTCTTTTCTGGATTTCTGCTTTGGACAAGCGCCTCTTTCAGTTTTGTTATGTTCCATGTTTCTTCCACATTCACATTTTGTTCCTTCATCCTTTTGTTTTCCTCTTCCAGCTTTTGGCTCCTTTCCTGAAGTTGCTTCATTTCTTTTGTGATGGAGTCAACTTCACTCAAGTGGACCAAATCTCTCCTTTCTGCTAGAAGCCCATAGATGCGTCCCCTCAGCTTGTAAGTGCTCTCTCGGAGGTTGCGGTTTTCCGTCCGGAGGCGGCCAATTTCATTTAGCTGAGGACGCTGTTCCTGTGTGCTCCAGTGAGGAGGAGCCTCACCATTGCTTGGAAAGCTGCTTCTTTTGGACATGGCAGCAATCTAAGCCTCTGTTTTCTCTTTCAGTTAAAGTCTTGTAGAAAATGTAATCGCAAATCAAGCTGAGTGAAAATGTGTCTGATACAAAGTCACTAGTACAGCTCCAACCTTGACTGCCTTTGATATTAGATCCATCGTCATAAGAGCTCCACGGAACGTTCGAATCTTTTTTACACAAACTAGTTTAAATGGTGCGTTCCCATGTGTTGTTACCACGTGACAATAATGATTACAATGTATTTATGTAAGGTTTCAGTCTTAGGAAAGTGAAATAGCCTATGTGCAATCAGCTACAGGCTGAGATACCCATCAGCTGGTATTCTTTTGATACATCATTAGCATACGTGCTCATAACCATGCATATGTGAGGACATGCATGTGATCTTTCCCAAATCAAAAGGGGTGAACTTGAATTATTATGAGAGAGAGAAAATTTTTTTTTTTTTTTTAGAAAGCAGTCACCAGCAAAATGCACCTCAGTGAAAGCCAGCATCCTGACCGTTTAATGGACAATGTCAAAAACGGTCTAAAAAAACTCTCAAATATTAATCACATTCTTCAATAATGAATCGCACTTTAAATGCTGCTTAACTGTGAGCATTATGAACACTGCATGTTTCACTCTAAACAGAAAAAACGCCTTGAAATCAAATGATGTTGAATATATGAAAGTGCGTTACTGCAAACGATGTTCACGCATCATTGAATATGAGAACCCCCCCCCCCCAAAAAAAAAAATTATATATATATTTATAAATTGACAGAAGCATAAATAGCTGGCATTATTTTCGCTCCGGGGTCCCACTCTTTGCCGTGGTCAGTTTTTAAGGTACAAACACATTTCTCCCTCTAGTTGTTTCGCTTCTTTGTGCAAACTTTGAGGAAGTAGCCGGAAACGGAGAGAAGGAAGGGTGTTTTTCCAGACGTGCATTTCAGATTACATTGTGAAACTTCAAAAATAACTAACAATATTAGACCTAATAAAAGTATCAGGCCAAGATTAACAGAGTTATAGCGTTTTTCTATAACGAAGTCGGGGCAGCTGCTCCGTCTGGTGGCAGATGGCTGCATAACATTTAGGACAAACTTTTACGGCATCGGGCATCAATTAAAACCTTAATAATTAGGCTAATAATTAGACTAGTACGTCTGGTACCAACTAGTGACGTTAGCGACGATTAGACCCAGCAGCAGGGGAAGGCCCAGCCTTCTGCAGACCAGCAGAGGCAAAGGCAGGCCCAGAGGAGCTCCCCAAGGAACCTCAGAGGGGCATTTAGGGAAGGAACAGGGAGACTTGCCTTTCGGTGGTGCCGGGCACAACAAACCCGCCCCCGAAAGACTTTTTAGCTCATTTGAACGTTACCCATCTCACAAACATGTTTAAAAAGCTGAAGTGAAATAACTTTCATTTTATTGTTATTTTCACTTGTTGTAAAAGCTGTATTTATACATGATTTGTCAGGTGGGTGATAATAGGGGAATTAAAGTGCGATTCATTATTGAAGAATGTGATTAATGGTTTCACATGCCTTTCTTTAGACAGTTTTTAACATTGTCCATTAAACGGGCATAAAAACTAATTTGATATCTGAGTGTTTCTCAGTCTAATTTTTCTTCTTTGTTTAGTCGACTAATAAATTAGTCAGCAGGAACATCTTCAGTCTGTGCTGTGTCAGTGGGGCAGTGCTTGCGCACGCACCATGGTTGAGCTGGCTGGTGTCCCTCCTGGACTTTGGGTCTGTCCGGTGTCCCTCGGCTCGTGCTGTGTTTTGGGCTCCTCTTTCTGGGTGCCCGTGCTGCCTGGCTGGGACCGGGTTGTGCTCTCGGCCTCTGTTGTGTCTTGGTGAGGGCCCAGGCACTGATGGAGACCTTCCTTCATGTTTCTGCCGTGGCACACAGGTGTCCACTACTTCTTGGCCTTGGATGTAGGTTGTAGCCACTTGGGGTCTCTGAGCTCTGGCCACTTGGGTTCTTATCACCATCCTGTGTTGTGATGTTTGGACTCTGGTGACTTTGTTGAGAGTGGGGGTGCCATCAGAATCACCACACTGCCTGGTTTGGTTTCAGCTAGTCTCTTTATGCCTATTTAGGAGTCAGGATGCTGGCTTTCACTGAGGTGCATTTTGCTGATGACTGCTTTCTAAAAAAAAAAAAATATATATATATATACAGTGTATCACAAAAGTGAGCTTATTGGTGTCTACAGCCTGTATATAAGATTTGAGCAACATTAGCAATGAGTTACAAAATGACACAGCCATAAATTACTGCTTTTCATTTGTTAGAAGTTACAGTATGTAATAGAAACTAAATGTAATAGAAA
Organism: Archocentrus centrarchus; assembly: GCF_007364275.1. NCBI lineage: Eukaryota > Metazoa > Chordata > Actinopteri > Cichliformes > Cichlidae > Archocentrus > Archocentrus centrarchus. The sequence continues at coordinate 20,803,320 of NC_044359.1, forward strand.
CTAAATACAATTAAACAAGCTGTACTTTAGGTAAAAGTAAATGTCTTAAATATATCTTTGGACCACAACATTGCATTAACTCGAGGGGTGTGTAATTTTTACTGGCACTAAAATTCACCTCAATGTTGAATTTGCACTGATATGAAACATGGTAATGAAACTAGTTCATGTTTTGAGTTTTGCAGTTGATGCTTTACATGTACCTTAACCTTCATAGAATCAGTTTAATGGAAAAACTGATCAATACCCCCCCCCCCCCCCGTCAGGGAATGTTTTACATTTCATGCCTCTGAACAACAAGATATATCTGAATGTTTCCATGTTTAACATTTTAACTGATTAAACCTTGTTCCAGATTTGTTGGTTCAGTATTTACTTATACATCACCATACGAGGTTATTCAATCTGGACAGGTTTTTTTTTTTTTTCTGTCTACCTTTTTGGAAAAAGTTCTTTAATTAAACAACAAGAATTGAACACTGATTGTGGTCCGCCCATAAGGTTTCTTATTGAAATGTTGAAAAGATGCATCATGGTAACTGGAGAAGTAAATAACAGCAACAGTCAAAGGTTTTACTTCTTCCAAGAAGAATGAAACAAAAAAGAGTGGAAGTAGTAGCCAGGTGCTGCTAATGAAGTGCACTTGATCATCAGCAACTGTGAGCACCCCTATAAAAGCAGAGGTTTTCACAAGTTTGCTGCTCTGGAGCATTCTGGTGCGTGTTAACACAATCTTCCCAGGAGTGGATGTCCCAGCAGATTCACCCCAAGGTCAGACTGTGCAAATGCTCAGAGAAACTGCAAAAAAAAAATTCAAGAGCTACATTTCGGACTCTACAGATCTCAGCATGTTAAATGTTAAAGTTCATGACACTGAGAAAGCTTCTTCTCTAAAAAGAACATGGCATCATGGCTTACCTTTGCAACGTTGCATCTGAAAAAAAGACCACAGGACTTTTGGAACAATATCTTTTGGACAGACGAGACCAAAATGGAGATGCTTGGCCATAATGGACTGCACCGTGTTTGGAAAAACCAAATGCAGCATGTCAGCACGAACACCTCTTATTTTGCAATGCCAATTATCCCAAGCACAGCAGCAAATCTACTACAGGATGGCTGAACAGGTCCAGACCTGAACCCTACTGAAATGATGTGGTGGGACCTTAAGAGAGCTGTGCATAAACAATAAAGCAATGCTGTAAAGAAGAGTGGCCAGAATTCTTCCACAGTGATGTGAGAGACTGATATCAAACAGAAAATGATTACTTGCTGCAAAAGGTGGTTCTGCAATCATGGGGTGCACTCAGTATTTCACAGGACTGCACAGAGTCCTGTGAAAACTTTCTTTTTTTTTTTACATAACTGTATGTCTGTATTCCCATTGTTAATTTTTAATTTTGGTCTACTAGCGCTCTGATAGGCATTCCCCCACTGACTGCTCCCTACTTTCTGTGAGTTTCTTCTTCACTGCATGTTGATTAGACTTCACTTTACCCTTAGTCATTAATGAAGCAGTGATTCTGGTAAGTCATATTGGAGGGGGGATAGCCTGAATTTCAGTAAGTGGCGTGGTCATGTTCCAGATTTATACAGTTTCTTGATATTTTTCTTTTCTCCAGGTAAGATATTGGAAGTTTGTAAAGTTTTGTCAGTCAAATAATACATTTTACAATTTTCTCTGTAATTATCATTTTAGGCTAGAGGGTATTTACAGTCACTGGGAAAATGACCAGCCATGGGCCTCAGGAGGTAGAGCAGGTCGTGATTTGGCTGCTCCAGGCTGCAAGTCGAAGGATACTGAACCTCAAGTTGCCCCCCAATGCATCCATTGGAGTGTGAATGTTAGGCAAGGTGCTTAGATATAGAAAAAAGTGCTTTGATAAATAAATGTATGAGATTGGGTGAATGAGACTAAAAAGAGCACTCAGAGTAGAAAAGCACTTTCTAAGTACCAGTCCGTTTACCATCTTTCCAAAATCTACTTAGGAGTCTGCTGTTAAAGCTAAGGAGATAAGATTGGAAGTGTGGGTAGTAGAGGTCCCTTCTGTATACACTTAATAGCTACTTTATTAAGTACATCTTGCTTCCTGTCTTAACTTTTTGTGGCATAGATTGAACAAGCTGCTGGAAACATTCCTCAGAAATTTCAGTCCATATTGACATGATAGCATCGCACAGTTGCTGCAGATTTGTCGGCTGAACGTTGCATTGACATGCACGTCCCAAAGGTGATCTACTGGATTGAGATCTGGTGACTGTGGAGGCCATTTGAGTACAATGAACTCATGTCATGTTCATGAAACCAGTTAGAGATGTTTTGAGCTACAGTGTATCACTAAAGTGAGTACACCCCTCACATTTCTGCAGATATTTAAGTCTATCTTTTCATGGGACAACACTGACAAAATGACACTTTGACACAATGAAAAGTAGTCTGTGTGCAGCTTATATAACAGCGTAAATTGATTCTTCCCTCAAAATAATTCAATATACAGCCATTAATGTCTAAACCAGCAGCAACAAAAGTGAGTACACCCCTTAGTGAAAGTTCCTGAAGTGTCTATTTTTTGTGTGGCCACCATTATTTTCCAGAACTGCCTTAACTCTCCTGGGCATGGAGGTTACCAGAGCTTCACAGGTTGCCACTGGAATGCTTTTCCACTCCTCCATGAGGACATCACGGAGCTGGCGGATATTCGAGACTTTGCGCTCCTCCACCTTCCGCTTGAGGATGCCTCAAAGATGTTCCATTGGGTTTAGGTCTGGAGACATGCTTGGCCAGTCCATCACCTTTACCCTCAGCCTCTTCAATAAAGCAGTGGTTGTCTTAGAGGTGTGTTTGGGGTCATTATCATGCTGGAACACTGCCCTGCGACCCAGTTTCCAGAGGGAGGGGATCATGCTCTGCTTCATTATTTCACAGTACATACTGGAGTTCATGTGTCCCTCAGTGAAATGTAACTCCCCAACACCTGCTGCACTCATGCAGCTCCAGACCATGGCATTCCCACCACCATGCTTGACTGTAGGCACGACACACTTATCTTTGTACTCCTCACCTGATCGCCACCACACATGCTTGAGACCATCTGAACCAAACAAATTAATCTTGGTCTCATCAGACCCCATGGTTCCAGTAATCCACGTCCTTTGTTGACATGTCTTCAGCAAACTGTTCGCGGGCTGTCTTGTGTACAAACTTCAGAAGAGGCTTCCTTCTGGGGTGACAGCCATGCAGACCAATTTGATGTAGTGTGCAGCATATGGTCTGAGCACTGACAGGCTGACCCCCCCACCTCTTCAATCTCTGCAGCAATGCCGACAGCACTCCTGCGTCTATCTTTCAGAGACAGCATTTGGACGTGACGCTGAGCACGTGCACTCAGCTTCTTTGGACGACCAACGCCAGGTCTGTTCTGAGTGGACCCTGCTCTTTTAAAATGCTGGATGATCTTGGCCACTGTGCTGCAGCTCAGTTTCAGGGTGTTGGCAATCTTCATGTAGCGCAACAATTTGTCTTTTAAGGTCCTCAGAGAGTTCTTTGCCATGAGGTGCCATGTTGGAACTTTCAGTGACCAGTATGAGAGAGTGTGAGAGCTGTACTACAAAACTGAACACACCTGCTCCCTATGCACACCTGAGTAACACTAATGAGTCACATGACATTTTGGAGGGGAAATGACAAGCAGTGCTCAATTTGGACATTTAGGGGTGTACTCACTTTTGTTGTTGCTGCTGTAGACATTAATGGCTGTATATTGAGTTATTTTGAGGGAAGAATAAATTTACGCTGTTATATAAGCTGCACACAGACTACTTTTCATTGTGTCAAAGTGTCATTTTGTCAGTGTTGTCCCATGAAAAGATAGACTTAAATATATGCAGACATGTGAGGGGTGTACTCACTTTTGTTGCTGCTGGTTTAGACATTAATGGCTGTATATTGAGTTATTTTGAGGGAAGAATAAATTTACACTGTTATATAAGCTGCACACAGACTACTTTTCATTGTGTCAAAGTGTCATTTTGTCAGTGTTGTCCCATGAAAAGATAGACTTAAATATCTGCAGAAGTGTGAGGGGTGTACTCACTTTTGTTGCTGCTGGTTTAGACATTAATGGCTGTATATTGAGTTATTTTGAGGGAAGAATAAATTTACACTGTTATATAAGCTGCACACAGACTACTTTTCATTGTGTCAAAGTGTCATTTTGTCAGTGTTGTCCCATGAAAAGATAGACTTAAATATCTGCAGAAGTGTGAGGGGTGTACTCACTTTTGTGATACACTGTATATCTTTTTTCTCTCTCTCATAATGATTCAAGTTCACCCCTTTTGATTCGGGAAAGATCACATGCATGTCCTCACATATGCATAGAACATAGAACCATGTCCATAGATATGAGCACGTATGCTAATGATGTATCAAAAGAATAGCAGGTGACGGGTATCTCAGCCTGTAGCTGATTGCACATTAGCTATTTCACTTTCATATCTCTTCCAGCTACATGACCAGAGTACCTGTCAATATTTTTTTCTGAGGCCCTTTAAAAAAAAAAGATTTTGGAGTGAGAAATCATAAATAATGAGTAGAAACATGCCAAGGACAGAGGAGGTGCCATTTTGATGCACCTGACATCTGTGTGAACCATGTTTGTGTGTTTTATGGAGCTTAAACAGAAGCTCCACTTCTATGGCAGTTCATTAAAGTGATCTAAGACCATTGAAATGAAGATTGCTTTATCCATAGAAGCACACTGTGAAAGGCAGACTCTTATTTTTGCTTGATGTGTACATTTTTATTCTTGTGACAAATCATTTATCATCCAAAGTAATTTTATCACTGATATCTTTTCTACAGGCAGCTGGAAGGTCAGAAGTGCTGCGTCATCCTCATAATTCCCAAAAGGGTGTCTTCCTTTTAACAGCCCTACACCCTCAAAGTACACTTGCTGTTTTACCAGATTACAAGAGATTATTAATATTACTACCCAGTCCTAACACTAATACTGGTTTCCAGTTTATAGACAAACAGGCTCTACAGTTGCAGTTCTGCAGAAAAGAAGACGCATTCAGAAACATTGTGATTTTTTTTTTGATGCTTAGTTTATTTATTGAATGGTTGATGATATCCAGTTGGAGGCAATGTAGGAGAGCGAGGAGAGAAGAGAAGAGAGAAAGAAAGAGGAAAGGGAGCGGGATCAGAGAGGGAGAGAGAAGAAAGGAAAGGGGTAGAGGAAAGGAGGCGTGAAGGTGGAGGTGGAGGGAGGATCGTGGTGGAAACTATTGTCCTCCAGCCTGAGCAGAACCACCAGCAGCTTCTTCCACACTTCCACGTTTCTTATATCTGGTGAACCAGCGCCAGCCACCTCTTTTCTTCTTGTCTGGTTCTTCTTCTTCCTGATCCACTTTTTCTTTAGCTTTCTTGGCCTTTTTCTCGGCCTCTGCATCGCCTGACTTGGACCAGAAGAATTTGGAGCGTTTTTTTCTTTTTCTTTCGTTGCTCCTCAAGCTCTCTGTTCTTCTCCTCCAAATTTGCCACTTCTAGCACAAATTTCCCATTTTCCTCCTCAATTTTTTGACATTCTCCCTGAATTTGTTGAACTCTTCAACCACTGCCTGGAATTTTCTTCAAGCTTGCTGTATTTCTGCCTGTTCTCTTTGGTCTCCTCCTGCAATGCTGCTTTTCTTCTCTCCAGTTCCTTATGCTCTGTTTCAAGTTGCCCATATTTTTCCTCCCATTCCATGTTTTTCTCCTGGATTTCTGCATGTTTGGCCTCCAGTTCTTGGTGCTTCCTCACCAGTTCCTCATAATCCTCCACTTCTTGCTTCTGCTTGATTTCTTGATTTCTTTTCTTCACTTCTTGCTTATGCTGGCGCTTCAAAAAGTTCTGCTTTAGCATTTCATGCATTTCTTCTGCGTGTTTTTTACTCAGAAATTCCTCGTCCTTCTTTGCTGGATTTCTTTTCTCCACTTGTTGCTTCTGCTGGCGCTTCACAAAGTTCTGCTTTAGCATTTGATGCATTTCTTCCGCATGTTTCTTAATCAGAAATTCCTTGTCCTTCTTTTCTGGATTTCTGCTTTGGACAAGCGCCTCTTTCAGTTTTGTTATGTTCCATGTTTCTTCCACATTCACATTTTGTTCCTTCATCCTTTTGTTTTCCTCTTCCAGCTTTTGGTTCCTTTCCTGAAGTTGCTTCATTTCTTTTGTGATGGAGTCAACTTCACTCAAGTGGACCATATCTCTCCTTTCTGCTAGAAGCCATAGATGCGTCCCCTCAGCTTGTAAGTGCTCTCTCGGAGGTTGCGGTTTTCCGTCCGGAGGCGGCCAATTTCATTTAGCTGAGGACGCTGTTCCTGTGTGCTCCAGTGAGGAGGAGCCTCACCATTGCTTGGAAAGCTGCTTCTTTTGGACATGGCAGCAATCTAAGCCTCTGTTTTCTCTTTCAGTTAAAGTCTTGTAGAAAATGTAATCGCAAATCAAGCTGAGTGAAAATGTGTCTGATACAAAGTCACTAGTACAGCTCCACCTTGACTGCCTTTGATATTAGATCCATCGTCATAAGAGCTCCACGGAACGTTCGAATCTTTTTTACACAAACTAGTTTAAATGGTGCGTTCCCATGTGTTGTTACACGTGACAATAATGATTACAATGTATTTATGTAAGGTTTCAGTCTTAGGAAAGTGAAATAGCCTATGTGCAATCAGCTACAGGCTGAGATACCCATCAGCTGGTATTCTTTTGATACATCATTAGCAATCACCAATAGCTGGCATTATTTTCGCTCCGGGGTCCCACTCTTTGCCGTGGTCAGTTTTTAAGGTGCAAACACATTTCTCCCTCTAGTTGTTTCGCTTCTTTGTGCAAACTTTGAGGAAGTAGCCGGAAACGGAGAGAAGGAAGAGTGTTTTTCCAGACGTGCATTTCAGATTACATTGTGAAACTTCAAAAATAACTAACAATATTAGACCTAATAAAAGTATCAGGCCAAGATTAACAGAGTTATAGCGTTTTTCTATAACGAAGTCGGGGCAGCTGCTCCGTCTGGTGGCAGATGGCTGCATAACATTTAGGACAAACTTTTACGGCATCGGGCATCAATTAAAACCTTAATAATTAGGCTAATAATTAGACTAGTACGTCTGGTACCAACTAGTGACGTTAGCGACGATTAGACCCAGCAGCAGGGGAAGGCCCAGCCTTCTGCAGACCAGCAGAGGCAAAGGCAGGCCCAGAGGAGCTCCCCAAGGAACCTCAGAGGGGCATTTAGGGAAGGAACAGGGAGACTTGCCTTTCGGTGGTGCCGGGCACAACAAACCCGCCCCCGAAAGACTTTTTAGCTCATTTGAACGTTACCCATCTCACAAACATGTTTAAAAAGCTGAAGTGAAATAACTTTCATTTTATTGTTATTTTCACTTGTTGTAAAAGCTGTATTTATACATGATTTGTCAGGTGGGTGAGAATAGGGGAATTAAAGTGCGATTCATTATTGAAGAATGTGATTAATGGTTTCACATGCCTTTCTTTAGACAGTTTTTAACATTGTCCATTAAACGGGCATAAAAACTAATTTGATATCTGAGTGTTTCTCAGTCTAATTTTTCTTCTTTGTTTAGTCGACTAATAAATTAGTCAGCAGGAACATCTTCAGTCTGTGCTGTGTCAGTGGGGCAGTGCTTGCGCACGCACCATGGTTGAGCTGGCTGGTTGTCCCTCCTGGACTTTGGGTCTGTCCGGTGTCCCTCGGCTCGTGCTGTGTTTTGGGCTCCTCTTTCTGGGTGCCCGTGCTGCCTGGCTGGGACCGGGTTGTGCTCTCGGCCTCTGTTGGGTCTTGGTGAGGGCCCAGGCACTGATGGAGACCTTCCTTCATGTTTCTGCCGTGGCACACAGGTGTCCACTACTTCTTGGCCTTGGATGTAGGTTGTAGCCACTTGGGGTCTCTGAGCTCTGGCCACTTGGGTTCTTATCACCATCCTGTGTTGTGATGTTTGGACTCTGGTGACTTTGTTGAGAGTGGGGGTGCCATCAGAATCACCACACTGCCTGGTTTGGTTTCAGCTAGTCTCTTTATGCCTATTTAGGAGTCAGGATGCTGGCTTTCACTGAGGTGCATTTTGCTGATGACTGCTTTCTAAAAAAAAAAAAAAAATATATATATATACAGTGTATCACAAAAGTGAGCTTATTGGTGTCTACAGCCTGTATATAAGATTTGAGCAACATTAGCAATGAGTTACAAAATGACACAGCCATAAATTACTGCTTTTCATTTGTTAGAAGTTACAGTATGTAATAGAAACTAAATGTAATAGAAACTAAATACAATTAAACAAGCTGTACTTTAGGTAAAAGTAAATGTCTTAAATATATCTTTGGACCACAACATTGCATTAACTCGAGGGGTGTGTAATTTTTACTGGCACTAAAAATTCACCTCAATGTTGATTTGCACTGATATGAAACATGGTAATGAAACTAGTTCATGTTTTGAGTTTTGCAGTTGATGCTTTACATGTACCTTAACCTTCATAGAATCAGTTTAATGGAAAAACTGATCAATACCCCCCCCCCCCCCCGTCAGGGAATGTTTACATTCATGCCTCTGAACAACAAGATATATCTGAATGTTTCCATGTTTAACATTTTAACTGATAAACCTTGTTCCAGATTTGTTGGTTCAGTATTTACTTATACATCACCATACGAGGTTATTCAATCTGGACAGGTTTTTTTTTTTTTTCTGTCTACCTTTTGGAAAAAGTTCTTTAATTAAACAACAAGAATTGAACCTGATTGTGGTCCGCCCATAAGGTTTCTTATTGGAAATGTTGAAAAGATGCATCATGGTAACTGGAGAAGTAAATAACAGCAACAGTCAAAGGTTTTTTCTTCCAAGAAGAATGAAACAAAAAAGAGTGGAACAAGTAGCCAGGTGCTGCTAATGAAGTGCACTTGATCATCAGCAACTGTGAGCACCCCTATAAAAGCAGAGGTTTTCACAAGTTTGCTGCTCTGGAGCATTCTGGTGCGTGTTAACACAATCTTCCCAGGAGTGGATGTCCCAGCAGATTCACCCCAAGGTCAGACTGTGCAAATGCTCAGAGAAACTGCAAAAAAAAAATTCAAGAGCTACATTTCGGACTCTACAGATCTCAGCATGTTAAATGTTAAAGTTCATGACACTGAGAAAGCTTCTTCTCTAAAAAGAACATGGCATCATGGCTTACCTTTGCAACGTTGCATCTGAAAAAAAGACCACAGGACTTTTGGAACAATATCTTTTGGACAGACGAGACCAAAATGGAGATGCTTGGCCATAATGGACTGCACCGTGTTTGGAAAAACCAAATGCAGCATGTCAGCACGAACACCTCTTATTTTGCAATGCCAATTATCCCAAGCACAGCAGCAAATCTACTACAGGATGGCTGAACAGGTCCAGACCTGAACCCTACTGAAATGATGTGGTGGGACCTTAAGAGAGCTGTGCATAAACAATAAAGCAATGCTGTAAAGAAGAGTGGCCAGAATTCTTCCACAGTGATGTGAGAGACTGATATCAAACAGAAAATGATTACTTGCTGCAAAAGGTGGTTCTGCAATCATGGGGTGCACTCAGTATTTCACAGGACTCACAGAGTCCTGTGAAAACTTTCTTTTTTTTTTTACATAACTGTATGTCTGTATTCCCATTGTTCATTTTTAATTTTGGTCTACTAGCGCTCTGATAGGCATTCCCCCACTGACTGCTCCCTACTTTCTGTGAGTTTCTTCTTCACTGCATGTTGATTAGACTTCACTTTACCCTTAGTCATTAATGAAGCAGTGATTCTGGTAAGTCATATTGGAGGGGGGATAGCCTGAATTTCAGTAAGTGGCGTGGTCATGTTCCAGATTTATACAGTTTCTTGATATTTTTCTTTTCTCCAGGTAAGATATTGGAAGTTTGTAAAGTTTTGTCAGTCAAATAATACATTTTACAATTTTCTCTGTAATTATCATTTTAGGCTAGAGGGTATTTACAGTCACTGGGAAAATGACCAGCCATGGGCCTCAGGAGGTAGAGCAGGTCGTGATTTGGCTGCTCCAGGCTGCAAGTCGGAGAATACTGAACCTCAAGTTGCCCCCCAATGCATCCATTGGAGTGTGAATGTTAGGCAAGGTGCTTAGATATAGAAAAAAGTGCTTTGATAAATAAATGTATGAGATTGGGTGAATGAGACTAAAAAGAGCACTCAGAGTAGAAAAGCACTTTCTAAGTACCAGTCCGTTTACCATCTTTCCAAAATCTACTTAGGAGTCTGCTGTTAAAGCTAAGGAGATAAGATTGGAAGTGTGGGTAGTAGAGGTCCCTTCTGTATACACTTAATAGCTACTTTATTAAGTACATCTTGCTTCCTGTCTTAACTTTTTGTGGCATAGATTGAACAAGCTGCTGGAAACATTCCTCAGAAATTTCAGTCCATATTGACATGATAGCATCGCACAGTTGCTGCAGATTTGTCGGCTGAACGTTGCATTGACATGCACATCCCAAAGGTGATCTACTGGATTGAGATCTGGTGACTGTGGAGGCCATTTGAGTACAATGACCTCATGTCATGTTCATGAAACCAGTTAGAGATGTTTTGTGCTACAGTGTATCACAAAAGTGAGTACACCCCTCACATTTCTGCAGATATTTAAGTCTATCTTTTCATGGGACAACACTGACAAAATGACACTTTGACACAATGAAAAGTAGTCTGTGTGCAGCTTATATAACAGCGTAAATTTATTCTTCCCTCAAAATAACTCAATATACAGCCATTAATGTCTAAACCAGCAGCAACAAAAGTGAGTACACCCCTTAGTGAAAGTTCCTGAAGTGTCTATTTTTTGTGTGGCCACCATTCTTTTCCAGAACTGCCTTAACTCTCCTGGGCATGGAGGTTACCAGAGCTTCACAGGTTGCCAATGGAATGCTTTTCCACTCCTCCACGAGGACATCACGGAGCTGGCGGATATTCGAGACTTTGCGCTCCTCCACCTTCCGCTTGAGGATGCCCCAAAGATGTTCCATTGGGTTTAGGTCTGGAGACATGCTTGGCCAGTCCATCACCTTTACCCTCAGCCTCTTCAATAAAGCAGTGGTTGTCTTAGAGGTGTGTTTGGGATCATTATCATGCTGGAACACTGCCCTGCGACCCAGTTTCCAGAAGGAGGGGATCATGCTCTGCTTCATTATTTCACAGTACATACTGGAGTTCATGTGTCCCTCAGTGAAATGTAACTCCCCAACACCTGCTGCACTCATGCAGCTCCAGACCATGGCATTCTCACCACCATGCTTGACTGTAGGCACGACACACTTATCTTTGTACTCCTCACCTGATCGCCGCCACACATGCTTGAGACCATCTGAACCAAACAAATTAATCTTGGTCTCATCAGACCACATGGTTCCAGTAATCAGAGGTGGCAAAAGTACTGACATTCTGTACTTAAGTAGAAGTACAAGTACTTATGTTAAAAAACTTTAGTAAAAGTCGAAGTACTGGTTCAACTTCTCTACTTAAGTAAAAGTAAAAAAGTACAGGCTCTGAAATGTACTCAAAGTAAGAAAGTAAAAGTAGTTCTTTGGAGGATGTTTCTACAAGCTATTTGTGTAAAACTAACCGAACCTCATTATATATTATTGTAATAATAGAAAATAATATTACATGAAATACAAACGTTATTCCAATCTAAATTTTAATCCTAATGAATGCACTCAGCTTGAATCTGTTATGTAGGACACAAACTGTGAAAGGGAATTTAAACACAGCTCTGTTCTCTGTGTCCTCCATAGTAGAGGGTGACTGTGCCTCCACCTAAACACCAACATGAGGATACTCAGGGGTTACAGTGGGATTCAGAAGGTGGAGGAACCCTAAGATCAGCTGTAGTGGCTCTGCATGGGGAGAAGAATCACAGCTTTCTATTGTGAGCTGCAGTAAATGATGTTGGTGTGCAGGCTGTGATCAGCTGACCTGCTGCTGCTGCTCTGAGGTTTACTGCTCTGTGTGGATGAAGTGAACTCACAAAGATGTAACCCAGTATTTCACAGCTCTCTGAGCTGATCTCCATCCCCTACACTGACAGCATACAGGCTGTAGAAATGTTGGATTCAGTGAATGAATCTCAGCATCAGCAGCTTTGATTCAAACTCATCTCTGCTGCACTGATGTAACCTGTAACTCTGACCATGAACACAAACTGTGCTCCAGTCCAACACAGAGCTTTACTGTAAATACAGTACAACAAGCTAACCTAAACTGCAGTATTTTCGTAGAATATTGAATTACACAACGTCAGCATACTTCAGTTTATTTTCCAGTCCTTACCTTTAATTCTAACCTCTCTTCTTCCTCTCTCTTCTCCTCTTTCCTCTTTCTCCATCTCTGAGTGAACTTCTCTCTCTTTGCTCTCCCTGAAATACAGCAGCTCTTCTTTTAGCTAGCTGTGTAACAAACTGCACACACTTTGTGTGTTTGCTGATATTTGTTGAGCATTTAGAAACGTTGCATTTACCTGCCACACGTTACTCCCTTCGTGCTCGCTCCTCTTCAGTAGCGCTAGCTAAGCTGTTTATGTGCCGCAGCGCAACTTACGGACTCGGTCCGGCCCGCTGTAACCCCTGATTATAGCGCTATAAATGATACATTAATTATATGGGTTTGCGTATTTAATCCCTTTGTACGAGATAAGCCCCGATGATGCAGGATACACCAGTACGATTGTCTCTTGTGTGTTATTATTCCTCCATTTAGGCTCAGATCGTTTGATGTTTGACGGCGCACTGACCGGAAATGCAAACTTCTCTCTGACGTGTTAAAAGTAACGAGTCTGTTTGAAATGTAAGAAGTAGAAAGTACAGATACTTGTGTAAAAATGTAGGGAGTAAAAGTAAAAAGTAGTCAGAAAAATAAATACTTAAGTAAAGTACAGATACCTGAAAAATCTACTTAAGTACAGTAACGAAGTATTTGTACTTCGTTACTTCCCACCTCTGCCAGTAATCCATGTCCTTTGTTGACATGTCTTCAGCAAACTGTTTGCGGGCTGTCTTGTGTACAAACTTCAGAAGAGGCTTCCTTCTGGGGTGACAGCCATGCAGACCAATTTGATGTAGTGTGCAGCATATGGTCTGAGCACTGACAGGCTGACCCCCCCCCTCTTCAATCTCTGCAGCAATGCCGACAGCACTCCTGCGTCTATCTTTCAGAGACAGCGTTTGGACGTGACGCTGAGCACGTGCACTCAGCTTCTTTGGACGACCAACGCCAGGTCTGTTCTGAGTGGACCCTGCTCTTTTAAAATGCTGGATGATCTTGGCCACTGTGCTGCAGCTCAGTTTCAGGTGTTGGCAATCTTCATGTAGCGCAACAATTTGTCTTTTAAGGTCCTCAGAGAGCTCTCTGCCATGTTGGAACTTTCAGTGACCAGTATGAGAGAGTGTGAGAGCTGTACTACAAAACTGAACACACCTGCTCCCTATGCACACCTGAGTAACACTAACGAGTCACATGACATTTTGGAGGGGAAATGACAAGCAGTGCTCAATTTGGACATTTAGGGGTGTACTCACTTTTGTTGCTGCTGCTTTAGACATTAATGGCTGTATATTGAGTTATTTTGAGGAAGAATAAATTTACACTGTTATATAAGCTGCACACAGACTACTTTTCATTGTGTCAAAGTGTCATTTTGTCAGTGTTGTCCCATGAAAAGATAGACTTAAATATCTGCAGAAGTGAGGGGTGTACTCACTTTTGTGATACACTGTATATCTTTTTTCTCTCTCTCATAATGATTCAAGTTCACCCCTTTTGATTCGGGAAAGATCACATGCATGTCCTCACATATGCATAGAACATAGAACCATGTCCATAGATATGAGCACGTATGCTAATGATGTATCAAAAGAATAGCAGGTGACGGGTATCTCAGCCTGTAGCTGATTGCACATAGCTATTTCACTTTCATATCTCTTCCAGCTACATGACCAGGTACCTGTCAATTTTTTTTCTGAGGCCCTTTAAAAAAAAAAGATTTTGGAGTGAGAAATCATAAATAATGAGTAGAAACAATGCCAAGGACAGAGGAGGTGCCATTTTGATGCACCTGACATCTGTGTGAACCATGTTTGTGTGTTTTATGGAGCTTAAACAGAAGCTCCACTTCTATGGCAGTTTCATTAAAGTGATCTAAGGCCATTGAAATGAAGATTGCTTTATCCATAGAAGCACACTGTGAAAGGCAGACTCTTATTTTTGCTGATGTGTACATTTTTATTCTTGTGACAAATCATTTATCATCCAAAGTAATTTTATCACTGATATCTTTTCTACAGGCAGCTGGAAGGTCAGAAGTGCTGCGTCATCCTCATAATTCCCAAAAGGGTGTCTTCCTTTTTAACAGCCCTACACCCCAAAGTACACTTGCTGTTTTACCAGATTACAAGAGATTATTATATTACTACCCAGTCCTAACACTAATACTGGTTTCCAGTTTATAGACAAACAGGCTCTACAGTTGCAGTTCTGCAGAAAAGAAGACGCATTCAGAAACATTGTGATTTTTTTTTGATGCTTAGTTTATTTATTGAATGGTTGATGATATCCAGTTGGAGGCAATGTAGGAGAGCAGGAGAGAAGAGAAGAGAAAGAAGAGGAAAGGGAGCGGGATCAGAGAGGGAGAGAGAAGAAAGGAAAGGGGTAGAGGAAAGGAGGCGTGAAGGTGGAGGTGGAGGGAGGATCGTGGTGGAAACTATGTCCTCCAGCCTGAGCAGAACCACCAGCAGCTTCTTCCACACTTCCACGTTTCTTATATCTGGTGAACCAGCGCCAGCCACCTCTTTTCTTCTTGTCTGGTTCTTCTTCTTCCTGATCCACTTTTTCTTTAGCTTTCTTGGCCTTTTTCTCGGCCTCTGCATCGCCTGACTTGGACCAGAAGAATTTGGAGCGTTTTTTCTTTTTCTTTCGTTGCTCCTCAGCTCTCTGTTCTTCTCCTCCAAATTTGCCACTTCTAGCACAAATTTCCCATTTTCCTCCTCAATTTTTGACATTTCTCCCTGAATTTGTTGAACTCTTCAACCACTGCCTGGAATTTTCTTCAAGCTTGCTGTATTTCTGCCTGTTCTCTTTGGTCTCCTCCTGCAATGCTGCTTTTCTGCTCTCCAGTTCCTTATGCTCTGTTTCAAGTTGCCCATATTTTTCCTCCCATTCCATGTTTTTCTCCTGGATTTCTGCATGTTTGGCCTCCAGTTCTTGGTGCTTCCTCACCAGTTCCTCATAATCCTCCACTTCTTGCTTCTGCTTGATTTCTTGATTTCTTTTCTTCACTTCTTGCTTATGCTGGCGCTTCAAAAGTTCTGCTTTAGCATTTCATGCATTTCTTCTGCGTGTTTTTACTCAGAAATTCCTCGTCCTTCTTTGCTGGATTTCTTTTCTCCACTTGTTGCTTCTGCTGGCGCTTCACAAAGTTCTGCTTTAGCATTTGATGCATTTCTTCCGCATGTTTCTAATCAGAAATTCCTTGTCCTTCTTTTCTGGATTTCTGCTTTGGACAAGCGCCTCTTTCAGTTTTGTATGTTCCATGTTTCTTCCACATTCACATTTTGTTCCTTCATCCTTTTGTTTTCCTCTTCCAGCTTTTGGTTCCTTTCCTGAAGTTGCTTCATTTCTTTTGTGATGGAGTCAACTTCATCAAGTGGACCAATCTCTCCTTTCTGCTAGAAGCCCATAGATGCGTCCCCTCAGCTTGTAAGTGCTCTCTCGGAGGTTGCGGTTTTCCGTCCGGAGGCGGCCAATTTCATTTAGCTGAGGACGCTGTTCCTGTGTGCTCCAGTGAGGAGGAGCCTCACCATTGCTTGGAAAGCTGCTTCTTTGGACATGGCAGCAATCTAAGCCTCTGTTTTCTCTTTCAGTTAAATCTTGTAGAAAATGTAATCGCAAATCAAGCTGAGTGAAAATGTGTCTGATACAAGTCACTAGTACAGCTCCAACCTTGACTGCCTTTGATATTAGATCCATCGTCATAAGCTCCACGGAACGTTCGAATCTTTTTTACACAAACTAGTTTAAATGGTGCGTTCCCATGTGTTGTTACCACGTGACAATAATGATTACAATGTATTGATGTAAGGTTTCAGTCTTAGGAAAGTGAAATAGCCTATGTGCAATCAGCTACAGGCTGAGATACCCATCAGCTGGTATTCTTTTGATACATCATTAGCATACGTGCTCATATCCATGCATATGTGAGGACATGCATGTGATCTTTCCCAAATCAAAAGGGGTGAACTTGAATTATTATGAGAGAGGAAAATTTTTTTTTTTTTTTAGAAAGCAGTCACCAGCAAAATGCACCTCAGTGAAAGCCAGCATCCTGACCGTTTAATGGACAATGTCAAAAACGGTCTAAAAAACTCTCAAATATTAATCACATTCTTCAATAATGAATCGCACTTTAAATGCTGCTTAACTGTGAGCATTATGAACACTGCATGTTTCACTCTAAACAGAAAAAACGCCTTGAAATCAAATGATGTTGATATATGAAAGTGCGTTACTGCAAACGATGTTCACGCATCATTGAATATGAGAACCCCCCCCCCAGACCAGCAGAGGCAAAGGCAGGCCCAGAGGAGCTCCCCAAGGAACCTCAGAGGGGCATTTAGGGAAGGAACAGGGAGACTTGCCTTTCGGTGGTGCCGGGCACAACAAACCCGCCCCCGAAAGACTTTTTAGCTCATTTGAACGTTACCCATCTCACAAACATGTTTAAAAAGCTGAAGTGAAATAACTTTCATTTTATTGTTATTTTCACTTGTTGTAAAAGCTGTATTTATCTCTCATAATGAGAAAATACATGATTTGTCGGGTGGGTGAGAATAGGGGAATTAAAGTGCGATTCATTATTGAAGAATGTGATTAATGGTTTCACATGCCTTTCTTTAGACAGTTTTTAACATTGTCCATTAAACGGGCATAAAAACTAATTTGATATCTGAGTGTTTCTCAGTCTAATTTTTCTTCTTTGTTTAGTCGACTAATAAATTAGTCAGCAGGAACATCTTCAGTCTGTGCTGTGTCAGTGGGGCAGTGCTTGCGCACGCACCATGGTTGAGCTGGCTGGTGTCCCTCCTGGACTTTGGGTCTGTCCGGTGTCCCTCGGCTCGTGCTGTGTTTTGGGCTCCTCTTTCTGGGTGCCCGGGCTGCCTGGCTGGGACCGGGTTGTGCTCTCGGTCTCTGTTGGGTCTTGGTGAGGGCCCAGGCACTGATGGAGACCTTCCTTCATGTTTCTGCCGTGGCACACAGGTGTCCACTACTTCTTGGCCTTGGATGTAGGTTGTAGCCACTTGGGGTCTCTGAGCTCTGGCCACTTGGGTTCTTATCACCATCCTGTGTTGTGATGTTTGGACTCTGGTGACTTTGTTGAGAGTGGGGGTGCCATCAATCACCACACTGCCTGGTTTGGTTTCAGCTAGTCTCTTTATGCCTATTTAGGAGTCAGGATGCTGGCTTTCACTGAGGTGCATTTTGCTGATGACTGCTTTCTAAAAAAAAAAAAAATATATATATATATATATATATATATCAGTGTATCACAAAAGTGAGCTTATTGGTGTCTACAGCCTGTATATAAGATTTGAGCAACATTAGCAATGAGTTACAAAATGACACAGCCATAAATTACTGCTTTTCATTTGTTAGAAGTTACAGTATGTAATAGAAACTAAATACAATTGAACAAGCTGTACTTTAGGTAAAAGTAAATGTCTTAAATATATCTTTGGACCACAACATTGCATTAACTCGAGGGGTGTGTAATTTTTTCTGGCACTAAAATTCACCTCAATGTTGAATTTGCACTGATATGAAACATGGTAATGAAACTAGTTCATTTTTGAGTTTTGCAGTTGATGCTTTACATGTACCTTAACCTTCATAGAATCAGTTTAATGGAAAAACTGATCAATACCCCCCCCCCCCCCCTCAGGGAATGTTTTACATTTCATGCCTCTGAACAACAAGATATATCTGAATGTTTCCATGTTTAACATTTTAACTGATTAAACCTTGTTCCAGATTTGTTGGTTCAGTATTTACTTATACATCACCATACGAGGTTATTCAATCTGGACAGGTTTTTTTTTTTTTTCTGTCTACCTTTTGGAAAAAGTTCTTTAATTAAACAACAAGAATTGAACACTGATTGTGGTCCGCCCATAAGGTTTCTTATTGAAATGTTGAAAAGATGCATCATGGTAACTGGAGAAGTAAATAACAGCAACAGTCAAAGGTTTTACTTCTTCCAAGAAGAATGAAACAAAAAAAGTGGAACAGTAGCCAGGTGCTGCTAATGAAGTGCACTTGATCATCAGCAACTGTGAGCACCCCTATAAAAGCAGAGGTTTTCACAAGTTTGCTGCTCTGGAGCATTCTGGTGCGTGTTAACACAATCTTCCCAGGAGTGGATGTCCCAGCAGATTCACCCCAAGGTCAGACTGTGCAAATGCTCAGAGAAACTGCAAAAAAAAAATTCAAGAGCTACATTTCGGACTCTACAGATCTCAGCATGTTAAATGTTAAAGTTCATGACACTGAGAAAGCTTCTTCTCTAAAAAGAACATGGCATCATGGCTTACCTTTGCAACGTTGCATCTGAAAAAAAGACCACAGGACTTTTGGAACAATATCTTTTGGACAGACGAGACCAAAATGGAGATGCTTGGCCATAATGGACTGCACCGTGTTTGGAAAAACCAAATGCAGCATGTCAGCACGAACACCTCTTATTTTGCAATGCCAATTATCCCAAGCACAGCAGCAAATCTACTACAGGATGGCTGAACAGGTCCAGACCTGAACCCTACTGAAATGATGTGGTGGGACCTTAAGAGAGCTGTGCATAAACAATAAAGCAATGCTGTAAAGAAGAGTGGCCAGAATTCTTCCACAGTGATGTGAGAGACTGATATCAAACAGAAAATGATTACTTGCTGCAAAAGGTGGTTCTGCAATCATGGGGTGCACTCAGTATTTCACAGGACTGCACAGAGTCCTGTGAAAACTTTCTTTTTTTTTTTCATAACTGTATGTCTGTATTCCCATTGTTCATTTTTAATTTTGGTCTACTAGCGCTCTGATAGGCATTCCCCCACTGACTGCTCCCTACTTTCTGTGAGTTTCTTCTTCACTGCATGTTGATTAGACTTCACTTTACCCTTAGTCATTAATGAAGCAGTGATTCTGGTAAGTCATATTGGAGGGGGGATAGCCTGAATTTCAGTAAGTGGCGTGGTCATGTTCCAGATTTATACAGTTTCTTGATATTTTTCTTTTCTCCAGGTAAGATATTGGAAGTTTGTAAAGTTTTGTCAGTCAAATAATACATTTTACAATTTTCTCTGTAATTATCATTTTAGGCTAGAGGGTATTTACAGTCACTGGGAAAATGACCAGCCATGGGCCTCAGGAGGTAGAGCAGGTCGTGATTTGGCTGCTCCAGGCTGCAAGTCGGAGAATACTGAACCTCAAGTTGCCCCCCAATGCATCCATTGGAGTGTGAATGTTAGGCAAGGTGCTTAGATATAGAAAAAAGTGCTTTGATAAATAAATGTATGAGATTGGGTGAATGAGACTAAAAAGAGCACTCAGAGTAGAAAAGCACTTTCTAAGTACCAGTCCGTTTACCATCTTTCCAAAATCTACTTAGGAGTCTGCTGTTAAAGCTAAGGAGATAAGATTGGAAGTGTGGGTAGTAGAGGTCCCTTCTGTATACACTTAATAGCTACTTTATTAAGTACATCTTGCTTCCTGTCTTAACTTTTTGTGGCATAGATTGAACAAGCTGCTGGAAACATTCCTCAGAAATTTCAGTCCATATTGACATGATAGCATCGCACAGTTGCTGCAGATTTGTCGGCTGAACGTTGCATTGACATGCACGTCCCAAAGGTGATCTACTGGATTGAGATCTGGTGACTGTGGAGGCCATTTGAGTACAATGACCTCATGTCATGTTCATGAAACCAGTTAGAGATGTTTTGCTACAGTGTATCACAAAAGTGAGTACACCCCTCACATTTCTGCAGATATTTAAGTCTATCTTTTCATGGGACAACACTGACAAAATGACACTTTGACACAATGAAAAGTAGTCTGTGTGCAGCTTATATAACAGCGTAAATTTATTCTTCCCTCAAAATAACTCAATATACAGCCATTAATGTCTAAACCAGCAGCAACAAAAGTGAGTACACCCCTTAGTGAAAGTTCCTGAAGTGTCTATTTTTGTGTGGCCACCATTATTTTCCAGAACTGCCTTAACTCTCCTGGGCATGGAGGTTACCAGAGCTTCACAGGTTGCCACTGGAATGCTTTTCCACTCCTCCATGAGGACATCACGGAGCTGGCGGATATTCGAGACTTTGCGCTCCTCCACCTTCCGCTTGAGGATGCCCAAAGATGTTCCATTGGGTTTAGGTCTGGAGACATGCTTGGCCAGTCCATCACCTTTACCCTCAGCCTCTTCAATAAAGCAGTGGTTGTCTTAGAGGTGTGTTTGGGGTCATTATCATGCTGGAACACTGCCCTGCGACCCAGTTTCCAGAGGAGGGGATCATGCTCTGCTTCATTATTTCACAGTACATACTGGAGTTCATGTGTCCCTCAGTGAAATGTAACTCCCCAACACCTGCTGCACTCATGCAGCTCCAGACCATGGCATCTCACCACCATGCTTGACTGTAGGCACGACACACTTATCTTTGTACTCCTCACCTGATCGCCGCCACACATGCTTGAGACCATCTGAACCAAACAAATTAATCTTGGTCTCATCAGACCACATGGTTCCAGTAATCAGAGGTGGCAAAAGTACTGACATTCTGTACTTAAGTAGAAGTACAAGTACTTATGTTAAAAAATACTTTAGTAAAAGTCGAAGTACTGGTTCAACTTCTCTACTTAAGTAAAGTAAAAAAGTACAGGCTCTGAAATGTACTCAAAGTAAGAAAGTAAAAGTAGTTCTTTGGAGGATGTTTCTACAAGCTATTTGTAAAACTAACCGAACCTCATTATATTTATTGTAATAATAGAAAATAATATTACATGAGAATACAAACGTTATTCCAATCTAAATTTTAATCCTAATGAATGCACTCAGCTTGAATCTGTTATGTAGGACACAAACTGTGAAAGGGAATTTAAACACAGCTCTGTTCTCTGTGTCCTCCATAGTAGAGGGTGACTGTGCCTCCACCTAAACACCAACATGAGGATACTCAGGGTTACAGTGGGATTCAGAAGGTGGAGGAACCCTAAGATCAGCTGTAGTGGCTCTGCATGGGGAGAAGAATCACAGCTTTCTATTGTGAGCTGCAGTAAATGATGTTGGTGTGCAGGCTGTGATCAGCTGACCTGCTGCTGCTGCTCTGAGGTTTACTGCTCTGTGTGGATGAAGTGAACTCACAAAGATGTAACCCAGTATTTCACAGCTCTCTGAGCTGATCTCCATCCCCTACACTGACAGCATACAGGCTGTAGAAATGTTGGATTCAGTGAATGAATCTCAGCATCAGCAGCTTTGATTCAAACTCATCTCTGCTGCACTGATGTAACCTGTAACTCTGACCATGAACACAAACACTGTGCTCCAGTCCAACACAGAGCTTTACTGTAAATACAGTACAACAAGCTAACCTAAACTGCAGTATTTTCGTAGAATATTTGAATTACACAACGTCAGCATACTTCAGTTTATTTTCCAGTCCTTACCTTTAATTCTAACCTCTCTTCTTCCTCTCCTGTCCTCTTTCTCCATCTCTGAGTGAACTTCTCTCTCTTTGCTCTCCCGAAATACAGCAGCTCTTCTTTTAGCTAGCTGTGTAACAAACTGCACACACTTTGTGTGTTTGCTGATATTGTTGAGCATTTAGAAACGTTGCATTTACCTGCCACACGTTACTCCCTTCGTGCTCGCTCCTCTTCAGTAGCGCTAGCTAAGCTGTTTATGTGCCGCAGCGCAACTTACGGACTCGGTCCGGCCCGCTGTAACCCCTGATTATAGCGCTATAAATGATACATTAATTATATGGGTTTTGCGTATTTAATCCCTTTGTACGAGATAAGCCCCGATGATGCAGGATACACCAGTACGATTGTCTCTTGTGTGTTATTATTCCTCCATTTAGGCTCAGATCGTTTGATGTTTGACGGCGCACTGACCGGAAATGCAAACTTCTCTCTGACGTGTTAAAAGTAACGAGTCTGTTTGAAAATGTAAGAAGTAGAAAGTACCGATACTTGTGTAAAATGTAGGGAGTAAAAGTAAAAAGTAGTCAGAAAAATAAATACTTAAGTAAAGTACAGATACCTGAAAAATCTACTTAAGTACAGTAACGAAGTATTGTACTTCGTTACTTCCCACCTCTGCCAGTAATCCATGTCCTTTGTTGACATGTCTTCAGCAAACTGTTTGCGGGCTGTCTTGTGTACAAACTTCAGAAGAGGCTTCCTTCTGGGTGACAGCCATGCAGACCAATTTGATGTAGTGTGCAGCATATGGTCTGAGCACTGACAGGCTGACCCCCCCACCTCTTCAATCTCTGCAGCAATGCCGACAGCACTCCTGCGTCTATCTTTCAGAGACAGCGTTTGGACGTGACGCTGAGCACGTGCACTCAGCTTCTTTGGACGACCAACGCCAGGTCTGTTCTGAGTGGACCCTGCTCTTTTAAAATGCTGGATGATCTTGGCCACTGTGCTGCAGCTCAGTTTCAGGGTGTTGGCAATCTTCATGTAGCGCAACAATTTGTCTTTTAAGGTCCTCAGAGAGCTCTCTGCCATGTTGGAACTTTCAGTGACCAGTATGAGAGTGTGAGAGCTGTACTACAAAACTGAACACACCTGCTCCCTATGCACACCTGAGTAACACTAACGAGTCACATGACATTTTGGAGGGGAATGACAAGCAGTGCTCAATTTGGACATTTAGGGGTGTACTCACTTTTGTTGCTGCTGCTTTAGACATTAATGGCTGTATATTGAGTTATTTTGAGGGAAGAATAAATTTACACTGTTATATAAGCTGCACACAGACTACTTTTCATTGTGTCAAAGTGTCATTTTGTCAGTGTTGTCCCATGAAAAGATAGACTTAAATATCTGCAGAAGTGTGAGGGGTGTACTCACTTTTGTGATACACTGTATATCTTTTTTCTCTCTCTCATAATGATTCAAGTTCACCCCTTTTGATTCGGGAAAGATCACATGCATGTCCTCACATATGCATAGAACATAGAACCATGTCCATAGATATGAGCACGTATGCTAATGATGTATCAAAAGAATAGCAGGTGACGGGTATCTCAGCCTGTAGCTGATTGCACATTAGCTATTTCACTTTCATATCTCTTCCAGCTACATGACCAGAGTACCTGTCAATATTTTTTTTCTGAGGCCCTTTAAAAAAAAAAAGATTTTGGAGTGAGAAATCATAAATAATGAGTAGAAACATGCCAAGGACAGAGGAGGTGCCATTTTGATGCACCTGACATCTGTGTGAACCATGTTTGTGTGTTTTATGGAGCTTAAACAGAAGCTCCACTTCTATGGCAGTTTCATTAAAGTGATCTAAGACCATTGAAATGAAGATTGCTTTATCCATAGAAGCACACTGTGAAAGGCAGACTCTTATTTTTGCTTGATGTGTACATTTTTATTCTTGTGACAAATCATTTATCATCCAAAGTAATTTTATCACTGATATCTTTTCTACAGGCAGCTGGAAGGTCAGAAGTGCTGCGTCATCCTCATAATTCCCAAAAGGGTGTCTTCCTTTTTAACAGCCCTACACCCTCAAAGTACACTTGCTGTTTTACCAGATTACAAGAGATTATTAATAATACTACCCAGTCCTAACACTAATACTGGTTTCTAGTTTATAGACAAACAGGCTCTACAGTTGCAGTTCTGCAGAAAAGAAGACGCATTCAGAAACATTGTGATTTTTTTTTTTGATGCTTAGTTTATTTATTGAATGGTTGATGATATCCAGTTGGAGGCAATGTAGGAGAGCGAGGAGAGAAGAGAAGAGAGAAAGAAAGAGGAAGGGAGCGGGATCAGAGAGGAGAGAGAAGAAAGGAAAGGGGTAGAGGAAAGGAGGCGTGAAGGTGGAGGTGGAGGGAGGATCGTGGTGGAAACTATTGTCCTCCAGCCTGAGCAGAACCACCAGCAGCTTCTTCCACACTTCCACGTTTCTTATATCTGGTGAACCAGCGCCAGCCACCTCTTTTCTTCTTGTCTGGTTCTTCTTCTTCCTGATCCACTTTTTCTTTAGCTTTCTTGGCCTTTTTCTCGGCCTCTGCATCGCCTGACTTGGACCAGAAGAATTTGGAGCGTTTTTTCTTTTTCTTTCGTTGCTCCTCAAGCTCTCTGTTCTTCTCCTCCAAATTTGCCACTTCTAGCACAAATTTCCCATTTTCCTCCTCAATTTTTTGACATTTCTCCCTGAATTTGTTGAACTCTTCAACCACTGCCTGGAATTTTTCTTCAAGCTTGCTGTATTTCTGCCTGTTCTCTTTGGTCTCCTCCTGCAATGCTGCTTTTCTGCTCTCTCCAGTTCCTTATGCTCTGTTTCAAGTTGCCCATATTTTTCCTCCCATTCCATGTTTTTCTCCTGGATTTCTGCATGTTTGGCCTCCAGTTCTTGGTGCTTCCTCACCAGTTCCTCATAATCCTCCACTTCTTGCTTCTGCTTGATTTCTTGATTTCTTTTCTTCACTTCTTGCTTATGCTGGCGCTTCAAAAAGTTCTGCTTTAGCATTTCATGCATTTCTTCTGCGTGTTTTTTACTCAGAAATTCCTCGTCCTTCTTTGCTGGATTTCTTTTCTCCACTTGTTGCTTCTGCTGGCGCTTCACAAAGTTCTGCTTTAGCATTTGATGCATTTCTTCCGCATGTTTCTTAATCAGAAATTCCTTGTCCTTCTTTTCTGGATTTCTGCTTTGGACAAGCGCCTCTTTCAGTTTTGTTATGTTCCATGTTTTCTTCCACATTCACATTTTGTTCCTTCATCCTTTTGTTTTCCTCTTCCAGCTTTTGGTTCCTTTCCTGAAGTTGCTTCATTTCTTTTGTGATGGAGTCAACTTCACTCAAGTGGACCAATCTCTCCTTTCTGCTAGAAGCCCATAGATGCGTCCCCTCTCTTGTAAGTGCTCTCTCGGAGGTTGCGGTTTTCCGTCCGGAGGCGGCCAATTTCATTTAGCTGAGGACGCTGTTCCTGTGTGCTCCAGTGAGGAGGAGCCTCACCATTGCTTGGAAAGCTGCTTCTTTTGGACATGGCAGCAATCTAAGCCTCTGTTTTCTCTTTCAGTTAAAGTCTTGTAGAAAATGTAATCGCAAATCAAGCTGAGTGAAAATGTGTCTGATACAAAGTCACTAGTACAGCTCCAACCTTGACTGCCTTTGATATTAGATCCATCGTCATAAGAGCTCCACGGCACGTTCGAATCTTTTTTACACAAACTAGTTTAAATGGTGCGTTCCCATGTGTTGTTACCACGTGACAATAATGATTACAATGTATTTATGTAAGGTTTCAGTCTTAGGAAAGTGAAATAGCCTATGTGCAATCAGCTACAGGCTGAGATACCCATCAGCTGGTATTCTTTTGATACATCATTAGCATACGTGCTCATATCCATGCATATGTGAGGACATGCATGTGATCTTTCCCAAATCAAAAGGGGTGAACTTGAATTATTATGAGAGAGAGAAAATTTTTTTTTTTTTTTAGAAAGCAGTCACCAGCAAAATGCACCTCAGTGAAAGCCAGCATCCTGACCGTTTAATGGACAATGTCAAAAACGGTCTAAAAAAACTCTCAAATATTAATCACATTCTTCAATAATGAATCGCACTTTAAATGCTGCTTAACTGTGAGCATTATGAACACTGCATGTTTCACTCTAAACAGAAAAACGCCTTGAAATCAAATGATGTTGAATATATGAAAGTGCGTTACTGCAAACGATGTTCACGCATCATTGAATATGAGAACCCCCCCCCCCCCCAAAAAAAAAAAAAAAATTATATATATTTATAAATTGACAGAAGCATAAATAGCTGGCATTATTTTCGCTCCGGGGTCCCACTCTTTGCCGTGGTCAGTTTTTAAGGTACAAACACATTTCTCCCTCTAGTTGTTTCGCTTCTTTGTGCAAACTTTGAGGAAGTAGCCGGAAACGGAGAGAAGGAAGGGTGTTTTTCCAGACGTGCATTTCAGATTACATTGTGAAACTTCAAAAATAACTAACAATATTAGACCTAATAAAAGTATCAGGCCAAGATTAACAGAGTTATAGCGTTTTTCTATAACGAAGTCGGGGCAGCTGCTCCGTCTGGTGGCAGATGGCTGCATAACATTTAGGACAAACTTTTACGGCATCGGGCATCAATTAAAACCTTAATTAGGCTAATAATTAGACTAGTACGTCTGGTACCAACTAGTGTCGTTAGCGACGATTAGACCCAGCAGCAGGGGAAGGCCCAGCCTTCTGCAGACCAGCAGAGGCAAAGGCAGGCCCAGAGGAGCTCCCCAAGGAACCTCAGAGGGGCATTTAGGGAAGGAACAGGGAGACTTGCCTTTCGGTGGTGCCGGGCACAACAAACCCGCCCCCGAAAGACTTTTTAGCTCATTTGAACGTTACCCATCTCACAAACATGTTTAAAAAGCTGAAGTGAAATAACTTTCATTTTATTGTTATTTTCACTTGTTGTAAAAGCTGTATTTATCTCTCATAATGAGAAAATACATGATTTGTCAGGTGGGTGATAATAGGGGAATTAAAGTGCGATTCATTATTGAAGAATGTGATTAATGGTTTCACATGCCTTTCTTTAGACAGTTTTTAACATTGTCCATTAAACGGGCATAAAAACTAATTTGATATCTGAGTGTTTCTCAGTCTAATTTTTCTTCTTTGTTTAGTCGACTAATAAATTAGTAAGCAGGAACATCTTCAGTCTGTGCTGTGTCAGTGGGGCAGTGCTTGCGCACGCACCATGGTTGAGCTGGCTGGTGTCCCTCCTGGACTTTGGGTCTGTCCGGTGTCCCTCGGCTCGTGCTGTGTTTTGGGCTCCTCTTTCTGGGTGCCCGTGCTGCCTGGCTGGGACCGGGTTGTGCTCTCGGCTCTGTTGGGTCTTGGTGAGGGCCCAGGCACTGATGGAGACCTTCCTTCATGTTTCTGCCGTGGCACACAGGTGTCCACTACTTCTTGGCCTTGGATGTAGGTTGTAGCCACTTGGGGTCTCTGAGCTCTGGCCACTTGGGTTCTTATCACCATCCTGTGTTGTGATGTTTGGACTCTGGTGACTTTGTTGAGAGTGGGGGTGCCATCAGAATCACCACACTGCCTGGTTTGGTTTCAGCTAGTCTCTTTATGCCTATTTAGGAGTCAGGATGCTGGCTTTCACTGAGGTGCATTTTGCTGATGACTGCTTTCTAAAAAAAAAAAAATATATATATATATATATATATATACAGTGTATCACAAAAGTGAGCTTATTGGTGTCTACAGCCTGTATATAAGATTTGAGCAACATTAGCAATGAGTTACAAAATGACACAGCCATAAATTACTGCTTTTCATTTGTTAGAAGTTACAGTATGTAATAGAAACTAAATACAATTGAACAAGCTGTACTTTAGGTAAAAGTAAATGTCTTAATATATCTTTGGACCACAACATTGCATTAACTCGAGGGTGTGTAATTTTTTCTGGCACTAAAATTCACCTCAATGTTGAATTTGCACTGATATGAAACATGGTAATGAAACTAGTTCATTTTTTGAGTTTTGCAGTTGATGCTTTACATGTACCTTAACCTTCATAGAATCAGTTTAATGGAAAAACTGATCAATATCCCCCCCCCCCCGTCAGGGAATGTTTTACATTTCATGCCTCTGAACAACAAGATATATCTGAATGTTTCCATGTTTAACATTTTAACTGATTAAACCTTGTTCCAGATTTGTTGGTTCAGTATTTACTTATACATCACCATACGAGGTTATTCAATCTGGACAGGTTTTTTTTTTTTCTGTCTACCTTTTTGGAAAAAGTTCTTTAATTAAACAACAAGAATTTAACACTGATTGTGGTCCGCCCATAAGGTTTCTTATTGAAATGTTGAAAAGATGCATCATGGCAACTGGAGAAGTAAATAACAGCAACAGTCAAAGGTTTTACTTCTTCCAAGAAGAATGAAACAAAAAAAGAGTGGAACAAGTAGCCAGGTGCTGCTAATGAAGTGCACTTGATCATCAGCAACTGTGAGCACCCCTATAAAAGCAGAGGTTTTCACAAGTTTGCTGCTCTGGAGCATTCTGGTGCGTGTTAACACAATCTTCCCAGGAGTGGATGTCCCAGCAGATTCACCCCAAGGTCAGACTGTGCAAATGCTCAGAGAAACTGCAAAAAAAAAATTCAAGAGCTACATTTCGGACTCTACAGATCTCAGCATGTTAAATGTTAAAGTTCATGACACTGAGAAAGCTTCTTCTCTAAAAAGAACATGGCATCATGGCTTACCTTTGCAACGTTGCATCTGAAAAAAGACCACAGGACTTTTGGAACAATATCTTTTGGACAGACGAGACCAAAATGGAGATGCTTGGCCATAATGGACTGCACCGTGTTTGGAAAAACCAAATGCAGCATGTCAGCACGAACACCTCTTATTTTGCAATGCCAATTATCCCAAGCACAGCAGCAAATCTACTACAGGATGGCTGAACAGGTCCAGACCTGAACCCTACTGAAATGATGTGGTGGGACCTTAAGAGAGCTGTGCATAAACAATAAAGCAATGCTGTAAAGAAGAGTGGCCAGAATTCTTCCACAGTGATGTGAGAGACTGATATCAAACAGAAAATGATTACTTGCTGCAAAAGGTGGTTCTGCAATCGTGGGGTGCACTCAGTATTTCACAGGACTGCACAGAGTCCTGTGAAAACTTTTTTTTTTTTTTACATAACTGTATGTCTGTATTCCCATTGTTCATTTTTAATTTTGGTCTACTAGCGCTCTGATAGGCATTCCCCCACTGACTGCTCCCTACTTTCTGTGAGTTTCTTCTTCACTGCATGTTGATTAGACTTCACTTTACCCTTAGTCATTAATGAAGCAGTGATTCTGGTAAGTCATATTGGAGGGGGGATAGCCTGAATTTCAGTAAGTGCGTGGTCATGTTCCAGATTTATACAGTTTCTTGATATTTTTCTTTTCTCCAGGTAAGATATTGGAAGTTTGTAAAGTTTTGTCAGTCAAATAATACATTTTACAATTTTCTCTGTAATTATCATTTTAGGCTAGAGGGTATTTACAGTCACTGGGAAAATGACCAGCCATGGGCCTCAGGAGGTAGAGCAGGTCGTGATTTGGCTGCTCCAGGCTGCAAGTCGGAGAATACTGAACCTCAAGTTTCCCCCCAATGCATCCATTGGAGTGTGAATGTTAGGCAAGGTGCTTAGATATAGAAAAAAGTGCTTTGATAAATAAATGTATGAGATTGGGTGAATGAGACTAAAAAGAGCACTCAGAGTAGAAAAGCACTTTCTAAGTACCAGTCCGTTTACCATCTTTCCAAAATCTACTTAGGAGTCTGCTGTTAAAGCTAAGGAGATAAGATTGGAAGTGTGGTCAGTAGAGGTCCCTTCTGTATACACTTAATAGCTACTTTATTAAGTACATCTTGCTTCCTGTCTTAACTTTTTGTGGCATAGATTGAACAAGCTGCTGGAAACATTCCTCAGAAATTTCAGTCCATATTGACATGATAGCATCGCACAGTTGCTGCAGATTTGTCGGCTGAACGTTGCATTGACATGCACGTCCCAAAGGTGATCTACTGGATTGAGATCTGGTGACTGTGGAGGCCATTTGAGTACAATGACCTCATGTCATGTTCATGAAACCAGTTAGAGATGTTTTGAGCTACAGTGTATCACAAAAGTGAGTACACCCCTCACATTTCTGCAGATATTTAAGTCTATCTTTTCATGGGACAACACTGACAAAATGACACTTTGACACAATGAAAAGTAGTCTGTGTGCAGCTTATATAACAGCGTAAATTTATTCTTCCCTCAAAATAACTCAATATACAGCCATTAATGTCTGTCTAAATAAATGCACTGAGTTGAACAGTCATACCTGACAAAAGTGGCCAGTAGAGTTTGTATTCACTTTGTTAAAAACAAACTCATATTAACTTTAAAGACACTGTTGGAATATGTATTGTTAAAATCAGACATCAGCTCTGTGACTTCCTCTAAATGTATAATCTCAGGGGGGGGGCAATTTTAGTTTGACATCATTATGTGGTTGTCAGCTCTTAGAAAGCATCCTGAAACCTTTTTTCTGTAGCAGTCCATTGTGAAACACAACTTTCTGTTCAAGCTGTTACTGTCAGCTTTGTGAAGACAGACAGACATGTAAACAGGTCTGGTGTTTGTGTGTGTGTGTGTGGAGGGGGGGGGGTACCCTTTTGTAGTTTAATCACGCTGTGCTGTCTGAATCGTTCACCCCAGATGACAATGCAGGGCACAATACAGTGGCTCGTGTTTACAAATAGCATCCATACCTTTAACACCTAATACCCCAAACCAGTTATTGACCACCTTCAGATCCTGGCTCAGCTGAATCCACTACAACACGACCATATGGATAATACAATGTTTGTATCAGTTGATTACTAGCTGTCGGTGTTGTATATGTATGATGGCAGGCTTTTTGCTGCGCATTAATGGGTAGGCGCTGTATTCAGACAACAGTTAGATTTTTTTTTTATTAAAATGAAATTGACAATAAAACCATGAAGCGCGTCAGCAAAGACTTCTGACCTTACAATCAGAGAACGGGACACGACATGACAATGAATTTGCTTTGCAGTCATGGCTGGTGGATTCTGACATTGTTTTTTCCAGACAACATTGTCCAGACAGACAGACAGAATGGTGAGACAACATAAACACAGACAGGAGACATAACACTTCATTCACAAAAGCTCTATTCCATCCATCACAGCTATTGGGTCAGTCACTTGACCATTATTGTCTCCTGTCGGTACAGGGCGACAGCATGCCAAACTCAACTCAGACTGCTTTCCGTGCTGTTCTCTCCCCAAGGTCAAGCCAAGCTGGATAATGGGTTGCACATAGAAATTACCTGTGTATTTTAGGTAGTTTTGAGATGTAAATTATGCTTTGACTGACTGGGAGCATCCTAACTAGACAACAACAGCAGCAACAAACCAAACGTCAGTGTATTTATTTTAATGCATTTATTCGCAACACTGCATTCCAGAAAGATAGAATTAACTGCTGACAAAGTGCTGTTGTAAAATGTGTGAGGTACAGAGAAGATACACACCCAACAGCTGTAAATGAGCTTTGTCTAATTACAGAAAAATCCACTTCAAAAGCACTCATTGTCAGATCCCACGGGCGTTCGGAGGCCAAGAGAGGTCGAATGAAAGTAAAGTTGTCAAGACGGTTCATCCAGGAGAGTTACCTGGACGACAGCTACCTGTACTCGATATGTCAGAGCTGATGATGCGGCAACTTGCAGGCAGCATTAGACAAGTAGAGCTGTGCTAGTACCCTCATAGCACAGCACCTGGAAATGAGTAAAATACAACTTCAGTTAAACTTCCCATTAGAGATGATTTTATATAAGTTTGCATCTGCAATAAGAGTACTATTATTATAATGTTGTGGAAGTTCTACATAATGATCTTTCCATGCCTACCTGTATCTCGAGGGCAGCCGTGATGACCAACAATGTATTCCTGAGCATAGCAGAACCGCCTGCAGATCCCCTATACCCACAAGTCCAATACTGCGTTTCTGGATCAGTTCCTGTAGGTAATTATTTAAAAATTACCTACGCGTTCCAGCACCCAAGATGAATGTTGACTTACTGACATCTTCATAAACTATAATGACAATGAATCCTTCCATATTTACAGCAGCTAAAAATGTATCGACTCAACAGTTAAGAAGCTGTAGCATGATTTCATATTAGTCTTACTTCTCCTCAGTGCAACAAAAACAGGCCTAGTATGTTTACACCGTGGTTTGAACATATGCCACACCGTGATTTGCTTCATTCATCTCTTACTGTGACAAAGTGGATCCCTTACCCTCCCCAGCTGCGAGCATCAGGAGAAGCACAATGGAGAACCAAGCCCAGTCCCTTCATGTTTGGGTACCAATAAGCTTTCAGACACTGCCGCTGACACGCTGGTGCTGTATTTATACTGCATTTCAAGCATGGGGGAGGAGTCCATCGTGCTCTTTCCAAATCACAATAGCAAGCATCACTGAGTGATGGGAGTCTGAGGGCTGAAGGTCAGGACTGTCAGCTCACTAAGCTTAGTCAACAGCCTCCTGAGAATCTGAAGTTTGTTTTAGGCATTATATTAAATACCATACTGTAACTGTCAATATGCAAAACAAAATAGTTTGTATTCAACCTGCTCTGATAGAAAAGGGGGCACTTATCTGGTAGTTACACATGCCCCTATGGCTGGACAGTTAATATAGACCACAAAGGATTCTTTCAAAAGAACAAGCCCTGCAAATGTTGCATTTAAACTATCTAATCTGTTTGTATTACAGACAGTAAGCAGTACAGTTCTGTCTGGTCCTGCTGTAAAGGTTGACCTCTGTGCACGCACTGCCCCCCCCCCCCATCTGAATATGGCAGTAGTTCATGTGTTATTGCTGATGCTGGGAAACTCCAAACTGCACAAAACACGCCGGTCCAGTGACGCAGGGAAGGATTGTTAACAAAACAATAACACAGACATATACTTGTACACCATGCCCTCTAGTGCTTATGCAAAGATGTTTGCTGGCATGTTTATCCTTCCCAACACACAACAACACACACATTTATATATACACACATATAAACAAAAAATTGTGCCAATCACAGGAGAAACAGGTTTTTGCCACAGTTTGTCAAGTAAAAAAACAAACAAAAAAACACAACAATGAATTCTAGAAACACAACAATTGTCTTCATCAGGATCAGGCACAGAGCAGTTTATATATTTTAAAGGACTTACAGTCGTACCACAATAAATCTCATTGTATTACATTACCTTTTCTTAAAAACAAACAAATAAATACAAACTAAAGTTATTTATATAAAATTATGTGATCTAAAGATGAAAGAGCAAATAAGAAGGGTATTGTAATAGTTTTACCTCTAATTTATGTAACCAGAGACGTGCAATACAGCTTTCTGGTGGAGGGTGGCGCTGTCTATTTGAAATGCGCCTTTTTTGCCAGAGCGAGGACAAGCCTGTTCATCTGCGCCTGCGCAGCCTGTACAACTGCAGCTAAAAACACCCTTTACGGTCTGCGCTATCATTTCAAGATGGCGGACCTCCTCGGTTCAATCTTAAACTCGATGGAAAAACCTCCAACAGTCGGCGACCAGGAAGCCGACGAAAGGCTCGAGGTACCACGTCGTATTGTCTAAACAACGAATAACTTGAAGCTAGTCTGAATCCGTTTAAATGGACGTGACACGGGATTCAAACGGATGTTAAAGGAGAAAGGAGAGGCGAAGCAGGCATTTCTTGTGCTGCCATTGGCCAGTCCAGCTTTCAGTAAGCGCCGTCGCACCGGATTAAAGGGCTATAGCGCCGCCTCAACACAACATGCTGCCCTGCGTAATGCTGCAGACTGTCGCAGACCAGTCTGGGCTACAGGCAGCTTCTGTAATGTAAACCTACCAAAAACACCCTGCCGGTGCCAGCTGACCTTAAGTTACCTCCGAGCATTCATGGTGCTCTGCTTTGTTACCCTCAGTTATTAAAGTTGATGGTCGGTTTATGAACCTTTTCTGTCTTTCAATGTCTTTTCAGAAACCAATCTTTCCTGTTTGGTCTGGGAATGTTAGAGAGTTCCAGTAATTTTAAGGGAATTATATAAACTATGCTTCCTTGCTTGGTTCCTTTTGACTGATAAATACTGTGAACAACAACCATAAGCAGCCGTAATAAAAACACGTGTAATAAAAACTGCAGTAATAGTTCGAGTTTCATATGGCTTCAGTAAAACATGGGATATTTAAAATACTTTTAAATATTTATTTATCTATTCCTATTCTTGTAGAAGTACTCTTAATGCTTTCAAGAGCCAGGCTCAAAACACCAGCAATGCTGTTGGTACAAATAAACAACAAAATAAATCTCCTTTCAGTTGTGGTGAGGACATGGCAAAGCCAAATCTCTTTAATTAACTATTAAGAGTCTGCATACCAATAAAACATCAGAGACATGCACCAGATAATAGGATCTGAGTCACCAGATTTGATGCCCACTGGTTTTAGGATTACAGGAAGTCTGTCTTTTTACTAGCCTTTTTGTGACTTGGGTCATTAGGAAAACGAGTAGACCAGTAGTAGCAGCAAGACTAGATGTTCTGCATTTACAAGGGGGAACTTCTTTTTTTTTGAAAGTTTTGAATACTAAAATGCAGAAATGAAAACATTAAAAGTCAGTTGTTGTTCTTTGAAGAGCAAGCAGCAAGACTCAAGAAGATGGAGGAAGAGGAGAAAAGAAAGAAGCAGAGTTCAGGAAGAAGGTAACTGCTTTAAGTGTCACATCTAAAACAAAATGTGGTGTAGGGGTCTTCTGGGTGCCCTTCATTAATCCTGCTATTTATCATGTGCATCTTTTATTTAGATGGAGAAAGAGGTGTCGGATTTCATCCAAGACAGTTCACAACAGAAAAGAAAATATAATCCCATGGGAAAGATTGAAAGGAGTATATTGTATGTAGTATTTTCTTTTAGATTACTAAAAGGAGTAAAATAAATCCTGACTATTAAGATTTAATCTGTTCCTGTCTCTCAGGCATGATGTTGCAGAAGTGCTGGTTTGACGTCTTTTTCTTTTGGGGGAGGATGAAGAGAGCCGTTACGTCATGCTTTTCAAGAAGGTATGAGTGCTTTTTAAATCCTGTGTTAGATTTGAAAACACAGTCTTATTAGATTTAGAGGACTGAGGGGAAATGTTGCCCTTTTTTGTGTTGTTGCAGGAGTTTGCTCCATCAGATGAGGAGCTGGAAGCCTATCGTAAGGGGGAGGAGTGGGATCCCCAGCTGGCAGAACAGCGGCGCAGACTTAAAGTAAGACTGGTGCTCCTCTGTGTTTTTAATAATACAGATACTGGAAATATAGTTGTGTGGTGGCCACAGGCTGTGAGTTTTAAAGTGAACATGAAGCACTTCATTCATTAATCCTAATTTACACCCTGGAGCCCTGCTATAAAAAAAACTGTCACAGATTTAACAGTGTGACACTTTCACTCTTTGTTTCTTAAGCAGTAAGTGGTTCTTTATTGTTGGCTAGCTGAAACATGCTGGGGTTTGTAGAGCACTTTATAAATGAGGACTGCGGTGAGGAGAGCATGTTTGAGTCTGGTGCCCCGGTGATTCCCAGAACCAACAAGCGGAGGTCGACACTGTCCCCTCAGTGTTTGATTTTTCCCTCGTCGGGTCGGGTGTACAGAACAAGCGGCGCAATCAGCTGGCAGTCAGATGCTCACAAGATGCAATCAGCAATATTTTACGCAATTTTAAGGTCTAATTTTACCCCCAGTTATCTTTGGGTTAAGTCTTTCTTTACTCAAGCACACCCAACCAGTTTACAACATAAACATGTGCATCACACCACAACCAAGTTTCTTACTGAAGCACGATCAGGAATCCTAACATCCATCAGCATCGCTGCAAAAAAAAAATAATTTAACTAAAACCAAATTGCCACTCTAGTCTCCACATTGGTCATCTTCATCAGAGACACATAGTGTATACACAGCTTTAAAATAAAATGAGATTTTATCAGTGCACTTGCATTTTTTCCTCTATTTTGTTGTCTAATTTCATAATTCTTAAAATTAAGTATTTAGAAACCAAACAAATGAAACTACAGTGTTACATGTAAACTTCTTTAAACCTTCCTAAAAACACCAACATTTCAAACTCATACAGATGTCTCTACATTAAAGAGGTGACACTGCAATGGCTCTGAACATAAAGCAGTTCAGTTACTTGAAGAAAAAAAAATTAACTCCTAGATCACATTTTCACTTTAAGGCTCGATGATGTTTTCCTAGACTTTCTCCCCAAACTTGCTCTTTCTTGTCACTGCAGGAACAGGCTGCACTGGAACAAGCAGCATCCAGCCAGACAGAAAAGTCGCAAGCATGCCCCAACTCCAACTACAGAGACAAGTACAGTCACCTGATTGGCACTTCAGCTGCAAAAGATGCTGCACATACACTTGAGGCTAACAGGGCTTACGGCTGCGGTAAGTGTAGAGGCCGACTTACTGAATGAATTACTGTGCTTTGTGTTATTTCTTTAGTCATTATGTTGGTGATTTTCTGTCCCAGTGCCGGTGGCCAACAAGAGGGACACTCGCTCCATAGAAGAAGCCATGAATGAAATCAGAGCAAAGAAACGGCAGAAGCGAGAGGACGACACGGGGGCGCGGAGCAGCAGTTCATGAGTCTCCAGCACTTCTGCTGTCTGTCTGTCTGCTGTTTGTGTGTGCGTGTGCGAGCACATAAGTGCATCTGGTGTTCTCATTCATCCTAAATGCAATATCCTGTACATCAGACATATAAAAGTTTAAGTTATGTAACGGGCCTTGAAGCAAGTGTTTTATGACGCTCTGTGACCAAGACCGCTTGCTTACTGGAGGATGTTCAAGTGTGTGAGCCAGGAGCTGGGTTGTTTAACACGTTTAACAGTTAGCTGCGCGCTTCTGTTAAGTATTCACACACACATTTGGACCATTACAGTGTAAGAAACATGTTGTCTGGGGTTCAGGTACATAAAAACACCCGAAAACATCATGATTTAATTAAAAAATTTTTTTAGCTGGTTGAACCATGGCTGTGCAGGATGACGTTTTAAAAAATTTTGGTAGGTGTAGTTGAGATCTCCACTGACAGTGTGCAGAATATCCAGTGCAATTTTTAAAACCGTAATCTCGTGTGTTTTAGCAAGTTTGTTGAATTTTTCTTTTGTCTCAACCTCTTTCAGAACTTTATAAGGTGGAAGCGTACCATTCGGTCTGTCATAGGAGAAAACCCTTTTTTAGATATTGCAGTTTTGTTTCTTTCTGTAAATCTGCACTGATGGTGTATTATTCTGTAACTCCAATGTAAATGTTTTATTATAAAGCCATGGGATTGCTTACAAAAGGCATCATAATAGGAGTTAGGAGTACCAGATTTCTTGTTAGGATATTCTTCTCTCAGTTATTTTTTTTCTATTTTATTCCATGTCTTTTGTTTGTCATAAACAAGCACTGAGTCGAGCAGTACTTTCCTGCATCTTAGTGTCTCTTTTAACATGGTTGTATGTTTTATCCCCACATGTATTAATAAACGGAGAAAAGTATTGCATTTTTATGTGTTTGCGCTCCTCTCTGTATTCCCTCAGCAGGGTCTCACTCCAGTACAGCAACATGAATGCACATTTCCACATAATCGAATCAGCATCCGTGATACGTTGCTGTCTGGTCGTGATAACGTGCTGATGTTCAAACCAAGCATCAGAATGAGGAGGAAAGGTGATTTAAGTGACATTCAACTGCTCTAGTTTACAGAGAATGGTCTGGCAAAGATTAAATATCCAGTGAGCGGCAGTTCTCTGGGAGAAAATTTCTTGTTGATGCCGCTGGTCAGAGAAGAATAGCCAAGCTGATAGGGAGGCGACAGCAACTCAACCACTCGTTCCAACCAGGGTTGGAATATTGAAGCAGATGGGCTGCAGTAGCAGAAGACCACACCAGGCCAGTCCTGTCAGCTAATAACAGGAAACTTAGACTATAGTTTACACCAATGCTAGGCAATAGAAGACTGGAAAAATGTTGCCTGGTCTTGATTGTTGCTGTGTCATTTGGATGGTAGAGTTGGAATTTGGCCTATGCAACATGAATCCATCCTACCTCATAACAATGGTTCAGGTTGTCAGTGGTGGTAACATGGTGTGGGGGATATTTTCTTGGCACACTTTGGGCCTCTTAGTACCAGCTGAGCATCATTTAAACACCATAGCTTACCTGAGTATAGTTGCTGACCATGTCCATCACTTTATGACTGCGGTATAGCCATCTTCTAATAGATGCTTCTAGCAGGAAAAGGATTAAATACTTTTTTTTTTTTTTTTTTTAATCTCAGGGGGAATTTGTTTTGCTAAGCAGGTTGTTACAAAGCTCAAATAATCTCAAACTAGTTTTGGGACATGACAATGAGTTCACCCTTCTCAAATGACTTCCAACAGAGCACCAACAGGAATGTGGTTGAACTGGAGATACTCATCATGGATGTGCAGCCAACAAATCTGCAGCAACCGTGTGATGCTATCATGTCAATATGGACCAAAAATATCTGAGGATTCTTTCCAGCACCTTGTTGAATCTGTGTCACAAAGAAGTAAAGCAGTTCTGAAGGCAAAAGGGGACAAAACTAATGAGGAGGCCATTGAGAGTACATAGAAGGAACCTCTACAGCTCACACTTCAAATCTGATCTCCTTAGCTTTAACACTTGACTCCCAAGAAGCTTTTGGAAAGATAATTTGCCCTTTTACTGACATAAAAAATAGAACTACCTTTGTCTTATCACTCCATGTCTAAAATTGTCTAAAATTGTGACTTGGATACATAATTTATGAGTAACAAAAACAGAAATCCTGGTCCAAAGGGTTCATAAGCTTTATTTATTTATTTTTTGCTACAACTGTAGTACACGATTAAAGGTTAAAACAGTGTAAATGGTGCCCGTCTCAAACAGCTATCCCTCAAGGCATTCCTGTTAATATCAATACTAATGATACAAATACATCAAAACACTTTTGGGCGAATAAGTACAAAGATCGCTATTTGAAGTACTTTTATTTGTGCCATCAGTTTGGCATTTCTTCTTTTTAAAGAGAGGAATTGCTATTAGTCTCAAAACAGCGACATTCTTCCACTTCTGTAATTTGGTCACTGTTTAACCTGTTTCAGTGTGATACGTCCGCTCTAATGCCATCCCTGTGTGTCTCCTGAAGAAGGCGCCATAGATTATCCAACAAAAAAATGTAGGATTTTTTTTTTTTTTTAATTCCTGTTTCACACTGTCCTGCAGTTTCTGTCCCGCAGAAACACATATTTATTGCGCATTGAAGAGTCAGGCACGCACATGTAAAAAAAAAAAAAAAAAAAAAAAAAAAAAAAAAAAAAATGAAGTCCTTGCTTTTGTTCATTTCCTCATTTGGTTTGGAGCTGCAGAGCTAAAACCCCGGAAAGGTAAGAGCAGATCCTGCTGATGCTTATTCTGTCCTGATCAAACGTGTAAGGGGCTTTAGATGAGGGGGAGAAAGCATAAAAATGTGACTCAAATAAGAAAAATCTGCCCGGACTCCGCGACAGCTTGTCTCCTATACTAGGATTAAACGTCATCTGCTCCAAACATAACTTTGGTGTGTTGCTGCAAAGTTTCTTCCCCTCATGCTGTCAGAGCAGTCAGTAAAAGTTAAATCATGACTTCTGCTTGGCTAAATTGTTTTAGGGAAAAGTCAACTCTTTGGCATCTGACGTTTTCCACGTTTTAGTGCAGTTTACGCAGCTCAGAGGTGACAACTGTTTTTGGAAAATGTTTTATAAAATAGTGTAAATGTCCTCTTTTTTTTTCTTTCTTTGTTTTTGTTTGCCGATCCGCCATATGCGTTTCTCAGCGGCTCATCCTTTTTTTTCTTTTCTTTTCTTTTCTTTTTTGACACTCAGGATCAGGGCTTGTGTGTACTTTCAAAGACAAGACATATAACCCAGGTGACAGCTGGCATCCTCATCTGGAGCCTTTTGGCTACATGTTTTGTATACGTTGTGTCTGCACAGAGGTAAAGTTAATACATTAAAGGAATATTACACTAAACAAGTCCGCGTTGCTGAAAAATAGCAACCCATAAACTCTTAAACTTAAACACTCTGGCTTTGCTCTCTTTCAGGCAGGCCATGTGAAATGTAACACAATCAAGTGTCCTGTCCTGCCATGTGAAAACCCCGTAGCTGAGCCTCAGCAGTGTTGTCCAAGATGCACAGGTAGACTGCCTCGTCACACACTGTCAGCTCAAGCTTTCAAGCTTTTAAGAGAAACTATTCCTGTTGCGATTTTAAAGCATCCCGTCCTGCTTGATGTGTTCTCCCCCAGACGAGCCGAGGATTCCTGCAGGGCTGAGAGCTTCAGTGAAATCCTGCAGGTATAATGGAAGCATTTATCAGCCCGGGGAGACCTTCACCAAACACAACCTCTTTCCATCCAAGCAAAGCAATCAGTGTGTTATGTGCACATGCTCTGTGAGTTCAATCTAATTCGATACTTTCATTTTTAGTCCGACTGTGTTGTTGCTGTGAAGAGTTTGAACTTTTCAGAACAAGTTTGCATGTAATTATGAAAAGGATGTAAAATACGAAGAAAGGAAACGGAGTAATAGACATAGCAGAACATTCAGATCATTGGCAGGGATTTCTGTAAAATTCATATGTTGAAATTTAGATGTGTACAAAATTCATTATATGTCTGCGGGTGTTTGTTTTTTTTTAAGTATAGTGTTACTGCATGTATGAAGAGAAGTAGCTGCCAGTATAATACAGTTGAAAGGAAAATGTGTTGTCTTATTTTGGCTGTGATGTGCAGATAATACAGCGCAGTCAGACATGTTCATTTTATAAGCTGTTGAAATGCTTTTTCTTAAGATATTGCACAAAAAAAAAGAATACATAACAGTACAGCGAAAATGACATTCATCACATTTTTTTGTTGCCCTGTGTCTCAGTGCTTCTTCAGATCACAGTGTGATCATTATTATTATATTACGATCTAATTCACTCCATTTGTTAGGATAGATCAGGGGTGGGCAAACTACGGCCCGGGGGCCGTATGCGGCCCGTTAAGCTTTTTAATCCGGCCCCCCGAATTTGAATCAATTATAATGGTAAACCTTGTTAATGTTTTACTCTCCCTGCAATTGTGGCGTTTATCGCTAGATGGGATACTCTGACACACTGACCTTTGTTGAGGTGCGCTCTTACGCTGCATTCAAGTGGTGTCGGAAGACCCGTCTTGCCGAGTTGTTTTTCCCAGTAGGAAAGTGATTTTTACGATCATTCCAACACCGCATGAACGCATCATTATTCAGCGTTTTCCCTCTTTGACAGCTCAACACTTCTGCAATGATGAGCGGAGCTAAAAAAAGAAAAGTGGACAGAGAATGTCGAGTGTTTAATAAGGAGTGGACAACTAAATATTTTTTTACCGAACACAGATCTACTGCTGTATGCCTGATATGCAAAGAGACTGTGGCGGTTTTTAAAGAGTTTAACATCAGCCGTCACTTTACCACAAAACATGCTAACTATGCTAGCAAGCAGTCAGAGAAAGAACGGGAAGCTACTGCTCAGAGGTTGATAGCTAATTTACAAGCTCAACAACGTATTTTTCATCGTCAAAGTGCCATCCAAGAGTCAAGTACCAAGGCCAGTTTTATGCTATCATTCAAATTAGCAAAGGCCAGCAAGCCTCTGTCTGACGGGGAGTTTTTAAAGGAATGTATGGTGGAGGCAGCAGGTGTCTTGTGTCCAGAGGCCAAAGACAAGTTTGAAAAAATCAGTCTATCACGCAAGACAGTGACTCGCCGTGTGGAACTGATAGACGAAGAGCTAACTAGCAACTTAAAAAAAAACGGCGGAGTCATTCACGTTTTATTCATTAGCTCTGGATGAAAGCAACGATGTAAATGACACTGCTCAGCTCCTCATTTTTATCCGAGGAATTAACAATACTTTTGAAATAACAGAGGATTTTTTTGACAATGGAGTCTCTGAAAGGAAAAACACGGGGGGAGGACTTGTATAGCCGGGTGTCTGCTGTCATTGAAAATACGAAGCTGTCTTGGAGTAAACTTATCAACGTCACCACAGATGGATCTCCAAATTTAACAGGGAAAAATGTTGGCCTGCTGAGAAGAATCCAGGATAAAGTGAAAGAAGAAAATCCTGACCAGGATGTTATTTTCCTTCACTGCATCATCCACCAGGAATCTCTATGTAAATCTGTATTACAGCTGAATCATGTTGTGAATCCTATCGTAAAACTTGTCAACTTTATACGTGCAAGGGGACTTCAGCACCGTCAGTTCATCGCGTTCTTGGAGGAAACTGATGCAGAGCACCATGACCTACTTTATCACTCCCGTGTCCGCTGGTTAAGCTTGGGAAAAGTGCTTCAACGAGTGTGGGACCTCAAAGAGGAGATCGGTGCATTTTGGAGCTACTGGGGAAGGCCGACGAATTTCCTGAGCTGAGCAACAAGAACTGGCTTTGTGACGTTGCGTTTGCTGTGGATATATTTTCACACATGAATGAGCTGAACGTGAACATACAGGGGAAGGATCGGTTTGTGCATGAGCTGTACACAAGCGTGAAAGCCTTCAAAGCCAAACTGGCTTTATTTTCCAAGCAAATCCTAAATGAGTCATTCACTCATTTCCCCACACTAGCTACACTGAAAGAGGAGGCTGGCGCAAAAGTTAAGAAATACAGCGAGACACTGGATGCGCTCCACAAAGAATTCTGCCGTCGCTTTGTTGATTTTGAGAAAATTAACAAGTCACTTCAGTTGGTGGCCTGTCCCCTGTCACAAGACCCCGAAACAGCACCAGAAGAGATGCAGCTGGAACTGATAGACCTTCAGGCTGATGCTGTCTTGAAAGAGAAGTTCAACTCTCTTAAACTGAATGACTTTTATGCGTCACTTAATGAAGCGGTGTTTCCAAACCTCCGGAGGACGGCACAGAAGATTCTGGCGTTGTTCGGCTCGACCTATGTGTGTGAACAGACGTTCAGCGTCATGAACTTCAACAAAGCCAGCCACAGATCCAATTTGACTGACCGACACCTCAGATCCATCCTGAGAATCGCCACAACAAAACTGACTCCAGACTTTGATGCGCTTGTTAAAAAGGGACACCAACAACACTGTTCCCACTGAAATCAAAAGTAAGTTTCTCTGCTCTTAAACATGCATTTACGTGTTACATGTCATTTCTGTTAAGGTGTGCTCATAAGTGGTGTGCAGGTGCACTGCCTTCTCAATATAAACAATGCACACCAGATATATTTAACATGGCCACATACTGGCATGTTGTCACTGTTTCGATCTGCATGTCCAACCATTTTTGAAATGTTGAGGAGGAGAGTGATGATAATATCCTGAAGGATATCAAAACTTTAAATGCTTCAAAATGGTAACTGTAAGTATTTTTTTTTTTTAAACTGTATTTTGTTAATGGAATTTTCAGTGTTTTAAGAGTCATTTCAATAAAGAAATACTGTGGGACTTGGAAGAGATATTTTGTTGTATTGCTTTTGTTAATTTTCTATTAAAATTAAAGCACTGTTTCTACATATCCCATGTTATTCTTTCTCTTATGAGGTGAATTACTAAAACACTCCATCCATCTGCTCCTGGTCCGGCCCTTCTGTCAAATTTTAGAACCCTCTGTGGCCCACGAGTCAAAAAGTTTGCCCACCCCTGGGATAGATCA
The DNA here is from genome assembly GCF_007364275.1 of Archocentrus centrarchus. NCBI lineage: Eukaryota > Metazoa > Chordata > Actinopteri > Cichliformes > Cichlidae > Archocentrus > Archocentrus centrarchus. The sequence goes on from NC_044359.1 coordinate 20,847,042, forward strand.
TTCTAGAATGTCATATTTTTCTTAATATTGGACTGAGGATGGTAGATTTCTTTTTCTTTTCACAGGATGGAAACATTTTCTGTGCTCTGAAAACCTGCCAGCCCATCACCTGTTCCTCCCCAGTGTCCGTTCCAGATACCTGCTGTTTGGTGTGTAAAGGTAGTCAAACTCCTCTAAGCTGAGAAAATGCCTTTATTCAGTTTCCAAGATGGCATTCATGAAGCAGTAAGGAACATTTTTGGGAATTTGAGCAATGCAGCTGATTATTAAGAGTGCTTTTACTGATATTGATATATATCACAGTGTACAAATAGATGCTTAATCATAAAAACAAAGAGTATACAATAATAATGAGCCCTCATGGAAATGGCTAGCATATTCCCATACTGGTCACACTGTCCTTACATTCCCTTATGATCTCTTTCTCTTAGATCATGGCACCAGTGGGTCCTCATCAACTGAAGATGGAAACCATCAGCTAAACAGAGGCGTTGTATGTCTTTTGCTGATTGCTTTTGTGTGACCTTTGCCTGCATTTGAAATTATATTTAAATGTAGTAAAAGATTGCAATGTGGTATTATCAGTTAGGCAGCTGCAATTTAATTACAGGACTTGAACTCTCACAGGACCCAGTAAGCTGTCCTTGTCCATGTCATTGAGATCACAGCAAGAGTTGGAAAAAAAAGCAAATTAATTATTTTCCCTTATGGATTCCTACAGTGATTCGGTCAATTGGGATCACATTATTCAGATTCTTTGTAAATCGCCCATGTTGTTGTGTTTTTGTTAGCGACAAAAGCGCTGCAATTTCCTAGAAGATCTGTGGTTCATTTGGCCCAATCGCAGCACTCAGCTGCGTTGTTATCCTAATGAAAGTCCTGAAAAAAAAAAAAATCCCAAACAAACCAAAAATACAAAAAACAAAACTGAGATGTTGGCAGTGATTCAGATATCTGGAGCCAGACGATTATCTTTATGGGGCATGTTATGATGCTCCTTCAACTTTCGCTTTGGAGAGAACAAGTAAATCCCACAGCTGAATAAATGAAGGATAACTGCATTATGTTATATCTGTTTTACATAGAGGCATTCGGTCGATCAGTGTTCTGGTGAGCAGAGCAGGGTGCGGTCCAACCGTGCCACTGCAACCAGGATCAAGACCTCTCCTAGAGGCCTGAGCCTCAGTAAACTCAACCTCAAAGGGGCTTCAGAGACCACCGTGAAGATTTTGTTGCAGAGGAAACATCAAAGAGGTGAGACTTTGTCAAAACAGAAAGATCATTTGTAGGTATTTTATTTTATGGACGTGCTTCTCACAACTTTACAATCGTTTCCATATGTTGCACAACACTCAGATGTTTTCCATTTCTCTCAGCGTGTTTATACAATGGCAAGACATACTCTCATGGAGACATGTGGCACCCAGTTTTGGGTAAAGTCCTGGAATGCATCCTGTGCACTTGTACTGATGGCATCTCGGACTGCAAACGCATCACATGTCCCAGCCAGTACCCTTGCCAACATCCTATGAAATCTGCAGGAAAGTGCTGCAAGACTTGTCCAGGTAGTCAAACAATACTTGTAACGTAATGAGCTCTTTATACAGATATGATGTTGATAGACTGTAAACATCATTCACTCAACCTCTCTAATTACTTTCCCCAGAGACTAAAGCTGAAAGTAACCAGACCCAGTGCTATCTGGGACATAAAAATAACCTCTTGGTGTATAAAGTCGAATCAACTTTGAATGTTGACTCACCCAACACAGTTAGGATCATTGCTGTTGAAAGACAAAGTACTGCTGAAGTTGAAGTACAAGTATGGAACACTGTAGAAGGTACTGTAACCACTCCTCGAAGCTGTATTAAGGGAAAGTTTAAGATTTTGGGAAATGTGTTCATTCGTTTTCTTTGCTGAGTGTTAGATGAGAAGATTGATAACATATACACGCTTCCTGATTGTTCAATATCAAGCTACTGCGATCAGTTCCTAAGCATACAGAGTGGCTTTCATTCATTTTAGAGGTGCTGGTCAGAAGATTCTGTTAGCTGAGCCAAGCTATTTCCCCATATTTCCAGTCTTTATGATTGTGTAAGCTAACTGCCTCCCATAGACTGCAAATAAAAGATGTGCATATGCTCCGGTTCTGAGAATTGAACCCACTGCTGAAGTGTCTTAAATCTGAATTATTTCTAACGCCCAGCAGGTGGTAATTTCTCTGGTTTGTACAAAAAAAAAAAAAAACCCACATGGGCATGTATGAGAAAAGGTGGGTGTACCTTGTGGATGATGCTACTATGTGAGGATGCAATGTCCTCAGTTTCTCAGTCAGAACCAGCCCTGGTTTCAAAGAACCAAGATGGCAATAGAAGAAATCCTGAACTCAAGGCTTCAGCATGTTAGTCCGCAAACCAAAAGGTAACATTGTGATGGTTACATCCATCTTAGTTATACAGCGTAGTCGGCTCCCCATTGTAGCCTTATATTAAAAACACAGACACGATAGTGTTTGTCATGAGAGCTTGTCATTCTTCTCACCCAACGCTCGACAACAAAGCAAAAAAAAAAAAAAACACAAACCAATTATAAAAAGTGGGAAGGCGTTGTAAAATGTAAATAAAACAGAATGCAGTGATCAGTAAATCTCATAAACCCATATTTTATTCACAATATAATATAAAAAAAAAACATATCAAATGTTTAAACTGAGAAAATGTGTTTATTTAACATAAAAGGTCATTTTGAATTTGATGGCAGCAACATGTCTTCTTCTAACAACGGTCCATAAACGTCTGGGATCTGAGGAGACCTGCGCCTGGACTTTTGGGAGAAGAACGTTGTACGATTCTTGTCTGATAGAGGATTCCAGCTGCTCAACATTCCTGGGTCTTCTTTGCCGCATTTTTTCGTTTTATGATGTGTCAAATGTTTTTAACTGGCAAAAGGTCTGCACTGCAGGCAGGCCAGTTCAGCACCTGGACTCTTTTACATGTTGCTGTAGTAGATGCAGTTTGCAGTTCTGCATTATCTTGCTGAAATATATCTGAAAAAGACATTGTCACTGATGGTGCTTTGCCAGATGTTCAAGCTGCCAAATCCATAGGCACTAATCGAGCCCCCATACCATCAGAGATGCAGGCTTTTGAACTGGGTGCTGATAACAAGCTGGATGGTCCCACTCCCGTTTAGTCCAGAGGACACGCTTTCCATGTTTTTCAAAAGAAATTTCAAATTTTGATCCGCCTGACCACAGAAAACTTTTCCACTTCACCTCAGTTCATTGTAAATGAGCTTTAATGAAGAAGACAGCGGTGTTTCTGGATCATGCTCACAAGGATTCTTCTTTGCATGAGAGAGCTTTAACCTGCTTTTGTGGCAGCAACAATTTCTGGAAGTGTTTCTGAGCCCATGCAGTGATTTCCATGACAGAATCATGCCTGTTTTTAATGCAGTGCTGCCTGAGGGCTCAAAGATCACATCCACATCTTACTGGCCTTTTCCCTTGTGCACAGAGTTTTTTTTTCCAGATTCTTGGAATTTTTTGATGATACTGATGATGAGAAATTGAAAGTCTTCACAATTTTACACTGAGGAACATTATTCTGAATTTTTTTCCACAATCCGTAAACAGTTTTTTTGCAGATTGGTGACCTCTACCCATGTTTAATTCAATTAATTTGAATTCAGCTTTTTCTTTTTTTTATAAAGCACCAATTCACAACAACAGTCACCTCAAGGTGCTTTATATTGTAAGGTAAAGACCATATGATATTAGAAAGAAACCCCAACAATCAGATAAGCCCAATTGAGCAAGCTCTTGGTGACAGCAGGAAGGAAAAATGTCCTTCTAACAGGAAGAATCCTCTGGCAGTACCAGGCTCAGGGAGGGGAGAGAAAAGACACACTGTGGCAGAGAGCCAGAGATGAATAATTACTAATGATTAAATACAGTAGTGGTGTATAAACACACAGGGCATGAAAAGAGATGCGTAACAACTTCTGAGAAACTATTGTCTTAGTGCCACTTACTTTTCGAGCCCTTTGTCACTCCTGTTCCAACTTTTTTGAGACGTGTCCCTGCCATCAAATTTAAAATGAGCTAACATTTTTTTTAAAATGTCCCAGTTTAAATATTTAATATGTTTTCAATGTTGTATTGTGAATAAAATATGGGTTTCTGAGATTTACAAATCATTGCATTCTGTTTTTATTTACATTATAGACAGCGTGCCAACATTTCTGGAATCAGAGTTATATTTTCCAAAATGTGAAAAGCAAGACAAAGACACAGCATCGCTGTACTGCTGTGTGATTCTCATGTCACTTGTTCTTTTTTTTTTTTTTTTTTTTTTTTACAGGTGTTTTACAGCTAATGGAAATTGGTGACATTCAAAGAAAAGACATTTTGGATCATCCAGAAAATTGCACATTGCTCACAACACTTGATGAAGGTTTGTTCTTGATTGGTTTTAAAAAAAATCTCCCATAAATGCATTTATGGGAAATATTTGAAATGTTTTTATTGTGATTGTGTGTGTGTGGGTGTGTGTGTGTGTGTGGGTGTCAGGCTTTACATTAATTTTAGTTTCTTTTTCCAGAGTCGTGGAGAAAATTTAAAGAGGAGGGAGAAAATCTGAGTAAAGCTCCTCAGACCACAATTTGTGAAGATGGGATTCGAGAGATCGTGACTTTCCTAAATCCTAAGCAAACTGAAGGCCTGTGTTCACCATAATAGTCACTCTTTATACCGTTACTCCGAATAACTGCTCGGATGTCACTCGTGCAAGTCAAATTTATCATCTGTAAAGTTTTTAATACATCATTGTCCATCATGTTTTAATCACCACATATTTTACCTACTAGGTTACACAACACAGGCTGCAGCAGTGTGGTTGACAGCTGACTTGCTTAATGTGTGTACTTGTAACAATTGAAAAATTATTATTATTTGTGAATTTAGCTAGGTGATCTAAACAAAATGTGAATAGGAAATGTAGATTTCTGAGGAGCCTCATTCAGTTGTAATTCTGGGATGAGGGCTTCAGAGACTGTTTTTGCATTTATTCAGTGTGATCTGTATTTCTGGAGAAAAACAAAACAAAAAAAACTTTGCTTAACTACATGAAAGGAACTTGTATTTTAATATAAGTTGGGTTAGAAGCCACGTTTTGTTTAAAATGTGAAGGTTTTTAAGGATAGGGTGATCATCAAAGTATTTATTGTAAATACAAGTTTTTGTCACCTTATTTAAAGTGTATTGTTTCCCATATGATTTCTGTGTATATACATGTGACTGCTTGAATGTTTTTTTTTTTCTTAAAGTAGATTGAGGCATTACATGGGGGTAAATACACAACATTTTACAATTGTGCCTTTAGTGTGAAAACAGGCTACTCCATTTTTTTCTTTTCTGATGTCAGCTGTAGACCTATTCTAGCTACTCTGATGCAGCCGCACAGTTTGTTGTAATAGCCTGACATTTTACAGCTCCACATACCTTAAGTGTATTTTACAGTGGACATAGCTGATGTAGTTGAATGCACTCTGTACCTCCCCTCACAGCTATAAATACCATAAAGTTTTCTCTGATTTGTGTCTTGCTGTTATTTATGAAAGGATGCATTTCAGCCACAGTAGGAGGATCTACTTGAGGCAGGTTGTGTGTTGGTGCTCCTGGCTGTTTTTGAGAATGATTTGCTGATTCATCAGTGGTCTGCATGCTGGCTGCAGCAGTGCAGGCCTGAGACCTTCGTCGCCTGGGGGCTTCCAATAAATAGAGCTCCGGAAGGCCGGATAAACTGTGTTCCAGCTGGAAATTAAATGTTATCAGAGGCATGGAAATCAAAAGCAGAAGCTGAAAGGAAACTTTGAAACTCACATAATATGCTCCGACCAGCCACAGCATTAAAACTACCTTTGTGACATTGTGTATTTGTTTCACCAAATGCTCCTCAGACCCATCAAGGCGTACAAAATCACTGAAGGTGTTCTGTGGTATCAGCAATCGAGATGTTTTAAGTCATATACGGGGCTGTGAAAAAGTATTTCCGCCCTTCCTGGTTTCTTAGTTTTTGGGGTTTTTTTTGCATATTTGTCACAATTAAATGTTTTTTAATATTAGTCAAAGTAAAGTACTTATTCCAAGTACTTGTAGTACTTGTACTTACTCCAAGTAAATGCAAAAAGCAGTTTTTAAATGATAATTTATTTTATTAGGAGCAAAAAACTATCCAAACCTACCTGACTCTGTGTGGAAAAAGTAATTTCACCCCCATTAAATCATGGATTAACTGTAATTAACCACATTTTTTGGAAAGCTCAGTTCAATTTCACTAGCCACACCCAGGCCTGATTACTGCCAGACCTGATGAATCAAGAAGTCACTTAAACATAACCTGACAAAGTGAAGTAGGCTAAAAGATTTTTTTTTATAAAATGCCACTATCTAAAGAAACAGCTGAGAAACAAAGTCACTAACATCTATCAGTCTGAAAAAGGGTTACAAAGCCATTTCTAAGGCTTTGGGACTCCAGCAAACCACGGTGAGAGCCATTATCCACAAATGGAGAAAACTTGGAATAGTGTTGAACCTTCCCAGGAGTGACTGGCCTACCAAAATTACTCACAGAACTCACTGACAACTCACCCAGGAGGTCACAAAAGAACCCAGAACAACATCTAAAGAACTGCAGGCTTCACTTGCTTCAGTTAAGGTCAGAGTTCATGGTTTAACAATAAGAAAGAGACTGGACAAAAATGGCATCCATGGGAGAGCTCCAAGGACAAAACCACTGCTGACCAAAAAGAACACAAAGGCTCATCTCACATTTGCCGATAAACATCTTGACGACCCCCCCCAAGACCTTTGGGAAAATATTCTGTGGACTGACAAGAACAAAATCCGAACTTTTGGGAAGGTTTGAGTCCCATTATATCCTTTGTAAAACTAAAACAGCATTTCATAAAAAGATCATAGAAACAGTCAAACATGGTGGTGGTAGTGTGATGGTCTGGGGCTGCTGTGCTGCTTCAGGACCTGGATGACTTGCTGTAACTGATGGAACCATGAATTCTGCTCTTTACCAGAAAATCCTGAAGGAGAATGCCCGGCTATCAGTTCATGACCTGAACTGGGTGCAATTAGTTTTTTTAAATGCAGGTTTGGATGGCTTTCTGTCCCTTAATAAATGAAATCATAATTTAAATACTGCTATTTACTCAGGTTCTCTTTGTCTTATATTAAAATTTGTCTGACAATCTGAAACATGTAAATGTGAGAAATATGCAGAAATCAGTAAGGGGGTTAAATACTTTTTCACCGAACTGTAAGCTGTGACGGGGGCCTCTGTGGATAGGACTCGATGTTCCAGGACTTCCTAAAGGTGCTCCATCAGGACAAGTCAGCATCTTAAACTCTGTTTAATTTCCCTTAACCCAGTATTTTTTTTTTGCTGTGTTTGTGGCATAATAGCGCCACGTTGCCTGTTCAGGCAACGTGGCATTTCCATCAGTGTGTCATTCCCTCCCCATCTAAGTGATGGACATTCACCCAGTTATCCAAAAAAGAAACTATTTTGTCAGCCCAAGCAAACTTCCTTGGATGCTTTAAGGTTCAATTCTGATTCTGAAGGTTTAAACCTTGTTAGCAACACATTACTGGGTATGTAATATCCTAGACACACTCATAATGTTTTGAAAGTTATAAATAGTAATAGATAATATACATTACCATTCTGATAAATCGGAGCTTGTAGGTGACTGTACAATAGCATGCTCTCTGTCTTCTTTAATCGTAGGCTCTGCCTTGAACAAGCATGACTGAAGTTACAGCTAAGCCAGCATTTTAAAGAATAAAGGGATTATTATTCATGGGAAAACTTCCTTATAAAACATGAATAGAGAGAGTTTTTAGAGGATTAATCAGTGCCAGGAGAGGAACTTTTAAATGTAACTGGTAGACTTTTCACAATATGCCAGATTTTGCAGCAGGTTGTTACTGTTTGTAGCCCCAAGAGCTTTTATGTTGTTGCATTGAACTGGAAAAAAAAAAAAAAAAAACGTTAGCCAGTGGGCATGCTCTTTGTTTTTCATTCTTTCTTTTCTTTTTTTCAGTCTTCTAAGCTTCATTCTGAATAACTTAAATGAATAAGAGGAAAGGTTCAAAATATTGTGTGGCATTAATATGTAAATTCTTACATATTAAGCCTTAAGGAAGTAAAATGATTACACAGATGGGAAAAGAAATGATGGCTTATTAAAACACAACAACAATAATAATAGGGAGCCAGAAGTCACCATATTTGGACAAGGGTGAGTTATGAACTATCGCTATCAGTAAGACTGCATTCATAAACTGTACGGACACACACAACTCTTAATGCTACGCTAAAAAAGAAGAAAAGGCTGTTATGAAGGGAGAGACCATCAATAGAGGCCAAAATCAGGAATTAAACATGTTTTTCTCAATGATGTTTATTTGGCCATATTAACATGGGAGTCTATGTGAGGGATCGCTTTTGGAGCCAGCCTCAAGTGGACATTTGAGGATCTGTGGTTTTTGGAATTTCTGTACTGCTCTGCTTCATGTTTCAGCCCCAGAGGTTGCCACATGTTTCATTGCATGGCCCAAAGTGACCATAAAAAGTTACTGTGAAAAGACTGTTTCTGGGATTTTTGTTTTTCCTTTACAAGTCTGATAAAACTGCCAAGATAAAAATACCGACTGGCAGCACAGATTTTTTTTTTATATTCATTTTAATAAGCACGACTGAGAGTTCAGTCTGGAGACAGTTGCTATTTATTTCTGGATTCATGTTTTGACTCTCAGATGGTTTAATGAAGAACAGATAGTTAAACTTTTTGGTTTTACTTTGTGGGGACTCCACTGTTGTTGTAATCTGATGAATGACTGTGCCCTTACTGTAGATGTAGGCCAGGAAACTGGAAAGTGTCTGTTTTTATACGCACGGGGTTACATCAGTGCAACAGCAAAACCAATACCAACTTTAAGTAAAAGCACCAGAAACAGTGAAACCTGGTCATGGAAATAATGGCTAAAAAAAGGAGATCTGGGGGAGAAGCGACAGTTTATTTTGCTCGGCGGCTCTGTGTGCAGTCTTGATCAACAGGTGTCAAATTATTACTGTGGTTCCCATGCTTCAGTCAGAGTGCAATTGCTGATTCGGTAGACAGCGTGGGCGCTTCAGAATAATATTGCTTCCCTTCTCTGTGAACTCCCGACGTGCTCTCTCTGTGTCCCCTCCCCTCAGACAATGACTCAATTGTGTTGCTTTCACACTTTGCGCCAGACAGCTCTGTCCATCTCTCACTAAAGGCATGAAACAATATTTTGAAAGCGACGCACTTCCCTTGTGTGCCTTCATTACTCTCACAAAAAGGCCGTCATATTTTTGTGTTAGCTGTTAGACCTGATAGTTAACAACAGTCTGTCTCTTAGTTGCCCAATCAGGCTGTTCCAATGAAAAGTGTGAGAAAGGGGTGTTCTACTTTGATGCTGCCAACTCAAATTAGCAGCATTAAACTTAAGCTAACATTTCCAAGTTTTCCGCCTCTAAGCAACACAAATGAATGCTACAAGTACAAGTTTTAGATTAGTTTTTTTTTTTAAATCTTTAACAAACATGCTGCATTTTCTGATATCGTTGTTATTTTTTTTTTCACAGAAATCCTAGCAGTCCACATTTTGTGGATGCTTGAATTCGTCTCGTGGGCTAATTCAGCTATGCATGCTTAGTCTTGGCTCTTGCAATTGTAACAGCTGGGGGCAGTCAGTAGGTATAAATCATGCAGTTGGTCAGCTCCCTGTGTATGTGTACTCCACCCCGCTGCCCATGCAGCCCTGATTCAATGAGAAGGGGAGAAAATGTGAGACTCGGGGTCACGGCTCAGCCCAGGATTGTGATTATTAAAAAAATCTGATTTGCTGTTGTTAAAATGTGAGTTCCTTTGTGAGAACAGCTCATGCAGAAAAGACTTAACATTTATGCAGAATTATCACACACTGGCTTTTTAAGCTTGCAGTGTTGAGAAAATAAAAGCAGCTGAATTAAGCTTATTTCACTTAAGAAGAAAAAAAAAAAAATCAAATATGACATTTCCTAAACGGTTGCTGCAAGTAATTCCTCACAGATGTGTACAGTGTTTGTGAGGAACTGAAGCATTGCAAATCAATCAGGCAGTCTTTTGATTCAAAGGGAGCCAAATTGTGTTAAGTTAATTAAGTCTGATAGATGTGTTTGCTTTCATAGCTGATTAAGGTGCTCAGCAGAGTCCCTAAGTTTATACTTCTTCAAAATACTTCCGAAATCTATCAAGGGCTCTGTTTTTTACACCCTTACCCTCTCATTAATTAAGTTGGTCCTGATCATTTTAGCTGGTGCTTGGAGTCGGGCCAAGAAAATATGGACAGTACAGGGCTACATGTCATAAACGCTTAAATCTTCATTCCTTTACCTCGAACGACGAGGCTGAAAGGTCAGGAATATTAATGCATGCTTGTAATGACAATAAACTATTAAAGACAGATCGCAGCGGGGGGGGTTGTCCCCCCACGAAATAAGTGACAACTTTACAGTTCTGATCTATAATTAACAATGGCCTCTTTTCAAATGTCAGCCAGAATATCTGAAGCCTTTCCAGGATTACATGATAAGTGTGTTACAGTTCAATTGTCCATCAAAAGAAATAATGAATAGGTCCAGTCCGCAGTGAGCTCATTTGGCACTTGAGTAATGAGGAGTGTTGATGAGGTATTCAGGCCTATTCTTTCCGAGCCAAATCTGGTGTTTGAGTCTCCACAGGGTTATCCTCAAAGCTTAACTGTTGGCCCTCGGTTTGAGAGTCAAACAAATCTTACCCAAACATTTCTCAGGCTTGATTGCTGTGATGACTGCTCCAGATGTGAGACTGTACTGTGCTGAGACATACGGAAAAGAGATTTATAGACATGTAAACACAGATCTGCCCCACTGAAGACACACACACACACACACACACACACACACACACACACACACACACACACACACACACACACACACACACACACACACACACACACACACACCATCACTGCCTTTCTTCACCACCAATTTTGTTATTTTTTTTTTTTTTGGTTTTGGACAGAGTATCCGGCTCCCCTGCCAGATTCTGTTATATCACCAAGAGCACGGATAAAATGTGTTTTCAGTTAATAACTCGACTCATCAGTTTTTTTCATAGTAACATCAAAGAGGTCACCGAAGAAGTCTCTTTTGTGTGTTTATTCTGTGGTAATGTTAATGTGAGGAAGAATCCAATGAAAATAGAAAGAAACAAGGTTCTCTGTTGGCTTTGGTCTACCATCTAAAGTAAAACTAGCTTTGTGCATATTAGCATAAAGTATGCGAAATATGTCTCCAGTCTTGAAGTGATTTATCACAGAAGTAGACCATTTCACTTCTTAAAGAAGACATATGTTATTTTCCAGCTCCTTATTTATAAAGATGAACCCTACCATAGGAGCTTTGCATGGGCCACAGTTGTGAATAATCATTTTTAGTTTATTCTGGGTCTTGGTGCAGCACCTCACTTAAACTGCTGTGTGAAACCAGCTGTTTTGGCTCTACTCCCTTTGAGGCCACCCTCCCTTTCAAGCTAACCTCATGCCTGGCTGCCACTTTTAAAGAGAGTTTAAACAGCAGGTAGTGTACACTCTTTTCATTTCTGAGGTTTTACATCAGGACCTATTACAAAAGGATTCGGTCATCGCCAGGTTCTAAAATGATTTAAATACAATCTCAGATGACCAACATGTGTCATCATTCATTTAACACTAATTAAGTCAAACACACCAAATGATTCAGTAGCTTGGAGAACAACCTTTAGCAGCGGTAACTTGAAGTCATTGTATTCTATGCATTTTTATCAGTCTCTAACATCAGTGTGCAGGAATTTTTGTCCACTCTTCTTCTGCAGGTAGTCATTTATGCGCAGCTCTCATAAGGTCCCATCACAACATTTCAGTCAGGTTGAGTGGATTTTGACTGGAATATTGTAGCACCTTGTAGCATCTTTTTTTTTTTTTTTCTCCAGCCGTTCTGTTGTAGACTTGCTGCTGTTTCTGGGATCATTGTTCTGTTGCATGACCCAGTTTAGCCAAGTTTTAACTGTTGGACTGATGGCCTCACCTTTGACTCTAGAATATTCTGGTATACAGAGGAGTTCACAGTTGACTCAATGGCTGCAAAGTGCTCGGGTCCTGTAGCTGCAAAACAAACCCAAATCATCACCCCTCCACCGTCGTGCTTGACAGCTGGCATTAAGCGTTTGTGCTGGTGTGCTGTGTTTGGTTTTCGCCACATGTGGCGCTGTGCATTATGGCAAAACCCTGTCCAAAGGACATTGTTCCAGAAGTCTTGTGGTTTTTTTCAGATGAAACTTTGCAAACCTAAGCCATGCTGTCAAACAAGCCATACTGGTTCAGTCTTTCCTAATTGTACAGCCAAGAACTTTAACATTTACCATCCTAACTGAAGCGTTTAGATGTAGAATCCGAGATATACCCTTTGTTCTTTTTTGCTATTTTTTTAGGCATTGCACGGTCGAGGTTGCATTTACCTAATTTCCTGACCGGTTAGGATGAAATGATGAAAGAGGGTGCCCTTTCATTTTTATATCACTGCTTTGAATTTTGTTAATTACATGCTTTGTCTCCCGTGCCTATCATTATTTATGAACAGTACTGATGTGTTGCCCCCAAATTAAAGAGAAAAACATTTGCTAACATAAAACATTCTTTTGTATTGTACTGTTGGAGTATTTTGGGGTCTATCTATATAGAGCAGCTGCTTACATTGAAACTGTGTTGGCTGATTCAAGCACAACTGGCTGTGACTAATTACTCATCAACTAAAAGGTAACTTGTAGTAGCTTTGGTATTTACCCTTCTGAATTTCTCCTGATAACAGATACTTTTAGAACTGCAGAAAGAGCCTGAAGTAGCTGTGCTGCCAGGATTCACTTGATGCCTGCATTAAAAGCAGCAATGCAAGAATGTAAATAATTTGATTAATCTGACTCATTCCTTATATAATCACGTTATGCTCATGTTGGCACAAACACAAACCAAGACAAAAGAAAGTGCATGTCACAAGATAACCTGTGAAAAAAAACTGGTAGTTTAACCCACTGAGTGCATTTGAGTTCATCTTCAGTGTCCTTAAAACAGTTTTTGGAGAGTTCTGTAAGTTTGTGATGAGGTCTATAAACGCCTAGAGTGTGCTTGGATTATGCAGCCCTCAGAGTGACTGATCGTGACCCAAAACTGGAAAACTAACATGTGTAAGAAACCTCTTGCACAATCGTACGTGTCCATTTTTCTTCCAGCGTTAAAGAATTACAGCATGACAGCACTGGACTGCAAGTACTAATCATTATCATTTCAAAATTACTTTGTAACAGCAATCTGGTCAAACAAAACAAGTTCATGCTAGGACTCACTGGCTGAAGAACAAAGTCCATAATGTTAGCGAAAGCAACAACAAATCCTCACGGGGCCTTTGCTTGAGTTGCACCCAAGCTTGGATAGGCCGTAAAAGTGCAATTTGAAAGACAGTAATGAAAACAATCTGATCATCTAAAATCTATGTAGCATCATGGCTTTTCAGCAGCTGTTGTGTCCAATACTGTGGAATATCGATGCAGCACAGACAAGCTCTGCTGTGTGGAGCTCAGCTCCACTGGACTGGAAAACAGTATTTCTGTAGAAGGGTGTCTCTGCCATTTGGCACAGGCTCCTCATTACCAGCAAAAATATAGTTAAGGATGAAAAGACCTGAACAAGGCCATCAGACTGAAGACCAGGTGTTTGCCTGATAGCACTGAGCAGCAAAGTACTGACTGTTTGCACTGTGTCAAACTGTTCATCCATTAAAACTAACTTTTCAATGGTAATTATGATGCTGAAATTGTTTTTATAGTTAAGATTTGTGTGGCACTATCACTGCTGAAACTTACCAACGATTCTCATGCGAGAGCTCTATGAACCCACTGACTGATTCTATTACCAAGACTGGAACATATCATTGGAATTAAAGGGACCAAATGATGAGAGTTCCTTCTTTTTAGCCAAAGTTATGAGAAAACACTGCATGCATTCCACTTCTATGCTGCGCAGCTACTACAATTTAGATTTTTTTTCTCCAGTATTTTTTATTATTATGTGTGTTGCCCAGGGGCAAGGTTTCAGAAGTTCAGAGTAGCTAGTACAACACAAACACAACGCTGTGTGAAGGCAGCTCACTCACAGTCATAAAGACATCCCAGTCTCAATAAGTTTGCATTACTGTCTACTCTGGCTTGCTGTGTTCACATATTTAACCAAACTAACAAAGACTAAAACTCTCTAAAAGGCATAATTAAATTCTGAGCAAGCTCCTTTTATCCTAAAGACCCTGGAGTAGCATGTTATCCCTCAGAGTACATTCTTAATTGTGGTTCCCAGTGTTTCTGGGATTATAATAAGCCTTCAGTTTCCAGGCTCCACTCCTGTGGAAGTAGCTCCAGGTTTGGGTGTGGAAAGCAGAATCCCTCTCTCCTTCTAAGATTAGGCTCTAAAATTTCCTTCTAGGGTTGGATCAGGTGACTCGGATCCATTATATGTGCTGCAATCGGCCCATTCTGCCTGCTCTTCCTCTCTTCTGTTCCTGAGTCTGTTCCATAAAAGTTTATCACCTTTTCCCCCGCGACCTGCCTGCACGTTCACGTGTCCTGAATTCGGGTCCTCTCTTAAACCGAAACCCTCGACACAGCATGCACTTTATTTAATGTAAGAAATACATAAATGATTTATGATTCGATACATACAGGAGCAGAAAAATATCCAGACATGAATGTAAAAACGTGGAATCCCTGCACCCAATATCTTCAGAGTGCCTGGTGATTTATTCCAAAGAGGCTGAACATGCATTCCACATCTGCAAGCTGCTCTCAAGACAAATAATCAAAATCATATGATGGACAAGACCAAGAAATCAAAAAAGGAATGAACAACGAAAACAAATGACTACTACTCTAGGCCTGTAGTAACGTCACACACAGTACAGCAACATATAAACCTAAATGGTAAATGGACTAGTTCTTATATAGTGCTTTTCTACTCTGAGCACTCAAAGCACTTATACATGTTTACATTTACCCCATTCACACCCATTCATACAAGCACTTCCATGATTAACTAAGCTAAGTGCTTTTATTATCTAACATTCACACACATTCACACTCCAACACTTGCGTCGGAGAGCAACTTGGGGTTAAGTATCTTGCCCAAGGATACATTGGCATGCAGCCTGGAGTAGCCAGGAATCGAACTGCCGACCAGTAGGTGACCTGCTCTACAGTCACCCCCAACATCATTCTGAGCTGCCGAGGTCTGCTCAAAGGTACAAAAAGCTAACAAACAACCACATAACCATTTTCTCATCTCATATAAAGGATGAATAAGAGGGTAATGCACAATATCCATGGAGAATACCTGATCTGGAACCACTAGAGGGTGTACAACACTTTCAAAAACATGCAGCTGGTAAAGCAACCAGTCAACTGCTTTGAGTTTCTAAAAAAATGCAGTAAATTTAGTCCAAACTGGAAAATAATAGTACAAATCTAAACATATCAAGAGGATGCTGCTTCAAAATATGAATAAGGAGCACATATTTTTAGTTACAGCAGGGCATAATGTGAATTTTGTCGCACTGTTAATCTACCCCGATGGTCTTGTGTTCCTTTAATAGAACTTGGTATTTGCACTGAAAAATACAAACGTGCACAAACGCTTTAAACTGGTGCTCCCTGCCAAAAAAAAAAAAAAAAAACCCTCTCAACTTTCTGTTCTTGCAACTGAATTCGACCAGAAAAAGCTTAATGAATACAACTGCATTCACGCCGGATAGATTCCGGTCACAGCGGTGGCGGCACAGCTGCTCAGAACCGTCAGAGTTACAGGGAACAGACAGCAGCACGCTTTCAGCAGTTGCCATTTAGTTACAGTTAGACACCCTCGCATCTGCTTGGGCTTTGTGTACTTCAACTCCAGAGTTAATGCCTAAAGATAATATCACGCCATTTATTTAATTATTCTAATTGTGAGATTTACTTTTTTTTTTTTTTTTTTTGCCCCCAACAGTTCTGCTCACCCCAACACAAAGGAAGATTTCAAGCCAAAGGGAAATCTGCTCAGTTAATTATTTGAATGTGAATTTTAAACAGATGGAGATTCAGCTCAGATTTGGTCGGTGTCTCTGTCAGACTTAATGCTGGCTTCTTGCTCCATTGTTTTTGCGTGGACCATCTTATATGTTTTTTTCACGTCTCTCATCAGTGAAAGAGCTTCCTTATAGTCTTCCTTATTACCGCCTGTGCTGTGCAGGACACTGCCTGGACAGAAAACAGAGTGTTACTTAAAGAAAGATGAGTTGACAGGTGAGATAAGTTGGCAATTACTGTGTATAAATACAACATGTGCATACCTAAAGCGACTACTTTTATTGCTTTACTCTCTCTGATTTCTTTCATCATGTCGTCTACCCTTTCATTTGGCTGCTTCATGGGTTTCAAAAGTGGCAGCTCCTTAATCTGTGTGCAGAGTTAATAAAATCATTGTTAATATTGCTTTACTGCAATCACGTGCCTGCAAATGAGCTTTGTGCGCTTAAACATCAAACCCTTTTCTCTCGTTCCCTGTACGGTGTCTGGATGCTGTCAAGCTTTGGTTTCGGGTCTCTGTAAACATTAAGATTTTTCAGCGTGCGCTCCAGCATCCGAACAGCTGTTTGAATTCCCGCTGAAAGACAGAAAGAAAGCATCAGTATTCTCCGTGGGCTCACTGTATAGCCAAACTTTACTGGCTTTGAGACAACTGAGAAAAAAAAACTAAATGGCTGCAGATGAAACTACATTCCTGCTTCCTCACCATTGGGCTTGAGCACATGAGGATTTGGTTCTGCATCCATCAAGCGATCACACTGCTCAGGATTAGCATTGTTTCTCTCCTTGTTCTCAGCAGTTTCTTTGTGTTCAGAAAGAAGACGGAATTCAAACTCGGGTCCATCTGCTGCCTGAGGAAGAAATAACAGTGACTACATGAAACGCCACAACATAAAATAACATTCAGTAAAGAGGGACTTGGAAAACTACACAGGAACACACCTGAGTAAGAAAGAAGGGCTTCCTATTTTTATGGAAAGCATTGCTTCTGCTTTTCTTGCCTTCATTTCTGCCAGCCTGGGTCTGTGCATTCATCAGTACCAGCTTCCTTGATGCCTTTGGGATGTTTTCCTCCACCTGCAATACAAAAACATAAAATAAATAAATCACTCACTGAAATGGATCGTTGCAGTAGTTAACACAAGCACAGAGTCAATCCCTTCCTGACCAGCCACCAATAAATTTTGTGCAAGCACAATTATATTTCATTATGAAACAAATGATCTAACCTAAGTGTCCTGCCTGGACAGTGATACGGCAAAATCTAGAGACAAAAAAAAGTCCAACCTTCCATTTCAGTTCAGCAGACACTTTCAGTGGGCGCTTCACATCCGCATGTGTTTTCTTCTGCTTTATTGTTATTCCAAGTCTCTCCTGGAGGTAGGCCAGTAAGGGAGGGTCTCCTGTATTTAAACAAAGACATGAGGTGATTTCCAAAAGTCTGAAAACCTCTTTTAAAACGATCCTTTATAGAGGAACATTACCTCTTCTCTGTGTGGTTATAGGGTTGAACTGAATATCAATTTCACGAAGCACTGGGAAAAGAGTGGCAGCCAACAGTGCTTCTTCCTTGGCGATCTGAGGAGAAACCACTGATGAGACACGGTGTCTCATTTTCCAGAAATAGTGGATTTATTTATAAAAAACAGCTGCACACCTTGTTGTCAGCTAGATTGAGGTACTGGAGCTCTGGCAGAGGTAAACTGGATTCGTTGCAGTTCTGCTCCCAGTTGTCTCTGTGAAAGATCTAGAGCGGCCACGAGACACACATGATTAATGCAGACATTAAAAATGTGAGAGAGTAATATCAAAACACAGTGATGAAACATCTCAAACAAACTTGGATGAATTACCTCTGAGATCAGATATCGATCGGTTGGCTCTGACTGAGTGTGCGCTGGATTGGGGGAGATAAAAATGATTGAAATATACATATTTTTAAAGGACTGTTGAACAAATTCTGGCACACAGCTAAATCACATCAAGATGATGTGGAGTATTTACCCTCTCCTGCCTCTTCTTCAGCCTGCTCTTTAGTAGGAATCTGCCCAGATTTTGAATAACCCACCAGTTGCATAAATGGTATTTCAGAAATGCGGTTTGCCTGCAGGCTTAAATGCTTTAGCCTGTAATTGACAATTAAAAAATGCTTAATGAATGTTTCCACTAATTTGCTATGCATTGTGATGTGGTCGATGTTAAGAAAGACGCTGCTTTATAGGGAAAACTTACAAACCTCTTAAGGTTTCTAAGGCTGTTGAAGACTCCTGAAGACAGTTTGTTATCATCAAGCATCAGGACTTCCAGAGCTCGGAAGTATGTTTGTTCCTCTTTAGCCGGCCTGTACGTGGAGGAAGAAATACTAAATGTACGCAATGATACAGTTAAAATTGTAAAGTTAGAGTAAAATAAGATGAACTGACTGTGTTCACAACAATCTTCACTGGGCTGCTCTAAAGTATATACTATGATGAATGTTGTTACAGCTACACTCACTTTGTCAGGTACACCCAAACAGCTGCTCATTAACACAAATCAGCCAATCACATGGCAACAACTCAGTGCATTTAGGCATGTAGACATGGTCAAGATGACCTGGTAAATTTCAAACTGATCAGAACGGGGAAGAAAGGCGATTTAAGTGACTCTGAATGTGGCATTGTTTTTCAGAAACTGCTGATCTGTTGGGATTTTCCAACACAACCATCTCTAGGGTTTACAGAGACTGATTGGAAGAAGAGAAACTACCCAGTGAGCGGCAGTTCTCTGAGCGAAAATATCTTGTTGATGTCAGAGGTCAAAGGAGAATAGCCAGAAGAGCATCTCTGAATGAACAACATGTCAAACCCTGAAGCAGATGGGCTGCAGCAGCAGCAGAAGACCATGCCGGGTGCCACTCCTGTCAGCAAAGAACAGGAAACTGAAGCTACAATTCACACAGGCTCACCAGCAATAGACAACAGAAGGCTGGAAAAAACCTCGCCTGGTCTGATGAGTTAATTTTTGCTGTGACATTCAGAATTCACTGTAAACAACATGAATGCATGGATCCATCCTTCCCTGTATCAGTGGTTCAGGCTGCTGCTGGTGGTGTAATCCAATCCAGTAGAGCAATTTAACTTTGGGATGTGGAGAAGTGGGAGATTCACATCATGGATGTGCAGCTGACAAATCTGCAGCAGCTCTGTGATGCTATCATGTCAATATGAACCAAAATCTGTGAGGAATGTTTCCAGCACCTTGTTGAATCTGTTCCACGAAAAAAATGAAGTCAGTTCTTAAGGCAAAAGGGAGGTCCAAACCGGTACTAGCAGGGTGTACCTAATACAGTGGTCTGTGAGTGTACTTCTGCAGGATCAGAAGTCTGAAGCATTTGTGCACCCCCTCTTGGTCAGTTTGAAAAGTGAGTATGTGAAACTCTGAAGAATGAACTCTTCAGACAAGCTGATGTATCATGAAATCATAATCAGTGCACTGAATAATAATTAATATGTAAGGGAGGGTATATATAAATTCAGCCAGTTTCATTATTCATATTGAATGTTTGATTTAAACAGTCAATATGAATAATCGTGAAACTTCGATGTTTGATTCATATTGAATACATTTTTTTATACCAAAAAATAATTATTTTTTTGTCATTTAATATAAAGTAAAGCAGGGCTGAGCTGTGTTTGTGTGTGTGTGTGTGTGTGTGTGTGTGTGTGTGTGTGTGTGTGTGTGTGTGTGTGTGTGTGTGTGTGTGTGTGTGTGAGGTGGGGACAGAAGAGAAAGACTACACTGACTAATTCTGTTTTTTCACAGTACTAATGTGGAGTGGAGTCATTTGAAGACTTTCAGCATAAACATACATCAAAGCAGGCAGAAAAAAAAAGACCCAGACTATCACAAAAAAATGAATCATCTGAGCTGATGGACAGCTAAAGTCGTTTAATCGTGTGTGAAGCATGGTATAAATAGATCGCTATAAAAATCCCAAATCAAACTCTGCACAGTCACTCCTAGACTGCTATTTCAGGCACTTACTGCTGAGCGGGGTCTTGGTTTGAGGAGCCCAGATTAGGAGGGAGACGCTGAAGCTGATTTGCAGTTAGATGAAGGATTTTAAGACGAGGGAGCCGACCAAGAGAAACAATAGCATCAGGTGATAAACGGTTGTAGGACAAATCCAAAACCTGCGAGGATTAAAATGCATCATTCAGGTGAACATAACCACATCCAAAATACAAAATGAGAAGAGGAAGAATGGCGCAGGTTTACACTTTCTGAAGATTAACTCTGGCTCTGAATGTCACCGTTTGCTCGTCAGCGTGGTTCACAGTCAACAAGTACTGCTGAGTCATCTTACCTCGAGGTGAGGGAAGTCAGCAGCATCAAATGTCATGTTGCAAACTCCATTTAAAGACAGATTGAGTTCTCTTAGAGACACAAAACTACTGAACGAGCCTGCAGGAAAAAAAAGCAATGGAGCATTTCTGATTCGACTTCATGGAAGGGGCACGCAGTGATGCTAAAATGGACTGTGCGGGATAACATATACTAGTATATTCACCCAGAGAGAGGGAGTTAATAGATGCATCGATGAAAGCCACATTATCAAACACCTCCAGGTCTTCTGGCTTGACCTGTGACCCACAGTACAAAGGAAATAATGAATGAGTGAATGATTTGAACCAACAGGCTGATAGCTTTAAATAAAAATGGGAAAGGTGGTGGGGGTGGGGGTGGGTGGCTCTTACAGAATTCAGTTTCTGCTCGCTGATCTCAAGAGAACAGAGCTCAGAGGGTTTGGCAACATGATGCAGCTGGAGCTGAAAAATAAAAATAAATGATCACTGTTTGACTGTTTTTCTAACTTTTGTCAAATAAACGTTCAGAT
This sequence comes from Archocentrus centrarchus, assembly GCF_007364275.1. NCBI lineage: Eukaryota > Metazoa > Chordata > Actinopteri > Cichliformes > Cichlidae > Archocentrus > Archocentrus centrarchus. The sequence continues at coordinate 20,868,187 of NC_044359.1, forward strand.
TCAGGTTCTTACCAGGAAAGCTCTGTCTAATGTGACAGGGTGAGAAGTCTTAGCTAACTCGCTCTCACGTTTTTTATAAGTTTCTTTAATTCTCCTGCGTAGATTCCTGTATTTCTGCTCCTCTGCCTCCCTGTAAGCCACAAGCCAGTGAGCAGCACCTATAAAAGCCAAGAATTAATAAAATTAAATCAGTGAAATGAATAAAATATTTATAACATTTATAGAACAGGCAAAATCTGCAACTCATCCTAACTGCCAATAATTTTCTCCTGATCAACTGTGCAGCTCTACCATCTATAGTGCAAAAACAGTGTATTTTTCTATAAACTATCAGCAACAAGTGCAAATTATCTATACAATCAAATATATCCAACTACTGAATTTGCCCACACACTCACTCAGCAGTTCAACTGCTCGTTAAAGCAAATATCTAAACCAGCAACCCAGTATACTTAGGCACATAGGCACAGGCATGATGACCTGCTGAAGTTCAAACCGAGCATCAGAATGGGGAAGAAAGGTGATTTAAGTGATTTAAGTGACTTTAAATGTGGCGTGGTGGTTGATCTGAGTATTTCAAGAGCTGCTGATCTGCTGGGAGCTGATAGGAAGGCAACAGTAACTCAAATAAGCACTCATTACAACCGAGGTATGCAGAAGAGCACCTCTGAGTGTACAACATGTTGAACCTTGAAGCCAATATAGACTACAGCAGCAGACCCGTCAGCATTGCCTGGTCTGATTATTCTCAACCTTTGCTGGAACATGGTAGGTTCAGCATTCAGTGTAAACAAGATTCAAGCGTGGATCCAGCCTGCCTTATTTCACTGTTTCAGGCTTCTAGTGGTGGTCTAATGGTGTGGGAGATATTTTCTTGGCACACTTTGGGCCTGTTAGTACCAACTGAGCATTGTTTCAGTGCCACAGACTACCTGAGTATTGTTGCTGACCACGTCCACCCCCCTTATGACCACAGTGTACCCAGCTCAAATCATCTCTGACTGCTTTCTTGAACATGACAATGAGTTCATTGAACTCAAATGGCCTCCACAGTCACCAGATCTCAATCCAGTAGATCACCTTTGAGGAGGAACAGGAGATTCACATCATGGACAAATCTGCAGCAGCTGTTTGATGCTGTCATGCCAACATGGACCAAAGACTCTGAGGAAAGTTTCCAGCACCTTATTCAATCGATGCCAAGAAGGATTCAAGCAATTCTGAAGGCAAAAGGAGGGTCCAGCCTGGTAGTAGCAAGATATAACTAATTAAGTGGCTGGTGAGCATATATACAACTGATAAATGTGCCTCGAACACATGTTCAAAATGTAACATTTACTGAAATATGATTTTTTTTCTTCTAGGAGTGCATACCATGAATCACAGATGTTCACAGTGCAGATGCTCCCCAGGGTGACTGTATGCGGAGGGATTTCAATTTTTTTGCCAGCCTTTGCTTCATCTAATCCCTCCATTCATGCACCTGAATGTTACTGCACATACCAAGCAAACATGTCACTTAGGCTATGACCCAGATTCCATCCATAAAAGTGTCCTTTAGCACTGCGTGAACTTTTCCTCCCTTTTATAAACTAATATTGACTTTGTGTTGTACAGTAAGTTGTAGTAGCTCCCATCATTTACAACATTAGAATAACCAGCTAACGCAGCTTTGGTGAGGTTCGTGTTTCATTATCAATATTTATTATATTGATATAAGCTAGTTATCACTTTTTCTTTAAAAAAAATTACTTAATGTATTTATTTCAACGTTACCTTCTCTCCTTCTGTGGGGTAATGTCCCGGCGGGGAAACATTTTATAGAGCAACTCCGTCCTGCGTCAGCTGTACAGGATGCCGAAGCCATCCTGTTCGCAGCCTAAAATCCATTCATCGCCATGTTTCATGCAAGTTGTTAAAAAACGGCTGTAATGTTTTTGAACCTGAGCTACAGTGTAGTTCTCTGTATCCTAGCAACAGCACGTAAGATGAGAGCTGATCCTCCCGTCCAGCAGGGGCAGTAACGGCGTTTCTTTTGACGAGAAAGGCGGAAGAGACCGGTGAGATTAGTTGGTCAAAGATGAATTAAAATGGAAAGATAATACTCTGCCGAACCAACCTGAGGCGTTCAAAGGCATTAACCAGGCAAGTTTACAACCAGGCTATTTTTTCCTCTGTATCTTATTTGGCAAATAATTACTCTCGGTAGATGTTAAGTGTGACCCGTGTTCGTTCAAGCCGGCTGGTCAGCTGGCTTTCCTGCAAAGAGACGCCGTATTGGAGCGGCTTAGCTAGTAACAGCATTAGCTGATATGTAGTTATTCTATTAGCACTATTAAGAAAAAATAATCAAATACAAGTGGGGGATATTCGGCGGGCAAAGTCGACGTTTAGTTTAGCTACGAAGCGAACGCGGAAGGGAGCGCGGAGGTCTCTCTCGCTCTCAGCTGCGGCTTCGTTTCTGATGAACCGACAGCGTCGGTGTCGTGAACATCAGAGGTCTCCGGTTTCGCGTGCAATTATAGACGGTATAATGTCGTTCAGGCAAAGATCACGAGTGGCACATGTGAAGAGCGACCAGTGAAGGTAAGGGCTTTGCTGTGCATGCACGGTGTACGCTGTTTGTGGCAATGCAGCCATCTGTGTTTATGAGGAGCTTGCTGGAGTGTGAACTCTTCTCTGAGTCTGTGCTTTGAAGGTTGTTATAACAAGACTATAAAACAAGCTAAGGTTTGTCATGCATTTTGGGACATTTTATTGCTCACAGGAGCTCTGATCCACCATGGGAAACACGGCGTCGAAGAGTGACAGCGGAGAAGAACCTCCTAAAACAACTTTGTTTGAAAGGGAGCCAAGTGGGATAACATACAGAATCCCTGCTCTCATCTATCTGAGGCACTGTCACACCTTCCTCGCCTTTGCAGAGAAAAGATCCTCACCCTGTGACAATGACGCCAAAATCCTTGTTATGAGAAAAGGCACCTTGAAAGAGGATGGATCTGTTCAGGTTATCATTCCCACACAATCACCAATAGTTAAGCCTCTGATTTCACAAATACACTTGACATTGTTTGTTGTCACCTTTTAAAATGTTGTCTTTTGTCGTATTTTTTATTTTTTTTTCCAGTGGTCGTCCAGTCAGGAGCTGTCCTCAGCATCCCTACCAAACCACCGCACTATGAACCCTTGCCCAGTGTATGAAAAAAACAGCAAAACGCTCTTTCTGTTTTTCATCTGTGTGTGGGGCGCCACCACAGAGATGAAGCAGATCCTCACAGGTAAGAACAAGACCCGGCTTTGCTATGTCAGCAGCTGTGACGATGGGCAAACTTGGAGTCAAGTGACAGACTTAACCGAGAGCGTGATTGGCGAAACCATCCACAGGTGGGCCACATTCGCTGTGGGCCCTGGCCACGGTGTTCAGCTCGAGAACGGCCGATTGGTCATTCCTGCGTATGCCTACTACATTCCTTACAGATGCTGTTCCTTGCCCCTTCCTTGCACAGTCTACCCACGTGCACTGTCAGTATATAGTGAGGACTTTGGACAGACGTGGCATATAGGTAAGATGCTCCGGAAGAAGTCGTGTGAATGTGAAATGGCAGAGATCATAGACCACGAGGGCAGGAGCCACCTCTACTGCAATGCTCGTAATGCTGGGGGCCACAGGTGCGAGGCTCTTAGTGAAAACAGCGGCGTCTACTTTGACAAACCCCACATGGCTACGGAGCTTGTCGAACCGCGTTCTGGCTGTCAGGGAAGCATCATCGGCTTTCCCGCTCCGGAATTTGTTCCAAACGATGATGCGGAAAGCAAAGCCTGCGGCACGTCACTCCTGTCGCCAGACACGCAAACCTGGCTCCTCTTCATGCACCCAACGAGCAAGTCCAGCAGAAGGGACATGGGTGTGTATTTGAACCGATCCCCCCTGCACTCATCCGGATGGGACAGGCCCAGGATCATCCACAGGGGGCCCAGCGGTTACTCAGACCTGGCTTACAACGGGGACAAGGATCAGTTTTCGTGCCTGATGGAGTGCGGGAGGGAGAGTGAACTTGAGCAGATTGCTTTCATGTCGTTCTCTCTTAATGATGTCATGCAGACGGGCGGCAAGAAAGAAAAGCGTTGAATGGTTGAATGATGGTGGGTTTTATTTCTGTATTAACAAACGAAGCTCTCTGACATTCTCCCGCAGCCTAACAAAAAAAAAAAAAAGAAAAAGAAAGAGAAATCGAAGCAAAAGCCACTAAATATGCTGTGCAGTAACATCCATCTGTGTTTACTATTGTTCTATGTTCTGGAGATGATAATGCATGCATGAGTCGTGTGTTTTGCTGTCTCCTTGTTTACATAAAAAAGTTATTATCAGATTAATATTATTAATATGCAACAAGCTGTGTAAGGACGGACGCTGTTGTGAAGGGGCTAGGTGGTTCGTTTTAAGCATGCTGTGCTGGACTGTCATTTGGAAAAAACAGGCTTTGTGTGTAGCATGTTTAATAAGCACTTCACGCCCGTTTGCATCTTTTTAAACTGTCAGTGTTTTCTGAGCAGCGTGAGACAATTTGCCTACCTCTTTTTAATTTTCATATGAAGATCATAACAGGCCTTGGAAAGAGTTTCCTCCGTGCTCGGTCTCTCCTTTTACACGTCCTGTGCTCTGATTCACATATGCCTTCTACTCCACTGTTTAAACGTGGGCTGTGACACAGCCTGTCAGCGCTTTTCTGCAGGGCCACAGTGGGTGCCATAAAAGGTGGCGATAAAACTGGAGAGAAAAAAAGTACATCCAGCTGAACTATATCTGAAGTTTTTTTTTTTGTTTTTTTTTTAAACAGCTGATAGATTAATGCTACTTTTTACTGCACACATATTTTATTACATTAATTCTCAAAAGCAATTTTGCACTCAGTTATTATTTATTTCCAGCACATTTAGCATGACTTCTTTTCCCAGCATAAAGCACGTCATAATGACCAGATATGACTGGCTTGCTGTTAGTTGTCTAACGATGGCATGTAACAGCAGATGAAGACACGCTATTTATAAAGCCAATAGGAATTTGCACATGCAGAATATCGTACTGTGTGACATTAATGTCCCTCTTTGCCTGTTGTTGTGCGGCAAAAAAAAAAAAAAAAGCCTTGAGGTGGTACGACACTAGTTTAGTTGTGTTTCTCTTGTGGAAAGTGTCAAAAACCTGCATGAAACATGTATTTTAGTACAAAATAAAAGTAACCTGTGATCAACTGGTTTGTCTTTTCTTGTGACAATGTAACGGGATTGAAGTGCTTGTAACAAATGACTTATAAAGACAGGGGTAAACAAAAACCTGACTGTCAAAGAATGGGTAAGGGATAAAAGAATTGGATGTGTGTGTTTCTTTTTTTAAAGCGGTTATGAAAAACACTTCAGATGCAGGGAGTATTTCATTCCCATGGCAGCCAGCAGAGGCTGAAGGGTTGCAGCGCGCTGAAATGATGTCGAGGACTTCTGTTGTGAAGCGGCCTGTGGGGAGTGATGTGATTCAGCAGATGTGCAAACACGGGGATGAATTAAGGACAAGGAGGATCTCATTTTAACCCTCCCCTCCCCCCAACATTTCCCTAGTAATACATTTCTACTCATATGGGAGTTTCAGATATATATATGTAAAAAAAAAAAAAAAAACCATGAAGACTAGCATGACCTTAAGGCCATCTGTGAGTGTCTAAAATGAAAATGCAGCAATAAAAAGGAGGGTCACTATAGATTAATCCAATTCATCCATGGGAACAAGTGAGGTCAAATGAAAGAAGTCAGATTTAACTGGCTCGGCAGCTGCACGGTGGGGACAGAGCACATTAAAAGAATGATGCTGTATGTGTGTCCTTCAAGCAAATAATCTTCTCGGACTCTTTGAAGAGGAGGTTATTCTACTGGAATAAGTGCATGTGAAATGGGCAGTGATGCCGTCCTGTCCTTGACTTGGCAACAGTACGCCTTTCAAGGCCACTACAGTAACAGAACATTTTCTAAGAGAAGCCCGTAGGATAGGATAGCAGTGAGGACCTGAATCAACATTATTTTAATCTGTCTCCCTATTTCTGACTCCCGTGTAGTTTCTGTTTAAAACAAATCTTTAAAAACTGGTCCTAAATCCATCTATCTATCTATCTATCCATCCATCTATCCATCCGTCTATCCATCTATCCATCTATCTATCTATCTATCTATCTATCTATCTATCTATCTATCTATCTATCTATCTATCTATCCATCCATCTATCCATCCGTCTATCCATCTATCCATCTATCTATTAAAGGCTTTCATTTCTTAGAAACTGCAGGGCACTGTACCATTATCAACTGCATCTACTTCAAACAGTGTCCCTCTTTTGGACTATTTTGCGCCGCTGATTGTTGCACATTTTAGTGCTGTAGTGAGTACCAGGACAGACTTATGAATAACTACAGTAGCCATCCTTGTTGTAACAAAGACAGTGTTCTTAGTATTTCAGTACAGTTTATTTCAACGGAGGTCTGTAACACAGAGCAATAACCTTCATGAGGATTTGGCTGCTGAGGCAACCCTTATTAGAACATCACCAGCACTTTTAGTCCACAGGAAACTGAACCGTGTTGATCCTCAGCATCCTGATGGAGGCCGAAGGATTTCAGGTTCTTTATTGACACAAATGTAGTCAGTGCACAAGCGCTCAGCTCATGCTGACATGAATTGCTTTGCTCCACTGCATTATTACAGTTGTATTAAGATTTTAGTCAACACAGCAGCAACTACAGGTTACCTGGGATTTCAGTAACCGGGTCTGACCTCTAATATAATGAGCTCACTGATAGGACAAAAACATCTAGGTAAGGCGTGAAATGTGCTTTATTAGATGTGGGGGCTTGTAGATCTCCAATGTCCTTATCAGCTGACTGGCTGCTTCCTTGCTCTCTGTTTTTTTTTTCTTCTTCTTTATAACCTTGTTCAATTTGTTTCTTCACACAAAGAATGAATCATGTAGCAAAAACCTGTTTTTCTCCTTCTGTGTTGGCGGTGAGGCGGTCAATATTTTCCAGCACATATGTTTCATCTGTCGCTCTGAGGACACCTGGGGAATCCAGTAGGAGAAAGCCTACCGGTGTTGGCGTCACAGATGTTTTCTGCTCGCTGCAGACACGTGTGGCGTCCCAGCGGGCCCGGCACAGAGTGCCGGACACACTGCTGTCATATTGTTCTCGAACCATCCGTTTGAATGAGCCTGGGGCTCACGGGTGAAGAGCTGCCACATATTTAGGAGGATGTGAGAATGACAGGAGTCTACTTAGGATGTGGTCAGATTCTTTTTTTTTTTTTTAAGCAGTGAAATAAATGCATGGCCCCTTAACTCATACCTGTCTTGAACTTGGAAGCTTTTAAATCCACTTGTGATTTAGTACTAACAGATTACCCAAATTTAGTTGTACTATATCATGACGAGGTGCAAATCTGACTCCTTTTGATGTGCAGCTGAATATTAATGTGGCTCATACTGTAAATCTGCACTTGCACACTGATTAATTGGATCTGCACCTTTGTTACAAATATAGTTTGTTATTGTAGAGCTGTCTGTCACAAACGTCACCATTAACAGTGTACAAGAAAAGTAAAAGTTTGATCAACTAATTACATTTCTGCACCAGAACGAGAAGTGCCGAGGAAACGAATGAGCTGATTAGTGCAAATCCACATAAGCACAAACAGTACTTAATGCCAGATTTCACAGAGAGCTCAGTTTTTTCCCCCCTCTGAAAAAGAACAAGCTGAATGAAAACATAAATAATCAAAGTTTTTTATGCGCGCTTTAGCGAAGAAATTTAGAATTTCTCCAAAGCAGCACATCTCTTTGAGCTCTTTCACACAAAATTCCTATTTCTGTGGTCAGCACCTGTCGCCCCCTTTGTCAACTCACTCTGTTTCAGGGCAGCACAAAGAAGCTCTGTTGTATCAGCAGCAACACAACGTGCAGGTTAACCTCAAATGGAACAAGCAAACTTTGGAGATATGCATTATGCACTCAGTGTTATCTACTGGCTTCTGTTAGCTTTAGTTAAGAACATTCCTGTCCCAGTGAATGTTTAACCACAATACAGTAATAATAATAATAATAATAATAAGTTGTTGCTGAAAGCTGCTGTTTGCTTTATTTTCTATCTGCATAAAAATGTTAAACAAAAAAAATCTGAAGCAATTACAGGTTTAAGGTTCTAAGTATGTCCATCAACATTGTGTTGATCATCAAAGTGTACATAAGGAAGCTAAAACCCATCAAGGGAGCACATTATATGTGAGAATGAAGGTTCTGACTACTCCTAGAACTAGTGGCCCATATGCTAGCTCATATGCAACTCCTAAATTGCATATGTACATATACACACAAAAAAAGTTTATTCTAAAAATGAACAGGGAAAGGTAGCTAACAGTAGGGTTTAACATCACACCTGTGATTAGACTACTCCAGGTCTGGAAGTACAAAAGCTTATCTGACTTTCTATTACCAGCTGAATGAAGGGGGTGTAAGAAGCTTGTGTTGTGTTGAGCCAAATCCCCAATGTAAATGTTTGCATGACTGCTCTGCAGGATTTTTCAATTTAAAAACCAATAACTTTGGGAACATGTTATGTGCTTTGTCCCTTAAGTAGGTTTGAGCAATTGACACAATACATTCAGTATGAGTTGTCACTCTCTCTGTCTCTTTTTTTTTTTTTTTTGGTTTCTCTTTGTTGCAAGACAGTAAAATATAAGTTACGCAGGCAAAGTTACATTTTCAGGGTTTGCTTGTATCTATGTACACTGGGAGCTACACTCAGTCGAACTGTACATCATCACAGACTCACAGAGGAGAGACACATTTCAGCAGCTCCTTTAGCAAAACCTTCACAAACCATAAACTTGAACCATCTCCTGTTACATCACTGGCGAACAGATGAGCCTATTTACAATATATTGCGACCTCGTGTCTGCTAAAACAACTCCATGTATCAAAAACTCCACCTCGGAGATTAGTATTCATGGCAAATCACAAAAGGAGAGAAAAAAAAAATCCCCCTTCACATTACAAAGTATTGAAATCATTACAAAACTAAAGGGAAAAAGACAAAGTGCACAGTATAAAATTCATCGTGCATGTGTGTCAGAATAAAGGGAACGAATGATACAGAGAGAAATGAGCAGAGAAAGCTGTATTTTGAGGCCTCCACAAATAAAAAGAAAAAGTTACATATTCTAAATCTTACCCCAAGTGGCCTGTGGCAAGAGTTGTATCACATTTGATAAACTCAGACTTATTTATTCCTCATCTTTTGAAAACTACAAGTTCGCCACAGTGTGCCCAAATCTTTGTGTCAGATGACTAGTCTGACACAAAATACAGTCCGACCACCTCAAACCTGTGATTCAAGCTCAGCAATGCTCTCCACAAGAATGGCATCACTGAAAGCGATGTCAACATCTTTTCGACATAGTTTAGGACAGTACAAAGATTATATGCCACATGGACACACAGCCGTGTCTGCAGACTGCTGAGAGTCTTTAAAGCAAGAGTGCCCAGCAGTACGGATGTTGGGTAAAACTACCTGACCATTTAGAGTTTAAAAAAAAAAAAAAAGGGCTTACAAGGGCACTGCAAATCTACATAAGCCATAAAAAAGCCATGCCACATTTACACCCTGTTAGGGCTATTCTGTCTTAAAGGGACATGCGCACAGTTTACAAACAGGGGAGGCAAACGGACCACTGAGAAAGCAGCAGGGTTGGGAAAGTCACTTTCAAAATGTCACCCGCTATTGATTTCTGATTGCCAATTTGAAACTGTAATAACACATTTATATGCACATTTCTGCCAGAATCCATTAAAATTCTGTCTGTAACCTTAGTGTTTGAAATGAATTTGCCTATTTTTCCTTTTAAATTATGTGATTTGATTTTTTTTTTGTTTTTTTTAACACCAGACTGAATTAGTTGCTTTTTTTTTTTTTTGAACAGTCAGATCACTCTAATGATTCTACAAGTAATCCATTGTTCCCAACCCTATAAAGCAGTGCGTGTGGCAGACCAGTCACATGCACACCACGGGAAATGTTCGGCTAGACACACGAGGACTAACCTTTAGCTCTCTGGCTGCTGGGTACTAAACATCACACAGAATAACAGGCAGAGCTGTGAGGGGAGGAGACTCACATGTCTAATGAAAGCACCGTTCAAGCAGTGAAGTTGCATGTTAGCGCAGAGGTGGCCTCCCCCCCATACACACACACACTTTAGGGCTGACATTTGATTGACCAGCTTTAGCCTTCCTCTATGCTGAAATAATTAGTCTGTGAACAATCAACAGTGAGCAATATATGACCTGCTATTATTTTTTTCCACAACTGAGAGATTTTCTCTCTTTTTTTTTTTTTTTCCTACATGATACGTATAATGTACTGCGCAAAATGGATATGCGCACATACTGGAAGCATAAATGTTGCTGAGGACATGCAAGTTGTTGAGTATACAGCAGAGCAAAAAGCGATGTTTCCCAACGTCAAAAGTCTTCTTCGCCTTCTCGAAACATCATCCGTCGCTCAGATTTGAATCTTCAAGCGCGTGACTCTTTCTTCGAGTGTGGCTTATTTCCCAGCAGGGCATCTATCTCAGTAACGGTTTGAGGGGTCATTTGAGATAAAATCTGAAAGAAGGGAAAGACGGCATCTGTTTTAAAATGATCTACATATTTATTTTTTATGTCAGTTGCTACTTTTCCTGGCACATAAAAGAAGCTTATCTGATGTGCAATTTAAAAAAAAAAGAAAAGAAAAGAAAAATTTACCCGGAGGGCACCCAGGTTCTCAAGTAGCTGGTCTGCATTGGAAACCCCCAGAAGTACTGAGCTGACTCCCTCACTGCGCAGACACCAGGCTGTAAAAAGAGCAAACCAGTAAAACTTAACTGCTGCAGTGATATCAGTTTTTAAGCAAAGTAAAGTAGCTGATTTTTTTTACATTTCTTTTAAAAATGTCAACAGATTCAAACAGGGGTTTGAATCCATTTGAAAGGCATAAAGACAGTGATCCCAAAGACAGTGTAGTTTTTCCAAACCACGCATAAATAAAGTAACAAGATCACAGATTAGGTGTAGTCTTTAATATAGGAAACATTAATTTACTCCACTAAGCTCAGGTCTGTTGGTTACAGCGAGCAATCAGTCAAAGCATTTTCTACCTGCATGTGTACAATGAGATTAAACATTCTAAATCACTCATTTAAGATGTGAAAATCATGCAAATATGAATCAGTTCAGTCTTAATGCTAAAATAAGCAAAGCTACGTCTCTGTATGACTGCACTGAAAAATCAGGCTGTTTGCTTGGGTCATACCGATGGCTAACTGTGCAGCAGTGCAGCCCAGTCTGTCTGCCAGTAGATGGAGCTCCTTGATTTTAGCGAGCTGCCTCCGACCCTCCTCACTGTTCACTCGTTCCTTCAGCCACTGGTATCCCTTCATCAACATGGAGAAAATCACTGATGCAGTACTGATTCATGCTGTATGCCGACAGCTAAAGAATAATACTGAGGTTGATTCTAAGTGAGAAGAACTCAGAGGATCAAACTGACCTTCATTGCTGCTCTGGAGCACTCTGGTACACCATCACTGTACTTGCCTGTGATTAATCCACAAGCGAGCGGAGACCAGGTCATCGCTCCCACACCTGAATAAGCGAGGAGAGCGTGAATGAAACCAGATGAACCCTTTAATTAAAAAAGAAGCGATAAAGGGAGCTTTGGGATTTTGGATGTCTGACCTATCTTGTGGTAGAGTTCAGGAAGCTGCACTTCTACTTTGTCCCTCTGGAAATAGTGATACTCTGCCTGCTCACACACAGGTGGTATCAGGTTGAACTGGCGTGCCACTGAGTATGCCTCCTGGTGCCAGAGAGAGGGAAACACAATGCCGTGGTTAGCAATCAGCATTATCTGTAAAAAGCTGATGCTGGTAAATTTGTGAAGAGTAAGACTTTCAGAATGAGAGCTCAGCACCATGATTTCCATTGCGCTCCAGCGTGAGGTTCCCCAGTACATAGCCATACCCTGGTTTATTACAAAGGTCATGGCCCGCACAATCTCTGCAAATCACAGTATATAATATCTTACTTAAACTACATTCACTTGGCAACTGTAAAGCAACTGATTGTGGCTTATTTCCACACTTAAAACATACTGCTATACAAAATCCCTGCATATTTATGCTAGAATCATTATTTCAGACATCTCAAACTGACCTTCCATCGGACTGTTGACGTCATTTCTGTTGGCAAAAACTATGTCCACATAATCTAGCTGGAGTCTTGATAAGGATCCTCTTAAACCTGTGATAAACAGAAGTCAACTATTAGATGAAGAGTCATAATTTTTAGGCACAGCAATGTTTTGAGCCACCAGATTGCATCAGAGAGGGTAATGACAGCGTCAATAACTTTGCATTTACTTGGTCATAAACAAAAGTATCAGGCTACATTATATTGACCTTAAACTCAGGCTTAATGAAGCGTGAGGGAAGGGCCAAAGTTATGGTGACATGAGTGTGTGTATCAAATTTCATGGAGTTCCATCCAGAAAATCCATAAATATTAACATCATGGGATTACCTAATCTTAAGCCACTGAAGCGAGTCCATCCAAAAGTTTATCATATATATTTCAGTTTACATGGCATCGAAATAGCATTCAGCTATTCCCAAGATATTAACGATTATGCTCAGCACAGTGAGCTGGTGGAGGGTAAAGCGAATAATTCTTTAGAGTGATTGTGCTTTAAGTTCGATTTTCTGCTTCTCAAATGTTCTGGGCCAGCGTCTAACCTTGGGTAAGTCAGCAGTTGGACTCAGAGGTTGTTTTTCTGAGCAAAGTGAAAATACTGCATAGAGTTGAAATCTGAGCGTTGTCCCTGCATGCGGCACAAGCCTTAAGAGCTGCACGTAGTTCACTCATTATGCACTGGCCTCAAATCAAAAGCTTCATGACAATGACATGAAAAAAGCTCATTCAAGTCCTAGGTAAATGGTCACCCCGCAGCCATGCTGCTCACAAAAGGAACAAAGACCACCATACACAAACCCCTTAGCTTTTTTAGGATTATTTTTGGGACCGGGGACTGATGAAACAGAGGGAAAACAACAATCAAGACATGTTCCTTCACCTGACCCCTGTATTTTCTTTGACCCACACAAATCTGATGACAGTCCTCTGAAACACCTCATCTGCCTCTGCACTCGACTTAAAGGGATTCGTCTTCAAAGTGAACACACCTCATATCCCAGTAGTGTCAGTCCACTAACATCACAGTTATAGCAGAAACGTACGCTTGTTATTTATTTTTTTTTTATTTAAAATGGAAATGTATTTGATTTTATTGCTTGCTGATGACTGTTACTGTGCATACTACTGTGATGTCTAACATGGAGTTGACTGAGTGAGTCAAACAGCACTCGCACTAAAAGGTAAAGGGTCCATCAAATGAGTGATAACAACCACATCATTAGTGGCTGAAGTAATGCACTCTGGAAAACATGCTATATCAAATAAAGATGCAGTACAACCCAATAAAAGTTTATAGTATAGTTTTCAATTATAGTAGTTAATATACAATAAGCCCAAAGCTAATTGCATTAGTGCCACAAACTGCAGTTCCTCTAATGGCCACTTGAGGCTGGCTCCCAAAGCGAGTCTATCCTCCTAGACTCCCATGTTAAAATGCCCAACTTTAGGGCAAAAACATGTTTACAGTCTGTTATAAAAATTGTTTTGGCCTCTATAGATAATTCTTCCCTTTTTTGCATTTAAATGAGGGGTGAATTTTTATATAACTTAAAGTTATGCATTATTAAGGCAGTGACAGCTAGATGCTGAGTTGGACATCTCAGTTGTGTTTGTGATGATTTTGTGGTCCAGAAGAAATGATCCACTTTCTATTTTAAACTGTCAGTTTAAAGACAAGCTGTAAGAATGCTTTTGAGATTGGAACCACATTTGTTAACTTGGACCAAAATAACCACTTATTTGGTTTACAATTCTTTACAAATCTTGGGGATAAATACTTTGCTGTAAATCGAGGATTGGACTATACCTTCAATAATGTGCTTTCTGGAGAGTCCTCTCTCTGTCTCTGCCCTGTGGAGTTATGAAAATACACATTATTGATTCTCACTTAAAATGATGAAAGCAAAGATTTTGGGTTTAAGAAATGTAAAGTATCTAGTCTTTTAATGGTACACTTACTGGCCTCCCCAGTAGATTTTTGTTGTAATGACAAAACTTGAACGCCTGGCAAGGACAAAGTTATGAGTATAAGCACACTTTTAATTGTAACATAAAATTTAGATGAGGCAATCAGCCCATTCTACATCTAATAGTATGGATAGTGCTGCTGACAGTCTTTCTTTCTTGTGCCTGTAAAAATTAAAATATATTTGGACCAATATGTGCCTCTTTGGTAGCTGGGTGAGTCAGCCACCAGCCTTGATCAGGGAGTTTAACATTTTTATCCTTTTTTTAGTCTCTCTGAGGATAAAGCTCTGCATTTTTTTTCCAAGTATGATTTTCCCTTGAGAGAATTTAATGGTGTGCTGCTACCAAAAAGTAATGAAAACATGCAGTAATGCAGTGCATTTCAGGAAGGGATTATTAGGGATTATTTAAAGTAAATCTGCAATCTAGTCGAGTTAAAAAGCTTTGTATGCCTGTGAGTCACTTACGAAGAATGAGTAATCTCACCTCCATCCTTTCTTCTTGATAATGTTCCCTAGAGTAATTTCCGCCCTGTGGAGAAACACATCGCTAAACTTTATTTATATGTAACCTTTAACAACAGAGTTTACAAAGACATACAGATAAGCAAAAGGCAGAAAACTCAGAAGGAAGACCCAAAGGGGAAGCGAAACATCAAGGCCAAACTAAACAAGATAAATGTAAAGAAGAAGATCGGAAGACGATAGACAATAAAAGATGACATCACACAAAAGCATCACACAAAAGCAAGTCTAACAAGTTTTACTTTTTAAATTGCCTAGAAAGAAATCAAATGATTAAAAAGAACACTTTATGAGAATAAAAGTTTTAACTGAAGTCTGACCTTCCAGAGGCGTACACCTCCGCTGTGTCAAACAGGTTCACTCCGTTCTCATAAGCTATGGTCATCAGGTTCTCTGCCATCTGAGAGAGCACAAAAACTGAGACTGAGAGAAGCAGACGATGGATAAATTCCAATTACCCAGAGGTCGTTCATGAAGGACGCTTTTCAGGGAGGATAGTGCAGTAGATATACAGACAATGTCTCACCAAGCTACAGTAGTCTTAAGGTGTGTGAGACATTTCTGTAATCGTAAACACTGAGATTTATTTACAATATGCAGACTGTGTTACACAAAAGCCAAATGAACGAAGGTGTGCGAGAATCGATTTCTCATATAAACAGAGAGAGCACTCACTTCATCAGAGATCTGCGATCCAAATGTCACCCAGGTGCCTGAACAAGGAGAGAGAGACAGACAGATTGTCATTTTGTTTAAAGGTTTGAAGCCGACGTGAATATTTCCCTGCCTTCAATCCAGCTCACCTAACCCGAGACAGGAAACACGTAGGCCTGATTTTCCCAGGTTCCTATAGAAAAAAAAAATTAAAAAATCAGGAGGTTAGATGAGAAATGTCTGCATATACATATAATGTGTGGGCAGCTGGAATATGCACATACAATCTATGATCACAGTAAAATGAGTGTGAGAGATGAGCAATCTTCAGTACTGAGAGACTTTGGTTAAGCAGTGATGGGACTAAGTACGGCATCCTTTTGAAGTACTTGTATCTGTAACTAGAGTTAAAAAAAATAGCAGCTGTAATATTGTACTGTAATATTGTACTGTAATGTTGTAGCAATCATAACTTACTATTAGCATACGTTTAGTCTTATTTGTTTCTACCCAAGCCTCCAAGTCACCTGAAGTAGTTTTAGTTTTTAAACAAACACATCTGCTTACAACTACATTATAGCAATATAAACTAGTTATTAACGTTTATAATGTTACTTTACTGGGCACGCTCAGATTGAAGGCAAACATCAGCTTAATATGATGATGTTGTTGATTAGATCATTGCACTGTGGCAGTGCGTCCGTTGTGTTCACATTTTAACTTATATGTGAAGTAATAGTATGAGAGTAATAGTAATAGTAGTCCTTCTGTGTGGACATCATCAACATTCAAATGGCAAAAAATGAAAACAGAATGAGTTAAACCAAAAAAAAGTCACATGTAGCACAAACCTGGTGTTATGCATAAAGAAAATGTACGACACAAAATAAAAAGCTCACATGAATGTAATTTATTTCCGTCGTAGTCTCGGATACTTCACTCCTTTACTGCAGCTGCTAAGTGAAAGTCTTTCTTGCCTGTGGTAAAATGACTTCCTCTGTCTAATTATTTCTGAACAATTGACCTTTCATCCCTCATATGTTAGCAGTTCAGTGTATTACAGTGGGCCAGTGAGACAGCTGGAGGGGACGGAGCTCGGCACAGTTAAGAGTCCCGGCAAAAGCTTCTTTGGTCTGTACGATAAATGACCCAAAATGCTCCGTGAGCTAAAGAGGAGTCCATTAACTGACATGCCACATCTGATTATTCAGACAGCTGAATTTTGAAGGGCAGGCGGGCAGAAGCAGAGAGCTGCATTTCTGACCACAGGAGCATGTACAGCTGAAAATGATGTGGGCTTCATGCTCGCTCTCCTGTGCGCTCTCCCCCATTCTAATTAGCCGGGGAGCCAGCTGGAGAGCCAGCAGAGCTGCAGTGCAACTCGCTACGCGCCGTCTTTTCGTCTCCAGCGCCTCTCCCCTCTTGGCCTGTCTGCCTGCGTCCACCACAAATAGCCAAATGCACAAAGACAGACTGTCAGAGCATTTAGACTCAGTCGAACAAGTCCTGCTTTTATTTTCCTGGTCTATTTTTAATGTCCAACCTCATGCTATTTTTAGATTCCTGCATATGTAAGCATTTGTTTCCCACTGCGTGTGTGTGTGTGTGTGTGTATGTGTGTGCGTATGGAGAGAGGGAAGGGGGGGCATCAGTCTTCATGTGAGCGCTCTATGTAGGTGTGAAACATATTGTTTGTGTCATTACGTTAAACTGTTAAAATAGCGCACAGGTGGAAGGTCAGGAAAGCTATTTAAAGGGAAAATGTGCCTGTGGGGTTTGTATGTAGCGGATTCCTTGTATGGTAAGCTGGCTTTTCTTCGTGGTTCGTCAACCAATGACAGCTCTGCCCGTTCTCTCACGCTGACAGCCACTTTGAACGCTGGGAGTAAATTTAAATGAGGCACATGGGAAAAACACATTTGAGAGACTAGGTCAGGGGTGGGCAAACTTTTTGACTCGTGGGCCACAGAGGGTTCTAAAATTTGACAGAAGGGCCGGACCAGGAGCAGATGGATGGAGTGTTTTAGTAATTCACCTCATAAGAGAAAGAATAACATGGGATATGTAGAAAACGTGCTTTAATTTTAATAGAAAATTAACAAAAGCAATACAACAAAATATCTCTTCCAAGTCCCACAGTATTTCTTTATTGAAATGACTCTTAAAACACTGAAAATTCCATTAACAAAATACAGTTTAAAAAAAAAAAATACTTACAGTTACCATTTTGAAGCATTTAAAGTTTTGATATCCTTCAGGATATTATCATCACTCTCCTCCTCAACATTTCAAAAATGGTTGGACATGCAGATCGAAACAGTGACAACATGCCAGTATGTGGCCATGTTAAATATATCTGGTGTGCATTGTTTATATTGAGAAGGCAGTGCACCTGCACACCACTTATGAGCACACCTTAACAGAAATGACATGTAACACGTAAATGCATGTTTAAGAGCAGAGAAACTTACTTTTGATTTCAGTGGGAACAGTGTTGTTGGTGTCCCTTTTTAACAAGCGCATCAAAGTCTGGAGTCAGTTTTGTTGTGGCGATTCTCAGGATGGATCTGAGGTGTTGGTCAGTCAAATTGGATCTGTGGCTGGCTTTGTTGAAGTTCATGACGCTGAACGTCTGTTCACACACATAGGTCGAGCCGAACAACGCCAGAATCTTCTGTGCCGTCCTCCGGAGGTTTGGAAACACCGCTTCATTAAGTGACGCATAAAAGTCATTCAGTTTAAGAGAGTTGAACTTCTCTTTCAAGACAGCATCAGCCTGAAGGTCTATCAGTTCCAGCTGCATCTCTTCTGGTGCTGTTTCGGGGTCTTGTGACAGGGGACAGGCCACCAACTGAAGTGACTTGTTAATTTTCTCAAAATCAACAAAGCGACGGCAGAATTCTTTGTGGAGCGCATCCAGTGTCTCGCTGTATTTCTTAACTTTTGCGCCAGCCTCCTCTTTCAGTGTAGCTAGTGTGGGGAAATGAGTGAATGACTCATTTAGGATTTGCTTGGAAAATAAAGCCAGTTTGGCTTTGAAGGCTTTCACGCTTGTGTACAGCTCATGCACAAACCGATCCTTCCCCTGTATGTTCACGTTCAGCTCATTCATGTGTGAAAATATATCCACAGCAAACGCAAAGTCACAAAGCCAGTTCTTGTTGCTCAGCTCAGGAAATTCGTCGGCCTTCCCCAGTAGCTCCAAAAATGCACCGATCTCCTCTTTGAGGTCCCACACTCGTTGAAGCACTTTTCCCAAGCTTAACCAGCGGACACGGGAGTGATAAAGTAGGGCATGGTGCTCTGCATCAGTTTCCTCCAAGAACGCGATGAACTGACGGTGCTGAAGTCCCCTTGCACGTATAAAGTTGACAAGTTTTACGATAGGATTCACAACATGATTCAGCTGTAATACAGATTTACATAGAGATTCCTGGTGGATGATGCAGTGAAGGAAAATAACATCCTGGTCAGGATTTTCTTCTTTCACTTTATCCTGGATTCTTCTCAGCAGGCCAACATTTTTCCCTGTTAAATTTGGAGATCCATCTGTGGTGACGTTGATAAGTTTACTCCAAGACAGCTTCGTATTTTCAATGACAGCAGACACCCGGCTATACAAGTCCTCCCCCCGTGGTTTTCCTTTCAGAGCCTCCATTGTCAAAAAAATCCTCTGTTATTTGAAAAGTATTGTTAATTCCTCGGATAAAAATGAGGAGCTGAGCAGTGTCATTTACATCGTTGCTTTCATCCAGAGCTAATGAATAAAACGTGAATGACTCCGCCGTTTTTTTTAAGTTGCTAGTTAGCTCTTCGTCTATCAGTTCCACACGGCGAGTCACTGTCTTGCGTGATAGACTGATTTTTTCAAACTTGTCTTTGGCCTCTGGACACAAGACACCTGCTGCCTCCACCATACATTCCTTTAAAAACTCCCCGTCAGACAGAGGCTTGCTGGCCTTTGCTAATTTGAATGATAGCATAAAACTGGCCTTGGTACTTGACTCTTGGATGGCACTTTGACGATGAAAAATACGTTGTTGAGCTTGTAAATTAGCTATCAACCTCTGAGCAGTAGCTTCCCGTTCTTTCTCTGACTGCTTGCTAGCATAGTTAGCATGTTTTGTGGTAAAGTGACGGCTGATGTTAAACTCTTTAAAAACCGCCACAGTCTCTTTGCATATCAGGCATACAGCAGTAGATCTGTGTTCGGTAAAAAAATATTTAGTTGTCCACTCCTTATTAAACACTCGACATTCTCTGTCCACTTTTCTTTTTTAGCTCCGCTCATCATTGCAGAAGTGTTGAGCTGTCAAAGAGGGAAAACGCTGAATAATGATGCGTTCATGCGGTGTCGGAATGATCGTAAAAATCACTTTCCTACTGGGAAAAACAACTCGGCAAGACGGGTCTTCCGACACCACTTGAATGCAGCGTAAGAGCGCACCTCAACAAAGGTCAGTGTGTCAGAGTATCCCATCTAGCGATAAACGCCACAATTGCAGGGAGAGTAAAACATTAACAAGGTTTACCATTATAATTGATTCAAATTCGGGGGGCCGGATTAAAAAGCTTAACGGGCCGCATACGGCCCCCGGGCCGTAGTTTGCCCACCCCTGGACTAGGTTATTTCAAATCAGCTATCTGAATATTTTCCCATTTGTTTTGTTCTCTTTTGTTGGCATTTTTTGTGGCATCCATCAAATCAGTTCTTTTTTTTTTTTTTTTTTTTTTTTGCCTCAACTTAATTTGGAGGAGAATAAAAGGGATTTTTTTTTGTCTAACAATATTTGACAAGGTGGGGCCAATAACAGCATCCCAAAAATATTCCCTACAGTTTTAATCAGCTTCTAAAGCAAAGCTTGAAACTGATTCAAAATTGCTTTTAAGGTAGGTACTGTATCTACTGTTTATACCTCTCAAAGAGCAGAGTCCCAACTTTTTTTTTTTTCATTACCTTCTTTAAAATAAAAAAAAAATCTTTAGAGAACTTTGAGAAAATGCATTATAAATATGTATGACAGCTTTGAGCTGTGAATTAAGGACAATAAAAATCTGTTTACCAGCTTAGTCACCCACCTTCTGTCCATACTTTCCTTTTCAAATTGTACCAGGATGACAAACAGAAGGGTTACGCGTGAGAAAAAACATGTCACCAAAACATGAGTCAGGCTTCAGAGGCGAGTGTCAAGCATCCAGTGGCATACAGCTGTTACACAAATGTTTTTTTTTTTTTTTTTTGTTGAATGTTCTTCTGCTTTTTAAAGATGAGTGCACGAAGCTGACAGACTCGAGTTTGGTTAACGCTCCGCATGAACACATCATGACAGGGAGCAAATTTGAAACCGGTGTGTATTATTGGGTGAATTCCACGATTGCCGCGCCACATAAAAATCCCATTTTTTTTTGTGGTTCCGAGCAATAGAAGATGTCACTGTTTCCATGTGTGACAACTGGCCGCCCCCTCCCTGCGCTCAACTCCGCTGCTCTCTGCAATGCTGCAGTCTGCTAAATTACTATCAGTGAGTCTGGAGAAACACATGCTCTCTCTTTCCTCTCACTGTCTCCCTATTGACGGTCATTCCCACCATCTCTCACACGCATGTACGCAGACGCCCAGTCTATATCTCATAGGGTGGATCTGAGGGATGCTGCGCAATAACGGAAAAGATCTATACTGTGCAAGTGTCAGCGGGGGGGGGGGTGTTCGATGCTTTCACGTGAATATTCACGCTTGATGGGAATTACATTGGAACACAGGCACAGTTCCACATGCATGAATGCTCTCATGAGCAGGGCACACAGATGCTTCTCTATGGCCTTCATAAGTAGGTCTTCCAGTGTTTTCTTGTCTATTTTTTCCCTTGCCATAAATCATGATCTCCAAACGAGGTGATTGTAGCGACTTGGCTGCACCGTCCATACATTTTTAATGGTGGAGAGAGAGCAGACACACAGGTGCTCCGTCATGGTTTAGTCAGCATTTTAACCTGTGCTGACACTCACAGTTAGTTTTCACCTGAGACAGGAGCAAGACACTATATACAGATGGTTAGGTGCTAATGTTGGACTTTTTTTCCCCCTGCAGTTGTCATAAAATGCCACACACATGCTGAGCAGGCTCTTCTCCAGAGGGAAGACCTAGATATTAATAACACTCACGTCAGTTTTATGTGTATGCTTAGACACACATTTTCTGAGCACAAAGTGTGGGAAGATGGTGGACTGTCTGTTCTCCTCCAGTAATGCTGCACACACTGGTTTTTTTTTTTGTCTTTAAAGGGTCAGTTCACCCAAATTACAGAGAACAGACTTTCTCAGCCACACAGCAGCAAGGCACAAAGCAGGAGTTATGATTTAAAAAAAAAACAAAAAACAAGACATCATTTTTGCATTGTTTGAACACCCAAAGTATGAGTTTCTGCTTGTGCCGATTTGAACCTAAAATTTCACAGCAGCTCTCTCAAAACCCTGACAAATAAAACCAAATTAGCCACATGGCCTGGCACTAATTTAAATTAGAAAATGATTTTTTTTTTTTTTTTTTTGCTAAACCCAGAGTGTACTAATTATTGATTTAGCTATTTTTAAAAGCATTAGCCTAAACAATGGGCCCTTCATGTAAATGTGATGTTTTTAATTCAGTTATATTAAAACAGTTAGAGAATCAGGTCTGTCCTAATTATAAAATACACATGCTGTGAGCGGAGTGAATAGGAAAAAAAAGGCACAAACACACACACACACACGCACGCACGCACGCACGCACGCACGCACGCACGCACACAATTTCAGCTGCTCTCCTCCAATTCTGCGCATCAGCTGCTGACACTTTATTAGTGGTCGTGACTCTCCTATTAACGAAAAATGCATGTAATGAACTGGCACAAGAAAGAGCTCATGCAGGCTGAATTTAAAACAATGCATTATTATTACTGTTTATTCATAGTGTGGGAGCACACATGGCTGTACGTCCATTTTAATGGCACAGATCGTGTTTTGAAGGGGACGCGAGTGTGAACTGTGACAAAAATGTTCAGTCATCCCAACATGTCATCAAATGTTAATGAAATTCATTCAGTGAAAAGGTCGCTGCACTCTGCTGCTATTTTATGTCCACTGACAGACGGATAAAGTTGAGTATTTGAATGATGTGGCTGCCCCATGAGCGACAGTGCAGTGAATTTAAAATGATTAAATACAGTCACGAACGTGTTTTTGAGTATCGTGCCATCTCTGGGTTTCCTTGCTGTTCTTGTTTCCCTGTGACTTAAAACATCTTAACTACTGTGCCTTAAGGAATTTTGCAGTGTATCACATATAGCAGGCAAATTAATGTTACCTAGATTTATTTAAATAAATGAATATATTAAAACATTAAGAAAATTGTTTAAAATGCAAGCAAGATATTAAAAAATCCTACAAATTGATATCATCTTATTAAATACTTTTTTTTTTTCACTTTTCCAGAGCATGTGGAGACTCTTGGTTCTTGTTCATTAGGCTGTGCTCTGCTCTTACATAATAACAACATGCAGCGATGATGCCTCTGCCAGAAGACAATATCAATCTTTGACTTTGATGAGACATCCTTAGTCCAATTACGTGATGTGGGTTTTCTGGCCGTGATTACGATGGCTCGCAGTTAAGAACAAGCCAGCTGATGGCTGCTGCCAAATGCAGTCAATTATTGACAACTGTTAGCTTCATCAAACAACACTGACCTACAGGTCACTTTACATTTTGAAGAGATTAAGTTGTCTGCTGCGTATACTTAATCAAGTCCCAACAAGCAGCTGCACACATAATAACAGTCTAGATGGTGTTCAGATGCATGATATATACAGTAATTATAACATTAAGCAACATCCAGGGTACTGTGGTAGTGGGTGGCAGATGAAAATAAGCAGCCAGCGTTTAGCGGTCAGTCACAGATCATGGTTTGGATATAAATTGGTTGAAATCAAGCAAGTGAACATCCAGTGCTACTTTGCCTAAATCTTCCTGGACCTTAAAGTGAGTCACTAATCTGCCCA
The DNA here is from genome assembly GCF_007364275.1 of Archocentrus centrarchus. Taxonomy (NCBI): domain Eukaryota; kingdom Metazoa; phylum Chordata; class Actinopteri; order Cichliformes; family Cichlidae; genus Archocentrus; species Archocentrus centrarchus. The sequence continues at coordinate 20,891,689 of NC_044359.1, forward strand.
GTCAACTGGAAGCACTCCTAAAAAAAAAAAATAATAATAATTAAATAATTAAATAAAAGTCCCAGAGCGACAGAGAGGAAAGCTGAAGGTCAAGTTTTGTTTGGTTTTTTTTTTGCAGCCTGCAGTCTTCTTGTTCTCCCTGCTAGACAAACCATTTGTTTCCTGTGGTCAATGATGACAACGATATGAGGTTGAATCACCTAACCGCCAATGAATCAGTATTTTGGATTTATTACAGTTTATATTGCCTTCAGTTTTACGTGTGTGAACAGCACGGGACGAAATTAACAAAGTGAAGCTGTGATGCTGCTGTGCCATCATAGCCCATAAAGTGGGGGGGGGGGGGGGGGGGGGGGGGGGGTAACAATCTGAATGTTAAGAAGAGGCACGCTGCAAGAGTAACACCACCGAGGGTAGGTCACTGTCTCACAGCTCTAAATGAGCACAAGATATGTGTTAAACTTGACAGGGCTGCTCATCGGCACCAAAGGCTCAGCCGTTACTTCTTCAGCTACTGAGATTTCCACCTTTGACTGTTCAGCTGCACTCTTCTAGACAACAGCACCTCTCTGCATGGCTGAATGCCAGAACACTTCAAATCCTCATGAAAATACATGAAGGCTTTGTTCTCCAGTTTAACACGCAACCAAGTATCAGGTATTATCATGAACACTGGGTTGTTTTTTTTGTGGTACATTTCTGGTGGACGTTTTTGTTTGTCATCTGCTTTAACTGTGTCGACAACAGGAAGCAGAATGTCCTAAATGTTTAAAAATGCAGTAACAGCTTGGAAATATTAGTTTGACAGCATAATCTGAACTCAGGGGACTTTTGTAGAGCTTAAGATTTGGTCTATAGCACAAGCACAATCACATGAGCAACACTGTGCCTGTCAGTTTAGATTGAGAGCAGTTATTTTGCACCAAAGCAATAGAGACCAACCGGTCTACCGAAAGTGACAGAGCTTGAAGCTCATTGATTAGCATGTTCTATATTACTTCTTTAATCCTTACAAACACTGAAGTGATTTCAGGTCATGGACGGAGCAGTCTTCATAAAAGAACTCCTCGTCCAAAGTCTTTGGATTAAGCTGCTGGCTGTAATGTTTATTGTGCTGATGTGTGAGTGGTATCAATCTTTGGTTCTCGCTCTTTGCAATCACAATGTTGCTAAAACTTTAACTTGAGCTCTTTAGATGCAGTTGAATGGCATTCTTGGGTCATCGTGCCTTCAACGCCTTCATATCTTTCCAGCTGTCCTGAAGTTATTTTAGAGCCATCGACCAATATTTTCTCACACTTGACCCTTTAACAAAACACTTAACGAGACTCTGTTTCACCATTTACTGCGTGTCAGGGTTGAATCTTTTATCTAAGTAAGGTTTCCCTACTCACATTCTGCATCTCTCATGCCTGCATTAAGATTAACAGACATCTGCCAAAGACACAATGTGCCCCGTGGCCATCTGTGAGAAACAGCAGCAGATAAATCTATGGTCTTTTCCAAAATTAATGTAAATCCAAATCCCATTTTTAAAACTCAAACTGAGATTTTTTTTTTCAAATGTTTTCAGAAATTCATGATGCTCAAATATACAATATTTGATTCTAATTAATGCAAATTTTAATTTGCATGGACAGCTTCATAAATGATGCTTTTAGATAAATCCCTATTGAAATATTTAGCTGCAATGATGACAAAAAATTTATTCCCATGTAGGGGAAGCTGCATCATTTTTGCCTGTGTCTGTATATCATTATCTTGTCATATCTTTTAATGTAATTGTACCAAATGAAACCATAAAATGGGACCATCTTAGCAGCTTGATGCTGGGGAAAATAGAGGGTTTAGTTACTTTAAAAATAGACATTTTGCTGAATGACAGAACTGACTGCTACAGTCACCTCACCATCAGCTTGATATATACCCTGTGGCTACACTGAACACATAGCATATTGCACACACACACACACACACACACACACACACACACACACACACACACACACACACACACACACACACACACACACACACACACACACACACACACACACCAGAGTGCTGCAGTGCACTGTAAAGGAGTAAAACGGGCAGCATTTGAAAGGAAAACAGTTGGAAGCTTAAACAAGATCAAAGAAAGAAGATAAAGAGAATCACAAAGAAAGACTTTGACCTTCTGTGACCTGCCTGTGAGTGATCAATACTTGGGTTAATGAGACAGACGGCCCAAAAACATGTAATCGACTGAAACAGCAACACTGACAACAGGAAAATGAAACCAACACCCAAGTGCCAAAAACTGCAGTTCCCCAAATGACCACTTGAGGCTGAGTAAGAGTAAGTCAATCCCCATGGACTCCTATGTTAAAAAATGCATTTAAACAGCATTACAGGGTATGTTTTCCACCTGATACCTTGGTCTCCTTAGCTAATTTTCACCTTCATGACAACTATATGGGGATATAAACTGGCATTTAAATTTTATTTATGCTTCAAGTTATCATTATTGAGCGGAAGCCGGGAAAAATGAGTCACCGATCATGGCCTCTTGACTATGTTTGTGGTATTTGTGCCCCCTGGAACATTCTTAATGCCGTTATCTGACAAACAACAGGGATTGCTGTGTGGTTAATGACACCAACAAGAAATCTGTGCTCAGGTGTTTTTGCTGAGTAATATTCTTTTATTCGATTTGTATGTTACTTAGCAATAATTACCAGATATCTGTTTCTTGTGCGATGCAATTATACAATCTCTGGATACACCTTTGTATTCCAGCCTCTCATCCAAATGTGATCACATCTGGGACTCCACAAACCAAGCGGATGACATCACAGCAGCTATGTCCCACTTTTATATATAGTGCATGGGTGGTGTGGAGTGTATGTTTCTTCCTGACCTCTGCATAATTGTACTAACGGTGTGAAATGCAGAATGCGTGGTCACCACACTGCCATAACCAGACTGCGGCCAGGTGGTGCAGCTTCGAGCACACTCAGATGAGGAAAGGACTGATAAGCGACAGCAGTGCTGGCTGATTAGAAAATAAGACAAAAACTAAAGGCAATGCCTGGGGTGTTGCCAATGGCAACTGGAAGTGGCCATATGCTGTATAGACTTATTGTGCTGCTGCACTCCCTATTAGTGACACTTTTCTAGAAGCAGCAGAACAACCGGAAAAATCCAGCCCAATCATAAAGTACTGTATGTGTGTGATTCTAAAGGGACAAAAATGGGAGTGGAAATATCCTAGTTTTCTGTGTGCCTTATTCCCTTTTTAAGCATCTTATTAAGTGGAAACTAAATTGACTGAAGAGAATGGCAGCAATTCAATCAACCTGATTACCAAGAAAACAGGTCGTTAAAACTCTCCTCCTAGTTATTGAATTTTACAGTCTAAATGAGGAAAACATATGGCACGGGCCCCGTGGAAGTCGACAGCACAATGTTAAAGTGCATGCTTTGTGTTTTTTGTGCATGCCTATATAAATATGAGCCCCCTTTGTGCAACGGGGTCTGCGTGAACAGCTTTCCTTGTGTAGCTGAAGCTCTAATCATCAAAGGTGAACCACAAGTGTGCCAGCAAACTAAAAGAGGAGAAACATACATTGCATTCTTTTCTTGTTGTTTATTTGGTCGGATTTCCTTCCTACATTATGACTCAGACCCGATGAGTGCAGTAGAGGTTTTCTGTGTATATGATAAGTCTCCTGCAACACTATTTTATGAAAATACATGTGCTTTAAAACATCCAAGAAAAGCTGGATGTCCTGGGGTGGTTTCAGGATAAGCTTTTATTGGAGGAAGGTGTTTTTTTTTATTATTATTAATCTGTTGAAATGAGAAAGAGACCAGCACAATGTCTGTGGCGAATGCTCCTATATGCATACTGGGTGTTATATTGTGATAGCATTAGGGCTATTTAGTATGAATTATATAAGCGTTTTTATATCCATCAGCACTTTTGGGAATAAATGTCATATTTTTATAATGTCAGAGAAGTCACTGCTCTCACTGAGATGTTTCTCATCTGGCTAATGGATTTGTAGACAGTCTGTACAGTCTGTTACTGGTGATGTGTTTGTGGGCAAGCTAACCTCGAATTCACCTCACATCTCGGCAAAGAGATTGACAGAAATAGGAATAATGAAGGCCGGGCAGGTAGAGCCTCATCTTGAGACGAGGCCCAGTCTCAGGGCCTGCAACCTTGTTTCTGGTGGAGGACTTTTGCCACTAATGCCACTAATCTGGAGGTCAAAAGGCCACAGTAATCAAAGTGAAATGAAACTTTCCAGCCATAAAGCTCCAGCTCCTCGTCTCCCCGCCAAGCTCATACTCACCTGTACTTCATATTGGTGTGGCGCCCAATAGCCTCCTTCATGTGGGCATGACCCTGAGGAGTTTGCCGGGACCCGGGACCCTCCCTGGTCTTGACAGAACCTTGAGACATGTAGTTGCCATTACTCCCTTGTCCACTACCTCCACCTCCACTTCCTCCTCCTCCACCTCCACCACCTCCACCTCCTCCACCACCCCCTCCTCCACTGCCACCACCTCCCCCTACTCCACCACTGCTCCCTCCAGGAGGTGGGGCAGTGCGAAGGCCACAAAGCCGGTCCTCACTGCGACGTTTGAGATTGTGCTCAGTGCATGCAAAAGACACCTGCATCCTGACAGCTGTTATCTGTCTCTCTTATTTTGACAGTCTGAGAAAAGGGGGGGGGGGGGGTTTATAGGGAGTCACACAAACAGCAATGTCTACAAACTGTCGGTGCTGCTTGACACTGTTTCCCGTTGTGCTGTTGTGGCAGCGCGGTGATGCTCCTACAAAGGGCTCAGACAGGGCAGGTCAAAGATTTTGGCTTAGAGTTGGAGGGAGCAGGCGAGAGTCCAGCCTTTAACATGACACACACAGAGTTACCGTCTGCTCAGTCTCCTGTCTGCTGATGCAAACCTGGCAAAAGGCTCTTGGAGTTTTCACACTCACACGATGCATCAGGGCTGCCCTCCAAAAATCATCAGGGAGCTTGTATGCTCGCAGCAGTCCTCAGACGATTTTGGGGATGTGGCAGTTCTTGGGAAGCCCCCAAATCTCAGTGCAATAGATGCTTCCCTCGAGAGTGGCCTCGTCCCACATACATGCACGGGTTCGTATGGCTTATGTAGGGTGATAAAGCACTTGCCAGCTTGCTGTTTTCTCTTCAGCTGAGGTTAGTTGAGTCTGTCTTGAGCTGAGGAGCTCCGGAACGTGCCGCAGCAATGACACAACCACAGCTACAGGCATCCTCACACCTCGCGTCGAAACAAGTCATATTTTTTTTTTTTTTTTGTGTGTGTGACAAGGTGGGTCAGCAAAAAAAAAAAAAAAAAAAAAAAAAAAAAAAAAAGCTGTCTCAATGGGTCGAATTTACATTGCTGAGGAGAAAGGTCCGATCGGGGTAAAGAGACTTGATATGATGCGAATTCACAGTCAAACCCCACCAATGGATCATCACCCAGCAGCTTCACGCAGCATCCGATTTGATGCAACAGCGAGGGAGAAAAAAGCAAAAAGCAGCAAATTCAGCAAGCACAGAGCCGGCTCATTTTACCTTCAGTGTGTGAAGTTGTTCACATACCGGCAGCAGCGGCAACTATGCAGGTTCTCCGTTATTCGAAAGGATCTAAGGGTGCGCGGATTTGAAAAAAATGCCGGCATACTGTCCCCAAAATCAGCTGCAGCAGACATTTCAAACGCTCGGTGCCGCCTCTCGGCTCTCCAGCATCATTTGGAGACCGCCTTTCCTCCCCCCCTATTTTTTCCACAGGCTTCAAAACGTTCACGACGCACAAGCAGTGTGGGGGTTTGGAAGATACTCTCTCCCTCTCTTTCCCTCTTTCTCTCTCTCTCTCTGCTTCCCCCTCTTTCGGGTGTGATCCACATTTTTCATCACACTGACGTGCACGTATTTGATAACAAATACACATAGTTCCATATGATGCAGAAATCTCGTCTCTCTACCACTCCCTCGTGCTTCCATGCAAAACACCGTTTTTCCACTTGATTTGCTATAAACGACCAGGATTATACTGAAACACACGCGTTATTATCTCTGAACAAACAGCGGATAGATGATTTCTAAGTCACAATACATCACATCATGGCATAGCATGGCAGGGCATATCAGATCAGCCTGCATCCCATCATATTGAAACGAAATAGATGTGTCGTTTGGTGGCCAAGCAATGATAATAGTCCCTTGCAGGTTGTGCTTACCATCTAAAGTGTGATGTCATATCCTTAGAGAGGACTGTCAATCCAAAAGGTTTCACTCGGTGTTTAGTGTTTGCCCTGATAAGTATGCTTTACACAGCAGGACAACGTGCAAAATACCTCACACGTGCAAACATACACGCACACACACACACGCACACACACACACACACACACACACACACACACAAACACACGCACACGCACACGCACACACACACACACACACACACACACACACACACACACACACACACACACACACACACACACACTCGTCTCACATCTAATGTTTTAAAGTGGTTCTGCAGTCCCACAGCAGATTGCAGGGCATTAACTGCCAGCAGAATGTGACTTTGAGTTGGCAATCAGCTCTTTTTAAAGAACTATTCAGTACAAGTTGGGACGGGGGAAGTTTCCAGCTGTAAACGCAGAGAGAAAATATGAATGCTGCCCATGGTGGCATTTCAAAAGAGGAGAAGATTTAACTACTTCCACTTCAACGTTAAAGCGCTTATTTTCCAGGAAGCGCATTATTTTGTAAACCCAAACTTTTGCATAATCATGTTGACTTCTTTATCTTTATCTCCCCGTGGGCTTATCCTTCCCTTTCACTCCAAGTAATGGCCACTGGCATCACCATATTGCACAGTAATGGCACTTACTCACTCTGTGCTCCACTTCAGAAGCTTATAGCACTAAAAACTCAGGGCATAACCAATATTTCTGAGCTTCATCTAACGTATTGGGTTGGCATGGACCAAAAATGAGCATGAGTCTGGTACATCTTTATTTTTTCTAGTAATGATAAGGTTGTGGGATCAAAGGATCAGAAAATGAGGGGATCCAGTAGATGGCTTTCTTTCTTATCAAGGTGGATTATACAAGAGCTTCTATAATTTGAAGAGGTAGAAGATTTATGCAACTCAGACACAGAATAAAAACTCATCACAAAGTGTGATGTTATAATCCTCTAAAATCTGCAAAATCTTCCTCCATTATAAAATGCTCACAGGTATATTCACTTAATGCTATTCACAGGGCACAGAAGGGAATGACCTGAACCTGCCTGTGACCCATTTGACTACATTTTTATTTAAAAACAGAACAATCTGAAGTAAGATTTGGTGAATAGATAAATAATGTGTAAATGGTTTTTAAGCAGGAAATCCAGATGAAGTGATAAAACGCATCTCCCACAGTGGTGCTTTTAGCTCACTTTATGTTGGTTTTGACATGCTTAAACTAAAATAGCACTAAAGAATGCTAAGAACTGTTTGTGCCTCAATGTGAAATTCACACGGCATCTAAAAAAAAGATGGCATTCAAAGTCTAATTTTCTGAACAAAGATCTTATTTTTCCTTGTGGCTCGTCAAAAAGTGGGCAGCTTTTAAATGTTTTTAGTTGAATTACTTTAATGTAATCCATCCAAATTTAAAAATTTAAGATTAGTTATTCTGCCCTCATAATCTGTTCTCCAGAATCTAAATTTCTCACATTTCAGAATTCGCTCTTCACTCTGGAACTCGGCGGATGCAGAGGCTGTTTGTTTCCTGCTAAACCCGTAAAATGAGGGAGAACGTCACGGTAGACACCAGCTTCTGCTGTGATTACAGGTAATCATTTTCTGTCAGGAGGGAGTCCAAATCTGATGCAAATTAACAGACACAGAGGCGGTGGAAACAGCTTCCACTGCGAGCTCTGAGGGGCAGTTCAAGTGATGGAAGCAGTTGTGCCAGAGGTGGTTGAATCAACTGAAACCTGCTCTGCTAAGTCATTCATTTGTTTCAGCCAGCAAAATGTATGCTGCCAGCAAAATGGACTATAAAGTAAGTCCTAGTGATGTGAAATTGCAAATGTCACCTGATTATACAAATGATACCCCCTGGCCTGCACATATTGTTCCTTTTCCTGGCTTTGAGTCATTGGTTACAGGGCTGGCTTGTCTTCACACCATGGTGACGCTGCCACCTAGAGGCAACTTTACTGGAGTCTGACAGTGTGAACATGCTTTGGATACATTGTATCAAATAAAATTACATGTGTATTGGAATCCAAACTCAATATATTAGCATAATAGTATTTTTCAACATATGTAACATCTTAGATGCCCAAAAAAGAAACAATAATGAAATATGCAGCAGCTCGCTCTGTATCCTCCCCTCCTTTTTTAGTCTCATTCAATTTACAAAAATGTATTTTTCCTGGATTTTTTTTTTTCGTAAATTGTTTGAAAAGTAGCCAGAACCACCTTTCGTTCATTTACACACTTCAAACACAGAGATGCAAGCGGTATAACAACCAACTGCCTGTCCCCTGCTGTATAATCATGCATCATTAACCTCAAACTTCTGCACCACTGATGCTGACCCCGTCAGGCTGTTTTTTGGAGGTTGAAATTAGACAATGGCTCACGTACAAGTCACATTAGTGTTCCTGAACAACCAGATGCTTCTGCAATCCAGCCACGTACACTCATCAGTCCTCTGCTTTGAAATCTCATCAAACGCCTGATGTTTCTTTCTAGGTCACCGATGAGAAAAGAAAAAATTAAAAAAAAAAGCAAATATATTTATTTTTTTATACTCATAAATGGTGTCTCCACTCCCTGCCTTTCAATTGCAGTCCTCTCCGAACACTCGATTACATCCATGCATTAGTAATATTTTAGAAAAATATTAACCATGTTATTTAAATGGATCATCCACGGGTGGCTGAGTGCTCGGGATGGTCTCTTATTATCTCTCTGAATCTCCAAACATTCAGTTTATCCTACAGTCTCGAAGCGAAACCCATGTTCTAATTTAGTCTGTAGTCATGGCAGCTTTATGTAGGCTATATATTCCATTTTTTATTTGCCTTGATTTTTTAATTGCATGAGTGCATCACTATGTTTCATTTTTGGGTGGCTTAATTCAGTGTAATAAGTCATATTTATGTTTTTTTTTTTTGTTTTTTTTCTGAGCCCTAACTGTGTCATGGTTCCCTGTTGTAGTATCGTCTCCTCTTACCTGTATGTCATTGCAGAGCGCTCAGCCTCGCACTCGGCCAGTGAGAGGCCACATTCTCTCAGGTACAGCTCCAGCCGGCGTCGCTCCACCAGCCTGTGGGCTGCCTCCAGGATCTGAGAAGCCAAGGCCTCCGACTCAGTCTTCTGGTCCGAGCTCTTGCTGCTCCGGGTCCCAGACTTGGCCACAATACTCCCCGAGGAGGTCGATGCCTTGGGCTTCTTACTGATGCCATAGAGGTCCTCCACGGAGTATTTCCCCCCTTTACCTCCTCCACTGGCACCACGGCTGGCAAACATTGTTATCGAGATTCAAGGGTGCGAGCTGATGAAATTGCTCTTCGATTCTGCTCTGTTCACTTATTGCCTGCTACATCTACTTCAGGCGAAAGCTGCTTCCAAGTTACAAACAAAATAACAAGGCAGAGCTATTTTGATAGAGTTTCATGTAGATTTGAAACATCCGGCCCGAGGATGTCAGACATCAAACTGCTAGAAAGAAGAACTTAAAGCACCAGTAAAATATCAACAAAAAAAAAAAGTCTTGATTTCTCCTTTGTGGAGTCTAATTCCAAAATAAAACAAAGCCAGTCCGACGTATCAGCAGCAACACCCAGTCACAAACAATGACTCCTGCTGATGTGAGGTGCTTCTTTGAGTAAAAATGGATAGGAAAAGCAATCAGTATCTTTCTCTCTTTATCTCTCAAAGGAAGGACAGTGGGGGATTTGTGTTGAAGCACCACCAGCTTACATTTGTTCAGATTAAGAGCATGCCCGGATGAAGTATCTGTTCTTCTGTGACTATAATCAGTGGTGGCCATGAGAGTTCAGCTTGCTGACCTTTTTTTCAGATGCAAAGCAATAATGAGTTTTTTTGTTACCTGCATGGATATAATTGATCAGTTGATCTGCAGCGGCACTGTCATCATGACCAGCACTCTTGCTGCCTTCGATCCCTTGGTTCATCAGACAAAGTGAGGGTGGCATCCTCTCAAAGCCTGGCACCAGCTTCAGGCCATTGCTGAGCGTTATATTGTCGGGGTCTGGGTTAATGTGCGAGCCAAAACCTCCCGCGACAGTTTTTCACACAAACCATAAAGGAGCGTGCAATGTGTGAAACTCTTTTTCACTGGAGGGGAGAGAAAAATCTCCAGCTACTGGTGCCCTGCTCATAAAAAAAAAAAAGGACAGGTCATCTTCTGTGCGCTAACATGAAATGAAACGGCCGAAAACACAAACTGAAGACAGACAGCGAGAGCGTGCAGTTTTAAAGAATGATGATGCAGATAGAGGGGATTAGTTCCACCTTCTAATCTCCTCCACGCATAGTTGTTAAGTCGCAGCTTAAAAGCCAATATTGGAAACAAAAATGAAATTTGGATAAAATGGGAAAATAATTAAGAGACGCGCTCGCACCGTGAAATAGCTGCAGGGTATTATTTAGATTCCCTGATATCTACATGTTTGTTTGTTTTTTTTTTCCATTTGAAAATTCATGATTCATGTTTTGAAGTCGGTGAAAATGTTTGCTCGGATCTGCACGTTTCCCGCACTCTGCAGTAGGTTAAATGGCCAGACAGGAACTATTCACAGATTATTAAAAGTGCAAAAAGTCCATTTGTAAGAAAGACCTCACTGATTATCTTACAGCTCATTCATGCGTCTGTTTAGCTGTTTCTGTCCCTTCATCTTCCAGTTGTCCTGGCGGTCAGGCATTATTCCTAAAGTGCAGCCCTCCCTGCCTTTGCTGTAGTGGCTTTTCAGAGCCAGAGATCATCTGGGATTAAGCTGCTACAATCACTCATTCAATTGACCATAGTCACACAGGCAGCTGGCAGAGGTCAGTCCTGATCTTCTGAGTTTAAATCATAGCACACAGTCACAGAGTATTTCCAGGGATAGGAGTGATGCATGGCTGTCTCCTCAAAGGATTTATAATTACGTGTGATATCACGAGGGCCAGATAAGAGAAATTTACATTTGGATTTCCGAGAGAGAGCCCGGCGTCTGCATTGTATAACTATCAGATATCTGGGTTAGAACAGCGAAGATTGTTTTTAGTTATCTGTTGCGTAACCGTGCAAAGATAGATTTCGTCGGTCGAACAATATAGTAACACAGGAATGTAGAGCACGCAAAACCACAATGGAGTCATGCTATTTGTTGCCCCCCTGTACATACTGTACAGTGATGAGAAGGAGGCGAGCTCGATTGATTGTGTGAGCACCAGGTCTACTTCAGATGGAGGCATTTTCCCTAAGGTGTAGCAGAAAAACCTTTCATCTTAAATCATGCCCAACTTCAGCGCTGTTCACCTACTGGTACTTTTATACATCATGTCAGAGCAATCTGTAAATATCAAGCAGCCACATCAGGAAGTTACACTCAGAGGTGATTCAAAAATCTCCCCTTAAAGATGAAAGACAAGCTTGCATCATACTTTACATTATGCTCAAGGTTAGGTTAAATCCAAACAACAAAACAACTTAGGGTTAGGGGGGCTAGGGGAAAGATCATATTTTGCCGTGTTTAAAGCTGAGGACACATTGTGGTTACAATTAGGGAATCACCAGCCTTTTGCTAAAGCCCACACTGACTGCCAGATGGCATCAATGAACACAGATCGTTCATGTATTTGCGTCCAGCGTTTTTGCTGACCCGTCCCTCCACCCTGACCTCCCGCCTGCATGCAGTCACACTATAACAACATTGCATGACTTCATCCATCACTTCCATCATAATTACTATGACTCCAAGAGGGCTTTGTCACTTAAGTGTAAACATATGCTGATTCAGAGGCACTAAGGTGCATAATGCTCTTTCTTTAAAGAACCATGTAGCTCAAATAATAAAAAGCACGTGATCATCTAAAATGCACCTTTTCTTTTTTCTATTTATAGAACAATTAAAACAAAATGGAAATCCTAATGATGTATAACACTTTACCTTTTGTCCTGTCTTGTTTTGTTGTCTTTGTTTTGTAGCATTTCCCCACTGTCAGGCATTGATCTGGTGTGGGTGCAAGTACTTTATTTTAGGCAGGTGTGGCTCTTATTGTAGTTATTTTTTGTGTTGTGTGTGTGTGTTTTGTTTTGTTTGTTTTATAATATGGTGTAACCTAGGTAAAAAAAAAAAAAAGAGAGAGAGAGAATAAGAACAATTATTGATTGAAGACAAGTACATATTTGACCTCCTCATAAAAGAGCAGAAATTCTGTTATAAACTATGTTTACAAAGACAACAGTTGCATAATAGACAGATATGAGGAGGACTTCATTTTGAGAGAGAAGGCGTCTCCTCTGCATCCTCTCAGACTTGTGCTCGACCTGCTGAAACATGACTCTGCTTTTCCTTTGGGGTGTCAAAGTCTGCCATCGCCACTAGGTGGCGACAAAGTAGCGCAGGTGAATAATGGTAATCCTGACTCAAAGTTACCTTTTTATAGCCTAATTTCTCCTCTGTGTGAGAAGCTGTTGAACGCCCAACCTCGAGAACTCAAGAATAACAAATCTGTCCGGATGCACGGTGATACGAATAGATTCAGGATCAGTATGACTTCAGATCACCACTAAGGACCACTACTCTCCGTATCTCTGGGTGATTTTTGTGAATCCAGACAGTGGCGCAGGCTGCACGTCGTGTTTACAATCAGATTCTCTGATTGTTAAAAGTGGGAGTGATATTGGATCAGATTAATTTGAGACACTGACTGCAAGGCTGAGCCCAATTCTACACAGACGGCAGCCTCAATCCTTATCTAATATTCAGCGTCAGGGCATATTTCATTCTTTAATTTTCCCGAATGATGAGGCTGTGCGCATGATTCGAAATAAACGAGAATTAAAGCATTAGTTATTTTCTCTCAGTATGAGAACAAAAATAGATCAATTTTATGCACACTAGAGGGAGCCCAAAACACAGTAAATACAGACCTGAGACAGAGAGAGAGAGTTAACTGTTATTTCTTCCATTCTGGGTACGTTTTTGGTGATGGGTGATGGTGTGTGCCCAAGGTTACAGTTTACTTATTTCTGTAATCTGATTACTTTCAATACTGCAGCCTCTGTCGCAAATGCACACAGTTTATGCTTTGTAAACCTCATTGTATTGCATCCAGATGCTGGTTAAATCATAACCATATGTTCCTTGCTCAGATTTCTAAGTGGGTGCGCGCACACACACACACACACTTCCCTACCCTGTATATTGTCACAATGTGAGCACAGACACCCCCAACCCCCCACCACCACCCCCACCCCCCGTGCATGGGGTCAGTACTAAACGTGAGTGGTCATGTTTTTGCAGTATAATCAATAGTTCTGATGGACTGTCATTCCAAAGCTAAAGGAGAAGGTGTAGGTTTGGGTTAGGGGGGCACGGGGGAATATTAGGGGGGTGCTTTAATCTGGCGACGTGCTGTGTGGGGATACGCATTCATGCACCCTCTGAAAAAAGACTGAAAAAGACTTTACCTTTGCTTTTAAAACCAAACTGTGCTCTCAGTGCAGAACCTTCCATGCGTGTCATTGTTTACTGGGATATTCTGTGTTTACCGCTCATTTGCTTTGTAGACATTTATGAAAACAGCTAATTCAGGCAATTGCTTGGCGAACTGTAATTTAAATGTAGAAAAAAGAAGGATAAACATCCAGTTAAGGTAAACAGCTATGGCCACAATACAAATATAAAGGCCAGACGTTACTGTAATTACGAAAAACAGAGAAAACATACAAAACTGGAAGCTTTGTTGAGGTAGGGTAAAAATAACCCTGGGATGTTTTAAATTGCTATTGTTTGGTAGTTTCTCCAAATCCTGAAAGTTCTACAAACTTTGTCTGATTAAATCAAGCCTCAGAAATGCCCGGTGGTCACCATGAAGGCTGTGTGTTCTTAGTTAGCGACAAGGTGACTCTGGGTGCATACGCATTTCAGCTCAGGGTAAAGATTTATACTGGTGGGGCTCAGAAGGGTGGAGGAGTTATGATGACTTAGGACTTAAAGGTGAGACCTATAGGAGAGGTTAAGCGCAACGCTGAAGAGTAAACCCATCAATCTGGGTTCACAAAGGGCAATCAACCTCACTGATCACAAACAGCTTTCACGTGAGAGGTTTGCCATCTCTGATCACGGCCTTTTCATGAACTTTCCTTTCCTTCACTTCAGACACATACACACAATCCTTTTTGCCACATGAAGCACCACTTTTAATTCCCTTCGCCTAACATAGTCGTCCTTGACGCATGTGGCTTGAGTTTTAGAATATGGAGTGATTCACATGAAGACGGTAAGAAGCGGGAAGGTCACACGGCTTTCATTTCCTCACAGAAGGCAAGAAGCACATCTTAGCTGAGTGCAAAACAAAAGGGTGACACGGGAGAGATGGATGGCTGCTGAAAGCTGACAGAGCAGGAACCAGCAAACACCTTTGGAGGGGCCATTCACTCACCCTGAAGGTGATAAAACCCATATTCGCATTCTTCATCACACTAACACCTCCATCAAATGTGATCTCTTCTGTGAAGTCTGGTTGAGAAGTACATAGCTATATATCAGCACTGCTAAACTATTTCAGTGATTCCCAACTAAGGTTACTAGTACCACAATGAGTTCTTCTGCGTAACCCAGAAGGTACAAAGAAATATTCGTTTTTATTAAAGAACTGAACAGGTTGAATGGAAGCTGGTTTCTGTCACAGGGGAAAAAAAAAAAAAAAAAGCCAAACAAAAATTATATTGTTTTCCAAAGATTTTCACTAATTCAAACTAATGCGTAAATAAATGTTTGAAATGTTGAGTTCTCATGTCAAACTTGTAAAATAATAACCTAAAATTTGGACTTATAGATGGCAAAAAAATGTAATTTTCAGTGGTGGAAACAAGCTTTCACAGATCTGAGCAGAAATGTTAACAGTAACAGAAAAGAGATAATCAAAAGTAGTGGGGAAAAAAGAACAAAACAGGTTAAAACAGGAAGCTAAACCTATGGCTAACTGCTAGTTAATGATCTAGATAAACATATAAAAGTGTTGGCTAAATGTACAGTACTGGATAAACAGATATCTTTTTTTTATATTAGATACAGTAATGTGTAGAAAATGTGTTAAACCCTTGAAAAAATGTGTTAAAATTATGACTACAAAGTTAAAATTAATTAGCTAGTAGCCTAGTTAAAACATTAGCTATCAGTATGCAGTTTAAACAGCTACAAAAATACACCTAACCATATGAAATTCTTAACTAACAATAGAAACTAAGCTGTCAGATAAACATAATGGATAAACTGAGCTAAATTGGTTACTAAGCATCATTAAATGAGCAGCTGCTAAATGTGGTTTATGCTAAACAAAGTTAATGACTTGTTTGAACAGCGTCCTGTACATGACTGAACCTAAACAGAGTTGATCCATCCATTCATCCTCTTCCGATTATCCTTTTCTGGTGTCACAGGGATGCAGAGTTGAATAGTGGTCGAAATCAACACGAGAGGCGCGTTTACGTTCATGTCCGACAGCGAGAGCCGCGTCAGCCTCCGATCGCAATTTAGTACCTAAAGAGGGAGCTACTTCAACAACCTCCAACAACTCCAACAAAGCATGGGGCTTTGTAAACCATGCAAAGAAATTGTTCCCGCTCAAGGCAGGAAGCAACAAACTTGTTTCACCACTTGAGGCAAAAACAGCATTGAGTACAACCAGATTGCGAAGGGCGAGATACTAGCAGCTGGTGATGTGTGACTCAAAAGTAATCAAATGGGTCAACCAAGCATCACGAGCTGCACTCGCTAGCTGCACTCCATATGACAGGAAGAGCAAATGGTGGATGGAAATTACTGATGGGGTTACATGGTGGAAAAGCAGGGCTGTAAGCAGCTGGTTAAAAAGCTCGACCTGAGCTAACAACGTTTCAGGTGGAAAATATTTTTTCAGTTTTATTATGTGACAATATTTTGCAGCTCCTAAAGAGTTACAAGGTTAAGTTACTTTAGAAATTGTTGTAAGGTATTGTTTTATATGTTATACTTAAAATTTTCAGGGAAAACACTACTTCTGTGCTTACGTGTGACTTATGCTGTGTCACTACTATTGTACAGATTGCACAGTGTATTGTATTGTACATTGAGCTCATTGTCACGGGCCAGAAACCTCTTTCAGATGATTTCAGCTTTGTGACATGGTGCATTATCCTGCTGGAAGCAGCCGTCATTGGTACACTGAGGTCATAAAAGGGTGGACATGGCCAGCAACAATAATCAGGTAGACTGTGATGTTTTAATTGATGTTCACTTGTACTTAGGTGTGCCAAGAAATTATCCCACACATCATTACACCACCTGAACCGTTGAATGGATCCATGTTTTCACATTGCTTTCACCAAATTCTGACTGCACCAGCTGAGTATTGTAGCAGAAAGTGAGACTCACAAGACCAGCCAACATTTTTCCAATCTTCTGCTGTTCAATTTTGGCGAACCTGTGCGAACTGTAGCCACAGTTTCCTGTTCTTAGCTGACAGGAATGGCACCAAGTGTGGTCTTCTGCTGCTATAGGCCTGCTTCAAAGTTCAATGTATTGTGTATGGACTGTGTAAGCTGCTATATTTTCATCATCCTCCATGTTTGGTGGCAATAAAAGCGTTCTATTTCTGTTGTGCATTCGGAGAGGGTCTTCTGCATACCTTGGTTGTAGCAAGCTTCCTTCCTATCAGCTTGAACCAGTCTGGCCATTCTCCTCTGACCTCTGGGATCAACAAGGCATTTTCACCCCCTGGATATTTTCTCTTTTTCAGACCATTCTCTGTAAATCTCAGAGATGGCTGTGTGGGAAAATTCCAGCAGATCAGCAGTTTCTGAAATACTCACACCAGCCTGTCTGGCACCAACAGCTATGCCACATTCAGTCGCTTAAATCACCCTTTCCCCCCATTCTGATGCTCGCTTTGAACTTCAGCAGGTCATCTTGATCATCTACACTGGCTTGCTGCCATGTGATTGGCTGATTAGATATTTTGCATTGATGAACAGGTGCACCTAATAAAGAGGCTGTTTTGTGTATATTATTAGTCATTCGGTACACTTAAATACATTTAAGTGATACCAAAATAAATTAATTGGGAAAGCAACAGCCTGACAGTGGATAATATAACAATATTTGAATACTCCTCTACATCAGTACTGAAGAGACAGCAGGGGCCTGTAATCTAAAAGTTTACACTGATTAAATGGATTAAGTACATGATTTAAAATACTAGACTAACTCCACATAAAACTGTGCTGCAGCATGAAAAGTATAATTAAATTCCAACAACTTTTATTTGATCAGGTGGGTCAGCAAAGAACAAATTCTTATTTACAGCGATGGCCTGGCACAATCTCCTGCAAAGTCAACAGAAATGCTGTAGAGCAGCGAGGAGTGACAACTTTTCCAGCGATCAGATTTAATACGAAACAGAGTGGAAGCGCTCTGCCGAGCAATGTGCCTCCAAAATCACAATGCGTACACAGGTGAAAAATAATCTTAGCTGGCTGCTCAGTGGATTTGCTCAGAAATATTGGGCCATTTTGATCAAACTGTCTGGAAATCATCTCGGGGAGGAAATCTGGCAGCTGAAGCGGAGGGAGAGTGGCATAGGAGCGACAATCTCAAACCTAAACTTCCATCTCCAGATAAGTGCTGTTGTGGAAAATCAAACCAATGCTGCAGATTGAAAACGAAGACTAATGGAAAATGAAATTAGTCAGTGGTTTCCAAAAAAACTGAAGGAGTAATGATGAAGTGGCATTTGAGCTTTCATAAGGAATGCTTTGGGGGGAAAAAAGGGAGTAAGGGTTTGCTCAAAGCAAACTTATTTATATGAGATTTCTGTGAGATATGATAATCATTCAAATATGGGTATGGTGGGTTTCTTCTCATTTCCCCCCCATGCTAGAAGGTCAAATCCATTCAGACTCAGCTGTTTTAAATTTGGCTTTTTTAAAAAAATTTTTTTTTATCTGTTTTCTGAGTCTCCCAATGTTATGGGAGTGCAGTCATATAGCTGGACTAAACCTTTAACAATACACATTTAATGCAGGAACACACACACATTTTCTGTGAGTTTTACTGCTCCAGACAGGGTGAAACCATTACAAATTATCTCCCTCCCCCACCCCCCCTTCTTTTAAATCCACATGTACCTGTCCCTCTGGGTAGCCCCCCACCCACCACGACCATCAGCATGCATGCACACACAAGTTCTCCACACTTGGATGCACACAGGAATTTGAGGGGAATGACACAACCCACCAAATGCTAAAAACCTGCTCGGCCTGGTCTACTCTCTGCCCAACAGCAGCCCTAATGAATGGCCATTCAGATACGCAGACAAAGCTGAGGCTGGATTTGTACTATGTGGCAGGGTCAGGGGTCACTGAAGGCACTGACAGAAGTAGAAACCAGATGAATACCTATCTCTCTCTTTCAAACACTGAATCACTCCGACGCTGGGATTCATGCAAACCAAAATGCACTGTGGGGCTGAAAATAAACCATAAACAACAGTCAACAGTTACTCATCATTTTCTCTCTTTCTTTTTTTAATCTCCACAACACCGAAGCTCCGCTTGTGCAGGTCTATACTTTGTGGGCCACACCAGAACAATAGAACAAGAAGAATGAGCCAGTAACACAGAGATAATCAAAGCACATTAATCAATGAGCCTAAATGCTTTTGGAAGCCCAGGCAGCTCAGCATGTTTATGGTAGCTTTGGAGATGGAAGAAGAGAACGGGGTAAAAAAAAAAAAGTATGTGTGAGAGAGTTTAAGCTTATGCTGTGCCATAAGCTGTTCTCTGCCCAAGGCACAGGAGAAGAAAAGAACATCTCTTCATGATTAAAAGGGCTGAGGACCAGGAAGGGAAACATAGAAGAGGACAAGCTTTGAGCCCTCGGGGGTAAAGGCTCTCTGGAGGAACAGAGAGAGAGGAAAAGCTGCGAGAAAGCAAAGCTGGGAACTGTAGGGGGACTCATTTTGAGCCCTTGCATTCTCTTGTTTCTATCTCATTATTAAAAACGGGGCAATAGGATAGATGAGAAGCAAGCCTGAAACAAGAGACACTGAGAAGACAAAAAAAAAACAAAAAACTATTAGACATTTTACTTACATGATCTCAGAAAGTTTTGGCAAGACATTATTTAACCAAAGATTAAAAGAAGGCAACCAAGAAACATTTATTTAGTTCCCATCTAGTAGCACTGGAATAAAACTAAATTAGAGGAGAGAGGCTCAAAGAAATCCAGAAGGATCAGTGTGTTTTTGCAAAGATGTAGCTGCTTTGTTGTGTGCTCATTTTTCTTTGAATCTGGGACAAAAGTGAACAGGGTCACTGGGACAGAGCAGTCTGCCATTGGACCAGAGACAGGTAAACCATGTGGGTTATCACTTCAGGTCAGATATGGATGTCCTACAACATCCTTTTATTTATACAGTTTTCATGCTTAGCTTGTAGTGGAAAATGAGTCTGGATGTCTACAAAGGCCTTCTGACATGTTAAACAACTGAGATATGACACTGGTGTGTATCTTTATTCTGAACACAGATTAGCCTATACTTGTGATGGATAAACAAAACACTGGTTATCTGTTCATTTATTCAGAGTTGCCATTATTGAGATCTTCAATTTTCCCCATAATCTTTAAAAAGGAACGTTTCACACACTTGCAGTGTATTTCACTCAGGATTATTTCTTTATATTGTCTCTAACATTTTGACCAAACTTGGTCTGCTGTATATCATTGGGACTGATGTGTAAGGTCATAACCAAGAGCTCATTTTAGGTTTGCATCATGTACATTTGAACATGTGGGGGAAATGCTGTGTGTTCCTGTTCTTTTCAGGCAAAGTTGATAAAGAAAAACAAAAATGCTAAGAAAACATCTCTATCAACAAAGATAATTCTTTAGAAAAAATGATTCGATGCACTTACGTATGCACTCTGTACGTTTTAGCAGCCTAGCTGTCTCCGCACAAGTATCCTGATAAACTGCATGTTTTTGAGCTACCCAGGGTAAATTATACACGACATAAATGTCAAAAAGGCTGATATCATCCTTCAACATTTGCAACATCTCTGAGCAATGCTTTGACATTTTGAACTCCAGCCAGTTAAAATGCTTTTTCACAAGGATCCTGATGACTTCAAGCTGTTTTTGTGGAGCTTTGGGGGGAAAGTAGAAACACTTTGCAGTTCTTCCATGTAACTGCTAGCTGTGCATGCCTTTATCCCTTTTTTTAAGCCTTTATTTTGACAGGACAGTGGAGAAGACAGATTTTTTTTTTGAAAGACCATGGGGAAGACATGCAGCAAATGGCCTCTGAGCAGACCCAAACCCAGGCCTCTGAATCAGCCTTATAGCAGATGGGTCATCTGCTCAACGCGGTGAGTTAAACCAGTGTCCACTAGCTATGCATCCTGTCCCATGCTAAATCTTAAAGAGTCTTGGTGAAGTTTTGGAGCAACTGAAGAAACATTTTGGACAAATAATTTAACAAATAGGCATCACTGTATCCTAAAAATAAGTTAAAAAAAAAGCTTTTTTGTGCTCTTTAAAGCCAGAATATTGTTGGTATTGTTGCAAGCCGTGTAATGGACAGACTGGACTGAATTAAATAATTCTGAATTAGACTCCAAATGATATAGTTTCCAGGGTTTTGCCTGATAAAGAATTTTTCCCTATCTTATCAAAAATATAGGCAAGAAAAATAAATTAGCGACAGCAGCAACTGGAAAACTAGTACTTTCACTGTAAGTTTCAGTATTGTAGATGCTATGTTGGTGACATGTTAGCTCAAGTGGCACGTAAACAAATCAAAAATACTTGTAGACACTTTATCTGTAACACTGTTCAGCATTTATGCAAACATTTCACGTATGAATGGAGCATTTAGTGACGTTAAATCAGTGATTTGGCATTTACTTTACGCAGACTGAAGACAAACCGAGCAAAGCCTCCGGACTACATAACATCAGTGTTGCTACATTGTGATGACAGAGGATGTCTTACAGGGGAAGCATCCATGTATCCAGAAAGTCCAGGCTTCCATCAATATTTACAACAATTTATCGTAGCCCAAGTTTTGTACAGCTGTATTTTATGTCCTTGCCTCTAGCTGTGGGTAGTACATTGGGTCCATTACACAAAAAACAATCAACAAATTCTGGCATGTCCCGGACAAGTGTCCCGGAAAAGTGCAAACTTGTATGCGTCAAAAGATTAGTATGCCTTTGTATAGGCAAAGTATGCGAAGATACACTACTGGAGCACAGGCTGGAAGTTCAACTCTGTCCACAAAACACGTGATGTGCGTTTCGAAACAGTAAGAAGTCTTTACAGTGCACGAGTAACATTAGTATTAAGCAATAGGTACTGCTGACCGCAAGCCAGCCTGTTAACTGTGTGTGTGTGTGTGTATATATATATATATATATATATATATATATGAGGTATTTTCTAAGAAACGCAGAAACATTGTGTTGAGGAGACTGTCTACAACTCTAGCCTACAGCTGGTAGCTGTGCTTTGTTTTCCATCCATCCATCTATCTTCTTCTGCTTATCCTTTTTAGGTACCCATATGCAGAAATATTGTACTGACATTACATCCAGCAAAGTGAGAGGTGTTGCTCTGCTAATCAAACAGCAGCTGTGAGAATCACTGGCTTTGCAGAGCGAAACCACTGGTGAAACCAACCAACCAAGGTGGCTACAAGCTAGTGTGTTAACTTAAGGTCATGTACTGTTTTTCATGCTTTTTGTTAGGAACCTCTTTTTGTATCACAAAAGCAGACAGTTACCCTTTAAGGTGTATTTAAAAGAGACAGAACCGAATCACTCGTGAAAGACTTCTGCTTTATAAAAATGGCATTTTAGTTCACAAAGACAAATGAATGGCACTGAAAAATGCAGAATACAGAATAAGATAATTAAAAATGTATCAGTTATATCAAGAAAAACAAGCTTGAGGCCAGACTACATCCTTTGTTATTTTCTATAAAGAGAACTGATTCTACAGTTTTCTCTGGTCTCTCAGTCCACTTGGTCTTTGTTCAGCCCGACTATAATAAAACTGAGCTGCCAGCAGAAACACCAGAATTAGAAATAACCAACCTCTCTCCATGAGAAACACATGGAGTTACTGAAGATTACAATTGACTCTGAAATGACAAAAGTGCTGATATGTCTCTGTGCCTTTCTTCTCACATGTTGCTGAGCTGGCAAAGAGAGCCAGACTGAGGAAGATCAGGAGTCTGATTAGAGCGAGTACAGCGCTCTCCAAAGTCTGCATTACACATCACACCTGAGTAAAAAGGAGGTAATATTGAAATCAAATTGGGTGGGGGGTGGGGAGTAAAAGTCCCACACTTAAAATGTTCATGTTCTTGATGTGAAAGGTGTCTCTCAAGTAATGTCATCAGCCTCGAAAGCAGTTTCCATTCATAATTACACAACAATACGAAAACTAAAAATATTGGCATTTCTTCTTGTCTCCTTTGGTGAAAGTTCAAAGTGACATTTTGAGACAACGGACCAGTATATATATATATATTTTTTTTTTAATGACACTGGTCTGCTGGTCCTCTGTTTACCACATGTACTGACTCCAAATCTTGGGTAGATGTAAAAACACTGACCACAAATGTTAAAAAAAAAAAAAAAGAAGCAGTCACTCTGCACAGCTTTATCACCTGGTCCCTCTGTGACTGAGACCTGCCAATCTCTGGACAACTCTTAACAGTTCACATGACTTTTTCCCCCCTATTTTTCTTGGTCATGAATAAAGTTGCTAATCTCTCTTTGAGTCTGTGTTCAAAGTGGCTCACAGCAGAGGATCCAGAGTGCTCTCAGTATTTGACAGCACCTGTGTGCTGGTGTCATGTCCAGAATAAGAGGCAGGTCAGCTAGAAGGTCACAGTTGCAGTGCTCTTGTTTTGAAAGGTCATTGTCTGGATGCTGGAAAGGATTTTCCTCTGATGCCCAGCCAAAGTCACTCCCATGTGCAGCAGATCTCTAAAGAGACGAGAAAATAAATAAATTAATTAGAGATTCAATTTTCATAGACTAATTTTTACTTGGATAAACCAAGTATCACATTTAGTATGTTTTAAAAAAAAAGGGAATATGAACTAACTGTGTAGTGATCTGGGCTAGCTGGTCCACTGAGTTGAAGCCGGCCTGAAGGAAACTGTCTTCATAACGCTCCATCTTGATGGCCCTTAGCCAATCCCCCACTGAGGCACACGGTGGGAGAGCTAAAGGTGCACGCTGGTCCAGCAGGGGGTAGGACGGCCTAGGGGACAGGATCCAGAAACAAAGGAATAGCTTACATGCACTGTCACCAAAACCTCAATGAAGAGCTTATATATGTCCCTGCAGCAACATTCCAGTTGACAAGCTGAGCTGAGTGACTGACAGGGACAAACAATGGGATCTGCCAGGGGTGGAATGTCCTCAGCTGTATGTAACCAATAATGTCGAGGCAGGGAAATGGGCACAGCAAGTGGCTGACAGGTCACAACAGGACAATGAGGTGGTGCACAAGATTGGGCAGCAGGAGGCTAATGCCTGCCCTGTCACTGTCAGGGCTTTAAATGAACACTAAGAAAAAGACATGATGAAGACATGCTTCAGTGTTTCTGTGCGTACAGCAAGGCCAATAAGTATTTGGACAATGACATTTTTTGTTTGTTTGTTTTTTAAAATCAGGGACTACATATAAAAAGGGGATTCCTGAACAGTTAATGCAATACTTTTGTTAAGAATCTTGAATGACAGCTGTCTGCCCCTACCTCACATCCTGTTTGTTTGATTTAAAATCCACTGTGGTGGTCCAGAACCTTATTCAACTAACTGTTCAAAACACATCTGCACTCTCACCCTGCTCCTTCTTGAGCCACTATTTTCAGCGATGCGGGGTTGCGGATGAGTTTGTCCAGAGCGCTAACAAGGTCTGCAAAGCGAGGCCGTGCCGAGCGGTCCTTCTGCCAGCAGTCCAGCATCAGTTGGTGCAGGTGGGTGGGGCAGTCAGGTGGTGGGGGCAGCCGATAGTCCTGCTCTATGGCATTGATCACCTGATAGAAACATATATCATTAACTATACATCCAGGTAATAGGGAATCTCATGATAACAGTCAAGACTTAAACACCTCACTGATTACCTAAGTTCCAAGTGTTTTATAAAGACTGGGCTAACAAAACCTGAGAAATCATTAAAAAAAAAAAAAAACACTTAATAAAACAGCCCAGCATGGATTTTCTTGCTTCAACTTACATCCTGGTTGCTCATGTCCCAATACGGTCTTTCTCCAAAAGACATGACCTCCCACATGACGATGCCATAGCTCCACACATCTGAGGCTGAGGTAAACTTTCTGAAGGCTATCGCCTCCGGTGCTGTCCAGCGGATTGGGATCTTACCTCCCTGCACAGAAAGGTAAACAGTCAGTGCTGCAGAACTTCATATAAACATGGTCGGGCGGGGCTCTGAGAAGGAAACTGAAGGAAGGCAAAATGCTAACTTTAAATTAAAAAGCTTTTATGATCAATATAAAATTTCAGAAAATGAAAAGCATGTGGATAAATAAAACTGTCTACTATTTATTTATATAGTACGTGTCTAATTAACAACTGACTGCACTGTGGAAGTTACACCGCCTCATCATCACTGCATCGTCTTTGTCTTAATGTCCCATTGATGTGCTAGAGATTAAAATGAGCATTTTTGGATGATTTCTATGATTTTTATCCTACATATACTGTATATGAAATGAATGGAAGGCCTTCTTCCTTAAGCATTAACTGAGGATGGCTGTTGTCTCACCAGAGAGCTAGTGTAGGTCGGGTCAGAGGAGTTCTCCTGCAGGAAGCGTGACAAGCCAAAGTCAGACACCTTGCACACCAGGTTGCTGTTGATCAGGATGTTGCGGGCAGCCAGGTCTCGGTGGACGTAACTCATCTCTGCCAGGTACTTCATGCCAGAGGCAATGCCACGCAGCATACCAACCAGCTGGATGGGTGTGAACTGGCTGTCATTCAGCTGCGGAGCGAAGAGAACCAGTTCAGTCTGAGAATGAGTGGCACTACGGTGTGTTTCACTGTTTGAGAGAAGTGTGCTTTGGCGTTCGTTTGTCTGAGTCATACTGACCCGAAGAAAAGAGTCCAGAGCTCCATTCTCCATATACTCTGTCAGGATCATGACTGGACAGCTGGCTGTGATGATTCCCTCCAGATGGATAATGTTGGGGTGTTGGAACTGTCCCATAATGGATGCCTCAGACAGGAAGTCCCGTCTCTGCTTCTCAGTGTAACCTCCCTTTAGAGTTTTAATTGCTACGTAGTTTTCCTTTTTCCCTGGAATCTTTAGTCGTCCTCGACACACCTCCCCAAACTCCCCTGCAGCACACAGACACGTAAATACATGATTATGGCTGTTTTTCTCCCCCCCATCATGTGTTTACCACATTATGAAGACAACTGTTGCATTTACCAAATGTAATGCTTGCTTGCAGCTAGCAATGCCCTTTGGTTTGAATGAGGGCCACCAATATTGGGAACATATTTATCAGTTAATTGTGTTTTTTTCTGCAGCTAAATTGAATTTTGACTGATAAAGAAGAATCCAGGCAATGGTTTTAAATGTCACTGAATCAATTTAATTTAGCAATTAGATATATTTTAATAAGGTTATTTTGAGAAAGAGAACAATATGCTAAAAATACAAAACAAATAACAAAAAGCAACGACTGCAGCCAGCAAGTCCTCAGAAAGAGCAGACCAGTGCAAAGTTTATAGATTTATTAATCACAGGAAAAGCATACAGATGGGGCTTACCGGCACCGATGACCTCCTCAATTTTGACAAAGGAAACATCGATTTCCTTGGCAAATTCTCTCACTGCCTCATTAGGGTCCTCATAGGTGAAAGGGTCGATATAAACCTTGACCCCTTTGAGAGGAAAGACAAACAGAAGCGTGGGAAATGAAAGAGCACAAATGTTACAGAACCATGAGCGGCAGGGAGCCCGGTCACATTAAAAATGATTTCCCTGACGTGAATGATTTGTAAATCAGAGCTGTGGTTCGGCGTGCATGTCCTTGATGCTTTACCTTGGCCAATGAGGTACTGGCTGTTTTTGTCACTCAGCTCTGGATCCTTTATTCGGCTGTGCCGGCTGAAGGCACAAAGAGATCAGTATAAATGAAACAAGATTAGCATGGCAGTGCAGTTATCTGAAGAATTGATGTTTTATTTCACTTTTTTGGCAAGTGTTCCTAGTGCTTTATCAGCCCAATGTGATGCATATCACAATGGGACTGTTCAGATGCAATAAAAAAAACACAACACCTAACCGACTATAATAAAACTAAAATAGCAAAAATATATACAGTACCAGTCAAAAGTGTGTCCAAACTTTTGACTGGCACTGTATAATGAATTATTGATACACTTGTTGGAACACCGTGCTATCTTGGCCCTATTCAGAGAGAGGTCAGAGGTCACTTCAGCCACAGGCACGCTTAAAAATACATCCTTTCTATATAATTAGACACCAAAACCACCTTGTTGTGAAAAGTTTTGTTTTTGCTGTAAACACACAATAAACAATGACTTATGGTAGCGCTAAATACCTGAGCCAACCCATATGGTTCTGCTCTTTGACGCAAGCGGCTCCATTATAATTCAGCTGGTGCAAACTCATCCCTACAGTACAGTAACAACCCTGTAGCTACTGGATCCTTGCCTTCCTCCATTTCTCTCTCCCACCTCATAAGCCTAAAATAGCAATAATGCACCACCCTCAGTTAGTGGCAGATCTGGGCCTCCCTCACTGGTTTGTGTGTGTGCGTGCATGCATGCGTGCGTGCGTGTGTATGTGTGTGTGTGTGTGTGTGTCACAAGGTCACAGCTATTGTTCTGTCCTGTGGAAACAGGGTTGGGACGCCTGTATCCTGTCTTTCCCTGCCCTCTACCTTTATCGTCATCCTTCTCACACACAAATGTATGCACCTTCTCCCTCTCTTTTTCCCTGTGATGCCATCCAACATTATTTACTCAAACAATGAAGCCTAAGGAAAATGTTCTAATGAGCAGGATAGCTTTTAGCTGTGTAAGCAAAATAAATCATGAGCATTGCTTTGTGTCTCAACTGCTTCACAGAGGGGGGAAAAGAAGGTGTGGGTAACAGAGTGCAAATCCACCGTTGATAAGATATGATTTGTATAAACAAAAGAACAAAGTAGTGCAAAACTGTAAAATTGGGGTCACGTTTGTTATTGGTTTTTGATTTCTATCCTTTTCGCTCCATTTCCTGTTATTCCGCGAGCTTCTTTCACTTGCAAATCTATCTTGTTTTCCTGTGCCTATTTCCCTTTCCCCCGTTCTCACCGAATGCAGTAGGCGGCCACAAAGACGAAAGTGACAAGCAGCAGCATCCCGACAGCGATAAGAATGCCAGGTACCAAGAACTGGGAGGCAGAGTCATGTCCTGAGAGAGACGACAAACAAAAGAGACAGAAAAGAAAATAGGAGACAGTAAGTAAGAGAGTAACACAATGACAGAAGCCATGACAGGAGGTTTACACAGGTATTAAAGAAAGGTATGAGAGATGGGGGATGGGGGGGACAACATGACAGGAATTTATAATATTAAAGAGCCTCAACAAGGACACTAACGCAATACAAGGACACAGGCGATAAATTCATAAAAAGAAACTGTTCAGGGATTGATTATGCAGGAAAGAACGTGAAAAGAACTCCCCATTGGAAATTTAAAAAAAAAAAAAAAAATGTGTGTGACTCTTCTTCAAGAGCCAACAAGACCTTTCCTTACCATCAGGCAGAGTGCTGAAAATAACTGGTGGACTGAAGCTGCCGTAGCCGGCCAGGGTGCGTGCCCGAACCCGCACTTCATACTGACTAGCCCTGCGCAGGTCTGTCAGCACAGCCTGGTTTCTGTTACTCTCCATGAAGTGGCACTGGTCCTCGCTACGTCGCTCCTGCCAAAAAAGCAAACAAGAGTGAGTCTGAACCAGGAATGAAAGTAGAAATAATCACCATGAAAAGTACAAAGTTAAACTTAGAAAAACTGCTAAAAATGCAGTAAGTGTGGTTAATAAACTTCAGTTAAATTGTCCTCAATTAAACCTGAACTTTCAGTAACTTTAATTACATCACATAATAAAAAAAAACCAAAACATTACCAACGTGTTACTAATATCTTAATATCCTACACTCATGTAAACTGTGTACTGCCTCTTTCTTTGCTGTATGTGTGCTGTATTACTTTCAGATGACCACATCTTGATCTTTCATAAATATATCATTTCTTCAACTGTGGTGAAGATTCACATGATCTAAGCCACATGCTGTCCCCCATTAACTACATCTGCACTGTGACAGAGAGCTTTTTAATCCCGAGCCTGCAAAGAAAATCCTGAAATATGAAAAATATATGAAGGAACAGTTGAGGGATGTCGTCAGGGGGCTCTTACCTTCTCACAGTAGCGCAGCTGATACTGCAGGATGGTGTAGTGTGGCTGAGCTGGGACTGACCAGTGCAGAGTCAGACTGCTCTCTGTGGAGTCGCTCTTCTGAATCACAGACACCAGTGGCGGCACTGCACAGATGGCAGCAGAATTATAAATACAGTGAAATTCTGACTATTTATACCTTTCCTCCTCTCCTCCCGCAGATCTTACCATTGTGGGTCGTAGTGATGTTGACACTTTCACTGGCAGGCGCCTTGGCACTGAGCTGAGACACCCCGTTGAGTGCCTGAATAGTGAAAGTGTATGTTGTGTGCGGCAGCAGGCCCCACACCTCCACCCTGCGACCCAGAAGGCCATCTTGCGCAGGCCGGTAACTGACGCTGTCTCCGCAGGGCAGGCACGTTTCCTTTGGTGACCCGCATAGCGAGCACCTCACAGCGTAGCTCAGGTCTGTTCTGCCACCGTTATCTAGCGGCTCATTCCAATCCAGAGTGAGCGTGGTGAAGTTAACGGTGGGGTTGATGCTGCGAGGAGCCGAGGGAGTTCCTACAGTGACAAAAAAAAAATAGTTAAAATAGCATGGCTTTTTTCATATTTAAAAAATACTGTAAACTGGCAGGCATTCAAGTTCCTGTATGCAAACCAGTCTACTTAAAAATGTAGTTTTTTTAAGAGCTGGATGAGAAAATTGATGAAATTTTATTTTTTTATTTTGTATTTTTGCATTCTATATTTGTTTAATTCTGTTTTATAGCAAAATACAATGCTTTGGTCATTTCTAAATGTGCTTATACATAAATCTGACTTTGATTAAAGGTAAATATGTTGCTGCAGGCAGCAGCCACTTAGCTTCACTTAGTAGAAAAGCAGATACATGGTTGGTCTGAACTGCATGTTGGATGGTCGGGATTTTATAACCCACCCAACATCACACTTTTCCAGAACTAGAGCTTCATGTTTACATGACAGTATTACTGATTTATTCCACCACACTAAAATATCTCCCAAAATGTCAAAATATTCCATTAAATTTGGCCTTTTCCTGATCCCAACGGCAGCATTCTAGTCAGATTCAAGCATTTGATTTTCTAAATCTCTTAAGACTAATTAAGCAATATCAATATACTAGCATTACCTGTTATGATTTTTTTCTGCTTTTGCAATATTAAGTACCTTCAGAAAGCACCAGTAGTTGTTCTCAACATATTATCAATTTATTTGGTGCCAAATATTGAATCATATTTCTTTTTTTTTTTCAGGGTAACGCTGCCCTGGTGAAATTACAGTACATTAAAGTTCTGTGTTGATCTCCACTGTGCCATTTTGCTACTGTTTTACTTTTCCATGACCCACACCGATTGTTTCTTTATGATTTCTGATATAAGCTGAAGACATTTTATTCAGCCCGCACATGTAGTCACGAAGCAGAACAATGCTCTTGCAGTGGCTTTGCGTCACAGCGGGAGCATATGTGCTGCTGGATTTAACTGGTGCAATTACGTTTGTCTAAAACTGGATGATAATGATCACTGCCTGAAAATTGTAAGAAGATAGCTATTGCCTCAAGCCAAGCATAACTAAACAGCAAGACCACTCAGGCACTGTGAATGAGTTTCTGTTCCTGCCAAGGAGAGAGAGCTTTGTCACTGAGCCTGCAGCTAACTTAAGTGCTAATGGTGTTCTCATTGGAAACCCGAGTGGAGTAACATCGCACTCAATCTGGGTGAGTATGAATTCTGAATTCAGCATTTGGTATTAGGGGTTTTTTTTTTTGGAGGTGACACATTTTAAGTCTTGGCAATTACAATCTACTTTATTAAAACCACCACGCCTGTCTCAAAAATGTAAAACTTACACTTATTTTCATGGGGAAAAGGTCTGCGTGATTTACAGGTGGCTTGGTTGGTTTAAAATTTAGCATACAAATTGAAAATAATGTTACGTGCTGAACTGCACGGGCGATCCGGTACAACAACAGAATGCATAATAGAAATGAGCTTATTATAGAGATCAATTATTAAGATTAAAACCTTTGTAATTAAAGTTATCAGTAAAAAATAAAACTGGTGGATGTGAATTCCATTTGGTATTTATATCACACCTGCAGGGAACAGCCACAGTCAACAGCCTGATGCGGAGTGTCACATTGTTTCACATCATCTTGTGGCCCTTCCAAGAGAGTGCACCTAATTAAAGAGTCCCTCCCACTCACACATCCAAAATGAGCCTGAATTGAAATTCCTGAATCCGCATGGATGTGTCACTCGAGACCATCAATGCCTACTTCACTTTGGAGAGAAACCCCTACCCTCCCACCCCCACTAACAACCTGTCACAAAAGACATGCATCTCAATGCCCAGCAGTGGGACAAAGGCCACAAAGCAGCTCAGCGGACCCTGGCTAAATGACACTGGAGGAAAAAGAGGAGTAGCACCAGAAATGTTAGAAGAAGACAAAGAAGAGCACGAGACAGAAAAGAGTGTTGCTTAGCACCTCCATATTTGCATGTGGATTAAACACCATTTACTTACTTGTGCATGGGGTGTCAGGAGTGTCCGATTCGGCACGTAGGTACCCAGGACGACATGCACACACTGACGATCCCCTGATGGTGGCCTGGCTGAATCCTGGGCAGCCTCTGCACTGTCCCTCTGTGCCCGACTTAAACTGACCCACAGGACAGGCTGAAGAGGACAGCATGCAAGAACAAATAAAGGCTCATTAGCATTAAATACAATAAAACCTTCACTGTGTCCTATACCGGCCTGGGTCAAACTGAATTTGCAAATAAATCCTTTATTTCGGTATGCTTAGGTGCCAGATGGTTGCAGATTGACAGACAGAACCATGTAATGAGGGCTATAAACTGAGACAATCACAGTAATGAGACTGACACTAATAGTCAATTTAGTGGAGAAAAAACCTGCCTGTGACTGACATGCTGCTTATCATTGAATTTACCTGGCCATATCTGGATAATGAGACCAGACATGTGGTAGTCCTTATGAAAAACTGTCATTGCTTATTGATTCAAATATTTTTCCAGCTCTCCTTTGTAAAGCCTAAACCAGCACTGTGGTACTCAAGATGTAAAGGCATTGTGAACTCATGCTGAAAGGACTGGCTGAATAATCAATTAGTTGACTGATGGAAAAACAATTAAGCACAATTTTGACCAAATCAACTAAACCGCTCCCCTGTTTTTCTTCGCTTTGTATCACATCTGATATTTCAGACCAAACCATCAATCAATAAAAGAAAATAAATGCACACAGGAATTAAGAGTGACAGCAGTCATTAGATGGTCTGAAACCATGCTCACCTCAGCTTCTATTCAACACGCGTTATATATGCGAATGTGTAATAAGCTGTCACACTTCTAATACCGCATACAATCACAGAAAACCTGCAGTGTTTACATTCTGTGTTCAGTCTGTTGGCTGATATGCAGCTGCTGAGTGAGAGAAATATAACAATAAACTTTCACACCAACTGGGAACATTGTTGCAGTGAAAAACTGACACATTTCACAGGGTCAACACCCTCTCCGATCCTTCCTGACTGACATTTTGCCGCAGGAATTTGCCACATGTGAAGAGCTGCCTGTAACCTCGGTGCTTTTGAGCTCCCACAAGATGACACAGATAACACTTTCTGTTTTACAGGAGCAGTTGCTACTGATTACTATGCAACTTTTCAGTGAATTCAGCTGCTCACAGCAGTCCATACTAAGATAAGTCATTGTTTTGTTCGGTTACTCTGAGTTCTGGAATTTTTATTTTTTGGTTTTCTGAAGGAAAGGAAGCTTTTCAAATAGAAATTAATATTTTGGGAGCAGACAGGGGGCTATTTCTAACCCATTTAGGGTGTCCTCTTTATAATCTTATTTGCCTAACAACAATAAGGCTAGAACAGCACACGGGGAAACATAACCCTCCCACGGAGGAGTATTTATGGTCTAATAGAGGTTTATTTCAGAGATGTAGTTTAAATATTCTAACCATGCTTACTTGAAACACTAAATCAATTTGACAGCATTCGTACCTTTTACATTTAAATGGTTGTGTTTGACCCAGAAAATATATGTATTGTCTCTGGCAAATAATAGTATTACAGCAAAATGAATTTTAATTTTAAACCCAGGCGTCGATTTCATTTTTCTGAAATGACCAGCCTACCAAGCAAATTAACTGCCCGGTCTTTCTGCAAAGGCAATTTCCCTTTATGGCCTTGTGAATGTTTTGCCTTACAACTCTCTTCTGTGACAGAACGCTGGAAATGCCACCTCACCAGGAGCAAAATGTCGGAAATTATTTTTTTGTTATGAAAAATCATTATACCACCCACAGAGATCAAACTACGTCCTACCTTCAAACACAGACAGATGAAACCAGACATTTCCCTTGGAAAATGTGGCATTTCTTCTTTTGTTTCTCTGTTTTTAGTACTCTCCATTTATCTGTGTCGGTGTGATGCGGTGAGTATGTGCGCGTGTGGGGGTAGTCCATGCGCGAGGCTTGTTAATTGGACTCATTAGGCAGAGCTGCTGCACGGCTCCTGAGAGAATCATCCTGCTTCTTCCTTCTTTTTTGTCTGCTTTGCTTTGATGTTCTCAAAGTGTTATGATCTTTACCCCGAGCACCACCTCCCCTCCCTCTCTCCCTTCACCTCTGCAGTTCTCCTGCGCTCCTTCTATCTCAGCTGAGCCACGAGTTGTCGCAGCAGTAAGCCTTTGACCCTGCTCTTCCTTTCAGAGATAAGTGCTGCTCTACCTGACCTCTCTTTCTGTCCCCTCTGTGTCACAGCCATTCCCCTGCCTCATTAACTTCCTCGGTCTCTCATTTCCTCTCAAACACTTCAACCCTCAGTGAACCCCCGCCACCCTCGCCTTACCATTGTTTTCTTGTTTAGTCTGCCTGCTCTGCTGCCTATATGGGTGTAGTCTAAATGCATACATACAAGCACGTCGGTTTTATGTGACTTAACCTTGCCTCCTTCTTACCTGTGCATCTTGTGTAGCCCTCAGCTGGTTCAAATCCCGGTACACATGCACAGGAGGTTGTTGGTTGGCCCACCCATTGGCCATCTTCCCCACAGAAAAGCTTAGGTGGCCGAAGTCGTGGACCCTGCTGAGCTGCATGCTCCACACATACACCCTGTGCCTCTTGCACAAGAGTACGGGGTATAGTCTCGGGGAAAGAGGAAAGAGCACTGACCAGAGGAGGACACTTCTTGAAGAACACCCTGACAGACAGCAGAGCCATGCAGGCGCCCTGAGCTTGGAAAGCCAAGTAAAAGCCTCTCTTACTAAGAGGACCGAGTCTCAAGGTCTTCACATTCAATTTCTTCTCCCCGTCCTTCCTTAGTAGAAAGTCTGCAGCCACTGTGTCCACCTAGGACAGGAAGAAAGAGAAAAGATCTTATGTAAGAGCCAGATTCCTGCACACAGTGTTCAGCCATGAAAAGGATCAGACTGGTAGTTTTGCATGTTTAGCCCATTAACTAGATATTACATATGCTTTATATTACTGAAAATTTTCCAAAGCATACCACTGTGATTTTACATTGATTCACGGCCTTCCTGGCAGCCATTGTTTCCCCATTTATTACAGTGTGCTTTGAACCTCAACTTGCAGGGACTAGAAACTTGCTGGAGAGTAAGGCAATTCATCACAGCGAACATTTCATCATTTTTATTTTTCTGTCAAAGTTACATTATTAGGTGGTAATGAAGTTGAGGAGCAGGGACTACTTTGACGCCACTGTTTGGTGTTATGTTCAAGGACACGGCCAACAACCAAGGTTTGACAATTAGATTGACTGCACTGCATTCCTAAGCTATGTGCTTGGAAAATGAAACGCAGAAGATAAACATTACAAAAAGATTCAGGCTGTGAAACAGATTGAATGCACTGACAAGGTGGGTTTTAAAGCAGTACTTGGTCCCAAGAGGCGAGAACATGATTGGAACATAAAAAAAAGTCACCAAACGTTGATGATGTTGTGAAAATGACATCTAAAGCAACTCTTAGTCTCTGCAAAGTTGTTTTGAAACTGTAAGAAAAACTGCACACTGGAGGGAAAGAAATCACTCGTACAGTACTGTGCAAAAGACTTGAGTCTGCTTCCAAGGAGCCACACTTTCTTGCAATTTTTTAAAGTGGTCTTGAGTAATAGGTCTCCAGGTTGGACACTGGCTGTTTTATTTCACTCATTTTCAATCCAGACCTTGTACCTCACCCTTTTCAGAGAAATGTATTTATTGTTTTGTGTTAAGTCACTTAACACAAACCTATGAATCAAAGATAACAGTTTGATAAGCATTAAAAAAAAAGTATTTTTGCACCAACAAGGTGATTCCCAAAGAGCTAACTTATATCTTGGCATGGTGTGCATTATGTTTTGGAATACCATCTGGAAAGCATTTAATTGGCAGTAGCTTCCTATTTCAGGAAGCCAATAATCCTGATTACACTGCCAGTGCAGTAAAAACATATCTGGATAGAGAAACACACAGTGGAACACTATCGGTCATGGATTGGCCTCCCCAGAGCTCAAACCTCAAAATTATTGAAGCAGTGTGGGATCATCTCGACAGAACAGAACAAAATGCAGCCAACATCCAAAGAAGAGCTTTGAATGCCCTTCAAGAAGCCTGCAGAACTATTTCTGAAGACTACTTAAAGAAATTACAAGAAAGCTGCCTAAAGTGGAATTTATTGGTCTAGCAGGGGCAGCGCCTCCACAGTCTGCTGGCAGTCCGATGATGACCCATTCGCCTGCAGAGAACTCTGTTGTCAGATGGAGGCAGTGCACAAAGTATGTGGTACACCCGATCTGTGGCCTACTCTTGCTTGTGCTGTTGTTGTTGCAGAGAAGGGCGAAGTTATAACATACAAAGAACTGAAGTGAAATTGAGTGTTAAAAACAATGAAAAGTGTCCACTGCAGTCACTATGTGTATTTTTCATGCTGTATTTTTGATCTTTGAAGTTTGTTTTTTTGCTTCTCCTGTTCCCAGTGAACTCCACCGTTGCTCTCATCTCTATTCCGACCCACTTGTCAACCAATCAGCATTCAGCAGATCCATGTCATCCACTTCCAGCGATGCCCACTTAGGATTTTGGACGACTGTACAGGACTGCATGTGATGCAGGTGCCATCCCCAACCCATTTGCAGGACCATAAACTATGCTTAAGTGAGTTCAGGTTGAGTTGAAGAATAAAAGGTGATCATACCAAATATTGACTTTCAAGCTCCTTAAAATTGTTTTTGCCTTATATATTGCATTGCCATATATGTTTGCACATTTCAGTAAATCGTTGCAACTTTTATCAATTTTCCCAGCAAAAGATAAAGAAATGAGGATTGGCGCAAGACTTTTGCACAGTACTGTATGCTTTGGAAAATTACACACATGCCTTAGTGGGTAAGAGGCTTCAGAAACAGTTTGTACATGAACACAAGAACATGGTGAGATAATTCTTCAAAAGTGAAAGACAAAAGCTCTTATTGTTAATGGTTTCATCACTGAACCCAATTAAAGCTACCACAGTGAAATCAATCAATTAATCACAGAAATAATAGGCAGCCTGATCAATAATCAAGATAATAACCTGCAGTTTATTATGCTGTCAAATATAAAAATGTTCCTCCTGAGCAAGACATCATAATACAACAGTCTCACAAGCTGAGTGGTAATAACCATGAGAATTCAATTCAACTGATCTCCTCAAACAATTACAGAAACGATTAGTTCCTACAATTAATTATGACAGAATATCTAATAAAAATGTATTTCAACAACATCATGGGCTGGGTACCTTAACGTAAGGGTTCTCCATCCAGGGTGGGTAGGTAGCAGTGGCATCATTGGAGTCTGCCTGGTAGTAGTAGAGGTTAAAGGTCTCTTTACAGCTGCGGTGGTGTGTGCTCCTGGAAGAGCACTCCATCATGGTGAATCGCAATTCCACATAAACCTGAGACGCTCCTCGTCGCTGGATATAGCCACTGCGCAGCCAGTGGCTGGATGAACTGTCCGTTTGGCAAATTTGATTGATCCTCACACTGTTGTTCTCCTCATCTAAACCGCTTACTTCCTCCCACTGAGAGCAGAGAGAACAAAGGGCTGTCAGATTGACCCAGAAACTTGAGCGCACTGAGTAGATTTACTTCACCTATAAAGATTTTCACTGGGGTATTTATATAATTGGTCACATTAAAAATCTTATTCATCATAATAATGTTACAATCCTTTGTTGGCCCTCTGCACCTGTCACAGACCCATGGGACAGATCTGGCCTGCTGTGGATTTTAATCCAGCCCAAATTTGAATCTGGGTTGTTAAATCATTCCTCCCACTGAGCTCCAGCACAGCTAGTGGGAATACAAGTCTCACTTGTCAAACAAAGCACACTTCTGCAAACAGCATCCGAGACAGACGCAGCTTTCACCCTTCAACCACATTTATAGCCTAAAACACAAGAATAAAGAGGGGACATCACAAATATGAGTTAAGTAAAAAACCCTCCACAGAAATGTACATTTGTTGGGCAGCCAAACGCAACAGAAAAATGCTTTAATGTTTGACTTCTGAGTCAACAGCAAAAATGTTCACCATCACTATGTTCCTAAGAGCGGGAAACAAGCAAGAAATTAACATACTCAGGGCAGAATTTAGCAGATTTGCTGAACTTGAGGCTCAGAAATTCGGTTATGTAAATATGTAAATCTTTAAAAATCCATTTGCAGATGATGTGTTGAGTGAGGCAGAATTGTGGTGTGAATGAATTACAGTGCAGCAGAGCACCGAGAGCCAGGTTTGAGTCGCTGGAAAGAATAATTTCCCTTCTAATCCCAAAAAAATAAATACCATGGACTCTGGCAGCACATGCGTCTGCGAACAAAATGTTTTCTGTGATGAAGATGCACCAAATCTGTGAGGACTCATCTGGATTTGACAAAAATCATTCAAAGAGATGTGTGACTCAAAGACAAATGAGAGAATGAGCTACAAGTACACAGACAGAGTGCAGTTACATAAATGGGATTGTTTTTAAAGCATCTAGGTAATAATACTTTTTAATGATATAAATTAATGAGTGAAAAAAGTAATTATATATCTTTGGCAATTTCTTAACCGCACATCAAACCTTAAGTATTTAACAATACAGAAGTCTCGACATCACAGCTGACATTTACGATGCACATCCGGCACTGATGACATTTGAACAATCTTTTACGGTCATTGATTTGCCTTGTTGTTTAGAGCCATTTTCACGCAAGCTGAACTATGCTAGACAAGAAGCGGTGTTTGAGAGTGCAAATGTCTATCAAATTCATATTGGACTCTAAATGTTCTTTTATTTGTCAGCTCTTTAGCATAAAGTCTGTGTTGATGTATGTATTATACTATATTATTATAGTATAGTACATACACAGTCATTTTA
This sequence comes from Archocentrus centrarchus, assembly GCF_007364275.1. NCBI lineage: Eukaryota > Metazoa > Chordata > Actinopteri > Cichliformes > Cichlidae > Archocentrus > Archocentrus centrarchus. The sequence goes on from NC_044359.1 coordinate 20,929,921, forward strand.
TTAGGTACATCTATTTATCGGATTGTAAACAACAATCTAATCAGCTAATCACATAGCAGCAAACCAGTGTTTAGGAGTGCAAATGTGGTCACGGTGATGTGCTGGAGTTAAAAACAAGCATCAGAATGGGGGGGGGATGATTTAAGTGACACTGCTGATTTAAGCGCAGCTGTTGGTGTTAGACAGGATGGTCTGAATATTTCAGAAAGTGCTGATCTACTGGGATTTTCCTGCACAATTATCTCTAGAGCTTACAGAGAATGATCCGAGAAAGAGAAAATATCCACAGAGCGGCAGTTGTGTGTGAAAATGCCTAGTTGATGTGAGAGGTCAAAGGAGAATGGCCAGACTGCTTCAAGCTGATAGGAAAGCAACAGTAACTCAAAAACACTTGTTCTTCTGCATACCTTGGTTGTAACATCTTTGAACGCACAATACATTGAACCTTGAAGCTACAGCAGCAGAAGACCACACCGGGTGCCTTCACCTGTCAGCTAACAGGAAGCAGAGGCTACAATTTCTATGGGCTTGCAGAAAATGAATAGAAGATGGAAAAATGTTGCCAAAAAATTGCTGCAGAAACGTTGTTTATGCTGCAACATTTAGAAAGTAGGGCCAGAATTTGGCGTAAACAACATGAAAGGATGGAGCCACCCTGTCTTGTATTAACAGTTCAGACTGGTAATGGTGGTGGTGTAATGGTGTGAGGGATATTTTCTTAGCACACTTTGGGCCCCTTAGTATCATCTGAGCATTGTTTAATCACTACAGCCTATCTGAGTATTGTAACTGTTTATGTCCATCCCTTTATGACCATAGTGTACCCATCTTCTGATGGCTGCTTCCAGCGGGATAATGTGCTATGTCACGAAGCTCAAATACTCAAACTGGTTTCTTACACATAACAATGAGTTAACTGTACCCAAATGGCCTCCAGATCTCGATTCAACAGGGCACCCTTGGTATGCGGTGGAACAATTCATATCATGGATGTGCACCCAACAAATCTGCAGCGCCTTGTTGAATCTATGCCCCAAAGAATGAAATCAGTTGGCAAAAGGAGGGTCCAACCAGTACTAGCAAGGAGTAACTAATGAAATGGCCAGTGAATGTGTAGTAGTGAGAAGGTATCTGATGCTGGCTAATGCAGACTGTCAAAACCTACTGAATCATCAGTGTTAAAACTAAACTAAAAACATTCCGTAGCCTTAATTACCATTTTACTTTATTTCTGATTGTTTTGTGGATTTCAACCTGTAACTTTTTAATTACTTTTACTGAACAACTTATGATCATAATTATTACTTCACTTTATTTTTACTTCTTTTTGATTTTTGGTTTTTGTAATATTTAGTGGTCTGTTATGGGTGTTATTAACTATCTTAATGAATTTCTGTTGCTTTTATGAATTGAACACATTTTACGCATTTTTGCTTGTTTTTATTCACCTGCTACATCTATGTACTAATTTAGTTTTACATCATCATCTATATAGTTTGTGCTACAAACTCTTGAGTAGCTTATGCACACTGCGCTTCCACTTGGAATGAAATGTGGTAAATAAATAAAGTTTTGCTTGCTCCTAATGTGGCTAAATATGAGAAAGGGCAACTGATTCTCCTGATAATCGGAGGGTTCATGAGTGAAAAGAGCTTTTGAGTCATGTGAGGCCAGTCATATTTAAAAAGGCTGCATAACTAATCTAAACATCCAACAACTGGCAGCCGTGCTCTCTGCATAACAAGCACAATGACACTACCTTGAGATGCATGTGCCTGTGTGATGCAGGTCCATAGATTCAACCTGTGTTAATATGCAACAGGGTCAAACTGTGACAGATTTCACTGGAAGCTAATCACTGGTAAACCCCAGACTGTTTCATTAAAACAATTGTCACACTTGCATCATTACACCAAAAGATTTAATATGAATATTAGTTTTATTTGGCTTCCTCATGAATAATTAATACGACAGTGACATTCAAGTATTTTTGAAATCGAGAAGCCAGAAAATGTTATCTGACTGGGTTGTAAGTTGCCACAAATATCTACTACAAGGGTATCATAATCCTTTAATCCTAAAAATAAAGAATAATACAGTATCCCTTTTATGTCTGTATTTTTTTTGAAGCAGACAGCTCGTGGCATTTCCCCACTGCTGCCTGTCATCATTGACTAAATCACTGTTTTATACTCTTTTGTGCCAAGGTAATGCTTAAAAAACACAGCCCGGCCACTTTTCTGACAACACAGAGCTTTTTGATAAACTGCTTCAAATGATAAATGCTGTGCAGGCTATTTAGAGACAGTGGGCCTGTTCAGCTTTGCATCCTAATCAAAAGCACAGACACATTTGTTGAGTATTTCAGTCCAGCACCAGAAATCCTCCTACAGCTATCATCGGGACCATTTTCCTTCCAAGGCAATCGGCAAGTTGAGCAGTTCTGGTCACAGACGCTGCTGGCAAAAATACCTTAGCAACCACTCCTCAGCTGATCAAATTACAAATATGTCTTTTTCTGGCTGCAAGACCAAAAATTGTGAGCAGCCTGTGACTTCGACTCCAAGGTTGATGAGATCTATCAAAGCATCTGCTTTCAATACACTTTAAATCCTACGTTCACTCTGGTGTTTCTTTTACTCTGTCAGTTACCTGCCATATAAGGAAATCTTTTATAGCCAAAGTAACAAAGGAACAGCTGGAGGCCAAAAATCCCCAGTCACCACTAGGCTCTGTGGCAGGAATACAGATAACAGTGAAACTGAGGTTACATACCTGTGGCTTGGCACGAGAGAACACGGTCCATTTGAGATCCGAAGTCTCTGTCTTAGTGTTCATCAGGACCTCTGCAGAAAAGAAAAAAAAAAAGTTTTATATAATATCACTCGAAGCAGGAAATGTAAAAATGACACGTATAAGGCTCATTTACATTCAGAAAACACACAACCAAATCTAAAAATCACAGAAAGAACATATTTTGAGTCCCAAGCGCTCTGCAAAGTATCAGCTATGGCTTATGCTGGGATTAGGACAGAAGATGAGGTTTCACCAGTCAATTACATCCACAGAAACATTCCCACTACTCTAAAATTGTCTTTCCTCTCATGTTTGTTTTTATTCCCCCCATTTCCCTCAGTTCCCAGCGACACACCACGCCTGCAGTCAAACCCAACCTGCTCAAAAAGAGTCTGCTTTTGTCCGGGGAGAGCAGGGACAGAAGAACAGCAGAATCGAACAGACTTACACACACACACACACACACACACACACACACACACACACACACACACACACACACACACACACACACACACACACACACACGACTTAAGCCCTTCCGGTCACAATCTGTGATTACAATAGAATTGATTTTTTGTAATCTTTTGAGGGTTAGGCTGCCAGTTCACAAACAATCTGAGGACTTCTGCTATGATTCAGTATCCCAATAAAATCCGAGACCTGAGCTGCATGTAACTCGAAGCACAGTTTAGTTTAGTGCAGGGACTTCTTTTGATGTGAGGACATCATTTTTTTCCCCCTCTAGCTTGCGTTAGCAGGCTGTGAGTTGTATTTACACTGATGGGATGCGGTTTCTGTCACAGACTGGCTTTTAGTGCCCTACCTGTTCCCCACAGAAGCTCATCCCGAAAGCGTTGCGCAGTTTGGTTTTACGAATAAACAGATTTAATGTGGCTTCAAACTAAGAAGCGCTTCCATGAAAATGGATGCTGGAGGAAATGGGGGTTTCAGCAGGAGGTTTATCATTGGGGTTAGTAAGGTGCTTTGTTGAATTAGGCTTCCAATATAAGGCTCGGCAGTTAAGTCAGCATGCCATAACACCACAGTACACACTCCACACACAGACAAATACAACAACACTACATCGGCCTCTGTTCTCCAGTTTTTGTGCTTTATTTTACACCCGTTTAGATTTTTGCATTTGACTCTTTTCCCATTACATCAACAACCGTCACATAAATAATAAATCCATACTTTAAAATAAAATTTTAATTTTAATAACATATCAATCTCTTGCCTTGCATTACTGCCTGTTCATTTAACTTGAGCTGACAAACTGAATATGTTGAATAGCTCATTTTTACATTTGTAAACTAAACAATCACTCTGAATTCTGAATGAGGCCAACGTGTTGCTTTTCTCAGTTCTTTAAGGTGTGTTTCCACTGCCTACTTGCTTAAACATGTCGCTTTGTTTTTGTTTTGTTTTTTAAACATCTGCTGTGTACATGTGTCATTATGCACCAATTCTGTGATTCCACGTGTAGTTCTGCAATACAGCTTCTTTTATTGCTTCAAGAATGACTTCACTCATGGAAGATTAAAATAGTACTTTCTTTTAAATCTACATTACACAGAACACACTACAAAGCACCAAGAGTAGAAATCATATTTTTCTATTCTCTGCAACTTGCAGTTTATGAAATAAAGTAGTGGTTAATTGTGATGAATAATTTCACAATCAGATTAAATTTAAGATGTGAGAATTTCCTGATTTAATCAACCATGTGAAGATGTGACTGTAGGCTCTGAAAAACAGTATAGAGCATTTATTTAAAAAAAAAAAAAAAGTAGACTAATCAATAATAAAAACACTCATTAGCTGGAGCCCTAAGTAAAGAAAAATACTTACATCTAATGTAATTTCTCACACCACCATCCCCAGATTGATGACTACCAGTGTCAGTGTGATAAATGATGCTGCCAAAATTATGAAAATTCATCCTTGCACTGTAATCCTAATATCACTCTCTCAGTTACTTTCATTTTCTGTTGTTTTTGTAGATATTGTGCTGCCTGTAGAAGATTGTGCAGAGGATAAGAGGATGTTTGGGGAAACCTTTAACACAGAACATTATGAGGATGCGAAGGCCGTCATGATCTCCTTCTGCACTTTGAATATATTTTTGCAAAACGCCAGCATTTGTAGTATTTTACAAAAATAACTGCAACGCCTACAGTTACTAATCTCTGTGATCCCGTGTGAAGTGAGAGGCAATCACATTTACCACTTACCAACCCACATCCCAGTGAAACACACATGAAGGTGTAAAAAAAAAATAAAAATTCTGAGGTAAATCTGAATCTGGCTAGTAGTATTTACACCTCCCCCCCCCACCACGCATGCATGTACGTGCATGGGCGCGTGCCCCCCCCCCACTCCGCACCTTTGCTCGCCCGCTCGCCCCCCCGGCAGTGATGACTTCTCTTAGTGGGGTGTTTTAATTAGGTTTTAACACATTTTTTGTGGATCTAAAAATGTTCTGGTCACAACATCAGCTCAGCTATGGAGCCTTGTGTTTTAAAATGTAATTGTTTATTTCAAGGCAACATATTATTTAATTCCGTTTAATAAGTTTGTCATATTTGACTAGCATTTTGGCTCTGGACCTTTCCAAAAGGGCATACAGCTGGCTTTTTGGCATAACTTGGTTAATTTGTTAAAATTTTCATATCTGGGATGTTTTTCTTTGAAATAGCCAAGCTAAAAACTAAATTCTCTTTTTCACTGTAATTTGGACAAAACATGGGTATTTTATGGGGATGATATCACACCTGTTTTGTGGTCCCTAGCAATAAGATATGGTAATTATTAAGCATGGAGCTTCTCAACACCTCGGCTTTCCTCAGGTTTATATTTTTATGCCAAACCCTTTCATGTTGTTCTGAACGCCTATATTTTTGACACTTGCAGTTCAAACTTAAATATTTCCACATGACTTTTTTCTGTACAGTGGATATGCTTGAAACACAGCCCTATTCTCAAATTTGTAAGTCATTTAAACAGTTGAAAAAGAAAAAAAAGAAAGAAAAAAAAACAGGCAGTAAGACCTGAGTCTTTTAGAAACAGTGTTGATGTTCTTACTACTTTATGTGGGTTTAAAATATTTTAGGAATAATGTTTCCCGATGCAAAATTGCAAAGAATTTTGAGATTTGTAAACGCTGTTGTTCACATTTGTAAACATTTGGTCTCCTCAGAACCTGCATTTCCAATTAAGTAATACTGCATAATAGAGATTCACTGTTGCCAATAATAAGCAAACCACCGGCTCCTTCAAAAGCTGGACACAGAGATAAAGAAATCTTGTTTCATGCATTTAAGCCGTCTTTCTTTAGTTTCTTTAAAGTCACCAGTTTGTCACGGTTACTGAGAGATTTGTTAGCACAAGCACAAACTTCATGTGACGTTTATAAGAGATGGTTGCAGGTATATGCTACCCTGGCTCTTGCTGAGACAAATGTTACAACTGTAGCTGGTCAGAGACAAACACCATTGTTTGACATTAATCAACCGCTGGTTAAAGGTCACATGTAGATATTGTGGTCTATGCATGGTGGACTGGAAACTTCAGTCAGTCTTCAGTCTTTCCACTGTTGAAGTCAACATGAGTATGAAGGGACATGGCATATGCATAAATCTGTTGTCCCATTGTGCCTAGTGAAGGTCAGTCAGCTTTGTCCACATTTTCTCTTCAATTATTCCCAGATTCTGCTAATAATTATTAATAGGATGAACTATATCCAAACTGATTACAAGTCTTAATACCTATATAAATACAGACAATTACAATAATTTGTATCATACACTAACTGGCCACTTTGTTAGGTACCTTACTAGTAACAGGTTGGACTCCCTTTTGCCTTCATAACTGCCTCAATTCTTCATCGCACATTCAACAAAGTGCTGGAAACTTAAGAAATTTTGGATCATACCGACATGCTATAGCATCACACAGTTGCTGCAGATTTGTCAGCTGCACATCCATGATATGAATCTCTTGTTCCTCCACATCCTAAAGGTGCTCTATTGGATTGATATCAGATGACTGTGGAGGCCATTTGAGTACAGTGAACTCATTTTCATGTTCAAAAGATCACACTGTACTCATTTTCATGTTCAAAAGATCAGTTTCGGATGATTTGAGCTTTGAGACAACAATGCATTATCCTGCTGGAAGCAGCCATCAGAAGATGGGTACACTGCAGTCAGCAACAATACTCAGGTAGGAAGGTGTTTAAACAATGTTCATGTTGTCTATGCCAAAGTCTAACCCTACCATCCGAAAGTCACAGCAGAAATGGAGACTCATCAGACCGGGTAATGTTTTTCCAATCTTCTATGTCCAATTTTGGTAAACCTGTGTGAAATTTAGTCTCAGTTTTCTATTCCAAACTGACAGGGGTAGCGCCCATTGTGCTCTTGTGCTGCTGTAGCCCATCTGCTTCAAGGTTCAATGTGTTTTGTGTTCAGAGATGCTCTTCTGCATTCGTTGGTTTGAGTTACTGTTGTCTTCCTATCAGCTGGAAGCAGTATGGCCATTCACCTCTGACCTCAAGTCATTTTCACTCAGAGAGAACTGCCGCTCACTGGATAGTTTCTCTTTTGCGGACCCTTCTCGGTAAACCCTAGAGATGGTTGTGTGGGTGAAATCTCAGTCAGCAGTTTCTGAAATACTCAGATCAGCCTGTGTGGCACCAACAACCATCCACGTTCCAAGTCACTTAAATTTCTTCCCCATTCTAATGCTCAGTTTGAACTTCAGCAGGTCACCTTAGCCATGTCTACATGATAAAATGCACAGTGATGCTGCCATGTGACTGGCTGATTTGATATTTGTGTTAGGTGACCTTAACACTTAGAGTGGGTGGCGGGCGTGATTACATTAAAGGCACAATCAGGGTTTCATACAGCGGGGGGGGCAGGAAGGATCTATCCCCCCAATGAGTTTGGCGGGGGGGGGGGGGGCTTACCCCTCCCATCTCCCATTACCCAGTTGATTGCAGTCGGTTACCCCTCCCACTCCCAGTTGATTACCTAGCATTGTGCTGGGCTGAGGTCCTCTCGCACCAGGCTCAGAACTTTACCTGTTTGGAAATGTTCGCTCTCACTCCAATTAGCAACCGGGCGTGGACATTTGGGTTCATAATCCGCTAAAGCAATTTCGCAATTTTCCCCATTTTTAGCGGGGGACATCACAATCGATACAAAGGGGATGATCCCCCCCATTAATTTTTTCTGGCAGAAATCCTGACAATATGTATGTAGAATACCTAACTATATATAAAGTGCTGCTGCTGTTATTTAGTAGCACTAAGTGTCCAAATCCTAGCCAGAACTACATTTTTTCTCTTCAATTTTAATTGCAAAAACTGGTGTTTGTGTCTACCTTGGCCTGAACAGAAATCATCATACAACTGACTTGCATAGTGATCTGTCAGAGAGCTCCACTCCTCTGCCTCGCCTAAAGCTGTTGGGCAGCGGAGGTGTTATAAGTAGGGTGTGAGGAAGTACAAGTGCAACAAGCAATGCTCTGCTGAAAGAACATGCCAGAAATTGTTGTCTTAACTGCCTGTCCTTCAACATGGCTGACAAGAGGTCAGAATCATCTGCATAAAAGAAAAATGAAAAGAAAAAAAAATGCACTACTTTTTTCTCTGATGTTTGACAAACTGTTATGTGATAACAACACACAAAAGCAGTAGCTATTAATTGGCAATAGCAGATCAAGACACACAGCTTTGGGTTTCATCACAGATGCTCCACCCACAAGCTGTTTAAACCTTCTGTTTGCCAGGTGCAGCTAATCAGGAAAAGGACAGCTTAAAGCTACTAGACATGAGCTCCAGGCCAAAGACCACAGTTTCCCTATAAATCATCTGCAGTTGTGGCAGTTGTATTCAGCAAGTAATCTCTGGGTAACCAGTGACATCTAGGAAAAGACCAGATGGCAACCAAGGAAGATTGGTGATGCAAGACAGATGACCTCCAGTAATGCCTGGCACAGGTGCCTGAGGCCTCATGTGCAGCACTCACAAAAGGGCACCACAGCAAGCTACAGATTACAATACAGAACAGTACCCCCACAGTCTCCCAAGAGGCTCGAAACGACAGACCCAATTGTAACGGCCAGGGGCGAAATGCAACTAACGAGAAGACTCACTCAACAAAGCTGACGGGGATGACACCAGAGGTCCAATGCCACTGTGACCATGGGAAGAGGGCTGTGATGACGCTCATGAAAGGAAGAGCCTAAAATACTAAGAGCTTATCCAGGAGCGTAGAGAGAAAGGGTGACAAGTCTGGCTGTTTCCTGTAGAAGTGGCGTGTAGAGGGTTCCCAGCACAGTCGTGTGGACGGCGCTCACTGCGCTCTGAGTTTCAGGGAACGAGCGGAAGACAGCTGTGTGCAGGACTGGGGAAGCAGCAGAAAGAGCCTCTTGTTGGCTCTGGTATAAAAGGGATGAGAAGGGCTGGAAGCCTGGAACTGGTGGGTAGTGATTAGGTCACCTCTCCTGACCTGCCAACTGGAGGGTGTCACAGTTAAGGGTCAAAATACTCAGTGAAGGTTGGGCACCGTCTGACGACATCAGGTTCAGACCAAACACCACAGTCGCTCTATAGAGCGTCTGCAGTTGTGGAATCATTAGATGCATTAAGCAAGAAAGTAAAGCCCAAGACTAAAAATAGAGCTGAAAATGAGCATCTACAACACAATAGACAGACAGACATCTCTGAAATAATGTCATAATGCCATAGCTGTTGATTTTTGCAAATTGTGTTGATGTTACTTATACTATAACTCAATTCTTCGATCTTAATGTTAAACTTTTTTTAAACCATACTCTTTAAATAAATCTATTCATAAAACCCTGCTTATCTGCAACACAAAATATAGCATGAAATAAATGAGTAACAATAATAATACTATTATAGACTGAAAATAAAGTGTTTCGCCCATAATCAAGTCACTCTTTACTTCTGGTTTTTTTTTTGATAATGATTTCATTGATCACTCAATCACACCCACCACTGCCCACATTCTCTCCCATGCTAATTTAATACATTTTCTCTGTGACCAACACACACAAACACAGAATTCACCCTCTTCTCGACCCCACTCTCGCTGCAGCACTCTCACTGCTGTACAGGCAAATTAGTCAAATCTTTCTTACGCCGTTCCACCTGCATATAAAAGCAAGTCCATGGCATCACTTCTCATCAGCACTGCACATGCAACAAAGACATGCATCATACTGAGAGGCAAAAGGGCCATGTGACTTTAAAATTGAACTATTATTGTTGTCCTAATTTTCCATTGCATATATAATATTAAATGTGGAAAAAGATTTCAAATAGCAAGTTCAGTACATGTGAAAATAATCCCTTTGAACCTAAAGCTCAGGTTTCAGACAGCTAAATCATTTTTTTCTTATAATCTTGGCTCTAAGGACATTCTTAATATGGTCAAGACACACCGCTTTAGGTTTAGCTTTGGTCACAGAAGCCCCACCCACCTGCTGTTCAAACCTTCTGTTTGCTAGATGCAACCAATCAGGAAAAAAGTTAAAGGGAGCTGTGAATAAGTGAAAGGTACTCTAGTACCTAGTAAAAAATAAAAAGCTGAAAAAGAGCATAACAGCTCCACTTTAATCATTAGGTTCTCTCTTCATATTACCCATTCCTCTTTTATAATCTACCAATTTTACACTCTTTGAAAACTGAAGAAACACAAATGTGCTTCTCACTCTTTTCCACTTCAAAACCACACAAGCTCACCAGCTTTCTAACAACAATCTAAGGTGACAATGGGAAAGAAAGGAAAGCCTTACAGAGAGCAGAGAAAACAAGGGCAGAGGTGGATGAGAAGGATAAATTGGGTGACAAGAGTTCAGGCTGGTGATTTCCCCACATTTAGTCTACTCTGAGTTGACTGGCATAATTTAAAAAAAAAAAAATACATCTTCACCACAGAGGCTTCCCTATGCACACTTCCACATCTCCACCTTTCATATGTACACCTGACACTGTGGTTATAATTATTTTTCCTTGTTTTTTTTTTTTTTTTTGAAGGAGTAGAGATGAAATCCCCACCCCCCCAGGCATGCTAATCACTGTTTATCACTGCTCTATCATTAAGGTTTATGAGACAGGATGCGTGAGCGTGAGTGTTTCTATGAGATGGTGAGTGCTCCTGTTATGTGCTTGCACAGCCTTGCCTTTCACTGAAGTAGATACAGTCTTAAGCCCTGTTAGAGGAAGTTGGCGTTTCCCCTGCATTCTTTCAGCAGTGGCGACCACCCACCGCCGGAAAAATGCCCCCAGTGCTCGAAAAATGTAGAACAATGAAAATTCGTCATCTGGTTGAATTTTAACAACCAAAACAAACAACTGTACAGTAATTACAGGACAATTGTATACAATACTACACACCAGAGAAGTCTAAACTGATACGGGTGGTGGTAAGATGATTAGGCTTGAGCCTTCGTGGTACAATTATAGAAAAATATAGCACACAGAGAGAATTTCTCTCAAGCGGAATAAACAGAAAGGGCCTAAAATAGGTGACTTGAGATATCAATATCAGCATATTAAAGGTTTTTATGTAAATAACCAAAAATTATCAGGGAAATAAAGGCAAACGGTTCTAACTGTTCTGTGTTAAAGCATGACAACAATAGGGGGTGTTGTACACTCTTTTCTTTTGAAATGTAAAACCTTACTTAAAAAAAAAAAAAAAAAAAAAGGGGCATGTGTAGAAAGCACCTCACTCTCATGTTCTATATGCAGCTGTCTTCAGGTTTTAAATGGTCCTCACATTGAAGATCAGGATCCATTCGAAATGATTTCCCCCCCCCCTTCTCTATCCTTGACTCTATGTTCATTCCTTCCCTGCATGCCCGTTCACTGCCTATTTTCCACTCTCTCTGTGGCTCTGGAGTGTGATAGGGAAATTATAGGCCTAAGAACATTTGCCCTGCTTCAGCTACAATTAGACCTTATTTTAATTAAAGAAACAGAGAGCCAATTACCCTCATACACCTAGCAAAATTGAAACAGAGGGGAAGAATGCAGATAATGAAAAAGAAGAATGTGAGAAGGGGAAGATTTGGGATTTACAGATGACAAATGTATAAAACCAGATGAGCTCATTGGTGTATTTTCGAGTATTAAAGCTACATTCACTGAGTGACTTGCTCTCAATATTTAGCCTGTTCAGATAACGCAAAGCCGGCCTTGTGACAGCTTGATGTCATAAGACAATTTTCTGAACACTATCCTTTTTATATCATATCTACTCAACATATAATACCATTCATCAGGTCCTTTTTCCCTCCCCAAAGTATCTAATCAATACACAAATTGAATAATTAATAAATGGCTAAATAAAGGAAAGCACTTGAATACCATTTATTTGATGGTTTGAGAATATACTCTGCTGTCTTCTGTGCTGATATGAAGGGCTGTCCTGTTTCTCGGTGGCAGTGAAGCCCTGACAGGAGGTTTTCTGTCCTCTGGCTATAACTGAGAATCTTCTGTTTATCAAGGGACACTGCTGGCACACGTAATTTTACAAAGCCAATATCCTGAAATCAAACATGATTATTGCCCTGGAGCCATCTGAAAGCTACACACTTCACATTTAAACATTCAGTATTTTGCTTTCTTGCCAGGAATTAAGGCTGGAGTGATGGGGTCCGATTGTCTACAATGGCAGCTAAGAGTGAAAAGTCACCACAGAGAATGGCTGAGAGGGAGATGCAATAATGTTTAAAATGGGGATAATGGTGCACATTTTCAGACAGGCTCTCCAGAGAGACTGATACTGTTGCACTGGATTGGTCACACGAGAAGTGTCACATATTGTTAAGTTCCAAATACAGAGAATGAGGAGTACAATGCCCAGCTCCTCTGTCACCTCCACTCAGCTGGCCAAACACGGTGCTGAGTGGGAGGAATGAAGGCTCGTGGGTGATGGGCTGCAAGGTGTTAAAAGGAAGGGGGAGAAGGATTCTGAAGCTCTCCGACCATTAAACCAGCTTTAGATGGGAATATTGATAGTGCTGTCATGTCTGTTTGATTAGCTAAGCTAAGGAGGTAGAAGTGATTGTGTTCCAGGCATTACTGACAGTATGCTACAATGATAATTTCTGGTACACCAAGATTATCTCAGCGCAAATGGAGACAAAGAAGAAAAAGGGGATTTTTCCCCGTACATCTCGACTGTTTATTGTTGTACGGCGAGTGCACGTGAAAATGAATGTTTAGAAAATTATGAGATGAATGTATGTGTGTAAAGCATGTTTGTGTGTCTTTGACAAAGTTGTGTCTAGTGGGATTAGACATCAGTTTCCTGTAGTTCCTGTCCTCTTCCTGTCTCCTGGTCTGGTGCCGCCAATACACACATTATTCACATGAACAGCAGCCATGTAGGATACAGTTTCACTCTCCACCTACTGTATAACAAAGGCCCCCCGAGGCGCGTGGGGATGAGCCCAGGTACTATAAGTAAGCCTCACTGGAGCAGAAAGATGAAAGAGCTAGAGAAGGTGTTAATGCTCAACACCTTTTTCTTTTTTTGCCTGCAGGGACGCATATCAATAAGTGTTGTGGTTGGTTTCTGTCCCAGGACAGGATGTGACCTAGTTAGGGAGGAAGCTTCAAACTGGACAGAAACCAAAAGAAGCTATGAGAGAGATCAACAGTGCTGGGAGTTAAACCCACTGACCCAAAGCTCTGAGGATTAAGACCAGGTCTGCAATACCTGACCTCTGAATGTTTTGGCTCCAGTTTACACGGTCATCGGAGATTTGCTCAACAGAATCATTACATTAATCATTTCCAAGTGAAGATGCATTTCCCCAGTGAATCTCCGAGTTCACCCTGGAGAACTGGTATAAAAGATATCTCTCTCTTCTTTAGCTATTAATACATTCAGTACAACACTAAAACTGCTAGGATTTCTGAACGCATGCTCTAATCTCTGGATAAATCACCTTTTAAAATATAAATGCTTATAGTGAATACATCTAGCGTAGTGATTTACAAAATCGCCTAACAAAGGAAAGATCCCCAGTTCAATCCCAGGAGGAGACAGAAATCCCTTTGGGGTTGTGACAAGAAGGGCATCTGGCATAAAACGCTGCCAAATCAAACATGAAGAGCTAACCCGCTGTGGTGACCCTTTGTGAACAAGGGAGCAGCCGAAAGTAGCTTTTACTGCGAATACATCTGTATGTCGTGCCAGAAGGTGTTGGTGCTGAAGCACAAACAAATACTGATTTATAGAAGTAAAAGGTTTCAAAGGTGCTCCTATAATATTCACCTTTAATTAACTGTGCTTGAGTGAAAAGAAAAACTTCTACCTTATTCAAGTCACATCAGCGCACAGTGAATATGTACTTCTAATCTCAGTTGTATAAAAAGTTTTAGCCATGAAATAAAGGTTAAGGTTAAGAGACATAAGCCATCAGCTTGGCTCTGTGCCTTCTTTACATTGCCACCTACGAATAATGAATCTTGACCTGTGGTGTCAACTGCTGAACAACACTTGTGCAACTTAGACTCAAAACAGCCCTTTTTCTCCTCGCACACACACGCACAAAATACACAGCTATGAGTTATTCCCAAAGAAACTAAACTAGGGAAAAGAAGTTTTCTATGGACAAATGACATCTATGACTGTTTGACAACAGATCTGAGTACTTCTATAATAAAAGTATTTGCCAAAGTACTTCCACATACAAGACGAACTGGCTAATATTGGCAAGAAGCAGCAAAAGGAATCAATTTTAACAGATAATTCCCTACAGGGGGCGTACCGTAAGGAAATTGTTAATCATTTAAAATTCAATTGCAAGCAGACACATTTAAAAACTTCAGGTTTTAAAACACATACTACCCCACACTCACTTCCATAAAGTATGGCTGGTTAAAATGCCTTGCTTTGCCACATATTTCACATTCTTTGGCATATTGATCTGCCACTGTGAGAATTCACCTCCTGCTACTTCCAATTACGGGCACCACTTTCTCAAGTCTTCTTCAAAAATAACTGAACTCTGAGAAAAAAAACTGAAAGACTTTTTGAGAACACTGTTGCGGGCTACACCAGCTCCCTGGTGGCCTCCTGATCCAGAATCCTATAAGAGAAAGAATGAATTCCAAAAGGAAAAGTTAAAAAGATTTTCTTGATCAGAATATTTTATTTCAGAGAGTAGAGCACATCAACAGCTCTGTAACTCCACAAGCCATGCTGCCTTCAAATAAAGAATGCAAGGTTAAAAACAAACAAACAAAAACACATATATAACTTAAGATGAAACACAAAATACAAAGAAGACAAATTAATGGCGCTGACTGATTGTGTTGACCTTTGAGGCAGAACATGAGATGTATCATTTTACTGAAATATGGGGACCATCATTCTGAAATTCTACTACTAGTGGTGATTAATGGATTAATGCACTTCAGTCAAGTATCATAGAAAAAGACATTTTTTTAATTTAACATTATTTACAAAGGGCTAGTGCTGAAGTTTAATTTATTTGCTCCCTCCTTAGTTTTTTGCATATTTCTCAAACTTAAATGTTTCAGATCAAACAAATTTTAATAGTAGACAAAAATAACCCAACTAAATACAAAAGGTTTTTAAATGATGATTTAATCTATTAAGGGAAAAAGTTATCCAAACCTACCTGGCCCTGCGTGAAAAAGTAATTGCCTCCTAAACCTGGTTATGCCACCCTTGTCAGCAAGAGCTGCAATCAAGCGTTGACGATAACTGGCAATGAGTCTTTCACTTCACTGTGGAGGAGTTTTGGCCCGCTCTTCTTCACAGAGTTGTTTTAATTCAGCCACAGTGAAGGGTTTACAGCATGAACATCATTCAGACTTGCTGGTGTGTTTTGGATAATTTTCTTGCTCCATAACCCAAGTGAGCTTGAGCTTCAGGAGATGAACTGATGGCCGGACATTGTCCTTCAGGACTTTCTGGTGGAGAGCAGAATTCATAGTTCCATCAATTACAGCAAGTCATCCAGGTCCTGAAGCAGCAAAGCAGCCCCAGACCATCACGCTACCACCACCATGTTTGACTGTTGGTATGATGTTCTTTTTATAAAATGCTGTGTTTTATGCCAGATGTTACAGGACTCAAACCTTCCACAAAGTTCAACTTTTGTCTCATCAGTCCACAGAATATTTTCCCAAAAGTCTTGGGGATCATCAAGATATTTTTTTGGCAAATGTGATACAAGCCTTTAGGTTCTTTTTGGTTAGCCGTGGTTCTCCCCTTGGAACTCTAGCATGAATGCCATTTTTCCCCAGTTTCTCTCCCATTGTTGAATCATGAACTCTGACCTTAACTGAGGCACATGAGGCCTGCAGTTCTTTGGATGTTGATCTAAATTCTTTTGTGACCTCCTGGATTGATCACTCATCGACGCACTCTTGGAGTAATTTTCGTAGGCTGGCCGCTCCTGGGAAGGTTTGCCACTGTTCCAAGTTTTGTCCATTTATGGACAATGGCTGTGACCGTGGTTTGCTGGAGTCCCAAAACCTTAGAAACGTCTTTGTAACCCTTTTTCAGACTGATAAATGTCAGTGACATTGTTTCTCAGCTGTTTCTTTAGATAGTGACATGATGTGTTTCTTTTTGAGATCTTTTAGTCTACTTAACCATGTCATACAGGTTGTGTTTAAGTGATTTGTTGATTCAATGGGTCTGGCAGTAATCAGGCCTGGCTGGGGCTAGTGAAACTGAACTCAGCTTTCCAAAAAAATATGAATAATCAAAGTTAATTCATGGGGGTAATTACTTTCACAGAGGGCCAGGTGGGTTTAATGAAATCATCATTTAAAAAACTGCATTTTATATTTACTTATATATCTTTGTCTAATATTAAGATTGGTCTGACGATCTGTATTAAATATGCAAAAAATGAAGAAATCAGAAAAGGGGCAAAAACTTTTTTACCACACTATATACATCAGAAGTATTTTTTTCTATTTTCAGAATACAAATAGAATTTTGAAAATAAACTCAACATACAATTTTGAGGGGGAAAAAAAAAAGTTGAAATCCTAATAAAGTTGTCACTTCAAATCAAACAGTATAGTTTGTATAGTTAGTTTAGTTTGTTAGTCTGTATTATTAGTATAGTTTGTATAATTTATTGTTTGTATTCTATTTATTGTGCATATTAAGCTGCTGGATGCCCTAATTTTCTTCGGGATAAATAAAGCATTTATCTATCTATCAAATGTCATTAATGCACGGCTTCTGGACCCTCTGCAAAATTCTTGTGTAGATGAGTTAGTGAAATCATACTTAAATGGTTTTAGTAACAAGGAAATTTCTCTTTTAGCACAAACATAAGTGTAAGGGTAGAAAACTGCATCTGTTCAGAAGGGGGAAAAAAATTTTAAAACTTGGGAGAGTTGGCTGCATCTGTGCAACATGAAATAGCTTGCAATAATATTGATAGTTACACCTTCGTGCAGTACAGAGGGGCTATGTTGCATCAGGAGATCAGGCTGTGACCATGACATTTCCCAGTCAACAAGAACACACAAAAATACATTGAGAAACATCCATGGGCTGAGGGAGTTGACCTTATTTCCACTTTATTCTTAAAACAGCATTTCAACTTTCTTCTCTAAATAGCATTTTGCCTTTATTCTTGAAATTTTGACTTCATTATAAATTTTCTTAATGTGGCCCTAATACTCCTTATGTTTTTGTGAGGGTGCTACACATTTTAATCTTTAAACTCAAGCTTCTGAGCTTCAGAATGCCTATCACTTCTTTTCACTGATTTTTTATGTCCGAGGACTAAAAGCAAATCATCTTATAAAACAGACATTTACTATATAGTAGACTTTAGCTCTCAAGACATTTACGATACCATTTTCTGTTATGAAGGTCTGTACAGCTATGCTTCAGATCAGAAGTTTTTCTTTGTTACAAAGACTAATATTTGTGAGACTACAGTGATATAAAGAAACTGACTAAATGTAAAATCATTCATTTAAATATAATGTTTACCATGGGAATCACCATGTGGTTATTTATAATCTCGGTGATCTGCTAATCAACATCAGTGCAAGCAGACTTACACGAGAACATTTTCAGATGAAAACGATAACGTTTTGATGCATTTTGGCCTCCTGTTTACACGAGGATGGCGTGAAAATTATACTTTTTGAAAATGTCACATTTTTAGCTTGTTATACAACCAAAAACTAAAAGATCATTTCATCTTTTTTTAAACCACAGCAGAAAATATTCATGATCCAAATTCAGGTGAGAATAGTTTATCAAAACACTTCATTGCCCTATACCACACCATCTCACTATGGTCAACACTGCTCTCTACTCCACAGCAAGCCTCAAGTTAGGCCAGCTTCCTAAACATTTGCAGTATAAAGACTGCAAAGCCAGAGAATTGACAAAAAGCAAAAGGGGAAGGTGCAAATTAGAATAGTGTTTTCAAACACTTTTTCATTGTCTGAAGAGGATATTCATACTTTTGTGCTCTCATGTCAGGGAAGCTGATGTCTAGGTCAGTCACAGGCTAGCACCCCTGCAGAGTGGAAACTTTGGAGTCACACAGCGCTGAAATCTGGGATCTTCCTAACCAGCAGGATACACTTCCACCCCCGTGCTAGCTAAGTCTTTTAATAATTAGGCAAGCTAGCTTGCCAGTTAGACAACTATAGATTAATTATTAGCATGATTGGACTTTGTGCCGTTTAGTCATGACTACAAAAAAACAGCTCCATTTCATTCACAAAGATAGCATGATGCACTACAGGGTTGGCAGCGCTAATAAAAAAAATATTGGTTAAAGCAGAAAAAAGACATGTAAATTTTCACTTTTATAAAATAATATATAAACAGGTGACCTATATTATTTCAAATCTTTGTAGATGAAAAACCCACATAGCTCCATCTACTGCTGCGATGCATCTAACAACCTCACCATGAGCCCCAAAAGTGTCTGCTGCTTTACTTACAACTGAGTTTTTATCAAAGCCTTGACTAAAGCAGAATCTCCAATTCATTTTTGGGGGGAAAAAATTGCCAAAGATAGCGCGCGCATGTGCGCGCACGCACACACGCACACACACGCACACACACACACACACACACACACACACACACACACACACACACACACACACACACACACACACACACACACACACACACACAGCTCCCAGTGACTAATCTGCTGTGGGAGGTGGACAGCTTGAAGCTAACAGTGCAGACTCCAGCTAAATAAACCATCTAAGGATTGACACATCTAAGTAAAGATGCAAGAGAACAGACTCTCTGCGAGAATTTTCCCTTTTATTCTGACACATCACACTTTTTCTCATTCACCCAACAACAGACCCAACTGAGAGTTAATTCGCTTCATTGCCGCTACAAGCCTGCAACTGGCTGCTTGTGTGGCGGTGACCGATATATCAAGAATAAAGACAAACTCATCTTCGGACGTGGAGCTATTTGCTCGAGTACAAAGAGCATAATTTTGCCTCCTCCGTCAGCTATATTATGTTTTCAGCAGGAGGTGGATTCAGTAGTTTGCAAACTGTTTGAATTGCAAAACCACACTTTAGTCCAATCACAGAAAAAAGGACAAAGTTTAATAACACAATGATTGGGCACGGTTGAGCAAAGATAGCAACTGTTACAACTGAAGTGATTTGCTGATATGAGGTAAGGCAAGAAGCTGAAGAACTTTTTATGTGCAGCAAATCCATAGAAATTTAGATACCAAGATACCACACTGCAAACAACAACAAAAAAAAGTGTTTAATGCTTCTTGACCCACTCTATTTAGGGCATGACTTCTCACACAGCTTAAAGCTTTAAGAGGAACTGTAGGAGGGCAGCTAGCGCACAGCAATGACTCTATGCTATGCCGTATATAGCAGAGCCCACTCGGTTCAGAGTGCTCTATAAAAGCAGGACCTTGGAGACACGATCAACATGTGTGCCTGCATGAAGGTAGAATCATACATGCACGTGCTCTCTAGGTTGATGTCGAACCAAATGAGTTGCATTTTAACTCAAAACGGCCAAACGCAAGATGTAGGTCAACCCCTGACGCAGCGAGGAAAATATCCCAGACACAAATCGAATCAAGTCTACTGATGGAGCGTGCTTCAAGCAGAGAATTTATTTATTTTTTTAAACATCAAGGTTGCTTTTTTTAATCAATTCTTGCACATCCAGCCTCAGACGTCTCACTGGCCTCATGTTGCTTCTTCCCCGTCAAGTTTTCATTCTATTTTTGAATGTAGCGACAAAAACATCACAAGGCATCACGCAACAATGGCATGAAGAAACGTTTCACAAAGGATTTATTTCCAACACAATGCTCAGTGTGCCTCAAATGAGAGCTGTGATTAGTGTGCAAGATAAATGAGAAAGATGGACCCGAGATAAATAGCTCCTTCTCTGTTGTTGTCTTCTAATTAAAGGCCTTCTTAATCCCTTTATTATAATCACATATTTAGCCCATTGCATATATCTCACATATCTGGCCCAAGGTGTGTGATTAAAGAATGCAAATAGGCAGTATACCGACTTTGCTCATTATACACTGTGCAGACGTGCACATACTTGCACCCTCCTTGCCCTCACTGCATTTGCTCTTTCCATTTCGTTGACTCATGCCGGTCTGCCCATCTCTCCTTGACTCACTTCAAAGAGAACCCCCATCCCTCTAAAAGTGCCATTCTCCTTGGTGCTTATGGCTGATAGGCTGTGGCCTCATTCCCTCTCCGCTGCAGCCTGTCCCCATTGTGTCCCACTCTCAGAGAGTAGCGTGTGGGTGGAGGACAGACTGGCTCTCCAAAGTGAATGCCTGACATGGATGTATGGGCTGGGAGTGTATCCTCTCACCAAGCTAAACTATCATCCACCTGCAAGTCCCAGCTGCCATATGCATCCTTCTCTGAGAGGTGGGGGTAGGTTTGGGGGGTGGGGGGAGAGAAAGACATGGACTGAGAGTACTTGTGGCACTCAGATGCCTGTTTAACTCTTGAGGAAGCTAATCATCGGATTGAGGTACTGAGGATGATGGGCTACAGGCTTTCAGAGAGGGGGGAGGTTGCTTTAAATGCAAATCCCTTTCTTATAAAAATCGGTTCCATTTAAAAGGATTTCTGGGAAACGATCCACATTTCCACGGCAGGGGAGACAGTCAGCAAGAGAAAACAGCATAGCACCAGTCAAACATCAAGGAGACAGAGGATGTGGAAGGAGTAGCAAAAGAAAAGGATACATGTCTGTGAAAGAAAGGATTGAGGCTCAAGTAAGGCCTCTTGGATAAAAACATCCTTTCTGCATTTGAGACACTGTGGTTTTGATTAGACTGAGCGGCATTACGCTATTCATCATACCAGTAGTGCTTTGGACGAGCTAGGAGGTGAAAGAATAAACCGATGACGGCTGTTGTTCAAAAAAAAGGAAGGGCACCGTGCCTTTTGAAAGGTTTTAGAGGGTAGTCTCACCTTGCCATTCCATGTAAATTTCACACAAAACACTTCGGAGATGCACCGCTTTTCAGCTACCGCGTGCTAATGGAGTTAGCCTATTTTATGAGGAAAAAATATACAAAGTCTTAGGACCGCATATCACTTTTCTATGAGTTAATCATTTTTTGATAATTAATCGATATGCCAGAATTTGAGTGCCTTAACTGTTCAGTGAGAATTTGGCATGTTGACATGAAATAGCAGGTAAACACAGGTGTTGCTAATCATTATTTAAGGCTCTGTGCCAAAATAGAGCAGAAGCTTTATTAGCGTCGTTAGTAACACCTGTTTACTTAGTATTTGATATCAAAATGGCTGCTGTAAAACAGATCCATTACACTGACTGAGAAGCCTGCCATGTGTTGTTTAGATTGCTGGATATTAGCAACTGATGAGCGCTGCAATATCTGTGTAAGAAACAAACGAGGTATACACAAGATTGTGTAGCTGTTCTAGCCCAACCATTACCAATCAGAATGGCCCGTGCTTTCATCAATAAAGGTGCCCAGCAGCGGACAAAGCATTACAATACGTTTTGATGAAGATGACTATATTAAAAGTGGATTTGCTACTATTGCTTTGCCCCCAGGCCGCTAACTTGCGGCTGTGCAAACTCTCTGGTTGGGACAGACACTGGGTTGTGCATCTTTTGAGATGCCACACCAAAAGATGTTAATGTCACCTCCTTTAGTATAAGGGTTGCCTTGGTTTAAAAAAGCGATATGAAAAAGAAAAAAAACAAAACAAAAAAAACACTGCAGAGACAGGATGACACTTTGCCTCCTCATTCCATCACCGGAAGCTAAAAAAGTGCTGTCAGTACTTTTTCAACCCAACAAGCCAGGCCTTAGTCAAATAACTTACCCTGGCAGCTGTGCTCTCTTGTTGTTTATTGTGATGAAAAGATGGCTTGTAAATTAAAGGAAGTAACAGCTGCAGTAAAAATTCCATATCGTGGAAGATGTCCTCCCTGTTGCCACTCAAGAATGATGGACTCAGAATTCAAAACTGTTTGTGTTAAGTGCAAGCGGTGGCAGCAGAGTTCAAGAGACATTTACACATCAACTGAACCATTTCTCCATCACCAATAAACGCCATCTCCCTAACTCACTTTAATTAAAAGCATTAGAAATGTTGGCACTTTGAAAAAAATAGTTGAAATTATTACAAAAATGACACTTGGCTAAAGTGGGAGAGTTGGTGTTAATGACGAGAGAAAAGTATAAGATTAATGTCACATGAGACTTGTGCTGGATAGCAGAGAAAAGTGGCAGTAGAAGAGTCATCAGTGTGGACCAATGGGGAGGATTGCAATCATCCTCAAATTAATACATGAAATGAACATAAATGCAATTTTTCCACCATGCTTTCCACATTGTTTTCATTTCTTTTAAGCTGAAGTCATTCTTTAATTACTTAATTACAGTTTAATGGCACCCCACTGGAGAATTGCGGTAGTGGAATAATGGATGGGAAAACACATTAATCCATTTTCTTTTTCTGATTTTATGAAATTTTGGTTAGAATTTGCAGTAAATAATTCATTTCCTCATCTCAATAATTTCTGTCTTCAAACATGCTATCCCCCTCAGATGATCACACAGATGATTGAGGCGCATTAGCACTCAAAAATGCCTTCAAGCCATATTGCAAGATTGAACAGATAACTGATAAGTGTTGGTATATCATTAAAGCTCTGGACCCGAACAGGTGGAAAAGACTGCAGTGGTCGTGTCACCGGCTGCATCTTGACATTGCTGAGAAAGAGAAACTGTATGGGAATAAAAATAAAGGGGCTGGGAGAGAAACAAAATGAGTACTTTGTAGGTTGAGTCTGCGTGTAGGAGGATAAGGAGTCATTATAGCTTACATTTATGAAGTCAAATATGTTTTAAAATTGCAGTACATTAGTGGGAAATATTAATAGTGGTTAATACTTTAAATCCCTGGTTACAATTTTCTGTAAATTATGTGTTTTATATGCAAGGCAGAGAAAAATGTTTGTGTGCCTGTATGTGTTCATCCTCGCTGCAAATTTCCACCCAAAGAGTGGTATTAATTTCCAGCCAAATTAATTATCTGATCAAAAGGTTTGGGTTTTAATCTTCACAAAGACAGAAGGAAGAGAGATCCATGCGCTGAACAACCAAGTGGTGTGCGTAAATGAGTCATTTATCCTTTATTTGGAAAAGGAGGAGAGATTTGGCAGCTGTGAGCTTCATCTGCCCTCCCATCAGTTCATTACAGAATTCCCTACTAGGTGGAGAACAAGGGGGAGAATGATCCAGAGTGTGCCGGCAAAGGAGTGGGCCATTACCCAAGACACGAAAACCAGACATCTTGTTCACACTTGGCAAGACACAGATGTTCTAGAGCCGGTCGACAAGGTGCTGTGAGGCCTCGGCTCCCGTCTACGTGCCTGTTCTTCACCGCCGTGTCTGTGCCGCACCTGTTTGGAACCAGCATCTTGTAGACATCCGGAAAAGGTCAAGCAGAGCCGAGTCGACAAACTATTCAGAGTGATGCTCAGTAACTCTGACACCAAAAACATGTGGGACGTCACCTCCCACACAGAGCCTGAGGTTAAGGGATCTGCTATATCCCAGAGAAAAAAGACAGAAGATGATAAACTCAGAGTTGAGTCAGAGGTCAGGTCTCAGCTGCAAAACCTGTTGCCCCAGCTGGAGAAAAATCTGCAGCTCCTCTAATGGACGGATTCCGAACTCCCAGAAAACTGACCAAAATTAAGTGTCTGGGAAAATCCCATACTACGCTCTCAAAATACAAAGTCAACAGAGTTTTTCCCGCAAGAATTCAGACTCTCAGTAGCTGCAGTAATTTAACATCTCCTTTGGAAGAGTGTGCACGCACAAGTGGCAAATCCAATCCTTAAAAGCCCTTTAATAAAACTGTGGGTGATGTCATGTATGCCACATCCATGTGTATGTACAGCATGCAGCCAAACTGTAAGTCTCAGAAAGAAAGGAGGTTTGAGGCCTCAAACCAGATGCAGCTGACAGATTTGTGTTCACAGCACTGTATATGTGAAGTCATGCATGTACACGGAGTTCCTGTTTATAACAATTTTTGATTGGAATGGGAATACCCAGAAAAAAGTGTCATTGTTAATGAGCTTATTGGGTTTATTTTTTTTTTAAATGGCAAAATTAGTACACCTACCTCACTAAGTAGTACGTGCTGGGAAACTACAAGAGAAATGCCAACATTTTGCTTTAAATTAATGTGTGGACTACATGTCATTCTCCTTTGTTTATTGATGTTAATGAGTGATGTGAAATTGCAACAACAACAAAAAACAAACCTAACTGTGAAACAATGAGCAAACATGACAACAATACTGTGTGCAAGATTATAAACTGTGCCAAAAAAGAAAAAGCACAATGGTGAATAAAGAGTAGTTCTCACAGGTGAACAAAAGCATGCAGCCTACACAGTAGTAAGGTACTTTTTAAAGACCTTGCAGTTCAACAGCTCTTAAAGAAACCCAGTTGTGATCCTTTGATCCTCAGTAAACACAGGCCTATTATTTCCAAAGACCATTTTCTATAAAAGGTTTTGCAGAGAGATGTTTCGGCAGCAGCCTTAACAAACGTAAATCAGTCTGTGGTTCCCTCCACGGTGCCAAAACTTCCCTATTAATGTCACAATAAGACAGAGACATGTCAGAAGACGAGGAACAAATAAACACTCAGCCTTCTGCTTTTGTCAGTGTGGCTCACTCAGAATCACTCTTCCACCCTTGCATTAAGCAAATTATCCAGACGCTGCCCCTGTTGTTATGCTGATGATGTGGAGCTATACTCCCTTGTAAAACCAGACCATTTGAAACCATCATCTTCTTTAACATTATGACAGATAATTTCAGGCTGCCTTGTTTCTCCCCCTTCATGGTTCACAAAGCTGATCCAGGACAATTTGCCTGTTAATGTCAAGCCTGCTGCTAGAACTGAATAGAAATTATGATCCAGATTACACATTTGATACGAGATGTGAGATGGGTTTTTTTTTTTTGGCTTCTCCCTCTTCTTCAGGGCTTGATGTAAAAGTTAGAAAGCATCCTGTAGCACTCTACATTAACCCACAAAAAAACCCACACCAGGCCCGTACTAGCCTCCATGCACTGAATGTTTTAGTATTGATTTTAAGGTAAGCTGGTTAATGATCCCCCAGGAAGCAGAGTGGGAATCTTATGATGACTTGAAAGTGGAAAAAAAACAAACCACACTAGTGAACTGGTCTTAGAAATTATATTCTGAAGCCATCAGGAGCTTAAGGAAGAAAAAACAAACAAACAAAAAAAAGCAATATTGATTGACAACACGGTGACACAGTTCTGTCAAAACAAACGAACCACTGCCCGTGAAGAAGAGGACTATTTTTAATATATAAACATGTCCACACTGACATTCTTATTGTGATTAATCAGTAATAGTGAGGTTGTGGTCGTGCCATTATTCAGGTAAAATGACGCTTTAAAAAAAAGAAAAAAACTGCACTGTGGTTTTACACTTCCCGCTGGCAAGAGACGTGATGTGATGCTAATTGGGCATTTGAATCATCCGTGCAACCCGAGAAAACAAGTGTAGGCATCAAGAAAACTAAAAATAAATAAATAAATCACTCACCTTCATCTGCAGTCGACAGAAGAGCCCAGTCCAGGAAGACGCACCCCAGCAGGACAATGCTCTGGTATATCAGCTCCATGGTGTTGTTACCCGAAGGTGGAAAATTAACCGAGTTGAATTAAAAACCAAGTGGCGCTGGCAGCCACTCGACTGGCAGCTCGGCTGTGCACCCACTGACCGAAAACCAGTCCGCATTTAAAATGGACTTCAGTTCAGGAAAGCCTCACACTGTGCCGCAGAAGAAAAAACACACTTTGCCTAACGCGAATACGAAGCACGTCTGACTGTGTGAACCCAGCTCCCGTTAACAGCGAGCGTTATAACGCTGACTGAAAACTTGTCCAACTTTGTGTTGTGGTGAAAGTCTACAAAAACAAGACAGAAACAAACCACGACGCTGCAACTCCTCTTGAGGCTCAGTCTCCTGTCAGCACACGGGCTGCATGGTTAAAACTTGTACGCTCAGCTTAATAAGCTCTTTGTGCACCACACGACTTCTTCTCCCCCCCAAGCTCCAAAAAAAAAAGAAAAAAAAAAGAAAGAAAAATTTCTCCCCCTTGAGCTCGATGACCGAGCAGACCGCAACCAGGGCACCTCACTGCATATTTGTTAGATGCACATACAGTCCTTATTCAGCAGTCGCTTCATACCTTCTTTCACATCTCCATGTTCGCCAAACAGTCCTTTTGATTTCTTCAGCCACCAGACTATTTGGCTGCGGGAAAAACAGGGGGAAAAAAACCCAACGAAAAGGTGGTGGGGATATATTGCGCGACAGGTCTAGCCTGGCCTGATTTTACACGAAAAATCAGGCTGAAACTGGAAGAAAACGTCTACTTTGTATTCTGGATAAGTGAGCGAACTGAATGTGCGGTGGATATCAAAAGTTGGGCGCCCATAGCTCTGACTACTGTAAGCTGGTCACCAAGGACTCCAACACCCGCATCAAACCCGGAGTCGAATGGCACGAGCAAGCTCCGCCCACTCCCGTTACCATAACAGCAGCGTCAATGGCGTAGGTCAAAAGAAAGTTAAAGAATTTCCGGCGAGCGCCTTAGAAATAAAATAACGTAAACAACATTTTTATACCAATTGAACAGCAAGAAAAAACAAACGACAAAGTACACCACCTTTACTGTAATATGCATGATTCACAATACATCTTTCATAAGTACCACCTTGATTTGTGTTGTATTAACATTTTTTTATTCATAAATTTGGTGTTTTTATGATAATTTCTTTGCATTACACAAAATTTCACTAATACAATTTTTTTTAAACATGAAACATATTTGCGGCACTATAGGAAGCACGCTTTGCGCTTCTCACTTTCTCGTTCAGCAGGTATCTTGGCTGAAATGACCTTTATTAAGCTTTACCTGAAACGTTCTTTCTTCAATACTTTTATTTTGACAACAAATTAACACAATTTCCGGTGTCACTTAGGTTATTTTCATGTGTCTCTTGACTCCAAAACTACAATTAATGCTGTACTATTGTAAGCACTGGCACGCCGTTTCAATAAACTGTACTGAAGATAAAAAGGAAGTTGGCGGTATTTATACTGCAGCCCAACAGAGCTCAGTTACTATTCCGTAAATTAATCGAAATGAAAACGCAATCAGACTGTGTTTGTGGACAAAAAGAGAGGGAACATGCATTCACAATTTTTGATCCCTCACTGGCTTTCAGGGACGGGGGGAATTTAAACATGTGAAGTATGATGGAATCCAGCTGAGGTCCAAAACGCTAAAGAATACGAAATGATGATGGATCAGCTCAGTAATTCACCTGATTCATGATGCAACTTTTCTGCAATATGGCCTTTGGCTGATAAAAGTTGTGTTCTCTCTTAAAAAAAAAAGCCTAGCTTGAAGTAGAAATTGGGTGGCATGAATTTGTACCCTCTCTCTGTTTTTTTTTGATGCATGTGTTTTCTGACATCTCTCCACGAAATGTGCCACTAATTTTGTAGTGGCCCCGGAGCCCCTATTCTTCCGTAAGTACGGTCATTTTGACCGCAGTATGGTTTCATGAGAGTCATAACATTGACGAATCATAACACTGGTGTTTCAGCACAGACTATTTTCTTATTTAATTAATGGTTGTTTTATTTTTCTCAAAGGGGAACTGAATGGGATGTCTTTTTGAAGATGGAATCTGGGAAAGACAGCGGCATAAACAAGAGAAAATGCAAATTTTAAGTCTAAATGACAAAATGTAAATCAGACATTAGCATTTCAAGCTCGCTAACAAGGCCAGACCAATACTTAATTTGGGCAAGGCGAGACCAGCGTTTCGTGTTCTCCTGGGGTCAGCTGTTTTTTTTTTTTGTTTTTTTTTTCCTTTTTTGTTGTAACGTCTGTAAAGTTGAATAATTAAGTGAAACATTAGGGTCACTGTACATTCATTTCCATCCATTTAATTATCCATCCCACCGACTACACCATAGACATGGTACATCACCCAAAATCTGACACATCCCAGTAGTACCCAAATTTCAGAAGATGGATTGTGAAGCTGTGCAAACATTAGACTGTAATGAGCTCCATGTGAAGATGATGGGTCTATGTTTTACATTGCTCATTTGCTCAGCAGCAGTATTTGTTTACTTGCCGTGAAAGTTGTCTAAAAAATATAAAGGTCAAATATTAGAAAAAGTACTGTTAGGTCATCTCTGACACTACTACTGATTTAGTTTCCTGCTCCATCTCCACGGAGCTCACTCGCATGCAAATATCATACAGTTGGTAACAAAAAGTCAACAACTCAACCTGACTCAGTAACAGAGCCTTTTGTTAGGACCGCTCACTGTTATGTACAGTAAGTGGTCAGAGAGTCAGCATGCATTCAGATGCTGCTAGGGGGTATTCATATCATCAAAGCTGTCATATTTACTGTATTCAGTGCATGAAATTCTTCTTCTTAAAAGGAGGCTCTTACTTCCAGCAATAGGAAGATGCAATGGGAGCTTCAACAGGAAAATATAAAGTGAGAAAAGGCCTTCTGAAGTTCAGTTTTTTTCATTAAAATCTAAATCTAAAACTTCCAGGACCTCTAGAGTGAAGAGCCTTTAGACCAGAATGACCTAATAATGGTAGAAAACAAAGCTATTTCTCAGCTGTTTTCGCACTTTGTTCACTGTCGAAGCCTTTGTGTTAGGAAACCTGAATGTCATCCCTTTTAGTGATTGCCATGAAATGTTCAAAACCTGTAAGAATGCAGAGCTCTGAGATTAGTAGTTCTAGTTGATTTGACGAATAAAACATAGAAGAGAGGAAGAATT
Organism: Archocentrus centrarchus; assembly: GCF_007364275.1. Lineage (NCBI taxonomy): Eukaryota > Metazoa > Chordata > Actinopteri > Cichliformes > Cichlidae > Archocentrus > Archocentrus centrarchus. Next base: position 20,959,205 of record NC_044359.1, read on the forward strand.
TGTGCTGGAGGATGTACTTGGATAAATCTTACGGAGCCGCTGTGACTGTGGCCATAAAAATGTTTCTGCCAAACCAAAATGTTGTTGATGTTCTGTGTAAAAATACAATCATAGAGGATCCTTTTACTTTTGGGGGGCAAACTATTGAGACTTTACAGCCACAGGAAATTCACTGAAGCTGTTAGTTTATCAGCTGGTTGGTTCTGTTGGTCCAGAACAAAAACTGGATGTACAGCTGCAAAAATTGCCACCACAAAGCAACCAAGCAGACTGACATCAGTGGCATTTTGACTTTTCCTCCAGTATTACCATGAGATTTTCTCCCAAAATACTGAAATATTTGTTTTTAACACATTGCTCAGGTGATGGATCTCATTGACCTGAATGACTTTGGTGATCCCATAGACTGTATATAAAGGATGGATGTAGCCACCTGGTTTGGACAGGGTTATAATAGTTTTGGATTTGACATTATAGTTTAGTTTTAGTTCGTTTTACCTTTTTTTTAAATTTAATTCAGTTAGTTTTCAGAGTGGTTTTGCTTGTTTTTATTTTTGGTTTAATGCTTAGTTTTAGTTTAGTTTTTGTTAGTTTTAGTATTAGTTTTACTTTTTTCATAGCTTGTCAGGTGCAAGATTTAAGGTGCAAGAGTGACTATTGTGTAATAAAAACTCAAGATACAACCAACTGTTCACAAGACAGCAGCATGCTAATGTGTGTAATATTAGGGACACACATGAACAACAACAGGGAGAAAGATAAAGAAAAACAAACTCCAAAACTCAGTAAACTACAATAAACTCTACAATAAACTTCAGCATCAGTGCAGTAGATTAACAACACCTACATGTGGTGTGTAACATCAGAACACAGCGAATGTTTGACAAAAGCAAAGTGAAGTCTTTGAAGGAATCAAAGCTCAAATCCAGCTGCATCCTGATGTTATCCACCACATGAAGCTGGTTCTGTTTTGGAGCTGCTCAGAGAGCTAGCTTGATTAGATGCTCGCTAATTAGACTTCTGCTGGGTCTTTGTGGGGTTGACATACACAACCATTCATGCTTGTATGGCTGGATTATGTGTGTTAATTACCTTGTGGTCGTGTGCCGATGTTTTATATGCGGTGCCAGCTGGGACTTTTTCCCCTCGTAGCCATCTTGTGCACGCTTCTCAGGTGGACTTTAATGTTGGTGGTTTTCTGTTTGAGAAGTGCTCCACACATTTTTTCATCATCCACAAAAAGACACTCGCTTATATCTGTGCTATCGTACTCAAGGAGACTCTGCCGCTTTCTCGGCAGACCTGCCATTACTTTTTGGACCAGTGATGCACACACGCACACGCAAGCACACAGTTGCGGTACTCTCAGCTTAAACTGCTAGAGCGGAAAAAATGATTTCATATCAATCAATAAGGCTTTTAAATAAAATAACGAAAACAAAGGTCATCTCATCTACAATTTCAGTTCGTATTAGTTAGTTTTGTAAACCCACAATACAGTTTTAGTTAGTTATCTTTTTTTTTTTTAATTATCGTTATTATTTATTTCAGTTAACGAAAATGTTTTTTCAATTTCAGTTTTCATTATTTTTCTTTTTTGTTAACTATAACAACGCTGGTTTGGACTCCTGCTTTAAAGCCTCAAGTTGAGCATGATCATCATCTTAGTTTTTAGACATTGTTTATCCAGTAGCAACTTGTCACTCACAAGTGTAGCTACTCCCTAAAGCATACTCTGCTTAATCATGTGGTTTACTCTAAGTGGGACCATCATTTACAATATAAACATCATGCTGTATTAAATGAAACTTGACACTAGCAATTGAGACAAGAAAGTCATCATTAAAAATGTTTACTGATGTATCAAAGTAAGGGAGAAGTAGGAGAATTTGCTCATAGAGGTCTATAAACAAAACAAGAGAAGTTACTCCCTGGTGGCCTTTAGAAAGAATGCAAGCTAAGTGTACTTCACCTTTCATACCCAGAAGTGACACAGTCTATGGATTAGATGACCTGCACAGGTGTGAGTTTTTTCTTAGACAATCAGCTGTGATGAATTTGAGTACACCTTTTTCCACTTTTCCTTTGGGGCCATTACAAAGTTCACATTTGTGGTTTTACATATAACATCTGCAAAATTATTGTATACAGTGTTAGTATAGTGATTTCAGTATTAGAAAAAAAAAAATATGATGGCTGAAAACTTTCAGTTTTAGTTTCCCTAAAAAGTTTGGGGTTCAGTGTTTTGCCCAAGAATACTTAACTAATCATATGACGGTCCAAAGACCTTGCAATCAATAGTGCGCAGAGCTCTAGCTGATATTTAGCACTCCCAGGTTTGCCCGTGCCTCATAGAAAGGTGGTTTCTTAAGCCCAGTGAGTCTAACATTCAGTAGATGTGAACTCATAACAGCTTTATATACTTTCGCAGTGACATAAAGACACAGAGCACGTAGTGAGCTAAAGAGCTATTTACCCATCAGGAACAATGCACATTAACATTTTGTAAGCCAAGCTCTACTAGCTGAGCCATGTAGGAGCTTTTATCTTGACTCACTTCACAATCAAGCATTTTCAGCTCTGCTTCTACTTCTTTTACAAAGAGACTGAACAGGAGCCCCCCCCCCCCCTACAAATGTCCTCAAAAGTGTGTATGTTTCCACTATCTATTCTTTCCCAGCAGAACACGTGTATTTGGTATTTTGTAAATCATTCAGTAGGCAAACGAGGATATTAACCAGAAATTTGGAAGGTGCAAACGTTGGCACATTTCTGTAGGCCATCATCCTGAGTCTGGGATCATACCTCATCACTGATACTACAAAATGAAAGTGTGCATTTGACTCAGGTGACAGTATAAGCTTTCACGGGTTAAGCTCTGTTTTTGCAGATGCAGCTTATAAAATGACACCACAAGGTTGTACTTTAAAATCGCTGTCATTCTCTCAGTTGGTAAAACCTAACAGTGCAAAATTAAAATCTTTTCCTTGTGGTCGTTTTTTGGTTAAATAAGCACAAGGTAACATTTCTTGGAAACCATCAGTCCTTATTTTAATTTGGTGTGCATGGGCATGCAGTTTTCTTTTTTCAAGCGAAGTAAAATCACAATCTATTTCAATTCATTATCACACAAAAAACAACAACAAAAAACCCCATCAAAAAATACACAAATATTTTTTACGGCTGTCTTGACTGCAGTGTGTTTTTTAATAAGCCTTTAAGAGAGAAAGAGAAAAGTGAAGGAATCCATTAGATTTAACTGCAGGAGCAGTTATTATCTTGGTCTAGGGATTTGGGATGACAGCTGTTTTCACACCAGCATAAAGTGGCATCATAATGGTAAAATCCTGCACCACACCCTACCCATCACCAGTCTGAGGATGAATCATCTCATCTTCACGCAGACAGTCTGATACATGGATAAAGAGCAATGAGGCATCCAAAGTGACATCATCTAGATTCACTAATACAGCACATAATAAACAATAGAGACACAAACAATTGAGCAACGTACTCAAAGCCATCCTGCACAAACAGGCTGGTGCTAGGTGGGGCCTCAGGGGTGCAAGGGTATAACAAGGGAAGAAGGGATCAGCGAAATACAGCAGGCTGAAATGAAATATGAACGTGGAATGGATCTGTGCTTGATCTTCTACTTCAAGCTGCTGCTGTCATGTTGTAATTAAGGTAACAAATGTTGCTCACAGTCTTCTGTTAGAGCCGTATGTTTGGCAGTACAACTGAAATGTCTCGGTGAAGTATGTCTATCACTGACTGTTCCTGGTGAAGTTTTTTAAAACTCCCAGATGCCTGCTATGTTATCATCTAAGTGTAAGAGGATTACCTTAACCAAAGATTTACATCGGTGGAGATGAATACAGGCACACGTATCTGACAGCTTATGCAACTGTGAAGAAAAAAAAAGAGTAAAAAGTAAAAAGTGGGCCTATTTGTTGAAAATATCCACTGCTTTCATAAGCACCCCTGCTGAAGTTAGGACTAAAAGTAAAGCTTCCAGGAATATTTCAGGAGAGGGCCTTTAGGTCCGCTGATAATATTGGCTTTGAGTTGTGTGATAGCTTGTATTGTACTGAAACGCTTCACTGGTTTCCCCCCGTACAGAAGTTCAGAGGTTTGGAGGTTGCTTTGAATATCTCAAAAAAAAAAAAAAACCCTCCAAAAAACAGCTCAGTTGTGTCTTTTTTCCAGCGCTTCACACATCAGCTGTTCTTTCATCCAAATCCAGCCCTGTCACTGCAGCTCTGGACCCCAGCAACAGGTAAATAAAGGCGTTGCTCCTGAATCAGCCTGGTGTGAAACACTCTGTGAAGAATTGCTCGTGAAACAAACAGTCGACAGACTGCAGCTCATAATGACTATAAGCTCGATCACATCGAGAGTTGTAAGATCAAACAATTTGACAATTAATTTCCTTCTACCAGATTTCACATTCTTTATATTTGGAGAGAAATGTGATTCTAATAACTGGCACGATTTAATTATTACATTTGGAAGCATTCATCCTCATCCCTCTGTCATGGCTCTGCCAGAAATCTGGTTCGGTCCCTGTGTTTCTTGCACGCTCCCTTCTGTTTTTGCGTATCTGTGTGTTTGCGTTTCACTGGCCATGGCCACTCCTTCCCGCTCCTGAGCTCCTGCAGCTGCCACACCTGCATGCCATCTTCCAATCAGCATAAGCAGTATACCAACCCCCGGCTTTCCTCTGAGCCAGATCGCACGGTCACCTCTGCTGAGCCTCCCGTGTTTGCCAAGTTGCCTGTCTGCTCACTGTCATCTGCTCGTCTGCAGACAGATGACCACCAAGCCATTCTCTTCCCAGTCGACTCTTCGCCCACTTCCCTGCTCACTCGCTCGCTACTCAATGGATTACTCTCCAACTCCCCATTTAAAGATTACTCACTCCTCAGCCTCTATTCAATTCACCATCTCTCAGTCAATAAATCTTTCAGCCATTTTCCCTTTGACTTTGTGCTGTTTTTGGGTCCAAGTAATTGGTAAATCACAACACCCTTCGTTTAAAAGGAACCCCCACCCTGGCAGTAAGACAGGATACATGCACTGGAGTGTTTGTACATCTGTGAATCAGGGTTGCAAACCATGAATCACTTTAATGATTAAAGAGAGAGTTTATTCACAAAGTCAGTTTCTTAATTAGACGGAAATTTCAAATTCTAACTTTGAAGTAAGCAACTTAATTTAGATTTTTTTTTTCCCTCAGCATCCATCCATCTGTCAGGCATCTGGCTTCTTCTAGAGTCCAACTGTGCATTCTTACACCAGCTTGTGGGTATAAGCATTGCGTGCCTTGGTACATGAAGTAGACATGATGACTGATAGGAGGATAACAGAATCAGGTGGATGTTAGTAACCTGGTGACTGTATGACTTCACCATTTTGTCAGCTCAGATCCTGTTTATGACCTTTGATGGATGCTCTCTCGTCTTTCTGCCTGATTCTGTTTGTCACTTGTAGTTGATATAATACATCAGGCTGCAGCCAGATAGAATAATAATGTTCTGTATTTCAGGAACTGTGTAAGTGGTGAAAAATAAGAATAAATAGGCCAATAAATGCAATTTAAACCACTTAAATTGTATATTTCACTCCTTTCTATAAATCTTATTCCTAATGAAGCTGCAGATGTGCTATGTTTTGATTCTCTTCAAAGCTGGCATATCTTAAGAAAAAAAATCAGATTTACACAAGCACAAGCAAAGGTTCAGTGGGTTTTTTGGCTGCACAGCATGCGTTTGTAATGACCTGCCCATTGGCAGGTCAGTAAGGTTTAAAAGCTTTTTGGATTTTTTCCAGTGGCCTTTTTCCAGTAGATAGAAAAATTTTAAGCAGCAATAGGTCATCTGTGGCTGTATAAATAAGAAATAAATTCAGAATTCATGAATAGAAAGACCTCAGGTAAGACATAAATGTGGCATTTGTGAATTTCTAAACTAAACAGATACTTAACACACAACACAATAACCAAACTGCATCAGAAAACATGACAAAATTAAATGCAGGCATGTGTGGGCAATAAAAAGAGAAAAGCAAAGCTTGTGTATTTACTTGGAATACTCTTTAGATTTACATTTAAATGTGTGAAAATGTACATGACCCACTGATATGAATATGCTACATGTTAAGCATCAAAGGGAGCCTTGCACACAGCCTTAATGTCTACTATCACACACACACACACTAAAGCATATCATGCAATCAAACGAAGGGATCCTCACGGTTGTGTGCTTTTCTAAAGAGAAAATGGTTCCCCTGATGAGTGAAGGCAGGGTGGGGAAAAAACCAGCAAATAAGAGCCAGAGCAAGTCTGTGCAAATACATCTGAGAGGAGCTTGTATAAGCAGCTGTAGATGGAGAATGAGTGCCCTCCCCTGGTCAGACCGTTGCTTTCTTGCAGTCTTCACCTGTGGACCTGGGAGGGATTCAATTATTAACACGAACAAGCAAACGATGAAAAAGAAAGAAGAAGGCTGCTGAGTCCATTTTCAGAAAGCATTTTTAAATTAATTTTATTATTTTATAGCTAATTTACAACAAGCGCTTCACTGAACTGGAACATTTTATTTTGCTTGATACTGTCATTGTTAAATATATTTTTCTGCATCAGTTGACTCTGTTGTAACTTTGTAATCAGTCTTTTCTGTAAAAATTCATATACTTTATAAGGAATATCACACTATGATAAGGATGGCTGAGAGAGATATTAAGAAATACACTGAACCCTCAAATAAAGAAATTGAAAACATATTATTCAATTCATGGATGTGTTGTAGCGTGTCGTAGCTTTTGTGATTTCTCTCAATGTGTAAATGTAAATGCATGTGTGGACGTGCGGATATCTTCGTGTGTGTTGTTTCTGTGTTTGAGCAGTTAAACTGGGCTGTGGCTCTAATGGATGCCGCACTTGCACCAATGCAGCAGTGTGAACGGCTAAACCTAAAGCCACACGGCACTCCAACAACTCCAACATTATATTTACAGCATTTCTGGCCAAGATCCAAGAATTCTCTCAATGTGAAAAAATACAAAAATATACATACATGTGATGGAACCAGTGACAGTTCAGAATAAATAATAAAATCATTAAAAAAAAATCAAAATCAAACAGGAATCGATACTTGTCATTCACAAGCTCCGGCTATTCCAAACTGAGCCGACAGAAGCAAGTGAGCATAAAGTAAACAATAAATATGAATGGTCACTTCAATCAATACTTCCACCTTTACTCTTTTAGTTCAGAACAAATCATAAGTAAATACAAACACATGCTCTTAAAATCATGACGTCCTACTGCTTTCACTCGCCATCTTTATCCTGCCGATATCTGTAGCATATAATGCCGTCAGTGCAAACTTTATACTGTTTTAATCTGAGACACATAAAACCATCTTCATTGCATAACATCATAGCAGTATTGCACAACATCTTCATGTGCGTATCTCACTCTCTCACTCACATGCATACACACACACACACACGCACACACGCGCGCCCCACCCATTCTATGCTTTACACATTATAACCATAAGGATGGATGCTCTCATATAATATCACTTAATATTTTATACATAACACGCACTTTCTTGCTACTCTCACACACAAGCAGCAAACACATACGCACACAGTCACACAGACGCACGCCGCTGCATTGCACATGTTTCAGTTTGTCTTCAGCGCGCACAAGAACACGTCACGTATTGTCAGTTCAAAGCTCTTGTGTGAGGTCTGCTTTATATTGACTTGAATGGTTCAGTTATTTGTTTGTAGCTTTTTGCTGCGCTTTGCAACAGGAGAGTGGGAATGTGTGTAAATTCAACAACCAAACTGCAATATTTCCCCCCCCCCAAAAAAATCTATGGAATATCATTTGGAAATGTTGATTTTTACAGACTTAGTCCCGTTAGAAATTGTCATAAAAAAGATATATATGCATATATATATATATATATTTATATATATAAGCTATTTATTTGTTAAACATGACTTAGCTTTAATTTGTGTGGACACAAGAGGGAGAAAGAAGCAGAGAAAACTGGAAGAGAGAGAGGATAAAAGGACCTATTCCTCCCACACAGAGGAGTCCCCGCGCGTGAATGTGCACAACCGTGCACACGCAGAGACGCACACGCACTTACACGCACACCTAAACGCACACAGACACATACACACATGCCATGGCTTTTACTGCGACCACTGGAGACAGTGTGTACGTCTGCGGCTGAGGGTATCTTTTGGAAGAATGACCGATGAGTTTGCTGTGGTGCGATGAAGCTAAGAGCTCTGCTGTTTGTGCCTAGAGAGATAACATTCATCCTGGATTCTGACTAGCAGGTCAGAACAGCCAATCCCCCTGTAGAGGAGTGTGCTAGGTTACAGCTGAGTTTATGACCCTACGATTGTGTGTCTGTGTGTGTCTGTGTGTGTGCCGCTGTAAGGATGTGAGGGGGTGTATGCGTTTGTGTGTGGGTGCATGAATGTGTATGTGTGCATAAGAGAGTAGAGGCTAAACTATATGCCACAGCATCTAGTATGCTCAGCACTGGCCTCTCATAACCATATCACATGATCATGTCTCCCTTCTCTTTTTCCTTCTTGAGACATGCTAAAAAAAACTCCTCCACTTCATTGCCTTTCTTTTTATTATTTTTTCCTTTGTTTTTCTCTCCTGTCTCCATCGTCTTTGAGGATGCATGCAGAAATTCAGCGTATGAGTTTTTAGCAATATAATTATTTGAACTGCCTTTAAATAATGCCTTGCGATATTCAACATGGGTGACCAAACGAATGTCAGTCTTGGTCACTGAGGTGTTATTCTGAGTTCCCACCCAGAAAACAAGATGAAATTCACAAAAAACCAAAAAAAAAAAAAAAGAAAAAGAAAAATGGGGTCTTTGCTGAGAAAGGACTCCTGGTCACGTGGGACTCAGCTGGATTTGGGCCCCCTGTTCTCGGTCTTCCCCATTCCTGTCTTGAAACAAGGCAGACCTGGCAGGAGGAGGAGGACAGAAAGCCAAGAGGCGATATAAAAAGAGTGACCAGTGTCTGTTGGGGCACCTCCATCTCAGACATTGGTGCACTGAGGTGTTCAATGTCAGCATGAGACTTGAGATGACTCTGTAGGTGAGGTGATACTACCTCACGGTCCATCTCTGCAAGGTCATCCTTTATTTTCTTTCAAGCCCTGCTCAGAATTAATGTCTCATGTCCACATATATCTAGACTGCGTTGAGCTCCAGGTGACATGGGCTGCAGTTCACACCCGGCATCAAAATGCAACTGAAATCCACCTCAAATAGTCACTCGTGACCGGATCTCACTTTATTTGCTTCCTATCTGGTGAGAAATTGCACCTGTATCCAAACACAGGTTAACCACGTTACATATACACAAGTTATTAACTGTGTTCAGGATATTTGTGCCCCCAGTTTAGGGTGCAGTCACAGCTGTATCTAGAGCTGTCCACTTGTATCCAAGATGCATTTTAATGCTAAGTGTGAACAGGGTCAACTTCATTAAAGTGGGATACTGATTTAGTCTTTTATTTCAGTCTCTTTATACATCACTGCATTTACATCTGTGTCAGAGTCTCTCTCTTTTTTTTTTTTTTGGTATCGTTCTTTGCCTCGCTGTGTCACTTCCTGTGTTTTTCTCTGTCTCTGTGTTTGTCTTAGTACGCGTTTGTCTCTCTGTGTCATTCTCAGTGATTGCCTAAGCACTGACTTTGCTGGAGGACAGACAGGCAGGCGAGGCTGGCTTGGCTGTGAGGGTGAAGGGTGGTGGTTGGTTGGTAGTTGTGAGGGGAGCGGTGGTCGAGCGGGTGCAGCATCACAGCCTCTCCCGAGTGGGGATCCAGATATAAGGCCCTGATTGCTCCTCAATCACTGTCTTTACTTTGTGATAGACCTCTTCAAAGCTGTCCCCTTCTACGACAGCTGCAGTGGGACACAGCATGTGTGACAGAAGGAGAGAGAGAGAAAGAGAAAAAACAAAACAAGGAATGGATAAAAAATGACACAGGCAGCAGGAAATTAAGAGGAAAAAAACATAGAAAAGAGATAAAATTGAAACATTGGATGGGGGGATAAAAAGAGACAGGGGAAATGATGTTTATCAGATGTGCTTTCAAGACAATTTAAGATATAATCAATTATGAATATAGTTTTACAATCTGTGTACAACATCAAAGGAGAGACACATTTACGTCAGGCAAGTAGTTCTACACAGTTTCCCACATGCTTTGAGTGGTTGATAAAATGTCACATGCCCCCGCTGTTCGTGATTTGTTAGAAATTGTAGACAGTGAATTTGCAAGGAAACCCAATATTCATATTCTGTGGACTGCTGAGATTTGGCCTAAATGCATCTCTTAAATGTTAAATTGCCCCCGAGTCCTCCCAAAAGGCATTCCTTTTCTTTTTCAGATCATTCAGTTATGCCGGTAAGATGGGAGTGTGAAGCCCGGCGTCTTTTGTCGTTGGCAAATGGAGGAGTGCGAGATAAAAGTTTTGAAATAGCCGATCACCTTCTAAAGTGTGCGTGAGAGCACCAGAAACTATGCAGAAGCTGCTGTTTCTAGAATCTTGTAATGATTAAATAGAGGATTTTTTTTTTCCCATATCAAATAGTAATCCTACATCTGAGTGCAAACACAGATACACTACATCCTGTTTACTATCTGATACTGCCAAAACTTAAATCCAAATTCCACAGCTACGTGGATGTAGCAATACAATATAGCAATTTGGTACATGAATCCAGGCCTCTGTGTGCTACCCTCGTGCACACATGATTTCTGCGCGCTCTTACCGGTAAAACACTCTAGGAAGTCTTGTTCTAGTTTGAGGGCTCGGTCCATTCCTTTCCTGGCCTGCTCCTCCGTCAGGCGAGTGTTGATTTCTCTGTTGATAAAAAGAAATATGCACAATTCTTTTTATAGTACCTGTTTTCAAGCTGTAAAGAGTAATCACAAAAATGTATATAGAAAATTTGAGTTCATACAGGACATTCTCCAGCGACTTGGGCCGCACAAAGATGGCAATTGGGTGAAGCTGAGCTGCTTGTAGTCTGCGCACAGCATTGGCCGAGACATCCAGGATGCAGTGTTTCCCCTGCTGCTCAGCGCATGCAAGCAAAGACAGAAATGATGAGGATAAATAAATACGTAAATAAAGTGTCACTTTAGTAATGAATATTGTAGCTTAATTAAGGCACAAGAGACTGCAGCTTATTACTTACACGGAGCATGGCTTTTAAACCCAAAGTATTTTTAGTGCAGATTCATCGTACTTAAAGGGGTAGCTCACCTCCAAATCAAACTTTCTTTTTTTTCCCCCTCTGTCTTTTAGTGTTATTTATCTACAATGTTTGGTACGGGTTGACCAGTTTTGGAGCGATATCTGCCATCACCTAAATATTATGGAAGTAAATATCATTTGCCTTGTGGTGCTTAAAGCTCCTAAAAACTGGGATTGAGTGGTTTCTGGAAGAGATATTGCTACCACACAAGGCAAGTGCCATTTAGATTTATTACGGTCAACAGAAGCCAGACACCAAACTAATCTAGATGAATAAATAGTACTACAGGCCAGAGGTAAAATAAGTCAATATAAATTTAAATAATATTCTTGTGCCCTACTCCATACTCTAAGTACTAAAAGTCGTGATTTTTGTGGCATTACTTTTCAGTTGAATTGATTTCAATGAATCTGGATGTACTGAACCCATTTTATAAAACTCATTAACCAACACATTTCTGCACACCTGTTCAGCCACCTCACGGACACTCTGGACACTTGTGCCGTACAGGTGACTGTTGTATTGGCCAGCCTCGATGAACCGATGGCTCTGGATGTCCTTCTCCATCTGCTCCCTGGAGGAGACAAAGTGATAGTCTCGCCCATCCACCTCATACTCCCTCTTGGGTCGCGTGGTGTCTGCAAAATGAAGAACAAAAGCGTACCCCATTTTGAATCTCAAAATTACCTCTTTGAGATGCACCGCGCAGACATCACTTTAATATTGCTGCATGTGGCAGCGGTGACATCAAATGAAAACTAGAGAACACATCTGTCTCCGTAACTGACAGCGTAATTACTTACGTGGGACACAAGATCCAAACTTATCAGGGAACTCAGACAACAGGTCATCATTTATCCTGTCCTTCACGGGACCCAGAATGATGATGGGCCTTGCATAATGTACTTATCATAAAGAGAACGAAAGAATAAAGAGAGCGGGATCATTCACAAAAGAGAAAAATCAAAACAATGAAATTTCATATAAAAAGCCTTGAATAGCAGACTTCACCTTACCTTCCACTTGGGTAACTGTCTCATAACTGTGTGAGGTTTTATCTCTCCCTGGTGACAGAGCACAGAACCATTCATTTTCTCTTTAGCTTTTTAAAATGACAGGTTTACATCTGCATGCGTGTGTTTATACTTATATGCACTGCCGATGATGCATCTTCAAAGGTGACAGCAAATATATGAGATTTAATTATTGGTAAGACAATAAAGGTGCGACTCTGTTTGATGAAATGTGTGTTTTGGATTATAGTCTTCAGGAAAATATTGAAGAAGAGTGTTTGTATTCATATCTGGCAGTCAGTATAGTGCCCAAGTGTTGGTGGAGAGGCATTTGGAGATGTCAGCAAAGCTAAGAGTGGGGCAAAGGTTATGATAAGACTGCTCTAAGTCTTCAATTATTGGGCTGTTAACAGATTTGTTTTAGTTCATGCTGTTTGCACCTTGAATCGATATACTAATCTGGTTGCGGATGCAAAAGAGTATCCCACTGAATTACCTTGTGTGCCCAAGCTGTCTCGACCAAGGTCCTGTAACAGAGACAAGAGCAGAGATTTACACACTAGGACACAGTTTGAAAGAACTTCCTCCTTCAAAAAGCTATCGCGAACAGACGTACCCTCTCTTTGGTGTTAACACGAGACCAATCTTTTCTTTCCACCCTGTAAAGATGAGCAGGAAGAACCAAAAACATTTATTTTTGACAAAGAGGAGACAAGCTGACATTGGTACCAAGATGCAGAGCTTTACTCTGCATTATAGGTAGTTTGCTACATATTAAGTGTCTGACCTGTGCTTGCTGGGGATGAAGCCAACCTCTTCAGCCTCATTCTGCGGGCTGACCTTACGGGCCTGCCACCACTCCTCATCTCCGCAGTCCAACACGTGCAGCACGTCTCCAAACTTGAATCCCAGTGCTTGACTGAGGAAACCACAGTCCGCAGTCTTATCATAGTCAAAAAGAGCCCTGAAACAAAAAATATCTAAATTAAGTATTTCATAAAAAGCCTTTGAAGATCTTTTTTAAGCGACCAATATTCCAAGGAGTGATCTTTCATTAGATTTTAACTTCATGCATGATAATAAAAAACATCCGTACAGTTGGAAACATTACCTTGTACGAGATGTGTGCTAAATAAAAATAATAAAAACTTCAGGGTATATTTGGAATGCCCAATTTTACCAAGTATGCTGACTAAATGGAGAGAGAGGACCAGAAACATGCTGGGGATGTTTTTTATAAATATAAAGCCCAATGTGGTTTCCAGGAATAAAACTTTTGGAGTACTCTGCTATATTGGTATTCATTTTTTTTAATACTGTTTTCAGCCACCTGTGGCTAGCACTGAGCGCCCTGCAGGACTTCGGTTACTTAGCAAAGAAGAATTTGTACGTAATGTTGGATTTAGCCTCATTATAGGCTTTAAAAGCATGTTTGAACGCTTCTGCTTCCCACCGACACAGTGTGCCAGTGGCCATATAATACAGTGGTGTGAATTGTAACCTTGAACTATTTCTCTTTCCAAGATTTTTCTGTTAAGCAAAACATACCTTGAATGCCAGCAGCTAGTCCTCTCACCCACACTTCTTAGAAAGGTAAGCTGCACACCTCGTTTACTCTGTGCAGTGTAATGTGGTACTGTATGTTGTCTGGATTTTTTGTTTGAACTTGTGCAGAAGGCAATGCTTTTTTTTTATGAATATAAATTGTACTAAATGTTCTACTCTCTATGACTTACTTTGTCTTAAATAAACACAGTTAATAGGTTGGTTGGTGTAACTGTTTAAAATGAACCTTTCAGAGTAAGCGCAATGTGGGGCCGGGCAAGGTGTGCTGTGGCTGTAGAGCTTAGCTGTGTTTACACAACTTTGCACGAGATGGTTGTGGATAGATTAATGGTGACATTATTAAAGGTGTTTCAGTAACCTGGGTGGTACCGACTACTCTAAATGATTACCTACAGTGAACATTTAAGTCTAGTGTTTAAACAGTAAGCCCAGTAATGCAATGATGGCCTGCTAGTATTTACTGTAAGTCCAATAATGGCAATGAATACATCAAATGATAGCTAAACGCATGTAAAGGAACAGTGATATGTGCCTTTACATGCGTTTGTGATATGATCCTGCAGTTTTAGCCCTGATGGGGGGTTCTACTGGAAGTAAATGATGAAAACATGATGCCTGCAATTACTCAGACCCTCTAATGCTGCTGACTCAGACAATATTTGCAGTCACATATTGTACATTTTCCATTTTTCCTTCTTCTTCTTTAGTCTTGTAGTTTTTGTGATTTTTCTAAGTATAGTGCTTGCCTTGTCATTTTATTTCTCTATTCTGACTCTGTATTACGCACCTTCGAAGACTGACTATGCACTGCCTTTGATAGTGCTTGTGCAATTTTTTTCCAACCAACATCTATTCTTGTGGCTATAAATCCTGTTCTGACTTTCAAAACTCAACATTTCAACACAAAAAGGCTTTTCAAATTTTTCTTTGAAACAGCCGCAGTTGCCAGCATAATGGTGTTCAAGTGGATGGACCGCTGTGTTCAAATAACGACAATTTCTTCAGTTGAATATGACGTATTATTGGCTTTATGCGGGCAGATTTTTAACACTCTGACTCAAAATACTTCAAACGCCATTAAATTTAACTAAGTCTGCATAATCTGGAGTATCTGAAATACTCTTATTATTACCAAACAGCTGTGGACTTCTGCTATGTTGAAGCCAAATGATGCATTAACCCAAAAAGCCTCATCCTCAAGCCTCTTTGATTTCATTATATAGGACTCATATCAAAGGTACTTTTTCTACTTTTAGCGTAAGACCTGATGTAGAAGCCTCTCTTTGGGTTACTCCTTAGCGTTGTTGTCCCAGAGCCCATGCTGCTGTTCATCAGCTGTTCCCTCAAGTCATGGATCTTAGCCTCAAAACGACTGTACTCTGAAACAGAGAAACACAAACATTTTTTTACACTCAGACACCTAAAATGTTTGCTTCAGATGCAATAGAGATGCAACCGAACAGTTCTCTCTTTTCTCTGCCTCTCTCTCGTTATACCATGTCTAGTACTTTGCTGGCTGAACTGTGGCTAAGCGGATGTAGCTGCAGATGTTTGATCTCTCTGTTTCAAAAGGAATTTAAATGAAAAATGATGAAGCCATTGTTTCGTTCTTTGTCCATGGCCTACATTTCCACCCGATTTTATTGTTTTTGAGATATTCTACTGCTAAGAACAAAAACATAAAAAAAACAAAAAAACAAAACCAGTTATTTAATGATTGTCCTCAAATAAAAATAATTTTGAAGAGAATTTTAAGCTTATTTTAAGTGCCAATTGGGAGACTTGTTGCTCAAACAACTGAGTTGAAAATTTGAGAAACCTTTCATATTCTTTATGTACGGTAGCTGTGGCTTTACCATCGGGCCGGTACTGTGCGATGATAGTAACTGTCTGGCCAGCGTTCTTCAGTGCCGCAGCTGCCTGTTCATGTGTGGCCATACGCAGGTCCACACCATTTACCTGCAACACAAACACACGCACAAACACCATGATTGTTAACACCTGAAGAGTCGGTGCCACTGCGTGCCTGTGTGAAATTAAGAAAACTGTCGTTACACTGAGGATCTGATCGCCTTTGTGCAGCTCCCCGCTGAGGTCAGCCGGACCGCCTGCCAGGATGAAGGAGATAAAGATTCCCTCACCATCCTCTCCTCCAACGATGTTGAATCCCAGACCTGTAGAGCCTCGGTGGATCAAAACTCGACGAGGCTCTCTGAGAAAAGGCGACGAGGGAGAGAGGAAACAGTAATACTCCAAAACAAAATAAGTTTTATACAACTAACCCTCCTGCTACTACTGCTGCTAAAAATGCTAGAAATTAATAATCAATAAACGTGATAGAAATATAGTTCAAGCATCATTGCTCACCTGGGAATGTCATCATCTCCCATCATCCCATGCAGAACAGGAGAAAACCGACTTGGTGAGGTGGGAGTCAGGGCTTGCGGGTAATCTGATCCGAGATAGTTCGGGTGGCTGAGTTCGGTATCCATATGGGAATATGCTGGGAAAAATGCACACGAAGCCAAATGAAGTATAAAATATCACACACATAGATTTTATTGTGGTTTCATTTTTTTTCTTAGTTTCAGGTCAAAAGAAATGGTGTAAACTTGTCTACATGAGTTTTTAATATTCAGAGAACTCCCATAGTCATCTCTAGCACTTAATAAGAACATTTTTTTTCCCTCTGTTCTATGTTTGACTGTTCTAAATGTAGGGAAAACGGCAGGACTGTTTTTGGCCTTGTTTTAATACATGGTGAACAAATTTGGGCATAAAAAAAGGAGCTCACTGCTGGTGAGGTCTGGAGGGTTGTAAGAGTTGGTCAGGAACAGGTTGTTGGGCTTGGCCACCCTGAGGTACACCACCTCGGCTGTGTTCTTCAGAGCCCCCACCGCATCCTCATGCATCACATCCTCCAGACACACATTATTCACCTGATTGTTCACAACAAACAAGGAAACACAAGAAAGGGAGCAAAGTGCAAATTAGAAGGCTATCGCCACACTGACTTCATTATGTGTGATTCAGCAGCATTAACGGATTAGATTCAATAGAGATAGACATTTGCTGGCTAAATTTCAGTGATGAAAGAAAAATTACAATTTGGTCTGTGGATAATTAACACATTTGAGAGCAAGAAGATAATAACATGTCAATTTTTAATGCTAGAACAATAGGTTTTAACTGATTTATTGTAGCACAGACCAATCTGAATAATGTGCAAAGTGAAATTGCAATTAACTGTATTAGAGAATCTCTCTTTATCTAAGACAGGGAGTCACACTCATTTTCTCATCTGGGCATATACAGTAAAGCCAAGTGTGCCAGGCCAGTAAAGCTGCTTCCTAATAACCTATAAAAAACACACACATCCAAATTTTTTCAATTTTTTTAGTTCAATGACGTATAAGATAGATTTGGAAAGTGTTTGCATTTTATGAACCATCCATTTATGAAGCAGCCTGATCTGTCTTAACAAAAATTATTTTCTCTTCATTCAGTCAGTCTACTGTATCAGAATCGTATCAGTTACACTTAGCAAAGCCATCCAGGTGGGACCTCGTGAAAGGCTGGTTCTGGGCCAGTAACCTCATATTTGACAGCTCTGATGTAGAAATTAGAGTATAAATTGCTAAATCTAAATTGGTTTAGACAGGAAATGCAGGGTGAGAAATAGCTGGAATGACATGTAGAGACAAATTCCAGCTGGGTGAGAGTTAATTCCAAGAAATTGTGGCTGTGTGGTTTTACTGTAGGTTACCAAGAGATCACAGTTAATGCATTTTTTTCTTCACAAATTTACAGAGAACAAAAGCATGCTGCCACATCCCATTTAGAGTTAAAGCAACAGTGCAGACACCATTTACTGGAAACAGCACCATTTTGAAGCTGGTAGTGTGGAGCTTTCTATTCTCCAGCAGGTGGCAGTAATGCTACTTAGAACTCATTCTGGCAGTGTTACAGTTATCATTTATTCCAGGCTACACGTCTGTTAACATGTCTGTAATGTCAAACCACGGAAACTGATAGATGTAATTTATCTTGGCTCTTGATACATCAATGCTTCATATATACACAATGTGTGTATGAGGCCGTGTGCTAAAAACTCCAGGCTCTGAGGCCATCAGAGACATGCATGTATGAGGACACATGTCTCTGTATGCTGGTAGCTATTATATTTGAGTGACTGACCGCAAAGATCTTGTCCCCAATCTGCAGACGCCCGTCTTTATGAGCCGCGCCGCCTTCAATGATCTTAGTGACATAGATGCTGTTATCTCCTGGTATGTGCTGGTTTCCCACTCCTCCAGCAATGCTGAAACCTAATCCTGAGAAAAGGGGGAGCAGAGCGTGAGCAAAGGAGGTTGCAGGTTAACACAGAGCAGATTTACTAAATCCAGAGGGCACGGCTTAGCTAACCCTAACCCTAACCCATCCGTAAGCCCACACAAAAGCGTTGATGCTGTGCACCAGTCCGCACATACCTTTAGGCCCTTTGATGAGTTTGATTTCAGTAACTTTTTCCGCTGCTGGTTTTCTGCGGAGAACGTAGAGGCGGACGATAGCACCTGCCTCCTTAAGAGCCTCCACAGCTTGGCTATGTGTCACCTCCCTCACGTCAACATCATTCACAAATAGGATGCAATCATTCACACTAACAAATGGAGAGACACAGAGAGAGACTGTGGGCGAGAGAGGAAAAAATACCGCATGAGTTTTTTTTTTTGTTTTGGTGAAGAAATTGGGTGCAATCCTCCACCAGACGAGGTCAATCTCCAGCTATAGCTGTGTTGGGGCTCCAGTTTCACCACAGATTTCTCTCCAGTTCTCAGTGACTAAGATTAAAGAGGGTATAATCTCTTGTTCTATTGATTTAGCACCAGGGAAAGCTGCAGTATAGCTTCTTTCAGTTAACCGCTCATAAAAAATGATGACAACTCGATATGTAGAGTGAAAGTGACAGCCTGTGTGTATAGGAGAAAATGATTTTCAGCTATGAAATGGCTATTTTCAGACATGCACAATTTTTTTCTCCAGGGCCGTGTTCTCGTGACTCCATTCATGTATTCAAAATTTATTTTATGGCCATGAAAATGATGATGCGTAAATAGGACTGAATTTATTCTTGTGGGCTGCCAGAGCTTTAACCATTGAAATACATTGCTATAGCCAAATCCAAAGGGACCCAATCACAGCTGACAGCTTCATGCAAATGATGTTACATCATTCAAGCTGCATATTATTTGTGAGGCTGCATGTAAGGGACAATTTTAAACATTATCATTGGGCAGTGGCATTTTTATCATGCAATTTTTTTTAGCCTCCACAGAGCATTTATTTATATTCTTTGATGCACTGTGTTGATTTAAATGTAACCTTTATTTATTCTATATGTATAGGGGACTAAATGTTCTAAATCACCTTTATTAAACTGTAAAAAAATGCACCCTGCCCCCCCCCCCAAAAAACAAACAAACAAACAAAAAACAAAGGATTTTTAAACAAATCACATTGACCATTGAGTCATTCAGTTCCCTTGATGGAAGGACACCTTAACCATCTTAAAGTAAGCAGACAGTAGCTTAATTAAAGGCCAAGAAAAAAAAAAAACTTGTGTTCAAGCATTTTTTTAGGCATTCTTTAAGCCCATCACTCCAGATGGAGGTTTCTAGGCCAAGTGTAAAGAAGACGATGCTTCTGTGTTACAGCACAGTCACGGAAATGGATTATAAGTGTTGTTTTTTTTTTTTATACAGAAAGGCAAACTCTGTACTACGCCCTCACATAAAAGTGGCAAAACATGCATATTATTGCATATTCTTGTAACAGGCTTCGTTAGGATTTCACCCTTTTGAATTTTAATTTAGGTAAGAACACAGTATTTCCATCCCAAAAAATATGCGGCTCCTAGCTTCTACATGTTTTGCTCATTAAGTGAGAGTGTGGCACTAACCCTGACACACAAACCACATTTTAAACATGATATTCCATATTATGTGTTTAAAGTGGGAACTCATTTGTCATATAGAGCATATGTAAACCTTACTTTGCTTCTTATAAACAGAATCGAAATGCAACAAGACTTTTAAACAAGTTGGGGGAAAAAAAAGACAAAATTTTAGCAAGGCTGAGGCATGCCTTTCTTGAATTAAGCAGACAGATGGTCTCAGATGTAGCTCTGATGCTGAGCAGACTGAACAAGCAACGGGCAATGTATAGTACTGTGTTACATTACTTTGCACTTAAAAAAGAAGATGGGAGGCTTTGCTTAAGCCTCTACTACTCTTGTTTTTGGGTTTGGGAACAAATGTGCATGCAGACTGGATGTGTGTTTATTGTAGTCGGCATGCGTGGTTTTACCTCAGCCGTCCATCCTGAGCTGCGGCTCCTCCAGGTATGATTTTGGTGATGAAGATGCTGGGGTCGTCGCCCACATGGGGGTTGTCTGTTCCCCCTGCTATGCTAAAACCCAGGCCTGAGTTACCCTGCAATTCAGTGCAAACAGAACACAATTAACTACAGCGATGTGAAAAAACAAGGTTTTCACATGACTCTGTGCAGTCCTGTGAAAAACCAAGTACACGTTGAATCACCTTGAGCAGCAATCATTTGAACTTATTGTTTTTTGTCTGATTTCATCAGTCTCTCGCTTTGTTTCAAAAAGGTATTTTGGCCCACTCTTTTTTGCAAAGATGCTTTAGTTCATTGAGGTTTGTGGGCACTTGTTTATGCACAGCACTCTTAAGGTCCCACATTTCAATCAGGTTGCGGTCTCGACTTTGACTGGACCATTGCAGCACCTTGAGTCGCTTCTTTTTCAGCCATTCTGTTGCACATTTGCTGCTGTGCTTGGGATCATTGTGCTGTAAAGTGCACCGATTTCGACCAAGCTTTAGCTGTCAGACAGACGGCCTCACATTTGACTCTGGAGTACTTTGGTTTCCAGAAGAGTTCATGGTCGACCCAATGACAGCAAGGTGCCCAGGACCTGTGGCTGCAAAAAGTCCAAATCATCACCCCTCTGTTTTTATGTACTTTTTAAGCACATTTAATTAGCAGCACCTGGCTTCTAATTACCCTCTTAAATCCCATGGAAGCAGTAAGAGTGTACTTAGTTTTCACACGACTGTATTTGATCAGGTGACAGTATCATGTTTCCATGTCTTTTAATAAATGGACTGACATTTACAGATGCATCACTCAAAGCACTTTTACATTCACTCATTCATACAGTGCTTGACTTTGACTTGCTCTACTTTCTGAACCACAGTTGCCCATATAATAATAATCTTAGCACAACAACATTCTGTAAATGTGTAATGAGGATTAAAAGATCAGATTGTCACACTCACTCTCTCCAGTGTGATTTCCTCATACTCGATTTCGCCTTCTGTCCCATTCACCTGTCAAGAAGATGTCAGTTTAAGGACTGTCCTTGGAGAGTACTTTTGTCACAATCAGTCAGCTAATTTTTATTTTTAGCATTAGTCCTGCTGATATGATTGTCATGTGTGGACTAGTGTAACTGGCTCGCTGCCGTACTATTCTTTTAGTCCCATTCTCCTTCTGGATGAACAACTTGGCTCCACATCGGCTTTACCTTTGCAATTACAGTTCAAGAGGAAGAGGGGATTTAAGAAACGTCAGACTTCTGTGTTTTGGTGTCTGACCTAGAAAACAACTTCTCTTCATGCTGCAGTGGTGCAAAAAATGCTGCTGCTGCTCTGTGATTGCAGGCATTTCCTCATTCTCTACACAGCTTGTGGTCACGTGGTCACTTTTTCTTTACAGAAATGGCATCATTTCAGAACTCTGAAGCAAATTAAGGAATGTTTCTGCCAAATTTAGATCAAACAACGAAAGCTAATTTAATTAAAATGGAGTCAAATTAATCACTGTTAGCGTTCAGATTAATACAGCGAGCAAAGACCTACCTGCACAGTGGGAAAGAAGTGGAACTGAACTGATAATATACAATAATATAAAGGCAGTTAAGTTAGACGTGTGGTTAAGCCTAACGTAATAATACAATAAAGGGAAGATTAAACATAATCCTTACATATGGGGAGCCATCGAGTGTGTCAGTGTTCACGACCACTGGAGGAGTGTTTCCCTGGAGGCAGAGAGACGAAACATTATTAGGAAATAATGGCAGGAATTCAAACATGAAGCAACTCCCTGGTGAGCTCTCAGTATACCCTTGAAACCTGCAGTCACAGCCAAGACTGATGACCATTTTAGCTGTAAGCTGTGATGACACTGTTCTCACTCTGCTATGGTTATCACTCCGCTAAAGGATAGGGAGCACTGCTCCTAAACCATTTGTTATTATCCATCCACGATGGACACAGAAATCATTCACGCGAGCCCGTGTGCATTTCCAAACTCTCGGTCATGGCTTTATTTTGCTCTAGCTGCTAGTTAAATTACAGCTCTGGTGCAGTAAGTGTCCATCTCGTGAATACTGTGGATATGAAACGCTGCGTCCTGCCCATCGATTCAAAACAAACCTCTCAGTATGGGGATATGGAAATCGCTGTGGCGAGTCGGAGGATGATGAAGACACAGTGAACTGGTAACATGACAATGACGCACAGCATGGTTAGCCCATTTAGTATAATATCAGCTCACTTAATGGTCAGTGATTTTTTTTCCCAAACCCATACTGCAGCAAGGCTCATAAAGCCTGATTAAATCACAGCATTTCAACGAGTTATTCATCAGGAACATGATACAGAAAATAATACAAAAGGCAGCAACTCAACGAGAGGACAAGTTTTTTGGCGTGGACGTGGGCTGGATTTACCTGCCAACACTTCTCTTTCAGCTCATCTGAAGTGTCACAGTTGACCTTTTGTTCATCCTCTTTTATTTCAGTTCAGTTTTATTCATATAGCACCAGCTCCCCACACCAGCCATCAGCATTGTATTCTCATTCTTTCATTCAGGATTTACTCACATCTTCAATCAGTCTGACGCTGTAAGATTTGAATACGCTGTTGACTGACTCCCTGTGCAAAACGCCACTGTTCATTTTTGTTGCTGTTCTTGAGCACACTGATTAGCATGGGAAAGACACCGTGCATCCAAAAGTGCTTAGAGAAAAGCAAACAGCAGCACAAAATCAGCCTGCTGACCTTCACAGACCCGACAGCTCTGACACACACAAACAGCTACGCGGCCAATCTAAACACATTCGCTTTCAATAAAATGGCTTCACATTCCTACCCAGTGATCTTTATGCAATGCAAAGGGAAGTTATTTTTTACTCACTCTAAGATATTTAAGCTGAGCCAAAGGAAGAAGCACTTACAGTTATCCATTCATTCATACATTCTCTGAAACCTACAGCTGGATGTGACTCTAAATACATTATAGCAGCCTAAGGCAGCCTTTTGGTAGTTTTCAACAGACTTTTCACAACATACATTTTTGCTATTCACAGCAGGAAATGCCGATAATTCACATTTTGTTCACAATGGCTCAGTTTCATTAAGTGTTTCATGGTACTGGAGGAAAAGTGCAGGGGTAACTAATGACATTAATGAAGCCTCTGTTTCAATCTGTGTCCCAGAGCTAGCATGCACTATAAACAATATCCTACCACAGCAGAATTATTTTATTAACAACATTAATTATATCTGAGGAGCCCAGAAGTGCCGTGAAGCCTGCTCCCTAAACATGTTGGACGTATGCAATGATACTAATGACATGGACGGTTTCAGAAAACGTCAGTCCAAGTGAAGAAAAGCCATAAATCTCTCTTCTGATGAGTGTTTCAACCGCTCACTGTCTGATTGCAGCATTGCCTGTGCACAGCTTCATCATGTACGGCAGCTGCATCCAGCGGTGCTACTGAACATTACGTCAAATTCATCCTTATCTAGAGAGAGAAATAATGAGTATAGCGAGCAGAAATCTAAGCCTAGTGCAGGCAATTTCCCTGCAGGGATTTTGACAGAGCTTTCTTTCTCTCTCTCTCTCTCTCTCTGTCAAGTCTTTCGAAATCAGGGCTGTTAGGATTTACAGTGTTTGGCTGCTCTTGCCCACCTATATTTTAACACAACCTATTCAGCCAGCTCTGGCATGTCTTTATAGGATGCACCACCATCCATCAGCAAACAGACCCTAATGCATTTACTGTACACGCAGCAAGCTCATTTCCACAATGTGCACATTCAGATGAGTGAAACAAGAAAAAAGCAGCAGATTTAGCGATGTTTTGTGCACTGCTGTGATTTCAAAAAAAATTTTCTAAATGAAAGAATATATTTCAGTATTCTAACATGCACTGTGCTGAAGCAGCGGGACAGTCAATTAGTGCTTTCTAATCTGTTTGTGTTGCTCACTAAGGATTGAATCAGTGAGTTACTGGCAGATTATGTGAAGTGTTTTGTAGTATATAGCTGTCATTTTTAGGTGTATTTTTAGATTAGATGTGAGATTTTTGTGCAGGAAGTTTAACTTCAATGTCACATATGCATTTCTCATTTACTGCCCCCTTTAGGTATACTTTTGTGTGTGTGTGTGTGTGTGTGTGTGTGTGTGTGTGTGTGTGTGTGTGTGTGTGTGTGTGTGTGTGTGTGGGTGGGTGGGTGGGTGGGTGGGGGGGTTGATTGTTTATTGAATCGCTCACACAAATGTGCATTACCGCTCACACGCGGCCGGAGCAGGATTTGATTAGTATTACCAGATTTGACTGCTTGAGCTCCTCATGATTAAAATGTCTATAATGTGCATTAATGGCAGCAATCTGTGAAGATTCCACAAAACAAATCCTGGTACAATTAAATAACATAATCTAATATAATCTTCTGTGCCAGTTCCTTTTTCATCAAGATTTGTGCAAATATGCTGAGGTGGATTCATGCAAAAACAAACAAAAACAAAAAACAAACAAACAAAATAACATGTTTAAAACATGCCTACCATTTTATGACGTCGATGTTTCTTGGCCTTCCGTACATTGTTGAGGAAACGGCAGCCCATCTTTTTGGCGTACCACACAGACATGAACATTGTGCTTTTGTTCTTAGATTTCAGTCATTAATATTAAATATCACACCCTGTTCAAGTCTTAAAATGACACACAGACACACTGAGAGTGTCCTAAATGTTTTAGAGTACACTATGCAAGTGTCTTCTTTCAAATTCCTCACAAAGTACCACCAAGGTATTGTTGCCAAGTGAGCCATTAGGTCTAGGCCCTGCCATAACAGTTAATGTCTACATTGGATCAATTAAAAGATATCTGTTTCAACTTAGGACATTATGTTTGAGCTTTGCACTTAAAACAAATCTAATTGAAACCTGATAGCAAAGATAGAATGCTCAAGACATGGGATACACCTTTCAATGATTTCAAATCCAGAATCACACGAGGAGCACGGCTCAGATATGTTTTCCTCTTGCCGACTCGGTGCTGAAGACTTCATCCACCAAGGTTGAGGTTGATCACTTGTCGCCAATAAGTCTTGTTATTATCTGACACTTAATCATCCAGCCTTTGGAAATCCATCCATCCAGAATAAAAATAAACAGATCCTGTCATTCTCCATCCTCTCTGGGAGTGGACTACGATAGTCGTGCCGCCCTGCTACTGGTCTGTGCTCAGTGAGAACGCAGTTCACATTTTCTGTTGCTACTGTACTGTACCCCTCCCATCCCTGCTGCTGAGAGAAAGAGGAGCAGGCAGGAAAGTTTGATGGCAATTACTTAGCTGTCTCTCTGTATAATGTCTACGCCGGCAATGTGAAAGGCTGAGGAATTATACTTTGACTGAACCTAGAAGGACAAGTAGCTCAAACTAGCCTCACTTTTCCTCAGGAACAATCGAAACTGAAAGGTTTTTAAGTCCCAGTTCTAGTAAAAAGAATGAAGCCTAAACACAGTAGTGACAGCTTGGGTGGAAAAAAATTGACATTTTTTTGCCTGACCTGAGCTATCTTTGAAAGTGTGTGCATTTCCCTAAAGGTGAGAAATTGGAGTGATTGTGTAGCAGTCTTTAGCAGATAATGAACAAATCCTCCCTCTTTTGTGTTCCATGATTTGGTGACTGGACATGTATGCATGTTAGCAAGTTCCTGTGAGAAACTTGGCCCTCCCTGCATTTATGATGAGAGGAAACTGAAATTTCAACTTAAAGCAAGTTGGCAGATGCAATTCAGAGTGTTTAAAAAAAAAAAAAGTGATGTTTTATTCATGTTACTGACCTAACTTAAATGCTCACAATGTCAGCTGAATGTTTGAGTCTCTTCTGCTGTTTTGCTGCTTTCTGTTTCACCATGTCTATGCTCTGCTCCATGCTGACACACACAGAGCAGTGGAGACACACACATACACACACGCACGCGTGGTGAAACAGAGACCAAAGGAGAGTTGCAAAGCAGCAGCATAGAGTTACAACGGCTGGCTTAACAGTTGTTTGTTATGGTTTAAGATGCCAATATTCTCATGTGCCATCTACTGATTTTGAATATTGTTTTTTGCACCTTAACTGCAAACATTTGCACATTTAAATAATTTTCAAGTTTAACAATCAGAAGAAAAAATACTTTTACATAAACTTATCAACAATGTAATTGCTTGGGTGCAAACTGCATTTTTGCTTTATTATTATTATGTTGAATATCATGAATATCATAATGTTCTCTTAAGACATCTGTAAAGACCTTGCTCAACAGTTCTTTCTGTCTGTAAATACAACACCATTGACAGCAAAACTCTCGACAGACAATGGATATGAAGAAAAGAGCAGTTGTTTGAAGGGGCACTTTGCTTAACATTTATTTTTCTTTACCTTGAATAATTACATGGGGCATGCAATTACTATGAAAACATACATCTGTGTGATCCTTTTTTCCAAGCTTGTGCAAACTGTCTCTTTCTGAAAGACAGATGGATTGGCAGGCGAGGAATATATGCACAACGCATGCATGCACACTGAACAGACTTAAGCAAGGACATGCTGAAGGACAGGCTGTCAGCAAATGTTCTCATTCTGTGAAATAAAATCCCTCCATTTACCTATCTAATATTTTCACCCTTCCAACTGGAAGGCCCTTTCTATGCTTTACTCCGCCATTCAGCATGAACAGCTCTCTCATCCTCTTTCAGCACCCCCCTTCACTCTCCCCTCCACTCTCCCTCCACTTCCCAAAGGACCTGAGCTGCGGCTGCACAGTAATTACACTGAAGCTGCAGGGACATATTTAAACATTTATTAAAGAAAAGCAGGGAGGATGAGAAAATGAAGATGGAGACCAGATACTGACCAGACAAGAATGGAGAACAGAAAGGGGAGGGAATAATGGAGAGCTCTTGGGGAATCACTGCAGAAATGTGTAACTGATCCTTACATTAAAAACAACTGAATTTTGCAAAGTGTTAAACACGTGTCAGAGGGTTTGACTGCTTTGTACGACCAAGATTTGTGTTATTTGTGCATCTGTGGTTGAGACAAGAGAAAGTGATATGCATCCTTTTTCATTAGAACTGAGTGAGCATAACAAACTGCTTGGTGGGAGTCTTCAGTAAGCACTTAGAGCCTTCTGGTTTTTACTTTCAGCTTGTCAGGTGAAGTATTAATGGCAAAGATAAACACCATGTAGAGTTTTTATCTCAACAAGTCCAAACTGTCACAATTAAAGCACCTCATGCTTTATTAAAAACCCTACCCTAAGATATTTTTTGTATTTTTAGACAGATCTCTGTCTTTGAGGAGAATTATATAAAGAGAAGGAAAAAAGCTAAAGCAGTGCTTTCAGGCCAGTTTATTCAGCATACCTCAAATAAAATGAATTTTTAAAAACACTGTTGTTTATGTTTGGATGACGGTTTATCGGGACTTAGTTTTTCGAGATAACCTTTTAAAGCACCATTTTCATATTATTTTGTGATAAGAAAACAAGTAATGAATTTGAATAAATCTATAGACGGCATATAATGTGACCTAGGAAAGCCTTTATTTGCTGCACTTGCTGTTAGAACATGGACTTTAAGTAAACTAACAGCAGATAAATAACAGAAGAGCGCTCAACACATCAGTTTCTGTATTTATGCGAACTTAAGGAGTCATATTGGGTAAGAGGCGGGAAGATTCATCAGTGTGAGCCCAGGTCGATATCAAAAGTTCTGTGCAGTGTGAAAAAAAAGATTTCTAATTACATTACCAGATAAGTTTAAAAAATGGATGTCATTTGAAGCTAAAGCACCTCTTTGCTAAATCATGTACATAACCCAAAGACCTTCTGTTACTTGCCAAACCATTGCAGTGCTTCCAGAGACAATCCTACCCATAAATCAATGGGCCCTGGAGTGGTACTGGCAAACCCCACACCATTAGAGCAATAAAGAGACAGACTGACGATACCGCCTACACATCAATGACAGCCACACGGGCATTACATCGGCTGCAAAGACATCCACACACAAAGGCATTAGTGCAATGCATCTTGAAGACAGGACACACTTAACCCAACCAGTGGGGAAAATTGAGTGCATGCATCTATAGAATGCAGCGCTCCTGTGTATGTCTGAGGGAATGCACACAAACACATTTTTCATACTGATGACTTCATGCTGGAGGGAGCATGGTCTCCCATATGTTAAGCAGCCTAATTCTAAGCATGTTCTATTAAATGTGGTGTGTTCAAAGTCAGAGCAGGCCCACAATGACAATAATGATGTATAATTACAAGAGAAACTACTTGTTCAACAGACATGGAGAGACTGAAAGCCAAATTCTATAGTGCACTTATTTCAATGATCCTGTCTTTTTGCTTTTAAAGTAATTACATTGCAGCTCATTGCTAACTCCCCTTGATGTTGAAATTTTCAACTGACAGGAAAATATATTTATAAAAAGTTAGGAAGGCAGAATTTCCCAGTGGTACCGGATGAATTTCTCTACCATTATATGCAGAGGTGGGAAGTAACGAAGTACAAATACTTCGTTACTGTACTTAAGTAGATTTTTCAGGTATCTGTACTTTACTTAAGTATTTATTTTTCTGACTACTTTTTACTTTTACTCCCTACATTTTTACGCAAGTATCTGTACTTTATACTTCTTACATTTTCAAACAGACTCGTTACTTTTTAACGTCAGACATAAACAGCTTAGCTAGCGCTACTGAAGAGGAGCGAGCATGAAGGGAGTAACGTGTGGCAGGTAAATGCAACGTTTCTAAATGCTCAACAAATATCAGCAAACACACAAAGTGTGTGCAGTTTGTCACACAATGTGTCTGCTAGCTAAAAGAAGAGCTGCTGTATTTCAGGGAGAGCAAAGAGAGAGAAGTTCACTCAGAGATGGAGAAAGAGGACAGGAGAAGAAGAGGAGAGGTTAGATTTAAAGGTAAGGACTGGAAAACAAACTGAAGTATGCTGACTTTGTGTAATTCAAAGATTCTATGAAAATGCTGCAGTTTAGTGTTTAATAAATAGGTTAGTTTGTTGTACTGTATTTACAGTAAAGCTCTGTGTTGGACTGGAGCGCAGTGTTTGTGTTCATGGTCAGAGTTACAGGTTACATCAGTGCAGCAGAGATGAGTTTGAATCAAAGCTGCTGATGCTGAGATTCATTCACTGAATCCAACATTTCTACAGCCTGTATGCTGTCAGTGTAGGGGATGGAGATCAGCTCAGGTAGCTGTGAAATACTGGGTGTTTAGGTGGAGGCACAGTCACCCTCTACTATGGAGGACACAGAGAATAGAGCTGTGTTTAAATTCCCTTCACAGTTTGTGTCCTACATAACAGATTCAAGCTGAGTGCATTCATTAGAATTAAAATTTAGATTGGAATAACATTTGTATTCTCATGTACTATTTTATAATATTACAATAATATATAATGAGGTTCGGTTTGTTTTACACAAAAATAGCAGGTAGAAACATCCTCCAAAGAACTACTTTTACTTTCTTACTTTGAGTACATTTCAGAGCCTGTACTTTTTTACTTTTACTTAAGTAGAGAAGTTGAACCAGTACTTCGACTTTTACTAAAGTATTTTTTAACATAAGTACTTGTACTTCTACTTAAGTACAGAATGTCAGTACTTTTGCCACCTCTGATTATATGCACATTTTGCCTTGCAATTGTGAGCAATGCATGAAGCATGAGGCAAATGCAACCTGTTCATAAAAATGTTTTATAGAGGAAACAGGACAGCCATCTTTTCAAGGTTATGAAAGTGAGTGTGCACAGTCTAACACTGACACCTACAGGTTTCAGTCTCCCCTGCAAAAAGATTATATCTGTCTATCCATACCCACGCCACAACGCCTTCAACACACATCAGGATTCGTTTAACTTATGTCTCACGTCATCATAACTACTTTTCCATTTTACTACATGTTATGGGATTGTGAGGAAATATAAACTTCTACATTCACCGCCCAGGAGCCTACAGGTACAGAAATATTATAGTAGGCTATGTGCTATTTCTTTAACTCATAGGAACAGACATATGCATGTAGCAACAGATCTGAACATTACAGTGTGACTGAATTTCCAACGTTTAAAAACTACTCAGTTCCAGTTATGTGACTTTAGTCCCAAAAATAGCCATTGAGTTTGAGCTGAACAAATCTGTTAGACAAAGGAGATTTGAATGACAATGAGTATGAAGCCGCTGATATGATCAGAAAACAGATGACCTCATACTCTGGCAGTACAGATAAAATGGCGATGAATGGGCAGCTGTCTCTCTGCAATAAGACAGCGAGCCAAAGACACGGAACAAGGATAAAAATCACACTGATTATGATGACTGATGATGACACTGGTAACTTTCACGTTGATGGAGCAGCACGGATTGCTGTGCTCTTACCAGTGTGGAAACAGCGGAGGTGTACATTGGAGTGTGTCCCGTAGACATCAACACAGGCTGCAAAACAACAGAAGGAGAGGATAATTGTGCAGGCCATGTACATGGGCACAGGGAAGAACAGTGGGTACCGCTCAGTCTTTTCTCTTTTTCTTTATCTCAAATATGGTGACTGATATTGTATATTTTAAAGAAATCCTCAAGGCATACAAAATGCTTTGAATGTGATGTTTCATGGACCCAAACTGTAATCTACTATGCTCCAGTATTTAAATTGCGATCCACTTGCTATTTGCAAAATCTTAGAAACTTGTAACAGCATACCATATAGACAGCATATAACAAAAGTTTGATTAAAAATTGTGTACTGAGTGTGTATACAGGCATCAGCCCTGAAGATGAATTAAAAGATATTCACGCACCGCTGCAGAGCAGTGATCAAACAATCAAACAAAACAGAAAAAAATACACAACGTAGCGTGTGATTGTCGGCACAGATTGTTTTGTTTCCCTACTCGTCAGTGATAGCTTTTACACGAGAAAGTCAAAAACAGATTCAGGTACACATATAACCAATAAGAAACAGTGGGACTGTCAGTGCTTGTTAAAGCAGAATGGATTACTCGGCACAGCTGAAGTTGCTTCTTTGAACAAGCCACCATATGCTGATGAATTTTACAAATAGCAGCAATGCAGCATTTTCACATTTCAGGAGACCTCCTTCCTCCCACTGGAAAAGTTTTAAATTGCAACAAAGCATGTAATTAAAGTATGAATGTTAGGGCAGCTGTGTTTGCTGATCCAGTACACTACTTGTTAGCTGGATGCATGCTGATCCTGTAATTAACAGACACTAGCTGTCTTTCTTACTGTAGAGATCTAGCTATTCACTGCTTCATTGGAAATATTTTGCCCTGCTCAATGGCAAGTCAGGAGTAGTTGTAGCAAAGTTGAGCTTTTACTACTTTCCCTGGAGCTGAAGAGTTGGAAAAAGGTAACTTTGTGATTATGAATCAACCTTTCTGCAGCCAGCACCCAGTCACAAGCTGTGAGATGGCTGCAGGAGGGGGTAAGTATTGTGGAAAAAGGAAGGAGAAGCACAGAAACTAATTAAAGATGGGAAAGTAAACATTAGGAAATGATATTGATGCAGGCCAGGCTTTCTACTGTTATTCAAAAAGTAAAAAAAAAAACAGTTAACAAAAGCAAAATGTCAGCCCTGAGGGGATCCTGTGTGAGGGCACTGTACAAGTGCAAGGAGTAACACGGTGCAGATAAACCAGGCATCATCATCATCATCATCATCATACTTACACTGAAATCAATTGTTAGTGTCTTCAAATCTTCACCAAAATCGCAACTAACACAAAGTCTGCAAGCCAATGATCTGTTAGTCATATGTAACCAATTGTGGAAGTCGATTATCAGACCTGTTTAAATACTTACATGTGCCTTATAGTATTGCAGAATCAAATCACAATATGGCTTTCACTCACGTGACTCTGACTGGGACAAACATAAAGGGCTCCACATGTTCATCCATCCACCCAGCCTGGGACGGAGTTACGTTATTTTATTTGTTTTTATAACTATTCAAGGATGTACACCGCTCCCGGAGCGTGAAGCGAACAATTGGCTTTGAACTAAGTAAAGGCAGACCTTTGTGCTTCATCGTGCATTCAGCTCTCCCTGAAGAGAAACACAAAACTTCATAAATAATAGCAGTATTCCAAAAATAGAAATAGGGCCAATCCTGATTCAAAAACACTGCAAACAACATCAACATACTCTCTTTCACATATTAAGAAAAATATCCTCAAGACAGAATTTTACTGCAGTGTAGGTGTCTTAATAACAGTGTTATTGTTGCTAATGCAATTTGGTGGTTTATAAACTGTTCTCTATGCCACACAAGGTTTGGTGCAGTGAACATACTAAGCAGCAGAATTATATTTGGACAAATGGGGATAGAAGAAAGTCTATTTTAGGAGAGTTTTAGAGGCATGGAGCACTCAGTGAAAAACCACACTACACAAACCACACTGGTGTATACTGTAAAATGTTTGCATTTTGCACAAAGTATTACCCACTATACTTAATTCATATCATATTGAGAGACGATACAAAGGAAATGCCTTTACAGCCTGCACTGTAATATTTGATAAAGTGAGTGGTGAGCTGTATAGTACTAATGTGTATATATTGACTGTGCTATACTTTAACAGTACACCAGACAAGAAGAAGCCCAATTTTAAGTTATGTTTTCTTACTACAACCTTAGTTTAGCCAATTTTATACACTAGTACATGCCCATACTACAGTATTGTTGGTGTTTTTAGTTCATTGTTAGGCGGCTGCTAGGCAGCATGAAGTCATCATAATACATCATGTATAATTCAGGTTTTGTGGACATAAATTGTTACTGTTGTGAAATTAAAATGCTATTATGCTTTTTAAAATTCTTTTTGGAAATAAAATTTTCCTCCCTGTGTGTTTTTACATCACTTCTAACGATGTGTTAGAAGACAGAGCTCTCACTTTTTCCTGCACTCTTATATGCCATAGGCTGCACAGAGACGTCAATAAAGGTTTTATTAACATCTGAAGACCCACCTTGAAGAAGACCATTGATTGCAACAGTGTCATGATCCTTTGGCAGTTCAAGTTCTGTTATTGTTAAATCTCTTCCTTCTTTTTTTTGTTTTTTAGCTTGCTTATGGTTTATTTTTCTGCTTAGTTTGTTCTTGGTTCTGGCCATTTTGGAATTTTGCATTCTAGCTTTATTCTCTTCATGGTTTTATTCTCAGTCTGCTTTCTTTGTAAATTGCAATTATAGTTAATTCCTTGAGTTTTTTTCTTGCCCTCCTGTGTACTATGTTAAGTCTGCGTTCCTGTTCCCGTGCTTAGCTACTTCTTGTTTTATTTTGCTAGTCTCTTGTGTTTAGTTTTGCTTCTGCTTGTCTTGTTAGATTCTGTTCACCTGTGTCTTGGTTTCCCCAGCTGTGTCCTTTCTCCCTATTTACCTCTCGTGTGTATTTAAGCTCTGAGTTTTCCTCAGTTCTTTGTCACATCCGTCCTCATGCTATCTGTGTCCTCATTCCATGTTTTCCCTTTGTCTCCAAGTTCTTGCATTTCTGTCTCCAGTCTTGCCTTGTGTTTGTATTTTGTATTTTTGGAACAGACTTCAGCATTAAAGCTGCCTTTTTGAGTTTATGTTCCATCTCCCGAGTCCTGCATTTGGGTCCACACTCTGTCTGTCACACAGCAATCCATGACAGAAGGACATGACCATGACGGACGCAGCAGACCGAGATTTGATTTGAAGTGTCGCCTTGAGGTTTATGGCGACACTTAGTGAAATACTCCTCCTCCACACACTGAAAGAGTTTTGGAGGAAATACAAATACTTGTCATAGTGAACACATGCCTAATTGACCTTCTTGTTCTTGGGTTATGGAATCAAGTAAAGACAATCCTCCATGCTGCTGTTATCACCTTAGACTCTGCTCCTCATCCCCTCGTCAGCTGCTGATAAGCTCCTCCAACACTTCTAAGAGGAAGCGTGGTCCTCGGCAGTGATGCACCCAAACCTCATCACACAAGCAGCAGCTCCACACCTAAACCTTGTCACATCAGCCCAGTACACATTCCAGCTCCTCACCAGCCTTCTCACCTGGCTCAGTTGACATCAGGCCCCAGTCTGCTCTGAGGGTGACCGATGCCAGGCTCTCTTTGATGTTCCCTTCTGGGTGGGTGGACGCCAGGCGACCAACACCAGGTCTTCGCCTGTTTTTGGGCCTAGGATGAGGGCTGCTAGGTGTACAGCTTTCCACTCCTGCGTCTGCTGATCCTGGGTCAGCAGACGCAGGAGTTACCCTGGCCACTTCTGCTGTTACCAGACCCAAGCCAGCATTCCCAGAGACTGTAGCCCTGCTTGGACCACCCACAGAGACTATGTATGTTTCACAGCCTGCACCCCCGGAGAACGTTTATTGCACAGTGCGCAGGCCTCTCTTGAGAATCTCCCCAGAGATTGTGAAGCCTGCACCTGTTCGAATTCCCAGGGTTAGGGTGGTTAGGGCTCAGCCTGTCCCAGCACCTGTTTATTTTCCCAGGGTGAGGGTGGCTAAGGGCCAGTCTCAGCTTCAGCCTCTGGAGATGGCCATGTGCCCTGTGCAGTCCCAGCAGTCAAAGGAGGTGGCTGTGAGCACTGCGCAGCCACAGGACAACCTGTGCAACCTGAGTATCCTGTGCAACCTGAGTATCCTGTGCCACCTGGGTATCCTGTGCAACCTGAGTATCCTGTGCAACCTGAGTATCCTGTGCAACCTGAGTATCCTGTGCAACCTGGGTATCCTGTGCAACCTGAGTATCCTGTGCAACCTGGGTATCCTGTGCAACCTGGGTATCCTGTGCAACCTGGGTATCCTGTGAACCTGGGTATCCAGTCATCAGAGGAGACTGGGAGCCCTGCTGAGCACCACCAGTTGTCAGAGAATGCAGAGCCCGTGGTCCCCAAGCTACTCGGCCTCCACTGCCAGCCATCTGCCAAGTCTTCCGAAAGGTTGTGCATCTGTGGTTGGCTTCTAGCCATGCCACCCAAAGGTCTCAATCACTGTTGTCAGCCTCTAGCCACGCCACCTTAAGATCTCCGTCACTGTCCTTGGTCTCCCAACCGAGCCTTCAAAGGGTGTCCTGGCCCCCAGAGTCGCTTAATTTCTGTCTCTGGTTCCCTGGACGACCTCCCGAATTGTTTTGCCTCTTCTGCTGGTCCCTTTGGCCGAGCCAACCCGCAGGACTGTTTTCTTTTTTGTTTTTGGACTTTCATGTTCTGGGTAGTTTGAGTATGCTAGCTATGAGTTTGAATGCTTGTCACTATAGAAGTATTATGTATAACTACACTTCTGAATTTGTGGGCAAAAAGTACAGATAACATAAGTAAGTAAATTTTAACTTATAACAACTATAAAAAATTACGTTAAAGGCAATCATTTTAATTTGTATTACTTAAAAGCTATTTACAACTATACTATAACTTCAAACTACAATTCCCTCAAGAGACGTGCTCTAAAGCTATGAAGACAAAAACCAAACACGAATTTTATTTAAACAATTGTAAAATTAGCTCCACTATCAAAGATGTTAAAGATTACTTTGGATTTTCTGTTTCTCAGGTGAATCACAGCATATAGAAAAAAAATGACATGTAACAAACTCTACAGCTGGACCTGAAACAGGGATGTTGTAAATAAAAGTCAGATTATTATATAAAGTATATATAAATTATGTAAGTTGTATTAATTGTCTAAAAAGTTGAGCAAAACATTTCTTGTCCCAAACATGTTGTCAGGGAGCAGGACAATGCATACTAAATATCACTTAACTATCACATCTACACAACACAGTGAACAAAAAAATTCAGCGCTATTAATTCAAACTGGTATCATGTGTAATTTTATATATATTTACTTATAGATAAATATACTTATTTATATTTTTGTGAATTATTAAGGGTTAAACAATATCAAGCACTGATCAACTTATATGACCAAGAAAACCATGCTTTATAAACCTATGAAGAATATGAAGCCAATTAAAAGTACAAAGTAATGTTCTACTGCACAAACTGACTTATGCATCCGCCAACATGTGTTTCTTCCAGTAATTTCAATAAACTGCTTTAGGAGTCAAAAATGATAAAGAGTCAAGACTCTTAAGGACAACACAGTGTAGCAGAGTCAGTAACTGTGCAAGGAAGGAATACAAATAACAGAAGCAATCTTCACCATCTTCATCATACACAACCAAATGCAGAAGTATACAAATCCTAATACAGAAAATGCAAAAAATGCAGAAATGCAACAAAAGCAGAAATTACTTCAGCTTTTTGAATGTAAATTCTAATCAATATCCAGATTCTCTGCCCTGTTTCTGCACATCAGCCACAAATCCATTGAATGTGAAAGTGCAGCTGACAAATCTACAGTAACTGTGTGCTGCTATTATGTCAATATGGATCAACATCTCTGAGGAATGTTTCCAGCAACTTGTTGAATCTATATCATGAAGAATTAAGGCAGTTCTGGCCTGTGAGTGTATATGAATAAGGCTGAGTCAATTTCATCAGCGTTGCTCAAACGGGAGTTAAAAAACTGCATTTTATTGGGATTTCTTCTTTTTTGTTAGTGAATGAATAAAGAAATGCTGCAGTAGTGAGTATTTGGGACACAATTTATAGGGATAAACTACTCCTTAGTACAATAGGATACTGTAATTAAATGAGGCAATTTGTTGGTTAGAAAAATATATTTTAAAAAAATCACCAAAGATGTTATCATCATGAGATCATAAAATTACATTTCCTGCATGTTAACTCACAGATATACAGAAAAATACCACAAGCCTCAACGGACTGTCTGAATGAGTCATGTAATGATCTGAATCACTGCAGGGCACGCATTACATTTTATATTTGACTTAATAAACCTCATACTGGTGGTTTTTAGAGAATGGAGTAACTCTCCTGCCTCATTACCATAATAAATGGTGCACCCATCAACTATGAATAATTAGTGATCCTCTGGCATGTACTGGATGACAAACTCAACTGGGAGCACAGGGATTCAAAGTAACAAGAAAAGGGGGAAAGCAGACAATGTGATGCTTTTACATAGTTTATTTATTTGATTTATATATATACAGTGAAATGGAGGACATGTTGTTTTTAATATATCTTTTTAACGGTCATAAAACATCGCCCCTAAAATATATACAAAACTGGTTTAACAGAGACTAATGTGCTGTCTGTTTGTTGTCGGTCAGCCTCTAGAGTAAGAAACATAGACTGACAGACAAAAGAGCCACAACCAAAATATGACCAGCGCTTGGTGTTTGTTCACGTATTGTATGCCTCCACTAAGCAGCAACCTCAAAAGCCAACAACACTGCAGTTCCTCTAGTGGCCACTTAAGACCAGCTTCAAAAGCGACTCGATCCCCATTGACGTCTATGTTAAAATATAACTTTAAGCAGAAATAAACATGATTACGTTTTGGAACTAAAAACATTTTGCTCTCATAACTGAGCTCCCCCTTCAATATCGCTGCACAGGGAAAGGATTTTTCTATAATTTACTCCTTTAAATTGTGCAAAGGCTTGAATTTATGCATAATTAAGGTTACAGCTGCTTTGACAAGTGAGTGTGTTGTTGTTAAGTGTGAACAAAAAGTCCCTCTAACACGAATCCCATTTTATATTATAGCACCTTTCAAACCAAGCTTAATAGCCACTGGTAGGATTAGCTGTTAATGCCCCAGCTCTTCCCTCTAGTCTAAATATGCTCATGTCAGGTTTAAAAAAAATATATCAAGCTGGTGAGAACCAAAATAACAGCCATGGGTTTTCACACTTTCTTCAGTACTCCTGAATTTTTATTACCCTGTGTTACTTGTGCAGTATACCAGTCCTATACTCATTTAAAATCTCTATCCAGACGAAGTTTTGTGCACTAAGGAACTTTTTCTAGTGTCTTGTACGACTTGACCTGACTTTTCAATTTGGCAACGTTCCCATCGAGAGCGCCCTCCTCACTGCACCCTCAAGGAGAAATCTCCATGGCCGCCAGAGCTCACACTTAACATGCAGCTGTGTATTTTAAACAGCAGCAGTCGAGCACAATAACTCAGCCTCTCCATTGTATTCCCTCATGGGGAAACAGAGAACCCCTCCTCAAAGAGCCCCTCTCAAAGCAAATAAATTCAGGCACTAAGTTTTAATAGCAAGGGATGCTATGGAATAACAGATGTGGGCATATGAGACAGATCATTATTAAGTGGCCGTTATAGCTTACACCTTTACATTTGTACCTACACTAGGTATTTGCTAATGCACTCCTGGCAAAGTGCTCATGTTCCTACTGATGTCAGCTGTATCTTTTGACTGTGTTACCAGCATCTCTTGTGCTGTTGGTGTCACTGTCTCCTTCTTTGTCATAAAACTCTCAAATATATTACATGCTGGATTACAAAAAGAATCATAAGCATTTTCTTATTGTATATATTCATGTGCCAGTCAAGCTGTCCGCTGCTACCAAACTCATAATAAGAGACTTTATTTCAATTTGTTATTTGAAGTGTCATTTATTGAATTAAACTGATATCTGAATGCATTCTTTAATGGTTCAGGTGTTCAGGTTACTACTGTAAATCCTGAATGCATCTTATACATTGATTTTGAAGCTGTGCAAATTCATGTAATTGTAAAGCTGATGTGACACGTCAAGGTGCCAGGGGCTGTATCTATTCCCCATAAATATATTACATTCCCATTACCGTACCTAAGTTGAGGAACCATGATTCCACAACAGACCACACATCATCTTAAGAAAACTTATAACAGACAGTGTGTTGTGTGTGTGTGAGCTGTAAAATCTGAATATACATTTACCAAGCTTGGAACATGTTTTCTCCTCGAATGAGGGAAAGAAGCAAAGCTTGTTGCCATGACTATAAATCTGGCTCGGGAATTCAGACCTGAAATTTGGATTAACAACATACTGGGAAACGCAATATTTTTTTTTTTTTTTGGTGGTGGTAGGCTGGTGGTGGGGGTGGAGGGGGTCAATCTTCTTTAATCCAAAATAATTTCACCCTGCTTTATCAAATATTCAGAATTCTAAATACAATTATGCACTTCCACAGTACATACATTTAGCATAATTGGTATGTGTGTAATTAGTGGTTTTGATCTGCACTGCAGAAAAAATACATCTCTAATGCACTCAGACCGCAAAGTGGCTCACGTGATGTCATGTAAATGTGAAGTCAGAATCATCTCACTGAAGTAAATATATAATTGGCTGAGGAAAGATGATGTGTGAGATGCTCTCTTCAATATGCTCTCGAGCAAGGGTGTGCTTATTCTGGCACTGCAGGCTAACAGTCTCATTCCTAAGTGTTGGTAAGTGAGCGCTTTCTGCTGTTGTAATCGTGTTGTGTATTGATTAACAATGTGCACAAGTGACTGTGCTTGTGAAAGTGCGTATCCTACCTTGACAGGTGAGATATGCGTGTGTGGCGTGTAGCCATGTATGGCCTCCATGGCAGCAAGGTTTTTGTCACTCATATGAAGCATTTCTGCACTTTTCCCTTGAGCCAGATGTGCTGGACTGTGCTCCAAGGGGGGCGTCTCCTCATCCTGGTACCTGTACTTCTGCAGACACACACATACAGATGAGGGTATTAGTCTTACTAGGTCTTATGTAAAAGGAGCAGCTACCGAGGGCATATTGTTAAAAGGGATCAGAGCTTGATAACAGTTAAATCACAAACACAATTTATTGCCACCTTTCACTGGTTTCTGATCTTCTTACACATTATGATGTAGAAAACATTCTACCTACACAAAGAGTAGAGTGCAGTATTTCCATTAAAGAGGGAGTTTTAGCTATATGTGGACAATTTATATGCAAATCTTGTTTACCACATAACATGTGTGACGCCTACAAGCGCAAAGTGGACAAATGCGAGCGACAGAGGCCTCAAAATATTTCCATTGTGTGCTAAGCACAGTGAACGTCCTCCACAGCCACATGGAGCAACTGAAGCCATGACTCATCGTGGCTCTAAAGTAGCCAATCATGCAGCTTCTTCCTAACCTCACCCCCCCCACCAATATCCCACACCTGGGCAGCCTGCCAGCAGCCCACTGTTTTAGCTCCACATGGTAGGCTTCATTCTAGGTGCGATGACACAAAATCTGCATGCAGCAATTTTCCATCACAGGCACATGAGAAGGTGGGCAGCATCACAGTGGAGACCTGCTCGTCATGTGGGTTAGAGCTCGTGCTTTCCACATATCTGTAGACTGCTCCTAAAGCCCTGAAGGTTCACAGTGTACTACTGTGCTGCACTGCAGATGTGAAGCAGCCTGTTCTGAAAATGCTGAAATTTGGTCAGATCTTCAGAATTTTGGCTAATGGCCCGACGGCCAACCCTGCCACTATCGGCTTTCTCATTTTTATTTTTTTATTTATTTTTGGGAGGCAGACTGGAGAGGGAGGTGCAACACTGAGCTCTGTCTCAGACAGGCTGCCTAGCAACCAGAGCAGAGCAGAGATTGCAGTGCCACAGTTGGGGCTGCCAGCATCGGTCCTGGATCACATTACACTGAGACAGCAAGAAAGAGAGGGAGTGAAATAGAGATGAGGATAGAAGAGAAAGTGAGGGGGATGGGTAAAAATGGAAGGAAAAAAAAAAAAGCAAGCCCATCTACGGAAAACAGAAAACAGCAGGATGAAGGCGGACCAGAGAAAAAAAATTAACAGTTGTTATTTCATAATTATACCTTAATAAGCTGGAAGCGCTTTTTTTCTGGTATCGTTGCACTATTGTATACATAGATTAAATATTATGTAACCGCACACCACCAAATACCTTCACACTTTAGGGCACAGATTCAATTAAGTATGTGATAGGACTGGGAGATGTGGCCTATAATAAGATACAGTATATTTCTCTATATTTTTAAAACTCCTCCCAAGTACATTTACTCCCTTCATGCATATTCTAGTAGTCCCTTCAACAAAGACCTGCCTTAAAACCTTCCTGTTTACATTCATTAGTGATTTTTATTAGAACAATATTAATCTAACATACAAAAACATAACAAGAAAATACAACCCAGTAAATAAAAACATTATTATTTAATCCTGGTAACTGCACGCATTAGCAGTTGTTAAATGAATATAAAAAATGGCATGATGTAGCTCTGCTGTTGATCATTTTAACAAAGTTGAATTTCCAGTATAGCTGTTCTGATTTCCACATTTTTTTTCAGGTTCTGTTGTTAGAAAACACAACAAGTATGAAATATGTGCAGCCCATCAAGACAATATGTGACCCAGCAGCCACATCCAAAAGGCATCTCCAGGCAGCACCTCTGCACTGCTAAAAATCCAGATTTTTATTTAACCACTACCTTGTCCACTACATTGTCTGATAAAAATCACTATGCAAATCGCTGTGCCACAGAGCAGAAGTGGAGAGAGGTGCATCTGACAAGATCTCACATTTTCTGGGTAATACTGGAGGCTCTTGTCTGCAGAAAGTAGCTAAGGTGCTTCTTATAACATCTGGGTCATGGTCATAACAAACAAATAATGGCTGATCCTCAAATACAGGCCAGGAGGGAAACCAATCCCTTTCTGCCATTGCTGCGTATAATCTGTCATTTCTATGGTTTCTGTAAGAATTATGTTCTTGGTTTAAGAAATTAGGGTCTGGTTTCAAATGAATGGTCTATTTGTTTAAGAAGGCAACTGTTGGGAAATTATTGATTTCAATAAAACATAACTGCTCCGAATCTATAAATTCTCTTTTAATGCAGAATATAGAGTGGTCCATCCTTTACAAAAGGAGATGATGCAGCCCCACAACCATCCAGCAGTTCAGAAAATCAACATAACTTACAATGCATTTCCATATTATGCCACAATTTGCTCAATTTTCTGATATGTACTGAATTTCCAACAATTTGTTAAACCCAGAGGTGAACTATTATAACGTTACTGTAATAACTCTAATAAAATCTGCTGTTAAGAAGGTTTACCGTGTGTGAAACACTCTGCACTATAAAGATTCTGCTATAGGCCTGCCACTAATATAAGCCTACTTCAAAATATGAAGGCAGTTGACTTACATAAAGGCACTGGTGACTTATTATCATCTACTTATTTTTATGTGCATGAGAGCGAGAAAGTCAGGGGAGAGAGCTAGAGAAGCAAAACAGCAAAGCTTGTGTCATGCTGGCAGCTTAAAAAAATTATGTGACAGTTTGTATGAAGCATTCACAATACATTTACTACATCTAACATAGAATAAGACACAATACAGTGACTGTTTTCTATATATTTTCCCACTCTCGGTTGTGGTTAATTAAGTATTCTTAACCTTAAGTGTATCAGTGAAGTCTGTAAAATAAGATTTCTATCAAATAATATAAACCATCCATTTAAACCCTGGAAAGATAAGTATATTATATGAATCACCGCTCAGAGTAGCCCTGAGCTTTTCGGTCTCCACTTCCTCCCCCTTTCCTGCATGACCAGCCTTCATGCTGCCATGTTGCCTTCTGTCCCACTGGTGGGGGATGTGACATTAAACTCAAAGATATGTTACAGAGTGTCCTTCTGGAGAGGGGTTTAGAGCATTTTTTTCTGACAAATAAACTGTGTGATCCTTGTCAATAAAACATGTATTCAAAAGGATGCAGAATTTATTCATCTGGAAGATGGTAAACACACAATCAATTTGAATACTATGAATTAACTTGAAGCCAAGTGAGCATTTGTAAGCATTTTTATAGAGCTACATGACTGAGGGGCTGGCAGCTAAGGGATCCTTAACAGCCAGGTATCATCAAAGTTTTCCTTTCACTTCAGTTTTCCAGCTGGTTAATGAGCCATCCAGGTCAGTGCCTCCAGCATTCAACACAACTGACTAACCATCAAACATCTTCTCTTTTACTAAAATGCTTTTGAAAGTAAAATATTTACTCAGTTTGAAAGAGACAGACAGACAGACAGACAGACAGACAGATAGACAGATAGATAGATAGATAGATAGACAGATAGATAGATAGATAGATAGATAGATAGATAGATAGATAGATAGATAGATAGATAGATAGATAGATAGATAGATAGATAGATAGATAGATAGATAGATAGATAGATAGATAGATAGATAGATAAGAAGAAGAAACAGCCTTTATTGTCCCACAGAGGGGAAATTTGGGTGTAACAGCAGCTGCAGTTATTATAAATATAAATAAAGATATAATAATTCACACTATTAAGAAAAGAATATATATAAAATCAACAAACAATATTAACCTTAATACTACTAATAATAATAACACTTTATACAATGTACATGATGTGCCTGTGTGTTGAACCTTAACAGGCCGGACTATTTACAGTATATTATATATTATCCTACATTGTGTAGGCTATTGTGGTTTTTGTTGGGAGCAGTGATGGTTATAAAGTCTTACAGCTGCTGGGAGGAAGGATCTGCGGTAACGCTCCTTTGTGCATATAGATAGATAGATAGATAGATAGATAGATAGATAGATAGATAGATAGATAGATAGATAGATAGATAGATAGATAGATAGATAGATAGATAGATAGATAGATAGATAGATAGATAGATAGATAGATAGATAGATAG
This sequence comes from Archocentrus centrarchus, assembly GCF_007364275.1. Classification (NCBI taxonomy): domain Eukaryota; kingdom Metazoa; phylum Chordata; class Actinopteri; order Cichliformes; family Cichlidae; genus Archocentrus; species Archocentrus centrarchus. The sequence continues at coordinate 21,003,184 of NC_044359.1, forward strand.
ATAGATAGATAGATAGAGTCCCATTATTCTTTTAATAATTCAGGTTTTGGGCTATTGGTTGGGCATAAATAAGCACTGTGATGGTGTCATTATTGTTATTTTCAGAATTTTTTACAAACAAATCATTTCAGGTGGGTACACTAACCTGCTTTCAATAAAAGATGTCAAATCACAATCCACCCACTATCAGAAAACAGTATAAAAAAATAAAATAAACAAGTAATTAGCTAAGCCCACAGCTGACACATATATAGCTGCCCCCGACCTTTTTGAATGCCCAGAGCATCAACATCGCTTGAGAACAAAACAACCCCCCACAGCTGGGTAGTGAAACAGCCATTTTCAAAATAATAGAGTGTCCCTCTGTCTCAGCCAGTGTAGCCAATCCAATCTAAACTGGTCCTCGGTGTAGCTCCTCAGTTTGTCAACTGCCTGAAACAAGCTGTTTTAGCACCCCTCTCATTTAAAAGCCACTGAAGCCAGCTAGTTTTTTTTCTGATTGGCTGCCCCTGACAAATCAAAAAAGCTTAAGCTGTGTGCTTACAATGACCACATCAGGGATAAATATTATATCATAGCGCATCAAAGAACCATGAATTCAAATCTCTGAGAAAAAAGGCCGCAATATCAAACATAGTGGTGGGATTAGTATTATTAGTAGTAGAATTTACTAATAAGCTTTGGAAATCTTTTTATGGGGCAAAGTCAGCAAACTTTTTAAGTGGCTTTCATCATAACAGGCAAAGCACAACAGGTCCCCTATGAATTGTAGAGGTTTTTAAGGGCTTGCAACAACTACAAATACCTGCTTCTAACAGTACAAAAATAAGGAGAGGGTCTTTAGTTTGAACAACAGTTGCTATGTATGAGTAATGTGTTTAATGGTTAAATGAGTTTAGTTATTGTAGAGCAAATGTCAAATGCTATCTACTATCATATTAGTTTGTAATTCAAGGACCAAGCATGCGCTTTTAAATTATTTTCATTAGGTAATGGAATGAAAGGTAACCTTGCCTCTCAGGCATATAATTTCCAGGAAACTTATGTGGCAAATGCATTTGATGTGTAAGGCATTACAGGAACCATTAGAAGCTCTTCACTTTTAGATCTGTGTCAGTGAAAGGTGAATGCTTATCTATTTACATGCCCTTTAATTCTTAGAAATCTTTTTTTCTTTTTCTGTTACAATGATGAACTCAGGCTTTTAATTTGAGAGCTGAGTCTGTGCGACATTGTAAATGCTTTAAAATTGAAGTTTTTTTTAAGGTTATACAACCATATGCTGGAATTTAGTTGTAAGCAGCACAACATGCAGTAGCCCCAGCAGGTAAATGTGCTTCTATTAAACTGAATTCTAATCCATTTAATGAAGATTTGTATTTAAATGTAGCACAAAGCCAAAAGTACAGTAATGACACATTGTCTGAAACCAGACATTTTAAAAACAAATTAACAGTCGTTTATTGCCAAAAATATGAACGATCAGGGTTCTGCTACAAAATGAGCCTGTGGTGTGATGGCTGTGTTACCCTTAGTTGTGCTAAACCACAGATACCTGTGGTCTTTCAAAAAAAAAATTTTTTTATGTTTATGCAATTTTTTTGTCCCAATAACCATTCAAATTTAAGTCAGTTTAGATAATGCTTCAAAATAACTTCCCAAATAAGTGCCTGGAGGCTCTTCAAGATGACACAGTGACCTGAAGTCTGTGGGCAGTAGAGATAATTGGAATGAATGAAAGTGAAAATAAAGAAAACCAGATGTGCAAGGGAGGCAATATCCACAAATTAGATATCCTAGGAATAAAACACTTGGCCAATATTGCACTCACAATCAATGAGTGTTATAGAAGTTTGCTAGGTTAAAATGAATAATAACAGGTTCAGCAGACTTACGTAGGGGGAGGAGAGCAGCTTGGTTGGTTTTGCATTTCATGCACGGATCAAACATCAGCAAAGCAAACAGACGTATCATTACTGATGATTCACTGAAGCATATTTATGGTAAGCGACAAGAAATACACTTAGGCTCGTAAGGGTTTGGACACTGATGCATTTTTGTAATTTTGCCTCTGTACTCCACCGCAGTGAGTTTTAAATCAAACAATGAAGATGTGATTAAACTGTAGACTCTCAGCTTTAAGTCAAAGGGTTTAACAAACATACTGCACTAACTTTTTAGGAATTACAGCCACTTTTACACACACCCCCTATTTTTAGAAGCTCAAAAGTATATGGACAAACTAACATAATTTTAACTATAAGGATTGTTTTTAATTGTCGTTGTCTGCCTGATGTCTAAAACTCATGGACATCACCAAATGCTGTGTTTCCTCTCTTGAGATGCTCTGCCAATCGCTTGAACTAAAGCTGAAAGTCTGCACTTCTATCACATCTTGATTGATGTAAAATCCACAAAAATAAGTGTCATTGTCCAAAAAAGTTATAGACTTAACTGTATGACCCAGGTTTTATCTTTAGTTCTGAGTCTTCCATTAAAAAAAAAAAAAAAAAAGCAAGAGAAATTAATTACTGTGTTCCTCCCTACTCATACTGTATGTAGGCCAGAGCTCTGCCTGGATGTTGGTGAACAAACTCCTCACACCAGCCTACTAAAACCTGTAAACAACTCTCAAGCTGAATACTTACATTATCTTAAAAATCAGACTGATGATGTGGGTAAAAAAAGCACTTGCTGTCTAGCATCATCACTCACCGTCAACAGAGCACAGAAACGAAAGCAAGATTTGCCTCTGATGGCCATGTGAACTTCCTCTTTTCCACGACAACCCATCAAGATCCAGTCACTGTTGCCTTCTCAGTTGGTTTTCACTCCCAAGTGTCTTCGCAAGAGCCAAACCTCAAACACAGCTTTCATCTCATTTGCATTATCACAATTGCTGTTGCCAGTCAACACCTACCAGTGCAACACTTTTTTCATGTATATGTAAGCCCCAGAAGACAGAAAATTCACTCATCTGCTGCCAATGGTAACTTCAGACTATTCTCTAAGGTGTTTCAGCACAACACTTAGACGAGTGTTAGTATCCTGTAGCTATGCTGGCTTCCACAATAACAACAGACTTTTACATTTACCATGGGGCAGACTGCTTAAAGCGGTGCTGAGAAGGATGTTAATGTAAGAATCCATCATCCTAAATCAAAGAGTGGAACTACAACAAAGAAGAGCTTCCCATCCCCCCATGGAGATGCTCTAGATTCAACCCCTTTACCCAAATCTAAGTCTGCAGTTGTCACTCTAATGTTTTTGTGATGCTGAAAATTAGCAGCAAATACAAAGCTTATACATGAGCCAACAACAATTTCAAAGGACAAAGAGGAAAGCGTGAACATCTATTTAATAATGTATAATTAAATTGTTTATTATCATGATTTATTGATTTATTATTATAATTCAAGCTCCAAAAGAAAAGCAAGTAGAAACAAGTCTTCTGGGCTGCAATATGAAGGTGTTCCATAGCGAGCAGCACCAGACCTGCATCCGCATCGTCCCACCGGGAGGTGATCTAAGTTCTGCCCAGAAGAGCTATCCAAAATCAACACTTTGATCAAACAAATACTTTCAGCAGCACATGCTTTGAAACTCATTACTATCCTCAACGAGATTTTTGTTACAGTGGTATGGTGGTGAACACATTTGCTTAGCAAGCAGAAGATTGCCGGTCCAATTCCAGCTGGAGACACAAGTCCACTTTGGGGTTATGTCAGGAAGGGCACCCGGCTTAACAACTTGGCCAAATCAAACACGTGGAGCTTCCTGATGTGGTGATCCACTGTGGCAAGGAAGCAGTGGAAAGTAGCTTCTATATTACAGTGAAACCTACAAAGTGTCTTTTTTTTACTTGTTAATTTATGTTCATGAAATTTTAATGACACTCTGAATTTCCTGTCTGTGGGACGATTCATCATTTATAAGACCCACACAGATGCATCATCATCATCATCAAGTGTAATAATCAGATCCTAGTTACAGTCAATGTTGCCACAGCGAGTGCTTGGCTGTGGTTTTCTGCAAAGGGCGTCCATCATGTCTGTCTAGAGCCTGTTTTCACACTTATTTGTGGGACATGAAACACTTTCACGAGTTTGCAATAGTAGGTCAAATTTATCATTATGTAAATGTAGACTATTTATTGAATTACTGCTTGGCATTAATGCACACAAGGAAACATCAATTTCAGACAGGGAGGATGTGGAGAGAAACCGCGCTTCCCTCGCTTGGCTTCATGACACGTGAGGAGGCTAGACTCAGAGCCTACAGCTGACTACATTTCTGGTGGTCAGTGTGTGAGCACCGGCTGCTTAAGTACAACCCCATGAATAAAAAGGCATGTTGGCTATTTGTTGCTCTGAGGGGAGTACGTCATGTCATGCTACACTTAATTAGCAATAAATAAATAAATAAAATGCTCTATTGTTTTTGCAGGTCTGCAGGCCAGACGTAGCTCAGCAGTTATGATCATTTCATCCCCCTCCACTTGATCCACAGAAGCATGCGCACACCATTTTTTATGCTGACTACATGCAATTTCAGGTATGGTGCACTTGTAATGGGAGTTGTAGCATTAACCCTCACTCTCTGACTTGTCCACAGACACGATCATGCACGGTGAAGCCATTTTACCACTGTACTTCATTAGAAATGAAAATGCAGCAGTGGTTGATTTTAAGGGACCAATAATAAATATTTTAAGTAAAGCACCCATTGAAGAAATGCTTTGATTTCTTAATGACTGACACAGAACAAAAATAGGGATCAAAAGGTTTACCTTTTATACCATAATTCAAAATATAAGTATACATTTTTTTTTTAAAAAGCCTCTAAAACAAAGGGACTTTTTTAATGGCTGAAGTTTAAAAAGAGAAAATAAATATATTTTATGTTCAGTATTGGCTGTGGCTCGTTTTGGCTTTCTGAGACAAAGGCTGGGCTTATTTATGTGTTCGTGCCTTCTGCGAATGTTTACATCCTGGAGGGTAAGTAACCCTGATTCTTCCTGCATTACACCGAGGCTAAAAATGAATCTAATTTTAATGTTTGATGATGCATATCTTTGTGCCAGATGCTCAGTGAGGTGAATTTTTAATTTGTAATATTCTGGTCTGTTTTGTGTTTGACAATCAATAAAGCTAGTTTAAAGTAAATCAGTGCCATTGACTGTAACTAAGGCCTCTAGTGGTTATTCAAGTGGTCCACCATCCTTGTTGCATCTCTAACTCTGGTGGCTGTTAAATTTGTTAAGTCCCATATTGAAAAGTTTGAATACTAGAGCTGTTTAAATTAAACCACTGCAGGAAAGTCACATCCTGTGTGCTGCCATCGTTTTAGTATGATGCTGGTTACTTTTATGAGCAAAAGCTACCTTTCATAGATTGCTGTTAGGCTTTTTTTTTTTTTGAATGGCCTTGATAGGTACACACAGTCAGGTTGGTTGCAGTACAGTTCTAGTTTTTATACGGTAAATGTGCCTCTCTCGTAACACGGGTGCGGTATTTGAGAGCACATAAGCACATAAAGGCAGTGGTTCAATCTTAGATCTGAGAAGAACATTTGTAGACAGCACTACAATGATGGCAATCCTCAAGCTTATTGTTGAGCTCAGGCTCACTGCTCTACAAAAAAGCAGGTGACACAAACAGTAAAATAGGTCAAATCCATAGGAAGACATGCATTTGCAAAGCTGTAAAAAGAGGGACATTAAGGATGGGAAATGTAAAATCAGTGCCCCAAACATATATTGTGGTTTAGAAAAGCAAAACACTTCCTCTCTGCTATCACCTTCTAAAATTTCCTATATTATTAGTTTAGATCATTTCAAATTTTGAGCTGGTTATGAGTCACTTTTCTTTTTATTCATTTTCCAGTATAGACACCACAGGAATCGATTCTCCAGTGAGGTGATTATTGACCTTGATACTGAGATGAAGGCACGCTGATCCCTGTGCTGTAAATCATTCATTGCACCATTACTCAAATTTAAAGCTCTATCCTTTGGCCTGTTTACATTGCAGGGCCTTTAGCAGAAGTACTGCACTGAATTGTAGCTTAAAGACAGTGAGGCAGGCTGTCTTGACTGAATGTTGCAAGGCCATCAATGGCCATTAAGCATAAAAGAGCACATTAAAGCACTGCTGAGTGCCTACAGCCGTATAAAGATCTTTTTTTAATTAAGACCCTGAGTGGATTTGTGGTGTGCATTGTTTAAGAACAAAGGTTATGCAAATAAATCACCTTGAAAGTCCTTGGAAAATGACCAGCCATGTGGTAGCTAGTGTAACATATAAGTTTATCAAAGGAAAAGAATGAAAGCAAAAGGTGCCAATACAGGATATGAGGTAAAAAAAAAAAAAGAAAAAAACAAAAAACAAGAAAGAAAACGTATTGATCCAATACACCGTACATCCCAGAAATCCAAATTAAGCACTACCTATAACAACTCCCTGCGAGACTGCAGCAGGCAGTACACAAGCTGCTGGAGGGCTGCATCTGTACACTATTTGTACATAAAAGGAAACATGCTGAGACTAGTCTTGAATCCACTGATGATTTGTGTCTTTTAACACAGTGGCATCATAGAGGCATTCACATATGTTAATAGTCTTATCAGAAAGTTGTCAAAAACTCAAAAGTAAAATAACAGCTTGAAATGAAATTAATCCCATGCTTATAAGCCAGATCTATTAAAACAAAACTACTGTACAATTCACTTGAATCGAGTCATTAATCCCATTTGAAACCTGCTCTTTATGACAGACTAAATGTTTGTTGTGGAGCTGCATTTCACTTGGTTGGTCATGACAACAGTAGATGCAACTTGAATCAGTGGGAAAAGAAAGTTGATGTGTTTGCCATGAGGAAGGTGTGGGGTCTCTGATGGAGATGCAGAGGAGGATATGAGCCAGGAGGGAGTGATGCATGGGGACAAATGGGATTATCTCCGCTAGTAAACTCAACACTGAGCACAGCAGGACCACCCTTTCAGAAACACGAAAAGGAAACACCCACATAAACCTTACCACCGGTCTCTTTGGTTCACAGCAGACAACATTTTCAAACAGTTACAGGTAGTGGAATATGACAAAGATATCGAAGATTCAAGAAGGAAAGGAAACTGTATTCTAGCAGCAAGTCAGAACACAAACCAAAATGTCGGGACTGAGTATACAAACAATTAACTGGAGCTCTGTACACATGTACACATCATTTTGGCAAGTGTGGGGACAATTACAGGCCGGAGCAGAGCAGTGTAGTCGGATTTGGCTTTGTAAAGCTAACAGATTAGAGTGCCATGTGGAGGGAAACTCTGAGCTGGCTGCAATACTAGAAACACCTGAAGCTGAGAGGGAGGGAAATCTGGACAATCACCGAATGAATGAATGACCATGCCCTTTCTTTGGAATCACACGTCCTCATCCTGATGGAAAACAAAAACCAAGCAGAAACAACCCCCTACAATTACACATAACTGCTGATAAACAGCTGACATCACCCCCTGGTTCTGATTTAAGGAGGCTACTGATAAAAGAAACACTGTTCGTGTTACTCTATTTCAAGCTGGCATAAAGGCTTCCTCTAATGATGAAGCCTATTTAAATGGCCCTGAGCAATAAAGTGGTTTTCCCAAGGTCAAAAGCACAGCATGCGGCTTCTTTTGCTGGAATGCAAAGTGAACCTGTGGTTAGCCCTAACGTGACCTGCCCTGTAGAGAAGGAGGAGAAATACAGGAGTGAGCGACGTTTCATTCATTAAGCAGCGTCAATCTGTGAATTTGCGGTGAAGAACAGTTATCACTAAACACAACAGCGCTTGCCAGCGATGCCGTAGCATGCTATGTGTAGATGGAAATCGGCCATCTGAGCATGAAAACCCCGACCACTCGGCGGTGTAAAGGTATTATGATGTGAATTAAGCTTGTAGCTCAAAACATACGGCCGAATCACTTCACTGCACTAATTACTACCGTTGTTGTGCACCGAGAAAAAGCGCGGTTCAAATGGCTTTTCAACCCCAAAACGAAAGCACCGCGATCACAACCTAAAACACCAATTTCTCCCAGAGGCCTTTTCTCCGTTTATGTTCCGTATTTGAACAAAATGCATGATCTGCTGCAGCTGCAGCTTCCCCAGCCTTACCTTGCACCCGAACATAAGAGAGAGGGTCCGGTTGCTGCAGATGACCTTACACTGGCACATGACCGGAGAAAGACACTTTAAATTCCTGACAGGCAGAGACATCAGTCCAAAACCCTCACAGCAGGCAGACAGCACCAGAGCTCGTCGGTCCGCCGCCACTCACTCAGAGCCACGGTACAATTAGACGAGAGCCACGGAAGCTGGAGGGGGGCGTGGGGGGGCCGGTGATACCCGTTGGTGAGCGGGCTGCCCCCTTAAAATGTGAGATGTTGTATTTTTTTATTATTATTATTTTTTTAAGTTCTACTTTACATTTACATTTAAAGCGTCGACTGGTCCCCATACATTGCCATACTGTGCAGAGGTTTAACACTGCCAGCATCATTCATAGTCGCTCTCTCTCTCTCTCTGTCCTTTAGATGATTGAGCCGTAAAGTTTGTACGTAAAGCGCAGCAGGAATCTTAAGGGAAATCCGTGGAGAGTGACGTGAGAGCAATTATCAATTATCCTTTGAGACTGCGTGGAAATAGTAGTAGTAGTATCAAAGCGAAAGGAGTGAAGGCTGGGAAGTATTTTTGATGCTACACAAACATCCTTGCTCGCCTCCACATGTGTGATTGCTGCGCCCCCTGATGGATCACCAGAAAAATGCTTGCATGTCGCTGTCCAAGGTGCTGAAATCCCTCAACTCAGCACGAAGGATGCAAAACGTCTTCATTTCATTCACTAGTACAAAGTCTTTAACCTCATAAACAACAACTAACATTGAAACCGATATATGATAAGCACATGTCCACTCACAAATAATGAACTATAGTAAAGTGAAATAGCACTGAATAGTAGAGACCCTATTGCTGTTGTATTACCACTCGTCATTGATTTTGATTTTCTCAGCAATCTTTGCATTTGATCTGGATAGTTGCTACAGGAAATAACACCACTTGTGTTGAATGGGAGTGTTGAAAGTGAAATGTGTCTGCTTTTACTTTTCACTGGGCTGATACAGCTGTTGGTTTTCCTTTCAGAACTAAAAATAAATCAGCTCAAAGTTGAATCAACTTCAAAACTATTACTGGTTTCTTTTAAAGTAGCATTTTTGAAATAAAATGCATAGCTTTAAGGTAACTTTAAGGAAACATTAATGTAATTTCCTTTTCTCTCTCTCTCTCTCTCTCTCTCTCTCTCTCTCTCTCTCTCACACACACACACACACACACACACACACACACACACACACACACACACACACACACACACACACACACACACACACACACACACACACAAATTCAATATCTCTCAGTGGGCTTTATAGCTATCACAAGAGTCAGTTTTCATTTGGTGTTTTGATACTCTCCGCTCCTTTGTGGGATTGTGCTGGCATGGTGAGCCCACAGGGTGGAGTGAGAGAACCAGGTAGGGTAGATTTAAATATTGTGCATTCATCTCAGGACCGACTGCGGCGCAGGGCTCAATGCTCCTGGGTGACGTCAGCGTTAAATCGAACACAGAAACTGTTCCAGATACCCCAGTGTGCTGCTGAAATATATTTTTTAAAACCTTATCTCCCTCCCAGAGAGTTGGGGATATCCTGGGAAATCTGTAGTGTGCTGAAGACCTCAGCGGGTTTATCACAGATCTTCACGGGGAGGTCATTTCAGCACAGTGTGAATTAGACTACAGTGTCAGGTGCTTAGCAAAATGTTTTTTTTAGAGTTAACTCTCTGAATTTAAAAAAAAAGAGACATGTTTAGAGCTCAAAACTTTAATGTGAACATTGTTATAAGTGTCTAGTGTGGTCACGTGACTTCAGGAGTAATCATCTACATAAGTAGGGAATCCTTGATCACATAATAGTTTATTCTGTTCTATAAGTTATGTGAGTCTTTACTTGCTTCACATTGGTCATTTAGTACCGTAAATTCATGGAAATGTTTTATTTCCAGATTTGATACTTAGACTCTTGAGTCTGATCAATCTGAAGACTTCTGAGATCTATAACATTAAAAAAAGTATTATGAAATAAAACTCTGTTCTTGATTGCAGCAGTAAATGCCCTTTGATACTGGACAGTGCTGACTGTATACTGAAAAAGACTGCACTGGTGAGTAACAGACTTTTAGTAGGCCACCTCTTCAAAATTACACAAAGGTAGTCCACGCATTTTCCTCTACTCCTCCACTTGAATTACATCCACACAGTTTTGGTGTGTGAGTGTGTTCCCTTGACATCACTCCACTCTAAAAGTAACTTCCTTTAAAGAGGACTGTCACAATACCACTAACTAATCATCTGTCTCATTTCAAATGGTTCAAATCAGTCTTCATATCAGAGGTCTAAATTAGACGTTATTAGAAAGAAAGAGAAAGGAGTTTCTGTTCCTTCTGTCCTTACAGAGAAACACACAGCCCCAAAATACCTGGGCTTCCTCTCAGTGCTTTCACAATGTGGACAAAGATCCACTGTTTTTTTTTAAAGTATAACTATAAACTGTAAATGGACATGGATGCAGAAGTGCCTTAAACCTGCAATCCTTCTAATAGCTGGCAGGGTCCAATTCCATACATATATATATATATATATATATATATATATATATATATATATATATATATATATATATATATATATATATATATATATATATATACACACACACACACACACACACACACACACATAGAAATCATCAGTCAAGAAATCATTTTTGTGCAGCTTTGGGGCAAAAGTAGAAGCAAACTGCTATAATGCTATCATATCGTCTGGTAGCTTTGAATTGCTGTAATAGATGGATGTAGCTGCTGGGCTAGAAAAGCAAAACAAATGTACATCTTAAACCAGCAGGGGGGCACAGTCTTAGATGTTTAACCACCCTGTTTCTTACATTATTGAATATATCAGTGTTTTTCAACCTTTTTTGAGCCGAGGTACATTTTTTTCATTGAAAAAATCACGAGGCAAACCACCAGCCAAAAATGTTTAAAAAATGATACTCTGTAGCCTATTTAATATAGTCATTCTTATCAAAGTGTCTTGAATAGGAATCAAATAAACACAAAAAATTACTTTATCATATAATATATATCTTCTTTCAAATAAAAAGTGCACGTAACATGTCCACTTCAAAAACACAGCTTGAACATAACAAATGCCACAAACAATGTGGTCTTATAGTAGAAAACTTCAGTGTTTTGCAAACTCTAATTCTGTCCAAAATCATTCTGTTACCAGGAGTAACACAACACAACAATACACGAGATATAGGCAAGCTCACAGCTAATGCCAATTTAATATCATCATCATGCATAAGTCCCCATACAATGTTTTAATGGATGAAGGTTATCATTGTTAACTATAACCCTATACCACCGAATATGCCATAATGGGCTCAGTGTACTTCAAAAGTGCCGCAGTTCGAGGACTTACGGCAACAATTACCGTAATAAAACCACAGTAATACCCTATGTTGGTTGTGAAGTGCAGTTTCTCAGCTTTCAGAAACTGTTTGAATTTTTCCGATAGGACAAACGTTATTACTGTAATTCAAAGTTCCTTTGATCAGCCGCCTCAGGCTCTGTGCTAACCAGCTGTTCGGCTAGTAGTGGCAGTCGCCCGGCAGTATAGGGTTATAATAAGTATGCTGTGTGAGCGTTTCAGATGGCTCTCATGTTGCAGAACTACCGCTGAGACCTGTCGGTCTGTGTATTCAACCGGTGCTTTGCACCTCCAGTTTCTTGCTGTTGGGTTTTAAAAATGATTGTGGTGAAGGAATCGCTCTCATGCCTCTGCTAGTGACGATACTCGCAGGCCAATCAGTGGCATGCTGTCCTCTGCGTCACATTGTATCGCCTCGGATCGCTTAGAACCTCAGGTGAGTGAGTACTGAAAAAGGACCGGCAGAGTGTACCCGATTCTAATGGAGATGCCGTCGAATCGCGGCGAGTCGTTCCGTATGGAAACGCGGCTCAATTCTCTCGTCTCTGTGTACAATGCAATTCGCTACGTGCTGCTATCTAGTCTTGTGATATAGAAGAGTATTACATGATTATGCTCCAGTCACTATTACAGCACTGACACTCGTGGCATATTACGTGAAACTGGATAATTTCCCACGGCACACCTGACGATCTCCCACGGCACACTGGTTGAAAAACACTGGAATATATTAATAAACACTTTCCTGATGAATTAATGGTGTCCCTGGCTAGTTACAAATCTGATTTCACACAGAATAGTGGATCAATTTAGCGTAAAATTGATTATGACCTAATAGGGAGTGGCTACTTTCTGATTTAAAAGTCATTACCATCTGAGCTGCTGTATCCTTGGTTTTGTAGTCAGCCCTAGCTCAACATATCCATTTTAAAAAACCAAGCTCCTCAACTCAGGGCTCAGAATGATGGTCGCCAAACCAAGAGGTGAGGTCACCTTGACTGTGTCCATCTTTTATAAATTTATATAGTTTATAACCTACATATAGTAGGACCAGCCCATTTTTTTACAATATTTAAGTGTTTTAACATGTACGTTAATACACTAACATTTCTTTTAATTCAGAAGCACTTTCATGCAATTAACATAAAAACTGATATGACTAGCAGCATAAATTCTCAGCATAGGTTCAGCATAATCGTATACTGTAAGTGGCTTTTCCCTTCAACTACAGTATTATGTAAGCGTAGGAGTCACATGGAAAACTGAACTGTTTTGAGTATAGCATTAACATCCTAATGCTGCATTGTATGAGAGAAACAGAGAGATAGAGAGAGAGACAACCCCAAAAGAGTGTTTCCATGACAACATCTGCAAAGGGTGGCAGATCCCTAACAAATAGTCCTCTTGCCAGCAGCTTTCTGGTCACTGGCTCCATAGCAGGACTGTTTCTGTCACGGGTTATTGTCTTCATAAAAGCAGGTGTCTCATGCTACGATTACATGCGACACAAGTGAGACACGTGACAGTTCTTTCTCAAATAGACAGAGAATTTAAAGAAACACTGTGAGCTCATGAAAGGAGCAGCTCACTGTCCCAGTGAGTGTCTAAAACCGTGCTAAGCCTGCCCTGTGGTTAGAACCAGATGTTCCATACAAGCTGTGGTAGATGGTTGAAAGATTACCTTTTGCATTAAAGATAAAAATCAAAACATAATCAAAGGGGAAATGCTGAATGGTTAACATTTGATAGTATGAAAATGTAAATATTCAGTTCAGAATCATAAGAGTTCGCTGATGCCTTTGTTAATCTCCCCACGCCCTTAAAATGCACAGTATGTCACTGCTTTTAGATTAGCTCACCTCCCTTTTGATCAATAGCTGCTACTTCACCAGATATAGTGAGCAAACTTTTATTGTTATTTTGTTTTATCAGTACATGAAAATCTTATTAGAAAAACAAATGTTAGAATCACATAAAATACAATTACAATAAAGGCAGAATTTCTTCCTTCTAAATATGCACTTTGAAATTGCTGCATTTTGCCCACAGGCTGTATATTTTCTTCACAGATTTATAAATTAGAGCATCATTTTGTAAGACTACCCAGCAGAAATAACAATATTAGCCCCAAACCATGCCATGCCAAATATGAATACACTTAGAGTAATACGTTATTATACGTTATTCATATAGAAGACAGTTTATAATGACAACATAAAGTTGCTTGTAGTTATTACATAATGGTTTGTTCCAAACTTTAGAATGCGTTTTAAAATCAAAGCATAATTCTGGTTTATTTCAACCTGGTCTATCTCTCCAAAATGTGGCTGTTGTGGCTCCGCAGGTAACACTGACTTTGCACAGTCCCCCCCTCCACCATACTGATTTGGGAAAAGGAGAAGTTACACAAAGTGGATTACATCAGGGCCCTAAAGTGAGTTCCCTGCAGCTTCCCCCAAAACATGATGCATACATGAATCATTTTAAAAATATGGTTTCAACCCTGACCAAAAGTAAATACAGAAGTTATTCATCTGGAGCCTGGACACGTTCCTGACTGCTTTATTGGATCTCCAATAGGGGGATCCTTGCCATCTGACCTAATCCCCCTGCATATTCATCTGAGTTCATTGGGTCATTTACGTGCAAGTTACAGGTGTTAAAATGTAGTTTGATGGTAGGTTGTATTCATTTGAACCATGTTACCCATAGTTTTTTTTAAATCTCTAAAACATACTGTAGGTGGGTAGCATGACCATAGCGTGCCAAAGTCACATTAATGGATAATACACCAGGCTGAAATAAATCAGGACTAGCCTTTACCAATTATATATTTTCCCTTCTTCTGGTGAATCCAAGCTAAAACTAAATGTAGCCCTATTCCAATAGAAGCTGTAGAATAATTATTCTCACTGGATGACAAAATTGGAATTACATTTTCAATGTTTATATTCACTGAAATTAAGAACTAGTGGCACTGAAGAAAGCAAACTGGTGGAAAACAAATGTATATCTCAGTCCTCTAGTATCGAGTCTTCCATTACCTCCAGCATTCAGCAGCTTTGACACCAGAATAGCCGAACTGCAAACACAACTGGGAATCTCCTGAGGATCTGGGACTGCCTCAGCTCTCCTCACTAGGAAAACACCCAAGGTGAGAATAATAGTATTCACACCTACACAGAACAAGCAATATTTGAAAATTTTCTGCTTGAATATCTGATTCTACTTAGTGACTACAGTCCTACAGCACCTACAAGCATAATTTTATTTCAAAGAACCTCCTACACTAAAAATAATTTACAAGAAGTAAAATGTTAGATAAGGTGCATTTAAGTGGTATAATTTGTGTAATATTTTATGAATTGCCTCTTTAGAGTGTCAGAGAAGGACATATTGGACCTGTGGTCATGAGTAAAAACCCTTTCCTCCTGCCCTTAAACTGCACAAAACTAAATGTAGCCTGCAGGTGCAACAGCAGGAGAAAAAAGTTGTTCTACAGGCAAACTGTTAGGTTTTAGATAGGATATTCCTGGTTCTCCCTCTTGCGAATTCACCCAGCTGTGTAAATATTACATGCTCAAATGGAGTCATCACCAACAGCGATGACTTAGAGCAATCCATTATGTATGAAGCATGGTGCGTGCACTATACCTTCAACACATTTAAAAAGCCAAAAATGTATTGCCACTAAAATTCACTGGCTTTTCTAATTTGGTAGCTGCAGGTATAGTGAGAGACAAGTATTTAAGGGTGAAAATGAGATCGAAGTTGTCTGCACCACCTTCCAACTGGATGCGAACATCTACACCATTACATCATAATCTTAAAAGCACATGGATAATTTTCTTCCTGTGATGAGCGAAGAACATTTAACTGCAGCTTCTGGTCTAATTCGTTGCAGCCATAACCTCACATTCTGTAACACAGGCTGGTTCTTGCTGCCTCCTCCCACATTAAACCCAAACAGCTATGTGCTATCCACAGTACAGAGATGATCCTTTGCAAGCTACCCCCCCCCCCCCCCCCCCCCCCCCCCCCCCAGTCTGAGACTTAAACATGTATAATGTGAAAAGATGTGCAGAAAAGATCATCTGGATCATCACGTCAGGGTCTAACCCACACTAAAATCTGTCCATTATAATCCATGGCCACCCATGAGCTTAAAGCATTCTCTTAACCTGTCTTCTTTCTAAAGCAGCCGTGCCGTGAACACGCTAATTAAATGTCTGGTTTTTGTCATAATATGTCGCTCTGCAAGTGGCAAGACTTGACTTCAATAACCATAAGTCTTATTTCATATTTGTCATGTTTTCCTTGTTGTACATCAAGCTCTTCACAACATCAAAGTGACTGAAGAGCAAAGAGAGCGCAGAAGCCCCACCCACCTGTTGTTCAAATCTTCTGTTTGTAAGGGGCAGCCAGTTAGAAGAAAGATGTTTTAAAGGGATAGTGACCTTAAAGGGGGAGGAGCTAAAATGACCTGTTTCAGACAGAGAATGAACGGAGGGGCTGCACTCAGGTCCACTATAAGATAAATTGGGATTCTTTTAAACTATCAATCATGCAAAGATTCGCTATTACTATGGAGCTCCATTTAGCATAATAAGAAGGAGATGGTGGCAAATCTGTCTATTTGTGAAAAACCATGCCCGGTTTCACTCTAGAAAAATATAACAATTTCTAATACCATGATCCTTACCCACATTCAACATGATAAACCTTACAAATACCACTTTCTCAGCTAGCACGAAAACACCAGCCACATGAATTTTAAAGGAGCTCTTTTTCATGGAGTGATTTCATGCAGTAGTTTTTCCATGTGCTTTTCTTCATGTGGTGTTTCCATAGAGCTGACAAACCTCACCATGGTTTCTGTGGTAACTGTAGAAGCAAGGTTCACTCTACACTGAACTATTTTTGTAACAGCAGATGGAAGAAGACCACAGTTTAGTTTAGGCTAGTTTAATTTTCTTTGCCTAGAGGTGTGAATGCAGCTTAGTCTATAATTAGAGATGAAATTTGCCTCGTTGGATTTTGTACGTTTTCTAGCATGACCATGACCAGGACTCGCAGGAGTTCATTTAATGGGTAGTACTTGTCCGTGCATATTGTAACACTGTATTGAATAAAACTGAATAAAATATATTGGAGCATAGAATCACATAGTGTCTGCACTTGCTGTGTGTAAGTGTTCATTTATACTTTTGACAGACTGTCAGAATAAAAGATTTCTTTTGGAGCCACCTATGAAGAAATGCAACAAAAGAGGGCACGGCGCATAGCTTTGGCTCAGCAAGCAGTGAGCTCAGCAGGGTGTCAGTCTGGTCAGCCATGGAACAGCTTCTAACCAAGATGATTAAAACAGAGCATCCCCTGGGTACCAACATGCCAGGTAAATCTAACTCGATATATATTTATGCTCCATTTGCCCACCACTGCCATTTGAATAAAGGGGTTCATATGTATGCCACTGGGGGATATTTTTTGAAGACTGTGACTGCAAGATGAAGCAGAGCTGTTACCAACAATTAGAATGCCAAGGTGATATGAGGGTCTTTTATTGTTGTGCTTACTATGACACATGCTTACCAATATGTCTGTTTCTCTAAGCAGTAAAAAACTAATTTCTTATGAATAGCACTCAGCTTTACACAGATCAGCCACAATATTAAAACCTCTGGCAGGTAAGGTGAATACAATGGATTAGCTTGTGTTACGTCCCCTGGGTCTAGGGGGCAATAGCACCTGTTAAAGGGTGGGATATATTAGGCAGCAAGCGAACATTTCACCCCTTCATTTCTTAAAGTTGAAGTGTATGGATCCAAAGGACTTTGACCCAGGCAGATCATCTGGAGTGGTAACTCCATACAAAATTTGTCTCAGAAAGTAAAACCTGTGAATCATCTTCAGGGTCATGGGTGTCCAGGCCTCACAGATGCACATGGGGAGCAAAGGTTATCTGATGATCTGATATCCTAAGCACAAATCTCTAAAAATCTTAACGCTAGCTGAGTTAGCTGAGAATAGGGCTGTGTGGCCACATGCTGGCAAGAATGCCGATGCTAACCCCTGTCCACTGCTGAAAGCACTTACACTACACAGCATCGGAACTGAAATATAGAGCAGTGAAAGAGAACGGCCTTGTCTGATGAATCACATTTTGTTGCACATCATGTTGAGAGCTGGGTGCATGCGTGTTGTGGGCAGATGTCAGAGGCAGCATGACTCTCTGGTCAGCGTTCTCCTGGAAAACCTTGGGTCCTGGCATTCGTGGGGATGTTTGCTGTATGAAATGTACTACCTACCTAAACACCGCTACAGGCCATTATAGCAGATCTTTATAGCAAAGGTGGGATCTTTCAGCAGTAATGAAGGACATAATAAAGAGGCTAATGTGTTTAACTTGTCCCTCTAAGTCTCCACATGTCAGGCCAGGTCAAACATCTGTGGGATATGTGGGAAAAACAAATATGATCCACATTACAACTTACAGGACTTCATGGATCTACAGCTAATATCCTTCCACCTGATATCACAGATGGTTCAGAGCAGCTTTATTGGCGCTGTGGGGGCTCCACACAATATTAGGTTTTAATGTTGTGGCTGCTAGGTGTAGTTTAAATGGCCAACATAGATCTTTATGACACGCTGAACAGTTTCCCAAAATAACCATAGAAAGCTGTCAGACTTGCAGTGACTTAAGCGAACATAGTAATTATCACTTTGCTGTAATTGCTTATCTAGTAAGCAATGTTTAGTTCAAGATCTGATATTGCCACTGCTGTAAACGGAATGAGGAGAACAGCAAAAGGAGTTGCTCATTTTTAAAATGGCAGCTAACTGCACTTTCTGATTTTTGAAATTAGAATACGGCAAAGTCATGATAACGTCAGGCATTACTGTGGTGGTCAGTTGTTATTAGTATAATCAGGCTATATGCAAATATGTAAAATGAGCCCTGCAAAAACACATTTCATGATAATCGAGATAGTAAACGGTTGAGCAAGACTGACCTCATGAAAATTTTACTTATAATGAAATGGAATACAGCAGTAAAAAATTAATATGACAGAAATCTGCCCTCCCATCAGCATCCTTTTTAGCTAACTGTAATGGAATAGACCAGTTGGCCTGTCGCATGGCTCATCTAACTCATTATAAGGTCGTACACGGCAATAAAATAAGGAAATAAAGATGCTGAAACATAACATGTAACATGTGATGGCGTTCACTGGCATGGAGAAGGTTTATTTTCATTTTGTTTCTGCTGGCTGGAGTCAAATAGAAATATTAGCTTATCAAACACTATGTGAAGATATAATTTCTAATTCTGCTTTGGACTGCTGTTGCCTGAGTATTGGAGGATCATGCTAGTTATCCACAACCCAGTGTCATTTTTCACTTAAAAAGCAAAGAGCCTGTGTCGCTTAAAAGCCTAGGAGCCAAATCCACTTTTAAAATGTGTTGAAATTTGACTTCAGGCTTGATATCAAGACAGTCTTGATGGTGATTTGATTGAAGGGTTTTCTGACACATTAGATATAAACTCTTGAGTGACTATCAACTACAATATCAGGGTGGTGACATCCAAATAAAATAAACTGTCTAGGTGTTACAGCTCTTTGTAAACACAATGTGATCAAACCAGTTTAACTAAATATGTGGATGGAATGTCCTTTTCAGACAACTGACTGGCATTTATGATCTAGAAACCTAATCAGGCTCTTCCTGCGTGATGCTCTGATCCTCCTGGGTTGCAGCCATCTTCACTTCTTGCTTGTTTGGGATCTCAATTGAACTCGGGGTCAAGTTCATGACTCAGTCTACTCCGCTGGTGCTCCTCTTACGTTGCTTTGGTTGAATGTTTGAGACTGTCTTGCTGCTGAATCATTGTTCATTGTGTTCTAATGCACTCCTTTGGATCTGAGGAGCCTTAATGTATGTACTTTTCACCGTGCTGCTGCTGTTAGAAGCAAAATTATCAGTGAACTCAAGTGACTCCACTGGCAGCACTACACATCCAATCAATAACATCACTTCTGCCATGTTTGACAGAGCCACTGGATTATGAGCCATTTCTATTTTTTTTTTTTTACACTTTGATCTGTCCATCACTAATGCACATTGATTTCAAACTTTTCCAGAGTACTTCTGAAGTCTGCATCTTGACATCTGACACGTGCACCTGTAGGATACTCTGACATATGTTTGGTCTTCATACTGACATCTGAGGTAAACAGCCAGAATAATTAAAAAAAATGTTATCAAAGGATCAAATTCCAGATCTTTTCACATATATGTTTTAAACATTTAATAATCTAAATCTGGGAATTTGCAACAAGTTACCTTTTAATTGATTCTTTTTAAAATCCAGCATGAAAAAAAAACTGTATGTGCCCTACGATGTATAGATTGTATTCAGTATTCCAGTCATGAAGTCCATAAAATTAATGGTTCTCCTAAATCAGAGCTACTTGAGGTACAAATCTGCAATTCAACCTGTTAAATACACAATAAGAACCAGTTCAAAGCACTGTTTGACAACACACACATATGCATGCATACACAGTGGCTTCTGGCTGAGAAACTCCATTAAGTGGCATCTTAGTACCAAACACTTGATCAGCCAAAGTAGAGACTCATCATGTCAGCTAATTGAGGATGGAGAAGCCCTGTTTTCCCACAAGCATACACAACTGCATCAATCACAGTATTTTAGTACACAGGTATGTAACCTGGACATGAGAAGAAACCCCATTTGTTTGCCTCTAGCCCAAAACTGTTTCCCCTAACCTGATGTTGGTCACGAGTCTTTACTGTAACCCTAAAAATGGAATGACCCTTTTCAAAGCGAAAGCCAGCTGATTAAACAGGATGATTTTCCTTATCTCAGAAGGACACTAGTCTGATGTCCCAGAGTCCTCGGGGGAGAGGTGCACAAGAATATGAATTATATTCAGACGTACACAGACAAAACCAATCCAGACATGGAATAAAACACATGCATGCATGAATCTGTAATGCTTTAATCAACAAGTCTGACAGAGTTTTACTCTTTCTGCATTTCGAAACATGCTCACTGGTACATACACACCCACATGTGCCAGGCCATGTTCATACGTAATACCCAAACTGGATGATTACATCTACCCGGAGCACACATACAAGGAGAGCAAAAAAAATTCCTCAAACACATATTTTTGATTAATCTATGACAGTGGAGCAGATTACAAGCATGTTCAATGCAGTATGCACAGATGTAGGTAGAGACCTCCCCTAAGCCTGCCAGAACGACTAGCAGACTTTGAGCTAACATGCAAAACAGAGGCAGCAACAGAGGGATGGAAGGAGAAGAACGACACAAACAGAGAGGTGAATTTACCTACCACACACGGACAGAGAGAAGGGAGCTTAGTGCGGCCCTTCATGAGCAAGAGACAGAGGAAAAACAGCCTCCCAGACACCCGCAGTAGAGGAGGAGAGAGATGGGGAGAAAGAGAGAGAGAGAGAGAGAGAGAGATGGGAGGCTGGGGAAGGGGAAATAAAAAAAGAGGGAGGGGGAGAGAGGGAAGGGGGGAGGGGGTGTCGTAGCAGACGAAGAGAGAGAGTTTTCCTGGAAGCAGAGAGTTGTTGGTGTTGGATATATCTTGGTGTTAAAGGCAAGGGTCTGAAAAGAGACGACTGGCTGCCTGCTCCAGCCGTGACTCATAAAATATGTTTGCCACCGCTGGTGAGTGAGGGAGGGTAGGGAGAAGGGGGACACACAGACCAAGAGTCAACCCTTTATATTATTTTGATATATATATATATATATAATTTATATATATATATATTATTTTTACTTTTTTAAATAAATACTACAATATGTTTCCACTCACTCCACTCTTTGCTCCCTCTTTGGCTCATCATTGGGCACATAGATACCCCCAAATGTCTTTAGAACACATTTAAAACGAGAGCATTTTTGCAGACCGAGCTGTAAAATCAGGCCTCCAGTGAAGGAGAAAATTTTACTTTGTAATTTCTTTTTTTTTAATTTAAATATTTTTTGAATTTGCATAAATGAATCCTACCTGGAGAGAGGAGCCAAATTTCTAAACACGTAAACAAATGACATACACAATAAAGGAAACAATTTCAGGTCTTTGTATTCTAAAAAGAGAATCCTGAGTGCAGCGTTAAAATAGCAGTCGCTCGAAACAACCAAAAGCAAAACACAATTTAATTAATAACAGACATGTAGCACTCAAAAAATAGTTGGGTGCTTATCACTGAAACATTGCTGTCATTTTTTCAGAGTAGCATTTATAATTTTTAGGTTAGTTTTATGTTAATATCACCCTCTAATATGTCAATGTTACCTCTGTGTATCAATGAAATATGTGCTGCAGTAAGTGATGTTCAGCTCATTTCCTCGAAAGGTTATAATGAATTGGTCCCTTCTCTAATAGTTGTGGCTTTTTAGAATCTAACATGAAAGTTAATTTAATTACAAACGTCCAGAGATGGAACAGATGATTCCTTTCCTCTGATGTCAGTGTAGCTTCAGCATAGCTGCCAGTATTGTTGGCTTTATGCTCGGGTCTCTTTCTATATAAAGGATATATTTTTTTATGCTTTTCAAAAACAGCATCGTAGGTGCAAATAATATCTTAATATAGCCTGCTACACCTCCTCACCTTACCAGTTGTGCAGTGATAACAGGTAAATTACAAGGCTCAGACCACTGGCATTATGAGATATATTCTTGGGTTAAAATGGCAGATTTGATTTTGCAACAATGTGATACCCCTATCCCAATGCGAGGACACGCAGTTCTTCTAAATGTCATCTGAGTCTCACAGTAAACAAATTCATGTTCAGCTTATCAGTCATTTCACATCATAACCAGCGTAGAAACTACTTTAAGAAGTGAGCCAGAGATTTTTTTCATCCCAAATATTCTGTGTCACTCATTTCATTCTGTTTATTGCCTGTTTTCTGTCTTTAACTATGATGATCGTTGTCAGTTAGATAAGCTTTAGATGCTATAAGATGGGAACCCCATGTAAAATTGTAGAAATCCTTTAGTAATAAATTGTATTTGTCTACCAACGTCATAATCTTAGCCGCTGTATGCAGGTATACTGTAAGCAGTGTGGTAACTCTTTGCTAAAAGAGCTGCACCTTAATGATGAAATGAATAAGGCAACTTAGACTTTTTTTTTCCCCAAGAAATAGATCATGACTTGATGCAAAATAGTAAAATCAGTGATAGCAGTCTATGCTTGTCATAAAATCCACTTGTTATGATGCTCCGGTGCTTCTCTCAATGTCTTTCAGCTACATGGCTATATTAAGGGGGATGCAGAATTGGGTTGGGGAATAAACAGAGGAATGCACCATGACCCCACTGGACTGTTTTACAGTGGACTGTTGTCGGGTGATGGATGGGTTATGACACCTGCAGAGGTTAGGCCCATAGCCCTCTGGATCTCAGTGACACACTGAGCTGTGGCTTCACTCTCTGTAACTAAAGACAACTCAAGCCCATCGGGACATTTCCATCCGGAGTGAAGCCCATTGGAACAGTGTTAAATGCTGTGTAACCCGCAAATCCAGCCTCTGAAGACCAAACATTAATTTTCTATTCTCTGCATTCATGAGCATTCTCTGCTGGCGCCTACACAGAGGTCATCCTCCTACCTGCACGCTGTGGGCTTCACATTATCAACACCCTTCAATGGCAGGGCGCTCTCTCTCTCTCCCTGTCTCTCCTGCTCTCTCTTCTCTCCCTCCCTTCCTCCTTTCATCTCTATTCTCTCCATGATGATACCCCTGCCATGTTGTCATGGCAACAATCGGGCCCTGATTGCTTGGTTGCTAGGCAACTGACATCACCTATAAGAGGAACATGAAGATACAAAGCCAGAGACAAACAAATCAGAAAAAAAAAATATGTGCACTTGTGCTTTACTGTGTTGGGTGTCACTACGTTTGAACTCTCATAGCGTCATTAGCTCACGCTGTGTGTCATGTTTTCTCAGGGCCAAAGCAACACATGTAGGCAGTAAGGTCTATCATTAGGGTTACTAGGCATATAATTTGAATTTGATTTGCACTCTGTTCAGTCTTGTGCTCTTTGCCAGGCAGGAGGTTCAAAACCTCTGAAATCGTGACCTGAATTTCAGATGAGACTGTTGTGAATGTGAATGTCTGTGACAGGGGACTGCTCATGAATCACTGATACAGTAATTCAGGCACTTCCTATAAATTATGAGCAAACACACAGGGCCTCAACCTACATATATATTTTAAGGCACGGGCCAATGCAGCATCTGGGCGCCATATATGTATGATACCAGCAATGTGAAATGTGCATGAATATTCCTGAACCAGACTGTCATGAGCACCTTTGGTGTAGTTTTTTTAATGTGCCACAAGATGTCATTGTGTGCCGTATTGAAAAAAAAAAAAAAAAGTCAGCTCTCTAAGAAATTAAGATCCCATTTGCAATCCTGTTGTGCATATCAGTGATATCAGCAGATGCATCTTTGGCATTCTTGTTTTTGCCACTTTTATTTTACCATCCTCTTTCCCTCACACATACACGCTAGTTGCACAATCTCTTTAACTAAAATGCCTATAATGTGGCCATAATGTGTTATTACATAAGCACCCAGTGAAAGTCTGACCCTCTTTGACCCTAATGAGGATCACGGAGCCTCCTCTATTGACTCTGTCGACATCATCAGATGTTCACTCTCTTTGCTATTGATTTTGAATTTCCTAGGTTCCATTTACAGAATTGCCATAACAATTTGTTGTGTTTCTTGTTCCCTCACAGCATAGTGGTATAGCTGACAGCCACTGCCCTCCTCATGGTCCACCGTAGCAGGCTCACGGGTTCCCCATTAGCCTTCTCGCTCAATGTGAAATGACAAAGTGTCCAACCCAAACAAGCAATGATATATCTAATTTGTCATCTGTCATATGGACAATTTCAGTATGGGCAATGATTCTGACAGCCAAAACAATGAAAATGAGCGTCAGACCCTTGAAGGAGGCTCTCTTAGTGGACATGGATGTATTTTGATCCTGTTTAACTACATATTCTTTGGCCTTCGCTGTCTGTTTAATGTTACATTACCTCATTAAATCAACAACACAACAAAAGACATAACCATCTGTCCAAAATCAGGCTCAAAGGAGAACCTGAAAAGCACTAAAGACATAGACTGAGCATCTGGCTTGCCAGAATATCCACCTCACACATTTAACCATTCAAGTTCAAAAGAAATGATGATGCTTTGCTTATTCTCTCACTGTAAGAGACTGTACAGCAGAGTGAGGCAGGAGAAGCAGGAGCGCAGACTGTGTTGTGTGCATTTGACAAAGAGAAGCTCTTAACAGCCTCCTTGCTGGTTAAAGCGCTCGGTGGGGATGATGAGCATTATAAAGAAGCTGAAATATGCTCATAATGAGCCTTCAGCAGTGTTGATTTTGCAAGCTTAAGATTGTGAAACAAGGTAACTGGTGGGTATATAGTTTGAATTTATTGTTATTATTATTATTATAGAAATACATGAAGTGTGCAGTTGTATAGTGATCTTATACCTCCTGTTTATTTAAACAACTTGTTGTATAGGTCATAAACTTGTACTGTTTTCTTAACTTCAGCAAGACTGCAATCCGCAGTGCAAAAGCTACATGCACTGGAGAAAAATGATCCACAGTTTGTATGAATTCTGTCTGATCATGTAGGCGTATGTGGCTTTCTTTTAGTGAAACAAATAAATGTGTGGGTGAGTGGTGCAAAATATACATAAAAAAAAATGAAACGAGATCATGGCTAACCCCTGAAAATTTTCCAGTAGTTCATCATGAGCACGCTGTCATTTGAGCAGAAATAATGACAGAGAAATTGAAGAGGGGAGAAAATGTCAATCTGTATACAGTTGCACTTTTTAACTGACCAGCTGAGAACTTGAGCACAGTGTAGCCGGGGCATCAGTCTTGCACCAGGGCAAGCCCTGCTTCGCTCGCTGTGCCCTGGGAGACACTTGGCAGGATCAGTGTCTCTGTGGCTGCATACAAAGGCCTGATGGATGCTCATGCCCTTGAGTGGAGATCATCTGAGCTCTCCACTGGATCACTAATCCTAACACATTGCACACACTACTGCACACATTCATACAGGCATCACACAGTATGGTGAATGGGCACTTGTTAAGGTGGATGACTTGGAAAAAATATTGAGGAGGCTCGGATGGACTTACGAGCAGAGGGTTTAGCTTAACTCCATTTTGGAGACTCTTGGGGCTAGCGTAAGATGCAGCAGCCATAAGCTTTTCATCCTTGAAAGCACATGCACACACACACTTACACACACATGCACAATAAACACACATCCACATTATATAAATATTTATATAGATTGAACCATAAAAAAACAGATGGACGCACACACACAAAAAAAGACAAATGTAAGTCCTGAAACCAAATCCAAGGAAGAAAATGCTCATGTTGGAGCATGCAGCCATACATGAAACCAATGAAGTCCACACGAGACTGCTGACTTTGACTACATCTTGTCAAATGCATAATTCATTTGAAAAAAGCACTAACTAGGGAAGCCTCGAAAGTGCTGAAGAAGAGGGCAGAAGGTAAGCGTCAGAGCAGAGAGCAGGGCAGAGCAGAGTGAGCAGAGTGGGAGGGATTGGTGGTGGTGGGGGTAAAATGAGATAAAGGAAAGAGGAGGCTGGAAGAGAGGACCGAGCGAGGGATTACAGAGGTGAAGGAGGCACAAAGGACAAAAAAAAAAAAAAAAACGTGGGAATAGGAAGTGGAATGAGGGTGACAACAGGGAAAGGAGTGACCATCAAAAGAGACTAGTTAAGAGAAGCTAAGACAAAGAGTAACACAAATGCAATGTGTGTCCTCCTTTCCACACAGGAGATGGTGGATTTATTGCAGCAATTTTCTTAAAGATAGAATTAAGATTAGTTGCTTTTAGAGCTTAAATCCCTTCCACTGTGCGCATCGTCTCTGTTCTCGCCTCTCAAATTATCAACCCATCCTTCTGTGACTCAGTGCCATACAGGGAGGGAGAGTCAAAGGTATTGTCAGGCTTGCAACTAAATATAAATCTTGTGACGTCTCCTCAAGCTGATATGCCCTAATATTCTAGTTCTAAATGTTATGTAATGACACTTGTGTATGATTCATTGGCATCATATGTTGCAATTTATTGCTTTTTTTTTCTCCCAGAGATTTTAGTGTGGGAAGGAGTAGAAAATTACATAAGCTGTTAAAAAGTCCAATTCGCTCTGGAGAATTGATTGAAATGCTGAGTGTTTCCAGGTCATTTGCTTTATAAATTAAAAATAATAAGGTTACAATCCAATTATAGTTACTCAAAATTTTATCCAAGCAAAATTTGAACTTGTCAGGGTAGGACGATATAGAAAAATAATAGCATTATAAGAACTATAAAAGAAAGAAAGGGAAACAAATTTTACGATTTTACCTCAGGGAGGAAAAGCCAATCTTTTTATCCAAAATGGGCTTTCCTCGCAAATTTGTGCTAATTCTGCTTCTGTGGCTCAACGACATCCTTTCACAACATCTTAGGGAGAAATTCAGCATGACTTTCTCACCAAAATACTCAACCCACCAGCTCAGCGGGGATGCCTTTTAAACGTCAAAGAGCACAGCACAGTAGTGCTTCGGTTCTACTTGGTGTGCTCTGTATAGTGTTATCAGATATTTGTCACTCACCGGCTGACTGTGGCGTCACCCACACACTAAAACTTTGTGCACAGACCTGCACTGGAAGGCAGCATTGTTCACATAACTTGTTATACAGTATGTGGGTGTCCTGGAACAGCTCGCCCAGGGAGCTGCTCACCCATCATCTGCTACGTGATGGCAAGCCACACTCCTCACCTGCAATTCAGCCGGCCCCCATTAAAGTTTAATAATGCACATTAAAAGGAATACACAGAATTTATGGCAAATCCAAGTTAACTTGTGCTCATAGGTGTAGGAACCGGGGGGGACGTGTCCCCCCCAATATTGGAGACAGGCGCATTTGTCCCACCTCAGAGTATTTACGGATCTGTCAGGTTTAGAATATGTGTCCCCCCAATAGTAAAACTCATTTCTACGCCCTTGCTTGTGCTGTGGAAAGACAGGTGAATTGTGGGTTCTCTTTCGAATATCTGGTTTGCATTTACCGAACAATGCTGAATGACAAGGGTTTAGCTCCGTTTGCTGGGTTGAACGCTCGTGTAGGCGCTGCAAGGTAGTGCAGGTGGTCATTTCATTCGCTGTTCTAAAAACTACTTTGCCAATCAGTCGGCGCATAACTTTACACACTTATGTGCGCTCACCTTTCCTTTTATAAACCAACCATCTGTCTCACAAGTTCTTGGCAATAGTTGGTTTTTCTTTGCCAGCTTTACAGTAAGCCTTTTCACACTTTGAAAGCGATGCAGGATCCTGGAACCAGTTGGATGAAAAACCCACAGTTTCCAACTATGGTCTTCTACTTAGAGTCTTTTTTTTCCTTTCTTTCCTAAGCTCAGTGAATCACACTCAAGACACATAAGATGCATGAGGTACGGGTGTTCCAGGAAGAGATATACCTCAAACCCCCGCGCCCCCCTTAATGAATTTGTCACTCTGCATGGTGTAAGGTAACAAAAATTGCTTTGCGGAACCAAAATGCAGCTATCTGTTTGGAGGTTAGCTAAACATGTGAAATTGCGTGAAATTCACAAGCAAAAATGTGTTTAATGTACTTTGTTGTAGATTCGCACAGTGTGTCTCCCTCCTCATCTGACTGCACCTACTTATCTGTGTTTAACCACTAATCTCTGTTGCCACGGAAACTGAGAGCTTGATAAGCAAATGAATGTAATGTGCCACAGTTAAGCACAAATTTACGTAATGCATCTGAAAGGACCAGCTGCACTCACGCCTGCTCTACAAAATAAGAACAAATGGAAATCTCAGATGATCAGCACCTTCACACACATTTGTGTGTGTTTGTGTGTATTTCTGTTTCCCTCTTTTTTGTCATCACTTCCTGCCAGAAACTGCATTCAGGTGCAGCTGCCTGTGGTACATTGCTCATCTGCTTTTGTATCTGTGTGCGACTATGTATGTCCATCAGAATTTTTTATTTTATTTTTTTTTTTGTGAAGGCTCTTGAAGAGGTTGTGGACATCTGAGCAAATAGGATCTGACCACAGACTTAAAACTACTTCATGTTCCTTTTAATTAGCCAATCTCATGTCTAGTACAGGCTCTTTGGAGCAGTAGGCTGACGCCAAGCACATGTGTGTGATATAACGTGTCGCTCGTACCCTTTGTGAGATTCAGATGTCTGCAGATACACAGTGGGTAACCTTACAGTCCAGTTTAAAAGAAAGCAGCAGAAATTGTGGAGAATATTAGCATGCATAGTGCCCTCCCATGGTCTCAGCCTGACAGTCTCTGCAGCTTGGGCATGACACAAAGCCCCACACAGGCAACCCGAGGATCAGTTCTCTGCCGCTTTTGCTACATCCACGCAGGTCAGTCAGCCCCTGTTTATACACTCACAAAGCATGACACAGAGTAGGAGATTCAGAGAGAGTGGGAGAGAGGGTCATATGGAGAGGGAGATATCAAAGAGTGTTCAGTCAGGTACCTCAGCTTACACTGAGGCTTTTCTGAAATGTTCAAATCCTCAAAATGAACACAAAGATAGAAACCATGCACAATACAAGAAATGTCATGTAGATAGCAAATTTCTACAATTGAGAGATGGCAGAAGGAAGCTGGCTGCTTTCTCCTCTGTTCAGTTCCAGTTGTGGTCTCTCTCACTCTCTTTCACGCAAACATAGAGCTAGAGTAATGAACAACAGATAGGCTTACCTTTGTAGTCACAATGCAGAGGCAGTCCATGGTACTTAAAACAAATACTGGGGTGTATCTCAACCCCCCCAACCCCCCACGACAGAGGGCTGAGACCCCACACCCCTCTCCCCAGCCTGCCCCACTCCTGCGCTCTCACTCTCGTCCTGCCTTTCCCCCCTTTTCTCTCCTTCCGTGAATCTCTTCTTTGACTAACTGAACCAGCGAGGGAAAGAGAGGATGGAGGGAGGGGGGAAACATGAAAAGGGAGGGGGAGGGCCACAGGGAAATAGAGAGAGTGAGCAAAAGGAAAAAGAGAGGAGAGGAGAGGGTGGTCTTAGAATTTAGTATTAGAGGGAGAGAGAGAGCAGAGAAAAGGAAAGGTGAGAGTATATCCAAGGAATGGTGGAAAAGAAAGAGAAAAGATGGGATGAATACAAAAAGAGATGGAGAAAGGGGAGGATGGAGATGGAAAGCAGAGGTGGCGGGATTAACAAAAAAAGAGGTTGGGGGGGGGTCACACTGTGGAAAGAAAGGGAAAAAGAGAAACGGAGAATAAGACAGCGAAACAGCAGAGGATGGAGTGGAAGAACTGAGGGAGGGGACAGTGAAGGAGAGAGAAAAGGAGAGGGAGAGTGGGTGAGTGCGTGAGTGTGTGTGTGTGCGTGTGTGTGTGTAAATGTATCTATGTGTATGTGTGTGTGTGTGTGTGTCTGTGAAGACAGCAGGAATTAGACCGAAAGAAAATGTGTTGAGGAGGAGAGTGTGAATTACATATGCATCACAGAAAAAGAAAACATGAAGCACCGCGAGAGCGACTCGAAGAAGACCGGATCACATGAAGCTAGAGTTTGCACTAACGGGATGAAAAAAAAAAAAAAAAACTAAAGACACATGAAGGTTTTTCTGCTTGTTGTAGCACTCTGCAGCTGTTGCCTTAGCAATGGTGCAGTTGTTGCCATGGCAATAGGGAGGCTTGTTGTTGTCATATGGTCACCCTGTTAGGGCTGAAGTCTGAGTCAGTAACTCTGCATTGGGTTTGCACACCTGAGCATCACAATCTGCATGTGCCTGTGTAAGTATGCTATCAGGTAACAGAGGACAGAGAGCCACAAAGAACAGCAAGATTTTAATAAGAAATAATTGGAAATTTTAGGATTTTTTTTAGTGTTAAGCATTCCTAAATTGACACATCATTCAAAATGTGGGATTTTTGAAACTTTCTTAAACTGCTCTTTTTCAGAATTATCACATGATTTCTAGTCTGTTTTATCACCTTGTTAACAATTTTGTTCAGTTTAACTAAAACGGATTAAAAATGCATGCACTCCTCTCAGCACACTCTGCCTTTAAGACTGTGGACTGTACCACTTGGGGTTATATAAGGGGGAATGTGTGCTTTAGTCTCTTTACATCATCAGTTCTATAATTGTACAAATCTACCCCTCACCCAGCCTCATCCCCACTTTCCAGCTCCCCACAATGCTGGAGCAATGGTGCAGCAGTAAAGCAATTCAAAATGATGAACACACGTTTATTCCCCAGGGTGACAGTAGAGGCTTTGATCGAAATGTACAGCACAATACAACAAACTGAAACACTTTGTGTCCACAGATGGCCTCATCCTACTGTTATTAATACACTTGTAGTCATGCTATGACAGACAGATGACCTTAGCTACTGCTCTCCACTTTATTAAAAACCTGTTAGTTTAAACCAATCATCATCACTCGGCTCATACTGAACTACAAACCTTACTTATTAGAAGCTGCACAGCAGCTTTATGTGACAGAGGTTTAATGAGACACTCAGCAGAGATTCGAGTACAGGGAAGTAATATTTCAGTTGCCATCATATAACATTTATTCACTCCCACTAGCCATTGATGCCTTCTGACAATTCTATTTATTATAGATTTAAAGACTAAAACACTGTAACTCAGGGCTTCTTTTCTTTTAATCTTTTAAGACTCACTTTTTCTTACTTTTGTCTGTTTTAACATTACCACAGGACTGGATACCATCTTGGAAAGTTGCTGTTTAAACAAGATAACAGTGTAATGAGAGGCATGTCAAACATGGCACATTTTTAAAAATAAATGTCCACTATATACAAACTCCTAATTACAAATTTGTTTTTAAATTACAAAATGACCAATTATGTGCCATCAAAGGGATATATAATCACTGGCCACATCATTAGGTATACTTGTTCAACTGCTCTAACACAAATATCTAAGCCAATCACATGGCAGTAACACAGTGCATTTAAGCATAGTCAAGAAGTCAAGATGATCTGATGAAGTTCACACCGAGCATCAGAATGGGTAAGAAAGGTGATTTAAGTGACTTTGAACTTTGCACGGTTGTTGGTGCCAGACAGGCTGGTTTGAGTATTTCAGAAACTGCTGACCTACTGTGATTTTCCCCATCAGTCAGCAGTTTTTTGGAATGGTCCAAAAAAGAGGAAATAACCAGTGAGCTACAGTTCTCTGGGTGAAAATGCCTTTTTGATGCCAAAGGGTCAAAGGAGAATGACCAGACTTCTTCAAGCTGATAGGAAGGCAACAGTAACTCACATAACCACTTGTTACAATCGAAGTATGCAGAAGAGCATCTCTGAATGCACAACATGTCAAACCTTGAAGCAAATGGGCGACAGCAGCAGAAGACCACACTCCTGTCAGCTAATAACAGGAAACTGAGGCTACACTTTACATGTGCTCACCAAAATTGGACAACAGAAGATTGGAAAAACATTGCTTGTTGTGGTGAGTCTTGATTTCTGCTGCAACATTCGGATTGTAGGTTCATAATTTGGCCTAAACAACATGAAAGCATGTAGCCATCCTGAATTGTCTCAATACACCATGTCACAAAGCTCAAATCATCTCATACTGCTTTCTTGATCACGACAGTGAGTTCACTGTACTCAAATGGCCTCCGCAGCTTTCAGATCTCAGTCCAACAGAGCACCTTTGGGTTGTGGTGGAACAGGAGGTTCACATCATGGATGCGCAGCTGACAAATCTGCAGCAACTGTGTGATCACACAGTTGCTGCAGATTTGTCAGCAACTGTGTGATGTGATCATGTTGATATAGACCAAACTCATTCAGGAATGTTTGCAACACCTTGTTGAATGTATGCCAGGAAGAATGAAGAGGGGGACCAACCTGATACTCCCAACGTGTACCTAATGAAGTGGCCAGAGAATGTATATCATTATTGTCTATTGATATGGATTTTTCAAAACATCCATATCAGTATCACCCCTAGAAATCCAGTACTGGCTACAATCCCACCATCATTTTTATTGTGTCTTAGAGTTAAAACCAAAAATAACTAGAAGGGCACTCAGTAGAACGCATACCTCGCTCGCCTCAAATTTTCGGCGTGCTGATACTACGCTGCAGGAGTTACCAGCTAGTGTTGTCATTCTCCATCATAAATTACTATATCACAAAGAGCAGAAATTTATTTGATTGGCTTTTGAAAACTGTAAAATATGATTTTATATTTGTATTTTAAAAAATGAGATCCACATGAACAGATAATGGCATATATGGTCTGGATATATATTAGTCAGTTTATGTACCCTAATAGCATCCTTCAAAAAAACCCCGCGAAAATCGAAATTAAAACAAGAAAATCAAACTTTTGCCAAGATGTGAATTACGTTTGTTTGTGGAGGGTTTGTAGTTCACTTTGCATTATTGTCAGTATTTAAACTGAAAAGAGAAAAAAAAACAATGAATTATCAACAGTAATCGTTTGTACCTGGGTACAAAATTTTATTGTGACAGAAATTCAGGTCATTTAGATGGGAATTTTAAGATTCTGCCAGTGACCGTGACCTTTGACCTTGAAAATGAAGTCATGTGTTTTTTGGGCCCCTACGGAATATTTCTACAAATTTTCATCAAATTTGGTTCAAAACCTTTTGAGAGAGGGATTTTTTCAACTTTTTAAAAAAATTTTGGTGACCTTGACCTTTAACCTTTGAGCTTGAAAATGAAATCATATATTCTTGTACCTCTATTAAACTGTTCCTTATACCACCCCCAACAACTCTAGAAAGTTTCTTCAGAGTGCGTTCATAATTGTCTGAGGAATCCTCAAATATGTGAATTTTGCCTCTATGTCACAATGGTAAAGAATCCTTTCAATTATTCCTGGATCCAGATGATGATCCGGATCGCCACCAAAATTTAATTAATTATTTTGTTGTACCACCCCTAACAACTCCAGAAATTTTCATCAAAATCCGTTTGTGATTTTCCGAGTTATCCTGCTAATGGACAAACATACAGACAGACAAACGTGACCAAAAACACAATTAAATTCTTTAATTATACGAGAGAAATAAAATAGGCACTGGTGAATCTGCTCACATGCCTTCTGTGGAAGTGATGAGAGCCAAAATCTGTCGTGTTTGGTGAAGAAATGAACTATTCCAAATGAACTATTCCGATGTTATTATGAAGCTGTGGTAGTCTGAGTTAATCAAATTATCTTCCGTCTTTGTGCTCCCCCAGACAGTGTTTCTCTTCTGAACTGCACTGTGGGAAAGAAGCAAATCGAGGACATTTATACAGAAAAGAAGAGGAAGACAAGGTGTAAAAAGTCTTTTTGCACTTATAAAAATGCTTCTTTTATGAGTGTTAAAAAAAAAAAACGTATCACAGGCTTTCACACAGACCAAGGTGGATTTTGTCACCCATCACTTACACGGAAAAGTACACTTTTTAAGAATCTCTTCTTGGCTGATCCAGACAGATGGACTCAAAATTTAAAAATAAAACCTAATGCACAAACCCTAAAAATAAATAAATAAATAAACCAACATATCTGGTGGATTTCTGGGACACACAAAGTGGGAATCTATCCTTTCATCTTACTGTTAATTAATTTTCTGGGTATCAATCAAGTGATATCAATTTTAGTTGCGGTATTGCATTGTTGTGTATTGCAGCACACGCCTGTGCTTTGTTGTACTAAACTATTCCTGACTAAGTGGCAGCAGAAATGGGTTTACAAATCACCGGCAAATGTCACAGATAATTATTTGCACTTATCACATCTGTGATGATGTTAGGTTTCTGTTTTTCATTTAATTGTGCATTTCTATTTCAGCATTCATTACACCCTCAGCTTTGATTGCTGACAGCTTCCTCTTCTAAGATGAACATATAAACAGAGATTATCTCTTATATAAAGAGGGGAAAATGTAAAATATACTGTACATCTCACGTTAGATCCCTGTATGGAAGTGAACGCATCTGCTGAGTATTTCAGACATAGATTCAAAAACATCTTATGTCTGTGTAAATATTTTAGAGGGAAAATGGGAACACATCGTGCATGTGTGTGTGTGTAAATGCATTAGTAATTAATGTAAGGGTGTAGCAGCATGTGTGTGAGGTGATCTGTTTACTGTGACAGTGATTAATGTACATTTTCAATCATAAGAGGTGAATATGAGCTTTCATGCATATGAAAGGGATGGATTGAGTTATGATCCGTATACTCTACAGGCGTTTTCTCTCAGAAGATGATCCTAATATGGCTGACCTGTATACAAGATTATATAATTCTGCTCTTGAGTGAGCTAACAGCTCGACGCTCACATTTCCTGTGCCAAAACTTGAGTACTCTCACATTCTCAAAGTTATGATTCTTCTGGTACAGATAATGAAAAGTGTGGGCTTAGACAGAACAAAAAAAATCAGTCACAGAAAAACAGCATAATATTCATGCTCATCATGTAAATGAGGAGAAAATATACATCTTAAAACCAAAAAGAAAAACCCCAACAAAAAAAAAAAACCTTTCATTGCCTGTGCAACACCCACACGCACAAAGGCACACACACACTTACACATGCACATGCTGTTAAAAATATATCATGCTAGAAGAAGCAAAGAGAAACACCTCTCCCCATGGACGCGTTTGAATACTGAGAGCATTTCCACTGATGTACATCCACAAACCTCCATTATAATAGTCCTTTAATAAGACTTAAAAAAGCACTCACCCAGAAATATGTCGTCTCCATCCTGCTGTGCTGCTCAGCTTAAAGTCTTTTGGATCTATGGTATGCCTCTGACCAAAAGTAGGCCAAGGACAAGCACTGGTCATCTAAACAGGCTAAACCCAGGCAGAACATCCAGATCATGGGGCTGCTGTTTGGACAGTCGCCAGATCTACTTCTAGTCAGAGGGCAATGGAATATTTTTTCATGAGGTCATCTTTATTCAAGTTAGAGTGTATTTTTCATGCAATTTGCTGCAGTATTTTTTTCTGTTGGCTAGGTAATAATATACATTATAGAATATAATAATATTCTTACTGTAATCTCAAACATTTCACATTCAAGAATCTATACAGAGACTCTTTTAAACGTTAATATCAGTCAAGTGATGTAGGCTTTGTTTTGCTTTCATATTACAATGTAAAACTTGTGATTTGCTGGCTTTTCTCTTGCCAAATCTCCCTGTCTCTGCCGAAAAACATTCAGCTGACTTGAAAACCGAAACCCTAGCTGTCAAAAACATGAGACACCCACAGGTGGCTTAAAACTTACACAGGGAAGTGTCATTTTGGGGGTTATTTATGGCCATCATTGTGACTGCTGGGCCTGTCTGCTCTCACTTTGACTGCAGCTTCCCTAAAGTATAATATCTGTACTGCAGTCGATGTGCACAATGCACCATGTGTGCGTTCCTCGGGAAGTAGGCTGCAGTTTGGATTCTGGGATTTTTGCATGTCCCAAGGCAGCTGTTCAGCAATTTGGCTGATGTCTGCAACATTTGCTTCTGATGGAAACTGTCACACTCAGATTGCGTTTGCATGGCCTGTGCGGGTACATGATAGTGAGTTTTAGGGTTTATAAGACAGTGTAGGTACTTTACACCTTTCAAGCTTCAACAGAGGTGAAAATGAAAGTCTGAGTCTGCACTCACAAGAAACACATTTATTTCTACTGGTGTTAGTGCAAAAAAATTTGGATTAAACAAGCTGTACTTTTTCAAAAGCTAGAGGCTTTTTAGGGCATAGTGTACTTCTTTTTTTCTGTCTTTCTTTTTTTTTTTGCTGCTTGTGACATTTTGAAAAGGGAGATTTAAAGACCTAATGAATAATGATTTACAAAAAGGTGTTTACTGTGGGAAAGAATTGCATAATGTCTTTGCAACTCAAGATTTGAACTTTAAATATTTCTCATATGTAAATCATTTATTCATTAATTATTGTTTAACTTTGTTTGGAAGTATGAAACATTTGTATTAATAGTTTAAAACTCAAAAGCTCATCCAGTCGTCTTTGTTAGGACTGTGGTGAACACATTTCTGATGTACAGCATCTGTCAAACACATAGACAGTATGAAACATGAATATAAAGTAACTTCAAGGTTAGTAAAATTAAGCAGTACAGAAGTGCCTTAAACTTACATTCTATCTGAAGGCCACCAGATGGCAATACCTGTGGTTACAGAAAGACTTCAGGTCCTATAGAAGTGGATTGGAAAAGAGCTTTCTGACATGACCTCTGTAAACACTTTCCTGGTGAGCTAATGGGCTCAGTCACTCATTTTGGGCCATATAGAGAGAAAAAAGTCTTGTTTGTGAATATTTGTGATACTGTTTCAGAAGAGAGGATTATCTGTGGCATGCTCACTGGTTAACTATTTGGGATCGACAAGTTGCCAGCCAGTGAGCAAGCGGATTTCACAGTCAGACCCACCCCTCCTCATCATATCCGGTTTTATCTCGAGGCTTCAGAAGCTAGTGGATGACACAAAGGTGCTTAAAGTGGACCTAAGTAAACTTTTTCCTTATTTTTTAATTTATACAGTTACAGTGATGGATGCTTATATTAAATATGTGTGAAGTTTCAGATAATGAGGTCAGGGTAAATAATTACATAAGCAATAGGGATTATGAGTAATTTCAGTAAATGAACTGGTTCTTACATAGCGTTGTTTGACTCTACATGAGTACTATACAGCATGTCTCATTCGCCCATTCACACACACATTCATACAAGCACTTTCTAAGTGTTTTCTAACTAGCATTCACACACATTCACGGTCTGATGAATATACTGAAGATACTAAAACCTCGGGGTTTAGTATCTTGCCCAAGAACAATTTGGAGCAGCCAGGGATCGAACTACTAACCTTCAGATTAGTAGATGACCTGCTCCACCTCCTGAGCCACAAAGCTCCAGCTTCAGACTGTAAAGACTTGGTTTTTTTTTATTCTTATCTCTGTATGATGTCACTGAGAGCAGGTATCCTTAAAATGCTCATCTGAGGCACATAGCTCAGGCTGTGAGCACAGAAGGCCCACCCACCCGTTCTGCAAACCTTCTGTTTACAAGGGTCAGCCAATTACAAAAAAGTTTTAAGGGATAGTTGACCCTAAGGGTGGTAAAACAGCTTGTTTTAGACTTTGGATGAACTGAGTGGCTGCAGCATGTTTGGGTATAAGACAAGGGTTAATTTGAACTGTGATGCATGCAAAGGTATTCTAGTAGAGTCCAAGAATAAAGATCTAAAGAAAGAGCTACCATTTTCCAGTTCAGCCCCAGACACTTGAAACTAGAACCCAGTAATTAAACACCAGTAAAGAAATTCCTTTAAATAAAACTATTATAACTTTGGCAGAAGAGGTATTCATGTAGGTCATCATTGCTCAGAGTAAGCTTATTGTGAAAATTAGTTTTCATGGCCTAAAGGTCCCAATTAAAGGAAAATATTGCTGCTAATTATGTGGACACATTGTACCACTGGTCTCTGTAGTCTACTGAGGGTACAGTACGATGAAATGCACACTATCATTTGCCATCCAGGCAGAGAATTATTTGTTCTCCAGCTCAGTCTGTCTCACACTGCCTACATGTACCAGCATGCATCACACTTTAGTGAGGAGTCAGTTGTGAGTCATCATACCTTTTTTTAAAAAAAAAATCAAAGTTGCTACCATTGCTTAACATGTTTCAGGATGTATAATTAAGTGATGCATGTGGATGCATATATTTGTGTGTGTGTGTGTGTGTGTGTGTGTGTGTGTGTGTGTGTGTGTGTGTGTGTGTGTGTGTGTGTGTGTGTGTGTGTGTGTGTGTGTGCTTCTAATCACTCTTGGTGTGTTGAGCTGTGTTTGTGAGAAGCCACTTCTTTGTCATCTTGTTGATTTAGTTACTCAGAGTAAGTAGTTCAAAAGAAAAACTCTTCATCATCATTGCTTACTTAGCACTGCTCATAGTGCCACTGAGTGGTAGAATGACTCTCAGCCCCTCTTTATTGTGTTTTCTCAACGATGGATCTGCGACTTTGACAGCATGTTATATACTTGCAAATATTCTGTAATTTTCTCCCCTGCCTATAAGCAGAGAAGCTGTCTGACAATCAAACTGCTCTGTGATACCACCAGGCGGAATGAAAATGAAACTCAAACCGTCCCTGTAGTCCTTGAGACATCAGTGGCTGGTGGAAGTCAACCAGGCTGCTACAGAGAACATTGGCACAGTGTTGTGGGCGTTATATGCATGCCAGCGCCATGACTAATACATGAAAATAAGCCTAAAAAATCACTGGAGGAATTTATCGTTTACGTTTCAGGGTCTTTGCTCATCTGCCTGTGAAATACGCCCAACAGAATACAAACAAAACAATCATACGTGTATTCACAATTTGAAGCCAGATAGCTCAGTAAGCAGAAAGCACATTTCAAATACCTCACAACAACACTGCTGTATGATTAGCCAACACTTCCACTTGTCGGTGCATGCCGTCTGCTTAGTGGCCAGCCTGGTTAAATGGCATTTGGCACACTGATAAAGCAAAACCAGACACACATTGAACAAGGCACTTCCCTGACTAACACTAGCATAGCTTGCTAGCTTGCAGTAACCTTTTCTTGCTGATAATTCCCACCAGCCCACAGCTTGCTAATTAATAAGCAGCTGGGGAATTCTAGGGGTGCTAATGCATTCACTTGTCCACTGCAGCATGTAATGATATAGCTCACATTCCCCCTCTTGGCATATGAGCCTGAGTAACAGAGCTGGTAGTGGGAGTAAAACCCTAATGTTAATCTGAAAAATACTGTACACACGACAATAGAAAGTGACTGGGATATAGAGCCTTGTGGGAAAAAATGGATTTTGGTTGGTTAGGTGGGAAGCTTGCATGCATTAATTATACCCACAAAGTTGGATAGATAGACAGACAGACCTACAGATAGATAGATAGATAGATAGATGTTACTTTTCAAGGCTCTTTAAAATGTTACCTAATACC
This sequence comes from Archocentrus centrarchus, assembly GCF_007364275.1. Classification (NCBI taxonomy): domain Eukaryota; kingdom Metazoa; phylum Chordata; class Actinopteri; order Cichliformes; family Cichlidae; genus Archocentrus; species Archocentrus centrarchus. Next base: position 21,042,961 of record NC_044359.1, read on the forward strand.
CAGCTGTATTTGATAATTTGGTGTCTTATTACACGGAGTTGAACACCATCTGCTGGTAAAATTCTGTAGTACTACTACTAAGAAATCAGCCTGAAGTACATGTTACATATATGCCACATGTTTGGGAAACAAATTACTGTAAGTGCTAATATGGCACCACATTATGAACTGGCTATGTGACGGGCTTTTCCCTGTCTTTTGTGGAAAAAAGTGCCTACTTGCGCAATAAGCACAGTGACATTTGACATGTTTGTTCTGACAGTGTCAGTGGTCAGGAACACAATCAGTAATAAGGAAAGAACAGTAATAACTAAATGTATCCTGCAGATGACATTCTACCCTTATTTATTAGTTGGGCGCTAATATCATCCGATACTGAGTTTAACTTTGTGCCCATGTGAAACTTGCCCTCAAATTTTGTGCTTGGATTGCCCGTGTGCAGAAATAGAAAGCATTCTCCCTTTCAAAGCCCCCAGCAGTTGACAGCAGGACAAATGGGGGATGTCAAACTCTGAGCTTTGAGAGCTCTGACATTCCTTCTTGTGCCCACTACCACCTGCCATGGCTTTGACTGCCAGTCGGTCACCTGTATGGTCATTCAAGGTCTTGGCCAAGCTTCTGACGGAGCAGTCATTGAAGGATGAATGTCCGCGCCTCCTAGGGAGAGGCCAAATTATTCAGACACTTTTTTGACGCCAATACTTGGAATTTGGTCACTTGAAGAATAGTCGTGTCCAGCTGAGGAGCTTCCCAAGGCCTTCAGAGACTCAGCTGCAGCTCTGTATTGGGGTACTTATCATCATCAGCTCATCTGTGAAAGCTCTAAAGAGACTACTGAAAGACGGACGTCACCGGGAGTGGGGGATATCATGGCATATAATTAACATCTATGAATGAAAACAAATCAGCACAACGACTAACCTCTTTCATGGAACTAAACCTCCCATTTTGTTGATTGCGATGTGCCTCCAGGCATCTTAAAGCAGTCTGCGTGTAATAATCATGGGAGCGAAAGACTTTTCAACATAACAGAAGGGCTAAAGTCGTCACTATCTTATAACATTTTTTTGAGTCACTACTTTGCTCCGCTGGTGGCAAATAGAGGTGAGATGAAATATGAATCACAAAACAGAGAGTTGAGGGAGAATCTGTGGAGACCAGTGGCACGTTATTCTCATATCTCAGCTACAAGGCTGACACAGAGAGGGGCCCTTGAGAGCTGAAAGACAAGTAAAGAAGCCTATTAATCATTTATAACACTTGGACTGTGTTCTCGAAAAGACAGCATTGTGGTAACTCATTTATGTTACCTCAGCTGCCTTTCTGAGGCAAAAAGGGGACATGTGCAAGGCGCACGTTTAATGTGCTGTCTTTTGTTTGAGTTTGCCACAGGTTCGAGGTGAAAACAAGAAGAAATTTTGAAGATGATAACTGTTTGATTTTCCTTTACTGCTACATTATTTTTTGCTTCGGAATGACTAATACTCTACAAGCAGTGCTTGTTTTGGAAAGCCTGCGCTGCATCAGATCTCTACAGTTCTATCCAAACATGTAAATCTTAACAGCATGGTGTAGCACAGTACTGTCTATGCATGTATTGTAAGTGCACAAATATTTCCTCGCTTGTTCTGTCAAAGAAGAACAACTGCAGTGCTAGTAGCACTCCAGTAAGTGAGGCTAAATCATTGCTGGTAAAGGGTTAAACCAGAGGATAAATCTACTGATTTTAGACATTCTTCTTTTTCCCTTTTGTTTGGTTTAGTTTTTCTCTAAAAAATTGTTGTTGTATGACTCATGGAACAGTTGGTGCTTGCAAAGAGCAAGGAGGTACAGTATTTGCCTTGCCTCACACATGCAGCACAACCTGAATAAGTGCAGTTTTACAGTTTCTGCAGAATCTAATCACACCAAGCTAGAATCAGAGAGAAGCCCCAACCAAAAAGGAGTGAAAAAAAAAAAATCCACACTTGTTGTGATGTGAAGAGTCTTACTTTGTGTCACATCTGGTTTATCTCTGATCATATCTTGTGAGTTTCAATAAGACATGTAATTCTAATGTTGTCAGTGACATACTGGACTACTGAAAAAAGTTATTTTAGGCCCAGTAATTGACAAATTAAGACCAAAGACCAAATAACCAAAAGAAGAAGAGAAGAATAGCTAACAAAGAGATTTTATCGTCTGTACTTGTCAACAATCTGCCTGCAGCCAGTTTTGAAGATAAGAGGCGAGAAGCTTTCTGCAGTGCAAACTTACTGTGCATTACAAAACGATGCAAGCTTTGGGTAGCTTGTAAGTTATTTTAATTTTAATGGCCATTCATTTTCTCTACCAGAAACATAAAAACAGTACAAAAGACAAGACAAAGATATTGTCTTTGCTGTTGTGCCTTTAAAGCAGAAAATTTGTTAAGCATGGGGAAACAGAAAATTGACAAGGATCACCACAGCATGTCTGAAATTTGTTTAATTTATATAATGGTTTACTGTGCAACTGTTTAGAGGGCAAACTAGGTCAGTGGGTTCACTGTGGCTGTAAATCAAGTGCATTTCTATCAGATTCCAACAGTGGCAATGAACAGCGTGCATTCATGAATACTACATGCTTCCCTTTCTGAATAACTTGGAATTATTATACTGCTAAGAGACAAACTGCGACCGAGTACTCAATGCGTGTCTCACATCCATGCATGGACGGTAGACTGGCATTCACAGATGGGTCGTGGCACGATCTAGATTTTCAAGTAGCTTTATACAGCAGAAATAAAACAAATCTACTGTGAATTGCCCACATGATGTCACAGAACAATGATATTCTATGGTGCTAAATAGAGGTTGAGAGCGGTGTGACCTTGTTGACTAGTTTAAACAGGTAGTGCCTTGACAGTGAAGAAGTTCAGCAGCCGTACCACATATAAAAGGCTTAAATCTTTACTGTTCTTGTGAAAAGAAAAAAAGGGTTCATATACATGCACTCACTGGTCACCTAAGTACATCTGTTCAGCTGCTCCTTAAAAGCAAATATCTAATCAGCCATCTAATCAGCCAGGAAGAAACTCAGTGCATTTAAGAATGTAGACATGGTCAAGAGGATCTGCTGAAGTGCAAATCAATCATTGGAATAGGGTAGAAAGTCTATTTAAGTGACTTTGAACATGGCATAGTTGTTGCTGCCACTTGGACTGGTTTGATTATTTCACAAATTGTAGACCTATTATGATTTTCACACCCAACCATCTCAAAGAATGGTCCAAAAAAGAAATGCAAACAGCAGAGAAGAATGGCCAGACTGGTTGAAGCTGATTGAAAAGCAACAATGACTTAAATAACCAGTTATTACAACCAAGGTATGAGGAAGAACATCTCTGAATGTACAATAAGCTTTTTTCAAACATGAAAATTTATGAAAAATCAGTAAGAAAATGCTGGTGGCACGACGCAAGATGATCACATGCTAGCTGTGATGACTGTGTTCTTCTCACATATGAGTAAAGTAGTGCAGCTGGATATCACACAGGCTTTGAACTGAACTGAGGAGTGCAAAGGTTAAAGAGAGTTGTAGTTCATGATGTCAAAATTGTAGTTTCATGATGTGGTTGAAGAAATCCTTCGCCGACAGTCTTAATGTATAACATAGAGTTTATTTACAAAAAAGACAATGTCAACCGATGCTTTGTAGAGCCATCGGGGGACAGGAGGCCCAATCTTCCTAACTCCCTCGAACAAAGGAGCAACGGACATTATATAGTGTTAGCAACCCCCACATCCTGCCTTTCCATATATGGTTAAGAAAACAGCTCCAGCCTCCTAACCTATAGCTAAACATCTGGACAATCCCTTACATGGAAAGCCAGAGATCCTACAAGGACATTCTATACATTCCTTCTGTGGGGGAAGTTTAAATCACATCTCCTTTGCCTGAACCTTTAAGGAAAGAGACAATACATACATTCCAGTAAAGACTTTAAGAAAGAGAACACATATGCATACATAGAATTTTAGCATAGCAGTACAAACACCATATATAGTATTTTCTGAAAAACCAGGTATATCTTGTTTCCTGCATGTATGTGAGGTCATTCTCTTTTTTGGAGAGAAAGCAACAAAAGGTTACACTCTCATACCATTCACTGATCAAAGCAGCCCTGAACTCAAGGCCTTAATCCTAAAGAAGAAAACCTATACATAAATGCAGTTTAACACACAATTTAACACACAGATCGATCAGACACCACAGAGTTTAATTCCAATCTGACTGCACTGCATATTTGCATTTTCATACAGGGCAGGGTAATGCCTTCAAAAAGTTCAAGGCTGCTCTTGAAGCAAATGAGCTAGAAGCAGAAGACAAAGCCTATGTGTGCTCCTCCTTTCAGCACAGCCCATCAGAAGATTAAAGAGATGTTGTGTGGTCTGATGTGCCCCCGTTTATGCCACAGCATTTGTATGGTTGGGTCAAAATCAAGTGCAAACAACAAGAAAGCGTAGATCCATCTTACCTTGTATCAACAATTCAGACTGGTGGTGGCACCCCCCCCCCCCCCCCCCAACACACACACACACACACACACTCACACTTAAAAGCCGAGGCCTGTCTGAGAATTGTTCCTCAGCACATTTGTCTTTTCAAGCTTTAAGCAGAATAATATGCCATGTCAAAAAGTCAAAACATCTCAGGGTTATTTTGTGAACATCACAATGAGTTCACTGTTCTAAAATCGACTCCACAATCATCAGATCTCAATTGGAAAGTGGTAGAACAGGAAGTTTCCATCACTGAGGTACTTGCTAGCAGAACTGCCACAGCAACATGACACTATCACCTCAGTATAAACCAAAACACTCTGAGGAATGTTCACCACACCCTTTTAAATCTGTGACACAAAGGCTGTGGCACAGTCATTTTGAAGACACAAGGCATGTGAGCGGTGAATGCAAGGCCATTATAAAAAATGCTAGTCTCACTTAAGTGGGCTTAAGTTAGTGGACTAGTGGACTGCCTGTTCATTGTGTTTTTCCACACTATCTTGTTAGTGTTGGCGCTTGATAATATCTGTGACTACCTGAAATTACATTTGGACAAAAATGGTTTGCAGAGGTTGCAAACTGTTCAGTTTACAGCATATTGAGGATGTAAACACTTTTAAATAATGAGAAAGATTCCTGAGATGATGAGCCATTAACAGGTTTCTATTAGGTGGGTTTAAAAAGGAAGGCTTGGGAAGGTAATGATATTTTAATTGGACCACAACTAATTCCACCTATCCCAAATCAGTTTGCACATTGCCAGTTAAGATACAACCCATAATGAGTTGTCTAGACTGTCTGTAAAATGAATAGCCCGTGGCCCATTCATTTAGTGGAATGCATTAATGGAGAGCAAGAGATGCAAGGACAAGACTTGTGAGTGGACTTGTACAACACCATTTCTTGCAATACAAAGAAGTGTGAGAAATATTGATGTGCTTCCATGTTGGCTACTGAGAGACAATAACTTATCTTGCCATATTTTAAGTCACACATTACGAATCCAAACTTGTAAGATCAGCTGTCAGCTAACTGGTTACACAAAGCTGGTTTGTCAAAGGAACAAAGTTAGCAATTACGTTATTGTCTGACTACATACCACCATGAAATGGCAAAAAGGAAAGGTCATGTGCAAATGAGGTGGAATCTAAGGCTTAACTTCTATTTGAATAGGGAAAGAAGCACAAGAGATAAATAAAGGAATTAATGAATAACCAAATAATTGTCAAGTCAGAGTGCTGCCCTCTATTTGTGAAGCTGTGTGAGACCTGACCCGACCTTGTAAGAATATATAGTGTGCTCTTCTTTTACCCCAGATGACATTTTTAGTGTTCATGTTGATTTCATTGTACAATTTGTAGTACAATATTGTGGTTTTCAAAAGGTAAAGCTGAGGTTTAATCCAATCACAATTTAAAAGATGTAGTTTTCTCTAAATTATGCAGCCATTTATTTCAGTAATTTCAGACTTTTGTAAATATCTGTGGGGAAAGTGATGAGTATTCATCAGTAATGAGTTAAGGTCTTCAGGGGCTCAACAGATGTATTAACCTTGATCTTATTTAGTTGTGAAATTGGTCAAATTTCTTAACTAACACTATTAAGCAGGCTAAGTTAGCAGGTTTGGGAATTTCCACAAATAGTTTCAGGTTATTCATAATCCTCAGGGAAGCTCTAATGAACCAAATAGTTTTATTATTTTTTAAATTGTATTATACTTATTTATTTTAAAATCTACTCCTTACTACAACACGTAAACGCTTCTTAAGAATTTTTCTATTTCTTTGTCATGCATTATTTATTTAACATCAGGGATATTTTCAGTCATTTTTTACACTATCCTTCATTTTTTAAAAATGTACTTTTATATATAATATTTGATTTGTTATTAAACTGGTACAATAAGAGAAATTAGATGTATAATTGGACATTCCACGTTTAGATTTACTGGACTATATTTTAAGTTAAAAGCACGTGTTTTAACAAGCTTTACAAAATAGCTGCCATGCCATCAGGTTCCTCAGTTAATGCCAGTTTTTGTGTTAATTCCACAAACAGGAAACTACAAATAGACTAAGCACATTTCTCATTAGATTTCTCATTGTGGGACCAACCCTCTGCCGTGAAGGCAAGTCCGGTAAAATATGCAAAGCACTTAGAGCCACCCCAGAAACATCATGTTCTCCACGGTGAATCCTCCCTGCACGTGCTGCCGGCTGAGCCGTCGTGTTAATAAAGCGAGGTATCCTAAATACTGTTCCGGGATAGGCGTGCAGTGCACGGATGTGCAATTTGTTCAGTTTGTGATCTTAAAATGTGATCATTCTGATATTTAATCAATATTGAAGGCATTTTTGTTTTCGTGCTTCATTGTCGGATTGCAACCCATCGCATTAAGGCCGGTAGTGCTCTTCCTGGTTAATGTAGGTCAAAGCAGTGACGGAAGGGTGTCCTCCGTTGAACCCGCGGTATTAATCCACTTCGCAGTCCTGCAGATGGCGCGCACAGTCAACTGAGTGCCCTGGGTGCTCACCACGGTGCTCGCACAACAATATCCGTATGGAGCCTAACCAGCTTCCGAGATGGCGATTGTCTGAAGGAGCACCTCTGTCTCTCCTGTGCAGCTGGAGGGCTGTGTAAGCAAAGTTCAAGAGTGCAGCTTGGCTTAAAGAGAGTTTTTTTTTCTTTGTTTTGCTTTTTAAAAACATCCCTTTCACCCAGCAGCTCAGCTCCAGGACGCATGACGGTTTACCACAGGGGTTAACCTTAGTTGACCTCTTTGTCAAGTAAAAGCTTGTCTTTCAAGAAGGAGGGACGCTTACACTTACCACACTGTCCACTGCACACCCTAATCACACACATACATATTTTATGTAAAGTATCTGTTATACACTACCTTCTACGCGGTTCATTATTCTGATGTGAACTACAGACAAGCGTGTGCACACACACGCACACCTGTCACTGTCTAGACAGGGAGGGGGGCATTAAGGAGGTGGGTGCGGGGGGGATCCCACATGACCCATTACTGCTTTTTTTCTAAGGCAGCCAGAATATATCTCAAGGCACTGGATAATGACAAAAAAAAAAATCAACAACAACAAAAGGAAAAAAGCAGAGGCTCAACTAAATCTGATTGGCCGGCTGAACCGACACCGTTTTTTTCCCCCTGCTCGCAAACCCGAGGTCAGCTCGGGACGTTAAAAAATAAATAAATGAGAAAATAGAAATGCGTAGAAAGTAGAAGACACGGCAGACAATCTAGCTTGTTGGTGCTGGGGATGACTGACGGCGCCGCTGTCCAATGAGAGGCCGAGGCGCAGCTGGCTCACTGTACAGGCAGAGGCGGCGTCCAATGCAAAGTTCAGACGCGTGATGGACGTGTAACCGACAATTCCCCTGTCCTTTTGATTCAAAGTGGGGATTGATTTCAGAGTCCATTCACATTTGTGAGCACAGAGATTTTAAACTGTTGGCGCTGAAACCCACTTAATAAAAATGCATGAATTAAATTTGAAAAAGGGGGAGATTTATGGGTTAAGGAAGAGCTTCGCCTGGTTTGATCAACATTGCGAGCCTGTTTAACCCTCATCCTTTACAGGCACCGCTTAGTTTCGCAGCCTGACTTCCACTTATATAAACTGCCTTACTGCTGCCTAGGTAGTAGCAAATGAGTAGGTTGAACGTTATTAGCCCGCTACAACTACTATTACTACAACTCCTACCACTTCCAGAGAGCCATAATGGAGCCGGTTTGACCATCCCACTGCGCTCCCTGCGATTGGGGCGCAATAATGTTGACGGATTTCTGATCCAACCCAAGACAGTGCACTGTTCTTCCAATAGCAGCTTTAAGTGAAAAGGCGTGCCTGCCTGCTTGCCCCCCTCCCTCCCCTCCCTGCCTCCCTCCTCCACCACCACCACCACCCCTCAAAGTACTCGATGTATAGTTAAAAAATGGGAGGGCACACTTGAACCGAGCTGCTCTATGAAGGTAGGCTGCAGCGTGTGTTTATTGATGAGATGAAAAGAAGATGGAAGTGAGAAATGAAACAAAGTAAAGGAACATATTAAAAAAAAAAAAGAACAACAACTCAACGCGCTTCGTCGGGGGGGAGCCGTGGAAACGCTGTCGCCACTTTTTGAACGAGCTTCGAAGTGCAGGTAAGAAATTGAGAAAAGTAGGAAAAGGGATGGGTCTTTACAACATCTCTGCCGCTATTATTAGTAGGGGAGAAATACAAGGAATTTCCTCTGTCGGACATTAAAACATGCTCGCTGACTTCAGGGTAAAATGCACGAAATGCCACTGACTTCCATGTAGTTGTGGCTGGCTTTACCAACCAAATCTCCACAAAATTGTAAACTTCATTCTTTAGAGGGTCACGAACATTCAATAAACGTGATGCCAGCGTACGAAATGTAGCCTAATGTAACGAGTCCCTTGCGTTGGGGGCATGGGGGGGTGTGTATGTGTGGGGGGAAGAGATTCAGTTTTGGCTGCCAGGGGGTTTTGTTGTCCATCTATATTCGACTACCAAAACGCGCTGCCCCTGGCGTGACGCAAGTTTGCCATCTGTCATTATTCTGACTATGCCCCTTTACTTTTTTAGATTTACCCGTGAGCCGGACAGGGGGGACACTTGAGAACAATACTACTCCGGTCAAAGTGTGTTCACAGGTCTGTTTCTCTCAATCAGCGAAAGCCTGAGCGATGCTCGCAGGCTGCCTGCTCACATTTTACACACTGTGAGCCCGGAACAACTGTGGCAGGCGACGTGCGCATTTGGCTTTTAGGTCAGTTATTTGAGTCAGAGGAAACACGTTTCCTTATTGCAGTTTTACCGCTGTAACATACTCTCACTAGAAAGCTGTCTTAAATACATTTCAGTTTGTTGAACTTGCCGGAGAGATGGTTTCCACGTATGAAATCTATCCTTGGAGAAGCGGCTCACACGGAGACAGATGCCTAGCCTACATTTTTTTTTTTTTTTTTTTGTTCTGTGTGTGTGTGTGTGTGTGTGTGAATTAATATCATTACGGCGTTGCATTTATGAGAAGGAGTTACGTTAAGATATGCTCAGCAGGCGAAGGAAGGGCTGGCTAATATTGTGTCTGAAGGTAAAGCAATACAGCAGGTCCAGTTTTTGGGATAAATAAGAACTGAATCCAGTGGGACTCTGGTCTGGATTTTTGGTGCCATGTTTCTCCAAAAATAAAAGCTCACTTTAACTGCAACCTGCCTTTTAATTCGTACCCTACAGTAGGTAAAAAAAATAAAAAATATTTACGATGTGAGGCTCTTTTGGCAAAAGGGTGGCCTAGATATGAGGCCATGCTCTGGTGTAATTAAAGTTGCAAGAGAGGCTCTCTGTGTTCCTTTTGAGACATTTTGTTGCAAAATATTAATGGGCAACTCGTGATTCCTTCGCTCTTCCTTGTTAGATGGCAGCACAGCGGCGCTTCGCCTCTTGAATAAAGTCAAAATAGATGTAGTGTTTGCGCAATTAAAAAATAAAACATACATATATGTACACGTATACGGGTGAATTCACTAAAAGGGCCATGGAGAGTTCATCTTGAGCAACATGTCAGTCCTTTAGGGCTCTAACCGTGCTCGATCGTGAACGTGCACGCGTGTGTGTGACTGGGAGAGGGACAGGGGCAGAGAGCGTGCGTGCATGCGTGTGTGTGGCAAACAGATGTTGTCCCAAAGCGCTCGGCTTTGTCAGATAAAGAGAGTAATACAGCGTGTTCTTGTGTCTAATACGAGCGCCGTTGATAGTTTCTATAATACAGCACGTTCCGCGTCTGATTAATAGCCACAACCTCGGCTGTAGCCCAGGAGTTGTTCCCAGGTATAAAGCTTTGCGTCAACACATTAGTCATGTCACAGGTCGGTCTTGGCGTGGTCAGCGATGCTGTTTCAGTGAATAGCCGCAAATAAGAGACCGGTCCCGGGTTTGACAGGCGCGAGAGAAACGCTGCGTCCACGTCCATAAGCGCAGACTCGATCTGTGGATGTGCACCTGTGTGTGAGTGTATGTGTGCGAGAGCGTGTGTAGGATTTTACCATTCTGCGTTTATCTCTTTTTTTCACTTTTTGTTGTGATCACTTCCTCTCCCCGCCTTCATTCAGAATATGCCTCCACAATGTAAATGATTCGCTGTCTATAGGCTTGGTTACGCAATTGGTGGCAGCACTGGATCATTTGTTTTCTGAATGGACACATTTGGAAAACACAGAGCTGAGCGTGCAGCACACTGTAGCAGAAATGCAACATTTCCCCCTTGATGCCAGACTTCAGCCAGGCATAATTGCAAGTCTGTCCCATGAATTAGAGCACACTGATTTGACAGGTTGCATGTGGGTGAGGAAATGATGAGGAAGTAAAAATTATATTGTCATAATGTGTACGTTGATTTGAACACCCTTCATCTGAAAAGAAACTCCCCAAAATAATAATAATAATTAAAAAAAAAAAAAAAAAAGGTGTGCCACCTGCATTTCTGGACATTTTATTGTTTGATGAATTGGAGGGTACTTGTCTTGTCTGTAAGTGAGCTCTCACCACAGCTTGATGTCAAAAACTCTTGTTTGATCACCACAGAGGTGTACAGTAGCTGCTGAGAGACAGTAAACCATTATGTGCCTTGGGAGTGCTTGTACTCCGAGGATCAGGTGCCCAGTTTCATCTCAGTTAAGTCAGCAAAAAGTATATTTATATGTATAAATTCCACACACATTAATATTCACAGGGTTTGAGCCATCGCCATTTGTCCACTTTCTGTGTCATGGCCTAAACCCACCAATGACTAATGAATATTTAAGAGTATGTCTGCACATCGAGAAAAGTGGTTATTGTGTGAGAAAACCCAGCAGATAAACTGTACACCTATACTCATATGAAAGAAAGAGGGTGATGCTGGTGGGGTGATCAGTTAATACACATTCAGCAGTCAGTCCCAATTTTCTTTTTGCTTCACCATCCTTCACTCGTCTGCTGTAGCTTGTCACCGTCTCTTCACATTCGCCAGTTTATTATTATTGACTACCAAACTGGCACAATGTGTGCCCAGCATTCAGTTTTGAAGTGTTTTTGACTGATTTAGTCACGCTTTCACACATTTTCTCCCACCTGATTATTTGGGTTTACTCAAGTGGAAATGTGTAAGGGTACCATGCTGTACTAATGTAATAAGTGCTTCTTTGTAAGACGCATATAACTAAGGGAAAAAAAAACAACAAAAAACAATCATCTTGTACTGTACATGCACACAGATGGCAGGTCAGGTTTCCAAAAAAAATTTAAGTGCAGTAAAGGCACTGGTGCCCAAAAAGACAAGATAGAGACATCTTTCTGAAGCCTCCGCAATGCTTCATTGGTTGTTGGTATTCCCACGCCATTCAGCTATCTTCACCAGGCTGTTACCAGGTAAACGTGGTGGTCCCTAACTGACACGATTAAATTAATAAATATTTTAAAGAATTATATTGTTTCAGTGCAGTTGTCCTGAAATATTTTTAGGCCTTGGGAGCTACACTATGTAGTGGAAAGGACGGGAGAGGTGTGGGAGAGCATGTAGTACTGGTCATGAGAGGAATTCACCTCATTCGTTTATCCGTGTGCATACTGTATTTATCATTTTATTTTGGAAAGTCTACATTTGGCTGCAAATTTTGGCATGCACAGGCAATATAATGGTAATCAAATCAACTAACAAAAAAAAATTCTCCATGCAGTAGTGGTGCGCCTTTACAGATGAAGTAAAATCAATACTGTAATTTAAACTAAAATTTCAAGTCAGGTCTTTACCATCGTATGACAACAGACTTCCACTTGAGTCCATTGTGGCAGTTTGTCTGGCTCAGTTGAACATATTTGGCAGCCATTTTGGGAATGCAGCAGAGATCCATCGATATAACAAGCCACTTTGTGGATTGCATCCAGAATGTCACAGTGCTTGTTAACTGCTTGGCCTTTTTGTCTCAGGCAGAGTTTATCTTTTCCCAGCTTTTTTTTTTTTTTCCCCCTCCCTGTATGATACTCGTTAGATGAATATTCCCCCTTTGGAGTAAGGCTCATCTTTGATGTGATTGCCAACAGAGACCGTTTTCAGGTGCACATCTTAAAGTTAATAAGTCTTGTAATTAACTACAGAGTAGCCTTTAAGCCTTTAATAGACTTTAAGCTTAAGGATTTGGTTTTGTTTAAGAAGAACGTATAAAGTTTTGCACCTCATGTTTATTGGTGAGACTTCTGTTTTACAGCAGTTGCAGCTGTAATACAACATTTGAATCCTTAGCTGCCATGGTAACCTTAAAAAAGAAAAACAAAAAACTCAGGTACCTCTAAAGTACCCGTGAATAAATTATTTCTATTTCTATTTTCTTTGTATCCCTTGATCCTAGTAAAATATAATGACAGTTCTGCCTTGCTGGATTGTTGGATTATGTTTTGCGAACTAGAAATTGTTGGCAGGCTAGCTACCTCCTGGCTAACTGGCTTGGATCCTTCTACCCACAAATAACCCTTTCCACACATAACATGCTTCTCCTTATATTATATTATTTTTATCCCTGAAAATACAAATCAATCACAAAACCTATTGACAATCTGTACAGGCTGCCTTTGTCAGCAAGGAATGAATTTTCCCCTTAGCCGCATAATGTAGCACAAAAACACTGTTACAGTTTATGGGGATTTCCTCCCCAGCTATAAAGCAAGGATTTAACACAATATCACTTGTTTAAAGGGAGGAAAATTGTATATTGTTATTGAAGATGTGGCCAAGAAGGCATAAAAAATATTTTGGAATTAAACAGGAGGCTTTTATTTATTTATTTATTTATGTAAAACCACTGAGGATATATTATCCATAAATAATATTTCCGGAATGCTTACAGCTACAGACTGGCTCATTTCCCCCTCCTTTTTTTAAGAAAAATTCATTGGGGTGGATTTTTAAAAATGATTTTTTAATGTTTGGCCTTTTAGTTAACAGGCAGTCAGAACTTGCATTAAACCTTTACCAAACCTGGTCTGACTTTATGATCATGCAGCATGTATGAAGCATAAAAACTTTATGACGTGCTTTTCAGTTTTCAAAGGACTTTTGTTTTGGAATCTTCCCTCCCTGCAAGTATCACAGGAATGCGTAATGAAAGCACAAATTGAGCCTGAATAAGTATTTGCCGGTGTCACAGCAGCTTGTCAGTAAGCTTTTGTTCGGTTCTAAAACTTTATGAAGTCTTATGAAACGCACTTACTTATCATTACTTCCCGCATAGCTTCACGGCAAATGGTTTTTTAGATTTGAGTGTTTACTTTTTCCAAAATAAATCTAAATCTAAAATGAACATCCCACCGGGAGCAGCTCATCAGACACTTGGCATTGGATAGGACCGTTTTATTTTAATGTTTACACATGAATTTGGTACAGCACCAGAATTAATATTAGCCTCCTTACACAATTAAAAATATCGTTATTATTCTCAAGATTCTTTTGTCATTTAAAGTAAAAATTTTCAACATTTTGTTTTGGCACTTACGTTCCTGTTGTTTCATATGCACATACTACATACATTGCAAACACAAACCAATGGTGAATGTGACCATGTGTTTCCATTGCACACTGTTGATTCATGCTGTTGTTTTCAAAGCTTTTACGTTTGTGCTGCAAGATCCAAATATCATGTAAGAACTTGATCAGAAGTTATTTCACAACAAGCACGGAAGAGCTTTCTTTTCCTTTCTTTCTTTTTTGAAGTCTGCCCAAACTTCTTTAGAACTCATTTTAATAATGAATTATAGAAAAGTTGATTTTGTGGTTTGCATGACCAAAAACAAGCATTTAAACCTAATTAATGTTCTTTCTCTTTAAACACACAGGCAGGCCTAGGTATTCAACTCATGTGAAAAATGTATCCTGGATTCTAATAGCAAAGTTGTATGTTTGCCAAGGTGCATGTGTGTCCTCAGTTCACCCTGCTACCCATATGGTTTTCTACAAGTCATGGTGAGATCACTGCCTAGTTGAATGGGAAAGTATCTAAAGAGAGTATGAGGGGGAAAAGTAGTGGTGTCCTTTGTAACTTTTTCAGCTTTTTACACCAATTATAATCTCTGTAAGTTCTCAGCTTCGTTCTTGGCATTGAGGAGACTTTTTAAGCCTCGTGCCACTAAACTGCACTCACACCAGCCAAAATGTTAAGATTGTGCACACTCTCACTGTAGGTACATTGGTATGCACTGTGCTTTGGGTAAACTAAGGGGGGAATTATTTTATTTACACAATAGTATTTGTGTTGTGGTTTTATCAAATATTACGTTTGCTGAAACCTTAGAGTATTTCTACATAATCTAAAACTGTATTTTCTTTCTTTTTTTTTATTGAGTAAGTCATTTGGGTTTTTTTTCTTCCTTTTTTTAAATACAGCTTCAAGAAATCGCTGTCAGGCATTTTCACGTTTTAAAGAAAATCTTTAACAAAGGAATTTTCTCATGCAATTTTCATCTTTAAAAGGAATATCTGTTTTCATGCTGTTTATGTTACTCAATTTTACTCTTTTATAAAGACAGATTTCCAAAGTCAAGAAGCTGGAAGTAATTGCTAACTTCACTAACACCTTTCTCTTTTAATGACTACCAAAGTATTAATTGTCTTTTTTTTTTTTTTTTTTTAGAGTTTGATTCGGACTGTTGGTTTAGGTGACAAAGAGAATGCATGCCTAACATGTTCAACAACAAACAGATGGGAAGGCAAATGTTCAGCTTTATCTGAGTTGCTGGGTTTGTTTACAATAAGTTTGACATTTATCAAGTGACACAGTGGGATCGTTCTACTGGTGTTCATAAAACCTGTATTACATTTTGAACGCAGATGCAGCCCATGTGTCTCCATGAGATATTTGAGTGGTTAGAAAACCAGTGTAATGGTTGCTGGTTTTGGCAGCGGTGGGACAGTGCATCTCACTGCACTTGAGAACTTCCATAAACGACCTTGTGGCAGCTACTATGTAAACTCACGTTAAGCTTCTTTTTTTTTCTTTTTATATTTTCTGTGAACAGGTTAAATTACATAAATGCAAAATGTCTTTCAGAGCCTTTAGCTATAGTTTGCTTTGCTGCTGGCTAGTGTTTCAATAATCATTCATTCATTCATTCATTCATTCATCAGGTATGTTTCTTATTTATCCTCTTCTTTAGGCTCACTCCCAACATGCATTTCTTTAAAGGAAGGGAGGTTACACAAACAGAGAAAGACACTGACCTCACAGAGGTCACAGGAGCTAGCCATTATAGATAGTAGCAAACCCCTGTGCTATGTTTGGGAGACATGGGACATACATACATACACACGTACACTACAATCATTATAGCGTGATGCTATGATACGTTATATTGTGACATAACATTTCTAATCTGACACTCTGTTCCGTATTATGACATATAACTTGGTGCTCAGTTAATGTACAGTTAATGTACAAATATATATGTATATATGTAAATATATATGTGTGTGTGTGTGTGTGTGTGTTTGTGTGTGTGTGTGTGTGTGTATGTGTATATATATATATATATATATATATATATATATATATATATATATATATATATATATATATATATATATATATATATATATATGTATATGTGGGATTTGTATAAAATATTTGTTTACACCATACAGATGTCGGCACTCACAGTGCCCTGGGCACTGTTTGTGCAAAGTTTCATCAACATCGGTCCACTTGTCTAGGAGACCAACATACATACATACGCTATGATTGTTATAGTATGATGCTATTAACTTTATTTAACACACTGTCCCATGAGAGTGAAAAAAGCATATAGGTTTCTGAACCTCTCCATCTAACCATGGCACCACAAATGACGTAGAAGTGGCACATTTGTTACATGACCTGCCAAAAATACTCACAGGCCTGTGGCATGATTTTTATAGTAATGTTACCAGAAACAGCTGATCATCTTAGGTTACACTCTAGGGCTTATGAGATATAGATTGTTACCATCAAGGATAATAATTCTGCTGCATTCAAAAGACCACACTGACCAACAATTCATGAGCATTAGCAAGGCCAAAGGGCCAGAGGATTATCATAAATGGAGCTGATATTATCTCTGTGCTTTGTGCTGAGATGAGCATGTACTAACTCTGTTTTTCTGCATAAAATAGATCTGAGAGGACAAACTAGGCTACACTAACATGTAGAAATAACAATAGGAAGTGTAGCAATGGTTAATACGTAAATATCTTGTTGTGTTGATAGTGACACATTGCACAGCAACAATGCAAGCCATGTAAGGTAATGGAAATACGTTACAAGGCAAGTGTGGTTTGCTATAATTACAGCATTGTACAGCGACACTGTTTGTTGTCTTTGAAAACATAAAGGTGTCCAATGGAAAAGCAACATTCTCAGTGTCACTTAAATGCCTTTTAAATAAATTTCCCTGCTTTAAATATGACCAATCTTGGAAGAGAGACTTTAATGCTAATAGCATTTTGGGGGCACCAAGAAAGGAAACAGTAAATGGAAAGACCAGAAAATACTCAGTGTGTTAAAAAAATCTATTAAAAAAAAAACAAAATACAGTTACCACCTGCCCATGTAGTATCTTCACCATCTCAAGATGGTTCCGTGTATTACTATTGTTTGTGTTGTTGCTTTCTCATATGCAATATGAGAAAGCAACAACAGACTCAGAAGTGATGGCAAGGAAAATTATGTTAGGGCCACCAGTTAGTTTGGTTATACGGGTCTGATAGCATTTTATAGTTTGCGCATACATAATCATTGCTCAGTCCTTGCGTGTCTGCAAACATGCTTGTGTTTTGCTTGTGTGAATGAATGCTTGGATTCAGTGTTGATAAATGTGAATGCCATGATGCTTACAAGCTATGTTTTGTCACATGTCCAAGTTTGCATATATTTTTTAAACTCAAAAGGTGTATTCACCGAGTGAGAGGGCGTGGCTTTCAGTGTTCTTCCAGTATAGGCCGTAGTTTCTTAAAATGAATGTACTCATCATAAATGCCTGATGACAGCTGATGCTCTCTTTACACGAATGATCTTATTGTCCTTTCATTTTGAGTGTGTTGCGCTGAAATTTCAGTCAGCTCAAGTGTTAAGTGCTACTTTGAGATTAACACAAAGCTGAAAGGGTGGAAATCTTAAGTTTTTGGCCTGTCCCTAGATGCTTGTGAAATTCTGTAGTTGGCTTGCTTAACAAGTTGATCTTGCAACACACTACTGTATGGATACAATTTCTTAATATGGTTAGATTGCCACCCCTTGATGGATTACCAGAAAACCTTACCTGTGTGCCAACTTTTATTTAAGTCATTAGCTCTAAATCAGATCGCACAGCCTGCAGACCACCGGATCAGACCAGCACTTGGTCAAAGTGCGTTTAGGTGACACTTGTGGTCGGCAGTGTTTCAGTGAGTCAGCATAACACTTTTAGATGGGTCATATGTCAAATGATCTGATGAGACATATATAATCATCTGTATTTACTACACAACAGCTTGCCAAACTAAAAATAAACTAAACCTTCCTAACATCCATACAGCTTAAAATAAGGACAGCGTGCTCGCATTATGTCTTATGGATTATTCACATAATGAGGAAAATGAGTGTTTGAAGACTGTATGTCGAAGATATTGCTGGTTCACCTGAATAATGAGTCCTTTTTATTTCATCCCAGTGGCATTTGTATTGTTGTTGCTGTAGCTACAGGCTGAAGAAATATTTTGGATCATGAAACCTTTTTTTTTTTTAGCAATGACCGTTTTCACCATTTTTTTTTTTCTTTTGCCAGCATGCACCATGTTAGTACCTTTATTGTAGCCCGGTGAATCTTTTTGAATGGCAAACACTGAGCGCACCAGTTTCTAGGAGAGAGGCTAGGCTGCTGACCCTTGAAGCACAAAGCAGCTAGCGAAACAGCTGACCTGCTTAAAGCACCCTTGTGCAGTTGTGAAAGTTCAGCTCTGTGCTGGACCATCACGGCACTGGCTCGTGCACCCTCGTGCAGCTGCTGGGAAAACTCATGGCACATGGAGCTTCTGAAGTTGCTGACTTTTACATGCACACGTGGTTGAATAGTAATTTAAAATCACTGTTAGCAGTTCAATTATTAGTCAGGTTAACTTACAGGTTTAAATTTTACAGAGCAAAGTGTCATTGTAGAGACACTAACTGTAACTCTAACTGTTGAAAGAAGTCTTTACTGTTTAACCACAGCACGTATGTGCGCTGCCTTTGAGAGAGAGGACACCTTGAAAGCGCAGTATATGAAACCCAGCTTTACATAAAAGTTGTGTGAGCATCTTTTTTTCTGTTCTCCTAGCTCTAAATACATATGAATGTGTGGCTTCACTCTGTTTGGTCTCTCTAGTGACAAAGATAGTGTACTCTTAACCCTAAAGACATCCAGAGGCTGCTTTGTTCATTACAGTGTAAGAACTGCATGCTTGTTCACGAAGGTCCCACACCATCCCCTCATAATTCAGCACAAAACCACTTTCTTTTTTTTTTTCCTGGTTTGTCTCTTACGAATAGAAAG
Source organism: Archocentrus centrarchus (assembly GCF_007364275.1). Lineage (NCBI taxonomy): Eukaryota > Metazoa > Chordata > Actinopteri > Cichliformes > Cichlidae > Archocentrus > Archocentrus centrarchus. The sequence goes on from NC_044359.1 coordinate 21,062,084, forward strand.
CCAGGAGATGCTTTATTTTCTTTAGAAGACATAAAAGTCTCCCTCTATACTACACAGTCCACTTTTTTGAGATCTTGCCTGCTTATATATTGTCCAGGCATGAAGAGAAACACATGAATAGAGACAAACACACTCATATTTCTTGACAAGCTGAATGTATTAACTGCTCTTTACCATGATACACTACTAATTTGACAGAGAGGTCCTATATGAGCAGCTGTGTAGGTTCGTGAAGATCTCTTAATGGCCCGTGAGGTCCTTTTTTTGGAGAGGCAAAATGTCCTTGACGTGTGTAGTAGCTGTAGAGAGGCAGTTGCATTGGACACTTGTGCCTAAATGATAACTCTTGAATTTAGCATTATCTGCTTCGGGGGTTAGAGGTGTTTTGGAGACTATCATATGAGTAGTCAGATGGTTCTTTTTGGTCAAATGCTCATTAACAAAAGCAGAGCCATTTGCCAATTCTGAGATTTTTTTTTTTTTTCTGTACTATCACCAAAGTGACTGCCGTCTTTAATTTTAATGGCTGTAAGCCAGCAGTGGCTGTTTGTTCCCCCACCCCCCTTCTCCACCCGCTCTTCATAAAATACAGTATGACAAAAAAAAAAAAAAAAAAAAAATACTGATAGCACTAATTCACAAGTGTTTGTGTGGACTTTGTGTGAAAAAAGTATATTAGAAGTAGATTATCCTCCCATCTGTAAGTGTACAATGGATCTGCTATGGATAACGGGTGGCAGTGGGTGTGTTTTTGACAGAAAGTGACGAAGTTGAACAAGCTGTCCTGTCAAAAAATACTTTAACTGTCCTCTACTTGAATTGCAGTGTTTATTGTTATTTATGTGCCAGAGGAATTTATTTGAAAGCCGCACATCCTGTCATGTTGAGTGGCTTTCTGTTGGACTGAATATGTTAACACATTAATATGCCGTGCTATTTGAGACATTTCAGTGGAACTAAACATTCACGGCCTGATGAAATTAAAGCGACTGTAAAGAGTTAACAGTGGTTCCAGTTAGTGTATGATGCATGGACATGTGTGAACAATACAGTCATTCAAGTCATTTCGACTGAAGAGAGGCTATAACATTAGAGTGGTGTAATTACTTCACAGTGCTTTGTCCAAGAAGGGAGGAATTTGGAGAAGAAAAAGTGTTATAAATTTTTGAAATGGTAATTTATAGTATTTACATATTTTTAAACTGTTCCTGGTGGTAAGCCTAAAATCGAAATTACAGCTGTGAAGGAAGAATCACTGGCACTCCTTTTTTTTTTTAGGTGAAGAGGCAGTTCAAAGTTCAGAAAGGCATGCCATTGTTTCTCATATCAGATCTATTTTAAACATGTTATAATTATCAGTAATTTGCACCTAGAAACACTCAGAGTATTTCATTGGTTCTGACATGTTGCAGTGTACAATTTCAGTCCAGAGAGAAGTAGAAACGAAAAAAAAAATGTTGTGTGAAAATCTTGGCTCAACTTGTCAACAGCCTCCGTGTTGCTTGTTGATGATTTTCAGTGACTGCAATAAAGCCAAATCAATTAAATCTTAAGGCTGGGATATGTTTTCCTGCAGCTTCTCCTGGACTGTATGGGAGTTGGGGTGCATTACTTACCTGTTAAGCACTCAAAGGTAACGAGAGACACGGCGCTCCTAATTGCTCTGATTTAATTAGCCGACACAACCGTGGTTGCCCAGACATTTTCTTTTTTTGTTTGTTTGTTTTTTAATCGCCACAATCAAACTGAACAATGACAAAATAGCGTTAATGGCTAGCATTTGATTTTTCAGAAAAGTTTCAGGTGTTGACTGATAACAGTGAGCTGTGTCTGTAAACCCGTTTTGTCAAAGAAGTGAAATGAACACACTTTGTCTTTATCAAATGCACCCCTTCAGTTATCTGTTGTCACACCGACACTTACCTCTCCATTATTGCTTAAAATTTTCCCAGTGTCCTTACTACATATTTACATTGTGAACTGAATTACATTAGATCCCATATCCAAACCGTACTATTAAAGCCTGATTTCTGGCAGTTTATATGCTAATGTGCTTGGGCGGAACGGATGATTGAAATTAATAATTACAATGGTGATTGTTAAGCAGCAGAGGTTTGAGACAGACTTACTGTTAATAAGGTGTAACACAAAACACTCTCGATAAGTGCAGATCTGCAGCAGATCCATCAAGATGCTATATGCACGAGCACGGACATGAGCTTTTCATAATGCCCCGCGGCCCTTTTGTCTCCAGACTGAAATGTACCAAGGGCCTTGAATGTATGCTTGTAGTGTGTATTGTAAGTAGTATTTGCATATTCAAGATGTACATTATTCAAATGGCTGATACTACTTCTTTCATAGCCTCTTATGTCTGTTCTCAACCCCATCCCCCATTCTCACCATTTTACCCCCACCCCGCCAACACCCTCTCGCCCCACCTTGATTAACTAATGTCCAATTTGATGCAGCGTATTTCATGAGCTTGTCTCCTAACGCAGTCAGCTGATTAACCTGGAGTCTGGCTGGTGAAGTTGCAACCCTCGTCTCCCCCGTCTTAATTTCTCCTTTTTTTTTTTTTTTCCTTGCTCCCCTCTCCCTCCTCCTCCACCCCTCCCCGGTCTTTGTTGTGGCGGCAGCAGCAGAGCATGCGTTGCATTGGCGGTCTGAAGCATTGTGTCTGATTTCCAGCAGACAAACTGACCTCTGGGGATTTATTGACAGCAAACTCCACAGAGGCAGACACAGAGCTGGGGGCATGGAGGCAGTCAGAGAGGGGGGCGGAGGGTGTTGGGGAAGGTTTGTAAGGAGGAAGGAGGGAGGAAGAAGAGTGGGGGCATAGACGGATGGAGAGATAAATGGTTAGAAGGAAAGAAGGAGAGAGGTTCAACGTGGTGAAACAGGAAACAGGTAGAGACACAGATAGAAAGAAACCAATATGGGGGAGGTGGGGTATGCACGCTGAATATAGTTTGATTTAATTTTTTTTTTTCCTTGAAGTATTAGCAAGTGAAAGAAAATGGCCGCCTCCTACAAGGATCTAATTAATTTTGAAGGATCATCAGCCCCTTTAGTCCAAGGCAGGGTACAGGAGGGAGGGAGGGAGACAGACCCCTGGGCTGATTAGAATTCACTGCAGGTAGGCGCTGGCTGCTGCTCACCCACTGTGTCACGGCTAAAATGGAATCACTGTTGTGAGTGGCAGTCTGGGCAACTGAAGCCCGCTTCCCTTGGCCTACTCCTTTGTTGCCAGCGTTCACCTCACTTTCCCCATTAGGCAGGTGGATTTACATGTTTGGACTGGTAGAAGGAACATATATGTATGCATTGTCTAGCAGTAGCCACAAAACCAAAATATGGCACCTGGATACATTTGCATCTCAAACTAACCCCAGCAGGAAGAAGGAAAAAAAGGTCATATTTTTGCCATCATAATGGATACAAGAAATTTGGCACACGTGTATGCAGTGTAGGACAAAAAAAGAAGGCTTCATTCAGGATTGTTTAAGTAATGGCACTAAGTTTAAGGGGAGGGTTACACATACAACAGGCTACAGTTTGCGTTAAATATAGTTCCTAAGTTAGGCGCTACAAGCACTCAGTTTTATATATATATATATATATATATATATATATATATATATATATATATATATATATATATATATATACACGCACACAGACACACACATATATATATAAAACATCTGTGTGGGTTGTTTTAGTTTCCCTGGTTAAGTTTCTAGCGAATAGAAAACCACTATAGTTATATTTTTGATGGAGGGGGTTCACTTTAAAATAATTTTTTTCTGTCCAGATCAAAACAGAAAAACAACCAACTGAACCAACTGTTTGTATTTGCTTGAAAGCATGATCCATCTCAGTGTTGTGTGATCACCATCTGGTCCTAAACATGATATTACATGCCTATATCTAATCATCAAATTTGTTAGGTGTCACGAACATTTCTGAAAAACAAGTGCACGTCCCACTGAGTGTAGTACTTCTCTGAGTGAGGCCTGGGACCCAAGCACTTCGTCAACTCAGCTATTTCAGTTGTTACACTTTAACTGTACTTTCCGCCCAGATTTTCTGCTTCAGTGTACTCAATTATAAAGACAGTGATCATCTTTGGGGCACATTTACAGATTAACATGTATCTGTTACCTTGGCGTAGAAGAGCATAAGTGAATACAGCAAATGAACCTTCACCACGCGTGTGTAGAAAATATGGAGGTCACTGCTAAAAATCTCATAGTTTCTGTCGGTGAATTTTCCCTCAGTGTCTCAAAGTAAGAGGTGTGCTGTTTTAAAGTACTTGAGAGCTGTAAAAGAATAATTTGCGTCAATATTAATGTGCAGGTCTGGTCAAATCCTGGTCCCGTTCTGTTCATTCAGCAGCACACAGTAGTTAGTTGCGTTTTACAGAGCACTTCATGTTCCTGTTGTAGCAAGTGTGGCTGCTGCTAAACATCTTTGACAAAAAAATAAATATATATATATATATATATATATATATATATATATATATATATATATATATATAGTGTCAGAAATACCATCTACCCTCAAATTAATAATAAATATTCACATCAAAACATGCTCTAAATTTTCCAGGTACTTTAAAAGCTTCACTGGTTGCAGTACTTGATGGCACTTTGAACAGTGTGGGTCTAATTTGTTTGGTGAAGGCATTTTTTTCACTGATTCAATGCATTTTTCTCCCCCAGTTTTCCTGCTTTTAAATCATAGCATGAGTATGTGACTTCAATGTGATTAGTTTTATGTGATTTTGTCTCCAGTTTTGGGGTCAAATATTTGCATACTAAATGTGTTTTTACAGCATAAGAGCAATTGTGTCAGACATTCTTAGCATCACCAAAGCCGCTCATCACATGCTTAATGCCTTTCTTGTGTTTTCAATGAAAGCCTTGTGTGTTTAATATTTGACTCTTTTCTCTTATTACAACTGATAATGTTGCTTTACATCTGTATCAGACATTGTGTTGTTTCGTTAGCAGATTTGAAAATGACAAGGATAACAGATACACACATGGATGTGCGCGCACGCGCGCGCGCACACACACACACACACACACACACACACACACAGAATGTGACTGAGACCTTTTCCAAAATATTTCAAAAGGCTCTTTATGCAAAAAGTAGATTTTTTTTTCTTCGTAAGGGTGTGGTTTTATTGCCCAACAGCTCAGAGTGTGTCTGTGTGTGTGTGTGTGTGTGTGTGTGTGTCTGTGTGTGTGTGTGTGTGTGTGTGTGTGTGTGTGTGCAGGGGGGGCAATACCAATACCAATATTATTTTCACCCTTGTTTTGTAGTTTGCGGTCATGTGAAATCATGAGCGTCCATTCATCTTGCTTTAAAAACTCTTCACACATCTGTTGCAGCAGATACTCCTGTTAATGTGGCTCCTGGTTCATTAAGGGAGTGGCAGTATCGACGAGGCTGTATGTGGCATTAAGATTTGTCTTTGTCTTTTTCTCTCTCACTCCCCCCCCCCCCCCCCCCCCCACCCCAAACACTGTGGCAGAGCAACACATGATTTGGACAGAGAGGACTGACAGCCTTGCCTAGCACCAGGCCTCTGATCAGCCATCTCCACCAGCAAACTGAAGCTTGACCCGCACTTCATCACCAGCCACACAAGCATCTTCGTAACAAAACGTCATCTAACTGTGAGTACGGGATTGCTTTCATTTTTTTTTTTAATTCATTCTTCCTTAGTGTTTCAGTCACTGAGCTGGGAATCAGCACTAACGTTTTAACACTTTTATGCTGCTTCTGCAGTCATTTTACCTAAATTCTACTTCGCTGGTTGAAAAAAAAAAATCTAGTGTTTATTGTTTGAACCACTGTTCATTTTATTTCTATTCTGTGTATAAAATTTTAAATTATAAAGTGTTTCTTTAAATGTTTCGGCACATATTCAGCAGTAATGTGTTCAGTCCTGCCTCATACTTCATTAGCAGTATTTTTTAAATAAATCAAATTCTTATTCATTGACAGATGTAGTGTAAAAACAAAACTGTAAAATATTCAACTTGGATTTGTAGGTTTTCTGAGGCTAAAAAAAAAGAGGACAATTTTCTTGGTTTCACCATAAGTTGTGTTTGATGATCCTTCAAATAAGGTCAGTAGCTGTACTTTAAAGCACCAATTATACTTAAGTATGTTTCTGTGCTAAATAAATCAGTTTTTAAACAACAGTTCTAAAACAGACAAGTCTTACACTTACTACGTCCTCATTTTATTTCTTTAAATAAAGACCTGGAAGAAAAGCACTTTCATTTATCTCTCACACTGATCAGCCGGGTCACGTTTTAGTGTATTCCTAGGATAGTTAGGAAACGCCATCACAGTGAACACATGGCTAACAAAAGAGGCCTGTTGTCCTGTAAGCCCAGTGCACCACCTAATGGTGTTTGGAGGAATTTCAGAAATACACACTGAAAGAAACTTGGAGTAATTAGATGGGAACCATCTTAATTGTCCTTCAGTTTGGCGATGTGGAAGTAAAATCTAGCTCAGAAGCTGAAATTACTGGATTGTCTCCTAATACTATGAGACTGGACCGAAGGAAAAAAATGAGAATTAACATATTTGTCTTATTGTTTTAGGCATTCTCCAATGAATGGTATTATTTTTATTATTTATAATGGGCAGCAATATTGAATTCACATTTAAACTGATTGCTGTGTCATGGTTGATGACATTTTTACACACAGCCTGTAAAAGCAGTTTAGAAAGTCAATTTCCTTGAATAGAAAAGAGCTTCTTTTTTTCGTAATGCCTTTGGTCATAACTATTGTATTCCATTATGCACAATTTTTATTAATCCTAATTTATCAGCAGTACTGGGAACAGTGACAATGTATTGGTGCTACATGTGAAAAAAAGGACTGGAGTGTTTAGTGTTGTGTTCAGTCAGGCATGTTGCTTCCCACTTGCAGGTGACATCAGTTGCAAGGGGATGACCGAGCGCATTCATAACATCAATCTTCACAACTTCAGCAATTCTGTACTTGAGACCCTCAATGAGCAGCGCAACCGTGGGCACTTCTGTGACGTGACTGTTCGGATCCATGGAAGTATGCTGCGAGCTCACCGGTGCGTGCTGGCTGCTGGAAGCCCCTTCTTTCAGGACAAGCTGCTCTTGGGCTACAGCGACATTGAGATCCCTTCTGTGGTCTCAGTACAATCCATCCAAAAGCTGATAGACTTTATGTACAGTGGGATTCTGCGGGTATCTCAGTCAGAGGCTCTGCAGATCCTTACTGCTGCCAGCATCCTTCAGATTAAGACCGTCATTGATGAGTGCACACGCATCGTGTCCCAGAATGTTGGCCTGGCTGGGCCAGGGGGGTTCCCTGTTATACCAGGAGATTCTGGTCAGGAAACACCCCGTGGCACTCCAGAGTCTGGCACCTCTGGCCCCAGCAGTGACGCAGAGTCAGGTTATATGCAAGCAACATCACAGCAAAACATGGATCGTGCATACACATCTCTGTACTCCTACCCTGGCCTCTCTCTGCAGAATGGCACCCGCGAGCGCCCCCTTTACATTAACCCTCTGTCAACAAATTATGATCCGACTCTTAGCACTCAGAAGGACCAGCAATCTCAAGATCCACCCTGGATAAACCGTATCCAGGAAAGATCTCAGCAGGTTGACCGCTTCATCTCCACAGCAGAGTCCACTCACTGCCGCAAGCAACCACGACCGGTACGCATACAAACAGGAGGGGTGAAAGTAAAGCAGGAAGAAGAAGATGAGTACAGCTGCTATGAACCTATGGGGGACTGCCAGGATGACACTGACCAGACTGAGGGTGTAGAGAGTGAATCCAAGGTTGAAAGTTTTGACTCAGGGGTGAGCTCCTCCATTAGTACTGAGCCAGATACAATGGAGCAGCAGCCATACCTGACTGGCTTTAGCCGAGAGGGTGGCGGGGACGGGCAAATTGAAGGAGCTCCAGTGCAGATAGAGGTCAATGACTCGTCCCCTGAGCAAGTGCAAGACACAGAGGACGGGGACACATCCCACAGCACTAGTGATAGTAGCATGATGCAGCCCCTGCAAAACTCAGTCAAACTCAGCCCTTTGTCCCAGTACATGCGCCAGCCAGACACCAGCAATCTAAGGATGCCGCTCACAGTGACCAGCAATTCCCAAGTGATGGGCCCTGCTGGAAGCACCTTCCTGCCCACACTCTTTCCTACACAGCCGGCTAGAGACCACAAGCCTTTCCTTTACCTTCCTGGCCAGCAGCAACCCCAGTTTGTGGCAGTGCCGCCCCCTGCAATGCCATCATTCCCCAACCCCATTTCGGTACAGCAAACGCCAGCTCAGCAGCAACAGGCTGCAGGAGGAATTGGTCAGGGGGAAAAGAAGCCCTATGAATGCACTCTCTGCAGTAAAACCTTTACTGCGAAACAGAACTACGTCAAACACATGTTTGTCCATACTGGTAAGTCAAAATGTCTCATCAGTTGAATTTTCTTAGTTATGTAGCAATAATTCATCATTTCTGTAGGTAATAGCTCTACTTGTGGATCCTGCAGTGGTATAGAAATGTTTTTGGTTTGTAAGTAACAGGCTTCATCATCTTAGCCCTTTTTATCTTAAATTCATTCTGATTATGATATTTAGTCACAATATCAAAACTCATTACTCATAAACTATTCAGACAAAAAGGCTATATATATATGTGTGTGTGTATATATATATATATATATATATATATATGTTCATGAATTTTGTTACTGCAGTAGCAATATGCCATGTCCCATTAAGACCCAAATTACCACACAGGGTTTGCAGTTATAGTTTGTTCACACTGAGGAAACAACCAAATTATTTATACTGTACACACGCTGATATTCAATTTCCAGTCTCCAGTTTTGTGCAAAACATGTGGGTGTTACAGAAATGATTGTTTGAGTTTGGGGTTAAGGTCAAGTTTAGATTAAAGTAAGAGAGAAAAAAAAGTGATGGAGAAATAAATATTCAGCTTGAAAACTGGAAGCAAAAAATGTGCGTTTTAGGTATTTTGTAAAATTACTGTTGTTCTTTGTTTTATTTCGGATTTCTAAAGTTACAAAGTCCATCGTTATCATATACATACAGTACAAATCAGTATATTGATTTGTGAGTGGCTAATTGCATACTGCGACATAAAGATAGTTGGAAAAGCATAATGTTGCAGTATGGATTTTAGATCCAATGTAAAGCTGAGGCCTGTCAACACAGTGTGTGCGAACATTTATGCAGTCATATTACTTCCAAATAATAAATAATAAATCAGTGCCCATTGTAGCAATTTAACGAAATTACTGACTGATAAAAAACACCCTCAAATCACATTTGTTAGGTCGCAGTTGACTATTATCTTTGTCATCATTTGTATTTAACTTACAATGCCAGCAGAGTGCTTATGCAGCACATTGCTTCTCTGTGCACCGCTTTCCACCAGCACTTAGAACCTTATCAATCACATGCTGTAGAAATCATCATCAGAGAAAGAAAGAATAAAATATCTTATATAATTAGATGATCTTGTTAAAACTGCGTACTCAAATAGCCATTATTATTCATTACAATCCATTGCTTGGCCAGAACCACTTGTCACATGAAAGCTATTTGAAACTAAATTTCCTGTTTTATTCGCATAATTGTGAGCAGCAGAGTGATGACAGATTGAGAAGGAAAATAAATCACCGATCGATTAATCCCCTAGACTAGATCTGAACAACTCATGGCTGCCGCTGATGGATCACCTTTGCTAATCTCGTAAAAATTATATTTTTCAAAATCTAAAAGGATGCCAGGATGATTTAGTATAACACGGCACTGCTGTCCATATGAGAATACATCTAATACATACACGAGATAACATCTTCTCTTTGTTTATTAAGCAAGAATTACAAAGCACCTTTGCAGATGTGATATATTACACCTTCACATGGCACACTGATGTAGCACACTCAAAATAACTAAAAGATAATGATAACGTGCAGCAGAGGTAGTGTGTCATTTGCTGCAATCAAAAATCTGTCAGAGACATAGAGAAAGCTTTTCAATGGTATGAATCATTGTGCTGCAAGTACACTGCCCTGAGCTACACGGTAAAAGTACCTGCTATATATCTGTTGCTCGTGTGTTGCGACCCTAAAATCTGACCTCTGCCTGGGTCAGGTCAAGTGGAAAAAAAAAAATGATAAAGTAAAAGTAGAATTTATTAGCTTCATTAAATTAAAGCAGGTGCCAACACATTCATTTATTCAGTGCAGTAGATACACAGAACTTCATTAACTTGCTCAGTACAACTTGTCTATTTGGCAGTGTTATCAGCCTTTTTTCTCCGCCTGTTCATTTTACGTTATTATTGATATGTTAATATTTTACAGCCCATAATGTCAGCAGAGGCAATTATGTAAAATGATCTTAACATCTCAACAAAGTGGCAGAAATGCCAAATAGATGCATAATATATTGGTTTTGCAGTCATATGTAAATTAACATTTGACATTTGAGCCCAACTTTTCTGCACCGCAGTGTCATGACAGCATTATTACGTTTTTATAAAACATTTTAGTTTGATAGTTTTCTTACTGTTTTGTAAGTTGGGAATGTTGCATCAGAGCAACTATGATGTAAAACCTTTCCTACAGCGCTGTAGCATTCAGCACTAAGTAGAACCAGCGTCATAATAAAGCTAATGCAGGTTTAAATAATTCTAGCCGGAGGTATGTTCCTCTACTGGAAAAGTAACACTCCTGGCTTCAGGCATCTGATGCTGCCGCACAAGCTGAAGTCAGCTGATCCTGCCACGTTTTCTGTGTAGGGCTAAGAGTCAGTTGGCTGTGTTTCAGGAGCATTTAGTGTCAAAATTTGCCTTGATTCAATTTCCAACTACTAATTTGCTCCAATTTTTTGTAATTAATAATGGAGACATGTGCCTTCGTAATGGCAGATTTACCCACAGTAGCATGCAGACCCTGAAATCTTTCATTAAAAATGACTGCACCACACAGATCCCAGTGAATGTCCCTATCAAGGTGGATGTTTATGTGATAAACAGATGGAGCTAAATTACCCTCAGAGAAAGAAACCAGAAAAGGGTGAGACGGGTTAGATTCATAAAAATTTTTCTCTCACCATTCAGGTATTGCATGTATGGCAGCAGAGTTACATTATAGGATTTCAATCATTTTACATGTTTAGCAGTGATTTTTCAAGCTTTTTTTAGAGACCCCTTCTTGTCCATATTTCTAAACCTAATCCACAACTTTTGTTCCCCCCCCCGCCCTTAATGCTTTTGTCTTGCATGCACATCCAGGTGAGAAGCCTCATCAGTGCAGCATCTGCTGGCGCTCTTTCTCCCTGAAGGATTACTTAATAAAACATATGGTGACACACACGGGGGTGCGGGCCTACCAGTGCAGCATCTGCAACAAGCGCTTCACCCAGAAGAGCTCTCTCAACGTCCACATGCGGCTGCACCGTGGAGAGAAGTCCTATGAGTGCTACATCTGCAAGAAGAAGTTCTCACACAAGACCCTGCTGGAGAGGCACATGGCCCTGCACAGCACAGCCAGCGCCATCACCGGGCTGTCAGGGAGTGCAGGTACCCCAGGTCCTGTCTCCATTCCCATACCTATGGCTGTCCCTGAGCCTGGAGCTGGAGTGGTTGCCCTCGCCATGCCAGTAAGTGGAGGTGCTGGAGTAGGGGCTGGGGTTGGAACAGGAGTGGGTGTAGCTGCAGAAGCGAGCTGCCAAGAAGGGACCACCTACGTATGCTCCGTCTGCCCTGCCAAGTTTGACCAAATGGAGCACTTCAATGACCACATGCGAATGCATGTCTCCGATGGATAAGTACAACTAGATAAACTTCTTTCAAAAAGAATGACAAATAAAATGGCACTAGATTTTCCTTTTCTTATTTTGAGGTATGAAGAGTAATGAGTATAGACACTGGCACATTAAGTTTCCCAAAAAAAAAAAAAAGATTTTTTTTTCTGTTATTCTAAAAGAAAAAAAAAAGATGGTGGCCTTAAGGCTTAGTAGTTTGATATTGATCTACTGGATGGATCCTAACTACAGGCCTCTAAATGTATGCTTTCCTAAAATACTGATTTATGTGTTGAACACTACCGAAAGGCCTACGAAAGAAACACATACACACAAACACACCTTTTGTGTCGACATGTCTGAATGAATATACATGTATGTGTTTGAACGTTTGTGTATTTGCCTGTGTCCGTTTATCCAACTGTGTGTGTGTGTGTGTGTGTGTGTGTGTGTGTGTGTGTGTGTGTGTGTGTGTGTGTGTGTGTGTGTGTGTGTGTGTGTGTGTGTGTGTGTGTGTGTACATTGCCATGAAACATATATCATGGCAGTTGTGAACCCATATTGACCAGTTTGGAAACTATAGATGTCCAAGCTTACTGTGGTATAATTTACAACAACAATAACAAGAAAAAAAAAACATCTGGGGTTGGGCTACGTATTCCCTCTAAAAATACTGATGGTCACAAGATTGCCTTCTTATATTAAATAAAATAAAGGAGAGTAGTTAATTTGACACTGGGTTTTATTTATTCCTATTGTATTAAGGGATTATAATGCAGCCATTGTCAAGGTACCAGTTTCAATCATTTTACTGAAATGTAACTTCCTATCAATGGTGATGGGGACAAATATTTCTCACATGCTTTATAATTATTGTCCATGCATTCTGATGGTAAAGATGACTAAATTATGGTGTGTTGATGAGACAGTATTTGAGCAAAAATCTGTTTCTTTTTTTCTGAAGTTTGGAGTTTAACTCATTTGCATACACTGCCACTAATATCTTAAAAAGACTGTTAAGGCTAGTAGACCTCTTCCATGTCAAAACATAAGAAAAAAAGAAAGATTGTTTTTGCTGATGGTTTTTATTTAGCCTTTTACATTCATAGTTTTTTGGCAGGTTGGAATATGCGACTAAACTCTCTCCTTCATAATTGCTGCTCCTCAACTTGCACCTGACTGTTATGGGATATAGATTAAAAAAAAAAAAAATTGTCACTTCAACTATTGTTGTTATTGAGTAGCCTACATGGTTTTAATTTGATAATTGAATTTGAATCTTGGGGAGGGGTTAGGCTAGTTGTTGATTGAAACAGTGTTGTTTAGGAGTGGATAATTTAATTTGAATCAAATTTGAAATGAAAATAAATGTCACCCCTGATCTCAGATTACCTGTATAACCTGTTTAATAGTATTGCAAAGCTGTTTGAGCAGATGGGAGCGAAATGCATTGCTTTTCATGTTCTAGCTCTCCCTGAAGGCTCAAATAGTGCGCAATGTTTTTGAAAGGAAATACAGTCTGAAAGCAAAACAAGTAGCTCCATTGACTGATTGATATCACACTGTTTCATGATATACCACAAGTTGCAAATGGACTTTGTAGACAATAGCATACATTCCTAATTTTACTAAAAACTAGACACAGCATGTACAGAATAGATTTGGAAGCTAGTGTGTGCAAGTTGTCATCCATGCATCACATCACTTAAGGCTCATTTCTGATATTTCAAATTTTTTTTTATTGCTTTTTATCCAAAATAGGACACACACAGACACACACACACAGACACGCACACTCACAAACTCCGACACACACGCAACTGCCTGCAACTGCAATCTGAAGGATTTGCTCATTTATGTGAGCAAACACTTTCGTAGTTGTATTATTAAAAGAATAACTAACTGCATACAGGGGTCTTAAAAAGACCCACTGTCGATTTTAAAAAAAAAGTGCTATTTTGCACATTTTCTTAAAATGCCTGTGCTTGATATTTAATCATTTTCCTTAAATGAACTATGATTTTCTTTTATTCAATTTCAAAGGAAAAAAAACATTTTTTTTTTAAATCTTGATAAGTGGACTGCATTATTTTCTTGCATATATGTTGCACTGCTTAAACCAATAAGTGCACTACTGTTAAGAGAGATATTATAGTTTTAGAAAAGAGGATTTTTTTGAAATCTAACATTTGGTTGTAGAGTTCACATGTAATAGAATAGCTTTGTTTCAATTTCTTCATTAAGTAATTCAGCGATTCTTGGCTTTTGTTATTGCTTGCAGTTACCTACAGTATATACTTGTGCCGTGTTAATGCAAGCACCTATTTTTATTTAAACCTGTACCATTACGTGTGCTCATCTATGTTTTAACCTTTGAATTCACTCTTCTATGGAGTCACTTCCCTATAATAGTTTATTCAATTGCATTTCTTTAGTAACAGAGCAGAATTTTCCTATGAGAACATCAAAGCCAAACAACATTAACAGTGAAACAACAACAGTAATAATAGACAAACTCCCATCCAACGCTGTTGGCGGAGGTAAAAATAATAATAATAACTATTATTATATTATTGACATTAAAACATTTATAAAGTGTGTGTGTGTAACATAAATGATACGTGTCCTAGAACAAGTTTTTCTGTGGGTTTAAAGGTGTAGGGAGGTGATGGAATGCAGCTTCTTTGATATCTGTCCGTCAGTTGTACACAGTTGTGTCCCTACCTTAGTCTTTGTATGTCTGTGAGTGTCTGTGTGTGTGGTATATAGCCTAATCAAATTGTTGATAAGTGGAATATCTGAACTGTAGGGCTTCCTTTGCAATATGCAGCGCAGGTACTATGAGAAGCAGCTCTCCAAACATTTTTGGGCTAGTAAGGCACCTGTAACAGTCGTTCTGAGATTTTACTCAAGCTTTGGTCAAGTACTGTTGACTTCACTGTACCGGATTGGAGAAGTTATGTCAAGCATTTTTGATGCTAAATTCCATATAATTGCTACTAGATTTCACATCAGTGTGGAGTCAGTTTCAGGTGAAGTCGAGTGATGAACATGTGAGACCCGGAGAGATCAGTGTTCTGGTTTCTCCTCATCTAAAACAGAGATATAAAAAAGAAAAAGAAGAAATGCAAATATTGGCCACACCTGAGAAATACACTGAAAAACCGTGAGGTTAGTCCTCAGTAAAAGTAGCACATTATTTAACGTTTGATTGGGCCCGTCTCCTACGGTGTGCATATAAGCCTAAACTATATGGTTCCTGTTTGTAGCTGTTGTTGCCAGGATGGCAATATTGCTGCATGCTAGTGCTCTATTTGTCTCTACACAGCACGTGGAGGGTAATCTCATGCCTTAACAGACAATGCACTAAATAGAAATATGTAAGCAACTGCCGAGATCTCTTTCCAACAGTATTGCCACATGTATGGCACACAGCTCATGATGTTGGTGTTTGTTGTCTGTTCAGTACCAAGTAAACACTGCCAAACTAACATCATCACTTCTTTAACAGCAAAGGCAGACACATTAATCAAATTGTTTCAGTGTAATGTGTGTATTCAGTAATCTAGCATTCCTTCATGGCACCTAAATTTTACATATTTTGTGTGAACACATATATCAAATGCACTATTGACTGTAGCTAGATGAGTACAACCAGCTTTGTGGTATCATTGGTCTAAATAGTAGGTTAAGTAGCTTGATGTTGTTTTTTTGTTTTGTTTTTTTCCAAATATTTGATTTCAGAATTACACTATCAATCGTTTCTCTATCACTTTTTTTGGAATAACAAAAGTAGCCAATCTCAGCATTATCTGGATGAGGGCTAATAACTCGTCCCGTCGTCAGTTGACTTCTTGTATCATAAGGTGTTTGATAGCAGACCAGGCTCGGAAGGGGAAGAAACTTCTCTCCAGTGTGTCATAACGTGCTTATAGCGTGCCCAGACTTTTTTACCCCCCCCCCCTTCCCCTGTTGGATTAGCATCACATGCTCTTCACTGTCCATAGTTATATATTCCTTATACTGCTTCAGATACTCGTGGTGGTGCTTAATTCTCTTTTCTCAGTGTTGCAAAAAAAAAAAAAAAAAAAAAAGTCGGTTAAAAATTGTTGAAAAGTTGCAACATTATCCAGAAAAAAAGTCCTTATCTCAATCGTGCTTCTTCTAGTTGTTAGACTAGACTTTATGTTTGCAAAGTGTACGCATATTTTCCTGAACAAAACATATTGAAAAGTAGATAATAGTCTTGAGCCTGCAGCTGTTTGTATTGTGTTTCAGATATATTCCTGTTTATGTTTTGTTTATCGTAGTGTAGAGACACAGGGTCTACAGTACATTGTTGTCCTTCTTGCAGTAAGTTTAATTCATTGTTATACTTCTTTATTTCGGAGTTCCTTCTGCTTTTCTCTGGTGGTCATAGTGGTGTTGTTTATACATACATAGCTTCGCGCGACTGGGTAAAGAATAGTCGGTTATTTTTCACAGTGTACTATATATATGCATATATGCTTTGCATTTAGTTGAAAACAAGGAAATGGAAGATAGTAATGGTGAGGGTGATACTGAGTAAGGAACAGGTTCATTTTATTCTGATAAGCATGTGTCTGTCTTCCTGTTTGTCTTTAAGTCTGTCTCCACACATTTTAAGTCCGATTTCTGTTATTTAGGCATGAATAAAGTCACAAAGTAGAAAACACATGAACGCATTCATATAATACTTAACAGCATTTTTGTCCTTCAGTACAGTACACATAAGAATGAAATAGATAACTTCTTACAAATAAACTATATATATTTTAAGTATCACCATCTCCACACAGATAAAGAATACATTTTCAGATAGTTTGATAAAATTGCAGCTAGAATATACAATACCTTGTGTGATATAGGGAGTATGCCTATCAAGTGCCTATCAGTACATACAGCAACTATACAGAATATTCATAGTTTTTCTCTCCTACATTGCACAAATACAGAATATACACAGTGGACTAATAAAAAAAAAAAATACTATTTATACTATTACTGCTAAAACCTGGTGGTTGTGAGTGCATCCTAAGAGAACCCTTTAAATACCTGAAATGCTCTATTCATATACAGTAAAGACTACATCTGCTAGTTTTATTTTTTAACTTACATGTATACAGTTTGGAGGATGAAAAGATTTAAAATGCAATCACTTACATATCTGAATGTCTTCATAAAAATATGCAAATACTCTTAGATTGTTTAGATGGCAATTGGAAATAAAATATGAAATCTTAATATTGAATAGCCATTTGTTTTTCCTGTGACATTGCTCTCTGTCATAGATGAGGCTTTTTTTTTTTTTCAACTTTTCACATTTGCAAACAAGCCATATACTGTAATGTACTGTATGTTTGGGGAGAAAGGGCAGTGGCATTTTGTGAACAGCAGGGGGAGCCACACATCAGCCAGAAGAGGTGAAGTTTACACACTGCCTGCCACAGTGGACAAGAAAAAAAACAAGTTATATTGAATATTTTCAAATCTCTTTGTTGGTAATTATTTCTGTTAATTTTTTTATATTATAATAACATCAATAGGAATGCCAGTAGTTACCTCTGTTGGGGCTTTCTTTACATGAATGAAATGGTTTGCAGTCTGCAGGATCTGAAAGCTGCTTTAAGGTTCTTAGTTGGTTTCAAAGTACACTGTGTGCAAATCACACTAGGTGTGCTTTGACCTTGATGGCAGGCCCGTCCAAATGCAAGCCAATGCCCAATTTCCCCACAATGATCATTAAAGTTTTATCTTATCGTACAGCCTTGTTGTTGATGTACAGCTTGAAATTGTAAAGGAGCAACGAGCAATGTGGAAAAGGAAAAAAAAAAAAAAGTAACTGGTTATTAAACATTATACTGGCTGATTTTTATGACCACAATTTGGAAATAAAATGAGATTGCAAATTGAAAGTTTTGGCTACAGATAAACAGCGCTTTCCTGAACAACGGTCTTTAGGTGGTTGGATGAAAAAAAAGAAAAGAAAATACAGTAGAATAAAAAAAAAAAACACACACACACACAAATCAAGTTTCAGGACTGAGTGGCTGCTAGATAAAAGGCTTTGTGATGGCTTATTATTTTGTCCCCTGTGGACTAATTACCACAGTTTTCTCTCTAACCTTCTCCAGCCTAGTTACGGTGCCAAATTTGGGGAGGATGAGGGGAGACTTTAAATGATAAAATTATAACAGTAAGAAAGAAGCAGAGAAAAAGAAAAAGAGAAACAAATCTTTTTTTTTTTTTTTTTTTTTTTATGTGAGACATTTTGTAACATTAAATGCAGCATACCAAAAGCAAGTGATTGCCTCTATTTTGAATCTTTGAATCCTCCATAATGCATAGTTTTCAATTAAATTAGGAGAAAACAGCTATGATTAACAAAAACACACCTAGTTTCATAGACATTTACTGTTAAAATGAAGCATTACAAATATAGGCAATGTGATATAGCTAGTCCCTGTCATCCAACCGTCACACTATGACATACTCAGAAAACAGCGTCCATTTTTTTTTTTTTATTTAAGGGTTTTACAGACATAATGAAGCAGCTCTTCAGATTTTCAAGTAGGCACAGCTATACTAAGCTATTGCAATATCTAGATTTTATTTACTATTCTCCGAACATGCAGTTATTACTCTATCCCAGATGTGTTTTTTTAATAAAACATCATCAGGTAACTACCATCGAACAGTCCAAATGAAGCATGCAGTCCTGTCTACACAGCTTTTTTCTGGTGGGGGAGCACTTTGTTTTTTTAAGAGTCCCTCGATAACACACATTCGGTATCGTTTCTTTATCACACTGATGAGGGGGACTCAGACTCTGAAGACTAAACACTGAGCCTCTTTGTGTTCTCGGTCACTCTGGTCTTTTTGGCTTAGTTCAACTGGATGAGATGATTAGGTTTTAAAGTGTGCAGCAGCGTAACTAAAAACATGCATTCCTGTTTAAGACCAGCACATTCCAACTTTTAGTCTGGCATTCATTTTCCACACTTAACTAACCCGACATGAAAGAGAATTCCCAGCACTTAATTGTTTTTTACAAATCTGTTGAATAGTCAATCGTGTGGCAGCAAACGCTGCTTATCACATGTTTAGGAAAATTTACATTTCCCTAAAATTTACCCACTTTTTTTTTTTTTTTTTTAAGATCTCATCTATCTCATCATTTATTTCAAACTTTGCCATGAGATCACAAACCTTTATAAGCTTTGAGCACAGCTTACGCTTGTGTGGACTGGTTTTATAGACAACATACACAATGCTATCGTTCTGTCTCTCTCTGTGTGTGTAGGTCACACTCTAATAATGCAGAGACACACAATTAAAAAATAAAATAAAATAAAAAGCAAAAAAGAGAAGTCAAGGTTCTTCACCGTGATGTTGGCTGTGATCTCAGCCAGCACATATTCTGCCATCACCGAAGACTTAGATGAAAAGTTTCAGCACTGTATCTTCATAAAACGGGCAGGTGGGGGTAATTTGCAAAAAACGGGGGCCATGGTAATCATTAGAAGCTAAATAAGACACACACACACACACACACACACACACACACACACACACACACACACACAAAAACGTACTAGACAATGTTTGTTGACAAACCAAAGAAAGGTTAGGACAATTTTAAGTTTTTGGAGAAATTAATTTTTCTTTTTAATGTGTACGGGGCTCCTACAATTGGGCTAGATTGCCACAGTTATTATTATTATTATGATTACTATTAATATTATTGATTTTCTTTGTTTTTAATCTCATGGCAGGGTGCTTGTGAAAATGCATATATATTTTGTCACTTGTTTATAGTTTTGTGGTTGTGTTAATTTGCCTGTTGTAGACCAAAATAGTTTTTTTTTTCTTTTTTTTTTTATAAGAAATGCAACAAAACATAAAAATGAATCTGACACAATAGCTGTGATGTAAACTATTGCATGTTAAAACATGTATAAGATTGTAAATCTTGCATTGTTCCTCTGGCAAAACATATTAATTATTGGTTATGTTGTCTATACACGCATTTAGCAGATCAGTGTACACCTTTTCACCTTCACATTGGATTGTGTCTAATATATTTAAAGCTGTCCCTAGAATACTAATCTGACATTGTAACTTAGAATATATTCAGCCATTTATACTTGAGATGGACCAAGATGTTAAGTTTGCACATATTTGTAAGGTGTTTATTAAGCCAAAAAAAAAAAAAAAGAAAAAAAAAAAAGAGGAAAGCGAAAAATTATACACAACTTTAAGTCTCGACAATTCAAATCTAGTTGAGGTGCTCATGAACTATGAACAAATATTCTAGACCTTCATGTTCACTGAAAGAAAAGCATCAAAGCCATCACTGCGTCGTAAAAATAAATTCAAACCAAACTGTAAGATGGATTTAAACATGTGATTAGGTATTATTTATCAAAGCGATTCAAAGAAAGTATATTTTTGTAATAGCATCACATTGTCTGCAAGGAGAATGTAAATCATTTGGCGACAATTAGTTTTATAACTGTAAGGTCCAATTTTAGGTGAATCTGCTGTATTTGTTCATCCTGTGTATTCAAAAATAGGAAATTGAATTACTGTAATTCCGGCAGTGTTTTTTTTTTTTTTTACCTGGGCCGAAGATTTTAAATCAGAAATTACATGCACCCTATTAAAAAGCAGCTTAGCTTTGTTTTTGTTTTTTTTTCCTTCCATCATGCTTTCAGGCTTTTTGCTGCCATATCATGTACCTAGACGCTTTTGTAAACATGCACTTGAGCTGAACTTTGAGATGTGGTTATAAATATGTGTATATTTTGTCAGGCTTTTTTCTTTCTTTCTTTCTTTCTTTTTTTTTTTCTTTTTTTGCCAACCATAGCTTTTGATTTTATTATTTCCCTACAAAAATTACATCTCTTATATAGTTATGAACTTGGCAGAAGTGGAGCTGTTGTAGTAAAGTTAGTTAACATCACAACTAAGCAACCCTGAAATATATGCTGCAGTAATGTGTTCAGTTTGTTTTTGATAATTTATGCTCCAAGTTGGTTTGTATTTTATTATTATTATTATTATTGTTATGAAACAAGCTTGTTTGAAATGTATTGACTGCTGTTTTAAAATAGGGGATAAAGTTTTTGGGGTTTTTTTTTTTTTTTTTTTTTTCATGTATGTGCGAGGATGTTTTTATAATATGATTTGTCAAACACTGGACTGGAGTGAGTTTTCCAACATTTCCAAGTTGAGAGATGTATTTGACAGACATAACTGCACAGACAACACCCGTTAGCACAGATGTGAGCTGACAGACAAAGCACATCCTCCCCTCTGTACACGGGAGGGTGACTAACATGGCTGCCATCCACCCATTCAAAATAGGAGTCATTTGGATATAAGGAGTTAAGGCATTTCCTTTGTGCTGGTTAATTGCATTCAGTGGGTGATGGTTTTATATATAATAGGAATTATTTATTAGGGATTTCCTTCAAAATTGTTGTATGGCATAGACTGGTGACAGATATTTTTTTCTTTTCTGGAAAAGAAAAACCATAAAGGGATACCACTTCACAGCTTTGAGTAGTTATCAAAATCACCTGGTATGTTCTTTCTATGGTAGAGCAGACATAACAGTTGCCTCTCATCACACCTACCACCACTTCTCAAACCAGATAAGAGATTTGCACTAGACTGATTTTGGTCTTACTCTAACAAAAGCAATATAATTCACTCGACACATATTTGAACCATAGTATCGGACGTTTGTCCCCCGCAGTGGGAATGCTGAGTAAATGGTGATATTTGACGTGTTTTACTTTGTTTTTCTATTCAAAGGTACAGAATTGGTTTTTTAAATGCACACGACATCCACGTATTGCTGTTTGTAGCAGGGTTCTATTTTTTTCCTTTCTTTCTTTTTTTTTTTTTTTTAACCCAGCAGTACCCTGAGTATTAGTGTCCAGATTTGAGGGGCATTAAAACTGTTGTTTCCTCCTGTGACTGGTTTTGGACAAATCAAGCAGCTCTTACAGATCTGAAGTGAGAGTGGGGATGTTATGAGGGAAGAAATCGTTCACCATGAGTCAGTTGTCTTCATCACACAGCCAACATGTTTAGAGATAAACACAAATGCCAAAAGATAAACCCAGCTGTCCACTGTCGTGCACACCTTACCCTTAAAAACACTGGCATTCATTTTGTCACTTTCGTGATATTTTTATGGGATGATACAAAAAAAAAATGCTTTAAAGTGAAAGAATAATGAAAAAAGAAACCCAAATGCATCTTTTTTTGTTTTGTTTTTTTTGGGGGGGGAGGGGTTTGGGGGTCAATTAACACACCATCATTGGCTACTTATGTAGAGAATCTGTATCCACCAAAATGTATCATACATCATCCATTTTTCAATTACGGTCATTTCCCAACAGCATTAATTATCGACTTAAACGTCATTCTATTTTTCTGATAAATAAGTGTAAATTTTTCAAAAATTCACAGAGAGCAAAACGTGGCCATTTTATCTGGATGTAGTAGCTTTCCTGTTTTCACCGCTTTGTGGTGTTGTTGAAAGATGTTGCGGTTTGTCTAAATATGTTGCGTGTTAGAGGAAGCATAAGTATGTGCCTTCTTGTAATCTCCTTGGTGAGCTTGTTATTATTGAGAAGCTGAAGCCAGCCAATTGTGTTTGCACTAAAACCAAATTGCTTTTGTGATGTAGACTATTTAAGCAAGCTTGTTGCGTCACTTTAACCGTACAGTATGCATGAGGGTGAAATTGGTAAGTCTAGGGCTAGAGCTCTCATCTGTTGACCTGTAAACCAGTGCAGCTTAGAGGATCTTGTGAATATATCTTGGCTTAGTTTCGCATTTAGTTTTCAAATTCCATCTCCTTACTCATCGAGTTCTTCACAACAGTTAAAAGCAAAATGAAATAAAAAATAGAAAAAAAAAAAAGAATCAGATAACACATACCATTATACCGATACAATACAGCTTTTACTTTCACATGCCACAGTTAGAGTTACACAACTGCAGAAGAGATATTCATTTTTTTCTGAATCCATGGGAATGCATGAGTATACGAGGTCGCCTCAAGACTATTGGTCAAATTAATTTAGGTTGTTTTTGAAGACTTGTATTTATTACATATTTTGTTGACATCTAAGAAAGGCCTACATGCTTTTGAGTCTTACAAATGCACCTTATTCATGTCAGTCCATGTGGGGGGAAAAGAAAAAAGAAAAAAAAAAAAAAAAGGCTGGCAGTGTAATATCTCTGATTTAGCACCTTACTACACAGCATGTTTTCACTTTATGCCAGTTTAACTATTCTTCCATATGTATGATTTCAAAAATAAATCTCATTCTTTGTGAAATTGTTTCATGGGATGTGCCAAAGTTTGGAGGCGATCTCCCAAGTGTTTATGCTTATCATTTTCTTTTCCTCCTTCTTCAGTTATAGCAAGGGTATGTCAAAACTTTCCTATAACAGTGTGTGGAATCAATTTATCTCAGCAAACAGTATCATTACTTGCCATTTTACAATAAGCCCTGTATTTCACATATATTTACCAGTGATGTGTATTTGTTATTATAAAGAAAATAGCCGTAAAAGCTTCATTATGTTACATAATATTGTGACTTTTTTCGAAAAACTGTGAAGACTTATCTTGCATATACTTTATACAGAAGTATTAAGCCTTAATACAAAAGACTAAAAAAAGTGTGGAAGAATAAACTGATTGTTGCTAAGTAAGGATGATTTTTGTAAATGTTACCAGCACTTTTTTTGTAATTTTCACTCTCTGAGGTATTGTACAAGTTCAAGCTGTTTGTGAAGTTTGATTATGAAGGAATAAAAACTAGTACTTTCCTGTACTTCACAGAAAGTCTTTATGCTGTTTTCTTTTAGTGCTCTTTTCCCTGACATCTATGGACGTTTTCTAGTGAACGAATGCCCATAATAATAATAATAATAATAATATTAATGATAATAATAATAATCATATCTACAAAGGGTGAAAGTCTATGCCAAAAGGCTTCCACAGACTCCCATTTCACATCTGCGCTGCCACAAAGTGCAGTCTACCATCCAGTTTATCTTTAAAACCAGATAGATATATAGATGAAATGCTTGGAGTAAATTTATTCAAATAAATTACCCGTCACAGCTAAAATTAAGCTCATAAATAATATTAGCCTGGTGTGTTGTGGTGTGTGTTGATTCCAAACACAGTTGGAAGTGACGAGATAATGAACAACAAGCTGGAATGTATCCCAGAATGCACTGTGCAGAAGGCAGGGAACACCCTGGACAAGCTGTCAGTTGGTTACAAATCTAACAATGATTAATAAACAGTCGCAGTCGTACTTCACACCTACAGACAATTCAAGAGTACAGTCCACTTGACTCACAAGTGTTTAGACTGTGGGAGGAAACTGGCACAGCCAGTGTAGAAAGAACCACAGGGATGGTTTCAGCAGGAACCAAAGAGCAGGTTTGTCCCATTGCAAGGTGTGTTTTTATCCCCGGGGCTGCTGCAAAGTACATCACATGGCTTCATAAAGCCACAAATGATTCTTAGATATGTCCAAATCAAACTTGTTGGGTTTGGTCAGCTGATCTGGTCTGGAGCTTTCACACTGATCAACATACTGTGTGTGGACTAAGAACAACCAGAGCAAGATCAATATGAGTGTTTATTGATACTTATATTAAGACTTTGTGCTGCAAACCAGCAATAAGTGGGAAGTGGTACTCCTATTCCCACAACTAAAATGAAAAAAATAAAAAATTCCCAACCGCGACAAAAAGAAAAAATAAAGTACTTGAATAAGACTCATTAACAGATCATCAGATTTCTTTATACAGTCTGATAATATGACAGGTGTGATCTGGCAAACACATTATGCAGCAAGGGGGAGACAAAGAAGATAATGTGTGTTGTGTAAGTATTTTATGACTGCATTCAGGATGAAGGTTTTATTCAGCTGAATTAATTATTGGTGTTTTACGATTTCAGAATAAACTTGTCTAAGGAGAAACATTGCCCTACTGCCTTTGCATTTTATTCCCTGGCTAGACCCCCACTCTCAATATAAATAGGGAAATTTCCCCCAGAATGAATTGCCCTTTCTTTAATTCATATTTTTCAATAATTTAAAAATGAATCACTTGTTTATGTGAACAAACTAAAATGCATGACACACAAATCAGCAGTGTTTCATTTAAATTGATTCAAGACAGTGAGCAAAGAGTTCTGTATCTGTCCACTTTATTAGCAACTTTATGAACACTTTAATAACATTTGTTATTTTAAATGCACTGGACAAATATTCTTTACTTTGTCAGGCTCTTAGTGTGATTTGTCATAAGGTGTTGTACTACTTTTTACAATAAAATAGAGGAGCAATAACATTTAAGTTACAATACAGTCTACAGTAATACACCATCACTCTGTAATGTATCAACATCTCTTTCAGAAACTAACCATACAGGTAAGCAGGTCTGTGTTCAAACATTAAATTCAATATAGCAGTACACTGCCTGGGTGTTCGCGATGGTCATTTGTCCCACTTGGGACAGGATGACCCTTCGTTTTTGTCACAGTACTCCGATAAGATTTAAAGCTTGTTTGAGCTTTAGACACGCCTCATTGAGAAACGCGCAGTGGGAGCGCTTTAGCAGAGCTGATCTATTTTCACGCTGTAGGCTACTGGCGCCCCCTGCTGTCAGTATTCAATATCTCAGGCTAAGTAGGGGATTGGAACCAGATTGCACTTTGAAACTTGTGTATGTGCCTGTTTAATGCCGTCTTACCTTTAAAGATAACATTTTTCTTCAACATACATGTACCTGCTAAGTTTTCCTTAAACCTTCTCTCTCACTGTATGTAATATATAATATGCTAAGTTATACTACACCATAATACAGGATTTCATATTTAGGAAAAAAGTGGAATTTTTTTTCCTTCTCATGATGCTGCCTGACTGCAGATATGACTACTCAAGTAAGTATTCATCTACTTAACACGAGCCACACCTTGTAATCATGCTTGGCATTTAGGTTGGCCAAGCCCAACCAAATTCCATAACAAAACGTATGAGGGGTGTGAAACTAGATTTTCATTCAGCTGGCATCACAGAGATGCATCGTAGCGCTTCTATAATTTTCTACTAGATTTAGGGCAGTATTAATTCACGTATTTAAATGTCCAATGAGATGGATATATTTCTAAGTAAATTCTTATGTATCACCAAACTAAACTTCACAATATATTTCTCCTAAGATCCACATTTCCTCTGCTGTTTGAATAACAATCTGCAATACTGACACAATTTGGACATGCTGTGAAAGATAACCTAGAAATAAAACCTCAATAGGGTCAGAAATTTAATACAAATTAGTTGTGCTGCTAACATTTTAAGTGGCATAACAGAGGAGTATTCGTTCTACTCTACAATCCTAGAAGTGACCACGGTCAAACCCAGAAAGGCTCAGGGAGATAAGCATGAGTAAATATAGCAGTTGGGTGTAATCCACTTCGTGCATTTCATTATCCGAGTGAGTGTTCATCCCATGCTATAACAGTGTAGGAGACAGTAGACATCAATTGTTTAGTTTGTTCCCCACAATAAATTTATTCAAGTTGGGACCATACAAACCTAGTGAATGACAGGAGGAGGTATCATTTTTCTTTTTAAACAGGAATGACATTGGTAAACAGGGTGTGGAACGTTTAAAATCAAAGATGCACAACGTACAGCCATCTCTCAGTATTGGTGAGACGTTTGTTCCCATAAATAAGGCAGAACGCAGAGTCCGTAGAAATGGAAAGTTATTACATTTAGCCAAATTGGACAGTGATGTGACAATGTGAAGAATTAGATGACCTTCTTCAGCTCATCGTACAACACCAGCACGAAGGCGCCGCCCATGCCTCTGAGCACATTGGACCAGGCTCCCTTGAAGAAAGCCTTACTACCCTCATCGCGTGCGATCTTGCGCCAGCAATCAATGGTCCCACTGTACATGATTTCAGCTAAGGAAGGAAAGAAAAAAAAAAGAGTTAAATATGAAATAAAACCTAACATACAACAGACAAAATATACCAGATTACTACAAATAAATGTACCTCCTTTGCGTCCGGACTGCATCATCATACGTCTACGGACAGTATCGAAGGGGTATGAAGTCAGGCCAGCAACAGCTGTCACAGTCTGCGCAATCATCCAGCTCACCACTATATGGGTGTTCTTGGGGTCTGGAAGCATACCTGCAAGCACAGAAGGAAAAAAAAAAAAAATTACAAACCCAGTAGATGCAGATTGACCTCTTAGTGATCAGTGTGAAATGAACATACCCTTAGCTGTGTCATAGATGCCGAAGTATGCAGCCCTGTAGATAATGATGCCCTGCACAGACACATTGAAGCCCTGGTACAATCCTTTCAAACCATCAGACCTGAAGATCTTAACCAGGCAGTCACCGAGACCTGTGAACTCTCTCCCAGCTCCGGCCTTTCCCACATCAGCTGCCAGACGGGTACGGGCGAAGTCGAGGGGATACACGAAACAGAGGGAGGTGGCTCCGGCAGCACCACCAGAGGCCAGGTTACCAGCAAAGTACCTCCAGAACTGCGTGCGCTTGTCAACGCCATCAAGGAAGATCTTCTTGTACTTGTCCTTGAAGGCGAAGTTGAGGGCCTGGGTGGGGAAATATCTGATGACATTGGCAAGGTTACCTCTCCAGAAGGAAAGGACTCCCTGCTCCTTGGGGATACGGACAACGCAGTCCATGATACCCTTGTACTGCTTGTCAGCTGTGATCTGCTTACTGGCATGCTGGACCTAAATAGAAGAGAAAAACAAAACACATATTTAGATTAAAAAAATAAAATAAAATCAGGAAGCTAAAGAACTGTTTTACAATGACAATGCTAATGTCCCCTTGTTGTGACCTTGACGGTATTAACAAAAATGCTAAAAAAAAGCACAGGAGTGTAATTTTAACCGAGCTATTAGCAATTAATGACAATAATTGCTGTGCTGAATTCTGATCTGACACCGGCTAATTTGAAGCTGATCAACCACCTCTTAACTTCATCATCCTAATAGAGTAAGACAGCCAGTGATCACTAAATACAATATTACTAAGTGCAGGCCATAACACAAAATCGTTCTGCAGGCTGAACAAGAAAAGAAGCAAATCTTGCTGACCCGGCTGTAATTGCCTACCACCCGGGCTTTAGCATAGCAGTCACGCTAAATGCTGGCTAACATCCGGGGGGTACACGGGCCACCGTAATGATTCACCGCCAATTTTTTGGCGAGAACAGTACAATCATGTTATGCTCATGTAACTACACATGAAACATAAGAGCTTTAAATACACCTGAGACGCTACCGGCTGTTAGTACAAAATGTTCCCGTGTGACTACAACTGTTTGTCCTTTGTTAGCTACACCGGCTAAGGTTAACGTGTAATAAAGCTAGCGTTAGCAGCCCGGCTCGTGTAGGTCATTTCCCCATCCTGCGATGACCTCAAATCCTTGAAGCAGTCACTCTTTTACGAGTTTCACCGTTTCAACATAATAGTAAAATGAAGAAGCTATAACTCTGAGCTTAACTATATGCTACGTCAGCAGAGATCAATTAATGCTTTTAAACTGTCGTTAGTAAAGATTACATGAGCTAGCCGGCTAGCGGCTTCCGCAAGTCAATAGTGTTACCTGAAGGAGAAGCTTCACTCTTTCGATAGGGGCGACGGCTGTTTTGGAGATGGCAGCGGAAATACCACCGGCCAAGAAATCCTTGGCGAATGAAACAACTTGATCACTCATATTGCGATGTTCTTGATGTGCCTTTCAGGTAACCAGCAAATACAATAACGCCCCTCTGCCCTCTGCGGCTGATGGCCTGCACCGACAAAATGGCCGATTGTGTAGCTGCGCTGAGGATTTATTTTAAACGTTAGATCGCGATACTACACGAGAACTAACCCTCCCTCAACTCACCCACTGCTCCGCCAATTAAACGGTTCAGATTGTGTTGTCGTCACTTTACGTAGGTTTCTCGACCTCAAGCGAGTAATTCCTGAATTATAATTAAATTCACGTGAAGTGATTTAATTTTGAAGGAAAACCAAGCGAGACACTACGTGGGCTCGTTCCCGCTTTGGTTTCCCGGTCAGAATCACCACCGTGTGTAAAGAGAAAGTTGCATTTGCAAATTCGTGATCATTCGTAACTGATCTCATTCAACCAACGATCTTAAAGATGCGTAATCCCTATAATTACTGACGACTTATGATCTGTTATGGAACAGCTCTTAGCACAGCCCCTGTAGCTTTTCAGTGGGATATACAGGCCCACGCTACTCTATCAACAGAGGTTTTCACACTCTAGTTTTACCCTGGTCTATATATATTTCAACTAAACAGTTAAAATGCTGCCCCAGCCTGTGGATATTTCTCCAGATACCACGCAGGGTCAGCTGGGATGATATTAGATACTAGGTGTTTGATTTAATCTTCAAAATGGGCTTAAGCAGCATACTGTGATCACGCCTACGCTTGGGGTTTTCGAGAGAGCTGTGTGTGTGTGAGTCACTGTGCGACAATGCTGCAAATAAATATTTAACTTATCCAGTAGACAAAATCACATATGTACACCAGAGGGCGGCAAAAGACTTGGCATCACTTTAATTTGGCTGACAAATATCTATCTATCTATCTATCTATCTATCTATCTATCTATCTATCTATCTATCTATCTATCTATCTATCTATCTATCTATCTATCTATCTATCTATCTATCTATCTATCTATCTATCTATTTTTGCAATCAGAATATTGATCTGAAAGTGCCGAACATATTTGCTTTTACAAGAAGAGCTCTATAAGTTCTCAATAGGCTATTCTTGTTAATGTTTTTTTTTTTATTTTATTTGCTCATTCATTTCTATTACTGTCCACACAATATGACTGCCAGGTCTGACAGGCAGGAAGAAGAGAGTAAGAAGAAGAAGAAAAAGGTGAGAAAACAGAAGGAATAAGGGGACAGAGCACAGGTACACACATATGCACACATTTATATACATACACATATATAACATATAAACACACACACACTCTCTCTCTCTCTCTCACACACACACACACACACATACACATATACATGTACAGACACATATACATATACATACACACACACATAATCCTGCTGTGTTATGTTGTAGTGTATGTCTGTTTGCGTGCATCTATCTATCTCTCTATCTATCTATCTATCTATCTATCTATCTATCTATCTATCTATCTATCTATCTATCTATCTATCTATCTATCTATCTATCTATCTATCTATCTATCTATCTATCTATCTATCTATCTATGTTAGTGGTTCATGATTTTCTGGCAATTTATGAAGCCAGTTGATAGCTCATTACATAAAACCATAACCTCAGTAACACTGAACATATATGATTAGCTGTATTTTGAGTATTTGGATCTGTAACTTGCTCAGTTCTTACCTCTTGTGCAGTGTTGCCCACAAGGAGGTGCTGCTGTGATGCTGTGATGCCATGCACAGCAGTCAGTGTCCAGCCTTCTCTAAGAAATCCTGCCATACACCAGCTTCTGAAGGCAGATGAACTCACTTGGTACTGATGTGAGAAAATATTTGCATATTCAAAATTTCATTTATGTTAGAAGCACCTGAAGCACCCTGGAAAAAATGTTTGGTTTGCATGGAAGGTCTTGTGTCGCCCTGTGATTTTTACAGTTCCTTTTTAAATGCTTTGTTTGGCCGCATGTGCATTTTAATGCCAGTCACTGTCCACTTGTATTTCTTGCTGCCACTTGAGAATACAGTTAAACAGGATGTGTAAATTAATCCATTAATTCCTCTGCTTTTAATTACAGTAAGAACAGCAGGTCAATTGCATGCACGTTGCAATTTTTAATTGCTTTTGTTCTCTCTTATTGAGAGGCAGCTGTGGGTGTATTTAATCATACTTTGAGTGCAGTATTTTAAAAACTGGTAGGCTTGTGAACTTCATGAAACCACAAACAAATGCCTTAAAGTTAGAAAAGAAAAAAAAAAAAGTCCGTGAGCAACTTATAAAAAAAGACAACTCAGATTCTATACCAAAACCTTCACAGATGCTTTTTCTTTTCTTTTCTTTTCTTTTTTCAGAAGTTGTGAAACAATGATATGTGTAATGTGAAAGCAGTTGATGATATAATGAAATGGAGAATGGTAATTATTGCTTGCAACAACAAACAAAAAAAAAGGGGGGGGGGGATCCCCTTAGAGTCACAGGTGAGTACTTTTATTTAAGTATTTCTTAGTGTATTCCTCTGTGGATAACCATATTTCTCCCCACAGATCAGCTACAGCACTGGAACAAATTAAGATCTCACAGTTCCACTCCTGCTATAAATTGATATGAATGGGGAAAGTGCTGAAGTGCAGACTATGGTCTCAAAGCAAAGGATGAGACCTGTTTAATTTAAGGCAGCTGTGGAGGAAAAATAACCAATTTATAACCATGGACATAGGGTCCAAATGGAAACAAAGCATAGGTTTCTTCAGATTTCCACTGAATGCATTCTGGCAAGGCACAAAAACCTATTATAAGCTTCAAGGTCGAAGGCATTCATGTTCATTCAGTGGAGATTTGCTTTGAACACAGCAACAAATGAAGAGTTCAGTGGGTTCACAGCATAGTGTTAACTTTTCTGATTATAATGCTGTACTCAACCTCAATAGCTTAATGCACTTTGTTGTCCATAAAGTTGATGCCCGGATTTTCCTTCTGCAACCCAGCTGTTCTCCCACTGGAAACATTTTCACATCCTCGTGGGCATATTCGCTCGCTGCACGGGCCAATCACATTGCGCCTTTAACAGAGTTGCGCCGTGTAGTCTCAACAGTCTGCTCTCAACTCTGGCTGGACAACTGTGGAGCTGCCAGGGCGACAGAAGCGCAAACGCTCGCACTTGGAGGCTACAGTACAGTGTCTGGCTGATGGGAGCTTTCTCGTGATCAGCTGCAGAGAAACTTTTTTCTTTTTCTTTCTTTTTTCTCTTTATGGATAAATGATTTTGGAATCGGATGAATGCTTCCGATAGAGATCAATTTCACCGGGATCCGAAAAATAAATGGGACAACAAAAATCGCGAGAACTTGAATCGCTCCTGTTCAGTTTTGCCAACTTTGTATAGGCTACTAGACCATCCGATCAGCCTCAGTCCGTGCGGGCGCAGCGGCAGGGGAGGCTGGATGTGGCAGGAGTCGGGTCACTGAGCTGCAGCGATCCGGGTGCGAGTTTCCTAATCTCTAACTATCCAATGTCACCGGACAGGATGATAATCGTTGGACTTCTGCTCAATGTTTTCTCTCATGGTAAGCAGCACATTTCTGATTTGGAACAGCTGAAGAGAATAAGTGAGATTTTTTTCACCCATTTAGACTGACATGTGGTAGTGTATGATTCACAGTTATGATGTTTCAAAAGGTATATTTTCTTTCAGTACCCACAACTTCGAGAGGAAATTGTGTGTGTTCTTGTGTATGTTTCATGTAAATGTATGAATGAATAACAGCATATTAGAGACCATGAAGCCACAAGCCCAGACACACATGAAGACACAGGAATTAAATTAATTTTATTGCTGTTCCGTTATTATTTTTTGTATAGTACTTATATCCACCTTATCTATGTGACCTGAATAGTAGTTGGCTTGTTGGTAGCTGGGGTGGGAAACACTTTGTGTCCACGCATAAGAAGGAGAATCAACATTGGATGGACACAGATTCATAGATAATCATATTGTATTTAGGTTTGAGATTAAAAAAAAAAACTTTTGGGACAGCCTTCAAACTAAAACCAGATAGGTCCATGAAATAATGCAAATAATAGCAGAAGTTCAGATATTACATGTGGATAATGTGTTCAGGTCTGTTCTTTCTGAGAAAGCTGATTTGGTATGTCACATATCACATGCACTGTTGAACTGGTGTCCTGGAAAGGCTGAAAATGTGCCCTTTTTTCTTTCTTTCATAAAATGCGCATTGGAAGTGGTTAGGTTGAAGGGTTAAATTTGACAGATGACATTCACAACTTCATAGAAATAACAAAAGAGACCATTTAGTGTCACTGCTTCAGCAGTCATTGTCTTTTGTGAAGATCAAATAGAGAAAGCCCTCCCTCTAATATCTGACATTTCAGTAGGATCCGTGGATTTACAGTGTGAACACAAATTAAGCTTCTCACAAGTGAGTTACATTGTCTGAAGTCAGTAATGTGGTCAGCCGTCTCGGTGGAGCATAAAGCTTGCTGGTCTGTGGTTACCCATTTAGAGTTATGTCCATTTTGATCATTTTTTTTCATGTGTCATGTACATCAGCGCTTGTGGTTCTTTACATGTCATGTACCTTGATCTATTGTTAATATAACACAGACCACATGAAACACAGCTACCGCCCACCCTGTGCTATTCACTGCAGAAATTCATGCAATTACTGTAATTGTTGGATTATGCCAGAAGAACAGGAGGTGCAGCCTTCTCCGCATCCGGGAATGTTCAGATAACATCAGGTGAGGCTGCCCATTAGAGATTAGTATCATTAGATGATAAATGCTTTCTCGTGAATGTCAAAACCTGCACACACACACACAGAATATCATAAAGTGTGTCAGACCCACCTGCCAGGCACTAAGGTGGAATCACACCAAGAAAAGCAGCTATTTTCAAGTGCTAATTAATCGAAATCTGAATCATTACACATGCAAATTAGTCTTCACTGATGTTCAGTTCTGACATTATACCTGATTGCAAAAGAAATTATTAGATTTTAATTTTGTTAATCAACATCATTAAAAAAAAAATCGGTGCAGAATCTGGTCTCAGTGTTTTGGACAAATTTGTTGCAGAGCTGCTTTGTTTTTTTCAGACTGTTAAATGTTAGTATAATGACATTCCCTATAGCTACATCTATAGGTACTGTATAAATAGTCTAGCCCCTCTGAACTCTATTCCATTTCATGCAATGCTATTTTTACCTTGCAATATATCTGACCTTGTGCAACTTGAGGTCTCAACACTGGCAGTGAGAACAGGAAGATGACACTGGCCTTCCCAAAAGGTTTGTCGGCAAGATTGAAATGTTCAAAATGAAAGAGGAGAATAAGATCTGTGTGTATAGGTTAAAAATTTTCTCCCCTTTGAACAAAAGTCCTAGCTTCAAGATTTCATTCTTAAAAAAAAACATTACTCTGTAAAATTGACTTTGAAGCATATAAGCTATCGGTCGCGTATATGACCTAATACTCAAATGAAATATCAGTTATTCTTTCAGTTATTGTTTGCATACACTGTTGAATCCCTGCTTCTTTCCCAAGGTGAATAGTGTGGTGGAAAGAAATCCCACAAATAATGCATGTGATCACTTTGAATGTGGAAACAGTATGTTTGCCAGCTATATCAGCAGAAATCTGGCTATTGTGGAGTGATATTTAACCTGACTTTGACCCTTTGCTGCCAGGCCCCTGAGGATTATCGCTAAAGTCCCAGTAGAGGCTGCAACTGCTGATTGAGTGTTGCTATTTTCGTAGCTCATTTAGTGGACGTGATTGAGCCATAACACGGTTGTCATAAATTTATTAGAGCTCATTTTCAGGCTGTGTAAAGTTACACACGTCATATGTGGACTAGTCTTTCTGGAGTTTCTATTTGGCTATTTGACTTCACCTCATGCACACTGGTTTATCCAATTCTCAGCCTCTTTATCTTTCTCTCTGTGCCAAAGGCATTTCTTTTTCTCCCTCTAAACGCTGAGGCATTGTCTTGATGTTCTCTGTGCCTGTAATTTAGTTTTGTTTAGGGTGACAGCACACAAAAATTAAATTGGCAAGAAGCCCATTGAATATTCCTTAGATAAAAAATATGAAATGGCCCTTCTGACTATGCAGGTATTTGGTATATTGCATTAAAGGAGTCATTTTAATTAGAATGATCAGATCAAGGATAGCATTTAAACGTAGGTCTGAATGACACCTGCTTTCTCACTGTCAAGCTAAAAGCATGAAAAACACTTTCTTAAATGTTAAATTGTATCACTTATATGTCTGACTAGCTATTATAGTCAATTTGTTGGTGTGTGCACTGCATCTTGATTGCTGCTCGCACACACTTGATGGCACAAACAAAAATCCACAGCCTGATGGAAACTGCCAGTGTGTGTGTGTGTGTGTGTGTGTGTGTGTGTGTGTGTGTGTGTGTGTGTGTCTGGCCAAGAAAATTTTTGGCACATTGGAATTTAGAACTGCATCAGGCAGCAGAAGGCAGAAACCTGAAATATTCACACGGATCCAGACACCCTAGCTGGCTGATGCGGCACCTGATGCATTTTACCTGGAGTACAGTGGAGGGATGCTGCCTGCGTGATGTGGCTGCACAATCCACTGGCACGCCTCATTAAGTGAGACATTATCCATGTACTAGATGCACTGGGTAGCTGTTGATTCCAAAGATGAAATGATGATGTTTTTCCTCACTAGCAGAGCTGTCACCTCTGGATTCAGACAGCTTTACCTGCTGCTTCACCAACTCTCTATCGAGCAGCTAATACTGAGAAAGGTCACACATTGATTCACTTACTCCTGACTCCATTTTACTGGGGGCTGCATAGCACTGGCACATAACCCCAGGGTTTGAGTCTTCTCTCTGGACTGTGTATATAAAAAGTGGTTAAGCAAGTGGATCTGTATATAAGTTTTCAGCACCGCAGTCACACAGAG
Organism: Archocentrus centrarchus; assembly: GCF_007364275.1. Lineage (NCBI taxonomy): Eukaryota > Metazoa > Chordata > Actinopteri > Cichliformes > Cichlidae > Archocentrus > Archocentrus centrarchus. The sequence goes on from NC_044359.1 coordinate 21,097,767, forward strand.
ATTCAGCCCTGTTATGTTGCACTGGGGCAATATGTATGGGTTTGCCCATACATGCAAGGTAGTTTTGGCAAGTTATATAAGGACACGTGAAGGGCTGTTCCACAATCAAGTTTTTGAAAAGAAGTTGGCAAGGAATCAGCTCTTTCTGATGATTTTTTTTTTAATGATATGACAAGTAACTCAGTGTTGTCCTCATATGGTCATGTGAAGAAAGCTGCTACTGGTAAAAAGATGGCGCTTGTGCACCTTAAGTGTGGAGAGATTTGGATGAGCTAATTTCTAAAAGAAAAATGAAGGAAGTTGAAGAGAATAAATAAATCCAGCAGGAAGACCTCGTGACATGACTGAGGAGGAAGATGCTTGAATGCAGAATAGAGAGAGGTCATATAGGTATGTAAGCGCAATGACAAGGGAGAACAAAATTTAATGCAGTATATTGTAGCTATTGTTTGATTGCTAATGTATGATGTTGTGTTTTCTTGATAAATACTAACTTTGTTTTCTGTTTCTTTTGAAAAATTTTCTTTGAGCACTAATAAGTCCAGAATACCCAGCACATCTGAAGGAAATGCATACACTTTGAAATAGCATGTTAAATAAGAGTAATCTCAGCAGGAGTTCACACACTAAATAAGTCAGCTTTCTATTATAGAAAAAAAAAAACTTTTCCCATTTCTTTTAAAAGAACTGCTCGACTGAGGCTGCCCAGGGCAGTAGCAAAACTTTTCTTATAACAAAGAGAATATGTGCAAACTGTTAAGCATATGTTTAATGTTAAAAGAAGGCTTAATGCCAGAGGACGCTGAGCCAAATGTTTGAATTTACATAATTCCCAGTGGAAATGATTGTGTCAATAAGGAGCCACTGAAGCCTTAATCAGCACTGATCAACCATCTGTGTCCTTCCTGAGGAAACAACTCTGACCACACTGCACGAGGAACAGTGTTCAGATTACACATTTTGATTTGGGCATAATGTTCTGCGGGATATTTGCTCCCATTTATTAGAAATTTCTTTTTGTGTGTGTGTGCCTTGAGGTCAATTGGTGGGTTAATTTCATATAAATACAATATCCCAATGAAGTCTCAATACAGTCATAGGTCAGCTCTGGGATGCCAAAAGTGTAGTCCCTTTAATGCGCCACTAATGAACAAAATAGGGCTACAGGGATATTGAACATTAGCCTCGTCAAAGTTTAACATTTTCATTGGGATTTCAGCTTAAAGCCACAGTTGAATATAAATCTGTGTTTAACTGCTAATAATAATATTTACCCAAACACAATCTGACATCTTCAGGCTCCTTATTTTGTTTGTTTAAACTCTGGTTTCAATTCATATTTAGTTAATATACTCATTAGAAGACCCAGAAGAACAGTAAGTATTCATATTTTAAAGCTTGCAAGAAGTCCTTTTTAATTATAGCTCCGCTTGAAATGAAAAATTCCCTGACACAAAACTGTAGCTACTGATTGTCAGCAATTCCAGTCAGATTTAAATGCAGATCTTTATGTGAAATGTTTTACGTGCACGTAAAGACTCAAATTTATGAACAGCCCAGACAGGAATCCCACTGGTTTGCCGATGAATGAGTACACGTAGTAACACTTCGTGGCTGCCATGAGCATATTTCTCCTTTTGCTCCATCTTGTTGCCGTGCTTCCATTTGCTCCTTGAGTCTGTGACTTCTTTCCAAGAAGTCCCTTCTGTCACAATTTCTGAGCAGATTTCACATCAGAGTCACACTCTCCCGCCACGGTCTCCTCTCAAGTCAAATTACTGCCCAACAATCTGGGCGCTCTACAACCCATCCCGTGTGTTTGAAAGGACGGAAGAGAAAATTGCCAAACCAGTTGGTCCCTCTGTGAATGTCGGTATGTGGTGTATGGTTTGACGTTTATGACTTCAACGTTCATCAGCTCGCAGATTCCATTAATCAGCCCAGTGAGAAATCAATAGAGTGCATTATGGCTCACATATCACAGTAATTAATCTCCCACTCACTTTTCTTTGTTTTCTTTTATCTTGAAAAACATAAACCCCATGCTTATGCCAACAATTCCCTTAATGCAGACTTTTACTGTTGCAATTTGTTGCAAAAAAAAAAAACAAAAAACATAGCGTGGTCCCACCGCTTCTTTATCATCATAGCATTAAATAATGTTATTAAAATGAACTTCTGACCTGCCTGCTGGACAAGACATAAAAGAGCTGCTTTGCACTTCATAGAGGTTTTTGTTATCTCTGATGTATACGTGTGTTGGTATGTGCATGTGTGAGCTTACACAACGAAAGGTTTTCACAAACTAAAACTGCTGATAGTCTGTCTTTATGAAGTGTAAGCCCGAAGGAGCAAACACAGAGAAAGAATAATGAATAAACTGGAGATTACATGAAGCCTACTTAGATTGCAGCTAAAAATGGTGGGAGGTAATACTTTGGTAGGATTATCGTGGTGTCATGATGCACAGATAGACAGGTAATCATCACCTTTACGTATCTTAGGATGCTGTAACTGTGAATAGGACTGATTGCCCTGTGTGTTACTATTTCTCCCCCCACCTCACCCTATGGAGTCACAGCAGTAGCTTTGGAAGTTTTCCTGCTGCGGCAATGAAGCATGGCTTCTGTTTATGATATGTCTCATGCCAAAGTGAGACGTGGACCTCATGTGGCGCCTGAGATTGCAAAACATGCAGCAGCAGAATTGGATTGCAGCCACGCTTTGTGCCGCCAGTCAGCAGGAGCTTAATCGAAGTGTGTGACCAATCTAACACAATGCCGCGTGTGTTTGCATATGAGCTTATGTGATGTAAATGTTAATGTACTGAATCATAAGTATATGTGAGGATGAAATAGGTACAGAGATTTGTTAGCAGGCGTGCATTAGTTTAAACATGATGATTTACTCAATATATTCCTGTACAACGTCATTTTATGTCTGCCAGCCTATTCATTATATGCACTTAAAAAGTGACAGGATATAGAAAATTAATGAGCTTAAGTGGGAAAAGTGAGTGCATATTGCCTACCCAAGCTATTTTCCTTCTAAGTCTGGAATTACTGTGTATCAAGTGTAATTTGTGGGGACAATAATGTGTCACATTTGAGAAAATTAATTTCCTGAAATGCTTCTTCAGATACATTATTTTTTTTTTTGAAGAGGACTTTTCCCCCCCCCCTCTCTCTCGTCTCCCTCGGGCTGCCTCTGGCCTTCCAGCATTGTGGGGTTTTTTTTGTTTTTTTTTTTATTGAGCAGCAATCAGCATTAAGAAATGATTTGTAGTTTATCACTCGTAGTCATTCTAGGCAGAACACTGCCAGTCAAAATATGCTTCATGCTTAATCACAATGGACCCACATGTTTTTCTAGAGAGAGATGCAGTGAAAATGTGGTTGGTGATATGCAGTACATTTGTACAAATACATATGCGACCTTTAGCATCCTTAAGTCGCATATTTTGCAGGGGTAGCTGTATTTATATGTGCGTAAGTAGGGGAACATCCTCAAGGTGGACATTTCAATTGAGTCACTGTCTGAGTTTGATATCCAGATTGAGTCTGTGTGTGAAGGTAAAACTGGAAGTGAAAAGGGAAGTGCTGAATAGTGCTGAATAAATTGGTTTTGTCTGTGGCATTACATGTGGAGACTGTGTCTGGCATTGGTAAAAAGCTTGTTCCAAATGGAAGGAACTGTGCTGAAAAGGATTTGCCCCTAGCTGTTCAAGTGTCTTGCAATAATAACAGCAGTGCTTTTTTTTTTTGCAAGACATTCGTGAGCACATGTATCTGAACATAGCCTAATAAATACCAGTGTGACAGATGTAAGAGAATGACAGCCATTTTTTAAAACGCATTTATATTTAAACTTGTAGATTTTTATTATGTTATCAGAGCCTCTCATTATTTTTTTTTAAAAACAAACGATCTATGCATGTTTGCTGATTTCTAGATAGCTACTGGCTTTTACTTTTTGGCCAATTACTGTGACATAGGAGTGGCCAATTCCGGAAATGCTCTCTTGGTGGTGATTCAAGTATTTGCAGAGCAAAGACGCATCCAAGTCTTGAGGGCTGGCTGTTGAATGGCATCCCTTCTAATGCAGGAAACTAACAGATTCTTTTTTTTTTTCTCACCACATGCCTAGTTGTCTTTTCGGCAGAGTTTCCTTCCTAGCTTCTGAATGCAATGCTGACTCCTAAATCTTTCAAAGAAGCACTTGAACAGACAGTGTGGACAGATTTCTAATATGGTAGTAAGATTGATTTGACACAAAAATAAAAGAGACAAAATGTTCGCTGTGAGAACATCCTGTGAAATCAGAAAAAAGGTAGGAAATCAATCTTAAAATTACACTTTGGAGAGATGTCAGCAGTAGTAATGCTGCACTTAATGGGATACATCAAAAAGTAGATGAAGAAGTAGTTAATGGGATGAATCATGAAAAACATCGGTGGATCCTCCACTAAGCGGTTTAATCAAACAGTATGGCAGTGCTAATTTAGTGACTAAAATCTTTTTCTGGGGGGGGTAGCAGATGAGGACATATATGACTAAATATTTGGCCAAGCTCTATGCTCATCTTTCTCACCGAGTTCAAAAACAAAATCAGTTTACTGTTTAAACTGAGAGATGAAGCTAACTCATAATACCTGGCTCCATCGTACTAAATTGTGAGGTGAAGCATTCTAAAAGTTTATAAGGACATGGTGCAACTCCCATTCATACAAATACTGTGCTAAACATAATAATAAACTTATAAAAAAAAAAAGTCACAAGTGTTATTTAAAGTTGCATTTAAAAAAAACAAACAAATAAGAAAATTCAATTAGGATGCCCACTGGGAAGATGAGGAAATAATTTGAAAATTATTATAGCCATAACATACTCCTGTAGTGTTGTTAAATTATTCTCCTTTGTCTCTTTGATGAGAACTAGAGGTTTTGCTCTATTACACTTTTCGGTTTTCAATTTAATCTTCCTTTCTGGATATGATCATAACCTGTTTAGGTCTTATGGGGTGCACTCACCTTGCTCTGTTGCCTTAATTAAAGCCTATTTAGTCCTGACTGGTGGGATAATAAATCCAATTATGTTGGCAACACACAGTTTTCACCACTTACAACATTAACCTTTCTTGCAGGTGGTGTAACAGTATCTGCATCCTTAGACTGTTTGGTGGCTGAGCAGGGATGCATCCAGGAGCAGTCCTGCATGGTCATCTATCGATTGCTAGAGTACTGTGCGGCTGAGGAAGCCGTGGCGCCCCTCGGCGCAGATGCACGATTGGAGTGCTTGGAGGCCCAGAACTCCTTGCAGCGTTATCGTCCCCTTCAAGTTTGCAAGTGCCAGCGGGGCTCTCGCAGGGAGGAACACTGCCTCAAGGTCTACTGGACTGTGAGATTTGCAGGTAGGCTTTAGCATTATTGTCTGTGTGTGTGTGTCTCTGTGTGTGCTGAATTCTCAGCTGGATTATGCATGTGGTCTTTGTTATGCTTTTTTTAGCATATGATGAGTATGAAGTGTCTCCATATGAAGAACTGAAGTTAAACCTGGTGAGAAACATAGAGATGTCACGTATGGCCTCCATCATGTCAGGTAGAGTATATCTGTTGTGTGGTTTTGTTCTCAAGATACATTTAGGTCCCAGTTTTTATTTCCTGGTGTGTATTGCTCCCCCAGCTTCCTCTATTACTGTGGATGGTCAAAACCAGTGTTTGAAGGCTGCTCAGGACTGTGGCCTGTACGAGAAATGCGGCTCCCTGCGGTCAGAATATGTTGTAGCCTGCACCAAGCGAGCAACAGTCTCTGACAACAGCTGTAACCGCCAGAAATGCCACAAAGCCCTGCGGCGCTTCCTGGAGCGTGTGCCAGAGGAGTACAGCTTTGCTTTGCTCTTCTGTCCCTGCTCTGACACTCTGTGTGGGGAGCGCCGGAGGAAAACCATCGTCCCGTCATGCTCCTATGAGGAGAATGTGCGAGGGGAGGAGAGAGTGGGCAAGCCCAACTGCCTCAGCCTGCAGAACTACTGCTCCAGAGATGAGCTGTGTAGGTAAGATGGCTTTTTGAGTGTATTGATACAGAACATTAAGTGCTCTTTGTATGGGCCCAGAATAGAAAAAGCATCCAAAGATGTGCCACAAATTTTGCAAAGTTAACCATGAGGAATGACTTACAGTCCTCCAAATGGCAACATTAAACACACAGTACCATTTTTTAAAAAGCTAGTGGCACTGTTGAGCAACATTTAGATGAGCGTCTCCCATTTTGTTAGTTTTCATTACTGACTTTATTCTTAATTAAAAAAGAAATACGGGCATCATCTTTTTCTAGAGCTCAAAGTGAGATACAATTTTGTATCAACTAAATCCAGGATATTCAGATTACTATTAGGGCAAGAAAATCATATTAACACATTTTAACTAAAATAACTTAAATGATCAATCAACAGAAGTGGTGCAAATGAATTTTCCTTTCACTGATGAATGAGTTAATTAAAAAAGCTTGTTCTTAAAGCACAAACATGTAGGAGTTTAAGGGTGACGTGTGAGCTACACATCCCAGATGACTAGTGTGGGAATAAATCTAAATCTCCAGTGAGTGCAAGCTGGTTCTAGTACTGAATACTTTCTCAAACTTATTACTGATAATGTAGCAAGGCACAAGCAAATGGAAAGATGATAACTAGGCGCTGATATGAATGCAGATGTAAACAATTTAAATGCCAACAATTTAAAAATCATCTTTGTAAATGCTTCATGGCACTTTTCTCAGATGTGCTTTAGCATGTCAGTAAAATTATACAATCCAAGATATCCTGAACATAACAGATCCAGTGCACATCACACGCTATTAGCTTTAAAGTTTAATTACAATCTAATTAAAAACTAATGTTATGTCCCCTCGTGCCACCAAATCAGCTCTGACTGATCAGTGCATGAACACAGGATATTTGGGGTGTCCTGTGGTGTTTGCATTGGGATGTTGTCAGCACTGCCTTTGAGTTCTTTAATGGGGTGGGGTAAGACTTGATGCAGTGCATCCCCAGATCCCAATTTCAATGCTTCATTGAATTTGGATATGGGAGGTTTGGAGACTGGATCATCAATTTTAGCTCTTTATAGTATTCTAAGCAGTTTTGTGGTTTATTGGAGCATTGTACTGCTGCTAACAGGGAGTGGTGTTGCCATGGGGGTGACTGGTCTGCAACAGGGTTTAGGCAGGTGGTACATATGAATGTTACATCCATATTAATGCCAGGACCCCATGGGTTTTCAGCATACCATTGCATTGTAACTCAAAGATTAAAGTCTTAGAATATAAATATTTTATGCCTTGAATGTACTGTATCCTTTCTTGTCTGCTGGTAGGGAAATATAAGCAGGTGACAGCTCCTTTGAGGCCACAACCACTGAGGCTGCTTTTTACAGACACAGGAGTGGGAGCAAAAGATCAGACCAGTTTGCTTTCAATGACCCAGAATTCATAGCTTCTGGGTCCTGCTCATCAGGATGATTTGTGAGGCCAGTTTTTGTTCAAGCTCTGTCTACTTATTGTTCATAAATGGATATAACGACACTCACTGGGCACTTTGTGAGGTATACTTGTTTACCTGCTTGTTAACACAAATAGCTAATCAGCCATACACATGGTAGCAACTCAGAGAAATTTATATTAGAAAAAAGCTGCCTGGTCTGTTGAGTCTCAATTTCTGCTGCGACATTCATAAATCAGGGTCAGAATTTGGTGTAAACAGCTTGAAAGCACAGCTCCATTATGCCTTGTAGCAACAGTTCAGGCTGCGTCTGGTGGTGTAATGCTGTGGGGGATATTTTCTTTGGAGTTTAAACACCTCAGCCTGCCCTTATATTGTTGCTGATCATGTCCATCACCTTATGTATTCACCTTCTGATGGCTGCTTCCAACAGGATAACGCAATATGTCACTGAATTCAAATCATATCAAACTGGTTTCTTAAACATGACAATGAGTTCCCTGTACTCAAATGGCCTCCACAGTCACAGGATCTCAATCCAGTAGAGCACCTTTAGGATGTGGTGGACTGGGAGAGTCAAATCATGGATGTGTAGCCGAATCTGCAGTAACTGTGTGATGCTGTCATGTGAGTATGGACCAAAATGCCTGAGGAATGTTTCCAGCACTTTGTTGCATCTATGCTGTGAGGAATTAAGGCAGTTCTGCAGGCAAAAGGGGGGTCCAGCCAGTACTAGCAAGGTGTACCCAAAAAAGTGTCCAGTTAGAATGTAGTGTGCATTTGAATATCAGAAGTTAGTAATGATAAAAGAGAAAAAAATACTTGAGAGTTAGTTGAAAGTAAGAGGGTGATGCAACACTCACACTTTCATCATGCGGCATTATGAGCTTTTTTTTTTTTAACCAAAAAAAGATATGAGGTTCTCCTGTTTCACTCCTGTTGCCATGTGTTACTATGCCAAAAAGTGTGGGAACAGCATCAAAACACATATCACAGTTATTTAATGTACAGTGCATGTATAGCTCCACTGATTATTGATAAACTCTTTGAATGATTCAGCTGCAAATGACTAAATGTGTGCATATTTAATACGTTAACGTCATAAGCCCTAGGCTACTCTTTAAAATTAAAGCCTGGAAAAAAAAAAAAAAGACTCAGTTAGGAACACCTACACAGCTGCGAGGCCAAACACCACAACCTTGGGCTCTATATGTAAGAGACACTTTTTGAACTACAAAAAGTTTTCATCACGAGACCAGACCGAGATTTGAAAAACTCCAACAAAGATTTTAAATTTAACTCCAGCCAGAAATGAATGACTCAGTAGACTCTGCTGCTGTTGACTGTAATCCAAAAATTCTGATAATTCCGACAACCCAGATTTTATACAAAAGTAGTGAACCACAACAATCCCTCATTAGTCGTAATTGTTGTAGCATCCAGCAGTCTTTTTGTTTAGTGTGCAGGTTGTGTTTCAGCGATACAAATTGTATATGTACCTCCGAGTGGAAAGGGTTGATTGTAAACCTCAAAGACATCATCTACTTTTAAAACATATGATTTGCACACCTTTCAAATGACCGGTGTCAGCACTGACAATGACAGTGTGTGCGTTTCCACAGAAATGAAGCCGGTGTTGGTGTGCAAGAAAACGTCATTTTCTGAAGTTTTACTAAAGTATCAGGCGGTTTTCATGTACATGCACAGCTATCTCTTTGTGTGTTGGGCTCCTATACTATGTTGTTGTTTGTGTGGCTCTTGTTGTTTTCATTCAGCAAAACCCTGAATCCCAAAATGGAATTGTCAAAACACTTTTAAAATGCACACTCTGTTTCTCTGTGCTGACACATGAAAAACTGTTTTCTCTTCTTTGCGTGTGTGTGTGTGTGTGTGTGTGTGTGTGTGTGTGTGTGTGTGTGTGTGTGTGTGTTTCAGATCCCGGTTTGCTGATTTCCAGCACAACTGCCAGCCCTCCCCTCTCTCTGCCTCTGGCTGTATGCGAGAGAGCAGAGCCATGTGCCTGAAGGCTTACGCTGGACTCATAGGTGAGGTGGAGGAAAAACAAATTAAAGTGGTAGAAGAGGCTGAAAGAGTGTATTGTTCAGAAAAAAAAAACCTGACAGAATGCCACACACAGAACTCATTGTAATAGTTGTTTAGCAATGATATTTGATATGTATAATGTTTGCTATGCAAAATAAATCTACAGTGGTGCACAAATGGTCCTCAGCTGCTGCTCTTTTTTAGCATCATTTATAAGCAACACATTCAAAAATTGTGTTTCCAGCAGCTCAACAAAATAATGTGGGGAATATTATTTTCACTTGCGCTTCACACGAAAAATGTAATTTTGGATACCCCAAATTATCAATATCTAGAGCTGGAAAGCTGGTGACACCATATCTGCAGGGCATCTAATACTTTAGTAGTCTGAGTTTTACCTTTCTTAGAGGTGTGTGCTGAAAATAAAATTCTGAGGCAAAAGGAAATATGATTTTATAAGTTCATAAAGTTGCACCTGCAATATGACTCCTGTCTTTTTCTATAACCAGGAACTATCATGACTCCCAACTATGTGAGCAACAGCAGCACAGAGGTGTCCCAGTGGTGCACATGTGAAGGCAGTGGGAATGAATGGCAGGGCTGTCAGCGCATCCTGCAAATGTTCACCAACAATGTTTGTCTGCGTGAGTATGATGTAAAAGGTTAGGGAAGGCAGCCCAGAACAACTTTAGGGCTTTTTATCCGAAGAAAAAAGGAATGCCAAAAATGTTCTAACGAATGCGGTGCTCACAGCAGCTGTTAGAACGGCTCAAGACAAATAAAATTTAAGGTCTCGATTTTTCCTTATATCTTACTGTAATACAGCTGAGCAGCCAAACTTGGCACACAGGTACATCTTTGGCCCCTTAGGGTTCTTATCTATATCAGATATTATGACGCCATCATGTTGCCTAGCAACCACCTAGCAATGGGCAAAAAAAAATTACCTCTATTTATGATTTATGCAACTAATACCTTATAAAAGGATTATATCATTTTTATGTCATGACAGTAACATCTAATTTGGTTCCACAAAATCTAAATTGTGCATTATATGTTATGACATCATGCTAGTAACTACCTAGCAATGGTCTAAAATGAAATGTTTTTAGTATTTATAAGACCTCATGTAAGCATCATATCATTTTTGTTTCACAACAATAACATCTAACTTATATTCACAAAACTCCACATATACACGATGTATTATGACACCATCAGGTTGCCTGGCAACCACTTAGCAATGGGTTGAAATGATCTATTTTAGCATTTATGCACCTGTGACACCTTATGCAAGCATCCTGTCATTTTAATTTCACAACAGGAGCATCTCATTTATATCCAGAAAACTTCAGTTGTGCGATCTATATTATGACACCATGAGGTTGCCTGGCAACCACCTAGCAATGGTCTAAAATGACCTGTTTTTAGCATTTATGCACCTATAACACCTTATGCAAGCATCCTGTCATTTTAATTTTACAACAGCAACATTCATTCATATCTGCAAAAACTGAATTATACATTCTATATTATAATGTCATCATGTTGCCTAGCAACCATCTAGCAATGAGCTAAAATGACCCATATTTTGTACTTATGCAACTACAACACCTTATTAAAGCACTGTATCATTTTAATTTCACAGCCAACAGCAGGAATAGGCCAAACAACACTGTAGCATGGACATGTAGAAAAGAAACTGTATATGACCATTCAGACAGACAGGTGTGTTTCAAAATAAAACCTCTGCAGTTTCAGGATATTTAAACTTCAGTAAAGAGGACGTAAAGTCATCATAACTTCAAGAAAGTGTGTGCACCTTTTTGACCATTTACTGTAAGCTTTTGGTTGTATATGTGCATTTCATTTTTAATATAGTTGTTTTTATTTTATTGTTTGTCTCTTTTGTCCTTTTTTTTTTTTTTTTTTTTTTTTTTTACATTTTGTGTTATTAGAATACGTTCTGGAACATTTAAGTGAAAACACAAGTAATTGATTTGTCTTGCAAATCAAAATTAAAACACGCTGCTCCTCTTTGCTAAGTGTGTCATAGCTGACAAATCTCCCTGTGTCAGCACAGTGACAGAGGAAATGTTACTTTTTAGATGTCAAATGTGAGTATTATTTAAATTAATGTAGGGATTCTGATCTAACTGAGCATTTTAAATTTGCATGAATACAGAATTCAAATTAGGTGGGTCATAATTGATGATTGAAATGGCAAACCACTGAACCGTAATGTTTTCTTATAAATAAATCAATGGCAAGAGACACTATGCCTGGTGCGTGGCTGGCTGCCAAATGTGAATCTGATTTCCAAGCTCTGTGGAGTCAATAAATCCTTTCACCAAATCTGATAAATATAATGTGGCTTTTTGTTGAACTGTTGCCAAACCAGAATGGATGGAAGAGCATCATCTCAGTTTACGGCTGTATAAGTATATAAGTATATATGTACATGTATAAAGAGAACTGTAAAATTTAAAAACATTTTACATTACAATATAGTAGAACCCATTGTTATCTATATACTATACTGTAATAAGAGTACAAGAATAAGTGTTAGAGGTCAGACAGGTTGTCGTAAGTAAACTGTAATTACACATTGTGTCGCCCAGCCACCAATCAATCAGTAAATGTCCAGCATACACTAAACATTTAATCTGTGTTTCCTTTTCTGCATCAAATGATTTGTCCTAGTCATCCAAAAGTAGGGTTCAGGGTACAATTAGCTGAGTGAACACCCATGCAAAAGGAAGATAGGGAAAACAAATGCAGCATATTACAAATATTACAATGACTCATTTTAATGACCACATTAATATTTATCTGCCTTTTATGTATCCCACCCTATTGCTAAAGTCAGACAAGTTGAAGCTAGAGTGGATCAGCAGTTCTCTTCCAGCAAAGGGAAGGGAACTGCACTTATTTGTGTTTATATAATCATAGCATTTAAAATTAAAACATCACACAGGTAATATGTAATAGTATATGGAAGTAGCATAAGAAATTAATTCAAAGTGATCAAACATTAAAATACAGTTGCCAGATTCTACGTAGTCCAGTGAAAAGATAAGAATTAAGAGGCTAATTAGCAGCCAGATGCACCTCTATAGCAGTAGAAATTTTGGCAGTTTGCTGGTCTAGAGCATTGATGTGTGTTAACACAATGCCACAATTTTCCCAGGAGTGGACATCCCAACAAATTCACCTCAAATTCAGACCGTGCAATGTTCAGAGAAACTGCAAAAACCCAAGAGCTACATCTCAGACCCTACTGGCCTCAGTCAGCATGTTAAATGTTCATTTTTTTAAAAAACTTTTTGGCCACAGCGGCTTCTATCGACAGTCTATAGAGACAGGAAATTGGGGAAGGATATAGGGCAAGCTGGCGAAGGGCCAGGACTTGAGCCCACGCCACCTCAGCGCTGCATATGTGTGCGGTCATCTGCTCCACCACTGAGCCACCCGGGTGTACTTAGTTTTTCACATAACTGTAGTTCAAATATAGTAGCAGTAGAAAATGTGTAAAAGTATTTGAAGACCCACTAATGGCTTCACCAGAGATCACAGACAGTTACAGTACTAATGTTAATATTTGAGTACTTTATTTACTGTTCTTTAACTTCCAGAACTGCTTGGCAACACGTGGGCATGGAATCAATCAGTTTCTGTAATAACTGTTCACACCAAAGCTGATATTTTCTTGTCTGTGGCAGCCAGGAGGTTCTCTCTGTGGGATTTAGCTAAAATGACATTTGGAAAGTCTGGAAGAGATTTGAAATTAAATTATTTTCATTGCATTGCAAGTATTGCAAGTATGTAGGGAACCCATAGGAAGTATTGCACAAAGTTTTGACCTAAAGGTGGCATTTGATGAAAAGTCAGAAAATTTCAGTTATTAGAACTCATGCCAAAGGATATATATTGCTCTCTCTCTGTGTGTGTGTGTGTGTGTGTGTGTGTGTGTGTGTGTGTGTGTGTGTGTGTGTGTGTGTGTGTGTGTGTGTGTGTGTGTGTATATACATCCAATGGCTGAGGGAGGAGGCTGGGACACCCAGAGAAAACTCATGTAGTTACAGGCAGAACATGTCTACTCCATGTGCAGAGGCCCCAGACTAGCAGATTTGAAATCAGAACCTTTATAATGTGAGGTGAAAGCGCTAAACACTGCACTACCATGCCACAATTTTCTAAAAAAAAAAAATAACCCAAATATATTCAAATATTCATTTCTTATGCAGTTACGCAGTATTTTCAGAACTGGTAGCTCTAACTTTGCTTAGAAAAGTCACTGATAAAATTTTTTTTGGTGATGCTTCAAGGATGAATAATGATGTGACGCTAAAGATTTCCCCTGCTGGTTTTGTTTTTAGGCAATGCCATCAGCTCCATGGGAATCTCTGTACCTCCTCCTGTGGAAAACTCTCCCGTGCCAACTTCTCAGCCCTCCCCACGCATTTACCAGGAGAAGGTCCACGTCAGTGTTAACACTCTTCCTGAATTCAACAGCGTAAGTTGTCTCGACACTCTCTCACCATATGTTGGTGGCACCAGTTCAGCTAAAGAGGCAGTTGCCTGTATATCAGGTGATAACACCAAAGTGGGACTATCGCAGTATGCTGGGCCCAGGAGCTCCTTGTATAAACTCAGATTACTTCTCTTCCCCTCTCTCTCTCTCTCTGCTATCCCCACCTCTTATTGTGGCTGAGGATTAGCCGTAGGTGTTTGCAGCAGTAGACTCAGCCCTTAATTTTAATATTCATGTATGCACACCCATCTGCTTCATATTCTCCATTCTCTCACTATTTTAATCCTCCTAATTCCGCATTTTCTTTTCCTCCTATCCCAGGCCACCCACCCTCATAGCACAGAAGCTCTGCCCCTAGTAGATTTACAAGACATTGAGATACACAGTTCATTTAAAGATGATGCACTGTAGTTTCACTGAGAAAAGTCCAGATTATGAATTCTTGTGGCTATACTGAAGTGAATGTCTACTGCAGCACTCCAAATTTCCTTTGATGCTTTCATCGATATTTTGATGCTTTGATTTGAGAAAAATCTGAAACTTAAATAAATGTATACTGAAAAATGGATGGATGACTGTACTACAAGTTTCTTCCTCTACTCTTTAATGCCAGAGAAATTTCAAGGCCATTCTGAATTCGGAAAAGTAAAAACTCAAACTAAAGTAAAGATCTGAGATAAAGTCAGTATGCCCTCACACCATCCTCCGTGCCTTTTTTCAGGAGGCTTCACTGTACTGGGGCTTTCTCATGGGAAAAATATGTAGCATATGAAGTCATTCAACAGTGAGAGATTGTTGAATGTGATATCTAGAAGGAGAAGTTTTGCAAAATCTTGTATGGATTATTAATATTAAACTTTGCTTCTTTCTTATTCGCACCAATAGCTTTAAACAAAACCACTGAAAATAAAATTTAGTGAATAACCTAATATTTTACTGAAGGCAACCTCTGATCACACACAGGTCATTAGTAGGTGTGGCTGTATTGTCAAAAAGTGTGAAACCACATCTTCTACATCACTACAAACTTGCTTTGGATTGAAGGTGGAGGCCCAGCATAGATTTATGTAGTAATATTGAGGTAATAGGGGAGTTTTCTGCCAGCTGACTTGTGTAAGTTTTCACTTTAGAGTCCGAACACCTTTTTTAGATTCTTATCCATCACACAGTTCCTTGGTGAGACATCTGATTTGTTCCAAATTTTCCTGCAACATGAGAGAAATAACCCCAAATCATATAGCCAGAGTTTTAAAAAACTTTCTTCAATGACAAGAAGAAGCAGAAGCCTGGAGACAGCTGATACAGCTCCCCAGAGCCCTGAAATACAAATGCAGTCAGAACTGAATTATATGAGAACACAGAAGACACTGGAATAGTCTAAGTATAGCAAGATCTCTATGAAGAACCTTCATCAAGTGTGGCGCAAAATGTGCACAAGTTTATCTTAGAGAACCGGTGCTCTTTCTGCTTAATTTTCTAAGCATTCTCCATTTACGTTTTCATTTTTAAAACTTTTGCACAGCAAGTTGGAGATTACTGGTGAGACTTCTAAATGTGGTTTTTAGAATTTCATTAATATTAATAATAGATCGGACTTACCAGAAGTCTTAGGTTCTTATGATCCTCATTTTTACATTTAAATTGTAATTTTTGGAGTGTTACTAATCTGTCAAGGACAGCTGGGTTGTATGCTTCATCATAATTTAACTGTCTTCTTGTACTGTAAGTCATACAAGTAGAAAGCCTTACAGGTTGTAGTGCTCCTGTGGTCACTTACTGTACAATATCTGCAACAATCTTTTTAAAAGTAGGTTCCAAAATGCATTACTTACTGTGGGATTAGAGAAAAAGCAAAAGATACAAGAGTATCAGTTTCCTTACTGAGAGCTGTCTTCTTGCTTACAATATTTTAGCCCATTATGTATTTTAACTGCCTACATTTTATTTTTAACCATCTAAATTACATCGTTTTAACACAAACAGCAAACCTAATGTGATGCATAAAAAAAAGGGCAAAGCTCAATTCTGCTGCATGCATTGTGATCCGGGGGTCTGCATTACATACCCCAAATATCATTTGTCTGGCCTACTCCAACATCGACAATCAGGCTAAGCAGTCACACGAAGGTAGTTTTCAACTCAGTAAGTCAATCCAGAGTTTCTTAATTTAGCAATGAGAGGCAGTGTTAGCAGCATGTGACCAATCAATCACAAACACAGAAAGGTCTACTGGCATAAATAAGGATGAAAAAACAGAATCCAGTTTATGAATAAAAGCAGAATTCAAACCGATAATTAGCTTTAGCCTACTTGCCAATCACAAGCCTATCTCATCTCTAACACAGAGAGACAGACAGTCATATACTCTCACACTTCACATTGTGTGAAGGACAAATATACTGCAGCTGCAATTTTACCAACTTCCTACTAGCATAACATTTATTTTGATGGTCTCATGGTCTTGGTGCAGTTGTTTATTTCCTTTTTCTATTGCAATAAACTATTAAAACAGTTATTTCAGCTGTTCTGTAATTATCTTTAGATTTCAGTAGGAATGGAGCTACAGGGCAGCACACCTCTTTTTTATATATATACTGAGTGGAGAGCAGCTAAGAGAGTGGTAAATAAAGGAATAGATGAAAAAGAATATTCACAATTAACAGGTGTAATCCAAAACAAAATTACAATAAAAAAGATAAAACATTCAAATTTACTGAAAGCCCATAGGAGAGATAGCAAAAAAAAAAAAAAAAAAAAGTAACATAAAAATGTAAAATCAAACCAAATCAAAGGGCGAGCTGAATACGGCTGCTGGGAATTTACTAGATGTAAAAACTCAAAATCACAGAACAATGTTTGTAACCATAGATGAAAAAAGCTCTTTAAAGAAGTTTCTGCGAGCTACAGCAAAGCAATAACATGTTCTGGCTTGTCTTAGCAGCTACAGCAGCACTTGTTAGTCTTTTGCCATGGGTCTTCACCCTGGGGGATCTTATTGAGGTGATGGTTACAATGATTGAGTCCTTTGCTGCAGATTTCTTGTTGCTTCTCCCATTTGTGACCCTGACCTAGCTCTTAAGTTGCCCCTTCTTTATGCTTAGCGCTGCAGCGGCTTGCCAGTGACTGTTTCCTCACCATGGCTTCCTAGTTACTAATTTTCATTTCCTTCCATGTTTCTCTCTTCTCGTGCCCTCCTATAACTGTGTATCTGTTGTCCGTGCACTTTTCATCCCCTGGGCATCCTGAGTTAGAACCTTTTTTAAAAAAATAAAATAAAACAAAACGAACAAAAAAAAAAAGCATGCAAAGTATAAAAACAGCAATAAAAACTGACTACTAAAATTGTACAATGTCTACGATAAATAGATTACTTCCATCTGATGACATGAGTGAAGCATTATCCTTTTGCTTTTTCTCCTAAATTACCATCTCAAGAAAAAGCTACAACCATTATCAGAATTAATGCCTTAATTCGTTTTCAGATCACACAAACTATGTATAAAATCCAGCACAGGCGAAGTTTACTTTGCACCGAGTCTTGCTGTGAACCCAAAAGCCATGTCTTAGCTCCAAGGCTGTTTTGGCTTTAGGATATTTTTTACATGTGGTTTGGATTCTGGGTTAATGCAGACTTTCTCTTCCTGACCTCTCCTCCATGCTCCAGCACACGTGTTAATTGAAAGAATTTCTCTTCCTGTGTATTCGCAGAGAGAAGACAGTGAAGAAGTGGAACAAGAGGAAGAAGCAAGCAAAGAATTCAACGTCATTCCGCCTTATTCCGAAAAGGACTCTGACACAGAATCGGGTGCTAGAGGGAGCCAGCGAGGAGCAGCTAACCAAGCAGTACCCGTGTACCCATTACTGCTGCTGCCTGTGCTCATCATAGACTGGAAGTGTTGGAGCTACTGAAGCCTCCATCTCATTCTCCACTTACATTTTACACTCGCTACTGCTGTCAAATCCATCTCAGCACTCAGAATGAACCTCAGAGGACAGTCATGAAGAAGAAATGTAAATACTCGTAACATTTTATTCTTTTTCTAGTTTTGTATCCTGAATTTTTTTTTAATTCAGTTTTTCCTCTTGAGCCTCCTCAGATGTTAAAAGATATCCATAGTCCTGCTGTACCCATGTTGTCTTTGCTCAACTGAAAGGAAGAGAACAACATGAGAGCATGAGTGAGTTGAGAGGTTTTCTCTGGGCAAATGCTCTATCTAGAGCCTGCTTCACACTGAAACCCCTCTTTTAACAAGAAGCACATTGCCCAAGGCTGCATACACTTTACGTGCTCCCAAAAAAACCCATAACCAGTCTACTCCACTGCAACCAGGCATGAGCATGGCTTTTGATTTCTATTTCATGACTCGTGTCACATTCGTTTCTCTGCTGCCCCTTCGGCTCTTCCTCTCCCTCCTTCATACTGTGGTAGAGTAAGATAATCCACTTTACAACAAGCTAATAAGAAACTGCGACACACTTAAGCTGCTTTGTACTACTAAAAACGAAACACTTTTTGAAATTGCTTCATTTAAAAAGTGATAAAATGTGAAGCCAGTGTGTTGTTGCATTGTACATGGTTCTCTGCATTTCGTGCGCCGAAAAACCAAGAGCAAGAGTCACTCTGCTCTCTTTCTTTTGTTAACACGCCACTTAGTATTATTCCTACCGCAATGAGTGGCTGAGAATTCAACCACGGGCAAAAGCAATGAGATCAAATTCTTTTGTAGAAATGACGAGGAGAGAAAAGCAACATAAGCAATTACAGCACAATTCAAATTGCTCAGCATGCAGGGGAAGTCTAGAGTAGGGCTCAGGGGAGGAAAAAGCCAATTTACTGCTGTCATACCCTCTCACTTCTTTTATCCTTAGGAGATGTTTTTTTAGTGCGCCTTCACCATCACGCACTGTAGATGCTGTGAGAGCGAGATGCAGCGATAGGGACGGACACAGGAGGCTGTAAAGCCTGCTGGCTGCTCTGATCATTGAGCAGCACATTGAGCCATTCTCTCTGCCTGAAATATCTTTTGCTGATGTTAATGATTTTTCCTCTTATGGCTCATTTTCTTGTGAAATTATGCAGCTGCAGGGGTGTAGGTAAAGAGAAGTATAGTGAAGCTTTTTTAAGAGGGATAAACTTATCTAATTTGATGACGAGTTTGCAAGAAATAGCTGGTCTCTCTGCAAAGAGAATTGCTTCATGTTCTCTCACATGTCATAAACTGATGTACCATCAATTCACTGTAATTACAAATTCACATTTTTAAGAAAATAATATGTAATGGAGTAACTGCATTGATGGGTGACTTGAGACTGAGTCACCCCATCTGCTGGGCTTGTTTATTAATATGAAGACTGAACTGTGGATGTGTCTTGACAGTGTAAAGGCAGAAAGATGCTGGAAGCATATGAACCCTCTTCCCCTGCCAGTCTATCCTATTTCAAAGTTTAGGGAAGTTAAAGTTGGACTTTGAATGGATGTTGTAAGGTTAGTACACCTGCAGTGACTATTGCTGACTCTAGGGCAAAATGACATCATGCAAGTTTTTGACCAGTTACTTGTTGAGAGCAAAGTTTTGAAGTATGACTTCACGGTTAGCCAAGTTATGCCAAGGGAACATAACTGGACAGAATAAGTGAAGTAATAGTCTGATTTGACACCCAGCAGGCATTCACATTTATAAAGCAACCTTGAGAGACGTGCCGCTAATGACAGAGAAACATTACTCATCAGTGTTACACTGCAGAATCAGCTGCAGCCAGTTATAAAGTATCCAGTGTCAGTAACTGCATCCTGTGCACTCTGGCCTTAATGACTTAATGTGAGTTTACATGTATGTTCGCATTTCATGAGGGTTTGTTTATATTTGTAAACTATGTAAAGTAAACATTTATGTCAGATGTGGCTTTAAAAAGCTTACCTTCCATTCATAAAACTGAGTTATTAGAAGAAACTATGTGAATATCACCAATTTACACAATTTCTATGTTATATCATGGATGTGGTGAGGCTGTGTACAGTACTGTTTCACATGCTTACCTTCTTGTAAAAACATATCAGACATGCTGAATAATGCTGACCTTAGTGTGTATTAACTGTGTAATTTTGTGACATAGCAGAAAGTGTGCCAATTTGTTTAAAAAATAAATAAATAAAAGTCATGTTGGAAATTTGAAAAGTGCCTTTGAGAAATGACTGCTGTGAATGAAGGGCTCATTTTCTGCTTTTTTTGTACATCTACAAGTGTTACATGAAAAGATCCCAGTGGGACTCCAAAGTGCTCCTGGTAATTTTGTAATGTGAATTTCAGTGAAAATTAAGTCAATTAGTCCATTTTTTAAATACATGTTTACATATACAGTCTTGGTAAAAATGAAGTACATCATCTGTCAATTCTGAGGTTTTACTTATCAGGACATAATAAAAAAACAAAAAGGTCATTAACAAGTCTTAAAATTAGGGAACTACAACCTCATATGGACTACAAAATAATTAAATGTTGCACAATGTCATTATTTATTTAACAAAAACTAAGTCAAACTGTAGAAACAGTGCGTGAAAAGTACTCCCTCACTGCTTCTACAGGAATTAAAAGGGTAAGTAGCAGCCAGGTTCTGCTAATCAAATCCACATGATTAAGTCTGAGCACCTCTTTAAAAGCAGATGTTTGGCAGTTGGCAGGTGTGACGCATTCAGGTGTGTGTTAACACAATGCCAAGCAGGGGAGACATCAGCAGTGATCTCAGCAAAGCAAATGTTGCTGCCCATCATTCTGGGAAGGCCATTTCCAAACAATTTGAAGTCCATCATTCTATAGAGAGAAACATTATTCACAAGTGGAAAACATTCAAGACAGTTTTTCCAGGAGTGGATGTCCCAACAAGTTCATCCTGAAGTCAGACTGTGCAATGCTCAGAGAAACTGCAAAAAACCCAAGACCTACATCTCAAGACTCTGCAGGCCTCAGCATGTTAAATGTTAAAGTTCATGGCAGCATGATTAGAAAAAGACTGAACAACTACAGTTTGTTTGGAAGGGTTGCCAGCAGCAAGCCCCTTCTCTCTAAAAAGGACAGACCTCTGGAACAATGTTTTTTGGACAGATGAGACCAAAGAGAAGATGTTTGTCCAGCGCCACATTTGGTGAAAACCAAACACAGTATATCAGCACAAACACATCATAATAACTGTCACGCATAGTGGTATGATGATTGGGCTTGTTTTTCAGCCACAGGACCTGGGAACCTTGCCATCATTAAGTTGACATGAACTCCTCTGTATACCAAAATATTCTTGAAAAATGTGAGGGCGACTGTCTGCCAGCTAAAGCTTTGTCCAAATTGGGTCATGGAACAGCACAATGATCCCAATCACAGCAGCAAATCTGCAACAGAATGGCTGAAAAAGAAAAAAAAATCAATGTTGCAATGGTCCAGTCAAAGTCCAGACCTCAGCCCGACTGAAATGCTTCAGCAGGACCCTAAGAGAGCTGTGCATAAACAAATGCCTTCAATGAACTGAAGCAGCACTGTAAAGAAGACTGATGAAGTCAAACAGAAAATGATGCTAAAGGTGGTTCTACAAGCTGCTGAATTGTTGGGTGTACTCAGCTTTTCACACATTGTTTCTACATTTTGTCATTATTCATTTTTGTTAAGTGAATAATGACAGAGTTTAATACTATATGTCATGTTTTGCTGTTCATCTGAGGTTTTATTTACTTAATATTAAGCCCTACTAAGGACCAGATTTAAAAAAAAAAAATCTGATATGTAAATTTTTTTTTTTACAGTGAGTGTGTAATACTATTTGCACCTTAATTAGCTCTAATTGAAAGTCAGTTGTTCAGACTAATAAGTCATTTTATTTTTTCCAGCTGATATACTGTATTGACTTTGGACTTTATATAGAGAGAGGACTCTCATTTTTACATTTCACTACTGACTGACAGAGGTGATTACAGGGTTTGGGGTTGTCTACATACAAAATGAAGCCGCTGTGACATGAACAAGCTACAGTGGAATGATTTTTAGGCGGCAATGGAAACTTTAATTACAAAAAGTACAGCACAACGGCTGTGGGCCTTTGTTGTTTATGTCCAAAGTCAGCCAGCTGTCTCCAAAGTTAAGTTACACTTTATTAATCCCCCCGAGGTAAAAATATCTTCTACATTTTGTTATTTATGACCAGTGGGAGCTCTCAAATTCTGAGTGGTTTTTCACATTTTAGCCCATTTACTGGAAACCATCGCTGGCAACGGTTTTCTACACAATGTTGCTGTTGTTATTTTTATAGCCTCGGGCATTAGTGCAGGAAGAGGGTGTGGGTCATCTGCAGCCCAGAGTGCAACACAGTGCAAATCCAATTAGGATTTTTGGTTCTTTTCTTTTAAGTGATCTCTGATAAAAATAAATAAATAACTTGATAAATAAGAAATGTGAAAAAGCATATGGTCTTCCTCAGTTCCTCGAGTGAGCATTTCACTGATGTGAGATAATTTGTCGTGCCATCAGTGTGACACTATGGTAGCAGTTTCCAACTTTTTAAAACTAAGGCAGCAATAGTGATTTTATCATGGCCACCCTCAAATTAAAGTATGAAACTAAAAATGTTTTGTTAAAGTTTGTCTGGTAAATCCTGGATTCATAGTATGAAAAATTCATCTATCATGAATTTCAGGCTTTTTTTTTTTTTTTTTTTATAACATTGGAAACCAATGGCTGACTGGAAAAGAAAAGTATATCATGATATGGAAAAAAAAAAAAGATGTTTTCAGACTGTACACAAAAACATGAGGTATTTAAGAGTAGGAAGAGTTGCAGACTGTGAAGAGGGAGCTGCAATAACAGGGATTTAACACCACACATACAGTGCAGCTCCATTTGGAATCAAACTCAGGACCCTCTCACTGTGTGGTATCAGTAATCACAGCTGAGGCACTGTTCTGCCCCAGGAGGTACTTGAACTGCCTAATATCCCAGCACTGTGCTTATAATATATAAAATATAATATATAAAAGATAAGCAGTTATGTTAATGTGGTTATTAATTAGGTAAATCAGTGCATTCATATGCCAACATACAGCACTTCTCTTCCTATATTAAGTAGCATGTATTAATAATAATATATAACTCAGGCATGAACTCAGAATCTTACAGCACTAAGCAAAATTGGATTTTCTTATTAATATGATAATTTGTGCAGCAAAAAAAAGAAAAAGAAAAGAGATTAGCCCATTGGCTTCTCTCTTATATTTAACATTGTGTGCTGTTCTTATATTTTTTCAAAACTCAGTTGCCACACAAATACAGTCAGATACCAGTCAGTACTGTAAACAAGAATTACCTGAAAAGCTCAAATGTGTGCAAAGGTGACACAGGGCCTGTAATTCCACCACCCCACTGATTCAGACTGCAAGTTCGCTACTGTACTTTACCCCGTGAACAGTAATGGAGAAAGAAAAACTGTCAGATTCTTTACTTTAAGGCCTCCTGCAGTCAGAAATGTGGTTTGATTAATGTTGTTGCTCTTGAATGTTTCGGCTTCGCTGCACCGAATTATTCATGTGTAGAGTTTGACATTAGATTGGAAGCCAATCACAAGTACAAAAAACTACAAGTGTGATGTGTAAAATATAAGTTTGCTGTGCACATACGTTGCGAGTGATCTTTCACTGATGTGAGCGACATCTTCTATCCGGCAGCTAGGCTTTTGAAATGAAAAGTAGTTGCATAGTAACAGATTCAGGATATGCAAGAATTTGTTAGAGAACTATAGAAAAACCATATCAGATGCAAATTATTATTCACAACAGAACATTTTATATGTCCTCTGAAATGTTTATGGGAAAGCATCGATATCAGAATGTAACAACAGGCCACTGCAAGATGCAATCATACTTGCAAATTGTGCAGAGCTGTCTGATCATGCAGTGAAATATTAAAAGTTACATTCTTAGATCATTTGATCGTTTGACTATTATGCAGTTATCATATGGACGCTGTAGAGGTTTTGGTGAAGAAACTTATTTAGACCTTGTACATCTTTGTCTACAGGGTAAAATACTACAAGGTAAAATTTCAGCTTCACAGACAGGAACTGTGCAAAGCTGATATGATTCATCATATCAGCATTCACTTCCTTTGGGCATGTTAGGATTAAATATAATTAAGATTTTATACTCCACTAACTTCCCTTTCACTTCAAATATTCACCATGGAACAGTGCTGTGAACAAACACTGAAAGGGCACCTCTTTACTGCAGAAATGCTAAGGTGGTGTATTTTCTGATGAGTCTGAGTTTCCTTTATAACGGCATCACTTCACTATGAAAATCATGGGAGTTAATAAAAGAAAACAGATGGAGATGTGAAAGTAGCGACTTGTGTATAGTATGAAGTGCTCCTCACAATATGGACATGACAGAAGTCACTGAGCCACTGGAAGTCTCGTTACAGCAGGAGCATTATTTATACAGTACACCCTTTTTAGTTCTAATATTTTACATATTAGGACACAATAAAAATAATAAAAACTGGTCCTTAGTAAGTTGTAATAGCAGGCGAATACAACCTCAGATAAACAAGAGCACGACATATT
Organism: Archocentrus centrarchus; assembly: GCF_007364275.1. Taxonomy (NCBI): domain Eukaryota; kingdom Metazoa; phylum Chordata; class Actinopteri; order Cichliformes; family Cichlidae; genus Archocentrus; species Archocentrus centrarchus. The sequence continues at coordinate 21,122,434 of NC_044359.1, forward strand.
ACACTATGTAATTATTTACAAAAACTAAGTCAAAGCAGTGTGTACAAAACAACTTCAATAGGAATTAAGACGTTAAATAAAGCCAAGTGCTGCTAATCAAATGCACTTGATTAATTGCTCATCAGGATGTGTGACCACGTTCAAAAAAAAACTGAAGTTTTGGCAGTTTGCTGGCCTGGAGCATTCAGGTAAATGTTAACGAAATGCCAAAGAGGGGCGATATCAGCAGTGATCTTACAGAGGCAATTGCTGCTGCCCATCAGTCTGGTAATGGTTATAAAGCTATTTCCAAAACATTTGAAGTCCATGATTCTACAGTGAGAATGATTATTCTTATGTGGAAAACATTCAGTGCAGTTGCCAATCTTCCCAGCGATGGATGTCCCAGAAAATTCACCCTGAGGTCAGACCGTTCAGTGCTCAGAGAAACTGCAAAAAAGACGCTGCAGGCCTCAGTCAGCATGCTAAATGTTAAAGTTCATGACAGCAAAATTAGAAAAGGACTGAAGAAGTACAGTTTTTTTGGAAGGGTTGCCAGCCGAAAGCCTCTTCTCTCTAAAAGAACATGGCAGCACAGTTTGCAATATTGCATCTGAAAAAACCAAAAGAGTTTGGGAACAATGACTCTTGGACAGACTAGACCAGGGATCCTCAAATCCAGGCCTCGAGGTCCGGTGTCCTGCAGCTTTTAGATGTGTCCCTGATCCAACACACCTGAATCAAATGGCTGAATTACCTCCTCAGTATGCAGTCAAGTTCTCCGGAGTCCTGCTAATGACTTCTATATTTGACTCAGGTGTGTTGAAGCAGAGACACATCTAAAACCTGCAGGACACCAGCACTCGAGGCCTGGATTTGAGGATCCCTGGACTAGACCAAAGTGGAGGTGTTTGTGCTGACATGCTGTGTTTGGTTTTGCCAAATATAGCAATGTGGATTATAATACCTCAGACCAACTGTCAAGCACGGTGGTTGAGGGGTGATATTTGGGCTTGTTTTGCAACCGCAGGACCTGAGCCCACTGCAGTCATTAAGATGACTATGAGCTCCTCTGTATTTGTAGAGTCAATGTGAGGTTGTCTGTCTGATAGCTAAATGTTGCACAAAATTAGGTCAGGGAACAGGATAATGATGCTAAGAACAGGAACAACTCTACCCAAGAATACTTAAATAAAGATGATTTTTTTATTTTTTATTTTTCGTCTTCTTTCACTTGATCCCTTTAGTGGTTACCCCTGAATCCTCCTATGTCACACCAACCCTCTGTATGTCCTCTGTCACTACATCCCTTTTCTCACCTCCACATTCCTCCTCTTCCTTTATCTTTGGCCAACAGTAGCATAGTTATCACAGGCAACCTGTTGGCTAACCTGGGCTCCAACCGATTCTGTATGGAAATTTAATTCTCGATGATCCGCGAGTAAAATCTTGACAAAGATTTACACCAAATGCCCTGCCTGATGCAACCCTTCCCATTTATCTGGCATTAGGATACACTCGCTTGTGGCCCCCACTCCTGTGACTGGGTTAGATGATTTTTTTTTATTATGTTCTAATACACAAAACCTTAGAATTGAAAGAGGGCATACTTTCTTTTGCACATGTTTGTATATAAACATCAGTGAAAGAGTAGTGTTTCTACTTTAAACTTGTTTATCTGAAATGTTAACAGTTGTGCTATTTTCTCTTTGTCATGTATAAAGTCTCATTATTTCATCCATTATTCATTATTTCATTCTCCTTGCCATGCTCTATTATCTTTGGAAAAAATATAACAAAATCACAGGTGTTAAAACTAATTCAACAAGAACCAAATTTCATTTTAGATGCTGCAGTTTGGGGTCCTATTGTTCAGGATGGCTCGGTGCTGGGACCTGAACAAAAGAGCACCATGGTTTAAGTTATTACATACAACTGTACTATTCCATGGTTGCTAAGCCAAATTGAAGCTCTCACCATAGTCCTGACACACCTGTTACTTTAACGCCTCCACTGTAGTTTCCAAATATCCAGGCCAAGAGTTTTTGTTTCATCTGTTACGATGCAGATTAAAAAGTAACTTATAAAGTGACGACGTTTGCATGTTCTTTCCTTGTTTTCTCCAAAACATGTCGTATGTGTTCATGAGATGTTGTTCTGTAGAAAGTGACACTAAATGTTGAAGCAATTAATTATCACTGGCCTGCAAAGTGTGAGCACTCTTGAACTATTGCCAACAAAGCAATGACCAGTAACAGCCCATCATTTTTCACTGATGGAAATATAAATGAGAGAAAGTGCATTTTAAAAACACACATTATTAAAAAGTTTTAACCAAATGTTTGTGTAACCTAACAGAATGCTTAATTTTAAACATTCTCTATGTAAGTATTTGTACATAGAGTGCTATTAGACAGTAAAGCAGACATGTGCAACCATATCCTGAGGGATCACATATCTGCAACCTTTAATTATCACAAATCACAACAATGGATGACTTTACTGATCAGTACACCTTGGATAAGGAAAGGGGGAACTATCAAGCATAAAAGGCAAGCACAGTGCTGTTTGTTGTTCAAAAAAAAAAAAAAAAAAAAAGAAAAACTCCATAATTTCAGATCTGCTTTTTATGCAAGTGTGCTCACATTTTGGAGTTTCTTTTAGCCATGGTTGAACACGCTGTGCTTTAAAAATTGTGGTCCTTCTTTTATGTAGGAGATGGATATTTTCTGTTTTGATGTGCTGCAAATGGCCTCAGAAACACGGAGTTTCCGGAGCGATGTTTCCTAAAGGGGTGCTGCATTGCTTTTACACTGGGGGTGCATATTATGAGAGTGCTCTTAGGGCAGCAGCTGAATGTTGTTTTGTTTTTAGCTTCTTTCTCCTTGTGCCACTTTAGGTTATTTAAAGGAATAGTTTCACAGTTCGTAAAATACTATGAGCCAGATGAAAATCGTGACATCATTATGTCTGCATGCTAAATATGGAGCTATTACCAGAGACTGCAGGTGACTGGAGTCTCCTGGTTAACGACAAGATTTCTTATTCCTAAATTCCTTTCTATTCACTAAGCTTCACTGATTGGGAAGGATTTTGCTTCACTGAATTCGAACTGTTTACAGGGGCATAAACAATAAGCCTTACCTGCATGTTTTTGTGCTGTTGCTCATCATGATTTCCCCTTCAAAACACGTTCAGAGTTGTTATTATGGTAATTTTCTAAAGCAGCGCATCTCACCTGACATGCTGCCTCCTACCAGTTTACAGAGCTGGTTCACCTGCTGACTCCAGAGTGCCCCATGCAGAGAGCAGCACAGATGTTGATACTCACGCAGAGCTTTTCATGCAGTCCCACTCTTTTTTTGTGCAAATTAGAAAAAAGCAATATGAGGAAATCACAGCATTCTTTTTTTTTTCTTGCCAAAGACTAAATGATATAAGTTAATTTAACATTGCTCTTTTTTTTTTCTTTTTTTTAAATACCCTATGATGTTGAATATTACTGGTAATTAGAGGGGAAAAACCTACACTCCCCTTCAGTGGTCTTATTGTTTTATGCAAACATAACAACAGTCACCACACTAAAACAAATAGTACCTCTGGAGCGGCTTTTTTTCATGCAAATATTAAATGATAACAGGCAATAATTTTCCTCCATGTGATGAAGACTTGATTGTAATGAGCTTTGGCATTTTGCAAAGAAAATAGGCCTAGTCACAGTTTACAATGATTGCATGTGATAAAGAGGGAAGGTCTGATTTGAGAGAGAAGGATGAAGGAAGGTTAAAAATCCTGTGAACTCTGTTTCATTCTGGTATTTGATTTTATGCATTATATCAATTATGAGCAAAGTGTGTGCTCTCCAGCCACAAACAAGCGACATACAATGACCGGCGTCCTTATTAGCTCAGTTGTTTCGAAGCCATAGCCTCGGCGTCATTCTATAAAAACTTTAGCATTGGCCATTATCTTGAGAATGATATCACCCAGGATGTTCAAATTCATACCATAGATGCGTCTACTAAACAAAAGTTTGAATCTTGTCAACTGTGCCTTTAAGGTAAGGGTCAGAGGTCAAGTTCCCCAAAAACTGTAATTCCGTCCATAAATCCAGAATGATGTGACCTAGGATCTTCAAATTCACACCATAGATGTGTACCGTCCAAGCTAGACCCATCAAACTTCACACAGTTCTTCACTGATTTTACAACAGCAGCATTTGGACATGCTTTGATGGTTGATTTCCCCACACAACCATATCTGGGTTTTACAGAGAAGGATCCAAAAAAACAGGAAATATCCAGTGAGCGGCAGTTCTCTGGGTGAAAATGCCTTGTTGATGTCAGAGGAGAAAGTCCAGACTGCTTTGAGCTCATAAGAAGGCAATAGTAACTCAATAGTAACCCACTTGTTACAGAAGAGCATCTCTGAATGCAGGACACACTGAACATTGAAACTGATGGGCACAAGACCACACTGGGTGCCACTCCTGTCAGCCAAGAATGGGAAACTGAGGCTAAAATTCACACAGGATCACCAAAACTGGATGATATAAGCTTGGAAAAACCTTACCTGGTTTGATGAGTCTTGATTTCTGCTGCAACATTCAGATAATAGGGTCAGAATTTTGTGGAAACAGCATGAAAGCATGGATCCATCCTACCTTGTATCAATGTATCTTTTTTGGGCAAACTTTGGAACCTTTAGTACTAACCAGGGTTATTATAGTTAACGAAAACGAACGAAATAACGAAAACTGAAATTGAAAAAACATTGTCGTTAACTGAAATAAATAAAAACTATAATTAAAAGGAAAAAACGATAACTAATTAAAACTGAATTGTGAGTTTACAAAACTAACTAAAACTAACTGAAATAATCGATAAACTTACTTTCATTTACTTGTTTTTTTGGGGGGTTTTTTAAGCCTTGTGGATTGATATGAAATCATTGTTTCCGCTCTCCGAGTTTAAGCTGGGAGCGCCACAGGACAACTGTGTGAGTGCGCATGTGCGTGCGCTCACCGCGCTGGTCCGCAAAGTAATGGCTGCGGTCTGCCGAGTCCCGTATGGAGGTTCTTTGAGTACAAACACCTGCACACGACCACAAGGTAATTAACACACACAATCCAGCTACACAAGCATAAATGCGGACATGAGGTCGGCAACTTCTGTAGGTTGTGTACAGAGGCCGCAAAGACCCTGCAGGTTTAATTAGCAGCATCTAACCAAGCTAGCTCCAAAACAGAAGCAGCTTCAGGTGGTGAGAACATCAGGATGCAGCTGGATTTGAGCTTTGACTCCTTCAAAGAGTTTGTTTTTGTTTAACACCACATGTAGGCGTTATTAATCTGCTGCACTGATGCTGAAGTTTATTGTGGAGTTTATTGTAGAATTTATTGAGTTTGGGAGTTCATGTTTTTCTTTGTTTCTCCCTGGTTATGCTCATGTGTGTCCTTAATATTACACAAATTTAGCATGTCTTGTGAACAGTTGGTTGTTGACTATATTTCTTTAAACTGTATCTTTTGTCAAGTTTTCATTACACAATAGTCACTTTTGCGCCTTGAATCTTGCACCTGATTAGGTATGAAAATACTAAAACTAATACTGAAACTAACTGAAACTAACTAAAACTAAGCATGAAACCAAAAATAAAAACTAATAAAAACGAGCAAAACCACTCTGAAAACTAATTAAAACTAACTGAATTAGAGAAAAAAAAGTAAAAACTAACTAAAACTAAACTATAATGTAAAATCCAAAACTATTATAACCCTGGTACTAACAATTGTGTTAATACCACAGCCTACCTGAGAATTGTTGCTGACAATGACCATCCGTTTATGACCACAGTGCACCCATCTTCTGATGGCTATTTCCAGCAAGCCATGTCACAAAGCTCAAATCAACTCCAACTGGTTTCTTGAACATAACAGCGAGTTCACTGTACTCAAATTACCTCCACAGTCATTAGATCTCAATCCAACAGAACAGTTTTGGGATGTGCTGGAACAGGAGATTTGCATTATGGATGTGCAGCCAACAAATCTGCAGCAACTGCACAGCAAATCTCTGAGGAATGTTTCCAGAACTTTGTTGAATCTGTGCCACAAATATCAATGCAGTTTTGAAGGCAACAGGGGGTCGAATCTGATGCTAGCAAGGTGTACCTAAAAAAAAATGCAACTGCAGTTTCTGGTTTAATTACAGAGATTTAAAGTCTGTATATGAATGAGTGTGTGTGTTGTTAAAGTGTTGAGAGACTCCCTACTTCAGACCATTTATTCTTTCATTGTTAAAAAGGTAGTTCCACCCAAAATTACATTTACATATTTTCTGCCATCCTGTAGCGCTCTGTGTGTGTGTGTGTGTGTGTGTGTGTGTGTGTGTGTGTGTGTGTGTGTGTGTGTGTGTGTGTGTGTGTGTGTGTGTGTGTGTGTGTGTGTGGCAAAAGAAAAATTCAACGAAATTGTAATAATAATGTTTGGGTCCTAAAGAAAAAAAAAACACACACACACAAAGAAACACACATCTGAAAAATTTTGCAAAAATTACTGTTTCTAAAAATTATGACCAGTTGCTCAAGAAAAAAAAATCCTTGTAGTAAACAGTTTCTGTTTTCTATTTGCATCTGGGCCCTGTGCTACAAAGCAAGTTAAACATACCCAGGATATCTTTCAATTATGTAGCTGCACTTACCCTAACATTGGCAAATCAGGCTAAGAAATCACATGAACGTGATCATAAACTCCATAAGTTAATTACAAATCAGCAGTTTGAGTGACAGCAAAAGCACTGTACAATTAAACAGTATTAAAAGCACTGTAGGAATGTATGGACTTCTGTCAGTAAGACTTGAAAAGATCTGATGCATTAATAAAGCTTAGTGTCAGTGCTCTGTCATTCAGGCACTGGAGAATCTGATGGATGGAAAACACTAACATTTAAAAGATTTACCTGAAGCAAACAAAAGCAGCAATAATGCTGGTCAATGGCAATGAAATATAGTGAGTGTATATTACTTCACAGTAATTACATGTATTTATTGTGTTCAATTGGTCTGCAAGTCAGCAAATGCTCTTGACCGTTACTATCTGCAGGAAAATCTATATTGAATAAAAAAAATAAAGACAATAAAGAATAGACCAATTCTAGCAATCTGTAGCATATTCTCTTCATTTTCTTTTGGCAATGGCAGTTTTATTTATATAGCATATTTCATTGCACATAAACTCAGTGTGTTTAACATAAAAAATAAAAACATAATAACCTATGTAGGTATGCCTTAAGGCAATAAACACAACAAAAACAAACTTTACAAAGAAATAAATACAAGCCCCCCCACCCCCACCCACACACACACACACACACACACACACACAGTTAATAAGTGTAAGCCTGTGAGAATAAAAAGGTTTTGAGTTTGTTTTTGAATCTAGACACAGTTCTAATTGACTTCAGGCCAGCAGGCAGCTTGTTCCCAGGAACAGGACCACAATAACTGAAAGCACACTCAGCACACTTAGATCTAATTGTGGGAACAGTTAAAAGATCTGCAACCGATGACCTGAGAGGTCTAACTGAGCTATAGACACGTCAGAGATGTACTGGGGAGCCAAACCACTGAAAATGTTATAAACAAAAAAAACAATTTTAAAGGTAATTCTATGTAGAATTAGGAGCCAATAAAGTGATTTTAGTACTGGAGTAACATCATCAAATTTCTGTGTACACGTAAGGACTCCAGCTGCTGCATTCTGAATAAGCTGAAGATGTCCTAATGATGATTTGGATCACCTGGCAAGTAGAGCATTACAGTAGTCTAACTTGCTTGATATGACTATATGGAATAATTTCTCAAATCACTGTCCAAAACAATGCACGACTCCTGACTGACCACTGTGTTTTGGAGAAAGGGATCATGATCTGTCACTGACTTTTTGGACCAGCAACAAATATACTGCTCAAAAAAAAATTGAAGGAACAATTTTTAATCAAAGTATAACATCAAGTCAGTTAAACTTCTGGGATATTAATGAAATTAACAACAGGTGCACTGCAGGGTTATTATAGTTAACCAAAACGAACGAAATAACGAAAACTGAAATTGAAAAACATTGTTGTTAACTGAAATAAATAAAAACTAAAATTAAAAGGAAAAAACGATAACTAACTAAAATTGTATTGTGAGTTAAAAAAAAAAAAACTAACTAAAACTAACTGAAATTATAGATAAAGTTACCTTTCTTTTCTTGTTTGTCATTTTATTTAAAAGCCTTGTGGATTGATCATTTTTCCGCTCTCCGAGTTTAAGCTGGGAGCGCCGTCGGGCAGCTGTGTGCGCGCGTGTGCACGAGAAAGCGGCAGAGTTGCTCTGAACCGACCTAACGTTCCCTTCTGGAGAAATGTGACTACTCACCAGGTCCCGCAACATTGTGATTAACCTCTTCAGTTCTTGTGCGTTTCCAGCTATTTTATCAGTCAGAGAATAACAATGAGGGCTAATAATCAAAGCATTGATATAAGGACTCACAAATGTCAGCAAGCTCCTGGAGGAAGACTGCTGAAGCTATTGGAATGGACATGAGGGAATGAAGAAAGTGAAAAAACGGGAACTAATATGTTTGCAGCCAAAAAAACTGAGCACAAAGAGCAAGGACCAAAAAAAGTCCCAGCCGGCACCAGCACAATACCACAAGGTAATTAACACACACAATCACAAACATAAATGCGGACGTGAGGTCGGACACTTCCATAGGTTGTGTACAGAGACCGCCAAGACCCTGCAAGTCTAATTAAAGCATCTAACCAAGCTAGCTCCAAAACAGAAGCAGCATCAGGTAGTGGAGAACATCAGGATGCAGCTGGATTTGAGCTTTGATTCCTTCTGTTTGTTCAGTTTGTTTTTGTCAAAAACCACATGTATATGTTATTAATCTACTGCACTGACGCTGAACTTTATTGGGAGTTTATTGTAGAATTTATTGAGTTTGGGAGTTTATATTTTTCTTTGTTTCTCCCTGTTGATGTTCATGTGTGTCCTTAATATTACACACATTTAGCATGTAGTGCTACTGTGAACAGTTGGTTGTTGAATATATTTCTTTAAATGGTATCTTTTGTTGAGTTTTTATTACACAATAGTCACTCTTGTGCCTTGAATCTTGCACCTGACAAAGTATGAAAAACTAAAACTAACGAAACTAAACTAAAACTAACCATTAAACCTAAAATAAAAACTAATAAAAACAAGTGAAACCACTCTGAAAACTAATTAAAACTAACTGAATTACAGAAAAAAGTAAAAACTAACTAAAACTAAACGAAAATGTAAAATCCCAAACTATTAGAACCCTGGTGCACTGGAGGGGCAACTATGAGACAGTCTGATTTTTCACTAGTTTTGCATTTGGCTAGGTTCACTGTCACTACATGAGGCGATACTTGTACTCTATAGAGGTTGCACAGGTAGTCCAGCTGCTCCAGATGACACATCAATGCATGCCATTGCCAGAAGATTTGCTGTCTCCCAGCACAGTCTCAAGAGAGGATGGAGAAGATTCCAGGAGACAGGCAGTTAGTCTAGGAGAGCTAGACAGGGCTGAAGAAGGTCCTTAACCCATCAGCAAGACCGGTATCTGCTCCTTTGTGCAAGGAGGACCAGGATGAACATTGCCAGAGCAGTGAAGGGGTCTGGAGAAGCCATGAAGAAGATTATGCTGTCTGTAACATCATTCAGGATGACCAGTTTGGTGGTGGGTCAGTGATGGTCTGGCAAGGCATATCCATGGAGGGACACACAAACCTCTACAGGTTAGGCAATGGCACCCCGAGTGCCATTAGGTATCAGGATTATGCACCCATTGTCAAGTCCTACACTGGTGCAGGGGGCCCTGGACCCGACAGTCCCCAGGCTTATGTGGTGAGAGTCTGCAAGCAGTTCTTAGAGGATGAAGGAATTGGTACCACTGGCTGGCCCTGACACTGACCTGACCTGAATCCAATAGAATTGAGAAGGAGTTCGGCTGCATAAATGAGTCTGAAAGAAAGAATTACAGAAGAGCACTAAGATTTAAAGCACTCGGGTTGGAGCTTGATTGGCTCACTGAACATGGGCAAGAGAATGATTGGACTAGAGCAACCATTCCCAAAGCCAGGAGTGCTGCAGCCCACTTAAAAACCAGAAAGCCCCATGGGGCCCAACCAATCTTAAATTTTCACTCTAATCAAAATACAAGAGAAAGTGATGTATTTCCTTGAAAATTTTATTCAAAAAACATAAACAATACAGGCTGTTGGCTATAAATTGCTAATACTACCCAGTCATATGTAAAGTGTTAATGCCAATATGTGACCCACTTGCCCCTGGGACACAAATTTCAACACAAGAGCAGTAAATTTGGGCCAGAGTAATGAGTAATATCACAAACCACCTCCTAGTACCAGGTTTAATTCACTTTTTATATAAATAATTGTATATAAATATGTACTGTACATACTTAAGAGTAATTTCAAACTATGAATCACTGCAGGTTAATTACAGCACATTTGAGAGAGACAGGGAAAATTCCAGTCTGCAAAGCTGCTGTTCAAATGTACAGGTGAGAATTAGACATTAAGCTCATGGCAGTAATGTGAGGCGGTGCTAGATAAATTATTACAAGAGGCTAAGCTATTACATTTAATGTTATAGACTTTACTCTGGAAGACAGTAGCAAATTTGTTACATTTAGCTATGGAAAGAAATTAAATAAGTAAAGTTTTGGAGGGATTAAGTAGTTTATCAGTGGTTGAGAATAAAAAATTACTAGATTTTGTTAATCATTTGGGCTAATTTTATTTTATTGTTGTAGCAATTTAGTGCATTTTTATAGATTTCAAAATCATTTTGAAATGTATTTATTCTATTCTATTTTTTTTTTTTTTTAAATCTCAGCCCTCCAGCAGATTCAGGAGCAGACAGGAGCAATATTTGAGAAATGTCATAGAAGTGGTTCATCTTTTCATGACATGATGTCTGTATTGGTAATGTGTACTTTGAAAATTCAGTAATAAATGTATGTGCTGCGCCTGCTTTGACATAATGCTTATTGAATAAACTGGTTGGTATTTGCTTTGACAGATGAACAAAACACAGAAAATATGCAATATTGATCACAAATGGTAATATCTACAACATCTGTGCTGTAAAAACATCAACTTGATTAATGTTGAATTAGTACATCTTGTTGTGCTCTTTAATATTGCAAAACTGCAGTAGTGCACTTGGTTTAGCTAGTTCTACTTTCATCCATAAACTGAACAGGCTTTGATTTTCCCACCTCTCCCTGCTGTTGGTCAATTTGTTGTGATGTCATAGTAGCAGGAACGCTTTAAAATAGAAATGCTCAAAGATGTCAGCGTTATTTTATTTATTCAACATTTTATTCAACATTTTTTAACTACTACCTAGTTATATTTAGGCTTGTTTAATAATGTTTTGGGTTAAAATACACTTTTTCACAAATGTAAACCATGTATTAGTACAGTTTTTTTTTAACATACACCTTACAAATTTGCCTTTAGGGTGTATGCTACAAAAACATTGCATTAGTATAAATAAATTACAAAACCAGCTTTGACATTCAGCTTTATCTGTCCATGAAGCCAGATGACGCACACCAATTAGTTAAACTGCAGGAATCTCTTAAAGGCATAAAGACCTGGATGACCTCTAATTTCCTGCTTCTAAATTCAGATAAAACTGAAGTTAATGTACTGGGCCGTACAAACATGGTGTCTAAATAGATACTTACCCTGGATGGCTTTACCTTGGCCTCCAGTAACACCTCCAGTGTCCTTCAATGCACACATTAAACAAACATGTAGGACTGCTTTCCAGAATTTTCCTAATATCTCTAAAATTAGAAACATTCTGTCTCAGAGTGATGCTGAAAAGTTAATTCATACATGTATTACTTCCAGGCTGAACTATAAACAAACAACTTTTTATTGTCACATACACATAGTGAAATTTAGTATCCGCACTTAACCCATCAAGCAAGCAGCACACATCGCACAACATGCGGAGCAGGGGGCGGCTACTGATGATTTGGATTTGAGATGGTTTTCTATTCGTTTCAGTCCATTCAAGAGTGGAAAACCCATTTTTCCAGTACATGCCAGTCTGGGGATTTGAACCAGCATCCTCACATACACAGAGCATCCTCTCAATCTTAAACTGCACTCCTCTAGACCACCACTCCCCACTATATATTATGAAATTGTCCTAAAAGCTCCCTGAAAAGCCTTCAGCTAATCCAAAACTTTGCAGCTAGAGTACTGACAGGGACTAGAAAGAGAGAGCAGATTTCTGCCATATTGGCTTCTCTTCATTGGCTCCCTGTTAAATCTAGAATAGAATTTAAAATTCTTCTCTTCGCAAGGACTTGAAAAATCTTAAATCTTAATTTTATCTTCAAGACCTAATAGTACTGTATCACCAAATAGAGCACTTCACTCTGACTGCTGGCTTACTTGTGGTTCCTCGGATACTTAAAAGTAGAATGGGAGGCAGAGCCTTCAGCTTTCAGGTCCCTCTTCTGTGGAACCAGCTCCCAGATTGGATTTGGGAGACAGACTTTGTGGCTGGATCAGGTGACCCTAAAACATCCTTCAGTTACGCTACAGTAGGCCTAGGCTGCTGGGGGCTTCCCATGATGCACTGAGTGTTTTTTTTTCACTCACCTCTTTTCACTCTGTTTATAACCCACTCTGCATTTAATCACTAGTTATTATTAGTCTCTGGCTCTCTTCCACAGTGTGTCGCCAGTCCTGTCTCTCCCCCTCAGCCCCAACTGGTCCCTTGCTGAGCCTGGTTCTGCTGGAGGTTTCTTCCTGTTCAACGGCAGTTTTTCCTTTCCACTATCACCAAGTTCTTGCTCATAGGGGGTTGTTTTGATTGTTGGGTTTTCTCTGTAATTATTGTAGGGTCTTTACCTTCCAATATAAAGCACCTTGAAGTGACTGTTTGTTGGGATTTGGTGCTATTTAAATAAAATTGAATTGAATTGAATTGAAATGCATAACAAATCTACTTAAAGGATAGTTTCTCCCATCTATGGACACATAATACTGTTCATCTAATATTAGAAGCACCCACTTTACATAAATCATGAGTAATTTTACTGTTTTCAGTTTAGGTTTTGGTTAATAAACATCAAGAATTTCTTCAATTTTTGTCCCTGAGCCACAGCTGTCTTCATGTCTGCTGTTGAAGTGTGTGTGTGTGTGTTTTACAAATTTTTAAAAAATGGTTGTGTATTTAATTTTTGGTGTGACCACATTGGAATATTGTGTGTTACAGTGAGGTAATCCATACAAAAGTGTGTGAGCTTTTGTAATGGGTAGGTCCAGTTACATGTTGTTTAAAATTTAACAAATTAAAATTCAGCAGTTTTCTATCAGAACTGTTGCTGTTATCAGTGTGAATAGTGAAATCACCTGAAATAATAATGCAGTCAAATTTTGTTGTAATTTTAGAAAAAAAGTTCCCCAACTTCTTCCAGAAACCTATAACTCAGGTTTTTATTTGTTTTTTTGTTGTTGTTTTTGTTATGTTTTTTTAAAATAGCCAGGAGTAATTTAGTTGGAAATATAGAATTTATTACTAAACCAAGATAGTCAAAACTCAGATAACTGTCAAATGACACACATTTACAACAAAAATTATTTTTATATTGAACAGTGATCCCACCACCCCTGTTTGTACCGGTGCAATATTAAAACCTATAATTAGTGGGCAATGTTTCAATCAGCATAAAATCCACTTTATTAATAATAGTGGTGTGATTAATAATAAAAGTAGTGGCATTAGTGGATTGAGACAATGTGGAATTAATGTGTACAAAAGCAGGTCTTTGAGATTTGCTGTTGCCATTGTTGATGTCTGTTTCTAGATAGATAGATAGATAGATAGATAGATAGATAGATAGATAGATAGATAGATAGATAGATAGATAGATAGATAGATAGACTTTATATTTTTTTCAATTGTGGATTTTGAAAAGAGGCTCCTGTTGTACTTGTGTAAAGTCCACATAGTTTTACCTCAGATGAACAGAGAAAATGCCTGCGGTTACAGTTCTACCAATCTAATGTTTCAGCTCAGCACAGTATTTTCCATTAGGTTTTCCTCTCTGCCAATAAAATGTGCTCATCTGTTCTGTTCTTTTCATTTTCCACACTGCTCCCAAGACAAGTAAGTTGTTACAGGGACCTTTATCTTATTACTGCAGTGAAAAAAGCTGCGGAGGAACGACCCTGCTATGACAGCCACGTAGTGTCCAAATTATTTAATTATGGCCTTTCTTGTTTGATTATTTTGGGCTGATGAGCTCAGCTGGGTGTTGTTCAGGATTGACACATCACTTCTCTATTTTTAGCCTGTGTAGTGCTACAGAGTTTTCTTTTACAGCACTGAGTTTGTGTGACATTCACAATATTATTGGGACACAAATGCTGAATGTTCACTCCTCCCACTGAAAGACATGATGAACTATTTAAGAGTTCAGACTGGTTTTAGGTTACAGAATTAAAGGTTAATGAGTTAAGGTGAGAAATGAAATGATATTATAGGAATTAATGATTCATTGTTAATCATTAATTAATATTCATCAATCTTTGAGATCTGGTTCTGGTTCTCTGTGTGTGTGTGTGTGTGTGTGTGTGTGTGTGTGTGTGTGTGTGTGTGTGGTTTAACAAAAATAACTTTATACAAAAGCCAACAACAATTTGGAATCAATGCCACTGTCGTGTCAGAGCCAGCAGATTACATGAGCTTAGCTGCACTTATGGCAAAGACTGGAAACTAGATGGCACAACCAGTCTTGCTCAATACAAATGAAACAGCATCTTGCTACCATCGCCTCACTTATAAACTTGTTTCACCTTATTCAATCTCTGCATAATTATAGTGTAAAAAAATCTGTTGTTTTGCAAGGCTTTATGTGCATCTTTTTTTCTTGTTTGTCAAAAATAAAATAAAATAAAATAAAATGAACAAGAAATAGTCCCTCATAAACCCTCCAGTGAAGCAAGAAAGGTTTGTTTCTACACTGATTTTTGCTGCTGTTTTCCTAAAGTAACACTGGGAAAACAACCTTTCATGCAAGAGTGCATTTGAAAATGTTCCACACATTTTTCCATTAGATCATTTCTTAACATCCTAATTGAAAGTGTTGCCTGTAGAGCTGTCATTTATATCAGATACCCCTGCATTGATTTTTATGCGACCAGCACTGTTTGCTATCTGCTGCTGTTTGGAAAATCAAATCTAGCAAACAATATGCAAATGCTGACAAAGAATCTCTCGCTGCCACTGCTGTATGGGTAAATGCTTGAAAATGTGACAGATTACACATTTTCTTCCACACAGACAGTTGTAACCATCATTTTAGTGACTTGGCACATAAACATTGCCCTGCAGTGATACACATCTGCTGCCAAGTATCCAGTATGACAATGCTGCAGCTTGAGGACTGCCAGGCTGAAATATACTGCTGCTGAACACAAAATTATCATGAGAAATGAATTTTTCTGATAACTTGGAAATGCAGATTTTGTTATGTGAACATCATCTTCGTCTACCATAGAAAGATTATGCGTCAATGCCTATAAACCGGACTTTGTGATAATGGCACGCTTATAAGGAGCAATATGATTTTATTGGCCATATAGTCTATATCCGCAATAACACAGGTCATTGAATTTGTGGTGCACTGGATAGTTTTCAGTGATGTCAGCATGAAGTTGGCTGCTGCATGGAAAAGGTTTGGCAGATGATCTGGGATGTTTTGACACCTCTGTATTGAAACAAACTAAAAGAAGAGAGCGACTCAGACAGTTTCTGACGTCGACTTCTCAGTGACCTGTTTGGTTTCATCTCTTCCTCATTTTTCCACAGTTTAGTCTCTGATCATGCTTTGCTTAAAAACTTGCATTGATGACACTTGCTACCTCCATCTGTATTTGTTTCATAACCACATCTTTTCGCTCTTGGCCTCTTGGCCCATGTTGCACCTGCCCTACAATATCCCATCATGTCTGAGCTCTGATTGTGCCCGCTGGCTGTGTCTTCTCAGTTTCATTTGCATCCCGCTGAAACAGTCCTGCATCTCTGGCTGTTAAATCTTCACACTCTCAAGTTTTGTTTTATTTTGCATTTTACATTTTCAATAGATTTATTTCCCCCTGTCAATACAAAGCCACACTATGAAGGCTCTTTAGCACTCTTTAGTAGTGATTGTGGGTGCAGTTTCTGTTACTTACAGTCTCCATAAACTAGGATATCATAAGTACTAATTACAAGACTAAACTAATTCCTGACATTCATGATCTAAATCAGTGTTGGTCCCCTAAATTATAAATGGGGAAAGCAAGCTGTAAGTCTTACATTTGATGATATATCCACAACCACTGCTAATTGTTTGTTATGATAATGCCGCAACATGCTTTAACAAGGTCTGGATTAGCCACCTCACATTTGACAGTCTTAACACCATCACCCCTGCAATCAAAACAGAAGATTTGGTTAAAAAACACTGTGACGTTGTACTTTAATGGGAATCTGGCTGTATGTGGACCAAATCTGTCCTCAAAACGTCAATCAAATCTAACAGTTCAGGTGAACCTTCAAACACAAGGACCCTGGTTTGATAAGAGATGGTGCATCATTATATTCTTTTGTGTCCTTGTCAGGCCACTACAATTAAGAACACTCTCACACACATTCATGTACTGCTGCACATAATGGGATACATTTTTGGAGACTTGTTTCCTATAACTATAACTGTCTACTGTCACAGCTTATGAAGTAAAAGAAGATTTTAATCAACCACTCAGATACTTGCAATGATCAGGTCCTTCTCTACTGAATAAATGTCACTGTAGTCTGTTGTTGTGATTGCTAGACAACATGATGATGTCATGCATAATTAAAATTTTGTGAGTGTGTGTGTGTGTGTGGGTGTGTGTGTGTGTGTGTGTGTGTATATACACACACACACACACAGTTTGCTTAGTAAGTATAGCTGGTCATTTGTATTTGACACATCGCACAACTTTTGTAAATAAGTTGGTATTTGTCACAAAATATGGATTTGAGTCACCCCTCATTACTTTATATTTTGTTTCCAAGTCATCATTTTTAAATCGATCTTGAGCAACATTTCTCCAGGCTTTCTGAAGGCCTTTCAAAGTATTTTTTTGGGACATTGGCTGCATTGTCACTCATTTTCACTCAGGCGCTTTGTTACTGGCAGTCTGTTGCACAAACACATAATTTGTTCCAATTTATTTAGTTGAATCTATGAAAAATGCCAAAGATAACACAGTTTGACAGGCATAAAATAGTATTTTTGCATGAACAAGGTGATTCCCAAAGAGCTAATAGCCAAAAATCTGGCATAGCTCAGCATGGTGTGCAGTGTGTCCTTAAAAGATCTGAAGAAACTGAACAAGTGGAAGACAAAAGAAGATGTAGCAGGCATTAAAAAAGCCCCACTGTACACAACAAATTAACAGTATTTGAAAGTCCTCCTTAAGAAATAGGAAAAAATCACAGGACCTGAGAGATGCAGCTGACCCTTCAGCTGATCCATCTACTGTTCACTGAAACCTCATCAGAAATGGTCTCAGTGGAAGGGTGGCTGTGAAGAAGCCATTCTTAAGGAAGGGAAACTGGGAGAAAAAGCTGAGGTATGTCGTATTACACAAGAACTAGACTCAAAGTCAGTGGCAACAGGTATAATGGCGTGATGAATACAAATGTCAGATTTTGGGTTCACATCATTGTCAATATGTACAGAGGGGCTCAGGAGAGAGATACAACAGTGAGTCTCTAACGCAGTCTGTAAAACATGGTGGAGGCTCTGTCATGGTTTGGGGTTGCATTTCAGCCAGCAGTGTTCGAGATGTTGTAAGAATTAATGAAGCCTCCCTAGAGTCCGGACCTCAACACTATTGAAGCAGTGTGGGATCATCCTGACAGAGAACGAAACAAAAGAAGAGCTTTGAATCTCCTTCAAGAAGCCTGGAGAACTATTCCTGAGGACTACTTAAAGAAATGACAAGAAAGCTGCCTCAGAGAGTTCAGGCTGTGTTGAATAAAGGCATGCATACCAAATCCTGACTTTTACGTTTTTTTAAAACTGCTTTTTGTTTGCCATATATACTGCATTCCCCTGCATGGCTACACAAGTTTTAATAAATCGATGGATCTATTTTCCATTATTTTTCTAGCAAAATATAAAGAAGTGAGTGGTGGCTCAAGACTTTACACAATACTGTAGTTAAAATACTGCAGTATGAATTCTGACCTGGAAATACAGACTGAGCATGATCACACTTCTTGAAAACAAACATTCTCAGACTTAAAAAGAATGAAGAACAAGACAGAATACAAAATAGTCCTGAAAAACACCATTTGGCGTGTTAGTTGTTAAAGGCTGAGCACATAACTAACTATAATGAAGAATAAAGATACTCGGCCTCTAATAAAGAGGCATAGCTGCAGGGTTGAAAAAAAAGTTTCTATTAGAGCAGTCTAAGCTCTGCATGTTGACCTGTTGCTCTGACCATGCTGAAATGTTTGTATGAAGATGGATAAGAGTATAGAAAAGCCCAGGATGCAGCAGGCAGGGAGAAAAAGGCAGCAAGGGGTAGATGAGCCTGTGCCAAAACACAGCTGCTGGCTGAATAAGTAAAACCACCTAGGAAGAACAGAATGATGAGAGGAAGCAAGACAGAGGAGCAATTCCCACAGACCCTTTCATAAACACAAAGATGGGA
Organism: Archocentrus centrarchus; assembly: GCF_007364275.1. NCBI lineage: Eukaryota > Metazoa > Chordata > Actinopteri > Cichliformes > Cichlidae > Archocentrus > Archocentrus centrarchus. The sequence continues at coordinate 21,141,243 of NC_044359.1, forward strand.
AAAAATGGGTGTAAGGGAAAGATGCGAGCAGTGCAACAAATACTTTCCCTTATTTTCCTCACAGTGCTCCATCACAGATAGCTATATATATAAAGATTGAGAAGGCTATGAAAACAGACCTTTTATAATGGACTCTGTTTGAACAGAAAGTAAAAGGAACCAAGAGAGACTATAATGCCTTAGTTTATTTTGTGACAAATATGGGCCAGCAATATTGCAGATCATGTTTGCAAAAGGCAGGAAGAATAATGACCGAGAGGACGCAGAGTGTCTGCTCTTGGAGGGGGTTTTGCTTAATGGGGTGGTGCGTGGAGGAGATGTTTCTGTGAGAGAGCGCATAGTGAGAGACACAAGGCAACAGATGGAGGAAAAAGGCCCAGTGTGGCTGACAGCAGTAGAAGTACTCCAAAGAGAAAAGACAGCGGAGGGGGTGGGGGGACCCTGCGTCCACTCCATGACCAGGATAACTTTTATAAGAGAGGCAATGTTGTGCTTTAAAATGAGACAAAGTATTGATTGCTACCAGCCTATTAAACTTAAGATGGTGATTGTGCATGTAGGCTTCAGCAAAAATAATTATAATGATGATTTAATGGCGTTAACCACTAGCGTTCATTTTTTTGTATTTAGTACCACGAAAATGAATGTCATTATACCAAACTGCCTATCCCATTCCATAACAATGTAAAGGCATAATGTGTTTGCTGGAGGCCAAGAGAGATAGAAAAAGTGAGGGAGGAGGAGGAGGAGGAGGAAAATGAAGATGAAGTGTCTGATGTATGGCTTGAGAACAAGAGTGGCATTAATGATAAAACACTGCCAATGAATAAGTCGGCCAGTGGACAGCACAGGCCTGTCAGCGTAAGCATAAAAGGTGATGAGTGAGAGCTTTGCACTGTTAAACCTTCATGCTCCAAGATGCACGGTGCTGAAGGCACAAGAGGAAGACTGAATATATAACGCAGCCATAATTAAGTGCAGGAATAAAAGTGACAGTGTGCACTATGTTTAGCAACACAAGAAACAACATGGGAAAAAAAAAAGCAACGTGATTAAATAAATTATTTCGCAGTTCAAGCAGAATCAAAGCAGTGCTAACAACCCCAGTCAATAAAACCCAGTGTATTTGATCTGTTTATTACTTTACCATAGATGCTAAATAATTGTTATCTTAAGATATCTGCAAGAGCAAATTAAATAAAGATTTTTATTGTTTATTGATGAGTAATGTACTGCAAAACACTTGTGCAAAGCCTCGTGTTGCTCCAGAAGGAGCAGCAATTTGCAGCAAGATGGAAATTTATAAAAATCTACTGATGAGGATTTAGCGTGAAGAGAGCATACTAAAGCTCTGTAGCCTGCTCATCATCGCTGCTTGAGGATTCGCTGTTCACAACTATACATTAGTCACTGCCAAGAGTAAAAATATGCCAGGCTTGTCACATTTACTCTTCAGAGTCACTGAGGAAATGTTTTTGACATTTCTAAGCTTTGGAACTTTAAGAGCGACTAACATTTCCCTCATATGATTAGGTCTGATAATTAGTTCTAATAATTTTATATCTTCAGGATACTGGATGTTTCCATCTTGCAAATAAACACCTGCTTCTGTCAGTCAGCCAGTACAGTTGGCGTGGATAGGTGGATAGCTTATTAAGACAATGTTAGAAAGTGACATGGAGGCCTTTCTTCACTGAAGTTAAATTGTCAGTAGGCTACAGCTAGCATGGTTTGAACAGAATAACATCAGTGACGTCTGTGTATATTTTAATACTTTAAAATATATTGTTTTGTTAGTAAAAAGGCCATGATAACCACCATAAAAGGGACGCACGCAGACAGGTTAACGAGGCATTTAAACATTGCTGCCCCTGCTAGTTGGTGCCAAACATACTACTCACTTAAACATATTATTCTTATTCTGTAGTTACTGGTTCTAAGATGGCCACTTCCTGGCGCTGCAGCCCTGGCACACAGCTGCGCCCACCTCTCTCTTGGTCTCTTTGTGAATGGAAGTCATAAACCAGCTCAGGGGAATCTAAACAGATGACAGCCATGCTAACTAGCACTATTGTTTTGTATTTTTCATGTGTAAAATGCACAGCTGTATGTTGGATTTGTCAGAATGAACTGGAATATAACCAAGCAGCCGAAGCCAGGTGTGACCACATGGAAGAAACCAAGGCTACTGCTGCTAGCACTGTCAAGGTTAGCCAAACTCTCCTAATAGCTCCTAATCTCTTGATTATATTGATCATACTAGATTATAATATTTTCATAATATTTTTATTTTAGAGAGTTTGATTTTCTGTTACATGGCACTGAACAGGAGTGGCCCTCCAATCTCATTGTACATCCTGTATAATGACAATAAAGGCATTCCATTCTATTCTATTCTATTCTATTCTATTCTAACTTCATCAATTCAAAGCATGCTCAGTTTCAAATGAGGGGTTTTCTGTCTTTTAGAGTAGTCAACAAGTCTTAAATTTTTTTTCTCTAATTTAAATGACTAATAAATGAGTTGCCAGGAACATCCCTAGTTTACATCCTCCTCCTACTATTCCCATGGTCATGTACACAGATCTTTAATGTCTGCAAATAGTTTTTCATTCAGATCAGTGAAAAACAATTCCTCCTCCACCCACCCACTAGCTACTGCCAGCATAATAAACACAAATCTCAGACTATAGCTATGATTAGTCTGGTCTACACTGATCACTATTCTGTTGCCTGCTGAACATGAATATGACACTATTACAGTGTAATAAAAATAAAATTAAAGTGTAATTCCAAGTAAAAATGAAAACCAAATGACTGTCCTTACAATTATTAAAGTAGTTCAGAACTCTCATTTAGTACTCCTAAAATGAAAAGTTGAACCACTGAAAATAAATAAGGTGTTTTAGCTGCTAATTTTTTGGACCATCATAATGTTTCACACTCAAATAATTTTTTATTCTGCAGTGCTTTTCTCAAGTTTTCAATTTATCAAAACAAGTTTTCATTTCAGCCAACAGCTGAATTTCGATGCAGGATTAAGTCAATGTTTTTAAAAGTCTAAAGTTAACATGTTTTTAATTTGGTCTTTATTTCTGTTGTGTAAACATAATGGACAAAATATATTTGTATATTAGTTGCCTGCAGTTTGATTCAAAACTAAACACACTGAAAAAGTTCAAGGTTTTGTGTGTGTGTGGTTTTATTGTTGCTGTCTGGGACCTTTTTTGTTGTTGGTTTTTGCTTTTACATTTTAGTGCACCACACTGTTTCCTACTGTCCCTGAGTGTTCACAGAGCCCGCTACATAAAATAAGACTTTCGAAAGCAAGTCCTATGAAATAAGCTTAGGAAGGAGATGCTATTTGATGTAACTAACTATATCTAGTGTCTCATATAATTACAGTATTATGTGAGCGGCTCTGGGCATGATAAAAGTGGTCTGTAAATCCATTTCTTGCTTTGTTTACCTCTTTGATCCAGACTGAAATGTATCAACTATTATTAGATATTTTGTACCCATATTTGTGACCACAGGCTGTTCTTGTCTAACCCCAAAATTCAAATTCTAAGGTTTGACTTATCCAGTTATACCTCAGCATAATGGTTGCATTGACAAAATGTTTTGCACAGCCACATAAAACGTCATTGCCCATTTTTTCCTCATATATCATGAGGTTGATATATATATACATTCATCCATTGGATGTATATATATATATATATATATATATATATATATATATATATATATATATATATATATATATATATATTATTTTTTTTGGTGCAATTTTCTGACATCACATATTCCATAAGAACTGTATCTTCTTTTGTAATCTCTGACTTTTGCTCCTAATGTAGGTGTGAATTCTTTTTACTGATGGATGACTGTCAATGGCATTTCTAGTCACCCTCTGCTTTATTTTGTATTAGATGCTAATTAGCATGCATGAAGCACTAAGCAAAGATGATAACAATGATAACCATGCAACATCAGTATGTTCACATTGCCTTTGGGGGCATGTTAGCCCCAAAGGCAATGTGAACAATAATAGAGAGCTCAGCTATCCATTATTCCAGTCTTCCAGAGATACTAGCATGGCTGTAAAGTCTTTAAAGTCTGTTTTGAGATGGTCGACTCCTCACCTTGAGATTTAAATCCTAACGTGATGTTTAAAGCGCTTTCATTCATATGCATTCGCATGCACATAGAGCAGAAAAGCACACTGCATAAGTTACCCCTGCATAGACACATAAAATGTGACTGTTATGACATTATAAATGCCAGCCACAGAGTGCTTCTGATGATGTCACTGCACTTACTTTTGCTGACTGATGACAGCCCTTTGTTTCATGAAATGCTGGCACACTTGCCCACAGCTCCAGAAAAAGACACTGTAGGCACAACCAAAGCACTTACTGTACCCATGAAAAGCCTAGAAAGGTAGAGAAATACATTTTTTTTTTTAGCTTAAATGCATTTGTATGTCTGTGTTTTCATCATCATTTAATAAAAGTCATGTCAGGGCAGATGTCAGCTGATTCCTCATTGAGGCTTTGGACCTTCTGAGTACATCAGAAGGCCAGTGGTCAAACTTTAAAAGCGTATGGTCTCGTAGTGTGAGGCTTACACAAAAGCACTTCCTCTCTATTGAAATACATACAATGGCAGAGGCCCTTTTTGAGACTTTTGCTTTGCGGGTAAATTATGCAACTTAATGGATTCATCTCTGGTCCTGTTTGCTGAGATAGAAGGAATGGAGGGAGCACGGCAAAAATGTCTGTGAATGTGGAGAATTACAAGTGGGATGAAGGGATATAAGAATGGGAGTGAAAGAGAGGAAGGAAAAGGGGAGATGGGATATCTCAGAGGTGAAGATACAGCCACGGGCTTTAAAGCTGTAAATCCGCCTTTCTTCCAGAGATATGGGTTTTTTTTCTTTTTGTTCTAACTACCTTCCCATTGCACCTCCCCCTTCTCCCCTGATCACACATAAACATGCATACTAACATAAATGCAGAATCGCACTCTAACAGCCTTTCTACTGCACTATCAATACAATGCGGCTATTTATGTGGAGTAGCCCGAAGTAAAAGAGCAGAAGAAAATATGCTTGCAAGTTCATCACAAGGGAACTGTTTAATATCAGTGAATGTGTCATGTCCTGGGCCGTTGGCCCAGCGTTTTGTGTTAGTTTATTTCCTGAGTGTGTCCTCCCAGTAGGTTGATGTCTTGTGTTTCCTAGTGTTGTGATATGTCTGCGTCTCTGTCCTGAGTCTGTGCCTGTTGTTTAGTCAGTATGTTCCTTGGTTTGTCACTTCCTGTTATTTTGACAGTCTGGTTTTCCTGTGCTTTGTGTTCAGCTTTGCTTCCCCTGTGTAATTAGTTTCATTTGCCTCACCTGTTGTTCCCTGCTGTTTCCTCTTGCCCTGATTACCCAGTGTGTATTTAAGCCCTCAGTTTCCATGTGTTCCTTGTCGCGTCGTTGATGTTGTGTGCCCGTGTGTTCCCTGTGTTTGCCCGTCGTCTCCCTTCCAAGATTTTTGTATTTGTTTTTCCCCTGCTTAAATAAATCCCTTTTAAGTTACGCTGACTTCTGGAGTCCTTCGTGTCAGCCATTCCTCGCCTGTTTCCTCCCCGGCCATGACAGAATGTTCATGAAAATTACCTGTGATCTACTTCAGTTTCAACTTTCCTGAGTATCTTTGGTGACAATGTGTAATCACAAACTTTAGCAGTCATAGCAGTCATAAACATTTAGAAAGACAAAAGTTGAAAGCCTTGTAATAAACCAAAGTGAAGCTTCGTTTGACTTATAAATGCTCTTAAATAAAAGAGAACAGTTCTTCCTTTGGGCTCCATTCTCCACCTCTCCAGCAAGTTTTGCCTTGTAGCTTCTGCATAAGCTTTCTCACAGAAAGACATAAAATAAAATAAAATAAAATAAAATAAAAATACAGGATAATTATTTTCTAAGTGGTCAAAAAGTGATAATCTATGTTTTTAGGAGATACTTAAAAAACTTAAAATTTGAAAGATGAACAAGTGGAAGTAAGAAGCTGAAAACAAAATTTTAAAAAATGCATGATAATCAGTTTCTAAGTGGAAGATCTGACAGCACCAGTTCTTACCATTTAAGAAGCTGACAAGCTTGTGTTAATAAAATGTTAAAATGTTAATAAAAATGCAGGAAAACATGCAAGCTAAAAACCAGTAACATATTGTGAAAAAAACAAACTTACAGAGCAAGTAAGGGGCAGACAGTTGATGTCTGTGCACATTTAGTGGAAGAATGAGTGATCAAACTATGTTGTGTTTATTAAACTGACATTGAATCAAGACGCTAAAGACAGTGGATAAGAGCAGATAGAAGGAGTTGGAGGGGAGTGTACAGATTAAGAGTGGTATTAATTCTGACCCATAATCTCTCTGCTTCTGTAATTGAGGTCATACACCAGGGGAGGCTGAGTTGGGAGAGAGACTGGCTCTCTGCTTTACTGAGCTCTGTGGATGTAGCACACAGTCACAGAAATGAAGTAGGGTGATGCAATCCTCCCCAGACCTTTAGACTGTAGAGTTTGTGTTTAGAGACAAAGTGAAGGGAGACAGTCAGGGACACACAGAGGACAACTTGAAAACTACTCAAAACTATAGAAATTCAATAAAAAACAAACAAACAAACAGAGGAGATCCCTGTGGAGTTTGGCCTGAGTATAGTCTTGAGACCAACTTATTTAGAAGGGCAGATATTAAAATGTGATGGTCATGATACTCAGTCACATTTTCAGTATAAAATGCCATACTGCCAATGCCACAACTGAGCCTAAGAAACAGAGACAGTCAACAAATGTTACATTGCTCCCAGTGACAAAACAGGTGTTGAAATTTAATGAATAGTGTTGTAAGCCAATGCTAATATTAATATTGAGTGTTTTAAAAGGACAGGCATCATACCCTGTGATACACAACCATCTTGTGCCAGTTCCTAACTCGTAGCACGAGAACCTAAAGGATCCAAGTACACATGCCAACACAGAAGTTCAGAGTCTTTTCAACAAAAATGTTCAAAAGGATTTCATGTGATGTCCCTCAGAGCTCAGTGCATAAAAAAAGAGCCCTCACCAATTTGCAATTTGCAAACACATGTCAAAGAAAGAAACGGTAGATATCTACAAGAGTACCATTGATGTACCACCAGCATCAGGAACTTCGTGAGCAACAAACCCCAGCGACAACATGGCCACCATGATGTCACCCACTGATCCGTGGACTTCCATTACAAAGGCTCGAGTCTGAGCATTGAGGTCATTGCTATCTTGGATTTCTTAAAGTTGGCTGTGGCTGTGTTTGGACAAGAGGGAAGACTGGGAAGAAAATAAAATGTAATCACCAGAGAAACTGAACAGCTGACTCATTAGAGTGTATTTTACTGCAGCTGAATGTTGAATTATATAAAACAGAACCCAGCCCTGACTCAAAGAATCCACTCTAATACAATTAACACACATGTGTTATATAAAAGTTAGCAACATTGTTTAAAAAAAGGTCAAATTTTCTGTGATTTTATCTGAAAGGGGTCTTGTTAAACTATTAGAAAAATATATATCATGCTATAACAATTTTGTCCAAATTTTCTACATGTGACATGTGCCCATGCCCCCTGTTATGGGACGTTCTCATCTCTATTAATAAGTATTTTGAATGTACAGTCACTTTTATGTTTACATTTTCTAAGAAATAAAATGTCCCTGACTTTACTCTGTACTTGTCTTTTAAGATGATGTTAATAAACAAGCATTATCAAAGAAAAGGTATGAGCTATTTTGAAGCATGATGCAATTTCAATTCATGTCTTTTAGATAAGAAAAGGAATTTAAATTCAATTTAGTCCAGTTTATTAATTATTGCATTTAGTCATTTTACTCCCTTCATTTAACCAACTGCAATTTGTATCCATATTTCAGAGAGAGACACAAAGATCCCATTGGGGTCCTCTGGATGATGAAATATCGTTGTCACCATTATTGCATTTTTACTTCATAATAAAAATCTCATGTCAATTTCCTCACAAAATGCTTTCTTATTTTAATTATCTCAACAGCTTTAAAGCTATTGGTATTTATACATTTATATTTTTTTAAATATGAATTATACCTAAAGTATAATGTAAAAAGTTTAAAATAAAATAATGCCAGGGTAGTCTATTTTTAATTTATCATCATTATCATTTCAGTACAGTTTAATAGGCTTTGTTGTTTTCTTTTACATGGACAGCCTCGCAGGCACAACTTATTTAAAATATTTTAAGCATTAAAATTTTACAAATAGGAAAAAATCATAAGTGAGGCTATGCAACAATAATGAAAAATGTCAAATTATTTGAATTTTTAGAAATTATTTTATTACTGGAACTTGAACAAAGATCACTGAGGAAATGGCATGTTAGGCTACTTGTGCTAAAAACAATAAATAAAAAAGTGATTGTTGTAAAAATAAATGATTGTGGATACATGTAATTATTTTCTGTGGCAGAGGGACGTTAATAGCGTAAGACAAGCTTTTGGAAGTAACAGCCCATTTTTATACAAAATACACTTGGTTCTGTCATGGGGACTCAAATGAATCTGAATGCTATGAATGACCCACCAATGTACAGTTCCCATGGAGGGGGGCTTTTTTTTGTTTTTTTCATCAGTTTTTTTGTACCAGGATGTAAAAATTTATATTTCTGCTCTAAATGAGTTTTAAAATCCAAGTAAACAGACCGACTGAATGACTCGCTGTAGTTTTGACATTTCTGTTTGGCTCGAATAAGTCATGTCTACGGTTATTTTCACACCTGCCTTGTTTAGTCCATTCAAATAGAACTCTGGTTCAGTTTTACCACTTGATGCAGTTTGTTTTTTTTGCAGCTGCAAACAGAATTGCACTCGGGTCCAGACCAAAACAACCTCACCGAGACCCTTTGGAGGAGGTGGCCTCGCTCCCATTCCAAACAAACTCCAGAGAAGTTCTTTTATGGTGCGAACATGAGCCAACATCGATCTGACCCAACTACCAGTTGTACTCTGGAAATTTGAGCTAAATGCTTTCCAACTGCCAGGCATGCTTTGTGTATTCTCAGATGCAACAGAATAAAGTAGGTATGCAAAATACAAAAACTAGCTGTAAGATGAACCAAGTAAATTCTCCAAGTTATCCACTCATTCAGAACAAGGCACCTTCCTCCTGTATTAACTTTTGTTGCTTCCACCCAGACACATCTGGCCAGTAAGCAAACTGAATGCTCTCATGTGGTTTGTAGTGGCACATTTTGATCAGTCTGAGTTTTTGCTGTGTGAAAAGAAACCAAACCATGGGGAAAAGCTACAAGTTTACAAATTCATCAACTGATTCGGATCAGATTAAACAAACCTTAAACGTGTTTTTCACTTTTTAGCGTCCCTTGGAAACAATTTTTAAAAGTTTTTTCTGTGATAGTCCAGGTAACAGATGCTGGGTATAATGAAAAGAGGCCAGCTACTCTCAGCTGGGGTACTTAGAGGTACAAAAAAACTATTTTAGCATGGACCAGCATGTAAAGAAACATACCAGCAATAGCTGATATGAGAAAATCTGAGAACAAGTTTGCACATAAAAAAAGATTCATTAATTAAAATAAATAAATAAAATAAAATACAATTCTGTTTTGGGGGACCAAACTTTACAGTAACCTTCCCTGGTGTGTCGCCTCCCATAATAAAGACCTCAAAACAAAATAAACCAAGCAAACAAAAACTAGAATAGCTTTGGATTGATCTCTTACGGAATATCAAAATTAGCTTAGTGTGCTGGTGTGTGCTCTATCCATCAATTCTTTTTGCTGCCTCTGCTCTTAGTTTCTCAGCCTCTGAAACTTCCCTGGTCTATTCACTCTGTTCTTCTGCATCTGTCTGAGATCAATATTGTAATAACTGGAGGAGAAAGTCTCATCATAATCAATAAGAGCAATGTATAGCTAGGCAGAGCCAGACAGAGAGAAATCATTCTGCCCAACAGCAGAGCTTAATGTTTGTGACACCTCATTCATTATAGTATTGAATAATCCATCGGCTTGTCACTGCCAAAGAACCAAATGAGCTCTGGTGCAAGGACATAGGTGCTCTCAGCAGGAGGAAGATCTACACAGAGCTGTATAGGATTCACATGATTTTAAGAATATTTATGTCTCCAAGTCTGAGTTGAGCCATAAGATTGTCAGAACAAAGCCAAAAGACCTAAAGGACAAGTGAAGTTACAAGTTTAAACTGGACGTAACTTTGGTTTCTGAAATGTGCAAAGTGTAAGTTATTAAATTAATATAACTTGAACTGGAATTATGCTTGCACATACAGTACCAATCAAAACTTTGGACACACTCTCCAAACCTTGGTACTGCACACACACACACACACACACACACACACACACACACACACACACACACACACACACACACACACACACACAAGTGTGTTTTGCTATCTTTGTGGGGAATTTCCATTGACTTCCATTCATTTCTACAGCCTAAACCTTACCTTTACCCTTTTCCTAACCCTAACCATCACATACCTAACCCTAACCCAAACCTAAACTCAATTCATACCTTAGCCCTAACTCTGACCCCTGACCCAAAAACAGGGTTTCCCCTTGTGGCAGTGCTTCTCAATTATTTTCTGTTACGCCCCCCCCTAGCAAGAAGAAAACTATTCGCGCCCCCCACTCCCCACTGTGACTATCCATCTCTGCATAACATTTTATCCTTATTAACATTAAAGAAAAAAAGAAAGACATATGGTCAAACTTACAAAGAATAACTTTATTAAATCGTGTTTTAAGTCTGCAACAGAAAAGATTTTAAGTGCATCATTGCCTGAAATTAAAAATAAATAAATCCTTGTTTAAACTGTAAACATGTTTGACCAACTAGACACAGCAAACACACCGGTCTTTCCTCTTCTCCAACTATAGTGACAGTGAAGCCAAGCGCTAAATACGCTTCGTCGTATTTCCTCGTCTTAGCTTTCGGGTGACTTTCTTTTGTTTCATTATCTTTGTCTCTCTCCGCTTTTCTTTTCATCCCTGTTAAAAACTTTTTCATGTTGGGGGTTGTTATGTTGAATAATGGAGGCTATAGGCAGAACGCAGTCGGAGCTTTCTGTTGACTCAACACTGCTAACCAAGGCAAACCTGTTGTCATGTAAGTCGTAAAATGTTGCACTGTCGCAAACGTGACAGAAGTAACAATGACAGCGCCACTGCCGCCTACTGTAGTGGATGCGCAATTACACTTTATACTAGTACGGCCCCCCAAAAAAAAGCCTGTTCCCCAGGGTCACACGTGCCCCCCCAGGTATCGCACCGCGCCCCCTTTGGGGGGCGCGCCCCACTATTTGAGAACCACTGCCTTGTGGGGACAAGGTTCCAGTCCCCACAAGGAGCAATTGGTCCCCACAACGTAGTATATGTCAGGAAAATTGTCCCCACAAGGTATTATAAACATACGCACACACACACACACACACACACACACACACACACACACACACACACACACACACACACACACACACAGAGAGAGAGAGAGACTTTCAGGGATCTTTTAATAGCTTATTCTAATGAGAACCCACTCAAACCTGCTCGAAAATAAGGGTTTTATCCTCAAATGTAAAATTTTAAACAACAACAGCAAACCACCCCAAACCCTGCAGATGTTTGCAGTAGTTTATGTTTTTCCTCCCACAGCTTGAGATGGCAACAGCATACAGGGATTTTAAAGTTTGGAGTTCCAGCTGTCAAGAGAGCCATTTCATTCTTTGGAAGATTATCCATTTACAGCAGCATCAGTTCACTTAAACCCTGAGGTATAAAAACAAAAAACATGCACCTCAGTGGCTTATCACCTGCCACCAAAACATTGAAACATGGATCTAGTTTCGGGGCATAAGTAGGACACTTGTGGTGGTGGTGATCTTATCGAATTGTCTCTGGGAACATTTTTGTTTGATTTTCAGCTCATATTTGACCTTGCTTGGGTCAAAGTTATTATAGCTGCCATAAAAAGTAGCTGACATCCACCTCCAGTAAAATTATTACACCATGAATACGCATGCCAAGGTGGGAGGAGGAACACTCAGACGTAAGATGCAAAGTCATCAACTCAGATTCACATGTGCCTGACAGACACAGAATGAAACACTTCTTAAGAATTGCTCTTGTGGGACCTGGAGGGCCTGTCAGTTGACTTTCGTGTGCTTTAAACTCAGGGCTAATAAGGATGTGCTGTTGGGAATTTGTGTGCATGACAGCTAAGCAGAAAGAGAGGCTTTGATTAGTTACGGGGCCCCGTGCGAAGGGAATCACTACACAGAGAGACCAGCCATAAACCTGAGCTGAGAGAGAGAAAAGTTCAAATACTGCAGAAACTCAAGACTGTTTGAGAAAATAAAAGCATGCAAGCCACACGATCTACGATTTGACATTTTACGGTCAAACAGGCAAATGTCTCAAGGTCTTTCTAAACAAACCTGATTTTAAAAAATAAATAGATATATAAAACTTTCAGTTGATCGCCCTCATCGGCAGTGCAGTCACATCAAACACGACGGAGACCTTTTGGCATGTCAGGCAATCACGACACGTGAAATTGATTAAGGATGTCGAATTGAAGAGCAATGAACAAGTGATTGTTACTGTCAGGGTATCATAGGATCAGCTTGTACTTCTATTGTTAAACAAGCTTTCAAAGTACAGAGGAGAATGTCGAAACACATTAAATGACCTTAACATGTGAAATTTGGCAGCAAATAATTAGGAAAAACAGGGAGGCTCTGTGGGGATGCCATTCCAACCTGCTGGGTGTTATTTTCTCTCTATTTCACACTGTGAGGAAGCCATTAAGGTCTTCTAAGTTGTTTTGATTGAGAGCCGCAAGGATTATACTGTGACCACTACAGTAAATCCAAAAAAAAAAACAAAAAAAACCCACAAAAGCTAAACTCATAAAAGCAGCTTAAGGCTGGAATTCCAACAATCGGGTTAAGATTATGAATTACACAATCTTAATCTTATCAAAGTTATCTCTGTGTTTGATTTGCATGCTATAATTTGATGTCACTAGTGAAGAATTATATACAAATAATCTTTAATTCATGGATTAGAATTTCACTAGCAAACCAGTTTTGATTCCTGGTTCTATAACTATTACTGCATGTATGTGTAGATAGTCCACATTGTTTTGGTTGTCCCTTATTTGCAACTGTTTGCTTTCAGAATGAACAGAGTTATTGATACCCATGGTACACACAGTATACTCCTTTTAATGTTTATACACCCTGTTCACACTCCCAAATCATCACAGACTGATGTTTGGTCAGGATTTTATAGCCTTCACATTTTAAGGAAAGTCTGACAGAGTTCAGGGACGTGGCTGTTGCTGTGAATTCAACCAACGTAATAAAGAAATATCAGTGGGAAATGCTGCCCTTTAACATGTGTTATAGTGCATGGAATGAATGTATTTTGACTCAAACAATGAGTCAAACAATCTAAATAAGCAGCATCAGAAACATGAAAAATCAAAAACAGAAGTGAATTGAAAGCGTAAAACAAAGACGTTCCAGATTTGATTGGAGCCCCTGTGTCAATGATTGTGCCATGATCCACTCCCCTGCCTGTCTACAAACATGGATTTGTGTTTTTATTTTTATCTGTAAGTGTTCTGTCTCATGTCTTACCACTCAGACAAGTAGCTTTGATGTACAAGTTTTAATTTTAATTCTTGAGCATTATTTTATTTTTTTCTCAGTCTCTGATTAGAATTGTTTCATTATGTCAATTCTGTTTTGATAACGGGGAGTTCCTTTATTAGATTACAGCTGTCATAGTTGCAGCAATTTAGCATCAACTGAGCAGCAGCAACTTTTTTAATGTTTGTTGCTAACGCACATTATCAGATGTGAACTGAAGAGCTTCCCTTTGTAGATCAACAGCAACAACAGTGATTGAGTTGGAAGATCATTATCAAGAGGGTGGGCAGGCCATGTTTTTGCATCCTTTGTCATCCAGCTGAACTTCTTCAACAGAAAGTTCAACAAGGCTGAACTTAAGAGAGAATAGACTGTAGCCTCCTCCAATTACAGCAGGGAACACAAGGATGGTCTTTATCAGGTCACACTCACTGGGAGTGTACAGCTCAACAGGAGGATGTGTTGACACAGCTTCTCCAGCTGCATGCCTTAACAATGAGTGAAAGGCTTTGAAAATCTTGTGTGTGTGTGTGTGTGTGTGTGTGTGTGTGTGTGTGTGTGTGTGTGTGTGTGTGTGTGTGTGTGTGTGTTGTTTTTTTTTTAAATTCAGGGTCTTATGAGCAAAGCTGTTCTATGTAAATACGACATCTTAGTTTACATTTTAGCCACATTTAGAGCTGCAGCTCAGGTGGCAGAACGGGTTGTCTACCAGTTGAAAAGTCAGTGGATCGATCTGTGACTCCTCCAGTCTGAAAGCCAAAGTATCCTTGGGCAAGATACTGAACCCCGAGTTGCTCCCAATGCAGCCATAGGAGTGTGAGTGTGTGCACAAATGTTAAAAAGTGCTTAAGCAAAGATAAAAGTGCTGTATGAATGTGTGTGTGAGATTGGCTGAATGACAAAGTGCTTTGAGTCTTCAACTGAGTAGAAAGGTGCTAAATAAGTAAGATTAAGTATCTTTCGCTTTCTGTCTATTCAGTGCACATTGAAACGGTTGGATTTCACTTTCAACAGAGGGAGTCTTTTAATTTGGCTCGATCCTTTGTCAATAAAATCTCAAACACACCCACACGAAAAGCTTCTTGAATTCTTAAACTATCAACTTTGGTATATCATGTGTATTTAATACTACAAAATGTAATACAAGATTTCGGGGAGCTTAAACATGTAAACACCTGCACATAGACTGAGGACGATGTTTGGAGTCTATCCACAGCCTGTAACATCAGTCACTGTAACACTCAGCCTATAATGCAGGGTTATGCTAACACTACAGAAACCAACTGCCTTATTTTATACACTTAAAATTTACTGCACAAACAGCATAATTTAATGAATGGCAATAAATCAGATAATATCAGTTATTTTCCCTCTCCCCTGTTTCCTGTTTGTTACACATTAAATATTCATTTTCAGGTCCCTCCAGATTTGCTCCTTTGTGCATTTTTGATACAAAAAGCAAATGGGTTTTACACATTCATCTTTTTTTTTTCCTGCTGCAGTTACTTCAATGAGAAACAAAGAGAACAACAATAAGGTGTAGTTCAAAGATTAGGGTGTGGCGTTTATATCTTATTAGAGCAGGAAAGGCAGAGTGAATTGGGAAGGGTGCACTGTAAAGGTCACGTTTTGTTTTTAAATCGATTGTCTGCACCTGGTTGACTTTTACTGTTCTCTTTTTGTACTCTTTCTACTCCGTGAATCTGTGTCATTTATTCTGAGTCTGTTTTTGTTAATGTATCATGTTAGTTTGATTTAAGAGCTCCTGACAGAGCAAGTGACAAAATGACAGTCTTGGGAAACAGTGGAAAGGCAGTGAGAGACTCTTCTGGACAGCATCATATTGCTTGTTATTTCTCTAATGCATAATGAATCTGAAGTTGTTTACTCCCTGAACTTTAATTGGCACAGCTCGTGCAGATGTGCAGTGATTTACAATAAGCATCAAGGATGCAAATAAAGTCAAGTGGTGGCATGTTTCAAAGACTGTAATCCTTTGGCGCATCGTCACAGCCACGAATGCTGAAACTGTACTAAAAGCATGGTATGCAATTTTGAGCTTTATAGCACTGCTTTCCTGACATAGGAGTAATACATAACTGTCTCTTTTGACATGGAAATATAATATTTTCAAGCATCTGTCAGTCACAAATTCTTTTCAGCTATCAAGAGGCGCCCTGCTGGCCAAGTCTGTTACCTTAAAATCAGTGGAAAAACCTCAAAGTGCAAAGGCGACAAAATAAGCCCGACGAGAGAGAAAATTACAGAGAGCAGCTGTGATTTAGCCCTGCAAAATTGTGAAGAAGATGTACAAATAATACAGGAGCAACCAGGCCAGAGGATGCAGACAGATGGCAGCATCTCAAGGCAAAGTAAAATGAGAGGAAGAAATATGAGTGCACATACACCAAAGGAAGATGATGCAAGAAAGCTCTGACACTACAGAGAAAGATGGAAGTAGAAGAAGGCGATGGATGGATGGAGGGGTGAGAATAAACTTGAAATCAGTGGTTTTCTTTTATGTATATATATAAAAAAATGCTGGCTGTCGAGCAGCCTTTCATACAAGAGACAGTTACATGGGGCAGTAGTAGAAGAGAGGTACAAGCACAGGAGTGGGTGGCTAGCCATCATTGCACAAGCCTGAAGCAGTGAAACATTACGCCGGGATAATGAAGATGGTTCTGCTCGGTCACACTCCACATTAGCCCAGAGTCAGACCGACCCCAAAGTGTCAACAAGTTAATAGACTGGGTATCAGTGACTCTTTCACACTGCTGCTCTCCATCACAAACACCAATTATTTACAGGAATTTTGTGGATAGATATACACAGATCCCTCTACGTAGAAATTAATAATATGGTCAGAGCCTGAGGTACAGCCAGGGGTGTAAGCATTAATGAGTGTGTAGAATTTCTTGCCATGTCGAATGTGTGGCCAATGGTGTGAAGCAGTTTAATGGCATTTCTGTGTAGGCGTAATGCAAAAAGAGAGACATGATGTCAGCTCTGGATCTTGGTTTATCTTCAGTCTTTCTTCTTCTGAAAAAAAAAAGTAAAGTCACAGTATAATGTGTATATATATAATACACACACACACACACACACACACACACACACACACACACACACACACACACACACACACACACACACACACACCCACCATCTTCTCAAAGCCCAGGCGTGATATACTGCCATTGTGTCCTGTTCACTCTCCATTCAAACAGGTTTATTTTTCATAAACTTAACATAACAATGATCCTACACCAAGATCTTTTTCAAGTGCTGCTGGCTTTCTCAATTTTTTTTAAACATCACCACATTTATGGTAATGTTATTTTGCAGATTCAATTAGACATACCCAAAACCATGACGTGCTTTAGAGAGCATCGACTGCAATGCTGTGTAACGTCACTTTTGAACATTTAGCTCTTTCACTGTCATTAAAAACCACAGACAGTGCAAAAAAAAGGATGTGGTTATGGTGACGTCACCCACTGGTTTATGAAGTCCTGTTTTTGTTGACAATAGCTGGATTTGATAAGGGGAAGATCTGACTGTGAAACTGCATGCTCATTGGCTAATGACTTGTCAATCACAGCTCCCAGCAGATGAGCAATTACAAAATGCACTTCATGTTTTATTCAGCATCACCAGAAATGAGTGACTGAGACCACATACTCAGTGGGAAAATACAAGTGTATTTGCAATTGCGGCTATAAAACGAATGCAGATTTAAAGGTTTAAGGAATTTTTCACTTTACAGACCTGGAAGCTACGTCCATCTTGTGGGTGTAGCTTTTTTGAGGTGCTACAGTTGCCTCTGCCCCTTGCACATGGGCTCAGAGAGTGGCAAAATGATATTATGTAAATGTTATTAATGTTTATGGTATTCTCCAGTTCTGTTTTTTAGGGTACCCACATGAGAAACATGCAGAGAGGTAATCTCTAAGCACTTAATCCATAATGCAGTTCAGGATTGTGTTGTTTTGAAAGTGATACCTCAATATTACTAGTTCTGAGGAATTTTGTGGATAGATATACACAGATCCCTCTACGCAGAAATTAATAATATGGTCAGAACCTGAGGTACAGCCAGGGGTGTAAGCATTAATGAGTGTGTAGAATTTCTTGCCATGGCAAATGTGTCCAATAGTGTGAAGCAGTTTGATGGCATTTCTGTGTAGGCGTAATGCAAAGACAGGCATAATGTCAGCTCTGGATTTTGGATTATGTTCTTCTTTCTTCTACTATAGCAGCTTTTAATAAAGGGTGACCAGGCTTCTCTTGTAGCCATCACGTTCTGTCAAGTTAGCCAAACCTCTGCCATGGCATTGTTCACAAAAGGCATCTGTCTGCTCCTACAGATGTGGAAAAAATTGTTGGTACCCCCTATTAAAGAAAGAATAACTCACAAAGATCATTGAAGTAACAGACAAAAGAAATAATAAATAAGGATTTAGTGAAAATTAACTTGTGAAAATCAGACATTGCTTTTGAATTATGGCTCAACATATTTATTTTTTAAAAACAAATGAATGAATCTGGCCTGGACAAAAATTGTGGCACCCTTAACTTAATATTTTGTTGCAGAACCTTTTGAGGCAATCACTGCAATCAAGTGATTTCTGTAACTCTCAGTGAGACTTCTGCACCTGTCAACAGATATTTTGGCCCTCTCCTGTGCGCAAACTGCTCCAGCTGTCTCGTGTTTGAAGTGAGCCTTCTCTAGACTGCACATTTCAGAGCTTTCCACAAATGTTCAGTTTCGATCAGGGCTCATAGAAGGCCACTTCAGAATAGTCCAGTGGTTTGTTCTTGCCATTCCTGTGTGATTTTTAGATTTTTTTTTTTTATTTTGGCCTTTTTGCCTTTATTGAATAGTGAACAGTGAAGATAGACAGAAGAGAGAGCGAGAGGGAAGACACACAACAAAGGGCCATGGCTCAGATACGAACTCTGATCTCTCTGGAAGTTTCTGGGCTCTTTGGTTACCATTATATCAGTCTTCTCAGTTTGTCATCAAGTTTCCTCTTACGGCCACATCCAGGGAGGTTGGACCTTAAACTTCTGACTAACATATTATTCAGAAGTTCTTCAGGAAACGGGGAGAAGGAAACTAACTTTGCACATTGTGCAGTTGTAGTCACGGAAACATCAAGCTGCGTGGAGATGGTCTTGTAGCTTTTACCTTTAACATGCTTGTCAATAATTGTCTCTCTCAGCTCCCAAGACAGCTCTCTCCTTGGATTTCTGTGGTCCGTGTTCAGTGTGGCACATACCAGGACAACATCCAGCACAGTGACGACTTTTCCCCCTTTAAATGCAAACCGACTGATTACATGTTAGAAGACACCTGTGAGGCTTAGTTTAACATGTCCATGTGGTCAACTTATTTTCAATCTTCTCTAGGGGTACCATCATTTTTGTCCAGGTCAGTTTCATTATTTATTTTTTTTTTTTTTTATAATTCTGTTGAAGTGCAAATCAAAAGCAATGTCTGATTTCCATTAGTTAATTTTCACTACATTTTTTATTATTACTTTTGTCAGTTTCAAGTTATTTCAGAGACCATTGTGGGTTTTCTTTCTTTAACAGAAGGGTACCAATAATTTTGTCCACATCTGTATATAAAAACTGTGTTTGCATGTTAAACATGTAGCACATTTTTATCTTTTTTTTTTATCAGTAGGTCAGTGACAATCAAATACATACCTGCACCAAACATATGCACACGCTTGTTCTCTTTATCAGTGTAAAGTACTAGTCTGTATTTCAAATGCTGATCTTTACTTGAGTGTTATAACCTCAGTTCACCCTCAGTTGTACCAAAACAATGAGGTTTCTGCCTTCAACTACTAGAAAAACATTTTCTACAACAGAACAGCCTACAGCCATGCTGCAGTTCCATAGGCTGTATAAAAATGCCTTTGAACATTAACTATGCCGTACTTAAGCACAGTCATACTTTCACAATAATGTCAGGATGCTAACATGCTCCAAATGGCAACCTAATATGCTGCTGTTTAACACATTGTTACCTTCTTAATCATCTTATTTGAGTGTGTTAACACTTATTTTTTTTCTAGTTTGCAACAAACACAGCTTACAGCTGAGGCTGTGGACATGTAATTAATATTATGTAACTGTCAGTTATCAAAGCCATTTCTGTGGGAATATCAATTCGCACAGCAGTTCCTTCAGTAGTTGTACTTTACTCCAAGCCACAAATGCCAGCCTCATGGCCGTGCATCACCAAAGCGATCACCAAAATCCATTTTCAATGAGAGTGATTTTGTCTGAAGCATTCCAGTGACATTACGATAAAGGCTAGCTGATTGATGTCTGTCTTTTAAGGCACTGTTAACACAGAGCCTTGAAGCCATGAATTTTAATTCAAATCACTGATGAAGCGCACTATTCTCTTGGCTTGAATGCATCAGATGCCACACAGTTAATACATGTACAAAGAGCTTCTGTAATAGTAACACAATTCAGTCATCAAATACTGCATTCTGTCATTTGATGACAGCAAAAATCAAAATCGTCTCAAACAATAACTGCAAGAGTGTCTCGACTTCAGAAATCTAAGGGACTATAAATTGTTTATTTTGATTCTACAGAAGTAAACATTCAGAGCAGACTGGCATAAACAAACCAAGCATCTCTAACTTTTTATTTGATGCAAATTAAATAGAGAGGGAGCTCTTTAAGACTATTTGCAATCCTCTATCTGAAGCAATTAGGCGAAGATAGGATTGACAGCAGCAGAAAGCAGATGCAGAGATGTGACAGGCAGCCAGACGCTCTCCAGTGTGCTACACCGAACTCCCCTAATGCTTTGGCTTGTAGATAACTTTACAGATCAGCCATGATTATGTTGCTTATTAATTCAATCAGTCAGCTCTGGATGGCTGCTCTTTTATTAGTGCCGTCTTTTACTTATGCACTCTACAAAGGCAGATGTGAGTGATGCAAGCAAAGAGAAAGCAAAGGAGCGAGAGACAGAGAGAGGGAAGCGAGAGGAGACCTTTGGCAAACTCTGAAGTAATTGCCTCTAGTCATTTGAAAAAAGGGGTTTTAGGATGAAAAATTGATCCATACATCTATTTAATCAAGACCCGACTCCAGAGTTGTCCTTTAGAGTACCTCTGCTTTCTGACAAGACTGAAATAAAAAATGAGACACTATGTTTTGGATTTTACACTTTTGACATTTAGAGTATTGTAACATTAATTGACCATCTCAGAAGTCTCTGCCGAGCTCAGTGGGTTTCTAAGGATCCAGGATCATTCTGTCATGAGCAGATCAAATGCAGCTTCAGGGAGTCATCAGAGATCCAGCTGCGTATTCTTTTCTCCTCTCTGTCGCCATTTTCTATAATTACTTGCAACACCTAAAGTTACAAAAAAATAAAAAAATAAAATCAGATGTTAAAACTGCATGAGGGTGTTAGGCGAGTGTGCTTTGATGCTTTTAGGAAGATTAATGTAATTATTGCTTGAGGTTATATAGTTCTCTGTTGCTCAGTCATATCAGAAACGCAGTGAAATCAGCGGCATCAAAGAAATGACATAATACAACTGCCCCCCCCCCCAAAAAAAACATTTATTAATGAATTAAATAAATAAATCACAGGTGTATTGTAAATTATAAACAGAATGCAGGGATTTTCAGATCATTTGTACTTGACTGAAAATCACACAAAGGCAATATCAGTTGTTGAAATTGAGAAAAAAAAGTGCTCAGTTTTAATTTAATGCCAGTAACATGCTTCAAAAACGATAGGGGCATGTTTACCACTGTGTTGCATCACCGTTTCTTTTAAAAAATACTCTGCATGCATTTGGGAACTGAGGAGACCAATTGCTGTAGATTTGAAAGCAAAATGTTTTCCCATACTTGCCTGATAGCTGCTCAACAGTCTGAGGCCTTCATTTCACAGTGTGCAGTATGATTTCAGTGGGTGCAAGGTCTGTGCTACAAAAAAAACCCACCAGTTTAGTGCATGGACTCTTTCACTTAGGAATACAGGGAGAATGTGGTTTAGCGTTGTGTTAGTGAAATAAGAAGGGCAGTCCCTGAAAATGTTGCTCCAAAACCTATAAACATCATTCAGCATTAATGATGCCTTCACTGACATTACACACGCCATTTGACCTAATGCTCCATGTCCTTTTGGACGTGCCTTTTGGAGTGTTTGCTAATGACAAGTGTGAATAATGCCTCTTTTAGCCCTTTTTTTTTTTAGAGTCAGTTAGGTTACTGGTGAAATGATGAGACACATGTTTGATTTGGCAAAGATTTTACCCTGGATGCATTTCTTGACACACCTCTCCACATTTATCCAAGTTTGGGACCAGCACTAGGAGTAGTACACTGGCTTGTGGCAGGTGGAGGTGAATAGGGTGTCAGACAGAATCGTGGGTTTGAAGCTGGAAATCGAAAGTGTGATGCTGAATGTTGTTGGTGTGTATGCCCCATAAGGTGAATAGAAAAGAATTAGAAAAGTAAGAGGGATTCTGGAGTAAGCTGGATGAAGTGGTAAACAGTGTCCCCGGGAGTGGAGAGGGTGGTGATTGGCACAGACTTCAATGGACATGTAGGTCAAGGGAACAGAGGTGATAAAGTGTTGGGTAGGTATGGTTTTAAGGAGATAACTGCGCGAGGACAGATGGTGGGTTGTGCAAAAAGGATGAAAATTGCTGTGGTGAACACATACTTTTAGAAGAGGGAGGAACATAGGGTAACATACAAGAGTGGAGGAAGGTGCACACAGGTGGACAATATATCTTATGCAGAAGGTGCAATCTGAAAGAGATGGGAAATTGCAAGATGGTGTCAGGAAAAATGTAGCCTGAAGGATGACTTTGGATATCAAGAAGATGAAGCAAATGAAGGCAGAGGCAAGGATTAAATGGTGGAAATTCAAAGAAGTAATAATACTGCACAGAGCTCAAGGAGGAGTTGAGACATGCTCTGGGTGGTAGGGAAGAGTTACCAGATGACTGGGAAAGTACAGCTGAAGTGGTGAGGAAAATTGATAAGTAGAGGTTTTGTGTATCCTCTGAAAGAGGAAAGAAGACAAGGACACTTGGTGGTGGAATGAGGAAGTACCAGAAAGTATTCATAGGAAAAGGTTGGCAAAGAAAAAGTAGGATAATCAGGGAGATGAAGAAAGTAGACAGGAGGACTAGGAGGCTGTGCATGAATGGCAACAAGCAAAGACATACTGAGTTTTTGTGAGGCTGGACACTAAGAAAGGAGAAAAAGACTTGTATCAACTGGTTAGGAAGAGAGATCGAGCTGGAAAAGATGTGCAGCAGGTTAGGGTGATTAAGGATAGAGATGGAAATGTACTAACAAGGGAAGAGGGTGTTAAGAAAGTGGAAGGAGTCATTTGAGGAGCACGTGAATGAAGAAAATGAGAGAACGAGGAGGACGCATAGAGGACAGTTATTTAATCAGGAAGTGCAGTGGATTAGTAAGGAGGAAGTGAGGGCAGGAATGAAGAGGATGAATAGTGGAGAGGCAGTTTGTCCGGATGACACACCTGTGCAGATTTGGAAATGTCTAGGAGCGACGGCAGTGGACGTTTTGTTCAGATGGTTTAAGACAATCTTGGAGAGTGAGAGGATGCCTGAGGAATGGAGAAGAGGTGCACTGGTACTAATTTTTCAAGAACAAGCATGATGTACAGAGCTGCAGTAATTACAGAGGGATAAAGCTGATGAGCCATACCATGACGCTATGGGAAAGAGTTGTTGAAGCAAGGTTAAAAAGAGAGGTGACAATCAGTGAGCAGCAGAATGGCTTCATGCCATGAGAAGAGCACTACAGATGTGATGTTTGCTTTGACGGTGTTCATGGAGAAGTACAGAGAAGGTGCGGAAGAGTCACACTGTGTCTTTGTGAATGTAGTTAAAGCATATAATGCCAAAAGAGGAACTGTGGTACTGTATGAGGAAGTCAGGAGTGGCAGAGACATGTGAGGTTGGTGCAGGACATGTATGAGGACAGCAAGACAGTGGTGAGGTGTGCAGTAGGAGTGACAGATGGGTTCAAGGTGGGGGTGGGCTTACATCAGGAATTGCCTCTGAGCCCCTTCTTGTTTGGAATGGTGATGGACACATGGACAGATGAGGTCAGGCAGGAGTCTCTGCAGACTATGATGTTTGCAGATGGCTTTGGGATCTGTGGTGAGAGTTGGGAGCAGGTGGAAGAGAGCTTGGATAGGTGGAGGTATGCTCTGGAGAGACAAGGAATGAAAGTCAGTAGAAGCAAGACAGAATACATGTGTGTGAATGAGAGGGTGTAATGGTAAAGCTGCAAGGAATATAGGTTTAAATACCTGTGGTCAACCATCCAAAGCAACGGACAGTGCACAAGAGAGGTCGAGAAGAGAACCAGAAATGAAATATTAGTCTTCAAAAAGCAATACAATCTTTGATGTTTTTTTCTTGACTGCATTTTTCATTCAAGAAGTTTTAACTCAGGGGTTATCAATGTTTTGATGACTGAGTGTCAACATGAGATTGTGGGTCACACAGTTATTTAGTGTACTGATGACGGCATTTCTTTCTGGTTTGTGATTTTTAAGACAATGTCAGGAAGACTTAATCAACCAGATCAGAAAGGTTGAAATTCAAGAGAAACTCCCTCTTGGTATCCATTTGCTCTACTGTCACAGAGGAGATGAACTGTGGATAAATGAAGCTGGCTTACAGTAGGGGATTCTTTCCTTGCTGGAGTCAAAGGCCACATAAAACAGTAGCGCTGTCTGCCGTTGAAACCCTGGGTTTAAATGGATCCAACTCTGTTTTAACTTACATTTTGTAGTGTATCCTACAATAGTGTAGGCATAGCATCATTCTCCAGTGCACGAGGTAATCAGTGTTATTTGCTTCATTACTAAATGTAAACTATTTTTTTAAAGCAGCATGTTGATGATGCACGAGGACCTTAGCTTATTTGAATGACATGTTCCAGATACACAATGTAAAATTAAATACACCTCTTCCTCGACCAAAAAGGCCTGTACTGTACAATAATTAAATCAGAATTTACAACAAAAGCTCACTCTCATGCTGTCAGTTCATCTTGAATAACAATAACACATTGTTAATGCAGAAAACAGAAACAGGAGAATAGAAATTTCCCCTTTCTGATAGTACAGGATGGGTTTAATAACCCTCAAAACCCCACCATTGTGAAGAAGAGCTGCAGTTAATTTTAACGTACTTAATAAATGAAAGATGCCATTCAAAATAATTTAAAAAAAAAAAGACTTTATGTGCAGTTGTAGATCAAATGCTTTTTGAAAATAAAATAATAAAACACACAAAGAAGTGTGTCTTTTGTGAAATCAGCTGTTTGGTCATCTTAATGATTTTTTTTGTCCTCATTCACATCAGGTTTTAATTATTCTGCTAAGTTTTAAATTAATTTGTTTCAAGGCCACAGTGTGCATTTAAGAAAATGAAACAAAGAGAGAGAGAGAGTGAGAGAAAGAAAGAGGGATGGATGCTTTTGATTTCTAAATGAATATAACTTCCTCAGCCTTTAAAAGCTCAGAGTGTTTCACCGTGTACCCACATTACAAACACCAAAAGCAGTCTGAGTTGGAGGGATAAAATAGTGGCATAATGGGAACTCGGTGATGCTTCTGTTCTCCTCGAACCTTGATGAGGTCTACACCATGCTGCTACTTCAGGACTTCATCTCAAAAAAGAACAGTTCACTGTCAGGGATGATGCACATATCTGCACACACAATGATGTACAATTTGATGCCTCGCTGCCACAGAACTCATCAGAATTGTCCCAATTGAGCTGCAGTGAACATAATTTTATACACTTAAAATAGTCCCTGAGAGGAGTAGCATGACATGGTCAGACAGTCCCAGCAGGCATGTTTGACACTCTCTGCTCAAGTGTTTTGTCCACAGGGACATGTCATCTATCAGGGAACTCAAAAGAGAGGTCAGGGTGGTTAATATTACTAAGCATGTTAACAGTGCCTTCCACTGAGGACAGTGGCTTCCAGTAGGATGTATACAAAGGTCATAACAATGGAAATGAACCACAAAGGAAGAATGGGCTTTGTTTGTGCTTCCAATCAAGAGAACAAAACTGCAAAAGGCAGAAAAAAGGAGAAACGGCAGCAGCAGTGCATAACCGTGAAGCAAATAACTTCACCTTTAAAATTAAAGTCACTTGTCACTTGTGAAAAATAGTGTGGACTAGAGGGGTCATTTCAAGCTCTGGTACAGGTGTTTTTGGTCCAGTTTGCAAATAGTCAATTTAAACCTGAGTTGGTGGGCATTTAAATCCCACTTGTGTTTCCTTTCATGCCCAGTTCTCATGTATTATGTTCACTCTGATGTATTTGGTCCTTTGCCAAAGTTTTAAATAAAGTTTTGCACATTTGAACGATGTTTCAGAGCTTCCAGCTCTAGAGTATGAGTGGGACACCTGTAGCTCAGTGAGGTTGAAGGGGTCAAGGGAGCAGCTGCTGAAACAAAAAGAAAAGTCAAATCTCTAACGGCGCTGTTCTGAATGCCTCAGGGGGAAACAGTTGGAAAAAAAAAAGTTTAAGCCCTTCCCTTTCTGATGTTTAGTGATTTTACATAATCTCATTGGGACATGCTGGTTTCTACATTATGTTTATACCGATCTTGGATTCCATCGTCATCAGCCTCTGGTTCAGCACTGGCAACAGAACATTTAAACTTTAAAATTAACAGATAAAACAATTTTATCTTAATTTTTGGAGGTATTCCATAAAAAATAAAAAATAAATAATTTGCTGCATTTAACCAGCAGGAAAAAGGCTTGGTAACAATATTAATAGTAATCATGACATTCCTCTTAAGTAATCATCAGCAAGCACTGTGCATTTAGTGGAGGGAAGAGAGAGTACATAGTCCTATTATAAATTAGTAATATTTCTTCTGGGTTTCATGGAGGAAAGAATTGATATCAGAATTCATGTAGAAAGTCATGCATCATAAAATATTAAATAATGTATATACATAGCCTTGGGCGCAGCAGCCCATCATCTCATCCACATTCTGTGCTGCCATTTCTGATCTGAATTATATCTGCTGATAATTATATTTGAGGGGCTTATTACATGTCTAGATTCTTCTGTGCAGCATTATCCTTGAGTTGACCAAGGACCCTTTAATATGAAATTATTAAAACCTGAATAGATAAAACCTCTTCTAATTGAAGAGGAACGGTTGTTCTTCTGTGCTGTTAAAATATGATGTAGTGTGTGTTTTAACTCAGGGGTGACTCAGGCTGGCTTAGCATAATTTGTTAAGACCATCTGGTTACATCGGTGCCACCAGCTAAAATCCAAGTTTCTCACAGACCAAGAGAACAAATGGTATCACATTACAGGATGTAATAACAGTTGTGTAAAAGCTCATTACTGACAGAGTTTTTCCATATGAATTTTGTCAGTTACATGCTCCCAGTGCCCTGTGGAGTTGTTTGATGGGGCGTGGGACTTGGGAGGGGGTTGGCAGGGGGGTTGCATGTAACATTAGAGTTATTGTGTCTGTTCCTGGCCCTCGCAGCACCTGTCCCAAAAGGCAAATTAATCCCATAACCAAAACATATCCCTCTCTCTCTTTCTGTGCACAGACATGACACATCTGTCTCAGCCATTATCCATGGCATGACATATCTCTGGGATACATCACATGGCACCTTCACATGGAGGATATAGTTACTGCAGCATTTTGTCTCACAACTTACACATGATGCCCCCCCATCTCCTCACACGACCTCAGTCAAAACACTTTCTTCATAGAAAAGAATAAGAAAATAAGGAGAAGTGTTGAGAGTTGTTCACGACACAATTGCACACTTTGAGGTGAGACGGGGAGAGAAATAAGGCCTTGAAATTGCCGTAGTATCATGAAGTGAATAGTGCACTTTTCTTTCTTTGCAAAGTATGCATTTCACCATTTCATGAAAATACCCTGAGCAAACCAGTGCGTGACTATATCCATGTGAAGGCAATGTGGTGCAGTGCCCAGTGCTCAGGTGGTGGCTGCCCTGATGAGACATGGCTGTTGGCTGTTCTCAGTCCAGCGAAACAGCATCATCAGTGGCCAATCACAAGGTCCTGCACAAGGCCCTGAAGATCAAAACCACAGGGACTGAGTGTGTCTGTAAAGCCTCTTTTCACGCTTCCTTACATAAATGTAACAGATGTACAAAAGTGTAGAAATATAGCCTTTTTTCACCCAGCAATATGTTGTGTTTTTCCTCAGATATTTTGGCTGATATTTTCAAGTTCCTATTTCTCGTCTGTACCACAGCAGAAAAAAAAAAACTACTCCACCATCTACTTTGATATACTGCCTGCTGAAAAGAAAGATAGGAGTAAGAAACAAGTATTAGATTCTTTCCTGGGGAAGAACACATAGCTTGTGAGTTGGGACACATAATAAGCATATATTATATGGATAATTAAATGGCTGGTCTCAATGTGAATGTGTACATATACCAACAAACAAGCATACCTAAACCAATCAAGCACATTTTGTCCCCATATTTTCGTATTTTTCAATTATACAGTCATCTTAAATTCCTATCTCAGCAGCTCCATTGTGCTTTCACTGCCCCATATCTGCAGGTGAGGTGTTTTGGATGTTTAAGTAAATTAGGAAAAAGGCAAAGAGGTGTGTGCGTAACTGTGTACGCAGGGAAGAGCTGAGTGGAAGGGATGGACTATACAGACTGTCTCTGCACCTATTTCAACCTGCTCAGTGAGCCATGTGCTCAGTCTTGTAAACCGTAGTGCTGCTTTATTACTTTGTCAGTCTCCTTAAGTGGCTTTTGCTCTGTGGAAAAAAAATAGGGAGTCATGTCTGACAGAGGATGTCCAACAGAGAGAGCGGAGATTACTAGAGACACTGCAACAGAATAAAAGGAAATTATGTTTTGCTTTATTGTGAGTGAATAATCAAGTACAGTATCATCAGCCATGCCAGTTTTTTTTTTTTTTTTAAATGTACTATAAACGTATCAGTTCGAGCAACCAGAACTTCAGTATCATGCAGCACTCCTGTGGAGGGCTTAATCTCACTTTACTGTGCCCATAGTTAAAACTGTTCTGTCATCCTCTCATCCCCCTAAGGAGTCCTGAGGGAGCGGAGACAATTTATTTCTCATACCAAATCCCAGTTCAGTTCTTTTAATAAAATTCAAGGAAGTAATAAAAGACATCTCAAACATACCACTCCTAAGCTACCTTTCAGAAAAGGGAGGATTTGGATGGCCACCTTCGCTGTCTGAATTGCAGGAGAATTATGATGATACTGGCAGATAATTTAACTCCAGCACTTTCCTAGAAACTCATGATCAAAATGAAACTTATTTTCCTTTCCTTTGTATGACCTCCATAATGATTAAAAAAAGATCAGTTTTGCAGTGACACAAAATTTGAAAATCCAGTTAGACAGTGCCACCTCTTGGCAACAAAAGGCATTTTTCCTCATACAGCTGCCAGAATTATGCTCACTGTACAATTTATGCATGCAAAAGCATCTGACTGTTAATTTGTGAAGGAAACAAAATTCAGGGGATGACAGTGTATCCCTTAACTTGGAATTTTGGTGTGACAAGGGGAGTGTGTGTATATAAACTTAGCACAAAAAGTAAGGAAATTTGTGTTTGGTCAGTTATTTCTTTGTTGTAACAATGTTTCTTGGCAATAAATCGTATACTGTTCTTACTGTTGTAAGAAGCATTGTTACAACAAATACAAATGTACTTACTTTTTGTGCTAAGTTAATATATATGTGCTTAATATTTTTCTATATATTAAGCTTCTATATGTTTAATAACACTGATACCAGTATTAAGGTCTACTGGAAGCTAAACCATTTTAATAATAATGCATTAGTCTTATATAGCGCTTTTCTAGACACCCATAGACACTTTATAATTTCATGCACTATTCATTCACACCTCAATCATACCTGATGGTGGTAAGCTACTAATGTAGCCACAGCTGCCCTGGGGCAGTCTGACAAAGGCGTGGCTGCCAATTTGCGCCTACGGCCCCTCCGACCACCACCAAACACACAACCGCATTCACACTTAGGCAAAGTGTCTTGCCCAGGGACACAATGACAGCATGCGCTCAAGCCAGCAACCCTCCAGTTGCAAGGTGAGCACATGCCCACTGCGCCACTGCCACCCATTTTACTGAATAAATGATTGTCTCTCTGTTAGCCCTGCAATAGATTGGTGACCAGTCCAGTGTGTACCCTTCCTCTCACCCTGCAGGAAGGCTGAAGCGTATCCCAGCCCTGAACTGGACGAGCAGGTAAGAAAATGGATGGATGGATTTTACTTACAAGAGTTGCTGTACATTATATCCTTTTCATCTTAATTTGTAATACCAGATCTAGCATATTAAAGCCTAACAAATTTTAAAGAGGAACATGTGAAAGTTTATCAATCCTGCTTTACCCACTTGCTTTGTTGATACATCAGCCTGTATGAGGTTTGTCATGATACTACATCTTTTGCTGCCTATGTGCATAAAGCATGGCAAGGGAAAAATCTTAGCACTTGGTGCTAACTTCTTTGTCACTAGTTAGTTCTTTGGAAATGGTGGGTTTAGATTTCCTCTAACTTACTTTTTAGATTTAGTATTAGGCAAACAAATATCAGCAACACCAGATTCATGGTTAAAAACTGCAAAGTTTTCATTTTTATTTAGCGAGGGTTTGTATGATACCTAAACCAGGATGTCAATCACTACACTTCACATTAGAAAAAAAGGGTAGAATATAATGCATAAAAATTCTGTGCTAGTTCTTGTGTGCAGTGTGGTGGAAATCCTAAAGCCAGTGACACTGATTTTGACAGACAAGGACATGATGAGCTCTGTCAGCTCTGCACCAGTGAAGCAGGGTC
This sequence comes from Archocentrus centrarchus, assembly GCF_007364275.1. Lineage (NCBI taxonomy): Eukaryota > Metazoa > Chordata > Actinopteri > Cichliformes > Cichlidae > Archocentrus > Archocentrus centrarchus. Next base: position 21,171,961 of record NC_044359.1, read on the forward strand.
GAGCACAGATGCCAGTGACAAGAGCTGGGCAGGCAATCAAGTAACATTCATTATTGGTACAAGAACGAACCATAATGATTCTGCTCTTTTCAAACTCACTGCTGACTTAGATATTGATGAAATAAGCAACTATTGTTTCTCTATAATAAATTGCATATTATAACACAGCAGTGACAGGATTTACTGGAGCATAAACTTGGGGTTAATACCCCCCGTCAAAGTCTTCAATACAACTGATGCACAGAAAATTATTGTAGATTGACTCAAATTTCCATCAAGGCTTTTTTTTTTATTAAGATGTCACCATCTGTACAGTAGAAATAATTTTCAGACTAAAGCGGGCAGGAAAGAAAAAGTTTTGTGACCTCAGGTGTGTATTTTTATTATTCTAAACTACATGAATTTATTAGGAGTCATCAGTGACTGCAAAAAATAGAGGTTATACCATTGCTGTGCAAATGGTCCATACTTGTGTAGCAAGGGAGAGCGACTGGCTGTACCTGAGTGGGGTCGACATCAAAAAGACTGGATGAAAGGAAACCGACAACGCCACCTGGAGGATTTCAGCATAGGACATGTTAACCTAATAAGTACATAAAAGCACACAGGCTGTTGATGAGGCAGAGGCTTGGCAAATTAATCCCCAAGTTTATTAAATTAAAAAGACTAGATCTGCAGCAAAAGAAAGCTTAAACCACAGGGTAAAAACAACAGCATTCAGTTAAAATACTGCTCTATTAGCATATATTTCTCAAAAGATTTACTACCACAATGGTACAATGATCCAAATAGCAGCCCAGCAAATTAATAGAGGCCACATAGGTAGGCAGTCCTTAGGAAGGAGTGCCCCGGGATGCTACCTGCTACTCACCGAAGGTGCTTCACTGAAATCCTCGGTGCAAACTAAAATGGTGTCTTACAGTTGTGTCCCAGCGTGTTCACTCAAGAGGGGACCTCACCAAACGTGCCCTCTCCCAAGAAGACGGCCCTCTGCCTACTAAAGGAAAGAAAACCTCAAAGAGACAGATTAATAACCAGATAAAGAAGGCCGCTCAATTAATATAGAACACATGTGGTTAAGAAGTTAAGACATTCAATCAAACTAAAATGCAATTAAACAAGCCTAAGCAAGACAGCAGCAGGGGAGACCTATAACACAAAGGAGGAAAAACAGTTATCCACTGTCCACCCGACTGCAATCCAAAATACAGACCTCATACTGCAATGCTACTTACCACCATTAAGCATTAAAGTGCCAAACAACTGCCTGCACTGTGACTTGAAGGAAATATTTGAAAGAGGTTGAAAAGGTTTGTATCCACTCCAGAAATACACTCAAGAAAAGACTTTTAGAATTAAGCTAAACTCTAGTGTTCAGCCCATATTAATGAAGAAAGGGGTTGCATGCTCACATTTGAAAGACAGAGCACATCATAATGATTTGATTGGACTGTGAACATCCCATTACTTTGCTATAACGTCACCTCGCATCAGTTATTTTAACCCTGATCCTTTGGGGATACTACCCTGTAAAAGCCAGGGATCACTCGGCTCTATAGTAGGGTTAAGCCTGGGCTGGTGGTTGGGATATTTGAAGTTCTGAGTGTGAAATAACCATAAGCTCTGGGCCAGCAGAGCTGTAAGCCTTGAGCCAACAGGGGTCTCAACCAAAGGCTAAATATAGACTGAAAAGCCCCAATGATGCTGAGAGGTCTTTATGCAGTATTTGATTGTAGGCAAAGACAGCAAAGCAGTACTTCTCCTAAATAAATGGATACTATTGTATTAAAAAAAATGAGCATACTAACTCAACATGATTAATACAATATAGTTCAGATACTTTTTTAAATCATGAGATTATGATAGCATTAGTTACAAAAACTGCCAGATTTAGTTAGGCAATAAAAGAAACTGCCTCCAAGCCTCCTATAAGACGAGGCAGATGTTACAGAGCTGTATTAGCTTTGAAAATAAATTCTTTATGTAAAATAATAGCTGTGTTGCACTGAGTTGCTGAGGTAAAACAATTAAGGTCCTGTTCAGCCTGCCTTGACTCTGGTGCGCGTGTTGGCAGGATGATATTTATGGATCTTGACATTATTAACATTATTTAAATGGCTTAAGAGACTTGTAAAATGATGCACTGCCCTTTCAAACAAATAATAATTGACTGTTTAATCATTTTACCTGCAGAGTAATCGTTCAAAATAATATTGCCACTGTTATGTATAGTGTCATTAGTGGCCCACGAGTAAATTGTTGGCCTGAGGTTTTTTGGGAAGTAAATAGATCCATAAATTTTCATTAAATTAATTGATCGGACACATTTTTTTGACACTGGTGCCTTTAGTGATTTTTAGTTGTTACACTGTTTCCTTCTTTAATAAAAAAAAAAAAATGGTCTTATCCTTCATTATAGTCTACAGTTTTTTCTTGATGTGGTCAAATGCTATGAAAACACACTGCAGGTATATCAATCTGTCCAGGTAGTAAGAATAAACAACTGTCATTCAGTTTCACTTGCTTTGGTATAAAAGGTGAACTGGAGAGGCATCAACAAGACAACCCACAAAAAAAAGAATGGTTTAGTAGACAGTAGTCACAGACCATTCATCTCTTCTTATCCTACCTGGCTGATTTTTCTCTAGTTTTGCTTTTTTGTGATCGTCTTTGTTAATACTGGTAACATGAGACAGTACCTGCAGCCCATTCATGTTGCACAGTTAGTCCAGCTCTTCCAGGATATATGGTGTCACAAGAAGTCTGCGGTTTCTGACACAGTCTCAGTGTAGAGGAGATACACAAGATGAGCCTTTACATGAGGAGAGCTGGACAGGGCTGTAGACGGGCATCAACTCAGCAGGAGGAAAGTGCAAGAAAGTACCAGAGCCCTACAAAATGACTCCCACATGGGCTACTCATGTGTGTGTTTCTGACCAAACTGTCAGAAACAGATTTCATGAGGGTAACATGAGGTCCTGGTGTCCTTTAGTGGGACCCATGCTCTCTGCACAGCACCATGCATCTCGATTGACATTTGCCAGAGAACACCAGAACTTGAAGGTCTGCCACTGGCATCTCATTCCCCTCACAGATGAGAGCAGGTTCACACTGAGCACATGTGACAGATGTGAAATAGTCTGGAGATGCTGTGGTAAAAGTTATGCTGCCTGCACCATTTAACCCAACCCCATGCATTTGGACCATGGAAGGAAGCTGGATTACTCAGAGAGAACTCATGAAGATATGGGAAGAACATGTAAACTCCACACAGAAAGGTGCCACTGGGTGTGCGATGGTCTGGGGATATCCTTGGAAGGTCACACAGACCACCACCTGCCAACCAGCAATACCATAAGAGTTCTTATGGGCTGGGGTGAAATCCTCAGATCCACTGTCACTGGGTCCTGGATTCATGCTGGTGCAAAACTATGCCAGGCATCATGTGGGCAGTTCCTGGATGATGAAAGTGTTGATGTCACTAACTGTCTTCAAGTTTACCAGACCTGAATGCAACTGTGAACCTCTGCAATATTATTTTCTTGATACATTCAATGCATTCAAAAAGTCTGTCCAGGTGCTCAGTGCTGCTCTGATCCAAATCTGGGAGATGAACCCCTGGGATACCATCCACGGTCTCAGCTGGAACATGCCCAGAGGTTATTAGGAGAGCTTACAGACACGTGGGGGGTCATAAACATTCCTGAGCCACATTGTGACACAAGATGAGTCAGCCTGCAATTTTTTAACTTTGATTTTTGATGTGATCTTGAAGCCAACCCTCAAAGGACTGATTATTGAGGTTTTCACTAAGTGGTGTTACATCATTTGGACAATTAATGTCAGTAAAGCTTTTCATCTTGAACAGGCCTATTGTGTTCATCAAATGTGTATGTTTTTGAGCAGTGATACAAATGCAGTGTGTGAAGGTATACATCTGATCATAATAAAAAATAGTCTGGTCCTTAGCAGGTCTTAAAATTAGGCAAATAGAATATAGAATCTCAAACAAAACACGACATATTACACCATGTCTCTATTTATTTAACAAAAATTAAGCCAAAATGCAACAGCGGTGTGAGACTAAATACACTCTTACTGCTTCCACAGGAATTAAGAGGCTTCGTAACAGCCAGGTGCTGCGAATCAATTGCATTTGATTAACTGATTATCAGTTATCAAGTGTGAGCGCCTCTATAAAAACAGGAGTTTTGGCAGTTTGCTGATCTGGAGCATTCAGGTGTGTGTTAATGCAATGCCAGGGAGGAAATACATCAGCAGTGATCTCAGAGAAGCAATTGCTGCTGCCCATCAATCTGGGAAGGGGTTATAAGGCCATTTCCAAACAATTTGAAGTCCATCATTTCACAGTGAGAAACATTATTCAGCAGTGGAAAACATTCAAGACAGTTGGCAATCTTCCCAGGAGTGGATGTCCCGGCAAATTCACCCCAAGGTCAGACCATGAAATGGTGAGTGAAATTGCAAAAAAACAAAAAAAAAACAAGAGCTCCATCTCAGACTCTACAGGTCTCAGTTAGTATGACAGTACAATTAGAAAAACAAGTATGGCTTGTTTGCAAGTAAAAAAGAACATGGAAGAACAGTTTAGGTTTGCAAAATTGCATTCTGAGAAATTTGACCATTATGCAGTGTAAACTGCAGGTTTATTATGGTGAAAAACAAATACAGCATAACAGCACAAACACATCATAACAGCTCCACAGTGGAGGAGGGATGATGATTTGGACTTGTTTTGCAGCCACAGGATGTGTGCACCTTCATCGTTATTCAGTCGACCATGAGCTCCTCTGCACACCAAAGTATTCTCGATTCAAATGTCAGTCCATCTGACTGACACGTAAAGCTTGACCGAAGTTGGATCATGCAACAGGACAATGATCCCAAGCACAGCAGCAAATCTACAACAGAATGACTGAAAAGGAAAAGAATCAGGGTGCTGCAATGGCCCAAAGTCCAGACCTCAGTATCACTTAAATATCCTGCTGTGGCAGAATAAAAAGGAATGCCTTTGTGCATAAACCTCAAAACCTGCATAAACCTGCAAACCTCAATGATCTGAAGCAACAATGTGAAGAAAAGTGGGCTAAAATTCCTCCACAATGATTTGAGAGTGATAAAGTCATACAGAAAAGGATTTCTTCAAATGAATTCATTGTTGCTGCTAAAAGTGTGTAATTAGATTTTCACATACTGCTTCTCCAGTTTTTAAATAAATAATGACATTGTCCATAGATGCCATGTTTTGTAGCTCATCTGTGGTTGTATTTACCTAATTTTAAGGTCTACTAAGGTCAGATCAAATTCATTATATCCTGTTATTAAACAAATATGTAGGACTGCTTTTTTGCTTTTGCACAATATTTCCAAAACATCCTGTCTCAGAGTGATGCTGCAAAGCTAATTCATGCATTTATCACTTCTAGGCTGGACTATTGTAATTCATTATTATCAGGCTGTCCTAAAAGCTCCCTGAAAAGCCTTCAGCTGATCCAAAATGCTGCAATAAGAGAACTAACTGGGACTAGGAAGAGAGAGCATATTTCTCCCATATTGGCTTCTCTTCAGTGGTCCCTGTTAAATCTATAATTGAATTTAAAAATCCTTCTTCTCACATACAAGATCTTGAATAATCAGGCTCCATCTTATCTTAAAGACCTCATAGTACCGCATCACCCCAATAGAGCACTTCACTCTCAGACTGCTGGCTTACTTGTGATTCCTAGGATACTTAAGAGTAGGAAGGGAGACAGAGCCTTCACTTTTTAGGCCCCTCTGCTGTGGAACCAGCTCCCAGCTTGGATTCGGGAGACAGACACCCTCTCTATTTTTAAGATTAGGCTTAAAACTTAACTTTTTGATCAAGCTTATAGTTAGGGCTGAATCAGGTTACCTCGAACCCTTCCTTAGTTATGCTGCAACATAACTGATGGAAGTGGCAGATGGCTACCCCTCCTTGAGTCTGGTTCTACCAGAGGTTTCTTCCTGTTAAAAGGGAGTTTTCCTTCCCACTGTCGCCAAGGGCTTGCTCATAGGGGGGTCTTCTCTGTAATTATTGTAGGGTCTTTACCTTATAACATAAAGCGCCTTGAGGTGACTGTTTGTTATGATTTGGCGCTATATAAATAAAATTGAATTAAATTGAACTGAATTGTTATGTGATACCTTAGAACTGAAAGAGGGTTCTTTTTCTATTTCTCATGACTGCTCTATTTTTGAACTAAAACTTGAAAGAGAGGATTTTATTTTGGAGGGAAAGGGGAAGAGGAAGAGGAAGAGCCTCTTTTGTAACTTCCACCAATAGCGTACTTGGTTGGTAAAATATGAAAATGGCGGCTCTCTGTAGTGAGTTTGGGGATCTGGTCCAAATCAAAAGACAGCTAATATCGGTGATATCGCTTTGTAAAGAAAGAGGACTCTTACACAGCGCAAAGTGGTGAGACTCCCAGTGAATAATGGGGCCATTAACTTGCTGGCTTTTTGTTCCTTACAGTAAGCGTTGACGTTAAGCTACCTGTTAGCTGGGTTAGCACTGATAAAAAAAAATTCTGCCTCACTGTTAGCTAGCTGTTTACTGAGTACGTTAAATGCTTAACAGTTTGTGCTGCAGTTAAGATATGTATATTTTGTACCTGTTTGGCAAGGTCCTTTATTCGTAACGTTGATGTTGTCTGTCACTGAAACCTCGTTCAGGATGTGGCTCTAGGCACATGGAGACATTTAGATAAACTGGAAATTCACGAATTGATATTGCACTTTATCACTGTTATGTCTTTATATTTTAGGGCTTCTGAACTGGCATTTGCTTTGGACCCTCTGCCCAGGGATGAACTACCACCAACACCTTCTTTAACGGAGGTCAGTAAAGTGTTATGCCCGAGGACCTTTCTGGGTTTCGGTTGTTGTTGTTATTGATCTTTTTCTTCCTTCCTTCTTTCTTTCTTTTACATATTTTTGTAGTGATACGCGTGCAGCACAGCTTGTTCCAGGTCTTCATTAATGTGTGTGAAGCAGTGCAACCTATAAATTTGTGTTTTATGGCTGCATTATTACTACAAATCACGTGCTATATTATCTGTGACATGACTCCTTGTTCTTCTTGTGGTGGACGATGGTGTTGTATGGCTTAGGATCAGGTTTATGTTTGGGCTCCTGCAGGAAGAATTTGCAAGTGAACCTCACCTAGAGTGCCTAAAATTTTGCACAAACTAGTCCTATGTCACGCAAAATTATTTTTCAGAGCAAAATGGAAACCCTGCTTGTGCAACAAAGTTGAGTTCTGCACTCATCAGTGAGTTTCAGCGACACTGAAGATTTTAACTGGTTTTAAGAGGAAAACACATTTAATAAAATAGCTCAAAAATAGTAGTTCATAGCAGTTATTTCAAATGGTGTATTTGGTACATTGCTCAATGGAATTGTGGGAATTGTTCACTGATGTTTTGCTGTGTTATGATAACACGGGTGGTTTGCAGCACAGGAATTGGCTTTATCAGGATTTTTCTGCACACACAATCTTTTCAAAATGTGTTCATTCTTAGTTTTGATGTTTTAGGATTTGTTAATAGATTTTCATGCCCTCATATAACATATAAATAGGTAATGCATTGGACCATAAATATTTAGATGTCAGTACACATTTTCTTACTGAGACAGTGCAGATAGGAGGTATAAAGTGGCAGCATATTTTTGCATGTATATATTGCCCCCTGCTGACAGTTTCTGCAATGTAGAAATTAAGGCCTGCTTTTAATAACTTAATAGATGTGATTCAAATGACTTTCTCATTATGCAGGAAGATGCACAAGATCTGGACGCACTTACACTGGCCAAATCATACTTTGACCTGAAAGAATATGATCGTGCTGCTTACTTCCTGAAAGGCTGCTGCAGTCAGAAAGCTTATTTCCTCTATATGTATTCTCGCTATCTGGTAAGATTTTGTAGATGGTGGGCCTGCCCACTTTCTTTTGATCCTTCATTTTTATTTCATGACAAGACAAGACTGCTTTCTTACTTTGATCATTATGTGCATTAGACATTTTGAAACGTGTCCATTTTTTTTTTTTTTTTTTTTCCTTCTCCCCAGTCAGGCGAGAAAAAGAAGGACGATGAGACTGTGGACAGCCTGGGTGAGGACTTCTCCTTTTAGACCTCGAAAAGAAAAATTGAGAGGAATTTTGTTCCTCTTTACCATGAAACTATATTTTCTGTGTTTTAGGTCCTCTGGAGAAGGGTCAGGTGCGCAATGAAGCTTTGCGAGAGCTAAGGGTTGAGCTCAGTAAGAAGCATACTGCAGGAGAGTTGGACAGCTTCACCCTCTATCTGTAAAAGCTGATTCTCCAAAGTGAAACACATTTCTGCCATTATGCAAAAGAATGGGGTGGATTACTTATGCATTTGTATGTGTGTGAAAACAGGTACGGGGTGGTTCTAAGAAAACTGGATCTGCCAAAAGAGGCAGTGGACGTGTTTATTGAGGCAATTCATGTACTTCCTCTGCACTGGGGAGCTTGGCTGGAGCTCAGTAACCTTGTCACTAATATTGAAATGGTAACAAACCTTCTGTTCTCACATGCAGAAACTGTAGAAATTGGTAGTGTTGTACCATTAACTCCAAGTACCAAGGTCAACAGAAAACAATTAGATTTAACTATTTAAAAAAATAGGATCCACATATTTGATCATTGTTCAAAAATATATTCACCTTGAAGTGACTGTGTGCCTTCACATCTTCCTCCTCAGCTGAAGTCACTGTCTTTGCCAGACTGCTGGATTAAAGACTTCTTCATGGCCCACATGTACACAGAGCTGCAGATGATCAAAGAAGCATTGCAAAAATACCAGAACCTCATAGAGGCTGGCTTTTCTAAGAGCACCTACATAATCTCTCAGATTGCTGTGGCCTACCACAACATCAGAGGTTTATTTTCTGCTTTTTCAGTTTGAATTTTGTACATCTGAAGACTGTTAGATGAGCGGGCCAAGTTTTACAGCACACAGTCTCCCTTTCTTTCAGATATTGATCAAGCTTTGGCTCTGTTCAATGAGTTGAGGGAGCAGGATCCGTATCGCATCGACAACATGGACACATTCTCTAATCTGCTTTATGTCAAAGTAAGTATGCTAATTGTAATGTGAGGTTAGAGATCTAAAGAACATGAGGCAATAGTCAATAGGGCTGATGTGGTTTACACAAGACATGAGTTCTTTTTCTGAGGCCAGGCTCTGTATTTTGGGGATTCGTATTTTTCAGCAAGGGATCCAAGTAAAGAAAAATGGGGGGGGGGATGGTTTATGTTTTAAAAAAAGTCAGTATTGAACTAAACTTTTGTTGCACTGATGATTGTAATGGATGTTTCTCCAGAGCATGAAGCCAGAGTTGAGCTACTTGGCCCACAACCTGGTGGAGATTGACAAGTACAGAGTGGAGACGTGCTGTGTTATCGGTAATTGAATTAATCAGATCAGAAGTCAATGTCTGCAATGGTACACTGTTTATATTAGTGATCATAACTATAAAGATGTAATCCAGAAGCAATTTTAGAGTTTGATATTAGATTGTTTTTATCAAATCATAGAAAACATTTAGTTTCATAAGTGCAGTATCCTGTGACTATTTTCTTTATTTTATTCACCCAGAAACTTAATTGATTAATTATTAAAATATTAATTTCAACATTGTGAAACTAAACCAGCCTTTCCTGTTCTAGTGCTAGTAAGTCATGTGTCTCATCCACAGGTAACTATTACAGCTTACGCTCTCAGCACGAGAAAGCAGCTCTCTACTTCCAGCGGGCCCTCAAACTGAACCCTCGCTGTCTTGGTGCCTGGACCCTCATGGGACATGAGTACATGGAAATGAAGAACACTTCAGCTGCCATCCAAGCCTATAGGTCAGTGTGGATATCTCACGGTCTCACTCAGCATCTGGATTATCAGGATGTATTTATGATTGGACGACACAGGTCTGGAGGTTCAATTCGGTATTGTGTCCTTTTTCTTCCTCAGACATGCCATTGAAGTCAACAAGCGAGACTACCGTGCCTGGTACGGTCTGGGTCAGACATACGAGATCCTCAAGATGCCCTTTTACTGTTTGTATTATTATCGAAAGGCTCACCAGCTCAGGTAGAGACTTCAACTAAATAGATGACGTTTTATGAACGTTTTTTGGAAAGAGATTTTTTTTTTTTTTAATTATTCTTATTGTTTGTTGTAGGCCTAATGACTCTCGCATGTTGGTTGCACTGGGTGAAAGCTATGAAAAACTGTCACAGCAGGCCGAAGCCAAGAAGGTACACATCTACCAGCTGTCAGTACTTGTAGTTTCTGTAGTAAATTCTAAAGGTTGTTGGTGTTTTTGACTTCTATTACGGCTCTGTGTTTGTGCAGTGTTACTGGAGGGCGTATTCTGTCGGTGATGTAGAAAAAATGGCTCTGCTCAAACTGGCAAAGTAAGTTTATCACTATATGGTGAGTTGAACAACAGTGGAAACAATAATAATATAAACTGCATGTTTTACTTTGCTCTGAAGAATTAAAGCTCTGATCTGCTGCTTGATTTCTTTTTTTGGACAGGCTCCATGAACAGCTGAATGAATCTGATGATGCTGCCCAGTGTTACATGCTTTACATTCAAGACATTTTCTCGTGTGGGGTAAGGACTTTAAATTGAGCACAGAACCATTTTTGACACCCTTATTCTCAGAAACTGGTCTGGTCTTGATCTGGAATGGGCTCTTAGTTTTTTCAGAGGAAATCATAATGCTCCAGCTTGCTGTTATTATGCTTTATACAATTGTTATCTGCCAACTTTGCTCCAGAAGTAGTTTGTGTCATGTGATTAAACCTGACTGACGAGCACAGATGACTTTGCAAGCTGTAAGACAGTTTTCGTCTCTCAGCATCATTGAATGCAGCATCTTTTGTTCCCAGACAGCACGTGTGGATTTGGAAAGTGTTGATCAGCAATCATAAATGGGTATAATTTTATATACTGCAGATAAAATGGGCTAACAGGTTTTGTTTTGTTTTTTTCCAGACTAAATTATAAACAGTAAGCAAAGGGCCAAAGAAGTCATTTTTTTTTCCCACAAAATAAGAGAATTGTTTTTCTATTAGAAAATTTTTTACTTTTTTTTTTTTAAACTGCTGTACGTGTCTATCTGGTTTACTCTGAAGTTACAATGAGAAGATTCCTTACATAAAATAATCCCCTTAAATACTATATCAACATTTGGATTAGCCTACGTCTTGCTCATTATGTGATATCACCGCTGCACAGGCCACTGATTCAACACATTGCATTATGTTATAAATATTTACCTGTTTGTCCATCATCATCAAGTCCAACATTAACCATTACAGGACATGGATTTTCAAATATACCAGTTATGAGCTTTTACACAATCATGAATATGAATGAACTTAAATTAACTTTTTACTCGTGTAATCTCTATAAACAGACTCTGCATATGTGTAGAAACTGTAAACAATGGACAAGATTTTCGGAAACACTCTGGTTTCCATTTGTAGTCCAACTACAGTCGTATTTGGACAGGCTTCAGTTGCATGCGGCTGATGTTTTTGTAGAAGACACCGTCTACTGGCTATTCTGCAACATCTTAGCTTTGTATACTTTGGGCATATTAATAAACGATGACTAGTGAACAGAAATTAAAAGCTTGGTCCAGGTATTGGCTAAATGATTAGAAGGCCTCCAAAATTAGCTGTTGCCCCTGAAATACAGAGCTGCATCACTACACTAGTTCATTTTCTGCTGTTTTACTCATGTATTGATTAGCCTAATGGGAACAAATAAGATGATCACTCTAATATCAAAGACATTGCTGGTTGGAGGTTGAGGAGGGTCACAGGCTGGTTCCAGCCCTCGGGCCCTGTTTTGCCCATTTGTGCTTTAGGTCATGTATTGCATTAATATAAAGGAATATATTCTAATGAAAGCACGTCTTATCAGGAACAACTGGAGCACGCTGAGGTGAGCACAGCCCTGCGGTACCTGGGCCAGTACTATTTCAAGAACAAGCTCTATGATGAGGCGTCCCTTTGTGCTCAGCGGTGTTGTGACTACAATGATGTAAGTGTTGCTGTATGATTTGAACTTCTTGTTCGAGTTGCTGTAGTGCACTCAGTACTGACTGATTGTCTCTCACTCTGCAGGCACGTGAAGAGGGAAAGGCGCTGTTGCGGCAGATCTCACAGGTCAGAGATCAGATTGAGACACCATCAGCAGATCTGTTTGCACCGCTCTCAAACAACAACACTCCAGTCAGGAGGGTGTCTCCCTTGAATCTCATCTCATTTACACCCTGACACCCACAGTCTTCTTCATTGGTTTAAAGATGGACAATTTACATATCCTGTGACGTGAAACTGTTTGGTGATCATTTGCCAGAGGGCTGCATTGGTGGGATCTGCATAATAAACAGCATTTTTCTTTTTGTAAAATTTGCAACCCCAATTGTTTTTGTACAGCCTGTGACATTATCTATGGTGCAAATGTGAAAACCATCAGCATACTTTAATACTAAACAGTCTAATTTGCACGGTACAGCATTGAACACATTAAACATACTTTGCAAGGTTTAATGGTAGTGCATTTCACACTAAAAAGAGTTACAAAGATGCTTAAGAGAAAACGGACATTCAGACAAGGAAGGCCTCAATCGAACATGTATATTACAGACACACTACAGCCTAATAAACAGTACAAAGCACACAAATCTGATTTCCTCATCAGTGCTGTTTATATGTAAATAGTTTTCAGCATACTAGCTTTGTATACAAAGTATTGAAAACAGTAAAATAATTTACTACAGTTTTAAATGTGAATGTACTTAGACTGTTCACAAATAAATCCTATGAAGATTTATTTTTGAAAGGAAAAAAAGTACAGCACAGGCACCAAGTGGAGTTGCAGAGAGGTTAGATAACACACATGCACTATTTTAACCACATAGTTCCTTAGCAACACAGCAGCGTTACCTCAACTTAAAGCATTAACTGTTACTGGCAGAACAGAATTGTTCAAAGTAAATATGTATGCAAAACAATATAAAAATAATATAAAGACAACAGCAACTCAACATTTTTTTTGGGGGGGGGTTATATCAGAAAGGACTTGCCTTAAAGCTTAATACTTCCCCCTGCGATTAAGAGAGGTGATGACCGGGCTGGGAGGTGGAGACGGCTGACGAGACCGCAAGATCCTTGAGGAGGGGGTCTGGTTTACTTCTTCAGGAGCACGAGTGTTGTATTTACGTGTTGGGGTACGGGATGCAAACAGAGACTGGAAAAACTGTCGTTTTTGTGGAGGTCGATTTTCAGGGTCGCTCGGTGCGACAGCCCCACAGCCTCTCTTCTTGCAGGAACCTGGTGTACTAGGGATGGCAAAACCAGAGTGCGGTAGCTGGGGATGGAGGGATTGCATTTGGGCCAGGGTCTCCACTTTCCGCCTCAAGTCAGCTTTGACCAGCATCAGGTCGTTCTGGAGCTCCATGAGGATCTGGCCCTGTTGACAGGAGTGGGGAGGGTTAGACTGGACCACATACAGAGGGGGAAGTGAAGTATAAAGTGTGAGGTTTAGGGACAGACGGTAGAAGGTGAGGCAAAAATTTAACAGCTAAACATGCTGTAGCTCTTTGATAATTTGGTGCAGATGTTAGAAACCTGGATTTAGTTTAAAATCTGGCTCTGCAAGAGTGTTAGAGAGGAAAGGGAGAAAAAGTTTTAAAGTGAGAATCGCACATATAACAGATGTTTCGTAATACTGATGATTACTCCTTTTTAGCATTATAATTTCAAAATAGAGCGGTAAAACCGCACTAACTGAGATTTAACATGCAAGTTGCAGAATGTGTTCAGTACTTTTTCAGCAGTTTTTCAGCAGAACAGAGGGCTGAGTACCCTGTTAAATGATTTAAAGAAAATCTTAGTTTACAAATACAATGGAAAATAGTTTAAAACTCCATACTACACATACATATATTTGATTGTACCTGTTTGGCTAGTGTGTTATCTGCAGCTGTTAATGCGTGGCGCAGCCTTTCCCCTCCCGTGTTGCGACAGCAGGCTCTTTCACCAGACTGCAGGTCCAGCCCCAGCCTCTGCAAATCCAGGCGCAGCTGACGTAGGTTCTATTGGGGGGAAATTAATTAATTAAATAAATAAAACACACACAGACACAGCACTGCAAAAGGCAGGTGTGTGCGAGGGGTGCTGTAAACTGAGAATGCTTCCAAAAAATTGAAGTGGTACGAGTTTTTCATCAATTAAAATACAGTGAGCAGCAAAAACTGTGACTTTGTGTAGAGCTTTTACTGACCCGCTGACCCTCTTCCAGCTTGCGATCAGCAGCACCGGTGAGGGTGCCAGTAGAACCTGGTGCTTGAAGTTGCATCTTAAGCTTAGTCACCTCTGCACAAACATGTAAAACAAAATAGTCAACTGCCATGAACGATATCCTAGCATATATTGAACCAGAAAAATCTTCCGGTCAAACTATACCTTGAGTCTTGGTAAACAGCTCAGCACGGCACTGGTCAAGTTCCGCACAGAGCCTGCCAAGTTCGTTCTGAGTCGTGAGGCGCTGAGAACGTCGAGGGCCATCAGCATCTTCCGGTGGCGCTGTCGTGGAGGCTGCTTCATTTACCTTCTTTTTTTCTTCTTCAAGAGCAGCAAACAAAGCTTCAATCTCCTGGTCACGTTCCTGGGAGAACATAAATACATTTAAATATGTAGTTAGAGATAAAACAACCACAATACAAATTGTTGTATATGCTTAATTTGCAGAGAATGTAAAGCATTACAAACTTTGCAGGTTTATTGACTGACCTTCAGCTCCTGGGTGTAGAACTTCTTCAGATGTTTCTGCAGGATACTTATCTTGTCTTCATACCTCTCTTCAATTAGCGCCCTCTCAGCATCCAAACTCTCTCTACACAGTAAGACAATATGAAAATTTACTATATGTAGTCAGTACAAAAGCCAGTTTGGTGCAATTTTGTAAACGTTATCATTTGTAATTAAAAGAAGGGAACATTTTCTTTCTCCTTCTAAACCACTGCGTGGAAAACAGTACTAGAATTGCTTCCATGTGCCTACTGCTGCTTGCTGTAAAAAGTATTTATTTAAAAAAAAAAAAAGGAAACTGGTATTTTGGGTTTAAATAAGCACTCAAACACACACCTGAAATCATCTTGCATTTTAGAGATGACCTCCATCACCTCAGAGACCACCTGCTCTCTCACATTTGCTTCGAGAACTTGTTTCTCTTCCCGCTGGCGATGCACTTCTCTCTTCAGAACATCAATGGTCTGAAGCAAAGCCTTAATATAGAACAGTCAGCTGTTAGAACAAAGGACCTTTGCCAGGTTTTGAGACATTTAAGCTCTTAAGCTTACCTAGTTTTAGTAGTGTTTAACAGGCTGATATATTTTGTAAAGAAAATGAAAGTAGTTAATATTTAGCTCTTACATAGAAAGCAAAGGATGTTACCTTAGTATCCAACATGGTGATGTCTCCATCCTCGATATCACTATCATCCTCGATATCACTATCATCCTCTTCCTCCTCCATCACCGTGCTTTCATTACCATTTGCTGTTGGCTCACGAAGAAGAGAGAGGATGTAGGCTACTCTGGTCTTTGTGGACGGGCCATGGACGAGCTTAAATGACAAATGGCACATTTGATTTTTTTTTGTTTTATTTTTTTGGTCTTACATCTAGGATGCAAAACTAAACCAGGCACCCACAATTTTTTTTGATGTGCAAGTGTGTTTCTTACCTGGGTGGCAATGGCAGAGAATTTGAGGGCCTGGAGGGTCTCGTCATAGATGGAGGCACATGGATTGATGTTGACCACCATGGTGGAGGTTCCTTGCCCACAGAAGAAACCCTGCAGAACACGAGTCAGCTTGCTGTCCCTGAAAGGCACCACTTGAGGGGGCCGTGACCTGTGGATACAGTACACACACACACACACACACACAAAAAAAAAATTATTTTTGAGAGAGAGAGAGAGAGACACCACTTGGCCAATACATCTTATACAGGGTTTCCGCGGGGTAGTAAAAGGTAGTAAACAGAATTTGACATGGTAGTAAATTTTTCATCACCCCTTCAATATATTTTGACTTTTCCATTGATGCAGACTTTTTGTTTTAAGTTCGTTTAACTATAAGATCTGTATAGAAATATAACTACTCAGCAGGACCTGAGCTGACGTTGATAGACGAGCGGTTACACCAGGGGTGTTCAAACTTGCGGCCCGCGGGCCACATCCGGTCACGCCCACTTCCGGTCCGCGAATTGATGTAAAAAATAACATACAATTTGGCCCTTTAAAGGTACTTTTTTGACATTTCGCCTTCCCCTCCAATTACGAGGGTCGGGACGCTGCTGACATAAATCGAAAGTGCAGACTTCAAACTATGTACCAGTTTTTAAATTGCGTTGATAGGCCAAGTAAAACCAGAGTTATGCCCAATAATTTACGCCATGCTTTTTCCTGTATATCGTCCTCACCTTCGATGCGCGTTTTGTGCAGAAATAAACTGCGAAAATGTGAGTTTCGCTAACAGGAAGTGCTTGCTAATAAAAACAACAAAACAAAATAATTCCCGACAACCCCTTTCCTATTGGTGGAAAAATCAACCAATCAGAAAATTATGCGGTAACGTGATGCATTTGGGTGCATTTGACTGCTGCGGAGCAGGTGAAAAAGTGGTAAAAGATGTTACTCTTTTGCTTTGTTTGCATTACATGTCCGTCCACTAGGGGCACTGTTATGCGAGGACTGTATATGTTTTGGGGGGTTCTGACGGGTGTACGAGGGATGTTGTTTGTTCGGGTGTGTGACGGCGCGGAATAAAGATGGAGTAAAGAAACAAGTTATCTTTATTGACTAACATTGGTAGCAGAGGATGGTTAGTAACTACAGAGTTCCACCAACGTTTGAAGAAGGGAAGCCTTACGAAAGCTGGAAGAATGAAGTCAACATTTGGACGAGAGTTACAGATTTGGAGAAGAAAAAGCAAGCGCTTGCTGTCGCCCTGGCGCTGTCTGGAAGAGCGCGGGACACGGCGATGGAAATTCCGGTAGACGATCTAAATAAAGACACGGGAATGACCACATTGTTTGCTAAACTAGATGGCTTGTTTCTAAAAGAGGAAAAGGACAGGATCTATGAGGCGTACTCGGATTTTGACCGTATCATAAAAGAAGTAAACATGTCGATGGCGGACTATATTATTGATTTTGAGCAGCGTTACTCGCGCATGAAGAAATACAACATGGAGCTACCTGACGCGGTTTTGGCCTTTAAGCTTTTGGATACCGCGTGTTTGGATATAACGGATAGACAGTTGGCTTTAATGGCATGCTCAGATGTAACATTTGCTTCTATGAAGTCCGCATTGAAGAGAATATTTGGAGAGAAAAGAGGTGCGGCAGCAGAAGGCATTAGCCAGGAGTCTGTATTTGTAACGGAGCAACGGCGGCAAAAGGGCAAGTACTGGCAGCAAAGTCCTCATCAGAAAACTCCGCAGCCCGGTACAAACCCGCTGGATAAGTACGGACGACGGTCAAAATGTGCAGTGCGCCAAAGTACTTTTCACTGGGCTAAAAACTGTCCGCACAAAGCTGATAGTGTTAAAATTGCTGAGGACACAAACGACGTGGAAGAGTGCAATTTAACTCTGTACACCAAAGAATCACCAACAGATGCAGAAATATTCATGACAGAATGTTTTGACTCGGCAATAATAGGCACTGCTTGCACTAGGACAGTTTGTGGACAAGAGTGGTTGGACAACTACAGTACTATACTCCAAAAGAAAAGTCTGAAGATTATGAAAGAGACAGAAACACAGAGCCACAGGCCCTTCAAGTTTGGTGATGGAAAAATCGTCTACTCCATCAAAAAGGTAAAAATACCTGCTAAAATTGGCAACACAAAGTGTAATATAGAAACTGAAGTAGTACCTGTTAACATCCCGCTGCTTCTGAGTAAAACCTCATTAAAAAGGGCAGGGACTGTTTTGGACATGGATAGGGACAGTGCAGTGATGTTCAACCAGCCTGTCAAACTGGACTTTACCAGTTCAGGTCATTACTGCGTGAACATTGTGGACAGTGAAAATCTTATTCACTTTGATGAGCTATTAGAAACTACTGAGGAAGAAATACTGACTGCAACAGACAAAATGAACATCAGTGAAAAGATGAAAGTTCTGGAGAAACTTCATAAACAGTTTGGACACGCCTCTGCTGATAAAATACAGAGACTTTTGACTAATTCTGGCAACAAAGACACAGAATGTGGTAGCCTGCTGAAAAGGGTTGTGGACCAGTGTGAAGTGTGTCAAAGGTATTGTAAGATCAAACCAAAACCTGCTGTCGGCTTACCATTGGCATCTACATACAATGAAACAGTTGCCGTAGATCTGCACGAACTTGAACCTGGGGTTTGGTACCTACACATTATTGACCAGTTCACCCGTTTCAGTGCTGGTAGTGTCTTAACCACCAAGAGGTCTTCTGAAATAGTCAAACGTTTTATACATGATTGGATCAGTGTGCATGGCCCACCACAAAAGTTGTTCAGTGAAAATGGTGGTGAATTTAATAACGAGGAAGTGAGAGACATGGCCGAGAACTTTAATATTGAAGTTAAGACAACACCTGCTTACAGTCCGTGGAGCAATGGACTGTTAGAGCGCCATAATCAAACTCTGACGGAGATCCTACTGAAAGTCAAAGCAAGTACTGGATGTGACTGGAGCACTGCTATGGCCTGGGCCCTGATGGCAAAGAACTCCATGCAAAGTGTCCATGGATACAGCCCACATCAACTGGTGTTCGGCCAGAATCCCAACCTGCCCTCTGTATTAACAGATAAAGCTCCAGCTCTAGAGGGCACCACCAAGAGTGAATGGGTTGCCAAGCACATTTCAGCCCTGCATGCTGCAAGAAAAGCTTTTACGGAAGCAGAATGTTCAGAAAGGATACGCAGAGCACTAAAGAAACAGCTGCGGCCCGTAGACGAGCGATATCAAACTGGAGACAAAGTCTTTTACAAAAGAGTGGATTGTCCAGAATGGAAAGGACCAGGAGTGGTGATTGGTCAAGATGGTGCAGTTGTTTTTGTTAGACACGGAGGCATCTGTGTCAGAGTGCATCAACTCAGATTGAGAAAAGTTACTCACGAGAATGAAGCACCTCACTCTACATGCAATGAAGAGCATAATCAAGGACAACATACAGTGGACATCATTGAAGAGAATGTAGGAGAAGACATTATTTCGGAAAATCCTGAGAATTATCCTTTGCCTGCTCCTGAAAATGCAGAGGCCAAGAGACAGCACAATGGGAACACCATCATAAAGACAGGTCAAATTGTGACATTCAGAAATGCAGAGGGGGTCTCACAAAAGGCCAGAGTTGTGGGGCGTGCAGGTAAAGCAACTGGGAAATACAAGAACTGGTTTAACTTGGTGCTGCTTGAGCCTGCAGAAGTGGCTGGCAACAGTGAATCAGCTGATCTGTCACAGTTGGAGGATCTTCACGTCCAGGCAGATGCTGAGGATACGGATACGCACGAGAATGTTTTTGTGAGCAAGGACATGTCGTTTGATGAAGCAAAGGAAAATGAAATAAAAAGCTGGAAACAGAACCACGTGTTTGAAGAAATGGAGGACAAAGGACAAAAGTGCGTCTCCACCCGTTGGGTGTGCACTCTCAAAGAGACTGAAAATGGAATAATACCAAAAGCAAGACTTGTTGCACGAGGATTTGAGGAGCTACAAGCTTCTGACCTACAAAAGGACTCTCCAACCTGTGCCTCAGAGTCACTGAGACTTCTGGTGGCAGTTATATGTCAAAAACAATGGGAACTTCACTCTATGGACATTAAATCTGCCTTTTTGCAAGGTATGCAACTGTCTAGAGACATTTTCATCAAACCTCCCCCAGAGGCCAATAGAACAGGTGTGCTTTGGAAACTAAAAAAATGTGTGTATGGTCTAGCTGATGCTTCATTGTATTGGTATAACAGGGTAAAAAGCATCATGATGGAAGCAGGAGGCATCATGTCTAAGGTGGACCCTGCAGTTTTCTATTGGCTGGATGAGCACAAAAATGTATCTGGTGTACTTGCTTGTCATGTTGATGATTTTATATGGGGTGGATCACACATGTTTGCAGAGTCAGTCATACCCCACCTCAGATCAAAGTTTGATGTTGGTCGTGAAGCACACAATAGTTTTTCGTATGTGGGGGTAGATCTTGTTACTGAAGGTCAGAAGGTACAAATACACCAAGAAACATACATTCAGCACCTGCAGTCCATACACCTCTCACCCTCACGAGCAGCAGAGTCAGCTTCACCTCTCACTGAAAAGGAGACAGAGCAGCTCAGATCAAAGATAGGCCAACTTCTGTGGGTGGCAAGACAGAGCAGGCCTGATGTCATGTTCGATGCTAGTAATTTAGCATCGGGTCTCAAGCATGCTACAGTACAGACCATTAAAGAAGCAAACAGAGTTGTGTGTAAGCTCAAGGCCAAGTCAGTTGAATTGAATTTTCATCACCTTGGGGAAGACAGTAACTTAAAGATGGTTACATTCACTGATGCATCTCTTGGAAATCTTTCAGATGGGGGTACTCAAGGTGGGCACTTCATTGTTTTAATGGGTGACAATGGGCGGTTCTCTCCCATTTCATGGCAGTCAAAGAGAATTAAGAGAGTTGTCAGAAGCACACTGGCAGGTGAAACACTCGCGATGTCTGAGGGGATCGATAATGCCATTTTTCTTTCCACACTCTTTTCTGAACTCAGTGACGGTAGTACTGCTTGTCCTCCACCAATATTCTGTGTGACCGATAACTTCTCTCTTGTAGATGCTCTTAAGTCAACTAAGTTTGTTACAGAGAAAAGGTTACGCCTGCTTAATGGTTGTGTTTTGTCATGAATTTTAAAATATACATCTTTGTTTCTTTTTCTTTTAAGAAAAGTGGGAGATTGTTACTCTTTTGCTTTGTTTGCATTACATGTCCGTCCACTAGGGGCACTGTGCTGTGAATCCACCGCTACCCCAAAAAAGGCTGCTGCTCGATTTCGTTGTGGTAGTAAAAATATTTTAGAGGTAGTAAAAGGTAGTAAATTTAACTCTAGGATTCCTGTATAAACCCTGTTATACTAATATATATATATATATATATATCGTGTTTGTAAGTCACCTGCAACAGTTGCTTTAGTGTAAGAAATGTCCTACCCATAAATTAGTGGATTAATAATTTCATTACTGCAGAAGCTGACATGGAAATAATTTAGCGTTAATGTTCATTTTTGATCTTTGTATTAAAGTAGTAAAACGGTTCACGAGAGGATCTGTTTAACCATTTTTCTAATTTACACCTAAAACTTTTAAAACATACTTGTTCTGATTATGCCTCAGAGCAGCAATGCAGCGCCCCAGTGTTAAGAGGGAGGTGTTGATGTTGTTGGCCTCCTTCATCCTCTCACCATTACGCTGCTCTTTACAGCGTTCAGACCCAGCCAAATCACACACAGTCAGCCTAAAAAGGAGACGGATCTGTGTTACCACTTTTACAAACTCTAAAATCAGTATGGCAAAATCAGAATTATCCAAAACTGAAATTGAGGCTAGGTAATTAAAGCTGAACTTACTTGCTGATGTGCATGGCCTGGCCTGAATTTGCCCCTGGGTGGATGTGCAGGACACGGATAGAAAAGATGCTGTGGCTGTTTAAATGATACATTTATGATCAGAGATGCAGCAAGTCGGTATCAAAATAGATCAAAGGTTTTGAGAGACAAAAGTTTAATATGCTCCTACCTGCGACTGGAGTTCTGGTTGAGGTGAGTGCTGGCGAAGCTCTGGTTGCGATGTCCAACTCTCAGAATCCTCCAGGCTTCTTCAGCGCTGCGGACTTGTATCCAGGTCAGGTCTGATACAGCAGGAAGAAGCACAATATGATGCATGTGAAGAAGCTGCAGCGCATTACACAGATTAGGCATAACATTATGACCATCCGCCTAATATTGTTTTGGCCCCCCTTTTGCTGCCAAAACAATCCTGATCGGTCGAAGCATGGATTTCACTGAACCCCTTCAGGTATGCTGTGTCACCAAGATGTTAGCAATAGCTCCTTTAAGTCCTATAAGCTGCGAGGTGGAGCCTCCATCGGACTTGCTTATCTACCACATCCCACAGATGTTTGATTGGATCGAGATCTGAGGAATTTGGATTTGGATTTGGAGGCAAAGTCAACACCTCAAACTCATTGTTGTGTTCCTCAAACCATTCCTGAATCATTTTTGCTTTGTGGCAGGGCACACTATCCTGCTGAAAGAGGCCACAGCCATCAGGGAATACCATTTCCATGAAAGGGTGTACGTGGTTTGCATCAATGCTTAGGTGCTAGGTGGTACGTGCCAAAGTAACATCCACATGAATGGCAGGACCCAAGGTTTCCCAGCAGAACACTGCCCAAAGCCACCTTCTTCCATTGCTCCATGGTCCAGTTCTGATGCTCACATGCTCATTTTTTGCACTTTCAGTGGTGGACAGGGGTCAGCATTGGCACCCTGCGCCTATGCAGCCCCATACACAACAAACTGTGATGCTCTGTGTATTCTGACACCTATCTATCAGAAACCGCATTAACCTTTTTTGGCAATTTAAGCTACAGTAACTCCTCTGTTGGATCGGACCACACGGGCAAGCCTTTACTTCCTACGTGCATCAATAAGCCTTGGCCTGAACCCTGCCGCTGGTTCACTACTGTTCCTTCCTTGTACCACTTTTGATAGATACTGACTGCTGCAGACCAAGAACACCCTACAAGAGCTGCAGTTTCTGACCCAGTCCTCTAGCCATCACACTCTGGTCCTTGTCAAACTCGCTAAAATCCTTACGCCTGCCCATTTTTCCTGCTTCTAACACGTGAACTTTGACAAAAATGGCCACTTGCTCCTTAATATATCCCACACACTAATAGATGCCATGATGAAGAGAAAATCAGTGTTACCAGTCACCAGTAATTGGTCATGCTTCATCAGTGTATATATGCTATTATACGGGAACCATGTGAGCAAAGCTAAAAATAAAGCTAACACAAGTGTTCAAAGCCAAAACCATCTTTTGTACAGTGTTTCAAACACTGGTGTGTTGTTGCAATCACACAAATGCAAAAGTGTGAAAAGACTGCAGGTAGAATTCAGAAAAGAAAAAGAGATAAAAAATTCAGGGAAAAAGCAAGAAGCAATTTACAGTTTTTTTAAACATCATTTCCTGCCTGATGAAGCGTAACATATTAGATGAGAGAGAGGCTGCCTAATGGGATTGAGCCTCAGGAAGTTCAAGCTGACATACATACTTTGATAATTAAACAGTAGGATGCAGTTTTAACTATATTCCTGTGAATCAGCCAGTGTTACCTTTCACGTAGGGGTTGCCCTGTCTGTCGTCACTTAGCCGCAATGTGACTCTTTTCCGCGGCTGCTGGGAGGGCGAAGCATCCAGTAAGTCATACAGGAACTCGTTATAGATTTCATAGAAGGACACCCAGATTGAAAACTGCATTCCTTCCTCCAGGTCGTCCTCGCCGCTGTTCGAAAGGCTGTCCGGCTCCAGGCAAACACTGTCAGTGTCTGCAGAGAAAATTACATGTGCATGTTTTTAAAGCAGTAATGATTTTAATATAAAGAAAGCCGTGTTTAAACTGTATATGTATGTGTTGCACTCATATTCACTTTTTTGTGTTGTTATGTACTGTAAATAATGTCATGCACTCATTGTACACCAACTATTCTTTATTTATTTATATACTTCTACTTTACATACAGTACATGGTGTGTTTGTCAGAAAAAAAAGTTACATTTGCTCCATTTAGGAATGAATCCTCACCTTCCAGCTGAGTGGCAAAGTTACTGGTAGCAGAGAGTCCTCCAATGCCACTATCCCAGACTGTAGTGGCACCAGCGCAACGAGAATTCCTATCCTGTAATGCACAAGAGTTCAATCCAGACAAATAATTCCTTTAGGTGTTTTGGTGGCATGGATACTCAGGCATCTCAAGTACTCAGGTAAATATTTGTATTTCTTGAGAGATTGCACTGAACATAACAGTATGTGTGGCAGAAATGTTGCTACTAGAAGAGTAAAAGTGAAAAAATGTGTAATGTTAGAAACAGGAGACCTCAACAGTGGAGAAAACAGACATGGTTTAGACATTTCCCAATTGTATTGATTTTGTTAGTGTTATATTACAGTAAATTTTGTTAATTAAAAGACCTTTAGTCACATAAACAGACATTTAACAATCAGCATTTGTTATTGATTGTTTTAAACTTAATGTGAAAATAAGTGGAACATTAATTCACCATGAAAAAAGATCATTTGTAGTCCAGGTGCAGTTTCCAAGAAAAAGGATAAGGAGATGGAAAAAAATACCAAAGTGCAGCCACAAACATTTAGAACAGCATTATGTACCAATACTCCCTGCTGTCTACATTGTTTCTACAATGTGTTCCAGACTCTGTGGCAAGGAAAAGCGTGGGTTTTCGTTTTTTTTGGTTGTTGTTGTTCTGTAACATATTTAATAGTTGTGCTTCTGTTTACCTCTTTGAGCAGAGAGTTTCTGCGGCTTTCCTCCACCCTGACCTCACCGGGACCAAGGTGCCTCACATCCTGAGACAAGATGGGCTTCAGGTCCATGGCACAGTAGAGACGGCCCTGCAGTTTCCTAAACAGAGACACTAAAGTCCGGGGGAGCAGGCCTGCCTCTCGACCACTGCCTGCAGGTCAAAGTTTGTTAAGCAAGGTTAATGTTATGTAACTACATAATGTATAAACATCACAATAAAACCTGGAATTGATGTGTCTAAGTAATACTAGCAGGAGGGAAAAAAAAAAAATCCTACCTTGAATGGTGTAAGTCTTTCCAGAATTGGTTACGCCGTAAGTGTAGAGCAGTCGGTTTTCTCCTCGAAGCACATCCTTCACCATCATCTTCATTGTGCTCTCATAAAACTGTTGCTGTGTTGTCTCAGGACCAAAAATCTATGAAAAATTATTAAAAAAAAAAAAAAAAAAAACACATCTTCACTGGTGTGT
The DNA here is from genome assembly GCF_007364275.1 of Archocentrus centrarchus. NCBI lineage: Eukaryota > Metazoa > Chordata > Actinopteri > Cichliformes > Cichlidae > Archocentrus > Archocentrus centrarchus. Next base: position 21,197,146 of record NC_044359.1, read on the forward strand.
TTTGCTCCAGCTTTCCCATTTATTGTTGTAATGAAATTTCAAATTTACCAGCAATATTGCCAGTGCTAGTGATAAACGTCTTGTTTGAAATATTATATCAACACCACTGTTTCTTTTTCTGAATAGGGTTTCAGTTCAGGAACAATATGTTTAAGTGAAGGGGGTATACATAGGACTTGCTTACCTTTGTGAAACTGAACTTGTGAATACTCGGCATGATGCCTCTCTCTGCTGCTCTCATGTTCTGAGAATCATTTGGAGCTTTAAGCAATAGAGTCTCTTCATCTTGGATAACCACACAACCCTAAAAGAAAAGACAGAACCTTAAGCACAGAGCACTGAAAGCAATAAATGGACCCCTTTATCCTGGAGGAAATTAAAATGTTGACTTTACTGTCTTACCTGCTCTTCTCCTCTCACTGCCTCTGCATCAGTAATCGGCCGGATGCGCAGGAAAACCTTCACCCTCTCAGTGGTTCCTTCATCACAGCTTTGAGGCTTCGCTGCTGCTTTCTAAACACAGACATCTTTCTTAATGTTTTAATGTCAGCATTAAGGGGTGTAATGATTCTAGAACTAAGACACCAAACTGTGATGTGAGTGTTTATATTTCACCTTCCTCTACTGCAATACCTATCGGGGCTTTTAATGCCTAATTATAGCCTGCTAGACTGAAGAACAAGCATTCGGGAATGAGTGAACTGGAAATCCATCAGAACAATGGAATTTAAAAAGAATGTGTTTATCTTGCCTTCCTTGTGGAATGTTTACAACTGCAAGACAAGAATGTAACTATGGAACAATCTCATTATTTGTGGCTAAAAATAAATAAAAATTAAGTTAAAAAAAAAAAAAAAAAGAATGTTTTTCCCCTCTTGCTGTTATTCTTCCTCTCTGAAGAAAAACTAAGGCATGAACTGGACTGTGGCTTTGGAGAATTGTTACACCTCTAGCAAATACCGATCAATTTATTTCAACCATTCAAAAAAAAAAAAAAAAAATTTTTATATATGAGATTTGTTGTTTATATATATACGGTATATATATATATACGGTATATATATATATATATATATATATATATATATATATATATATATATATATATATATATATATATATATATATATATATATATATATATATATATATATATATTCCCAGCAAACAACAAATCTCATATAGATTTGCTTTCAATATGTTTTGTTACACCTTAGGGACATACAGTCATTGTTTACATAAAAACACAACTGGGTACAAATCCCTTTTCTCATCACTTACCGGTCCTATAATGGATGGCCTGGTGTCCAGGCCTGGGGAGATAACAGAGATCTCTGGTAGACGTGGTCTGGCCAGACCTCCATGCTCTGCTGCTGTAGACTCCAACACAGGCATTTCCTCCTCCTCATCAAAGGGACATCCACACGGAGATGACATCGCCAGTTCAGACATCGCCATGCCTGTCTACCTGTTCCAAAGATGGCACGTTTTGATTAGTATGAAGTAATTCACTAAGAAGTAATTAAAACATATTTCAAACCTGGGGTTTGGGTCAGGGAACACATGCAAGTAACCTTGAAATATTACTTTGAATATGGGCTCATAATGGGGAAACTAGCAATATACAACATAAAGAAAAGAAATAAAAATAAACTTGCTCATACACGAATGTTAGTGTGTTCTTTGTAATAACCAGCTGATGGCAATGGCATCACTAAAGAGTATTGTCCAGTACTGTTCAGGCAACGCCTAAACATGGGTGTGTCACGATGAAACAAGCTGATAGGTGAAGAAAGACTTGTTCACCATTCAAAACCAAATTGTACCTGCTTAAGTAGTCAAACAGGAAAATTATTTCCCAAGCTATCACCAATCCAGACAAGTTTGGTATTGATGAGGATCAATACTTATAATTCTATGGGAACTCTGCAGGTACTTTTTTTTTTCAGTTTCATTCTTTTTTTTCTTAAATCAAGCAGTATTCTGCTCATAAAACTGCGTAGCATTAAATGGTACAATATCCAGGTTTAACATTCAAAAATCATGCTTCCCACCGCCACTTTTCATTGCTTGCTCACAGCAAGCCACCCTTGTTCCTTCACAAGAACGACAGAGGAGATGGCACAAAACTGAGTGCAACTAACAAAAGTAAACGCCGCGCCTTTAAATCTGCAAGTAGCTCAGCGTAGCCCGCATTCAGCATGCAAGAAATGAAGACTAGCCTATGCTGGCACTGCTGTGAACTTCAGAGTCAGTTAATTATTGTTTACATTAGCTAACATGAATTTAATCACAATAATTTCTACTAGAAGTAAATACTAACGTAATTGCTAACCAGGAAATGCTGCATCCTAGTTTTAACTCGGAAACTCGTGTAGCCACTCTCACCACACAAACATAGATGCTAATGTTGCTGCATTTCGCGTAAAAGCACGCTTGCATTAGCTTTAGCTTAGTCAAACTTATAATTACAGCTTTGTCGCATCTCATAAAGTAACTGCTGTTTAACGTCGTATAATTCCCCCATTTATTAAGCAGAGGTTAATTCAACTTACCTGGAATGTCGAAATTGCGATGTTATTTAAAGTTATTTTTAAGTTATTTAAAAAAGCCCAACGTTCCTAACTAAACCACACTGAGCTAAAACTGTATCAGTTCAGCAAATCCTCTGTGTCTCGATGACGAAGCGCTCTCTCAGTCCCAGCTGAGTCCCGACTGCGTTTTTGTTTTTGAACAATGCGCTTCCTTACACAGCTTGTTGCCGATTGGCTAAAGCGTACAGCTCTCTGCCCTCTGATTTGTTAATGCGGCCTCGTACAGTGCTCAATATAAACGGTTCCTACTCAAACAAAGCACAACTTTCATTAGTTCCTGTCATGTCACGTGTTGTAAATAAATCTTGCATTTGGTCATAACATGCTGGCAATATGGCTGTGTATGGGCATGTTTCAGAAAGGTTGTCACAAGGTAAGTATGTGAGAGGAAAAAAAAAGAACCTACTGTGGAAAACTATGATGGAAAATATGGAGACGGGAGCCATAAAGTGCAAAGTAACTCATCCCAAACTTAAAATGTCTTTTTTATTTCATGTATATCACATTTTTATGACAATCTAAAATTATACAAATACATTAAAGAGCATTTAATAACACAGTATTGCATATATATTGGAAGTTGGGTACAATGCCAAACAAAATTAGTTAAATCCATTACAGTGTATCATATACTGAAAAAAGAGAAAAAAAATCCATTTAAGTATGAAGTAATTGTGAGTAATACAAGTTCTCACATAATAGAAATGAGTATTGTAAATACAATCATTTTGACCTGTGGCATTTTAATCACAATGTATTTTCATTCATTCATGTTTTGATAATATTTTCAGCTGCTCCCTTTAGGGGTTGCCACAGTGGATCGTTTGCACCCTATTCCTAGCATCCTCCTCTCACACCAACCCTCTGCATGTCTTCTTTCACTACATCCATGAATTTCCTCTGTGATCCTCATCTTTTTCTCCTGCTTGGCAGCTGGAATCCTTTGTCTAATGTATCCACTATCCCTCTCTCTGTAAATGTCCAAACCATCTCAGCCTTGTCTCTCTAACTTTGTCTTCTAAGCATCTTTAGCTCTGCCACCTCCCGCTCCGCCTCCTGTCGGTGCCACTGCATGCTAATCAGAAAATAATGTTCATAATATCTATATTTATTTTAAATTGTTACCTCTGATATGTGAGCTGAATGTTTTTTGTTGTTGTTGTTTTTGTTGTTTTTTGGTACACAGACCTAGTACTAATTATGTAATTATATTTGAAGTACTTGCTGCATCAGAGTCTTCCAGTAAAATTTGGCTCATTCTTGCCTGACATGTATGTCTTAGACAAAACAGTAATATCAAAGCAGAATACTGCATAAAGCCTTGTACTGCCAGATGCTGCCAAATAAAAGTTTGTGAATTCCTGAGACAAATACCATTGTGATTTTATACAAATCATGTTTTTTTTTTTAAGTTTATATCATTGAACCAATCACGTAACATTATTTATCCAGTTACATCTTGTCCAGGGTCAGTGTTTGGCTCCATAGCAGCAGTGATGCTGTGAATACTGACGTGATTGTGTGAATTTTCAAGCCTTTGTTTCTGCACACTGTGGCGAACACCATAACAAAAGTAGATGATTAAACCTGTTCAAAATGTAAAAAAAAGAAGTAGTGATCATGCTCATAAAAGTAGACAGTTCCGTGCATGTATAATTTTTTATGTTTTATAGTTGTTCCAGAGATATTCTGCACATACCTACTCCCATCCACACTGCATAGCGGATCCAAGTGTTTGATCCAAGTTGAACCATAAGGTGGACATTGACGAAGGTACTAAAAATAGGAAGTAATGGGACCAAAGGAACCTGGGGATATAAAAGAGTGGAAGCAAAAGATATTAAATCAAAGAACAAATATTCAGTTTCCCACTTCAGAACTTTGAAGCTAAAAAAAAAGATATACATATAATGTTGCTACAGGTTGGCAATATTTCTGTTTCTATTTATATGCTTTCATTAGTCAGTCTTCACTGAAAACAAAGCTGCTTTCATACCATGAAAGCAGCTTTTGCTGTATTCTGTGGTTGTCTCCAGATGACGAGGATGATGATGAACAGCATCGCCACTATCACAGAAACACAAAGTAGACTCCACCACTGAAGGGCCTGCAGGGAATCTACAGCCTCAGATATGAAGATGCTGAGAACAACAGCTAAAAAGACTGAGGACAATCAATAGTATAAATTCATTGATCAAAAAATAAGATTATGTACAGTACAATGTGAAGACCATGACTTACTAATAAAAACAGTGAAGAGAGACACATTTTTTGATGTCCTTATAGTAGCTTGTGACGAAGGACACAATATCCCACCAATGGTAAAAGGTTCTGCTTTGCTTAAATTGGAATCCTCGCTGAGGTCAGTTTGGTACCTGTAAAGTTGAGGAAATATCATTAAAATTCCTATACATTGTAGCTTAAACCAGGTGTTCAATTGTTTATATTTATAATATTCTCATAAAAAACTATTGTTAAGTCTAATTTTAATGTCTCCAACACAAATCAAGCCAATGCCACTTCATTATGTTATCTTTTGTAAGTATCAGCAACTGATTAAAGTAAAGAAAACTTGCAATCTTAATATTGCTTGAAAAAGCAAATCCTGGGTCATTCTTCTGTTTAATTTCTTTATGCTCTGTGGGTTATATCCTTAAACTGTGTACCCACACATTTTATGACAGTAATATGTCAGTATTATCAGTCATTATTTTGACTTGGTTGATAAGACAGCCAATTTGGAAATTATCTGGATGTCTAAAAATATTACTAGGCATACTGTAGTGCAAGTAGAGGCAGTGGTAATATTCATTCAGTTGGATAAGCAACTTAATTCTGTCTCTTATCACAGATGCTTCACAGCCCTCTCAGAGGGTCTTTTTCCTGCACAACACTGACATCACTCATAAAGTAAGCTTTTTTCAAAAACAAATATACAGTACTGTGCAAAAGTCTTGAGTCACCCCTTATTTATTAAATGATCCCACACTGCTTCAGTAATGTTTAGGTCTGGGCTCTGCAGAGGCGAATCCATGACTGTGTTCCATTGTGTGTTTTTCTATCCAGATATGCTTTTACTGCACTGGCAATGAGTTTGGGATCATTCTCATGTTGAAAAATGAAGCCACTTTCAATTAGATGTTTTCCAGATGGTATTGCATGGTGGATCAAAATCGAATGATACATTTCTACATTCACAATTCCATCAATTTTGACAAGATCTCCAACACCACTGGCTGACATGCAGCCCCAAACCATAACAGAGCCTCCACCATGTTTTACAGATGACTGTAGAGACTCTGTGTTGGACCTCTCTCCTGACCTTCTTTGTACATACCAATGATGATTTGAACCAAATTTGTCAAATTTGGATTCATCACTCCATCAGACCTGTTGCCACGGACTTTGAGTCCAGTACTTGTGTAATGTGGCATACCTCAGCCTTTTTTCCCTGTTTCCCTTCCTTAAGAATGGCTTCTTAACAGCCACCCTTCCACTGAGACCATTTCTGATGAGTGTTCAGTAAACAGTAGATGGATCAATTGAAGGGCCAGATACATCTCTCAAGTCCTGTGTCAGGTCTTTGCTGGATTTTGTCCTATTTCTTAAGGACATGACTTTCAGATGCTGTTCATCTACTTTACATAGCCTTTTAGACCTGCCACTTATTCTTTTGTCTTCCACTTCTCCAGTTTTCTCAATTTTTTTAAGACCACACTGCACATCATGCCAAGATATACCAAATATTTGGCTAATACCTATTTGGGAATCACATTGTTGATGCAAAAATACTATTTTATGGCTTTCACTCTGTTATCTTTGGCATTTCTCATAGATTCAACTAAACAAATGGAACAAATTACACTACATGTTTTTTCTGACAGGCTGCCACCAACAAAGTGTACAAAGAATTTGCTAAGTTGTTACAACACTGGTTCATCCCTTGAGTTAGGTGATTTTTTTTATAGTTGAATGATTCATAGGTCAGTGTTAACTGGCTTAACAAACACAAAAGTATTCCTGTTAAAATAGACAGGTACAAGGACTGGACTGAAAAAGAGTGAGAAAGCGGCCAATGTCCAAAGAAAAGCTTTGAAAGCCCTTCAGAAGGCCTGAAGAACTATTGCTCAAGACCACGTGAAAAATACATGAAACTCTGGCTCCTTGGAAATTAAATATAAAGAAATGAGAGGTGGCCCCAGACTTTTGCACAGTACTGTAGCAGCTGCTGGGATCAGAGTAATAATACCATGCATACATACTTGGGGTGATCCATACCTTAATATCAGAATACAAATGGCAACAAGTGTGTAGGCAAACAGGGTTCCAATTGACATCATGTCAACCAACGACTTGAGGTCAAACAATAATGCCATGATAGCTGCAATGACATAATTTATACAAACTTGCATAATTTCCTTTGACATTCATTTCCACACATTGCATCTTAACTAGCCAGTCACTTATTGGAGTCTTCACACTGCTGTTAAAGTATGAGCAGTAGAACAAATAAAATGTGTTTTTTAAATTCTGCATCAACCATTTCAATACAATGCTTGATGGCAGCCTCAACAAAATCAAAATAGGGAATGAGTAAAAAGAAAAAAAAAAAAATACAAATGAACAAAAAAGATAATACAGTGACACTCATTATCTCTTCTAAAGTCAGTTATACCTGCTACAACCCCCGAAGCCAATGTAGCAATGACAGGACTTTGTCTGTCACTCATTTTACTGAGAGGTCTGAAGAGCAGTCCATCCCTGGCCATGGCAAAAAGGACACGGGGCATCGGGAACATTGATCCTAGAAGGCTTCAGGAAAACGTACATAACTCATCAATAGCAACTCAGTTAAATATGCTTCTGTTTTAATTTCTAGTAATGATCCCAGTGATTTGTATTTAGTGTATGTACTATAAATGTCACCAAAGGAATATTTTAAGGTAAACAGAATTGTATTTGAGTTTGTAAATGGTGCATCCTGTTTTATACCTTGTTGACAGTGCACATAGTGATCCCACAGCAACTGTGTACTTTGCAGGGCCCCAACCAATGTATGTAAAGGCCACAGGCAGTGGGCTGTGAACACTGAGCAAATAGTATGGCATCATAAGAGTCAGGGCAGCAGACACGCCAAAATAAGCCAGGAAGCAAATAAGGAGGGATGCCACAATCCCAAGTGGGATTGACTTCTGAGGGTTCTGAACCTCCTCTCCTGAAGAAAGAATATATCATAATGTGGTTTATGCCATTATTTGCTCCTTAGATGCATTTTTATGGTGTAGTACTATGTCTATAAATTACTTTACAAAAATGTATATGCTGTAAAGCATATGCTAATGTCCAAAGGGCTTTGAGTTTTTCTTGACAATGATAATTTGAACATATTCTGAAGTTATTATCATCAAAATTTTGCTTTCCTTCTGCAGTGGATCATTATTACTAGCTTTGCATTTCACACAAAACAGTCTTGTTGACCGTCCTTAAATTTACCTGTTGTGGCAATGCAGTCAAATCCAACAAATGCATAAAAGCAAGTGGCTGCTCCAGCTAATGTGCCCTCAAAACCAAAAGGAAAAAATCCTCCACCGCCATATCTGCTAGTTTCATTCAGGGCTGTGTAGTTCCTGTAAACAATAGATATGTTCTCTGTTAGAAATTCAGGCAGCTTGAAAAATGTGGCAGAAGCCTACATACAAATACAAAAGAAAAAAAAAAAAAAGGGGGGGGGGGGTGGGGGGGGGGGGGGGGGGGGTCCATACTCATATCCATTTGGAAGGCTATCTTCATATCTGTACCAGTTGTTGATGTCCCCTTTTATGAAGCCAGAGAGGATAACAAAGAGCAACACTAGGATGTTAATTGCTGTGAAAACCTTATTTACAGTGGCCGACTCTTTAACACCAAATGCAAGAATCCCTGAAAAGAAAATATAACAATTAATTTCACCATGTCACTAAACCCACTGGAAACTCATTTGTCAAATATCACGAGTTATTTACTTTAATTAAAAATATATGGCACGTTTTGATTATCAACTTCTTGTGTTTTTCATAATTTTTTAAACTTAAATTATAATAATAGCACCCTCTATTATGTTAATAATTTATTGGGGTTTTAAATGGGTTTTAAAAGTTGAAACTTGCCTGCCAAGAGCATTATGAGGCCAGCTGCAAAGATGTCTGGATAGGGAGCTAATCCAGGTAAATCCATTGCAACTTGTTTGCCCAAAGAGTTGGCAATGACATTCCCAATGAGATCATCAAAGGTCCCACTCCATGCTCTGGCTACACTTGATGTTCCTTAAAAACAGAAATTGTGAGCAAATTCTAAGAAACTCATAAAATACAAAAACAGTAGGGTAACTGGTGTTCCAAGCAAACTTAAAATCACTTGACTATCCATCCCATGGCATTATTGTTACCTATGACATAAGACAGCAACAGGTTCCAGCCAGCGATAAAAGCCCATATCTCACCCACAGTCACATAGCTATAGAGATAAGCGGAGCCAGTTTTGGGAACACGAGCTCCAAATTCAGCATAACACAGTCCTGCTAAGATGGAGGCCACAGCCGCTATCAGGAAGGAGATTATGATACTTGGCCCGGCCACAGCTCTGGCCACTTCTCCTGAAAGCACATACACACCGGCCCCCAGTGTGCTGCCGACCCCAAGAGCCACCAAATCAAGGGTAGTCAGGCATCGGCAAAAGTCGGACACTTCACCCTCAGGCTCCAGTGGTTTTCTACGTGAAATGCTCTGCAGGAACTGCAGTACCTTTGCACAAGACATCTATAAGAATCAGGATATTTTGTGTTAATTGTGTGGATTGTTTAAGAAAATGCAAACTTGAGAACTTATGTGGGAATAAAGTAAATACAAACAGGAGCAGCTTTTAATGTTAGTGTTTACAAAAACAACAACAGGTGAAAAGCAGTAAATAATATTTTCTGATCAATGAAAGTTGTTCATCAGAAAGGCAAAAATTAAAATGTCAAAACATCCCCATATGATTTTACATATGAACATGCTCATATTTCATAACATTAGCAGTAGCTACAAGTACACATCTCCTTCACATATGATAGGTACTGCATAGTTTGGGCTATTCATTCCTACATAATGTGAAACTGAAGTAATTAGAAAATATAAGCACTAATTTTTACTTTGTTATTCATGCAATAATTCATGAGTATATTTCATGGGCTATTTACTGGAATAAAAGAAAGCAGATAATGGCTCTATTATAATAAATGTATACTTTTACAGTGTTTATATAATGTACTGATGATTCATCATTCAGACAAGACTTCTTTTTTAAAATAAGCTGAGCAAACTCCTTACACTATCTGAGATCACATCTCATAAATTATATATATTATATATACATCATACATGCATATATATATATATATATATATATATATATATATATATATATATATATATATATATATATATATATATATATATATATCAATTTAAAAAATACTTCCTTACCTTTCTAGCTGAACACTGCACTGTGAGAGTGGGTTTTGATCTGTCCCACTCTACACTATGTTTGCGGATAAATTCATTCACTGTGAACTCTTCGCTGCCCAACATTTTTTACACATTATGTTACATTTCAGACTTGTGTGCCATTTCTGAAAAAGAGTGCATCAGAATGATTTGGTTGAGGACTCAATATCAAGCAACAACTGCTTACTACTGCTTAGAGAGGTGGATTCAGTTGAAAAAAGAATATTTATTTAACATGATGGAGGCATTTACACTGAATATGTTATTAAAAAATACTGGACTCGTCCGGTATAAGACTGACTATTGATTGACATTTGAATTAGACTGAATACTAAAAAAAACCCCATTGAGACTGATATCACTGATTGATATATAAAGTCATAAAGATGTGTGCTGAATTTATTACTTTACTCTATAATTGACCTTTCCTGGAGACACATTTACTCAGTCATTATCATTTCACTCAATAATATGTGAACAAATTAACCATGCACTAATTTGCTTTAAGATTACTGGCCTCATTTACCACGTTACTGTTAATGGTTCTCACAATACTTTATACGCCTGCTGATGAGCACATTGAAGTCTACACGTAGTGTGACAACCTTCTTCTAGCTATAAAGAAGCTGACTGATACTTAGAGCAGACTTATTATTTATAACCTCTGGAGAGTTTCCATGTGCCTGATGTCTCGTGAACACAGTCGCCTTGGGACCCTGTTAAGCCAACATGTTGTAAAGTGAAATGGTTTTCACTGGCAACATCTCCTCAGCAACAAATTGACTTGTTCATCAGAGCATAAGAAATTAACTAATTGTTTGAAGAAGAACATAAGGGTGCAATCCATTGTGTCCAGGGATTCTTGGAATCATGCTGCAGATAAAATACAATGAAAATTTTAAAAGTGCCAGGAGACGGCACTCGGTTATTGAATAATAATAATAATAATAATAATAATAATAATAATACAACATCCAGGTTGAAATACAACTTTAAGGAGGGCTGCACATAATGCCAATCTTCACAACCTTTTCACTTGTAGTAGCATAGAAAAATTAGACCCCCCCCCCCCCCCCCCCCCACACACACACACACACCTATTCTCTGCCACTTTAGATGTGGTTTCTTTCAGGAGGAGTGAACTGTGAGCTGACTTAATTAGCTGAAGGAAATGGCCTATCCCTCTTTTTGTTAATGATTCACCGACAGAAAAAGGTTCAGAAGCAAGCAGCATTGCCCAGTGAAATCATTCGGCAGCCAGATTATTTTGGAAAAAGCATCCTTAAAATCAGTGAATAGCTGCCGACTGACTGCTTCAAATGTTTTTCGGTGACACTCGGGAATTTGGGAGGTAAGTTTTATTTTACCTTATATGCCATCATTTAGTTGTTTTAAGTAGATGTTTAAAAAGCAGGTAATTATTCTAACCAGTAGCGACATGACTACTTTGTGATTATAGATTTGTAATCATTTGCAATAAAACCGTGGTCAGTGACTTTACTGATTTAACACACTTTTACACTAAATTAATTTTTAGTCACAGTATAAACTATTGTTTGAATTAACTGTTACTTTTTGTTTTTCCTTTAACATTTACCAGCAAGATGCAGTAACTGTGGAAAATTAATAACTTTTTTCTCCTCAGTGCCATAAAAATTCTTCGACTTCTCTGTAATGTGACAAACAATGGCTCCTGGGGGTGGTAGTTACTTCATTATCACAGCTCTGCCCCAGCATTTTTCCAGCAGTATTAGCCAGATGCAGTAGGGCTGCTATGGCTTTTCTCCATGGTGACTGGGTTCACTGGCCATAGCACGAGAGCAGGCATTTACAGGAAGGAGGGTCATTAAAGTGTGACTTCTCCTTCAGCTCATGTAAATCCTCTGTTTATTTCAGTTCGTGTGGATATTTCAAGAACACGATGACTATTAGTGAGGTGTGAAATATTCAAATTCATCTCTTAGAATCACCACTGAAGAAGTCAACTCATTAAAATAAAATCCAAATTCTTAAAAATACTTATGTAACTGTGTGTTCTGGCTCAAGCTTAAAATATAGCCTTGGGTTGTGATGGCTCATTATAATTTTTGTCCCTGCCTAAACTGGAAAGTGAGCTCAATAAGTTGAATTAAATTGGTGTCTCACACACTCAGCATATTCCTATATATTTCTGAATTATCAGGAAAACTCAAACCATTTTGCCAGTGTTGCTCATTTTCTGCTTTAACCAAGAGCTTATCTCTGTGTTTCTAACAGCTAGACGTCAATCAGTGCAAAGATGAATAAGTCAAAACAGCACAGCAGGCAGATTGATGGGAGAAGTTAATCCTGAAATTTTCTCCAGCCTGGCAAGTCATAGAAAACAACTGTATCCAATCAAAGAAAAGAAAGATGAGACTTCCTCTGTATTATTTGACACTGCTGGGGTCCAGTTATGTGATTTCAACATATGGGCCCCATCAGAGAGCACAAATGACTGGTGATATTTTACTTGGAGGTCTTTTCCCGTTACACTTCGGTGTTGCGTCCAAAGATCAAGACCTTGCAGCCCGGCCAGAAGCCACCCAGTGTGTCAGGTAATTTATGTTCTGAGTTGAAAAAAAGTGCTTTGGAAAACCAAGTCTGTTGTACACATGCCTTTTTTGCTTTTACAGGTTCAATTTCCGTGGTTTTCGTTGGCTCCAGGCTATGATTTTTGCAATTGAAGAGATTAACAACAGCAGCATGCTCCTTCCCAACATCACACTCGGCTACAGGATCTTTGACACATGCAACACTGTGTCAAAAGCCTTGGAAGCCACCCTTAGCTTTGTGGCCCAAAATAAGATTGACTCTCTAAATTTAGATGAGTTTTGTAACTGCACTGATCACATACCATCAACCATTGCAGTAGTAGGAGCTGCTGGATCTGCTGTCTCCACAGCAGTTGCAAACCTGTTGGGTCTATTTTATATTCCTCAGGTGAGTTACTGGGCAATATCTATATCAGCAAGTCTACATATAATGACTTTATATTGGATAATACATTTTATAAGTCCTGTATGATATTTGATCAATGAAATGACAAACTCTTTACAGTGACTTAAGATAATTAACAAGACATAGAGAAAACCTGATAGATTACCTGAAAAATTTCCTGTTTCAGATAAGCTATGCCTCTTCTAGTCGCCTACTGAGCAACAAGAATCAGTACAAGTCCTTCATGAGAACCATTCCTACAGATGAACACCAGGCCACAGCCATGGCAGACATCATTGAGTACTTTCAGTGGAACTGGGTCATTGCTGTAGCCTCAGATGATGAGTATGGACGTCCAGGGATTGAAAAGTTTGAGAAGGAGATGGAAGAACGAGACATTTGCATTCATCTAAATGAACTTATTTCTCAGTACTTTGACGATCATGAAATCAAAGCTCTGGCTGACAGGATTGAGAACTCCACAGCTAAAGTAATTGTTGTGTTTGCCAGTGGCCCAGATATTGAACCTCTAATCAAAGAGATGGTTAGGAGAAACATCACAGATCGGATCTGGTTAGCTAGTGAAGCGTGGGCAAGCTCCTCCCTTATTGCTAAACCAGAATATCTTGATGTTGTGGCAGGTACTATTGGCTTTGTTCTAAAGGCAGGCCATATACCTGGCTTTAGAGAGTTCTTACAGCATGTCCAACCAAAGAAAGACAGTCATGATGAATTTGTCAGAGAGTTTTGGGAAGAAACCTTCAACTGTTATCTAGAAGATAGCCCAAGATTCCAAGAAAGTGAAAATGGTAGCACTAGTTTCAGGCCTTTGTGTACTGGTGAGGAGGACATCACAAGTGTTGAAACCCCATACCTGGACTACAAACACCTTCGTATCTCCTATAATGTTTATGTTGCAGTTTATTCCATTGCGCAAGCTCTACAGGACATTCTCACCTGCACACCTGGACGTGGCCTTTTTGCAAATAATTCCTGTGCAGATATAAAGAAAATGGAAGCATGGCAGGTAAAATATTTTATATTCACACACAGACAGTTAAAACAGTTAAACACCATGTATGCGAATCATGAAAATATGTTGTTCTATGTCTCAGGTCCTTAAGCAGCTCAGGCATTTGAACTACACCAACAGCATGGGGGAAAAGGTCCACTTTGATGATAATGCAGATATGGAAGCAAATTACACCATTATAAACTGGTTAAGATCTGCTGAAGATGGCTCTGTGGTTTTTGAGGAAGTTGGATATTACAATATGCATGTCAAGAGAGGAGCCAAGCTGTTCATTGACAGGACAAAGATTCTTTGGAATGGCTATAGCACAGAGGTCAGTCAAACTTATTTTGTATATGATACTTCTATTAAACCATTGTTATTTCTTGCCTTTAAGGGAACAAGCGAACATGTCACTGACATATCAATGTGTCACTTGCTGTAGGGAAAATTTTCAACTAAAACAGCTGTTTGCATAGCTACTGTGGGAGCAGTAAGAGTGAAATTAAACTAAAGCTGTGATGTGATGTGAAGCTAATTCTATTTGCAATGTACATAAAATACTGATGTAACCCCTGTGGTTGTGGATTATTATTAAGTGTCAAGTTTGGCATGTCACACTTTGCCATCTGGAGGAGCAATCCGGTGGGGAGAGGGGTGGTAGGTGGTGAGTCTGTACACTAGCCAATCCCTTCTCAGTAGCTGATCATCTAAAGCTAACTTTAGCTAGCTAGTTTTGTTAGCAAGCTGTATCCCTTATTAACTATGATATTAACTGGGAGGCTAATTTTGGTTTGATTAAAAGAGAAGTCAGACTGGAAACAGGCTTAAAAGAAAATCTAATGTACTTACACTGATAAATTGAACAGCCTATTACTTAGAGTGTATTTTAAGCCAAATGCTGAACAAGACAGGTTGGTCACAAGGTAGCTACAGCCTAAAAAAAACAAACAACAAAAAAACCCCAACTGCTTCATTACCTATATATTTTACTCTAAATTGAACCATAATTTAGAACCATCAAACTATATTTAAGACATTTAAGAGACCATAAACCAATTAGGAGAGTGTTTACTGAGCTAGAATACAGACTCATGTATGTGGTCTAGTTTCCACATCTGTGAGTCTGGTACTGTCCACTTGGGTCTAAGTGATGTCAATTTTATTATCAGACGGTGAGCATGCTTGCCTTCTATGTTTTTGTGATACAGACTTCTTTTTAAAGATGTACAGCAGGATTTTTTTAAGTGGCGTCCTCAGATACCTGTGTCCACATCCGCACCACAGTATAATCCCTGCTTTAAGGCACATCCCCTTTTGTTTTACATTTTAGACACAGAAGCTACACCGATCCTTTATGCATGGTTGTCACATTGATTTCCTATCTTCACTGAAAATGCTATTATATACTACTGTATATTGCCAAAAGTATTCACTTACCCATTCAAATAACTGAATTCAGGTGTTCCAATCACTTCCATGGCCACAGGAGGATAAAATCAAGTGTTTAGGCATGCAGACTGCTTCTACAAACATTTGTGAAAGAATGGGTCAGTGAATTCCACCGTGGTACTGTGGTACGATGCCATTTGTGCAACAAGTCCAGTCATTAAATTTACTTAGTACAAAATATTCCACAGTCAACTTTTAGTGGTATTGGAATAAAGTGGAAGTGATTGGGAATGACAGCAACTCAGCCACAAAGTGGTTGGCCACATAAAATGACAGAGCAGGGTCAGCGGATGCTGAGGCGCATAGTGTGCAGAGGTCACCAAATTCCTGCAGTCAATCACTCCAAACTTCATGTGGCCTTCAGATTAGCTCAAGAACAGTGTGTAGAGAGCTTCATGGAATGGGTTTCCATAGCCGAGCAGCTGCATCCAAGCCTTACATCACCAAGTACAATGCAAAGCATCGGGTGCAGCTGTGTAAAGCATGCCGTCAGTGGACTCTCGATTAGTGGACACGTGTTCTCTGCAGTGACAAATCACACTTCTCTCTCTGGCAATCCAATGTATGAGTCTGGGTTTGGTGGTTGCCAGGGGTGAAAGTAGTTTTAAATTCTTGCTTTGAAAAAACCGTGTGTGTGTGTGTATATATATATATATATATATACTTTACTGTTGCCTACCTGTATAAGGCAGAAATTAGAAGCACTTGACAATGTGGAATATATTTTTTCAGTTGTTAAGGAAGTGAGATGTTTGCACGCACTGTGCACTTAACACAACTGATGACCACCTCCACACATTCTGACTCTGTCCACCAATACAAAGCTTCTTGAAAGAAATAATCACCAAACTTTCTCAAACCTTTGGCCACAGCATCCCATTATCCCCTTCCGTCTGCTTACTTGGCAATCTAGAAGAATTGAACATAAGCTCGAAACAGACCCAAACACAGCTGCTTGTGGCCCTATCGCCAAGAAAACAATACTGCTGAACTAGAAAAACAGGAAAAAGATCAGTACATCACAATGGCTAGATCTTCTCACACAACAGATATCAATGGACAACAATTAGCAATAGTTAAAAATCAATTCGAATATCACAATAAAATATATTCCATAATTCTAAATGCCATTTCAATGCTGGTGAGTTAATGCCACTGTGGAAACAAGACCAGGAGAGGAGAGGGGAAATGGGAGAACCTACTAATAAGATCATAAAACGTGTTCTTTAGTTATCCTTAATTTATTTACTTATTTATTCTTTGTTCTGGCATTGTTTTTTGTTTTGTTTGTTTGTTTGTTTATATTTTTCTCCCTCTCTTTCCCACTTCTACCCAAAACATCTGTGTGACCCTAGATTATTTAAAACAAGGAATATTAGAGAAATAATTAAAAAAAAAAACAGAAAATACCACCTGTGTAAAATGACACAGTAAATTAAATTGAACGCACCGATCCCCTTGGCAACCACTGTGTTTTGGAGGTAAATGCGCATAGTGTAAACGAAATCTTCAGTCATAAGCAGTGTTTTTGAGCTGTACTGTGCTGTTGAAATTGAGCAGAATAACATGAAACACAATTAGTTAATCTCTCTTTGCTTTTAATTGGGATATTTTGCAACGAGCAGAGAGACATTAAACATAGCGGTGAACGTTTTAAAGGGCAGCCGTTGACAAAAGCCTCGAGCTCCGAGGGGAGAAATGCTAGAAAATTGAGGCTCCAGCATAGCACGAACAGTTCAGAAACAATTTGAAATAAGAAAAAAAAAGCTATTTATTTACTGATTACATCATGTTTTAGACTGCTTATTGCTAGCAGATCTATTCTGACTCAAAGGGCAGCTGTGACTGGTTCTGAATGGCAGATGAGTGATAACTTTTGGCAATATAGTGTATGTATATTGATGCCTGATTTAATGTAAAAATTTTAGCTCTTGAACTTGATAAAGCTGGACTAAACTTGACACCGCAGGGTTCTAGCCAGAAAAAAAATTTCAGCCCAGCTTATTGCATTAGCTAATAAGTATTAGCCTGCTAATATGAAACACTAAATGCCGCGCCTGCTCGCAAATTGAGTGATGACGAAAAGTTAGGCCTGAATTAGACTTCTGCCTCAGGTCTTTGCGGGTAACTGGAATTCCCCTCTGAAACCTACCAGTAATCACAATCCTTGTGGATGTGAAGTTAAATTTCTCGAAAGGTGCACCTCAGGTTATGTCATATGTTACAGCATAGAGTTCATAGAGGATTTCCAGTTACGTATGTACGATCGACGCTTTATCTATTAATAGATTAACAATTCTTTTTGCATATAAACCAGAAGAGTTACACTTACATATCATGCATTTAACATGTCCCAGAGTGCCATTTCCTTCCACTAATGGATATTCAGATATCATGTAAAAAGCATACACAACAATCCACAATTATAATCCAGATGTTTTATCTATCCGATCAGCCGCTAAAAGCACTCCCTACGCTCAAATATCCGTCATCACATTGTCAGCATGACAAGGCCTCTCACAGCTCCCGGGATTTTATGTCTAACAGGAAGCCCAAAATTATCCTTTTGAGCTCTCCTTTTCCTCTTCTTCCCCTTCATGTTCACGCTGGTCGCCATTTTGCATTCTGTAGCCCCGCAAAATCATGCACAAATAGGACTGTTGCAAGATCGCGGGTGCACTTTGTGAACAAACCTGGCCGTGCCCTGTGGTAGATTACAAATTGCTGTGAAAGAACACTACAGTGCAGCGATCTAGTGAGCGAAAGTATGAGTCTGGTATTTGCAAGAGGTGAGCGCCCGCCTGCTGATTGCAGTGGTAGAGGAGTTGAGAACCAGGGAAATTCTCAGCCTGGCACAAGATAACCTCAGCATGGTGCAGCGCCGGGCTATCAACCGCTGGCTAGAACCCTGCACTGAAGTATATCAGACTTTTTTGTGTACCTTTTGACTATAAAATCACCGCAACTTTTCAAGTTATGGTGATGTTAAAAAAACAGTTGCATACACAGTCACAGAGAGAAATTCTCTATTATTTTACATTTGAACGCACATCTACATCAGTTGTGTTTCTACCCTCCACATTAACTTTCTTGTCCATTTTATATTCAAAAGGTGCCATTCTCCAATTGCAGTGAGGACTGTGAACCTGGCACAAGAAAGGGGATCATAGACAGTATGCCCACTTGCTGCTTTGAATGCACAGAGTGTTCTGATGGTGAATACAGTGGTCATAAAGGTATGGAGATGCAAAACATTCACACTCTCTACTAATGTTACACTTTATTAAGAATGCAGTTTGAACACAATTTTTCTTTGTTTACAGATGCCAGTGTTTGCACCAAGTGTCCAAATAATTCTTGGTCAAATGGGAATCACACATTCTGTTTCCTCAAGGAAATCGAGTTTCTCTCCTGGACAGAACCATTTGGGATAGCTTTGGCTATATGTGCAGTACTGGGTGTTGTCTTGACAGCCTTTGTGATCGGAGTCTTTGTCAAATTTCGCAACACCCCAATAGTGAAGGCCACAAACCGTGAACTTTCGTACGTCCTCCTTTTCTCCCTTATCTGTTGCTTCTCCAGCTCTCTAATCTTCATTGGAGAGCCGCAGGACTGGACGTGCCGTTTACGTCAACCCGCCTTTGGGATCAGTTTTGTTCTCTGTATCTCCTGCATCCTTGTGAAAACTAACAGAGTGCTTTTGGTATTTGAGGCCAAGATTCCTACAAGTCTCCACCGTAAATGGTGGGGATTAAACCTGCAGTTTCTCCTGGTGTTTCTGTGCACATTTGTCCAAGTCATGATATGTGTGGTCTGGCTTTACAATGCCCCTCCTTCTAGCTACAGAAATCATGACATTGATGAGATCATTTTCATCACATGCAATGAGGGCTCTGTGATGGGTCTTGGGTTTCTAATTGGTTATACCTGCGTATTGGCAGCCATATGTTTCTTCTTTGCATTTAAGTCACGGAAACTTCCTGAAAACTTCACAGAGGCCAAGTTCATTACTTTTAGCATGCTCATATTCTTTATTGTCTGGATATCTTTTATACCTGCATACTTTAGCACTTACGGCAAGTTTGTTTCAGCTGTGGAGGTCATTGCTATCCTGGCATCTAGCTTTGGGATGCTAGCCTGTATCTTCTTCAACAAGGTCTACATCATCCTCTTCAAACCCTCCAGAAACACGATTGAAGAAGTCCGATGCAGCACTGCTGCCCACGCTTTCAAAGTGGCTGCCAAAGCTACATTAAAACACAACACAACTTCAAGAAAACAGTCCAGCAGCCTTGGTGGGTCTTCTGCCTCAACTCCTTCCTCATCCATCAGCCTCAAGACCAATGACTGTGACACGGCTTCAGGAAAGCACAGGCCAAGAGTTAGCTTTGGTAGTGGAACAGTTACTTTGTCCTTGAGCTTTGAGGAGTCCAGGAGTTCTCTGATGTGATTGCAAGGTGTGGATGTGTCAAATGTCATCTTTGTTGACAATTCATCAATTATTGGAGTGTTTTTTTGTTTTGTCTTGTTTGTTTTTTACTTTTTTGGAAGTTATTTAAACGTAGCTTTTTTTTTTTTTTAATTTTCTTCTTTGTATTTTAGCAGAAAGATCTGTCAAGCCAATATATTTTTCTTATTCTTAGTATTCTGATGTAAATTAACTCTGCTATTAGGGTAAAACTGTTTTATACATTTAAAGACATTACATCAGATCTTTAGGTTTGCTGTTTGTTCTTGAGAGGGTTATTCTCTTTCTATAACATGCTTTCATTGTGTTAGGGCACAATGCTCCATCCTCAGATAAATATTTTCTTATATTCTCTCAACTACAATGTTTTCTTAGGTAATTCTGAGCTTGTAAAACAAAAACGACTTTAAGTATAATCATAATGTATTAACCATGATAAACATGAACCAAGTTGCAAGTAAAAATCTGCTGAATTCTTTTGGAAATAGATCTTATTACGTGAAAATCCAGTAAACAAAGAGACTAAGGTCTAAATGGAAATTCTGGTCTTTCTAAGAACGCCCTCTGCTTGTGGTTTGCTTATCACAAGTATGTGACAACTGCAAACAGTGGAGGCCTCTCTCACATGTTAATGCCATTCTTGCAGTAAGCCTGCACGAGGCAGTCATGCCTTTACAATGTGTGTGAGATACAAAGTGGTAGGAGGAGCAGCCATCTGGGTGTCATGGCTCAGCAAGCAAGTGGACTCACAACGCAGGCTCATACTGAAGGTTTAACAGTTTATTTACAAGTTCCAATCAGTCCAGGATAAACAGGGCGAGTTTTCCAAGTCACAGGTTCCGTCTCCACTGACGGGTACATCAACAAGGAGCCGCTCTCTCTCAGACAGGCAGGGTCCAAATCACACAAACTGACAGGTTAAACACAAACTCTGCACTCTCTCCAAGTCTTATTCTCTGGGAACACCAGGGAAATCTGCATGGAGGAAACGCACAGATGAGAAAGCAGGTATTTCATAAGCGACACTTTTGACAGGGGAAAAAGAACAGAGCCAATGTCACTAACATGAATCACAAAATAATCCAGCATTGACTGAACGTCAATGCTCTGCTTAAGTAGCACCCAGACAAGCAGATCACCCACAGGTGTGCTTCAGTGGCAGCGTGGGAACCTTGGAGGACCCGCCCACTGAAAGTCAAAGGTGTGGTCAACAGGCACACAGGGAAGAGAGAGAGAGAGCAATAAACATAAAGGGGAAACAGGTTAGCCAGCAGGCAGATCATGACACTGGGTGCCAACTGTAAAATCTTTTCTAGACTCTAATGAATGCATTTATTTCAGAGCTATGGAAGGATCATTTTACAAATGTAAATATGTGAATGAGAATATTTTGTTTATATTTCCGTATTAAACTTATCCTGACTTTATGTGGCCGAAGTAACAGCCTGTGGCTTTAAGGTGTCAATGATACTGTTTAGTGAATCACTGAACATGTATGTGGCTGTTCAGTGCACCCATAAACATCTCTGTTCATGGTTGTACTGAACACAAATAGTAGTGTATGGTTGTGTGGAAGACTGTATGGTAGAACATCAGTGAAAAGGTGTCTGCTTTCCAAAAATAACCCCATCAGTGCTCACCGGAATTTTGTGAAAGTGCTTTCTACTTTGAACTAAGGTTGAACGGCTTACAAAGGGTAAAGGGTATGGAACTGCATATTAACATACATACCAACATGAAAATATCAAACCAAAGTTGAAGTACAGTGCTGATCCCACATTAGCTGAAACTCAGTACAATTATCCTAAACCCCTAAGAGAAATTAATACAAATATCAAAAAAGGAAAAATTCTGCCTTTTGGAGAGCCGCAGCCAAAACCATCACTTTGGAATGACCTCAAGTTAGGCAATCAAATAAGACAGTCTAATAAAGCTGAGCTAAAGCAGTTCCATCTCCTGTCAGTTTATCAAGTCTGATCTACACAGGCAGAAATCCTTGTTTTAGGTGAATGCTGTCAAAAGAGGTTTGACCAGTTATTAAATGAAATGATGTCATTCATTTCAGGCTGTGAATTTTTAACATGTGTATTTAATAAAGGCAGAGATAGTCATGATGGTTTACATTTTATTAGTGTTAGTAAGATAAGATAAGATAAGATAAGATAAGGTAAGATAAGATGAAACTTTAATGATCCCACGACGGGGAAATTAGCGCATTACAGCAGCTCAGTACAGAAAACTAAAAATAGAATAGAATAAAATAAAATAGAAAAACACTATACACATATACATAAGCACTATATACAGAAAATATATAGTCAATACACACATGTACATATACACACATATACACACACATCAAAACACTATATACAGATATCAAAATATTATATACATTTGTAGCCGGTAAGGTACACAGCACACACGGTATGCATTATATGGGTGAGTGTAATAAATAAAATGTATCTGGACTGTATGGATAAAGTGATGGCAGAGGAGGTAAAGTGTCCAAGTGACTCAAGACATTATGAAGTGTTGTACAGTCTAACTGCTGTTGGGATGAATGACCTGCGAAAGCGCTCCTTCCTGCAGCGAGGATGTTTCAGTCTCTGACTGAAGGAGCTGCTCAGCTCACCCACGGTCTCATGCAGAGGGTGATGGGGGTTGTTCATGATGGATGTCAGCTTTGCTAACATCCTCCTCTCACCCATCACCATCACAGACTCCAGAGGACATCCCAACACAGAGCTAGACCTCCGCACCAGTTTGTCGATCCTGCTCCTGTCCCTTTCGGTGCACCCACCCACCCAGCAGGCCACTGCATAGAAAAGGGCAGATGCTACCACTGTGTCATAAAAGGTCTTTAACAGAGTCCTGCAGACACCAAAGGACCTCAGTCTCCTCAGCAGGTGGAGTCGACTCTGGCCCTTCTTATACAGGACGTCTGTGTTTGTAGTCCAGTCCAACTTGTTATTGAGATGAACACCCAGGTATTTGTAGGAGACCACTGTCTCAATATCCTTTCCCTGGATGTTCACCGGTGCTGTAGGGGGTGGCATCCTCCTGAAGTCTATGACCATCTCCTTCGTCTTGCTGGCGTTGATTTGGAGTGCGTTGTTCTCACACCAGCCGACAAAGTCACTGATGACACCCCTGTATTCCTGGTCGTTCCCATCTGATACACATCCAATGATGGCCGTATCATCTGAGAACTTCTGTAAGTGGCAGTGGTCCGAGTTGTACCTGAAGTCTGAGGTGTACAGACTGAACAGAAAGGGTGAGAGGACCGTGCCCTGTGGCGCCCCCGTGCTGCAGACTACCACATCAGACATACAGTCATGGCACCTCACATACTGTGGTCTGTTGGTGAGGTAGTCGATGGTCCATGCCGTCAGCTGACTGTCTACTCCGGCTCCCTCCATCTTCCCTCTCAGTAGTGCAGGCTGAACTCCCAACTAACTGTCTAGTTAGTTCTATTCAGTATATTGTATTTTATAATATAAAGATTATATATTTTATATTTAGCTTAGTTTTATTTTAGCAAAAAAGCACAATGAATTATTTTTAATATTTTAAATGGAGAATTAGAAATTTTACAGCCAGGTACAGCTGTGAGCAATGACCAGAAGTATTTGTGTCTAAGTCAAGAGGACTGAAATTCCAGCATGAGAAATATACAAAAGAACAACTGTTATTTGTTTAAATGCTTTTTATTTTTGTCATTAAAAACGATACAAAAAATACAAGAAATAAAACAATTCCACACATATTTACACTAGGCACAGTGGGGGCTGCGTGTGTGTGTGAGTGGCATGTCCTTGTGTGACTGGCATTTCAGCACTCACTCAGCAGTCTGTCTGCACTGTCGGAACATACCTGGCACTGCCAGGGTATGTCCCTGGTACATTTGCCACATGTGTATTTGTAGCAGTCAAGGCATCTCACAGTTGCACAATTGTTCGTGCATCGATGGTTGACCTGACACTTCGCCCTTTTGCCTGGGCTGGGTGTGGAAGGTTGTTGCCGAAGCAGTTTCTCCTTGTGTGCCTTCTTCTCACTCACATGAGAGTTACCCAACTCTTTTGCAAGCTCAACCAGGAAGTCCACCCGTCTCTCCTGCACCCCAATGCATGCCTGATAAAGCACATGTGCATTCAGTGCTGCCATGTCAATCATGTTGTAGAACACGGCAACTGGCCATCTCCGTGTTCCTGCACGCACGCTGTACTCCCGCACCATTTGGTCCATCACATCCACATCGCACTTTGTTTTGTTGTATTGTGTGACCGTGTTTGGCTTCCTTTTGGTGGTATCCTCAGTCTCAACCACGCTGTGCATGCTGCTGAGAACGTAAACGGCCTTCTTCCGTTTGGGCGCATACACTGTCAGCGTGGCACCAGTGGTTGAAAACACCTGAGTGGTGGATTCAGTGCGATCCATCTGTCTAGCGGATTGAGGAATTTCCCGGCGACTCTTGTTGACTGTGCCGAGGATAGTGGTTTTCCGGCTACGCAGTCGTTGTGCAAGTGACAGTGATGTAAAGAAATTGTCCGTGGTTACAGTTCTGCCCTTGTCCATGAACGGTTCCATCAGCCTCATCATTACAGTCTCGGACAGTCTCTCCCCGCTGGGACGACTGGGGTCCTTGCCAAAATATGGGAAGACATTACAGATGTACTTTGATTTCAAGTCGCAAGCCACCCAAAACTTGATGCCAAACTTGTCCGGTTTTGTTGCAATGTATTGCAGGAAACAGCAGCGAGTCTTTGATGGGAAAAGCTGTTCATCAATAGTGATGTGTCGACCAGGGTTGTAGGATGCGATGCAGTTAGTGACAAACGATCCCCAAACATCGGAGATTGCAGCAAACTTATCGGTCTCCGCTCGCTCACTGCGTGTAAACATGTCATCAAAGCGTAGGTGTCGCATGATGTCTTGGAAGCGGTTTCGGGCCATAGTTGCAATGATCCTTGGGTTTGCCAGGTTTGCTGACCAGCTGTCACGTAGTGATGGAACCTTGGTCACCCCCCGCAAGATAATGACTGAAATAAATGCCATTAGTTCCGGGAGATCCATGAACCAATCCAGCTGCTCCGTGTGACGTGCATGTTGAGTAGTCCATTCTTGAATGCTACGAAGCATGTCAAGAGTGATAAAACAGAGGAAGCTCTGAAGGCGACTCCGGATACTTCGTCTGGCCTTAGCGCTTGGCTCTCCATCTGTGGCGTACGGTTCTATTGTAGTGAAATGGAGATGTGTCCCCACTTGTTCTTCATGCCACACTGTGCCATCTTTCGCAGTCTCTGTTGGCTCACTCCCCAAACGAGCTCTCTTTTTTGGTAGAGGGAGAGTCTCCTCATCTGCAAGATAAACAATTTCAAATTAACTTTTTGTTTGGTCTAAATAAAAAATAGTCAGGAAAATAAAATAGGTAGGTTGAGAAATCTAACTTGAAGATAGCTCAGAGTCCGAATCCGGTTGAAGGTCTAGAAGTGTACGGTACAGAAGTGTGAAATGCTTTTGTGAGTTCGCCCCCCCCCCCCCCGCTGATTCCTCAGGCAATGGCCACATTTACAATTGAAGAGATGCTAATTGGAGCCATCAGAGTCGTCAGTTTGGACTAAGGGTCTTTTGACCCTCTTTCAGGACTTCAGGGGGGAGGTCGAAATCCTGGGGACTTGTAGTGTTAAAGAGCCCACACTGTGTGAACATGAAAGCCAAGGCTTGGACATTTATAGCTCAACAGCACCACCTAGGAACTCACCCAAGGAAATATTCCTCTGTAAAGTTGTGCAATATCCTCCACAAGTTAAAACCACAACCCCACATCCAAATCTTGGTAATAAAATTACAGAAAAAAAGAAGAAAAATTTCAAGTCCAAACTACTGTGTACTATAAAAATAAGGTAAAAGGGCATTTCAAAAGTGACAGACCTCCCACATTTCTCAATAAGTGGACAACATGCTAAGATATCCAGTACCATGGTTGACCTGAAGCAGGCTGAGGTGCAGCTGGACAACCAGCTCCTCAGCTGACAGACTCTGAAGAACTTTAGAGGCACAAATATAGCTCAGCAGCAATACCAGCATGTTGCCTATATCTGAACTCTAGGGTGGGGTGAGACAGACACTGAACAAAATAACCAGGAAGCATCGCATGCTGAGTACATCTGTGAAAGCTTGCCCTAGCTGAAAAAGAAGATGGCTTTGTCAAAGTACTGTAATTATTCAAATGGGAAACACCGACACACTCGTAAATTTAACTGAATATTAACTACAACTCAATTTTAAGTTCAACCATTTTACAAAGTTTATTCAAGCTAAAGCTTATTTTCATATTTTGTTTCTGTAAAGCACCAACAACATCAAATGTAGAAAGTGAAAACAATGGAAGGCAAACTTTTAAAGGCTGCAGTGTACTTTTATTTAGCTGTTTATTTTATGGATTGCATCAAAACCTCAAAATGAGTTAAAAAAAATCCATATACTTTTCATAGATACAATATACACATATTGGGCTACAGCCATTCATAAAACATTTCTAAGGTGAGGTAAGGTAAGAACTTTATTAATCGTCAGGAAAATTTTGTGCCTTTTCATGCTCAGAGCATTAACGATAGAAATATGAGCAGTGTATAGTCACAGAGCTGAAACCAGCAAAAATACATTTAGAAACAAAATAAAGGGCAACTACTAAAAAGCAAGATACAAATAAGAACAACAGTATAAAAGATAAACATGAATATAAATATCAGCATGTATTGCATGCTGCAGTACTGCAAATGTATGTAACAATGTAACAACAGGTTAAATGTATTAGTGGAGTTTGGTGTCACCAAAAATGTAGCTAACTTGTATTTTGAAAATTTCACGTCGAAAATGTTTACATAACACACAAGAATCTAAGCGCCGACTTCCTGCTTATAAATGTTGCCTCCACAATAAAAGCGGCACATAGGAGGCTTTGTGTGAATTTCGGGGTTTGGGTAATAGAAATAAAATAAAAACACAGATATGAAATAATATTTTTTGCACTTGTAATGTGTAACTTTTAAAACGTTTATTTTTGAGTCATTTTTCCCCTTAGGGTCGTTTTGAAAGCATTTATTATGAAATACATCCAGCTGAAGTCCTTACGTGCGTATGCTTTCTTGACAGTTGTAGTCGGTAACGGTTTAATTACCACAAGTAACGGTGATGTTAGGTTGTGTGAAAGGTAACCCGTCCCGACCCAAGCAGAAAGGTAACCTCTGTGTCAGGTAAGGAAAGTGCTGTTTTGCCCTTCTTTAAAGTAAGGCAAGACTGTGATTGGTTTCCAAAACACGTGGCTGCTTTAATGCTAATATTTAACTTTTACAGGACTATATAGCTTTAACTCTCCACCTTTACATCCGCATTCGTCAGCTAACTAGCAGGTAGGTTATGTCTGCCAGTGGAGTTTATTTGAGGGCAGCTACGGAATGAATGTGAACTCGCAAAACGCGCTGCAGTCGGAAGCGAGATGAGCTGGCAGCGTTTTCGCTGGTCTGCGCCTCGTTATGGACGAGCTAGCCGACGTTAGCTTGACTATTCTTAAAATTAACACAAAGAAACTGCAAGAAAACTAACTAAAAATGCCAGAGCTTTAATATTTTTATTTTTAAAACGCTTTCCCGCTAGCGACAGCATCCCAAGAGGTGACAGCCACTACTCCCGGCTAGCTGCGGCGACATGGCTTTCAAGGGTTTGTTTGTTGCTAGTTGCGCATGCAAAAATAATAAGAGATAGATTTCATCAGCTGACATAATAATTAACGCTATGTTTGATTTCATGGAGTGAGTGTATTATTATGTTAATATGTAATGTGTAATATAAAGTGCAGCGTTGCTCTTTTTTTTTGCTCTAAATAAAATAGAAAATTACCGCTATTAGAAAATGGTCGACTGTTTTGATAACTTGTCAGTCGTTTATTTATCTTCAGGCATTTATACCGAATAAGACTCAGCCATAGTTTGTTTACAGCTTCTGAAACGAGTTGGTTTATGCTTTATTTCAGGGTCATTTTTTGTATGGCATACTTTACCAGCTAAACTGCCATTTGAACTATCAGCAGTAACCCCTGAACAACAACAGCCTGGTGTGCAGTTTCAGAAAGTAGAAAGTACCGTTTCAGACAAGGTGTAACAGGATAAATGGTAGCCTTGTTAATACTGGTTTTCCTTCTAATATGTCACCCATTGGTAGCTCTAATAAAACGTGCCCTATAAAACGTGTTTCAGGAAAAGATGTAATCAAGCACACACACCCTTTCCTGGTTATAAAGTTTTTTTTTCCTCTGCATCTATTTCCAGTTGGTGAACAGCCCAAACTTTTGGCCTTCCCTCCAGTATGTAGAGCAGGAACACGTCTCATCGCCATGGGATGACTGGTCAGTGAATCTGTGGCTGTCAGTATTTTTGCTGAAATGTTCTTCACAGAGGAAATACCTTAAACTATAACTAACAGAAGCTACATCTACTTTGCCTGCCTTCACATCAGCAAAGCAACACAGACATGGGCTTCTGTTCAAGAGTGTGCAAGATTTTGCGTAGGAGCAAGTATGTTATACTGCTCGTTCTTGTGCTGTCAGTGCTGGCGTGGATAGCAATCTTTTCAAGAGAGACGGTGAAATCTGTCTTGCTTTCCTCTGCCATTAAACAAACTCTTACCAAAGGAGAGAGTCTGAGGGACAAACTCAACTCTCGGACATCAGCACCTAATCGCTTAAATACTCCACCACAAAAAGCCGAATGCCCTCAGGAGTCACCATTGCTGCGTAAGTATAGAGTAGAGTGCTTGTTTAGATTTGATAATCACATTATCTATATGTCTTTTATGATTTAACTGGGTTTAAATTTTAGTTTAATTGAAAGAAAGGTTCACGTTATTTGAAGATAACAAAAAATCTTTCTGCTTATGGTAAATGGGAATGGTTTCTTTATAATCTGTTTTAGGACTCCTTCTGTAAGCTGCTAAGTAAATGACAGCATAGATGAAGAAACTGTAGAGTGGATGAGGTCACTGTTAAATATGTGAATGTTGTTTCTGTAGAGGGCCCTGTGAAACTGTCCTTTGAGTCTTCTCTGAAACTGACGGATGTAGAGAGTGACAACAAAGACGTAACTGAAGGCGAGTATGAGCCCTCAGACTGTACAGCAAGACAGAGCGTAGCAATCCTCATCCCGCATCGCAACCGAGAGAGACACCTCCTCTACCTCCTACATCACTTGCACCCCTTCCTGCAGAGACAGCAACTACACTACGCCGTTTATGTCATCCAGCAGGTATTCATCAACATTGTGTTTTCAGTGAAAGTTAAGGGTTTATCCTTTTTTAACAAATATTTTTGGTTTATTATGTAGTAAGCTGTTAAAATTTCATGGATATACAATCAAACATAGAGTTGCAAATTGTTTTTGTATCAGTGGACATTACCTGATAAATAAAATTAAAAAACAAAACAAAGTTCTGCTGACAAAAAAAAATAAATGAGGCAGAACTTTTTAATGTGTTAAAGTCAAATGATCTGAGACTGAATATAGGATTCAAATAGGAAAGAATTATTTTCAGTAACTAGAAGTCGAAATGCAAAATGTGTAAATATTGAATCTTGTTTTTCTGAAAGAAGTGCATGTTTATGCAAATTTTTCAAAGACAGCTGATGTAAATTTCTCCTAGGTCCAAAATCCAGCACACAAGCCCAGATATCTGGTAGTGATAAGAAACAAAGATATAGCACTAGAATTTCACTCACTAAAACTTCTTGGACAGTCTGTACCACACAGCAGGTTATAGTATTTTAACTACTAATGTTAAAAATCCTCCAAAAGGGACCAACATCTCAAATTGTGGGGAGATCAAGCAGACAGCGAACAAAGCACCCAACCCTCTAACTCAAAACTTACCAAAAACTGGATGAGTTGTGAATAGGGCTGCAGTTATTGATTAGTAATTGGGTATGATGGATGGATGGATGGATTGATGGGTATTCTATTGATCATTTCATCAAGTAATTGAGTAATCGGATAAGAAAATATTTTGTCTTAATAAGCAATAATAAATATTCAATAGAGAAAAAGCACAGATCTTTCAAAATGCTTATTGTGTTCCATTTTCCATTCTCAGTTTTTAATAGTTTAACCGCATACAACATCTGTCAAAAATGAAACCCTTTCATTGTATTTATGTGCCATATTCAAATCATGTTTTTCTTTGTTTTGTTTTGTTTTAAAGAAAACATTTTCTGAAATGTAAAACTCGATAATCACAAATAGGGATGGGAATTGATAAGAATTTAGTGATTCCGATTCCATTATCAATATCACTTATCGATTTGATTCCTTCTCAATTCTCATTGGGTTAGTGAATAAAATGTACCACAAATGGGTTGGTTTGCATTAACTCTTTTTAATGTAAGGTAGAACAAAATTAAAAATGGTACAAAAAAAAATAAGAATTTCTCTTTCAAAATTAATACTATTAATATTTTAACATTTTAACATAAAATACAACTGCAAGGTGTGCGAGAACCAGCCTCTGAGCCGGCCGGACTGGCAGTCCTCATCAACTAAATGTTACAGGAGATGGAGATTAGTCATACAGTATAGTGAAAGCAGTACTGCAAAATAGGGTTGCAACTATCAATTATTCCATTGATTAATCGAGTGATCTGATTAGAAATGCTTTTTTCATATTAACAGTCCAGCTGCATATTTTAACTTCCATACTGCAATTTTTTTTCTGCGTGAAACAAACAGCGGTGGATGGAGCGGCTTCAAAGTTTTCTTTTCTTCACGTTCACTTACTGATCAGGTGGTTGATGAAGGACCTCCAGCTGTTTCAAAGTAAAGGTTTTAACGGTGGTTACAGGAAAAAGCGCTGCTGCTTTGGAGGCTAGAAAAACGTTTCCTTTCGCTCCATCCGAGCTCACCGTCTCGGTAATGGCTCCGCCTTTTTGCTCTTGCTGTGTGTGCACAAACTGCACGTAAAACAGGTGCTGCTGTTGCTGAAACACCGTGAACATAATTTTGTGATGCTTTTTATCTTGACGCTTCTGTCTTAACGCTGCCAAATAAGGCACGTGTTTGATGTAATCATGTAAATGCGTCCTCACGTCAGTGGAATTGATGAGCGCAATTGTTAAGCAAGCAGACTAACAATTCCAAGGAATTTAATTACTGGGAACCAGTTCTCTAGAAGAACCCAGATGGCTGCTCCTCCTACCACTTTCCACCTCATGCACATTGTAAAGACATGACTGCCTCATGCAGACTTACTGCAAGAGGGAATTGAGAACCGGTTCTCGATTCCCATCCCTAATCACAAATACAGTAATGGCAAAATAAGGTATAACATGCAACCTAAACTAAGGCATAAAGTAAAATAGCTTTTACTGTCTTCTTGGAAGGCTTTCTGACATTAAGAGGAAACAAAGAGAGTTCTGACAGTGCTGTGTCTCCAGGAAGAGGTAGATTTGGTGTGTGTTCGTGTGTGTGTCTGCATGTTAATTGTGTTAGTGAATGAGTGAGTATGTGGTGGCTGCAATGAAAGAAAACCAAGCGTCAAACATTCTCAGAACTGGGGTGTGCCCTGTGCTTTGATGCAGCATTTCCTGCTGCAGCAAACAGACGTTATGATGGTGTAGATGTTAATAATAATTCAGTGTCCACCTTTACTGGAGCGTGTATATTAATACAATTTAATGAATGTAATATTTATAGGTTATATTAATCTAAATCTGCAAAATAATTTTACTGAAGCCTTGAAATAAATATGGTCTAGTGCACCCCAATCCCCCCCTTTTAGACTCATTCTTGCTTGCTGCAGGCATTGCTGCCATGTAAAGTAGGATGGCTGCTGTCAGCATTCAGCAAGCTGCGTAATTTAAACATCATATCAGACTAAGTTAACAGTTCATTTGCAAATTTTATTTACTTCTGTAGCTTTACTGTAGAGTTCTCCCTGTGTAAAACAAACAGTGATGGTATAAAGTTCTCTTTTCTTCATGCTGCAGCTTGTTGATCAGGTCATTTGATGATGGACTCCCACCAGCTTTTTCCCAGTAAAGGCTTAGATGGTCATAACAGGAACAAGTGCTGTTGTTTTCTTTATGTCACCTGAGCTCAAAGTATATCAGTATTGGCTCCACCTCTTTCCTCTCCATCATGTGTGTAGACAGACTCCACGTTGCTGTTGTGTCATTAGTCTGTTTGTTGGAAAACTGGGGTCTGGATGACCTTATTGTTGTCACACTTTGCGTTCACACACGTGCTCCCAGGAACATTTATTTTCCAGGTCTGCTATATATAGGCACCTGCAATCAGCTCTGAACTTTCCAGTCTGCTGCATATTGTAATTTTAGTACCCTATTTTTTTTTTTTTTTTTTTAAAGGCTGGTGATGCAACGTTTAATCGTGCCAAGTTACTAAATGTTGGGTATTTGGAGGCCCTAAAGGACTACAACTGGGAGTGCTTCATCTTTCATGATGTGGACCTGGTACCTGAAAATGATCACAATTTATATCTTTGTGACAAGCAGCCCAAACATTTGGTAGTTGGCCGGAATGCAACGGGATACAAGTAAGTATGACGAAGAGGAAATTTACTGTAAGTCATGAGTCAGTGGTTACTTTCTTCTAGCCTTGTGAATAAACAATGCTTTTTTTTTTTTTCCTCCACAGAAGCCTTTCTCTTCAGGCCTGATATTATCTTCAGAGGTTTATTGTCTTTAATTTTTCTTCCTGGTCTTTTACTTTTAGGCTGCGTTACAAAGGCTACTTTGGAGGGGTCACTGCCTTGACCAAAGACCATTTTTTTCAAGTGAACGGATTTTCAAATGCTTACTGGGGCTGGGGTGGAGAAGATGATGACCTTCGCATCAGGTGAGGCATGAACAACAGTTTTTATCATTGTTGTTGTTCTCGTTTTACTTACACATGCAGGGAGTGTATTCATTCAACATACCTGCTTTTGTGTCATGCAGGGTCGAGCTACAGAAAATGAAGATTGTCCGGCCGCCTGCTGATGTAGCTCGCTATACAATGGTGTTTCACAAACGGGACAGTGGCAATGAAATAAACAAAGACAGGTCAGTAGTGTAGAGATGGCAGTGACGTGTGTATCGTATTATAGCTCAATTTTATTGAATGGATTTTTTGTTTTCCAGGATGAGGTTGTTGGGTCGAACACCACAGGTGTGGAAGAAGGATGGACTCAACAGCTGCTCATACAAAACTTTATCAGTTGAGAGGAAGCCCCTCTATGTGAATGTTACTGTGGACATTGGCAAGCCACAGAAATAGAAAGCCTTCCTGTGACCAAAAAATATTTTGCTATATTTACAGGCAATGTAGTGCAGGACAGCTGCTACACATGCACAAGACAATATATTAAGCACGCAAAATGCACATTGTTTTGATTAGTTTAAATATTAGAATCAAATAAAACTACCAGCCGCATTCAGTTAGCTGAAACATTTTTGCATATTGAGGCCCTGTTTACACGCGAATGTTTCAGGTGAAAACACTCAATTTCTGTTGCGTTTTGGCTCTTCGTTTACACAATAGTGGCGTTTTGAGTCCCCAAAAATGGCACAATTTGAAAACCGGTTCCAGAGTGGGATGTTTTTGAAATGCCCTGGTGTCAATCTCTGTCTAATAAGGGAAAACACGAGTTTTTACTTGCGCATGCGCACTATGATGGCAATCACCGCCAACTTGTGGCTTGGCATGGAAACTACAGTATTTTCATCATCTCTTGTGGTGTGAACAGGGATATTTTTTTAAAATGTTGTCATCTGCATGTGTTACTTTTCAAAAATGAAAACGGACAAACAATACCGTTTCCAGCAGATTGTTTACATGTAAACAAGGCCTGAGTTACCTGCATACTTCAGTGTTACCAGGATGCAAAAAAAAAAAAGACATTTTTCTGACAAGGATAGAAAGTATTGAAAATCCCTTTCTTGGAATTTTCTGTTTTCTACATTCTTGAAAGTCAACTACGTTAATTCAAATTGCATATTTAGATTGTTTTTTTGTTTTTTTTTTTTTCTCTTTGTGCCTTACAATGGCTAACTCTACAGTTTCCTCAGTAAGTATGTGCTTATCTCTAAATATGAAACTTAGTCCCCACCCCTTCATTTCGCTGCCAGCATTCTCACACTGGATCAACGAGCATAGCTCGACTCTGCTTTTGTGAGATTAAAGGAGACACAGTTCCAGCCCCACACTGCTGCAGTGTGTGTTTGGTAAGAAGCAGAGGGGAAAAAACAGTTACTCATTTTGTAGGTCCAAAAACACAAAGTTGATGCCGTTCCACTGCATTAGAG
The DNA here is from genome assembly GCF_007364275.1 of Archocentrus centrarchus. Taxonomy (NCBI): domain Eukaryota; kingdom Metazoa; phylum Chordata; class Actinopteri; order Cichliformes; family Cichlidae; genus Archocentrus; species Archocentrus centrarchus. Next base: position 21,231,500 of record NC_044359.1, read on the forward strand.
AGAAAAAGCCATGATGGACATCAGCACTGACAGTGCCAGGAGGACACTGGTTCTGCCAAAACTAAACAAAACTCTATAGACAGATTAACACTAAATGAGAAGGATTTATTACACGTACACTAATGTAATGAGTTCCCTTCAGTTCAAGAAACCTTTTGTTTACCTGTCTCCCCTTTGCTTTATTTGTATCTGTAATACAATCAGTGGAAAAACGAGAGGAGTGAAGCAGTGAAAGTAAAATGAAATGAGCTCACATAGACAACAAACCGGGGCAACAAATAATGTGTTGCTCCTGTTAGATAAACCTTGTTTCTTATCTCTACCTCTGCCCTGCCCAATTTTAAGTTTTTGATCAACATTCAGCTGTCAAACATGGATTAATTGCCTGTTGCCTTAACATTTGCCTGCATGATGTTTACACATGAACAGTGTGTATTTTGTGTGCTTTATTACGAGTGCATTAATATATTGTTCCTATATATATATATATATATATACAGTTTTCACTTGTTTTGCCTCATATGATATCATGTGATTGACATATATCCTGATGTAACTCCTCTTAGATGTGTTGCTCCTGTTAAAGCAGGACAGTTTTCACACGCCACTAGCACATGATGTCACAGCATATTTTCCACCAGCTTCAACTTGAGCAAATCACTAATCAGCCAGCTAACTGAGAAGATGTATGCGAAGTCTGACTGGGTTAATATTTGAGTCTGTTTGATTCCAGGCTGCTCACTCTTCAAATGATTGGTAGCTCACTAGAGATGTTTATTGACCCATTTATGTTAAAGAAAAACTGTAGGGAATGCAGAATCTGATGGGAATCGAACACTGGATAATGAGTGTAATGTGCACTAAAGCTGCATTATTAAATTTGATGAACCCAAAAATACAAACTGGCTTAAATTACATTTAAAACAAAGATTTAATTTAAATACAAAGCACTAAGTGCCTATTAAGCAATACATATTGAACTCATCACTGTAGCTGTTTTGAGATTAATTACACCTGCATCTGAGGGGTCCAACAGCCGGTTTCTCTTTTTCTGGCAAAAGCCAGAGTAAGGTGAGAATGTTGTTAAAATCACAGTAATGATGCTAGATATCTAAGATCTTCCATATCCTAAGTTTAGCAGTTGTATTCTTGCTTTGTTTATATGTTGAGCGTGATGATCTGCTTTTCTAGCAGTGCTACAGCAGATTGCAGGTGAACCAGAAAGAAAAGAAAACTCGAGCAACAATAACACACAAAAGATTTCATGCAGATGTGTTATTTTGAAAATGAAGACTTAACATAAAAACAGCTTGATGTAATGAATGCCTTCAAGGAGGTATTTTTACTGGTCATTATGAGAATAATTATGGCACAGTTCTAGTTAAGTGTAATTTCATAGAGGAACTGGCCGGCTTGCCTCATTCTGACTGTTATTGATGAAACCTGTGCATTTTCATGCCATAATGTGTGCTGTGAAAAGTGGCCTATTAGAGGGTTAAACTTTTTAATCTCTGGTTTTAGTGCACAATATAAGCTCCTCTAGGATCACAGTAAATGATTCTACTTCAGCATTATGTGCTACAAAAAAAAAATTTGGCTGCATTAATATACGTAAAATGAGAACCACGAGGACCTTTGAATGATATTGTCTTGAAAATTAGCTTTGTGAACCAGATAAGATGATTTCTGCTGCAGCGTTGTTTTATAACGACTAACCCGCTTGATTTTTATCAAGTAGAATATAAAAGGTGGTTTTGATTTTTTTATTATTATTATTATTTTCACATTGTTAAAAGATTCTGTTGTACTGTTAGAATTACTATGTGATGAAGTCTCAGTCTAGGACAAATTGCACACTTGCTATAATCATTGCATGCTGTCTAAAAAACATGTCTGATACAAAATATTTGTCACGATTTTATTTTAATGAAAAGTAGTATAGCTATTAATGTTTTTTTTTAAATATGTTAATTGTCTATCTTCTTTCAAGTCTGAGCAATATTAATAACTATACTGGCATATATATAGATCTGCTGTTAGATGGTAAGATACAGATTCCTCTCAATTATCTGTGTGTGTGAGAGAATTTTTGCACTGTTGATGAAAAACTACTCTTTAAATCTGAAGTATATTGTAGCCATTATGAATACAAGTTCTCTCTGTTGTTGCTGGCTGCACAGTCCGTTAATATTGTGGTTATATCTCCACTCCTTAATGAATGTTTGTTGGGTTTTTTTCTTTCTTTTTTATACTGTGGTTTTAATCTTTTATTTTATATTAAAATACTAATTGCAAATGTTAAATTAACTTCTTAGTAAGGTTTTATAAAATGATCACAAGAGAAAATCATGTTGTAATATTGTAGCATCGAGAACCTCCAATTCAGTTTATGCTTTGAAATTCAAAGTAATGTTATGTATTTTGTGCTTTTGTTTTGAACGTTTGTTGGTTTGTGATGGTTTGTTTGTGCTGACAGATCTTAGGAAGAAAATGGAAATAATGCATTTGACTTGAAATGGGATTATTTTCTCTTTAGAAAACATAATAAAAATATTTTCACATATGAACAGTCTTATGGTTTTTGTGTTTCAGAGCAGGCTGCTTCCTTTTTTGTTTTTTGGTCCTGTGGACCGGAGGACCGCAGTCATAAGTGGTGCATTCTGCACCGTCTGGAAGTTACACAAAAACCATGAAGTGGATTTTTCTCTAATTTGACACATTGGGGAAAAGTTCAGCTTTGTTTTCTGGTTTTTACCTTTTTGAGGGCCTTCCAAAAGGGTAAAAATGGCAAATTTTCACACATTTTGCGTAATTGTAGTAAAACTGTTCAGTAAATTCTTTCCGAAGTTCCCGTGATTATCAATGGAAGCAATAACTTGAATATGAATGTAATTTGATTAGGCTTGTGTCACTCTTTGGGTATTTACAAGTAAACTGTATGATATCTGTTTCTGTGACCTTGTGTAAACTTTCTCATGAGTGTTAATATATTCTGGAAAAATAGATTCACTGAGTTAGAGTCACTATAGGGCCCCATGACCCCAAAGTGGGGGTAAAATCACTGATTCTAATACATTATTCTAAGTTGCTGAAAAGAATCTGATCTTTTTGTGACCTACTGATTATTTCTAATAATAATACCTTTATTTAAAAACAAAGTTCTCTTTACTGTCATCTTAATAACTCTCCTGCTTGCTCTTTCTATCATGCTCCAGGGTTTTCTATCATCTTACTACTGGAATTATCATATTTACCCTATTTACAGTTTTAGTTAATCTTACATAGCTTTTTTTAGCTTTAGAAAAAAAAATACCTGAGAAGGGATTTCTCCATTGGTTCTGTAAAGTCTGAGGTGTAATCACAGAAAAATACATTGACTAATAACACAAAAACCGTTTTCATGTCTTTACTGAAAACAGTGGCTGGAGATTGAAGGTGTGGTTTATAGACGTGTTGCTCTCACTAAATGGAGCCATAAAAAAATCTGGTTGTTGAAAAAGCCAAACGAAAGACTGATTGGGGTAAATGATTCTTTAATTGTAACTAGCTAACACGTCTGGCATACACTTCTGTGGACAAATAAGTCAAGTTAAACTTTTTGGCAGTAATTCCCATCATATGTGGATGAAGAATGCACTGCACATCAATTCTAAAACATTTTTCCAAATGAGAGGCGCAGTGGTGTTTGGGGTTTTATGTTTTATAAGCAGGTAAAGAAAATGCAGATTGTTGCTGCTAAAAGAGGTCCTTTGAGCTACCAAATTCACTTACTTTTTCCACTGTACGCTGTGAATGATTACTCAGTGTGTTGGATAAAAATGTGGAAAGTCCAGCTGTTTGTGTCTTATGAGTTTTTGTTCAAATTGTTCCAATTTATACATATCAATACATATTTGGTGCAACTGCACATTGAAGAGGCACAGCTCTGTAACTCATTGTAGTGCAAAAATTTGACCAGAGGGGGGCGTGGAGAGCACATCTTCTTTAAAATGGCATCTTATGGAAATTTAGTTAAACAAAATTGCATTTATTCCCAGACAACTGGGAAAACTGTAGCCTCAATTCATTATTATAATAACATGATTAATTATTTTGGTTGGTATTACACACAGCTCAGACATGGGACATAAGAATAAAAAAAGCAACAGCAAAGTAAAGAAAACAATTTTTTTCTTGATGCACTAATAATGTCAAGTTATTTAAATAAACGATGGTATTTTATGCTCCAGGATTTGTTGCTTGTTTCACTATGATGTGTTGTTGAGCTGGGATTTGAGCTTTGGCATGAATAGGCCGTGCAGACAGAGTTAGACTCTCTATAAGTTTTGATCAAATTGAAGTAGGACCTCGTGCCACATAGCCACCTGCATTGTAGAGAGGACATGATGGATTAAAAATATGTTATTTAGTTGCTTCAAGCCATGATTCCCAGGTTTATTTTTCAATTCTGATGTGTTTTGTCTGATTTCCATTACATTTATGATGCTCAAATACTCTGTCTTTAAAAACTTCAAATCTTCAGCTGAAATCAACAGTGTATTATATGTAAAGAACATTTTCTCCCTAATTGCATCATTTACCTTCTTCCACATTTAGCTGGAGATTATGCTGCAGATCTACCAAGACATTGCAGCACTCTGAGAACATGGAGGACTCGTACTAAAAGCCTAAAAGTAAGGACAAGAATAACTCCTTATTATTCACACACACAATGAAATGGCCTCTTAGCATAGACACATTTTTTATTATTAACCAGTGTAAAGAAAGAGCGGGATGTCTGAGGCTTTTGTATGAACAGAGTGATGTCATCTCCTCTTCCTATGTTGCAGAAAGAAAGCTTTGTCTTGCCGAGGCCAAGCCTGGTCATGTAGCTCACATGTGACATTCACAAAACACTTTTAGCACAAAAATATAGTATCAAATCTGCAAGTTGTAATCGACTCTACAAACGACACCATTCAAATAATTTAAAAGAGCTCCAGTGCTGCCTACAGTGCGTACTTCACTGTTTTTGCTTATAAATATTATAACTTTTGCGCAAAAACCCTCTTGTCAGATGATCCCATCTCTATTTTAATAGATCAATCATTTAAGTATGTGCAAGGTTCCTCTTACACAGGTCAGGTGAGTTGAATCTGAATTTTGTATGTGTGTGTGTGTGGGTCTGTGTGTGGCTTAATATGATATCAGTCAGGTCTCTTTAGAAAAAATGCATCCTGGTAAAGGGTCTCCTATTTTCACGAATGCATAGAAGTGAGAACAGATGGACGGATGAAGAAAATGTTCTCGGAGGAAGGAGGAAAAAATAATGAAAGGCACATGAACTGGCATATTTAACAGCTGTGGTAAAAAAGAAAGAAAGAAAGAAACAAGAAAGAAAAGCTGTGGTTAATATTTTTTATTTTACTTGTATGTAAAGAATCTACATGGAATCATCAACCAAACTCTGCAGTTTTCTCTCTGCTATATGGAGAGGTTCAGCTTGTGGCAGTTCATTGTTTTGATTTTCCGGCCTGTTATTTTACTTTGGTTCACTCACACTGCTCGTGTTAGCGACTGGGCGGGAGGCAGACAATGTCAGCAATGAGCTGGTAAACAGAGCTGAGCATTTAACAGCGAAGGAGCCAGATATTTCCCTGTGGAGCCCAGAACACAGCTAAAAGAAGAGTGATTATTAGGCTTAATGCTAATGTTACTCCATATCTCCTAGCTATGTAAAAGGCAACACCGCTTGCTATCTGGTTTACCACTGAAAGCTGATAACACATGTATGTTGTTGATGTTTGGTTTGCAGCTTGCTCCTGTTGCCTGACAACGGCCACTATAGTTTAGCACATTGTCGGCTTTGTTTGGAGTTTCCAGAGTCACAGGAAGAAGTTGCTTTTACTCCAAAACCAAATCCGTTTTGCAAATTATGTAAGGCAGTTGATTGGTTTTAATTCAAAAATATAGTTCAATAAATCACTGAACTCAGTGGTTTGTCAGAAGCAATCGGTGATTAAGTCCAAAAATGTCACTTCATGGAAAGTTCAATATTTCACAGCTGTAACATTCCAGACCTCATTTGTGGAATCTGCATCTTGGGATCTGTAATCTTATGTGTTAAACCAAAATCCACAACGCTGAAGAATACAGTCACTGGTCATTTTATATGGGACACCTTTTAACTGCTGGTTGAAGCAAATATCTAATCAGCCAATCACATCACAGCAACTCAGTGCATATAGGCATGCAACCATGGTCAGGATGACCTGCTAAAGTTCCAACAGAGCATCAGAATGGGGAAAAAAGGTGATTTTAGTGACTTTGAATGTGGCATGGTTGTTGGTGCCAGATGGGCTGGTCTGAGTATTTCAGAAACTGCTGATCTGCTGGGATTTTCCCCAAACAACCATCTTTAGCTTTTACAGAGGCTGGTGTGAAAAAGAGAAAATATCCCATGAGCAGCAGTTCTCTGGGTGAAAATGTCTTGTTGATGCCAGAGGTCAGAGGAGAATGGCCGGACTGCTTCGAGCTGATAGGAAGGCAACAGTAACTCAACTAACCGCTTTTTACAACTAAGGTGTGCAGAAGAGCATCACTGAACACACAACACACCAAACTATGAAACAGATGGACTACAACAGCGTAAGACCACACTCGGTTCTTAGCTGATCAGATGCCACTCCTGTCAGCTAAGAACAGGAAACTGAGGCTACTGTTCACACAGACTCACCAATATTGGACAATAGAAGTCTGGATAAACATTGCCTGGTCTGATGAGTCTGATTTCTATACATCAGTATTATGGTAGGGTCATAATTTGGTGTAAACGACATGAAATTATGGCTCCATCCTGCCTTGTATTAAAGGTTCAGACTGCTGGTAGTCGTGCAGTGGTGTAGTGAATGTTGTCTTTGGGCAGTTTGGACTCCTTAGTAACAATTGAGTATAAATTAAAACAGCCTACACGAGTATTGTTGCTGACCAGCTATCAAAAGATATACTTGACTTCTGCTTCCACCAGGATATCACAGCATGTCACAAACCTCAGATCATCTCTAACTGGTTTCTTGAACACAAGTTCACTGTAGTCAAATGGTCTCCACAGTCACCGGATCTCAATCAAATAGAAAGCTTTGGGATGTGGAGGAACAGGAGGTTCACATCATGGATGTGCAGTTGACAAATCTGCAATAACTGTGTGATGCTGTCATAGCAATATGAATAAAAACCTCTGAGGAATGTTTAGAGCACCTTGTTAAACCCGTGCCACAAAGAATTAAGATATTTTTGAAGGCAAAAGGAGGGTCCAACCTGGCACTACTAAGTTGTACCCAGTAAAGTGGTTGGTGAACGTATATCCTCACTATTTATGGAGTTGTGTGTAATGACTCCCTGGAAGGTTTATATATATATATACTTTTTTTTCTAAAGTTAACATCACTCCCATGTATTTTAGCCATTAATTCATTATTTGCTTGAATTGAAGGTGCAGTCCAGCTTCTTAAAAAGACAAGGATTACATACATAGCAGTTAGTAACAAGAACCATGTGTTGTCCATCTCGTCACGCCACCCCTCCCCATTTCCCCCCATTTCCCATCTGTGCCCTTCAGGCCCTCACTTCAGTCACCTCCCACTTCCCTCTTCCTTCAGAACTCGTCTGTTTTTGTTTTCGAGCCCGGGCTCTTTGCACAGGAAACTGTATACATTGGGAGCATTCAGGAAGGCAGAGAGAAGCTTTCCCGTTAGCTCCAAGTTTGGGCACATCAAAAAAAAAAAAAAGGAGTAAAAGAGGGCAGTAATTCCTAAACTAGGAGAAACACAAGTCAGCTGTTCTCCCTCCCCTAACTGCACATCCCTCCCCTTACATATTCTCAGCATTTAAAAAATCCCAGCTATACCACTGCCACAAGTCCATTTCTTTACACAAATGTGTTTATTTGTGAAAAAGATCTTATAGGGAATCCTGTTTAAAACTACAGCTATTGTTGATTTTTGGGGGGTGCCCCTCTTGATGCACGTGCACCTCAGCTACAGAGAAGCCAGTGAAAAGGGGAGACAGTGTGGAATGAAGGAAGAGAGGAGGAGAAAAACAGAGCAGAGAGACTAGCTGGGGGTAAAAAAAACAACAGGAAACTAACCGATCCTAATGCTGTTTCTACAGAGCTTTCAGAGATAATGCAGTGGACCCCCACATCCCGGAGAACCAACAGCCACACCATGTCTTTTCTTTGGTCATCTGGTGAAGTACTAACACTCTAAAGGACTTCAAACTTAAAAAGTGACGTCACTTCTGCTCTCAGCGTCCAGCAGTGTGGTTAGTCAGAATGTGAGCGGATGCAGATTTTTGGGAGCCGTTTGCTGGGATTTCTATGTGGCTGCTTTTTGATCTACTAACTCAACTTTCTCAAGGTCATATGGATCATTCGGTGCGCTTTCAAGGAACTTTTTGTTTTAATCATCTGGACTACTAACTGGATCCACATGAAGAATAAAGGAACTAAGCAGAAGACCAAGAAGAAAGGAAGTGAAAATGCGTTCGGCTGTGACCTGATAGAACATCTCCAGAATTCAGGACAGGATGGTAAACTCTTTTCCTTTTTTGTTGCTTTCTTTGAAATCTAATGCTCCTTTACCAGAGCTATCGTCAAGCGTCACATGATTTCTACTATTGATTACTTCCCATACAGATAGAGGTTAATGAAGATAACGGAGATAATAAGCTTCATTTGTCATTTCTTAAGTTATTGCAGCTATTATAACACACAGATTACATGGGTCAAGTGAGACAAAAAAGACAAAACGTTTCTTTATGTTACAAAGACGGTCTTTGTTCAAGGGTTACATATATGAATTGTAAGTACCAAGTATTTTACATTTAGTAAGGCCATTCATTCATCCCCTGCCTAAATTAAATGGTCATTTGTGACTTCTGGGTGTGGCTCTTACATTTTTGTGTCAGTTTCCTATGGTGACTATAGTTGCTATAAGTAGCAATGTGTCTGCTAAAAGATTCATCGGTATTGCTGCTCATACTGTGTAAAATGATGAGCCAAGAAAAACAGACCAGAAACAAAGAGTTTCTGATGAGTTAAACAAAGTGTTCAGCTAAACAGGGTTTCATGAGGTTTCTATTCTTTTGTATTCATTTTTGTCCTTTTACGTCATCCTTACTCTTTTCTTACAACCATCATACATGCGTTTTTGACCTCATCTGTTAAACATAAAAAGAGTGAACAAAAGAAAACCCCTCCCACGTGCAGATATGAATAGTTATTGCTGAGGATAACTTTAAAGAAGACCTGTTAGAGTGGACACACTGCAAGGCGGGGCATTCAGCACAGGAAGTGAGGGAGGAGGTATAGGTTGCCCTCCGATGTCACGGAAGCAGCAGACATATTGTGCTTTTATACTCTTGGTGGCTCTTCATAAAAGTAGCTGAATACCCCTGAAAGCATCTGGCAAACTACCAGCAACACGAAGTAGATGTTAAGCTGAGTAAAGTTTCAAAAACCCATTTATTTTTATGTATTTGTAAGGGTTCTCTGCATTGCTCTACTTGGTGAAGTTAAGTGTTGAAACTGTTTTAAAAATCAAGCACTGTGTTGTGTACAAGTGTCAGCACACTGATACACTTATGATACAATGGTATTTGTCAGAAAAACGCTGTCAACGTTTTCATTTTTCAATGAATAATGAATGCATTCAATGAAGCATTTAAGATGATTACATTTATTGTCTCAGTATTGATTTTACCTGCAAATAAGTGTCCCTTGCAGAGTGTTGTGTATTGATTTGTTGCTACGTGTCATCAAGTCTTGTTTTAAAGCTATCTTTTGTCCTCCTGCAAGAGGCAGAAATCTTTTTCAAGTGGAGAAACACACTAAATGAAAACTCCAGAGTGACTCGTCGTCCAGACTTTAACCACAAGGATGCAATTAAAAGTCCAATTAAGTCAGAAGGAAGAGAATGTAAATAGCAGATCATTGGTGTCTGTGGTGATGAATGGGAGATTAACGATGCAAGAAATATTCAGGCATTTATTTTATTGAGGATGGATTCTACGTGTTGTTTGCAAGATTATTGGTTTTGTACAAAATGAAATGAAAATATTTTGCACCAGGGAAACAAAAATGTTTTTTTTTTTGTTTTTTTTTACTATTATTATAAAAGAGCACCACCATCTCCAGATGTGGTTAGCTCTATTAGCTATTGGGGATTAGTTGGAGTTGATAAAGTATAAAAACCAAGATTCATCTTTTAACAGAAAACAATTTTTTTAAAAGTTTGTCCTCACATGGGGACAGTGGGTGTATTTTACAGTGTAACACAATGAAGTCACAGTTGTTTGACAAAGTATACGGAGTGAAATGGAGTGTAAGATGCAGACCCTATGTCCCCATAGGGTCTCAGGAGGTCAGAGGTTTAGGTGCCTCTCTCAAATAAAATGATTAACTATTGTTAACTATTAACTATATATATATATATATATATATATATATATATATATATATATACTGCCTCTTCTTTAAGCTTTTATTCAACTTACTAATATAATATCGCAGTATTGACATTTATGTATATGTATGTATCCACAAAAATGCATTTCATTAATTTGGGTGTAGAAAAATATACTTGGCCAGTGATTTTTCTTTTCCAGCTACCATTTCCCTTGGCATTTAGTCACAAAGTTAATTTTGGACACTGCTTTCAGTTTCTTGTCATACTCTGACCATTTAGCCGGGGTAAAATTGACATGATACAACAGATAAAGACTTGCCACTAGCATGGGCAAATATAATCTTATTTGCTGACAGGCTAATATCAGCGAAAGTTTATACCAATGTTTCTGTTTCCATGTGTACGTGCATCAAATACAGAAGTTCATCAAAGCAAGAATAAGCTGGCCCAGGAACTGACTTGCAGTGAACTGTTATTTTCAGAATGAGTTAAAGGGAAGCTGTGATCAGATCATGTGGTTTAACAAACACTGGGAAGCTGCAGTCGGATCTCATGAGGTTTAAAAAAAATGGAGCGAGACTTAGTTGTGTACAGAAGGTGATGTGCTGTAGTTTAGAAAGCTGAGCAGGTCAGTGGTAACATTTCAAAAGCCGTTTTCTATTAGAGGAAATGTCGTAAGTAATCCCAGCTACAAGGACTGGGTGTGTCAACTTTCCTCTGAAACAAACAAACCATTTTTAACTTCCTGTCAAAGTCCACCTACAGCCCTAAGGAGCAGAAAAGAGTCATAGTGGAACAAATTACATACCATCAAGTCAACCTTATATGCATTGTTACTGCTGAGAAATTAAATGTACAGCAATTTCCTCCCCTTGCTTTTATGGGTAATCCAATGTGGATACGCGTAGTGTTAAAAAAGCAGAAACAAGGTGAAATATGATTGTTGAGCTTCCTTTAGTTGCATAAGATTAACAATGTTTCTTAACTGAAGTTCCTCAGGTCCTGAAGAAATGTGCAGAGTTTATTGAGAAGCATGGGATTGTGGACGGGATTTACAGACTGTCGGGGGTTACCTCAAATATCCAGCGTCTCAGGTAACAATGCAATGTCATTTTTGTAAACTGATGCTTTTCTTTTTAGATTTGCAGCAGTTAGATATGACATTATAAGAGGTATTATTTAAAATCTTGCACTACGCGTTAAGAACTGCATGTTTCACTTCTTCTTCAAATGATTACTGGTGTATATATACCCTTCTTGAAACAAACAATACACATAAATCCTCTGCATTATGCAAATGTATATTGTTTCCTTAGATCTATTTTGCTTTTTTACCATCTCTGTTGGGGTTTTTCCCCCAAAATAACACAGCTGAATAGACTTACCAGCTACGATCTGCAGGAGTAGTTGGCAGGGGTGTTAAACAATCCAAGCGTTCAGCTAAGAGTGTGTGTGTGTGTGTGTGTGTGTGTGTGTGTGTGTGTGTGTGTGTGTGTGTGTGTGTGTGTGTGTGTGTGTAGGCAGGAATTTTGTTCTGAGGCGTGCCCTGACCTTACAAAGGAAGTGTACCTCCAGGACATCCACTGTGTGGGTTCCTTATGTAAGCTGTACTTCAGGGAGCTACCCAATCCTCTGCTCACATATGAGCTTTATAGCAAATTCACTGTAAGTACATTCAGATCACATCTGCAATATGATGGGGGCGGGGGTGGGGCCGGGGGGGTCTGTGTCCTGTGGTTTGTACGCAGATTCGAATTGGATTCAATTTATATATCATTCATGGGAGATCCTGTAGAAAGGGGTGTAATTAGCAGATATCAACTTAATATTGTCAAATCTGCTTTAAAAATGTATAGTTTGACCTAATAACACTGTTCACAAAGACTCTTTTATGTTCATCACAGTTGTAATCTCACTGTAATGATGATATGATGACATTCTTATCATAACCACTTCACAAAAATGTGTTACCCAGCATATACGTTTTATTTAAAGATGAAAACATTGTGTTTATGGCAGTATTGGATCAGATGTGCAATGAAGTTACAGAAATACATTTAAAGTATTCATTAATTCAGATTTTAGCTAGCAGCGTTTGTGGACAAACTGAGGCTCCACGTGGCTCTATTTTCTGGATAAAATGCAGGCGGGAAAGCAGGAGAGAAGGAATCAGGAATAACAAACTGTGAGACCAGGTTCATATTTTCTGTGCAGCGTTCTGTGTACTTTCACAGGACATTTGCATACCTTGGCATTCATACATCTCGTGCTGCTCGTTCCTGAGAAACTGCAGGACTCCAGTGTTTTAGGAAAAACCTGCCTCTCACACGGTGCACTAAAAACAACATAAGAACAGTTCAAAAAACTTTGTTTTCTTTAAAAGAACAAAGTTGTCCTTGCTTTTAGGTTTTTATATTGTGTGACTAATGAGACCCATGTTTTCATTTTTGCATCTCTGTGCTCTTATATTATATTGAAAATGTTAGCCTTTTTTGGATAAAACATATTATTTTTCTGTGGTCTATTTGTACTTTGACTGCACGAGTTTAACTATGTTTACAACCTCGCTGTTTAGTTTTACAGCAAACAATCAGGGCTAACAGACCGTATAGCTGGATTTTTTTTTTTTACCCAACAGATTACATTAATCCTACTGCTGGTAATTTAGGATGAAACAAAAAGTTCTGTGTTATTTTAGTGCAGAGGAATGTATGCGGGTTCTGCAGGTATATTTAGGGATTTCTCTGATGAATGATTAGAGAGCTGCAGAGCACAAGCTAAGAAATTATTTTAATGGGACTCCATAATGCAGGCAATTGTCTGATGCACTTCCTGTAATAAACTTGAATGAAATAATTAAAACAATGCTGGCTATGCACTTGGATCTTGTATCTAAATGTTTAAAAATGATTCTGATGTGTATTATTTTGTCTGGTTTGCATGCAGGAAGTGGTCTCAGTTCAGGATGATCACGAGAGACTTTTACACATTCAGAAAGTCATCAAAGAACTGCCGACTGCTCACTTTAGGTGAACCTCTGGCTTTTTAAACTCTAATGGATGTGACAGTCGCCCAGCTGATGAACTGTTTGCTGTGTTTGACAAATTATGTTTAAATAAGTGTGACAAGAAGTTTTTGTCACCTATCCTTAGGACTCTGGAGTACCTTGCGAAGCACTTGTCCCACCTCGCTACCTTGAGCACCCAAACAAACATGCATACACGTAACTTGGCCCTTGTGTGGGCTCCAAATCTGTTGAGGTGAGTTTAGATGTGGTTGAAACACATTATACATAAAAAGAAAAGAAAAGGATCTCCTAAAGGAGAATGAATTTCAGAGATACTGTCCAGTGTCAATGCAAGTTTTTATTGTTTGTTTTCAGAATTTATTTTTTTTGTTTGTTTTTTTTTAGATCTAAAGACATTGAGGCTTCATCTGGTAATGGAGACATGGCTTTCCAGGAGGTGCGGATACAACAGTCGGTGGTTGAGTTCATTTTAAACCACGCAGATCAGATCTTCAGTGGTGATTTTGCACAAATTAAACCCAAAGAAGGTATGACACCAGAAAAGTGTAAACCTATCCTTTTGTAGGAGACATGCCGAGCTGATGCATTTTCTCAGTTACCACTGCATAAATACAACTTCTTATTTTTCTCCAGGGCCAAGTTTGAAGTGTGGGGAGAAGTACGCCACACTCCCCATCAGTGGCCAGTGCGGGCCAATGAAACTGATGAGTCTGGAAGAAGCTCAGGCCCGCTCCTTAAGTCCAGATCATCCTCTGCATAAAGAACGTCAGCGAGAGAACAGTTTGCCTGATACAAGCACGGCCACGTTCTATCACACTGTCATAGACATAGACAACAAGTAAGAGTTGGGCTCAGTGTGATGTGTGTTTAAAGTGATTTTGTGTGAGATTTATCTGATGCTGTAACACATGACATTTCAGTAACAAGTGGTCAGATGCCACTGGGCTTAATATTCTCTCTTTGTTGGTCAGGAGAAAGTTTTCTGGGAAATCGAAGAAGTGGAAGTCCATCTTCAACATCGGAAAGTCTGTGGACTCAAAGGGAAAACTCAGCCGGAATGGTAGTGTGTTCATAAGAGCACAGGGAATGACAGGTAAAGATTCCAACAGCAGAGTTAACTAAAGGTGGGAAAAAAGCTAATAATTTATGTCATTCCACCAGTCTGTGAATGTGAACAGCCAAGCTAAATTATGCAGGCCTTAAAAGTGAAGTCCACCTCATGTTTAGTTAAAGATAGTTAATGTTAAAGCTAATACTGCTGTTTTTCTCCACCAGAAAAAGCATCTCTTCGTCCATCCAGGAGCATGGAATCGTTGTGCTCCCTGCCAACAGGTGGGGCTTAAACTTTTTCTATTTATTTATGTGGATTTGAAGAGTATAATTGTTGGGGTGCTTTAATTTTGCAAAATGCAGACTTTCTCTTCGCCTCATTATAAGACTTTCTCTTCGCCTCATTATAAGACTTTCTCTTTGCCTCATTATCACATCTACGATAGTCAGAAAATGTGTGTGTGTAAAAGGGCATGACATTTTCTTATACTAATATTTATCACTTTGTACTTTGAATTGCAGATGATGACAGAACAGGAAGCAATAGCCCAGCTGGTGGACCAGGCAGTATTTTCATTCCGGATGTAAAATCCAGAACGCTGGGATCCGACTCGCTCTGTGACATTAGTGAGCATGATCAAAACTGGGAATTTAAAGGGAAGAAAGCTGGGGGGGCAACAGGTGGCTGGAGCTCTAGCGTGAACCAAAAGGGGTCTGTGCCACCTCAAAAAAACCTGCCAGAGCAACTGAAGGTGTTTAAAGGTGATGACCTCAGTGGCTACAAGCCCACCTCCCCAAAAAACAGGAGGATGTTGTACTCGGCCTCCTCGCACAACAGCTCCTCCAGGCCCTCCTTTCCAGGAAGCTTCTTCCCACTGGAGTCATCACCGAGGCATCAGCGCAGAGCCGTCAATATATCTGAGCCTTTTGCTGTGTCTGTACCTCTGCGTGTGTCAGCTGTTATCAGCTCTAACAGCACACCATGCAGAGGGCACACCAAGGACAAGGCAGCTACTCTGAAACCCTACAAAGAGACTTCAGAGCAGAGCAGCAACAGTGGAAAGAGCAACACTTTCCCCCAACTGGAACGGAAGAGGCAGGAAAGAGCAGAGAAGAATAACATAGAGGAGCTGACCTCCAGGGTATCACCACAGGGTGAGAGCGTCTTCCTTCTTTTTTTTTTACATTAAAGTGGATTGTTACATGCACATAAAGTCATACTTATGTATTAGGTTGTAATGAACAAAAACATACTTGTTTTATTCAGATATAAAGAAAGAAATGGTCCATGAAGGTCAAGAAGAGAGGAATGTTTCTCAACTTGAATCTCTGTCCGTTGCAAATGCAAGAGAAGGCAAGGATGCAGCGCCATCTTCTGGGAAAGAACTGCCCAACGTGCCCATAGACAAGGAACTGGTAAATCAACTGCTGTTACAAATTTGATCTTTTATTGGGGCTCAAGTTTTATGTTACATTTGTTTATTTGTGAAATTACATTTCTGAAGAATAAGCCCCAACAGCCCGAAAAACACTGTTTTAAAATAGTGGAAAAGCTTTTTAGTTTCACATTTTGAGTTTTAGAGTGGTGTGACAGCTTCATGTTTTTAGCTCATGTATGTTTGTGTAATGTTTTGCTCTTTTCGCTTGTTTATCGCTTATAATTTCTCAGGACAAGGGATCTCCTACTGGCAAAGACCTGTGGCCTGACCTCCACCAAGAACTGAAAATAACTGAACCTGAATTTGACCTGCTGGATGAGAACTTTAAACAAGTTAATCTCTCAAAAAGCATTTGTGAGAGCACTAAGTTAACGATGGATGTCAGGGCGAAGCGCAGTCGCAGCTCTCCATCTCTGTCTTTGCTATGTAGAGAGCAGTCTTCAAATACCTCCCAGAGTGACTGTGAAGTCTCCACAAAGAAGCAGCCCTCAGAGTCAGACATCTTGCTGTCGCTTCACAAAAATGCAACACCTACTGACATGATGTATGAGAAAGAGAAGAAACTGCATCTGAAGACCCCACCCTTAAGCAAAGATGACCCAGTTTACACCAAGCAGAGGCAGCTTCTTTTAAAGGAAGCCAGTTTAGAGCGAGTGACGAATCCTTTAAAAATTGAGGATGCTCCAGTGGTTGCAAGCTTCTCAGGAGCAGAAAATATAGACAGGAAATCTCAGAAACATGAAATTCTTCAGGAAAACCAAAATGCCCTCAGTGATGGAGCAAAGAAAAGTGTGATTCCTGAGGTGGAGGTTCCTCAGAGGCTTTCAGTGTGTTTGGAAGAGAAACGTAACACACTGGAGCTGCCAAACCTTGATGATGATGAAGGAGGGACTTCAGAGGAGCTTGACCTGGTGGAGCCCTGGGAGGATATTAGCTTCACTAAGCAGTGGGTTACAAGCCCACTCCACTCACCTGATGTGGAGCACTTATTTAACCATCTGTCACCCTTCAGCTCACTTGGGGAAACTCTGACCTCTGAGGTGGAGAAGAGTTCTTCTCCTCAAGTTGATAACAACAAACAATCCCTCATTAGGAGCACTGAATGCCTTCCAGGAAACCTTCTTCAGACTACAAGCAGCAAACCAGAAACTAAGTGGATGTACGTGCCTTCAGCACCGACACGGACGAGCTTGAACGGCAATAGCACAACGCAACCTCCAGTGGGGAAGTGCAGCACAACAAAACCGAAGAACACAGGATCATCTCAGAGGTTTAACAGACAAATGTCGTACGAGCCAGCTGCTTCAGAGAAAAGAGAGGAGAACTGCTTTTCTAAACACAGGCCCTATTCGCTTAATTTAGACCTGGGACATAGATACATCAGAGACATTTCTAATCAGCAAAATCACACTTCATCAGAGTTTTCCTCCTGCCAGAGAGGGTTAATGGCCTCATCTGGAGCTGTAAACAACAGGCTGCCCTCAGAGTTGGAGCTGTTTCTGAATGATCGTCAGGCGCCTCTCCGGCGAAACTCGGCCCCGGTCAGCGTGTCCTCTGTCCGGACGGCCTTCATGATAAAAACATGCCAGGCCAAAGCCGTTCCCGTCATCCCTCCAAAGGTGCAGTACAGTCAAATACCTCACTGCAAACCTGAGAATGAGTTTGACAAAGTGAAGGAACAAGAAAAGGAGAATCCTAAAATAAGCACAGAGAAAAGCACTGCTGCACCTCCTCCAGGCATGTCAAATCTAAAGGAGGAGCTGGAGAATAAAGAGCCGGAGCCCAAACACCAAAAACAACCAAATGTTGAGAAATCTGCAGAGTCTCTGAAGATCGCATCCACTCCAGAACTGCCTGTGATAACCAGGAGACACACGCCGAGTCTGGAAGTGTTTGTGGACTGTCCCAGACCCAGCAGAGGGAACCTGTTACAAAGACCATCCTTTAGGAACAGACAGCGACCTCAAAGTCTTATCCTGCTCAGCCCTCCTTTTCCCATCATGGACTATCCAACGTCGGGGGATGACGGCAAGCTCCTTTCACCCATCAGGAGCCTGAATGACACGTCAGCAGTGAATGTCTTTTCTAAAGAGATGGCCGAAAGTTTCAGGACACCAGAGGGGATTGCTCTTCAGAATAAAATGACTATTCCAAAAAGTGGACAGAGACTGGAAACATCAACCAGCTGCTTCTACCAGCCGCAGAGAAGGTCGATGATATTTGACAGCAGGAGCCACAGACAGATTGAGTGACTGAAGCTACACTCACTGTCTATGTGTGTAAATAGATGTAATACATAAAGGAAGATGATATGATAACCTGTTGTAAATTTTATGAGTCACACATTCCTTGAAAAGCGGTTAAAAAACAGGAAGTATGTGGGAAAGAGGAAAAGGAAGCCATGATGTGTCTGAGAGCTGTTTATCTTTGACTGACATCTGCAACCAATTATTTTTTTTTTCAGTTTCCATCAGTCTATCATTTTGGGCTCTGTTGTGTTAGAGATTAATTTGCTGCCAACTACCGTAATTGTTTTTAGCTCTGCAGAGCTTCATTTAGGAAATATATTTAAAAGAAATTTTAGAATATCTATATCTGAAATTTAAGTTCTACCTTGTCAAAGAATTTCACTGCAAGACTGGAAAGTATTAAAAGCATCCTCTTGCTATTAAAACTGCTTTTTTTTTTTTTTTTTTACTTACAAACTGGCTGCTGGGGAGCATTTGTCACTGAATAAATGCTGAATTATACTAAATATTGTTTGATGAATGCAAATTCACTTTGACCTTGGAAACAGCAGATCGACAAAAACAAAAATGGATAACAAAACCTTAACTCAGGGTTAACTAACTAGTTGTTTATTCTAGTTGCTTGAAGAAGTGATGGACAAAGTATTCACATCGTATGTTTTAGAAAAAGTACCAATATAACAATAAACAACCAAAAATAGTCCATTGCACAGAAACCCTGCTTAAAAATCCTACTTACATGTGTAAGTAAAAGTCCAGAATGTGGCATCAAAGTCCTTATTCTGAAGAAAATGTCCCTGCGAGTGAGCTCTTATTTTGTGTGGATTTATTTGGTGCAGCAGGTTGAGACAGAGTTAGTTTACAACTTTATAAACATTTAGAAGTGAAATCTGAAGGGCCTGGAAATGGTTAATGAAGCAGGAAAGAACAAGCAGCAAAGCTCTGTTATACTAATCAGTATCTGTATTTTGTATGTAAAAATTAATTAGTAGCTGCCTCTGTCAGATAAATGTAGTTCAGTAAAGTGGAAGTATGGAGAAATATAAAGAAATGTAAAAGGAAATATTCAACTCAAACACACTTACTTACTTCCCAAGTCAGGCTCAGGTTCAGGTTACTTTATTCGTGAATGCAGGTAGGTTTGGTCTGTAGTAAGTAAGTCATCTGTCCTCATGTGCAAATTTTCAAAGCAAACACAGACAACAGATAAGCGCAATGTAACATAACACAGAAATGATAATAGAGAATCCACACAACAACATGTAGGAATGTAGGATAGCGGAAGTATGATTTGTTTATCTGAGTGACGGCTGCTGCAACAAAGCTTTTTTCCTTTTAAACAAAAGAACATGTTGATCTGCACTTTGGGACTAGAAGCTGAAACTCACTATGCTGCAGATGTAACAGCCACACTCATAACCATCTGATTCAGTGTGTTTCTGTTCATTACACATAAATATCCAAACCATGACACTAAGGAAAAGGGCAATCTCAATAAAAGCATGATTTTTTTTTTTTTTTTTTGCACTCAGCTTCACAGTTTGCATCAAAGTTCAGCACTGAATCAATAATTGTTACAAGATATTCATAAAACTGAACACATTCTGCTGCGTGACTCTTAATGGACGAGACCTTTTGTGTATGAGCATATTTTCTAAAATCAGTGATCATATCTTTTGATTTGTACAGGATAAGGGCGAGGGCATGCACCCATGTGGGGAGCCGGTCGAGGAGCAGGACTTGATCGGACAGAATTCCATTTATCCTGTTTGTGTCCTGTTAGTTATAAAGTCGTGAATCCAGCCCACAAGATTTTCATTTAGCTCCGATTGAAATGTGAATTGTGTTGAAGGCCAAAGAAAAATCAGCACATAGCAGTTGAGCATGAGAACCTCTAACAGTTAAGTTCAGTGAGGTTACTGTAGCATCTTCAACTCCTCTACGTGGTCATAAGCAAACTGCATGGACTGCAGTGACTAACCAGTGATGGTTAGTCATTTGTTACAGCTGAGTCTGCAGAAGCTCTGTCTGGATTCTGGTACACTCACTTCCAAAAACGTCAGAATACAGACACTGGAAACAAACATATCCCGAACCCGTGACTAATGTACTGACACAATGTGAGATTACGACCTCGTCACTTAACCAACTGAATTTGTTCTCAACAGTCTGAATACAGGAAGTGTACAGTGGTGGTCAGCAGAAAGAGCTGACAAACAGTTTAACAATCACAAACCCAATCAGTTACAGGAAAATCATTTTATTTATTCCTTTATGAACTTACATGTGACAATAAGGCTCAGTGAAGAGCTGATGTCTTTTTTCAAAGAAGTATTTAAAGGGAAATTCCTGTTTCTAAAGTAAATATATCAAGAGATGAATTAATGCCATTTACGCCACAGAAAGGCTTTAATTCATGAGTCATTTTCATTTTCTGTGATATTATTTAATGGATTTATCCGTGTATTTAATGACTTGTTTGTTTTTGAGATATAAAAAAAGTGCCTTGGAGAAAAGATGCCATCTGATGATTCTGATGTTATCAGAGCTGCTCGACAGACAGAAAACTGGAGCTTGCTTTGTGCATGCTGACTGTATTCACTGTGTTTGGATCTTAATGGTGCTTTGAGTGAAAGTAGAATGATGCCGTCTCCAGATTTTTCTCATTTTTACATTTTCTGCTATTTTGGGGTGAACAGCCATAGAGAGAAAAACAAAACAAAACAAAAACACTTTGTATGTTAGATTGTATTTAAGATGCTATTGATGCCATTAAAGATTGCTGTGTTTTTATACTGTAGTTTGGATAGCCTGGATGTGTGATTAGTGTTTATTTGCTTTGTAACTCATGTATACTTGTTGATACTGAAAATTATTGATTGAACTGTATGTATTCACAGGCAAAAGCTTTTGAGATGAGTTTTGCCTTAATGATCTGATTATGGCGCCTAAAGCAATTACATAAGATGCTTACATAAGATGAGTTTTGTTACAACAAAGAGTTATGAAAATAAAATGTTTGGAAAAAAAACTCTAATAAATCAGCTTGTGTTTAGTTAAATGATAACTTAGGCTTCCACTGTGATACACACGTGCAGTGATATGTGGTGTCAATTTTCTGTTTTTGTGACTTGAATAATTAAGTGAATAGAAAATCAGCCCATCTGTAAAATGCAAAAAAATTAAGTTGGGGGCCTGCAAGGCAATAGTGAAACCCTCACTTTGCATCTTTTTGGTAGATTCTGAGGTGTTTACTGAACTCGTTTGTCTTTGATGTTTTTTCTTTTTACAGACTCTGTAATGTTTGTTTCCAGGATTTGTTGATATGTAATAAAAATCAAGTCTTCTCTCTTCCAGTAAAATGTTCCCTGTCCCAGTGGCTGCAACACTGCTCCAATTAAAATGATTACAAGAGGCAATCTTATAACAAAAATCTGAACCCTTTCTTGTCCTCTGTGCTCATTGCAACCAGAAAAATATATTTTCATTTTGGCAGTTCACAGGGTTGACCTGAAGGTAAGAGGTGAGGTAACGACACAGGAAAGATTTCCTTCTGATGACCTTTTTTTTTTCTCATAATTTATGCAGACAGGGGTGTGGCTGCACAGTATAAACACTGCACCAATCCAGAGTGCGCTGAAGGGTTTGTGTTTTTTTTTAAACTTCCATTTAGCAACCCTAGATGCAGTTTGCTTTGAAACTTTTCTTGGTCTTCCAGTGCTTTTTAATCGCTATTTCTCAATCGTATTACAAACTGAGGAAACACCTACACAGCGATGCTTTCCCATCATCTTATGGTCTTCTTCTGCTTTGTTTTCATCAACTATTTTAATTTTCAGAAAGCTGGGCAGCTGGTAGAGCGTTAATTGCTACAAGCTTTTATAACATTTTTGGTGAACGTTAAAGAGCTTGAACCTTGATGGGTGCACATATTTTTAAGGACAAAAGATCAATAACACACCAAGTTTGCTTGAAAGTTTGCTTCACGTCTAACTTTGTAGCTTTTGGTGGTAACTTTATTGTCTACTTCACCTTTTACTGTAACACATTTTCAATTTGGAGTCTATGTGGCAGTTTTTTTGGGGGGGGGGTGAATCTGCATGACTCTGACTTTGTTAAAAAATACTAAAAAGTTACAAAAAAATTTAGAATGAAATTTAATGTTTAGATAGTCCAGCTCCTGATTGCTGTGTTTTATAGATAGATAGATAGATAGATAGATAGATAGATAGATAGATAGATAGATAGATAGATAGATAGATAGATAGATAGATAGATAGATAGATAGATAGATAGATAGCTAGATAGATAGATAGATAGATAGATAGATAGATAGATAGATAGATAGATAGATAGATAGATAGATAGATATAGATAGATGCACTGCTTCTTTTTTATTTTGAAAGGCACATGGAAACTTAGTCATGCAAGTTAAACATATTTTAATATATTTAAGATATATATAAGATTGTCCACCTGACTGTTTTTCTACTCTACCAGTTTTTAGAACAGCTTAATGCCAAATCTTATTGTCTTATTGGATGAAAATTCTCTATTTTTGAGTCGTGAAAATGTTCTTTCTTTTCCTTTTCAGCTCACTGAAAGGGGGTATAACAGAGACCGGTGCTGCTCCCTGAATGAGAAGTATTCTTATAAGGGGGGCCCCAAGATTTTTCATGTCAAAACTCTGTAAGCCTGGTGGAACACGTGCTTTCACGTTAATCTACTGGCTCTGGGCTCTGCCACCAGATGACGCTCCTGCTTCACACCGCGCATACGCTCAAGCCACTGAACTGCGAAAAAAACAAACAGACAAACGTGCTGAACGCGGAGCGAGTCTGTGCTGCAGGCCCATGAAAGTGTTGCAGCTGCTTGACACACAAGGTACAGATGTCCATTTTCTACCTGCTGAGAGAATCTCCATCGTTCTGTCACTTATGTTCCAGTGTGGGTTTTAGTGCGTTTGTGCGTAATTCGGTGAAAGCCAACCACTTGTACTCTCTGCTGACCTTTTCAAACATATTTTTTTCTTCTACGTGCCCATACTATAATACCATAAGATCTACGTACTGCAACACTACTCCAGCAGTATTCTAGCAACATTTCTGATATTTCCTATAACAGAAACTGACACCATGAATCAGAAATCAATGATGCACAAGTGTTTGTTTAACGCAAAACCAAAAACAATGAGTTAAAAATGGTTGCTATAGATTCTTTACCTGGACATGATCACCACCTGTTTCTTTGCATCCAGCAAACATCTCAGAGGGCTCTGTAGAGTTCTCTTATCCCCAGTTTTATGTCTAAATCTAATATTTTCATCAGTAGACTGTGTGCAGGTGCTGCAGTCAAACGCTGACAGAAAACAAATACGTTTCTTTATCCAAATGTCACATTTCACAGCTATTTAGACAAAAATCATCCTCGGAGGCATTCAGGTTGCACCAGCGGTGGCGCTTGCAGAGGTCTCTTCCATGTCTGAGCAGTTCATTATTTCTCAACCTTTGACACTGCTTGTGTATGGGCCGAGAATTAAAAAGGCGTATTCTCAGCACACTGAAAAAGGCAAGCAGAGCACAGTGCGCGCGTTGAATATTCAATTAGCGAGGGGCGACTGAGGAAAAGTGAAGCTGCGTGCCAGTCCTTCATCTTACACTGCTGATTAGCTGTTAAACAGATTATATACAGTTGAATGGGTTCAAATGTTGCAGCAGAATGCAGGCGGAGTTCAAGGCAATGACGAGCGGTTTTCTTCCTTGCCACTTCAGCAGACTGAACAGACTTTGTCACCAACAACAGCTCCGTAATGAAACATGTTGCTTTTCCGGTTTTTGTTGTTTTTTTTTTTTTTGTTTTTTTTTAAATAACATTCATTTTATAACACAGCATGAGCAGCTGAACCCATTTCCAGTCCATCAGTGCAGGTCGAGATGTTAGTTGAAGCTGCACTGAAATATAAAATGATAACTGTGATAGACTACAGCGATAATATTTTTCTGCCTACCAAATATTAATGCAAAATTAAACCTTTTTCCATTTTAAACCACACAAACAAGCCCTCGGTTCTATAGTTATCAGTAAACGCGTGCCTTAGACTTGTTGGCAAAAACTGCTGCACGCATATTAAAAACGCCACACACCGTGGAGTGATAAAATGTTAAGGTAAAATTACATTTTAAACTACTAAAATCCTGATTGAAAATAATCTCCTGGAAATAATGTTCCTTCTTCCAGCAGTAACTCGTATGGAAGCTTGTTCGAGACTCTACATTTAAGGCAAAGTTGTCTGAATAGTGTGGAACAACTTGTATTTGTTCCTTGAACAGTGAGTAAATAAACACGTTAAAGTGTTTAAAAGTTTACAAACTGTTTTGTAAAAAGTTACTAAGTTAACTTGGTAAGATTTACTGCACACTTTTACTAAGCTGGATAAGTTTAAAGTAGTTGAATGTGCAGTGCCACAGCAAGCCACGCGGGTCCAAAAGAGCTCTCATTGAGAAGCCACGTGTCCGTTTCCAAAGCCTCTCCAACTTAACCACCTCCTTTGTACGACTAACCCACATCGGCAGCGTCCCTCCACATAAAGGGATTTGCAATTTCAAGATATTTCAGCTTAAATGTTTTTGACAGTTCCCTCGCTTTTACCTCGGCTTGGTTATTTTAACTGTGCCAAATGGGTCACCTTGGGTTGCTGTCTGCGCGCAAAGGGCTTTTGCGCGCATTCAGTCTGAATTTTTTCCAACTTTCCTTGACGGGGAAACCAGCTGCTGGTCGTGAAAAGACGGCTTATTAATTGTCCTTTGTCATGCAGAATTGCTTGATTTCTAAAGAAACTTACAAAGGCTCTTTTTCAGGATTCAAGTATTTTGTTTCGTGCGTATTTTCAAACCATCGAATCAGCTGCAGCGCCGCGCCGTCTACCAGACTCTCAGGTACTGACTGCCTGCTCCCTTTGTCCCCTTTTAATGCTGTTGTAAATCGTGCAGACTGATTTGTTACAAGCTGTTCTTTTAATCTGATAGATAAGAGACATGTCAAAGAAAAGCCGTAAATAAAAAATTAGCCCGAATAAAGACAAGGGCGAGTCTGCTAGATGGGCGCCTGTTGACTCAAGCGGCTCTCCAGCGTCAGGGGAGCCCTCTCCTCAGCTCCGTCAAGGTTACGTCCACAATTCCCTTTTCTTCTTTTTAAAAAGACACCGTAGTCCTTTTTGCTTCAATGAATTGATCGGCACAAAATTAAGAATAAATAAATTGAGCATTTGAAGCACCGAGCGTATAAGCTCCCCCAGGGCGCATACCCCCGGGCTATTGAATGGATAAAGGGCGCTTTGCAGAGGACGTTGTGAGCAAAATGGAGCTCTATGGTGCAATTAACAAAATGGTCTAATCCCATATCTTAACAAATGCAAATATTAGAGTTTTGTTAAAATAGTTAAGTGAACAATTAAATGAAAGTTTAGAAGTGAAACTTCACATCCAAATAAGGCACGCTGATGCAGATAATGTGATGTACGCAATTTAGGAACACTTTTTAGTCTCTTAAAAAACTCTAGCTGTACATTTATGTGGAGCAAATATAGTTTAAAGCCTATTCAACATAATAAATATAATTTTGACAGCCAAAGGCTCAATACAAGAGCGGGTGTAGCAGTGCGTAAAACGGGCAGAGAAATATGGAACTACACGCTTTACTCCTAGTTTAGTCATTTGGACGTCTTTTATTCATAATGTAGTATTTTTTAACGGGAACTTAAAAATATACATATGCACTCATTTTAGACTCGTTTTTCACCCAGTTAGCGTTTTAGTTTCCCCTGGAACCTTTTTTAAAGGTTGCCGCGTATTATTTGGTAAATAATATATTTGTGTGGTTTATACTACTTATAATTAAAATAAATGCTCTGCTAATTAATATTTTATGTTACGAAATAATGTGGGGTGAATTTTAAAAGGGTTGTACAGGGCTAAAACACAGTTTATAAAAATGACAACAATCTTGAGCACAGTGCTGCGTTAACAATTACAACAATCTGGGTCATGAACACTAAACTGTGTCCTTTTCTCATTTATTTTCATGTTAGATCGATATCTTAAGTTATGCACATTCCTGATGCACCATTATACACCCACAGTGATTATTTACTCAGTCACACGAGACAGATCATTTCAGCTGAAATGAAACTTGGAAAGAAGCTCACAAGGGCCAGCGAGTGAAAGCTGGGTTGAGTGCCCCCCGGGAAAAGCGCATAAGAGGAGCCCATGATAATGCGTTTATCACTTCTGAGTGATAAAGATTATTAAGTATTTAATTTACTCATTCTTAGGCACGTATTCCTCAGTGCTCTTCTTCGATGCACGAGAACCTTTTTTTTTTCTTTCATTCTTTTTTCTGTACGTACGGTGCAGAGCAGTTTAGGAATATCAGAACACAAAAGTTGCACCAAATTTCTTTTGGGTTTCTGTGGGGAAATGGGAGCTCTGTGTGGCAACTTTAAAATCTTCCCAAAGCATGAACAGACTCAGTAGCTTTAATGTCGTGCAAGAAAATATTAAAATATGTGTGTTTTTAATTTGCACAGAAACTGCGTAAGTTCTGAAAATTCGAGTTAAGCGCACGTTTCTACTAAAACGCAGCTATCCAAAGTTTTAATACGTGAATATAATTTATTTTGCTGGTTTAAATAAAGACTGCTAGATAGCATTTAGAATTTTGTAATTGTACTCCTCCTCCGTTTTCTTCTATTTTTTTTTAATGCCCAAACTAATAACTTCAACCGGAATTCTTCTTTGCCACCGTGCGCATTCAGTGGTGCCCCCACAAAAAATAACCCACAGGACAACGTAGTCTACCGCTCAGAAATATTTTATTTAAGTATGAACATTTTTAAATAAATAAATATTTTTTCAATTACACTGAGGATATAATTTCAGAGTGGTGTCGGCAGATTTCTCTCCAGCTTTCCATATTTTAAGTCACAGTTCCATCCACATAGAATGAATCTAACCAGTATTTACCAAGTATAGTACAAAATACTGTCTTCCCCAAAATACACATAAACAATGTTGCTATTGTTTTTGGGGGGTGTTGTTTTTACAAATATGCCTACCATAATCATCGGCAACAACAAGCGACTGTTATCAGAAAAAAACTACATACAAAACGTACAACATGTATACAGCTATACAATAATTCAGGGCAGTCCCCTGATTTTAAAATATTCTCTGTCTATGTACAGACGACTGAACACAAGTGGAACAGTCTTTTTTTTCTTTTTTCTTTTCTTTTTGGCTGTATTCAAAATCACCAGGAGCAAAATCTTTCAGAAATGAGTCAAAGGGGCGTTCAGGGTGAGACGGACAGGTCCACATCCTCCTTTTCTGACGAGGAAGGAGATATGGGAATGTCATCGTCCTCTTCCTCCGAGCATCTTGCAGTTGACAGGGACGAGCATTTGCAGTTATGTGATCCAGTCCTTTGGCCGCTGCTCTTTCCCTCCTTTTTGTGCTTAACTCTGCGGTTCTGGAACCAGATTTTCACCTGCTTCTCAGACAAGTTCAGGTACGTGGCGATCTCAATGCGCCTCAGTCTGGAGAGGTACATGTTGGAGGTGAACTCTCGCTCCAGCTCCAAAAGTTGTGTGCTGGTGAAAGCGGTGCGCATGCGCTTGCTGCTCTGAAGTTTGCCGTTACTGTTTTCTGAGAAAACAACATAAACTGTAAGCCATGGGGATATTGTGGAAACAAGTGTAATTAAACGTTTTTTTTTTTTTGTTTGTTTGTTTGTTTTGCTTGTTTTTTTTGCACTTGATCAATACTTAAACCAGTTTTTACTCACCGATGGAGATGCAGTGGAACTGCCGTGGGTCTGGGACTGAGTATGCAGCCTGGTAAATCCCCGGTGCATGGCTGAGGTTGACGCTGTTGGATGAAGAGTGTTGCCTTGACAGAGCCGAGTGGCAGTACTGTGAGCTGAAGGGAGGAAACGATGCTTTGAGAAGCGGCAGTGTCGGTGGAGATGGATGGAGCTGGGACGCGGTCATGCACAGCGGGCAGAAGCACAAGAGCCCGGCTTTCCTCGAGTGGCACGAGCCTGGCAGCCCGTGCGCATGGTGCGGCGAGTGCACGGCGTAAGGGAATAGAGGTGGGTTGTTCTCGCTTCCTTTGTCGTTTGCCTCCCTTAAAATCAAGGAATCCACGAGAAAAGACCTCGGCATGTTTGCAAACTTGTTGCTCAGCGTGCTTGAAAGTTTAAGTCGTTCGTGCTCGTTCGTTGCGTCAGTGTGCTCTCTTCGGGGCGGTGGACAGCGAAGTGGTGCTGAAGGCGCACAGCCTCCCTTTAAATAGCCGCCGTGGACTCGGTTCGGCCATGTGACGGTTACGCTGTAAGCGGCCAAGAGCTCTCAATAGGGTTTTGTGCCTTTCTCTCGGCATTCCCACTGCACGCTTCCCCATTATTTCACTTGTTAACTAAATGAACTGCATAATGTAGTCTATTCTTGTCAGCCCCACCCACGCCGCAAGAGGCGGCACAACCCATTCTCCCTTTTATCATCATTCTCATTTTATCATAGAGACGAGCTTAAATTTGCGACAGAAAACGTTTCTGTCACTTTTGGAAAGCCAGTGTGCATTCAAGTTTTGTCTTAGACATTAAGCAGTGTGTCTAAGTCTTAAGTATGTCTGTACGTCCAGAGCAAGAGGTGGAGGTAGAAATCCACTCTTATACGTTTATTTATTTTTTACATTTCTCACTCTAGCAGGTAAATTACAGAAGAATTTCTTAGCAATTGCTTTAATCAAAAGTTCATCACGTCTGTATTTGGGGAAATGTGAAGGCAAAGCAGTTATTTATTTCTCTAGCTTTAAAACACACACACACACACACACACACACACACACACACACACACACACACACACACACACACACACACACACACACACACACACACCAGGAAACATCCATACCTATATTATTTATTTCCATTTATTTCTAATTATCTGTGTCTGCATCCCGGCAGGTCTGTGTGTCTTCTTTACTGACAGTGCCGAGCGCAAAAAACATAACAGCAACAGCTGAATGTAAAGTTTATGCATATCCATTTTAGGGTTAATGTGTCATTTCTGGGCACAAAAAAAGGGACAAGTCATTGCCTGAAGGCAGTGCTGTTAAAGAGCAGTGATTAATTCCTTTGCTCGGGCCCCTGCCGAGTCGGGGGAAAGAATATGTAAAAATAACCAGGTTTTCACTCCGCGGCCCTTATTGAATGTCATTGTGGAGGGTTTTCAATGAGAGAGAAAGAGAGTCGAATTAAAGTGTGTGACAGCGGCGGATAGACCCAACAAAGGCGACTCTGTCATAGAGGAGCCCAGTGCGCTGTGCGTGAAGCCCCCGCCTCGCGCTCTGATTGAATTAAGTAATAGGAAAACATTTTCTTTCACTTTAAGGCTTTCTGAACAAGACCTTCAAAGGGACGGGAGCCGTAATATGTGAGTAAATAGAGGACTGCAATTATTCTTCTGCAGAGCTACTTCTTTCTTAAGCAAGCACAAAATAATGTTAAACTAGAAATAAAAAATGACAAAGAGCGAAAATCAATGCATGTTTCTTCTTCTTCTTCTTCTTCTTCTTCTTCCTCTGTTGTTCCTACTTGACATGTGGGGTGTGTGTTTTTATTACTGACAGAAAGAAGGGTTCCTTGTTGTTGGTTTACTGTTTACATGTGTTCTGCTTTAAGCATCGTTTTCCATAAATTGTCACGTCCAGGGAATTAGTCCTTCAGCTCCACACAACACAGCCACATGACGGTGTGATGCTATCTGTTCTCTCCTCATGAAAGAGGCTTAATGCGCTCAGCTTCACACCACTAATCTTCCATAAAAAAAAAAAAAAAAAAAACTAGACCTGTAATTAGGTGGCGCCATTAAAGTAGTTACAAATTAGGAGCAGTTAAACCCTTTAACGAGATCTCGTCATTAGGACAAAAACCTGTTATATCCGCGAGAGCTTTTTTTTTTTTTTTTTTTTGTGCATTAGTCCATCCTTTCATTTCCTGCCAGAAATGAGCCATTAACTAGTCTGTCAATCTTGCTGCAATCTCTGAAACCTGTAAATACAATTCTGCCGCTTTTATTACGATTCCTAATTAGTTAATACGTTAATGACATATTTTCATCATACCTCAAAACATTCACAAAGAGCTTGCCAGATTGTGCGCTAAAGCCCAAAATAAAATATTTTAAAACGGGAGCAAAATGTGTCTTTCTTTTCAATTCAGGCCTATAATCGCTTCAGATTTGAAAAGAATTATGCCTCATATCTACATTTCTCAGATGTGCAGCCTACGCGGTGGCAGCTTGACGCATTGCTCGACATAAAGATGTTATCAGAGGCCCTAATTTTCAAATTATGTACAGCAGTCATCCCGTGGATAGGAATAGAGGTTTCATGGGTCCTCTCGCAGGGGAAGCTCATCCTAATTTGCAATCCCAACTGGAGACTGACAAATAGTTTTGACCTCCCTCTGGAGGCGCGGGCCAGAAGTGCAAAGAATCTCATCCTCCATAATCACTTGTTACTGAGATAAATAATCGAGGGAAAATAGCCTGCTCACATTGTAACGACTCATTTTTGCGCTAGTTGCAAGCTACAAAAATACATCTGTAGCCACTTACAAGGTTTATGCATCATCACCTTCACATCCACATGCACTTTCTTTTCTTTGTTTTTTGATTTTTGATTTTTGTCACAAACCAGAGAGACAGACTAATACAGCATAGCTTCATGAGTTCAGTAACTAGCAGCTGTGGGTTGGTAAAGCTTCTTAATATTAATGTTTGATGGGGAGGGGAAGAAATGCCCCTGAAATAGTAAATTATTTATAAGATATTAAGTTGGAACAATTGCCATCACTCAAATTCATCCCTGATGATAACACTGACCAGTGCCTGCTGTGCCGTTGGAGAAGCACATTTTCAGGGGCTTTTACGCAATTATACCCAAAGATCTCGTGCCTGATGACATAAAGAGAGCAGTCTGTTTATGGAGATGTAGTCAATATCTCCTTTTCTTTTTGGTATGAATAATTCATAGTTTAAGACACTATCCCCCCTCACTTAATATGTACACACACTTAAACACCCACACATCTCTAATACAAATGATGGTTTTAGCTGACAGTGTAACAGGATTTAAGGTCCCAGTGGGGTTTGGCCCAGCCGCGGATGGGCGCTGTGACTGTCGACGTGACACAGAGGGCCGGCTGCCCCTCCTAATCTCCCCCTGAGGCAACATCACAGGCTGCAGATCCTGCTGCACCTCTATGGACACACAAAGGCCTGATTATCATTCATATGCTCACCAGAAACACCAGTCCAATAGATAACAGATGACACATAAGTACCAGCTGAATGGTGCAATATGTTTAGGCTGCTGGAGTCTATAGGGACTAATGAATCCTTAAGAGAGAGAGGGAGATGGACAAAGAGATGCTGTCAGTCAGAGTACTATAATGTGACAGATATAAGGCTCTACAGGTGAATTTGGACTTGAGCGGACCAGAGAAGTTATGTGTTAAATATATTATTGAAAATATAAGTATCAAGTTTTATTTATTTAATTTTTGCAAAATAGAATAATTGAAATTTGAAAAAAAAAAAGTAGAGGCCTAGCAGTGATTAACTTGACTTGAGGAGACATTTAAGTGAATATTTGAAGATGATAATTATGTACAAGTACAGCTTTACTCAGCCTGACCTCACAATTAAACAGATCAAGTTGCACCTTTACCTAAAGTTACAAGAAACTGCTAAATGAGCATTCCATTTTCAGCTCACAAGAAATCGTTTTCAGATGTGCAGTTTTAAAAAATATATATATTTTTTTATCGTTTCATAAACTAATGTTTTGTTCCTAAGAGTGGTTTGTACATTAGATGACATCTGGTTATATTTTTACCAGTGCCGGAGAAACTGTTGTTTGCAAGCACAAAGTTCAAAAATGATACCTCAGTGAACATACAGTTGGAGCCGGTGAATTCTTTCTCGTTTCGCGAGCCTGAAAATTGTGGAGTTTTCTCTCTGGTGTCTCTGTCCCAACAGTGACACGTATAACCTGGACGACTCTTATTGATGTAAAGTTAATATTTCTAGAAACATCAACGATTAAATCCAAATGTTCAGCCAGAAATGTATCACTGTAAATCAGTTTCATGTGCACACAGGTACAAGTACACCGCCTTTTTTACAGCTTAAATTCAAGCTTACAGCTGCACCAACCGTCCTAGTCACCACCTTTAAATAATATTGTAGGCAGCAGTAGCTTCAGATCCCTCTAAAGATTAGACCATTAGTACAGATAACTGTGTATGAATGCTTTTTTATGATATTGTGATTTTCTTTTCCTTTTACTCAGTTTGTTTATTTTGGTCCAGTCTGGAAGGGCTGATGATTAAGCTGAGTGAAGCAAAAAGAAAAAAAAAAAGAAAGAAACAAAACAAGTTAAACAGGGATGACATCAGTCAATGAAAGTGGTTAAAATGTATGCGTAGGACACTGTGGTATTTGTGGTGGAAATGTAAACTCATTATTGGCTGATGTGAAGCACTTCCTTCTTATCTTGCTCTCTTACATGTTAGCAAATTCCAATTTAAAGCAAATACATAGAAACCAAAACAAAAGTATTTTTAATGTTATAATAAAACTTTCAAAATTTAGTATAATTCGCTGTCCCTGCCTTCATAATTGTTTTATCTGTGATTTTTAATGTGCTTTCCGATTGCTTTATACTCTACTACACTCTCCAATCATCAATGACCTGAGCACAGTCTTTGTCACGAGTTGCTGGATAAATGTCTGACATTCAACCACAAGCTAAGCCTGCACGGGTGGGTTGCTCATTAGTATATTTAATTTGCAGGATCAAATCTGATGGGAGCTTAAAATTTATGTTTGATACAAACTCAGTAGTTCAGTTTTATAACTCTTACACAGAAAAGCAGACGTGTGCACTGACTCATCTCTGTGTTTTGTAAATATGACCAATGACCTGACACACATCAGGCTGACACAAGTAGCTGCAACTCCCTGAGGTGCATCCGGCAAATCTCCTAGAAAACTCCATGGTGGATTAATATGGGCATTAATGTGAGCACAGAAATGTCACTTCAACAATCTGTAATAAAAAAAAAAACTATTAATATCCACTAATTAATAATTAAGGTAAATCCATGAAATAAAATGAAGTAAAAATTGCAAGCAGTATGGAACTGCACCAGCTGGGAACACACAAATATACACAACTGCTATGCAACTGTTTGTAATTAGAGAGCACAGTAAAGCAGCGGATTTGTTGATGACATACTAAAAAGTTTGGTTCTTCCCTGATGGTAAATCTGCTTGTGGAAGCCGTCCCTTAGTCAGACGTGTAGAGCCTCTCTGATCTGTTTGAGTCCAGGTCAAGTGCTGTTGCTAGGTGCGCCATCAAAGCTCAGTCTGTCTCCACACAGCTGGCTATGCAGACAGTCTCACTGACAGCCACACTGAGAGTGTCCGTGATTGGTGCAGTTATAAATTGTTGTGAATGGTGGATTATTCAGTGATGAATAATCTATCTATTTATACGTTTTTCAAAACAGAAATTGCAAAGGTTATTTACCTTTATCTTTATGAAGTGGACTGTGATGTATTTTCTGTCCTGCCTAAGGACATGCCACTTAAGGGGAACGAGGGCAAACGTTAAAAAAAAAAAATATATATATATATATGAGAGAACCAACAAAAACCAAAAAGAAGAAGAAAGAAAAACCATAAAACTAAGACATGCTTATCCTCCCCACCAAAAATAAACTTTTTTGAGCATCTGTGGTAAACATATTTAAATTCAGCTAAAAGTTTAAATGCAAGTAAATGTTTTCATAGAGCCTCTAAAACTCGCTGTCCAATACTTTTTTCCCCTGATTTTTTGATGCACTTTACTGATTAGTGGCTGCAAATTTTGATACTGTTGACTCTAGAATTGCACTGTGATTAAACTTTTTAATCACTATATATACACTATATATATAATAATATATAATCACTATATATACACTGTCATATATAGTGAAAAGAATGTGCAAGGGCCTAGTTACAAGACTAAACCATGAGCCATATAAATCCTGTGAGAAATATAAAGCAGATCTTAATTTTCTTCCCTACACTGTAATCTAAAATAATTAGCATTCTTCAGTTAAGAAAACAAACACATAATATAAATAAAAATAAATACACGCTGTGGGCCCTGGCTTATTTTGACAACAAAAAAAAAACTAATGAGAAATAGATGCTAACTTGGCAGCCTGGCCTCAGTAATGGGCCCATTTACATCTAAATGTGATGATGCTATGGGAACTAAAATGGTCAAGCGTACTTTTCCCTGAACTTTTTGACTTCCACCAACTTTGCTGCTCGCTCCAATATACAAAGCATTTGTTCACTAATGAATTTTCAAATTGTGCTGTTCAATGTCAAAGTTTCCCCAATCCTCACACTCTCCTCATAAATGAAAAATAATTAGAAATCGTGCTGTGCTCAGAATTATTATTAGACAAACCATTAACGCTCTAAATATCTTTGGATGATTTCAAATTTCCTTTTGATGTAAATCCATTGGTTCTGCTATAGATATGTCTCAAACGTTCCCTTTGACCCTATTCATATAAAGGTTCTTCAAAAGGGTTTGTTACTCTGTGGAGGTCAGCAGGCTATTACGTATGACTGACTCACATTTTTCCAAATCAGCAGACTTTTGGCCTAGAAATAACAGGTCAAACCAATGAATTTAATGAACTCTCCCAGACACAATGAATGCCTCTTGCCATTTGAACCCCAATAAAGGGATATGGGCAGGTCAGCAAGCCCTTTCAAGGGGTTTGTACACAAATGTGACAGAATGCAGTTGCTTCAGTGTCTGCACTGACAAGTTGTTCAAAGTGCTGGGGATGTCAGAGATAGTGCCTTCATCCACACTGCCCCCTTTGTTCCCTATTTTGTGCTTTCACGAGACCCACAAGTACAAAAGCGAAAGAATGCTGAGCGTCTTTTGCAATGTTGTGTTTGCCTCATTTCTCTTGGCCCAACGTGATGCTGTAGGCGCAAATGTAGGAGACTTTTTATGTAGAGAAAACAAAGCTGAATTATGGCGCAGAACAACTTCTGATGGTGACGTGCTACTCCTCCCTCCTTTTCACCGCTTTACTTTTCCGACCCTCCCCTCTTTCCCTCCCCTCATTCACTTTTTTCTATAAGATTCGATTTTTGACGCTTTGATGTTTCCAGTGGGATTTCTTCAACAGCGTAGAGTTGGAGAGTTGAAGGCAGGGGAGCTGAATTATCAGCAATTTTATATTTAACTTTTTGTGTACCGATGAGTGTTTCCTTGATGCAGCTGCCTGGCTGATTTAGGCTTGATTGAGAAAAAAACAATTTAAGCATATGGTATTTGGGTGTTCACTTAATTGAATCAATTGGAAACCCATGGGAAATCACAGAGGGGGGTAAGCGCTTGGGAGGAGGGAGGTCAGAGAGTTAGAGCAGCAAGAAGAGGGGGAATAGACACCCACCAAAACTACCCATGTTGCCATTAAGTACTCATTTTCAGCTCAGCAGTTCATAATTACCCCATCTGAGTGTGTTCCTCTAAAAGAGCAACATGAGGATGAGCTTCAGGATAAAAAAAAAAACAGAGGAAGCAGAGACTAAAGCCACTGTGACTCCGTAAAGTTTTCTTTCATTAATGATCTCCTGTGGCTTGGCCCATTTCCTGCCCATTCATCTCACATTAGCCTCCATTCAGGAGTCACTATTGTTTTGGGAATTGTTTTCATTTTTTTAGGATACAAAGGTTTGAGTGTTCAACACTTTAAATGACTTTTTTCCCTTTCTTTTTTTTTTTTAATCTGGTGTTGCAACTTTTTAAGCACATGATGTTTTAGAAATTTGAATCAGAACAAAGAAAAAGGAAACATTTTAATGGTTCTGTTTCAAATCTTAAGGAAGGATCCATTTTCCAAGTGTTAAACTGTAAGTTCACTTTAACAGCTTGAGTTTCCTGAGTGGCAGCCAGACTTTCAGGGCAATGAATCAGAACTTTAAGGACATCTGCATGAGTGAGAGCAGACCTCTGTATGATTTTCACAACTGAATACCTCGGTTCCTTCTCAAATTTCCATTGCAAGCATTGTGATTTGGAGTCAGCTTTTGTTTCATTTTTTTTTTCCACTCCACTCTGTGGTTGTTGTGATCTCTCACACACACACACACACACACACACACACACACACACACACACACACACACACACACACACACACCACCACCACCTCCTCACCCCCCACCTCATTCTAATGACCTCTGCAATGGCTTTTAACTCAGTCTGACACTGCTTTTGACAAAAACTGGGAATATATGGCTCTGTCTTAACGTCTCTCAAGAGTTATGACGTAAGCAGTGTGAAAAAGAGATTTGGGCTAATTCAATGTCTATAATATGACCATATATGCGAGAGCCAGTGTGATGACGGGTCACTGCCCATCTCACAGGGTCCCCCGGTTTTCTGCAGATGCACTCTATTGAGGAGGCGACACGCGGCGGGACGCTGCTGGGAGTTAGTTACTATTTCTCCATTACCATAGAAACTAACACACTGGCTTTCAGCTGGTCTAGGCCAGGGGTCCGCTGACACCAACTTTCACACCACTCGAAGTCTTGACAACACCCCAAATGGATCTCATCACACAGAATAATACCCATTTGTACCCGGTTCACACACAAAATGAGCTGCCAGCAAAATGCTATAACAACAAAAAAATAAAGAGGCCTCATTTTTGGATGAACACAAGTTTGGGAAAAACACGTGCACTGATGTGAAGCAGCCAGGCTGAA
Source organism: Archocentrus centrarchus (assembly GCF_007364275.1). Classification (NCBI taxonomy): domain Eukaryota; kingdom Metazoa; phylum Chordata; class Actinopteri; order Cichliformes; family Cichlidae; genus Archocentrus; species Archocentrus centrarchus. The sequence continues at coordinate 21,268,636 of NC_044359.1, forward strand.
AAAAAAAAAAAAATACAGCATACAAAAATAAAATAAGCAACAAGCTAATAGCATCTAGATGAAGATGTCTCCTCTCACTGAAAATTGTGACACAATGAAAAAATGTGCAGTTTAGTTCAGCCTTAAAGGAAAATCATTTCTTTAAGGCTGATCTTGCCAGAAGGGAAGAATAATACCACTTTAATGTTTGTATGGTTATTATAAAGTTACTGCAGGAAGCTGGGTGTGCTTATAGTCAGATTTATACGAGTCTGACTCTTTCTTTACATCCTTGCATCCTGCATGTGTAACTGTTTCTTGCAGTGAAAGATCACCAAGCTTAATGTCTACATCTTTCCTGCATTTCTGTATGGTATGGTTTAAATTAGTCACTGTGAAAGATGTAATTTCACTAAAGGATCATGTCAGCTCAGTTCACCAACAATCAAAGAAAAACACCCTCAGACTTTGTTTTTCCTGCTGCACCCTTAATGCAGTTGGGCTGCACTGCTTTCTCCTGAGCCTATCAGTGACTTTCGCTACATCGCTCTCCCTGTGTACCCATACTTGTTGATAGTATTTCAAATGGTCTATGGACAATGTTGTATCAGGCAGTTCTTGCTCATCCTTAAAGCTGTTTCTCACCCGCAGATTTGGTTCCTTACAATTATTTGGCCCGCTTTGTTTCTGGTGTTCCTTTTTGCTAACTTTTTGACAACAAACCCACTTGTGGCTGATAGAAGACTGACTCTTTTGCGTATTTGACTAATCAAGTTACATGCAAACAAGCAAATTTTGACCTTTTCGCTGCACTTGTTTCACTCGTCTTTGTCATTTTTGTAAGGAGCCAGTTCTGAGATCATTTAAAGTGCATGTATAATTTCAGTCACCATTGAATTCACACAGGTGCAACATTAAAGATGGACCTGCTCCATTAACTTTCACAGTTTACTTTTAACCTGCCGTTTACTGGTCCATGTTGATTGTTCCTCAAGTGACAGTCTCATTTATTTATTTATTTTAGCTGAAAATGTTTATTATAGCTGTGCTAAAATGTACAAATCAGATACTGGTTCATCTTCCGTTTTCTGAAATAATCTTTTGAAACTAATGATTTTGCTGGTAGGTTGTAGTCAGTTTAATATTTTACTTTTTGCATCTTATATGCCTTCCAATCTTCAGCTGTACAGTTATGTGGATTCATTGCCAGTGAAAATACCTTTTTTGTCCATTCTTAATGTATATATTGCGCAGTATGGGTAATAATTTGGCACTGTGGAAGATACAAGGTCAGAGTTCACAATTGATCCTCTCACCCCTGGCAGGTGCAGCTCACAGGAGTGAGAGGAGCCAGCCCCTCATCTCTCCCACCTCTTCACGCTGCTCAGCAAGAGAAAGGGAGGAGTGTAAATGAGTGCACTCCAGAAAGCCATCACCTGCTCCCTCCACCCTCAAATCCCCTCTAACTCTGCCAGACAGATATCCTACAACCCCTGCTTAAATTTCTCCAACTCTGGTTAATGAGAGACACAGAAAGAGGGAGAGAGGGAGGGAAATAGGCCGGAGAAGAGCAGAGCAGTTTCAGCTAAAGCCCTGATTTTTTTTTTCTTTTTGTTTGATCTGTTTTGTTGTTTTGAGCATGAACACTTTCATCAGCAGCAAAATGTACATTTGTCATGCCTATAGAGGGAAATGAATTGGACTGGAAGGGGCATTGAGTTTGTGCGCACAGAGAGCCCAAGGGTGAGGTTGTGTATTGATGGGTGCCCCTCCCATCTTCTCCCAGATTCCCCCTCTATTGTGACTTTGAGTGAATGTATCCTCTTGCTAAGGGCACTGGAATGTGTCTTCTCAACTCATGTGATGGATGGGGCCTTGTTTTGCACTCCTCCGCCCCTCCCTCTGAATCCCTCTTTCTCTCCCTCAGCCTTTGACTCTTTCATCACATCCTTTTATTCGGCACCAATAAAAGTCAGTGATTCTTCATCAGCTGTAGTGCAGATCTGAGGGCCGCTGTTATTTTTCATCTGGAGTGTGTCACACATCACCATTCAGCCACTCCGTCACACAAATTCAGACATTGGCACGGAGGCAGAAGCAGGTGTAGATACACCATCAATGAATTATTCAAATGAGACACCGGGCATATCCTTTAAATTTAATTTAAATACTGGCTTAATATTGTTTAGTGGGTCTCTATTCTCGTTTAGGCACAAAGGTGAAATACCATTTTACCCATAGCAAGTTAGGATGAAAATAGTGTTTAAAAAAACTACTCATACAAACAACAACAGTAATAAAAATTATGATATAAAGATGGAGAATAAATACAACTTAAAACTAATTAAAGAAAAAATAGCAGTATTACAAAATTTTATATAACATATTTTTGAAGGCATTAAAAATACTGAACCATTCACACAATTAAATTTCTTTTAAAGATAATCTTAAAACAAATGTAATTATCGCAATAAACAAGTTGAGAAAAATAATTTTAAAACATCTTTTAATCACTGAAAACTACGTGGATGTGGCATGTGCAGACCACATACACTCACTGGCCACTTTATCAGGGCCAAACAAAAAACAAATTGGCCAATCATATGGCAGCAGCTCAATGCATTCAGGTCATCTTGACTATATAAATACGGCAAAGACAATCTGCTGAAGTTCAACTGAGGATCAGAAAGAGGAAAAAGGTTGATTTAAATGACTTTGAATTTGGCATAGCTGTTGGTACTGGAAGGGCTGGTCTGAAAATTTCAGAAACTGCTGATCTGTTGATGGGATCCATCTCTAAGATTTACAGAGAATGGTCTGAAAAGAGAGAAAAATAACCAGTAAGCAGCAGCTCTCTGGGTGAAAATGCCTTGTTAGTGACAGAGGTCGGAGGAGAATAGCCAGAATGTTTAAAGCTGATAGGACGGCAAAAGTAACTTAAATAACCATTAATTTCAACTGACATATGTAGAAGAGCATCTCTGAACACACACCATGTCAAACCTTGATGCAGATGTGCTACAGCAGCAGAAGACCACACTCCTGTCAGCTTAGAACAGGAAACTTTCGGGGTGAACACTGTTTGGCTGCCGCTATCCTGGGTGTAATTTTCTGTGATTTTGATTACTTCGGAACCCCACAGTAATGTGGTCCAACAAGTTGTTTATATGGATTGTACTCACTTGGATCATTCTTTCCCTGTTATGGAAACCGGCGGTATTGATAATCCAATACTTGGCCTACGAACTTTTATAACTCCGGTTCCGTTTAGCTGTGCCGCTTCCATCGATGCTGCATCTTCACCCGGGCATCACCTGGTATGTCCACAGGAGATATATTCACCGAGGCTCCCGTCGCAAGTATTGCACTGATGACGCCAAACTGATCCGAACCTTCTGGTCAACTTCTGTTGTGCCAATGCTGTGACAAACATCCTAAGCTTTGGACTCCTGAATATTCACTCACTCACCAACAAGGGACTTCTGCTGTTTGATCACATCACTGATCCTAATTTCGACTTTATGGCCCAGTTTCCTGTACAGGGATTATGTCTAATCCTGGACTAAATACTTTTTCCTATTGTGGTCTTCATTGACTTTTTCCTTTTAGTCTAGGACCATGCTTAATCCATGACTGGGAAACCGGCTATAAGTGTCTAACTGAGACATGGCAGCAAAATAATGACTTTCCCCAGCTGAACCAAGCTACTCCAAATGGGTTTGTTTACATGTCTCGGTCACATGACACCAGTCGTGGAGGTGGTCTTGCGATATTTTACCAGGAGAAATGGAAAGTCTCGTCTGTCTCTGTACCCCACTTTGCCTCATTTGAATGTATTGCCCTGCAGATAAATGGAGCTGTGCCCATGATTTTAGCAGTTTTATACTGCCCACCTGAAAGAAACTCAGATTTTATAAATGAGCTCTCTGCATGTCTGACCTCATTATTCACAATATATCACCCAATTTTATCTTGCTGGGTGACTTTAATGTGTATATGGCTAATGCCACAGACCCACTCACCAGGGATCTCACATCCTGCTTTGACAGTTTCAGTCTGCAACAATATGTCAGCTTTCCTTCAGGAATATTAAGAACATTGATAAATCAACCTTACTCAACAGACTTCACAGCCTTCCCAGTAAAGACAATCTATCCACCCCGGATGAACTGGTTTCCCATTACAACAGTGGACTTAAGACCATTTTGGATGACCTTGCTCCTGTTAAAACTTGGACTGTCTTCTTTTCTTATTCCGCACCCTGGTTTACTCCTGAACTGCGACTCCTTAAGGCCAAAGGTCGTCGTTTAGAACACCTTCACAAGAAAACTGGACTCACTGTTCATAAAGATATGCATAATCACATTCAGGATTATAAGAAAGCTCTGTCCATAGCTAACACAGAGTATTAGGCTAACCTTATCAGGTCAGGTGAAGGAAATTCAAGAACATTGTTCTTCACTCTCAACACCATCCTCAAACCTCCTGATATGTTACCACTTCATATGCATTCCACTGAGCACTGCAATAATCTTATGAATTTCTTTAATTCCAAAATCCAACAAATTCACCAACATTTAGCCTCTCAGAGTTATTCCATGCCCATCCCATCTCATACAGTCTCTTGTAACCCACCCACCTCTACATTTTCTAGTTTTCTGCTCTCAACTGTTACTGAAATATCTGCAATTATTCAGAAATCCAAGCTCTCCACTTGCCAACTTGATCCCCTACCAGCTTACGTGATCAAAACCTGCATACCATCTCTGTCCCTTTTCATAACTGATATCATCCATTCCTCTTTCACTTCTGGTCAGGTTCCATCTTTACTTAACCCTTTAACTCTGAATGCATTGGCCGTGGCACAACATACTTCAAAAGTGCTGCCTTTTGCAGACTTCCAGCAACAAATACCATAATATCCCTATATAGCTGTGAAGTGCAATTTCTGAGCTTTCAGGAACTGTTTGAATTTTTCTGATAGGACAAACAATCGAGGAGTTACAGTAAAAAGCCTTGGCGCTGATACGCTACATCTTAACCAGCTGTTCGCGACTAGTAAGGACAGGGAACCAGCGCTTCAGCGGCGATCGCCTGGCGTTAAAGGCTAGAAACCTGGGCCGATCCCAGCAATCTGAATAACTTCCAACACATTTCCAATTTACCATTCATTTCCAAAATTCTTGAAAGAACTGTGGCTGACTAGGTTTACACTTACCTCTCTGACAATAATCTCTTTGAAGAAGTTCAGTTTGGTTTTCGTCCCCTACACAGTACCGAGACAGCACTGGTTAAGATCTCCAATGATCTGCTGATGGTAGCAGATTCTGGACTTATAACTATACTCATTCTCCTCGATCTCAGTGCAGCTTTCGACACCATTTCACATTCCATCCTCCTTCATAGATTAGCTTCTATAGGTTTCACAGGCACCCCACTTTCCTGGTTCCAGTCATACCTCTGGCTGTACCGACTTTGTCCAGCTTAAAACTTCCAACTCATTTGTCATCCCAGTCTCTTCCGGTGTTCCTCAAGGTTCTTTTCCTTGTCCTCTCCTCTTTATCATCTACCTCCCACCACATATCTTTAGAAAATATGGTATTCATTTTCATTGATACACAGATGACACCCAGCTCTACATCCCATCCAAGCCAAATGCAGTCCTCCCCCCACCCTCCCTCTTTGACTGTCTCCTGGAAATAAAGACCTGGTTCTCACATAATCTTCTTAAATTAAACAATGACAAAACAGAAATTCTGCTTTAAGAAGAAGAAGAAGAAGAAGAAACAGCCTTTATTGTCCCACAGAGGGGAAATTTGGGTGTAACAGCAGCCGCAGTTATTATAAATATAAATAAAAATATAATAATTCACACTATTAAGAAAAGAATATATATATATATATAAAATCAACAAACAAGATTAACCTTAATACTACTAATAATAACACTATATACAATGTACATGATGTGCCTGTGTGTTGAACCTTAACAGGCCGGACTATTTACAGTATATTATATATTATCCTACATTGTGTAGGTTATTGTGGTTTTTGTTGGGAGCAGTGATGATTATAAAGTCTTACAGCTGCTGGGAGGAAGGATCTGCGGTAACGCTCCTTTGTGCATTTAGGATGCAGCAGTCTGTCACTGAAGGAGCTCTCCAGCTCAGCAACAGTTTCATGCATGGGATGGGAGACCTTGTCCATCAGTGATGTTATTTTGGTCAGAGTCCTTCTGTCTCCCACCACCTGCACTGAGTCGAGAGGACATCCTAGGACAGAGCTGGCTTTCCTGATGAGCTTGTCTATCCTCTTCCTCTCAGCTGTAGACAAGCTGCTGCTCCAACATACTGCTGCATAGAAGATGGCTGATGCCACTACAGAGTCATAGAAGGTCTTCAGTAGTGTCCCCTGCACTCCAAAAGACCTCAGCCTTCTCAGCAGGTAGAGTCTGCTCTGACCCTTCCTGTAGAGCGCGTCAGTGTTATGAGTCCAGTCCAGTTTATTGTTTAGGTGAACACCCAGGTACTTATAAGAGTCCACTATCTCAATGTCCACTCCCTGGATGTTCACTGGTGTCCGTGTGGTGGGTCTTCGCCTGCGGAAATCCACCACCAGCTCCTTGGTTTTAGCGGCGTTGATCAGGAGGTGGTTCCGCTGGCACCAGTCCACAAAGTCCTGAGTCCACTGTCTGTACTCTGAGTCATCCTCACCTGTGATGAGGCCAACTATGGCAGAGTCGTCAGAGAACTTCTGCAGATGGCAGCGTGGGGAGTTGATGGAGAAGTCTGCAGTGTAGAGGGTGAAGAGGGTGAAGAGGAACGGTGCCAGCACAGTTCCCTGTGGGGCCCCCGTACTGCAGACCAGCCTGTCAGAGACACAGCCCTGTGTCCTCACGTACTGTGGGCGGTCAGTGAGGTAGTCCAGTATCCACTCGGAGATGTGGTGGTCCACTCCTGACAGTTCCAGCTTGTCTCTCAGAAGTCCTGGCTGGATGGTGTTAAAAGCACTGGAGAAATCAAAGAACATGATCCTCACAGTGCTTCCAGGCTTCTCCAGGTGGGTCAGAGCTCGGTGCACGAGGTAGATGATGGCGTCATCCACCCCGATGCCAGGCCGGTAGGTGAACTGCAGCGGGTCCAACGAAGACGACACCATGAGGCGTAGATGGTTGAGGACCAGCCTCTCGAGGGTCTTCATTAGATGCGATGTCAGGGCTACCGGCCTGTAGCTGCTAAGATCCTTTGGATGTTTGGTCTTTGGTACCGGTACCACACAGGAGGTCTTCCACAGTTGTGGTACTTTCCCCAGCTTCAAGCTCAGGTTGAACATGTATCCCATGATGCCACACAGCTGATCTGCGCAGCACCTCAGGAGCCTGGAGCTGATGCCATCTGGACCAGCAGCCTTTCGCACCTTGATTTTACGTAGCTCCTTCCTCACATGATGAGTTGAGAGGGACAAGATGGAGGTGGGGGATGGGGGTTGTAAGATGGAGTCCTCAGAAGTGAAGGGGGTGGGTGATGGCTGAGAGCTGAGAGGTGTGAGGTCCCAAGAAGAAGAAAGGTTGGCAGTCATTAAAGATGGTGGGGCTGACAGCAGGGGGGACTGGGCTGGGGGAGGGGTGGGTGGCTGGTCAAACCTGTTAAAGAACTGGTTCAGGTTGTTCACCCACTCTAAGTCTCCCACAACCCTAGGGCTTGGTTTGTGGCCTGAAATTGAGTTCAAACTCCTCCAAACCCCACTGATGTTGCTCTGCTGTAGCTGGTCCTCCATCTTCTTCCTGTAGATGTTTTTTCCATCCCTGATTTTCCTTCTCAGATCCTTCTGCACGGCTCTCAGCTCCTCCTTATTTCCTGATCTAAAGGCTCTCTTCTTCTCCTTCAGGAGAGCCTTTATTTCGGAGTTGATCCAGGGTTTGTTGTTTGAAAAAACACCGTACCCTCCTGGTGGGCACAGTGTTTTCCACACAGAAATTGATGTAATCAGTGATGCAGTCCGTGATGCTGTCGATGTCCTCCCCATGAGGGGCACAAAGCTCTTCCCACACAGTGGAGCTAAAGCAGTCTCTCAGAGCTTCTTCAGTCTCCTCAGACCATTTCTTCACTGTGTGTGTCACAACTGGTTCTCTGTGTACCAAGGGTTTGTACACAGGCTGGAGATGAACCAGGTTGTGATCTGAGCCCCCCAGGGGAGGCAGAGGTGATGAGCTGTATGCCTCCTTGATGTTGGCATACAGTAGATCCAGTGTGTTGGTATTCCTGGTGTGGCAGGTGACATACTGGGTGAAGGTGGGGAGAGTGGAGGACAGGGAGATGTGGTTAAAGTCCCCTGAGATCAGAAAGAGGGCCTGTGGGTGCTGTGTTTGGAGTCTGCTGGTAGTAGCATGGAGGACATCGCAGGCTGCAGCAGCGTTAGCAGAGGGCGGCACATACACAGTTATCACAATAACGTGAAAACTCCCGAGGAAGATAGTACGGCCTCATGCTAACAGCGAGCAGTTCAATGTCCTTACTGCAGAGCGTCTCTTTGATGGTTAGATATCTGGAGTTGCACCATCTATCGTTCACAAACACAGCCAGACCCCCGCCCCTCTTCTTACCACTCTCCTTGGTTCTGTCGGCACGGATCAAATGAAAGCCGTCCATGTTTATGTGTGAGTCCGGGGTTAGCTCGGTTAGCCACGTCTCCGTCAGGCACATGAGGCTACTCTCCCGGTAGCTCCTTTGATGTCGCGTTAGCGCCGCCAGCTCGTCCACTTTGTTGGGAAGAGATCTCACGTTTCCCATGATGATGGACGGGATGACGGGCCTGTACCTTCTCCTCTGGCAACGACGACCTATGCCCGCATGTCTCCCGCGTCTCTTCCTTCTCAGTTCGCGGGGAATATCAAGTCGTTCTGCAGGAGTAGGCACAGTGGAGCTCCCGATGGAAATCAGCTGGTCCCGAGAGTAAACAATAGGAGCGTGGCCCCTCTCGCAGTCTCCAAACATAAACACCATAAAAAGGGTAAAAAACAAAAACAAAGTTTTCCAGAAAAAAGTTTGCTCCATCATGAGGAAAAAGAGCAGAAGATACAGAAACACAAAAACACATCTAATACTAAACAAAATGAGAAAAAACACGGAATGAGTGCGGAGCTGCTGAAACTGGCTGCCTGCTCGCGCGGCGCCGGAAGAAGAAAAGAGCACAAAGTCTTTTTGGCACAAAGTTCACTCTTGCCAAATCAAATCATTTTCATTTATCTCTTCCAAAGTCGAGAGCTTGGGTGTCATCTGCATATTTTCATCTATGTAACATCAACCACCTTTGTCCATTCCTCACGCTTGTCAGCACTGCTATCTTTTGTTCATTCCCTGGTCACTTCTCGCATTGATTATTATAACTCACTTCTCTCCGGTTTACCACTCAAACTCGTCTGTAAACTTCAAATGGTCCAGAATTCCACTGCCCGCATCATTACCCAAACCCCTTCCACTCAACACTTCACCCCCATCCTTCAGGAACTTCACTGGCTCCCTATAAACCATCATATTGAATGCAAGATTCTCTTACTCATCTACAAACCTCTTCATAACCTTGCACCCCCATATATCCCTGCTCTTATTCATTTTTACACTCCCTCATGTACACTTTGTTCCTCTTCTTCCATGCCACACCACACCTCCTGTCCATCTATCTACAATGGGGTCTAGAGCCTTCTGTTACACAGCTGCTCATCTCTGGAACTTACTCCCACAATCCTTAAAGGGCAGCAATAGTCTAACCCTCTTTAAATCCTGTCTAAAAACTGTTTAAACAAGCATTCGGAATCTAATTACGATGGTTATTAGGGATTTCATTTACTTGGTTTAACAAATTGTTTTTATTATTCCTGTACTGCAGCTTATTTTATACTTGTTTTATTTTGTTTTATTGTTCTTATGTTAATGTTTTATTCTATAAGGTGACCTTGAGTGTCTTGAAAGGCACCCACAAATAAAATGCATTATTATTATTATTAAAAACCTTGCCTCGGCTAAGGAGTCTCAATTTCTTCTGCATCATTTGGATGGTAGGGTCCCTATTCAACATAAATAATATGAAAGCATGGCTCATCCCACCTTGTGTCAAGGGTTCAAGCCACTGGAGGTGGTGTAATGGTGTGGGGGATATTTTCTTGGTACACCCCTCAGTTCTGCCTTGTTTAAACAGCAGAGCCTACCTGAGCATTGTGTCCATTAATTAAGATACAAAAATAGCAATTAAAATAGACAAGAAACACTGTCTTTCTGCCAAAAGTATTCACTCATCAGTCTTCACTTGCATATGAACTTGACTAACATCCCATTTTTAATCCATAGGGTTTAATATGAAGTCAGCCCACCTTTTGCAGCTATAACAACTTCAACTCTTCTGGAAAGGCTTTCCACAAGATTTATGAGTGTTTATGGGAATTTTTGACCATTCTTCCAGAAGTACATTTGTGAGGTCATACACTGATGTTGGACAAGAAGGCCTGGCTCACAGTCTCCACTGTAATTCATCCCAAAGTTGTTCTATCAGGTTGAGGTCAGGATTCTGTGCAGGACAGTCAAGTTCTTCCACATCAAACGTTGTTATGGTCTTTCTTTGTCCACTGGCACGCAGTCATGTTGATACAAGAAGGGTCCATCCTCAAACTGGTCCCACAAAGTTGGGATGCATAAAAGCATGAAATTGTCCAAAATGTCTTGGTATGCTGAAGCATTAAGAGTTCCTTTCACTGGAACTAAAGACTGAGCCCAACGCCTGAAGAACTACCCCACACCATAATCCCCCCTCCACCAAACTTTAGACTTGGCACAGTGCAGTCAGACAAGTACTGTTCTCCTGGCAGCCCTAAAAACCCAGACTTGTCCGTCAGATTGCCAGACAGAGAAATATGATTCGTCACCACAGAGAATATGTCTCCACTGCTCTAGAGTCCAGTGGCACCGTGCTTTACACAACTGTACCTGACGCTTTGTGTTGAGCTTGGTGATGTAAGGCTTGGATGCAGCTGCTCGGCCATGGAAACCCATTTCATAAAGCTCTTTACACACTGTTCTTGAGCTAATCTGAAGGCCACATGAAGTTTGAAGGTCTGTAGTGATGGACTCTGCAGAAAGTTGGTGACCTCTGTGCACTGTGCGCCTCAACATCCACTGACCCCGCTCTGTGATTTTAGCCTCCCACTTTGTGGCTGAGTTGCTGTCATTGTTAAGGGTTATAAAACCACTAGAAGTTCACTGTGGAATATTTAGTAGAGAGGAAATATTTTGACTGGACTTGTTGCACAGGTAGCATCCTATCATGATACCACACTGGAATTCACTGAGCTCCTGAGAGTGACCCATTCTTCCACAAAAGTTTGTAGAAGGGTCATTTTTGTGTTTCACACAAAAAAAAAAAACCTGCGTAAAGTATTCTTAGGTTGTATTACATTATGTATTTTTGTCCTATTTTGTTTTCTGTTGTTTATGTTGTTTGCAGTGTAACATCCTGATATGATGATACCATGATAAACATGATACCTCACATTCAGACATAATGTCCTATCAGTGGTTGTGGAAAGTAAGAGTGTCTCTATTTAAAAAGTATTATTCAACCGAGTGTTACATAAGAAGCTCCAAACAGGCTTCACAAATGAATCACCAGCTCAGTCATCATGTCAAACAGTGATCCGCTGGCACTTACACCACTTTATGACGTTTCAAACAATATAAAAAGACTCACAGACAATAAATACAGACAGAAGTATCACTTAGATGCACATTAATGCTTCTGTAATAAAATTATGGCTTCAAAATGACTCACTGGCAAGAGATTTACAGATTATGTTTGCACAAGTCTTAACTGCATATAAAACCAGATTTCAATGTTTATCTTATTTTAAAACAAATGTGACAATGTAGGCCAACACCAGATAGATTTGCAGCCATGGTATTCACATAGCTGAAGACAGAGTTTGGAAAAACTGAGTTCCCGATCATGTTTTGAACCTTAGCAATGTTAATCCTACCAGCTGTTTGGTCACCCAGTTCATATAGTGCAACTTAATATAGCAGTCAAAAGATCCTACCTTTGATATGGTCACATTTTTTTTAGTTTGTTGGAACAGTGAATACATTTATTGATTAATGGCTTAGAAGTGTTTGTAAAGCTGTATATATGATAATTTATACACACGACAACAACAGAACACCATGTGCAGAAATGAAACATATATAATGATGAAGACATGAAATTAAGCTGACATTATTAAAAAAAAACACCCATTTTAATCAGTGTCATTAAATCTGAGTCGGGTAAAAATAATGAATAACTGGCAAATGTGAATGGAAGCACCTTCTGCATACATTGCAAGCTGTCTCAAATGATGCAATTTAATTATAAAACAGAAAATGTATCATAGAATCATAGAATTATATACAAATAATTCTAAGCATGAAATTATTTCACTACATACAAAATGCAGTCAGTCAGAATTAATTAAGCTGCTGCTGCTGCTGTGACAAGAAAGTGGTGTTTGTTTGGATGCTGGGATGAAATGGCCATTGCTACACCTCCATGTTAAGTACCTGGTGACAAAGCTAACTTGACGGCACGTGGCAGAGTCGTGAATCTGCATGCTTTAAACATGGTGGGAACAAAAGAAGACTGACTATACACTGCAAAATCTATACAGACCAAAACACAGAGTAGATATTGGTGTGTGTCACAAATGCATGAATGCTAAAATGTAGTTTGCTGCCAGGTGTAATGGGTTAAAATTTGGTCTTCATTTCTTGTCACCAGTATAATCTGCAAGAAAATGCAGCCTAGATTTGCTAGATGTGTTGTGGGTATAAAAAATGACACTCATGATATGAACAGGAGATTAAAAATGACCCAGGATTAAACAAAACTGATGTTGTTGTTATTAGATTTGCACTGTGAATGTAAAATTTTTTTGTGCTGCACAAAAATGGAGAGCGGAGCACCAGTGAATCCTAGACAGACTGCATTCATTCCCATCAGTGTGATCATCTCATATTAAGCATCAACATGTTGGCTGCACACCTACTGGTCAGGGTTGGACTCTTCGATTTCTTAAAAGTATTCTTAAATGCTTTTTACCTACTTGGCTGCTTATTTTTCTTAATCTACTTCATAGAGTTTAACAGGCTGCAAATCAGATTTATATTTAACTTTATTACGGAACACTATAAAGGTCCTGAATTATGCCTTAAGTTTGGATATATATTTATATATATATATGAGGAATACTATATTACAAAGGAGGAATACTACAATCTGTATGGAAATTGTTAAGACCTCTCACTAAAACATCAAATGTAAATAAATAATGTCAGACATGTTTGGTGGAAATAAAGATCATTTTAGAACAGTACTATGTACTGTATGCAACTTCCATTAGTGCCTCGTTTTATTTAGCAGCGCCCTCTGCAGGCTGTTATGTTTACAGAGGCAACAGTCAATGAGGAGAGCCTTTCCAACTACAAACATATAACATAACATCAAGCAACATCAGTATAAAATTAATTTGTACTGACATTACAATATACTTTAAGTTTTCTAGCTATTTGCTGGGCACTTATAAAATATTTTATTACAATCCAATATTGTAAAAATGTGTGTGTGTGTGTGTGTGTGTGTGTGTGTGTGTGTGTGTGTGTGTGTGTGTGTGTGTGTGTGTGTGTGTGTAAAGGGGGGGTAAACTAAGGATTAGATTAATAATTTCTAGAGGAGCCCCAATAACTGTAAATATATCTGTACATTTTCAGCACCACTGGTTATGGTGTATTGTCTTCTTTCCTTAAATAACACTGATAAATTTCTATAATATTGCATTATTTCTTGTGTCAACATGAGTTCAGTTACAGTTAAGCAATTTTATTATTATCATATAAATGCTTGTTAAAGTACTTGCTTTAAAAGAACCCAGCAGCAATAAAATCTTAGTTTTATATTTATTATTGCTGTCATTTTCTTCATCCTCCTGCTTCACACACTGTTGACTGAACACTGAGGGAACAGAATGAGAAAATGCTTTACTTGCCATCTTAATTTTGGCCATGAAGACAAACTGTGTGCACGACTGCGACGCTTTGTCAACATGTAGACAGTGAACGAGCTGCCTCTGATGCATTCGGCTGTAACAGAGCCACACTTTATTTTTATTTATTATTTGTTTTTGGCAGTTTTATTTATCTTTAGGGTTTTTTTGTTATTGTTAATTCTGTGAGACAGCAACAAATGATGGCATTGTGCTTTATATATATATATATATATATATATATATATATATATATATATATATATATATATATATATATATATATATATATATTTTTTTTTTTTTTTTTTTATTTATTTATTTATTTTTTTATTTTATTTTATTTTTTTTTTTGCATTTTGTCTGATTTTAGACATAACACTGGATTTGATTTAAATGCAAATGTTTCATCTTTTAACTGTTCTTACATTTGTGTTACAATCTTTACGGGAATAATTCTGATGACTTTACAGTCATGAATTTTATTAATCTGCTTAAGTACACTATTTTAAACAAATAAAGTTTACTGTCAAATTGTTTGGTTTTTTAAAATTAATTATAATAAAAAAATATATGAGGGAAAAACAAAGAAAATATTAAAAATAAATAACTGGCTTAGCTGAAAATTATTAGTCAAATGAGCAGGTTTTAATTTTAAAGTACATTCATGATTTTGTGGATAGTGAATTCATGCACTGTTCTTTTGTATTTTAGGTGACTAAAATACAAAAGAACAGTGCATGTATTAAAAATATATTTGGGGGGAAATTCATAATGTGCTGTTTATTAAAATTGTAATTCATAATAAATAATTTTTCCTTTTTGTATCGTTTTTACACATACGTGCAACCTGTTGTTAAAATGTATTTAAAAAAATTATACTTCCATCTTTCAAAATTAAATTTAAAAAAAGCAATTAAATAAATCTGAACTATTTGCAAGCAAACAACTGTAGCGACTCAGGTATGCACAAAAACATACTGTAACATTAAACACAATAAAAATATGTAAATTATAACAAATAGTGCAGTAAAATTCATCTTCTAGTAGCAGTCATAGCAATGTTAAATGAAACCAAGTGGCCAATTTCAAGTGATTATTCACCATTTTATAATTTAAAGCTGATACTGTTATTGTTTTTGTTTGTGGTCTAACATTTCCCCAAAAGAAATGATATGTCAGGCCCAACAGACACTTTATTGTTTAGGAGGAGTGCTGATGTGAAGCATATCTTACAGACTTTAAATGACGTATTTATGTCTGTATGCACGTGTGTGTGTTTGTGTGTGTGTGTGTGTGTGTGAGGCAAAAGTCTAAATGTGAATGTTTTTAATCAGTCCTGGTATAACCTCTTGAAGCACAGAAAAACGGCAGAGGCATTAAAAACATAAAAGGGAAAAAGGGCAGTAATGAATTTAGAGGAAAATGGACATTAATGGTATTAGCATTACTCATGTTCCATATAACAAATTATTGGAAATTTGACAAGCACACCAAATTATCTCCTCATGCCTGACAGGAGTGTGGTGAAGTCCTCTCTACCTGCTGAGGAAAGACAATTTCTGCTCATTTTACTATTTTTAACAATAGAACCAACCCATTAAGACAAATTAATGTCATTATCAAGTCTCTATGAAAATGACAAATACCACAGTTTCGAGCAGCTTTAGAGGCTATTGACAATAATGAAATTCGCTGTACAGGTACTGAAAAGAAACACTCCAAGTAATTATTTTCTAGTAGCTTGTTTGTCTGCCATCCGTTCATTTGCTTTCAGCTCAATTATCTGACTCTGTGAGCATGTGGAGGCGCATAGTGCTCTGCAGCCCACAGAGCGAGGGCCCTAATTGGGCAATTACCGTTCTGTTTCGGGGCTTTTAGCTCCTGTGGAGAGTGGAGGGAGACCGCAGTGTGTAAAACCATGAGGACCTTACATGCACAAAACCACACATATACACTGTTTAAACAAAAACAAAACCCTGCGTCCTCTTTCTATACACACAACACAAACCTATACGGTGAGGCTTCAGTGCAACAAACACTAAAAACATAAAAAGTGACATGAGCTACAGGCCAAAATGCAGTCCTTTCAGTGACACATAATGCAGGTGCAACACTGAATTACATGTGCAAAAACTTTTCAAACATGCGATAATGTCACTGCATGCTAAGCTATCTCATGTACATTTGCATCCTTCCTGATTTCCCTTTAAAAAAAACACCTCATCTAAGTAACCACCAACTATAAATAGCTGAGAGCACTCATTGTATAACATTGCTGAGTTGGGGGGAGGGGTTGAGGTAGCAGGGCTGTTGTATAGTAACTTCAGGGTCAACAGTAGGTACCACTTAGAAGTGTTGTGCATCATCAAAAAGCTGGAAACTGGGAGATTCATTTCGATGCTGCACAATCAGGTTGCAGCAATACTTTTGCTATTTGCGGTAATTTCGGGTAGAGGTAAAAAGTCAAGAAAGTTTGCAATGGATTCCTCAGTCACCATATTAGTCCTACACAACAGGAAATAAAGTACAGGGGATGCACAACTTTATTAAATGAGCGAGGAAACATCTAGCTTTCCATACAGAGCATAAGGGGTCACTTAATGGTTTGTTGAAAATGGTATGAATTATATTTGAACACCAATGGAATATTTAAGCAATTTGCAGTATGTGTGAAAATATTAAAAACACCAAAAAGGGATAATAACTCTTGAAAGAATGCATCTCTCCTGAAGTTAACTTTTCTTCAATCTAACACAAATATTAATAATTATTATTACACTCATTTCAAGTTCCATATTTTTTAACTTTCTTCTGACTGGCTGCCACTTGTAAACAGAAGGTCAAGCAGGTGAGTGAGGCACTGTGGTCATTTTCACATACAGTCTATGAGCTGAAGTACTGGGCCACCTACACATTACACCTAAAGAAACCCACGGCATGAAGCTCCCGTACGTAATGTTTGTGCTGATGTTAATGCCAGAGGAGGTCTGGAACTCTGCAGTCACTGAGTCAGCAGGACATCTGCCACTCAGCACACTGGCGGTGTTGCTGTGGTTCCTAACTGATTCCACTTTGTAACAATAGTACGTATTTTTTATTGTTCAATATCTAAGAGGGGCAAAATTTCCCAAATGTTTTCTATTACAAGGGTGGTTGCTTACACTACACCCCATATAGTGTAAAGATCCACCACTGTGAACAAATCCAATGTGCACCTTCTTTGACTGATGTTAATTTCCCCGATAGCAAACACCACTGTAGCTAACACAAAGTCTGCCTAAATATTGTTTGTGTAACAAAGTAGTCACCATATCTGATTAAAAAAAATAAGATTCTGTAATTTTGTTCAGAATTATAAAGTTATGAAATAACCTTAGCCCCTGATGATAATTTGGCCTGCTTTCACTTTAATGCCAAATCAAATATTATACGTAGTATGGCTACGCTCAAACCGAGCTACACTTTGATGTCTTTGGCACTTGTATCTTATATTAGTGTATACATATGTTGTTTTGTGACACACACCCATTTCTGTAGCAATGTGAAAAAAAACAGGAGCACATTTCAGCCTTTAAACCTGTGAAATAAAAGTTGGCATGCCGACCGCTCCTCCCCGCCTCACTCTCCCCCTCACTAATTTTCATACTATCCCTGTGCTGCGTGCTCTCCCCCTCACTTTAACATTCTGTCATGCGCTCCCTGGATCATGTAGCTTGTGTTAATTAAACCCTCTTTCAGATCATTTTCTTGCTCAAGTGGCCTCAGTGCAGCACCCATTAGGCAGAAAGCTCTGTTATCTGAATTTCCAAATGTAGCTCAACATTTATTAAAGTGAAATTCATCCAGTAATTGCCCGCCTCGGTATGCCCCATGTCTCCCTCTTACCTCCAGGGCCACCTGCTCAGAGACACCTCCAACTATTTACCAGCATGACGCAGGGTAATTAGACCTCTCTGACCCAGTCCACTAAGAGCCCGGTAATTGCGTTAATAAAAAAATTAACAGCAGCAGCATGAGGATCATTATGTAAAAATACCCAGTAATGAAGCATTAGCCTTGATTTTATTTGGATTAAAAACAGCTATAGGTATTTAAAGGTTACAGTGTCTGCTAAAACAATATCAGAGGAGAAAGTTGTCCTTTTTTTTCTTTTTCATTAGATCCCTGTTTAATAAAGAAGCAGACAGCTTGAGGTTTTAGCACAAATATTAAGAGTTCCCACACTTTCCTTGGGAAAGCCTTGCTTATCTCCGCTGACACGTGGATGATGCCTTTTTACTGCACCCTGATATGCTTCATCTCTTGTGAACAGTTAAGCAGCATAAAAACATGGACATAAAATTAGTCCTTTCTCTTTTAGATGTGACCTCCTAACTGTTTCTCAGGAGGACAAACAATAGCAGTTGCAGTCAGAGGTAATATATGAGGAACATGTAGAGGTGCAGGCCAGAAAGTCCTGTAAGGAGATTTATTTATTAATTTTTAAATCCTCAGCTCACACGTAATTTATCATGAGAGTTTTAGTTTTACCTCACACTGTCATACAATGAAATTCTAGCTGCTCTTGCATGAGACGTGTAGGTTTAGATTGTTGCCAGCAGGAATCATTTGCTGTGCAGGCTGGCACGGTTTCCTGCTTTGAATTCTGAGTTAGCGTATTCAAGTTTGACTTGCGGTTTAGATTTTCCCTTCTAGTGTTTGAAGTTTTTGGGAATCCAGTTGTTATTTCCTTTTTATTCTATTGTGACTTTGTTTCTGCTTGTTACATAACTGCATCTCTGCTTTCTGTTTACTTTCTGTTTATTCTAGTGATGAGTTCAGTTTTTTAAGTTTTCTGGTGTTTGGGTTCATGTTGAGTGTTTGTAGCTGTTGTCTACGTCTTCCCTCTGTCTCTTTCTGTGTTTATGCCTCTTCCCTCTGTGTTTCCATTCAGCAGTGTTGGTATTAGTCTCCTTTGGTTATTTCCTATTTTACTTTGAAGGTTTCATTGTGTCAGTTTTGCTTCCTGTCTGTCTTCCCCCGATTCCTTAGTTTTCACCTGTTGTGTTGTGTTGTGTGTGCTCAAATGTGCTAATCTCTCTCCTGGTTCCCATCACTAATCGACTGATTTCATATTTACAGCTCTATCCTTTGTCGTGTTGTGTGTGTTGTGTGGTTATGTTCCTGAAGTTAGTGTTCTGGTCTTCCTTTATATTTGAATTAACTTTTTAAAATTGTGTTTTATTGGATTTATAACAGGTATTAAAGTTCACCTTTTGTTGAACATTCTGCCTCCTGCTGTCCACACTTCGGGTCCTTCACAACTGCACAATCCACACAGCCACCATACTGTGACATAGACTGTGCTATACAGTCTCCATCAGTACAACAAATGATGTTTTCTTGTAAAACACAGCGCATGGGTTTGCAGCTATTTGTTTTCTTCACTTAAGATTTCCTGTGGGCACAAGATGAAAACAAACAAACGAATAATCCTTTGGGATTTCATGCATTTGTGCACAATAGGGGAGCAGACCTCATAGGAGTCTATCAACACAGTGTGTTTTTCAGTAGCCTGCATTTCATCATTTCATCTTCCTGAAGAACTTAGGCCTGTTAGTATTGTGATAGTATCCTTTACCTCCCATCAGTGCCACTTTGCTGACCAAGTTTGACAGTCACATAGATCTGTGAATCTCCTAAACTCAAGAATATGTAGATATGGTAAGGTGAGGTGAGGTGAGGTAATAATAAATGCAATAAGTGATATCTGTCCCTTTGACAATGAAGTATACTGTCATAGACTGTGAGACTACTGCTGCTGGTGTAACTTCTTTGTATGTTCTGTTTAATATCTGCACCAATGCTAAAAGGCCTGTTATGTAATGTAGCTGATTTAACTAATTATTTTTACTTTAGCACCATTCTAATTAAATTTAGTCTGAGTTGAATCAATATGTTTAATTTCTTCTTTTTAATCCAAAGCATTTCTCAATCATGTAAATGAATGAATTACAGCAGTGAGACACAAGCAAGTTTCATTAGCACTACAATAAGTTGCCACACACAGATACAGTATGCCAGCAGATGTTGTAAGATAATCATCTATATAGTGACATCCTATGGGCAAACAGTGCAACTGCAGTTAGTCAGTGAGAAACCTGACAAAAAGGTGCTGCCAGCAACCTACTAACCCCTCACTGACTGATTGTCAGGGGGGAAAACTTACACAGTTCTGACGAGGCTACTATATTATACGGATCAAAAATGTGAACCATAGTCAACTTTGTCCAAAAAACACTGTTGGTTGGCTCTGAGTCTGGTTTTAAAGAAAGCAGTCTAAAGTCCTCTATTAGAATACGTATTCTCTACAATATGCTGAGTCTTGAAAAAACCCAGCTGCATGTCCTTAGGCTCAAATCCTGTTGTCTGCATGGCCATGTATGCTCTCTGCCAGGTTCAGCTGGGACATGGGGATTACTTTAAGTTAAATTTTCTTTAAAAACCCAGTAATGAACCATGCCCGTGGCCAAATATATAAAGCAGTTTATTTAATCCAGATAAAAATCAAGCCTGCTTCATTATCATATGAAGGTAGTTGTATATAATGATCCTCGTGCTTCATTTAACATCAGCTCTGCAGATCTCTGCAGGCTGCCAGAGGAATTCCTACTCCAGGCAAACTGCATAGTCGCATCCCACAAAGCTATCTAGTGTCGATTTAGGCAGACAAGAAAATTAAATAAAATAACCCAAGACAAAGGTCCACAGTTCCCCTGTTGTGTGCTTGTCTAGTGAATTACAGAACAGTTGTGATGTTGCCCTTTCCCTTTGCTTTCTTTCTTTCATACACCGCTATCATGGTAAGGGGAATTCCAGTAAGAGGAGGCGGGTTTTGCACTGCTATATTAGTTTAGAGAACTTTGTGTAATTTTCTTTCACTTTTATTATCTTATTGAGCATGGACCGACACATTTTTCACACCATAAAACATGCCGAAGAAGATCAAAGGCCCGGGACTAGCTGTGGGTCTTTTAAACATTCGTTTCTATTAAAGCATTAAATTCCACAAAATGCCAGCAGCTGGAGTTACAGACAAGATTAATCTGCTGTCAATGACAATTAGTTTCCCTTTGTTGTCTATTGCAAATATATCTCTGTGTACTTTTGTTCAGGGAAATTACTGCTCCCCGTTCAGTTTCTTTGGTTAAAGGCTTGAATAGAGAGCTCACCCGTGGCCTCACTCATTACCAGCAGGCCCTGTTAGTATTTACAGCATCACGGTGGGTTGACCTCACACCTCACACCCATTCAGTGTTGGAAAATAAACACGGCTGCACCGGGCCCCGAAAGGGAGCCATTTCCTCTGAAAAGATACACAGGGTTTTGTGGCTTAACTCAACTTTTTTGTTGGTCCATTGCAGCAATGTGGGATGCTGCACAAGGAAGGAGAATCCAAACACTAATTAGGAAATGAGGAACATCGTCCTTCCCATCTTGAATGCTCTTTCTGGCACCTTTTTATTTCTGATCGGTCAACCATACACAATCATCCACCTGCTGCTTCTAAATGATGGGTGCTTTTTTGGGAGGGGCCCTAAAAGAATTTAAATGGGTTTTCAAATATTTGCACTGTGTGCCCAACAACATGGAAAACACCACCAAGACACTGGGGAGGGGGACTGTGTTTGGCAATGTGTTTTTTCATCACAAAGTTATTTTAGTGACTGAAATAAAAGAAAATGCTAATTTTGCTTTAAGACTCACACTAAGAAACTCTTCTTCCACTGTTACTGAATGAAAGACATTTAGCCAGAGAAAATAAACTGAACAAATTGAAGCCACACGTGGCATTATAATGCAAGTAAGTTCCACAGAACAAACAGAAGTGGCATATCAGCATCACACCAAAAAATGTCCCCCCAAATTGAATGTGCAGACACCGGTGTGCACAGGTGATGGTGATTTAAAAAAAAAAAAAAAAGTTACATCTCTGTGTAGGCTGGTGCTGCGCTCAAAGCCAAATTGTTTTTGCATTGCGCAACGTTAAATATATATTGCTCTTTTGCTGCTCATTTGACTGTGAAATCTTTGGTTCCAAAGACCCAGGACTAAAAGTTATCATTTCACATGCCTCATGGAAAGTTTAGCAACATCTGAACTTCCACTCATGAGAAAAAGTGCAGATTTTTTTGAATGACCAAATAAGATAGTGTTAAAATGTTTGGTATTTAAAACATTGAAGTTAAGCTAACAACAATAGCCTCTTCATTCAAAGCACCAAAGAAGCTTTTTCTTTGAAGGGCAGGCCAAGAGAAACAATTCTGTCAGGTCTATAAAGGGCCATTTCTGAAAGGACGAGGAGATCTGGGAAATAATAGAAAAGCAAATGTTGAGAAATGCGAGCTTAGAAGACTTGAAAATTTTTATAGAATGTCTAAGGATAGTATTAACTGCAATTCCCAGGGGAGACTGTGAAAACAAAGGCAGGCAGAGGGGTATCGGCTGAGGTCAAATTGTGTCAACCTGAGTTACGTTCAGATGAGTGCACTGAAGCTGACCTGTGTGCCAAGTATAAGACTGCGGCAGCCGGTTGAAAAAGCCCGCTTGCGTTTCAGCTCCTTGATGTCAGTATATCTCCAGTGAGCCATGTGCCTTCACTTGACAGCCTCCTGGTTTGACGACATTATTTTTCACAGCCGTCCATCGGCGAAAGCATTTGCACCAATGTGCAATGGCAAATTTGTGATCTGGCAACAAATTAGGCCATTCCTAAATCCCGAACAATGACAGGAATCCCAGTATTCATACCAGACTGTGTTGGTGAAGAAGGGGGCTTTGAAGTAGATTTTTTTTTTTTGAATTTTTCAATATAAGTTGTTCGTGTTATGCAAAAATGAACCTTTCACATAGATATTTTTAAGTGTAATGTGTTTAATTGGTGTTGAAATTAAAGCTCTGGCTCAAAATGATTTTCTTACAGTTCAAACCATCCCACTTGGTAGGGAATGAAAAACTGCAGATAATATGATTAAAAAAATGTTTTTTTAAGTTTTAATTAAAAAATTAAAAATAAACATCACTGTTGGTACCATATGCAATAAATATATCATTTATCTTTGGTCATCATGCATGGTAACTGTAAAACTCCTAGGCATGCAGACTGGTTCTACAAATTGTGAAAGAATGGGTCGCTCTCAGGAGCTCAGTGAATTCCAGCAAGATACCCTGATAGGATGCTACCCGTGCAACAAGTCCAGTCATAAAATTTCCTCACTACTAAATATTCCACAGTCAACTGTTTGTGGTTTTATAAGTGGAAGCAAGTGGTAACAACAGCAACTCAGCCATGAAGTGGTTGGCCACATACAATCACAGCCCGGGGTCAGTGGTTGCTGAGGCACGTAGTGTGCACAGGTCACCAAGGAGTCAATCACTACAGACCTCCAAACTTCATGTGGCCTTCAGATTAGCTCAAGAACAGCACGCAGAGATCTTCATGGAATGTGTTTCCATGGCTGAGCAGCTGCATCCAAGTTTTGGGGATGGCCTCTTCCTACACTGGCTGCGCACCAGTGCACAAAACAAGGTCCATAAAGACATGGATAAGTGAGTTTGGTGTGGAAGAACTTGACTAGCCTACACAGTCCTGAGCTCAACCTGACATAACATCTTTGGGATGAATTAGAGCAGAGACTGTGAACCAGGCATTCTAGTCCAACATCAGTGTCTGACCTCACAAATGTGCTCCTGGAAGAATGGTCAAAAACTCCCATAAACACTCCTAAACCTCATAGAAAGTCTTCCCAGAAGAGTTGAAGCTGTTATAGCAGCAAAGGGTGGGCCGACATCATATTAAACCTTATAGATTAAGAACGGGATGTCACTCACGTGCATCTAAAGGCAGACAAGCAAATACTTTTCATAAGATAGTGTATAATTGACTCCTCTGCAAGTATTTGCATTTATGTGTAAATGTGTCTCTGTTTTCTGTTGACTACATTATTCAAACCAATATGCTCTAAATTGGTGTAAGTACAGTGTACTATACTTTAGTATAATGACTTCAATAACAGTCAACTGGAGCCAGCAGCTGTGGGTTGAAGCTATTTAAGCTCATCAAAACAGCGGACAATATTGGACTATAAAAAGGGCTCTATGAATACCACAGCAGCAACGCATGATACATAATAACGACCGTTTGAACACTGATGCAAGGTCTCTTTTACAAGGCTGAATTTGGCTAATAGCTAAATTTAGCATGAATATTTAGAGCAAAGCATACAGTTTGAAAAGGAAAGGCGCTGAAGCCCCCGTGACCTGCATGTAGTTTAAGCTTGCTGCTCATGTTCTGGCTTTTCCCTTATGATTTCACTAACCCAGTAAAAGCCACAGTAGAAAATAAATGCTCTGTTAAGAGTCTGTATTGAGAAAGACTTGCAATGTCCATCATCTTTCTATGAGAGGTGCAAACCAAACAGCTTTTGGATCTATGCACTGAAGCCAAAAGCTGTTAGGTGCATGCTTTACTTTTATGATGCAAATAGCACTTTACATTGAAACTGTGCCAAAAGAATTAGAGATTTACTGTAGTGAATTATGTAAAATCATTTTGATCTGATAAAATAAAAGAAGTCTCTTACTCCAAATCATACATGTTTCCAAATAATAACAGAAAACTAGAATATAAACAAGACAAAACAGGACAAGAACCTAAAAAGTGATTGAAGAGCAAGGATACAGCTCCACCTAATGATGCTCAATTCATTTAGTTAGGTATCCACCTTGTGGTCAATATGTGGTACTGCATCATTTTACAGGCCACATGCGTCAGCTTTACGTTCACTGATAGATGTGGGGTTGGAAACATTATGTAACCATTATGCAATATGTTGCAAGGCTGTCACCTTGCAACATATTTTGGTCTATAAATCTAAACATCCATTAAAAAAAAAAAATAACATTAACTCACCAAAACATGCCAGCATCAGATCTTTATTCAAATAAAGCTGCAATGTCACCCAGAATGTGAGGGTGAGGGTGGCTGCTTCTTTCTAAATTTTATGTGATTTTCAGACTCACATATGATTCATCTAGTAGATGCTACATGTCAGAGAAGCAGAGACTCATATGGAAGATATCATATCGTGCTGTTTTTATTGCCACCCGTTAAATTTAGTAAAATAAAGCAAACATTTAGATTTTGTGTTTGCAATTAATTTGTAAATGGTCCTAACAATATAGTGATCAGGAAAACATTTTTTACACTCAGCCTGAAAGACAAGTGGCTGTTTTACGCATCTACTCGACACTCGATCCACGAAAGCTTCAACCTAAACGCACCCAAGTCTGATTCATGACTGTGTTAACTAAAGTTTACCTGCCTAAACTTATCTGGAATCAGCATCAAATAAAACTGCCTCTTCATTTTCTCCTCTTTATATCTCTATTACAATCCAAGTGCACAGAACTCTGAGGCCTCGCGTGCCTCCTGAGTTCTGCATTGATGATAGACTTTTTTCTTTTTTTTTGAATGGTGCACTTCGTGGCCTCCTCTGCTTTGCAGATATATTGTCCTTTCTTCCTACCACCCCCCACACACGATGAGATTCCTCTCCGCACACAGTCACACAGGCTTTTAGACACTCATTAGCTCTTACTAATACAATAAGCGTCACCTTCCATTACATGGTTCTGGGTTGGATATCAGGATTGGAAACTCACCAAATCTCCACACAAGGGGTGCTACCCCCTCATGCACAGTATTGTTTTTCAACCACAATGTCGGATTGTTGTCTCTTTTCTCTTTAACCAGTGTCTAAAGTGTGAACATATACACTTAATGTAGTTAAGTGCACATACTGACACCTTTCTCTGACACACACACACCATCTCTGGACTCTCTTTGAAGGAATGACTAAAGTGACACACATTCCTGCATCGTGTGGATCTTCACATCAACTTTTGGGGGTTTCTTTCAGGGCAGGCAGCTGTTTAAAAATCCACCGTGCCCCACCCTATTCAAGCCTGTTGTCTCGCATATGAACAGCACATGTAGAGTTGTAAAAAAAAAATCTTAATTAAGACTCCTAATTCTCCATGCTGTCGCCCGACTGTGGCTGTGGGCTCACGTGAACCCTTCTGAGCACAGCATGAGGATTGATGTTGTTGGACAGGGTTGACAGTTTTGTTGGCTTTCTATACCTGTCATCTGTACTCTTCAAGCTACAACCAGGAGTAACAGATATTTATTGCAATATATTTAATGAAGTTCTCATAATATTATAATTGTGTAGCTTGCTGCAAACTTTACATATAAAACCTCTGCTATGTGTAAAAAAAAAAAAAAGACCTAATAGCAAGTAGTTTTTCCTTTTTTGAGGTAAGGTGTAAATTGAATAAACACGATTATAATAAAAGAAAAGTTTTCATGTTTTTTTGAATAGTGTCAATTTTTCTGTAAACAACAAACTTATCCAGAGTCTGGCCTTTTCATCAGGAGTCTAATTTGTTAACATAACAGTTAACACGCACATGTTAATGAATTTTCCTCATTATACTGAGAGGCTACAGTATGCTGTATGTCACCACACAGATATATAATATGTAGTGACAAGTGCTTGCCACTGTAAAGGTGATTTCAGCTCTGGGTTTTGTATGCAGCTCTTAGGTCTGAGGCTTCTCCCTCTGAGCAGTGGCAAAGGGCATGTGATCCTCTGTGTGCAGCAGAGGCCCTGAAGAAGACTTGCAGCAGATGAGTTGGAAATGAGCGTGACATGTGTTAAACAGGCGAAGCCCCACAACGCTGACATTTGACAAGATGATGGGCGTAGGCAATTATTATTATTGTCTCCCCTTAAGAAGCAGTCAATATTCAGTGTGGCAGTCATAATACAAATCAGCCTGAGGAGATTTTCAGCACTGATTGAGGTGTCTGAATGGAACGTGTTCTGGCTTAAACACAAGAGAACCGGATTTTGAAAGGCTTAAAAGCCTGAGGGTAGATTAAAATGATTTTAAGTATAAATCAAATGTTAGAATGATTTCAGTGGCATCTTTATAATTTAACATGTAGGTGTCAGTCTCTATGAGTCCTTTCTTCAGACACTTGTAGTCATCTCCACGCCCTAACAGACCTCCGACCTCTGTCCTTCCTGCCTGACAAAAAGTACCAATGATGGTGCGTTAGGCATGGGGTGGAACATGCCAAGGGGGCGCTCCACTCCACCCCCTTCCCTCTACCCACCCTCCAGAACCATTTGGACCACAGGGAATGGGTTAATCACATTAGAGGCCCAGAAGAGAGATGGGAAGTAGACAGTACCGTGACAGCCGGGGTAGCACTGGCACGACTAATCCCGTTAGGCCGAGGAAAAAGGGGGACGCCATCGCGCCTACAAGGCTGAGAAAGAGAAAAACATTTTCCCAGGAATGAGTTCACCTGTATGGTAACACAGAGAAGTCGGCCTGTTGATGCCTATTAGAAGAAACAATCGCACTTGGCACATACAAATGTTTTTTTTTTCATGCTGGGCACCACTTTATTGTCAGTGCCTGAAAAAAATCAGCAGCAGACAGTGGCATCGCATGAGATCCTCTTTCATGCCACAGTGAAGCAGCCCCTTTCAACCCACTACTATCTGTCTCCCAAACAGTGAGAAGATGGGGAGGGGTGCTGTAAGAAGGATAGAGCCTATTTCATCTGCCATTGTAAGTGCACCCGAGTTCAACCTTAATGTAAACCTTTCCAGGCAGGATATGAATAGGATGCTCTCTATAAAAATATATCCTGCTGGGTAATCCGGCAGATGGCCACAGCAGCGGACACTACAAAGGAGGGTGTAGCCATTGCAGGGGTAACGGGGAACGTCCGATCGGCAGCCACTCTTCAGACTGGGAGATGTGGAATCAAGATTCTTAACTCCCCTTGGCAACGCTGGGAAACAGAGCCGTCAGTTTAGATTCATCAAGTTTCTGCTTAATCTCACCCACCATTTTTGTCTCTCCATTTTCTCCCTTTTTTTTTTTTTTTTTGTATCTTCTTCTTTTGTTGCGGGGATTAAGCCAAGTGGTAAAACAGTGATTTAATGATCTTTCCATGGCTATGTGCACCACTTAAACCATGAGACAAACAAGCTGAGGCATTCTAAGAGTCACCCCCTCTGAAGGCGGCTGCTCAGGAACTGTGAGGCTTTTGATGCAGCTTTAAGCTGCGGCTGATTATTTTTCCCACTGCTGTGTGATGTGCTGTGCTCTGCTATGGGAAAATTGAAGGTTTTGTGTTTTGTGAGGGCCCATTGTAAACAGGATAAGAAGAAAACAGTTGGATAATTTAATGATAGCTTTATAATGATAAGATGTGGTGAATGATAATGATTTATTTAAGCAGCAAAGAAGCAATACTGTTAAACGTCAGCATCATCGTAGTAAACCATAAGAAAATGCATAAATATTGAAAATCTCTCTTTTTTTTTATTTTTAACAGCTATACATGGTTAGTTTCTTTAATCCACAGATTTCCCTTTAGATATAACTTTAAAAAATGATATAAGTGAAAGTTCCCAAAAAAGTTAGTAAGTGAACTTGAGCTGCATTCTTCTGTCAAACTGAACAAATCTTTCAAGGTTAACATACAGTTAAAGGTTGCTTTTTAACAGATCTGTGTGTGTTAAATGTACTTTCTGCACTTCACTTCACTAACATTAACTGGCAGCTGTTTCCTAAGCATAAATACAACAATGAAAATATGCATTTACATGAGAAGCCATGTATTTCTGCTGCTTGTGATGTTAATGGCAGCTGCTGTGAGGCGACTGCTTCAAGGAATTTTGCCCTGCTGCTCAGATGTGTGTAATGTGTCAAAGTTCATAAGGTTTATTGTTTGCATTCACTATTTTATTATCATGCGCATCTGTTATTTTTGAAAAATAAACAACTTCAAATAGCAGCCCCATCTTGTTTAATGATAAATGAATAAACCTTTCTGAAAATGAACTAATACCTACTCATTACCAACACCTGAGAGCCAGTTCTTTGAGCGAAAAAGCCTCGTTAAATGCCAGCAGTCACAGCAGAATGGCCCGACCGCTTCAAACCAATAGGAAGGCAGCACTAACTCACCTCTTGTTAAAACCAAGGTGTGCAGAAGAACATCTCTGAACACAGAAGACATGAAACCTTGAAGCAGATGGGCTTCAGCAGCAGAAGATCACACTGGGTGCCACTCCTGCCAGCTGAGAACAGGAAGCTGGGGCTACAGTTCGCACAGGCTCAATCTTCCAATCGGAGACTGAAAAAAAGTTGCCTGGGCTGATGAGTCTCAATTTCTGCAACAACAGATGGTAGGCTCAGAATTTTGTGTAAATAACATGAAGCCATTGATCCATTCTGCTTTGTATCAACCGCTCAGGCTGATGATGGTGGTGTAATGGTGTGAGAGATTTTATTCTTGACACACCCTCAGTACCAACTGATCATCATTTCAGTGCTGCTGACCATGTCCATCCCTTTATAACCACAGTATATCCATCTTCTGATGGCTGTTTCCAGCAGGATAATACACCATGCCACAAATCATCGCAAACTGGTTTCTTGAACATGACACTTGTCAACCCTTTATAGGGCAAGTGACAATTTTTGGTAATTTCTGAACACTTTATATATATAACCTCAGTGAGGTTAAGAAGCATGTGGTCATTAAGAAATGGCCCAATGTTGTATAAAGTTAAAATGTGTATGCTGCAATGTTCTGAAAAGTGATGTAATGCTCTAAAATACATGTTCCTTTCACCATGTGTGTTTTTTCTTGTACACTTCATGGATTTTTTTTTTTTTCCACTTGCAGGTAAGGAACCAAATATGGTAACTTCACTGACCTTGATTTTATACATAAAAATTAAACATTTTGAAAAATGCCACAAAAGTAATTAAGTCTTGTTATGTCCACCAATAATGCTGAAATTTTGAATTTCAATGAGTGCCCTATAAAGAGTTAAGGTCTCGTGGGGTTAAGGACACCTGGACACAAATGCAGAGCACAGCAGTAAGGTTAAAAGATATTTTAATAAAACAGTCTTTGAGTCAGTACTTGAGAATGGCAAGCTGGCAATCTCTTTCCTTTCCAAACCACTCCCAAAAGACTTATTTCACCACAGCTTCCTCAGCAACAGAGAGCACCTTGAACAAAGGCGACAAAGGTGAGCAAAGCAAAGAGAACAGATTGCATATGGTCACTGCAGGAGCCAGGTTGCTTTACCACATTTGGTGTAATGATCTGGCATTGACTAAGAGGAAAACACCAGCTCCTAATCAGCTCAACAGTGTGCAGGTACGCAATAGGGAATGTCTAGCAGGGCAGAGATCCCCACAAGGCTCCTCCTCTGCAACACAGCATACAAATAGAAGCACACTGACAATGATAGAGGAGAGAGAAAGAGAGAGAGAGAGAGATGACTTGGGCCAGGAGGACCATAACAATAAGGAATTCACTGCACTCAAATGGCCTCCACAGTCACGAGAGAGAACAAGAGAGAACGTATTTCTACTGGCATAAATGTGACAAAAGGGATATTTTTGGTATTTCTTAAACTTGCACTGCTGGTCTGCCTACATATGTGTTAAATGACAAGTGAAATTTTGGCCAACATGTTATTTTATTATTTCCTCTTTTCAGTAACTAAATTAGGGGTACTCGGGCAGTTTCATTTGTTACTTCTGAGTTAAGCTTAAAATTACACCATGTTACACCTCACATAACACAGTTTAGCAGGATAAGGGAATTTGTTCTCAAACTGTGTAGAAACAACAGTTAATCCAATGGAAGACCTCTTTAATAACATGTTTGTAGATGTACAGGGAAAGACCACGAAAGACCAAAAATGTAAGTTTCCAACCCAATAAATGATGCATTAAAATGTTCCATTATTCTGTCACACTAGGAAATAATTGCTTCACCTGTGAGAGATGGCTTTTTCTATTACATTTCATTTATTACTCTGTCTTCTTCAAATTCATTCTCCAAACTCACATGATGCAGAGCACTGGCTATGTCTGCTTGAAAGGGACAAACTGCA
Organism: Archocentrus centrarchus; assembly: GCF_007364275.1. Lineage (NCBI taxonomy): Eukaryota > Metazoa > Chordata > Actinopteri > Cichliformes > Cichlidae > Archocentrus > Archocentrus centrarchus. The sequence continues at coordinate 21,299,728 of NC_044359.1, forward strand.
CAGACAAAAAGCACATGTGGGAAATGTCTTTTTATCTTATTCATAATATGAAAGAAACCTCACTTGCCTTTGAGAAAATTCAGACTCTGATGATTGATCACCACAATATAAAAACATTTAAATGTGGCAATTTATATATCAACACTCCCAGTGTGTGTGTGTGTGTGTGTGTGTGTGTGTGTGTGTGTGTGTGTGTGTGTGTGTGTGTGTGTGTGTGTGTGTTACTCATTTACTGAGTAATAACAGCCAAGGCATTGGCAGTGACCAGTACAGAGTAGGACTGGAAAGCCATAATAGGAGGACAAATATCACAGGAGAGGCAGTCTGTGTGTAATGGATGATGGAGGTGTGAGTGTTTAGGCCAGTGTGCAGTAAGTGGGTAAGCTGGTAGTTGGCAACATTGGGGGACACCAGTAGGGTCAATGATGATGATAATGGGGAGGGTAAGCACTCTACTGGGGTTAATACTTCTGCGCTGGCTAAGAGGTTATGGTATTGTGTAAAACACTGAAAACCTCCCAGATTATTACACTGCTAAGAAAGACAGAAGGTGAGAAAATAGCTTTTAAACGACACATTAACATGTAAAAACTGTGTCTGTGAAAAAAAAAAAAACGCTCTATGTTGAATCTCTGTGTTGAGTCTCTATAAGTGAGCTCATATTCAGACAAATGGCTGTTCATTAAGGATACAGTAATGATGATTTTAGATGGCAACATGCAGGTTATTGATAAATAAATGATAAACCCATATTTATCCACAGTAGAACACAGAAAATAAATCAAATGGTTAAACTGAGAAAATGTACCATTTTAAGGGAGGGAAAAAAATGGCAATTTTAAATTTGATGGCAGCAACACAACTCAAAAAATTTGGGACAGAGCAATGTTTACCACCGTGTTTACCACTGTGCAGCATCCCCTCTTCTTTTAACAACAGCCAGTAAACATCTGGGAACTGAGGAGATGAGTTGTTGAACTTTCTGGGAGGAGAATGTTGACCCATTTTTGTCTGATATAGGATTCCAGCTACCCAACAGTCCTTGGTTTCCTTGGTCATATGTTTTTGTTTCATGGTTTGTCAAATGTTTTCAGATTTAGACTGCCAGTTAACCTAATTAGCTGCAAAATGTCCCTCGAGCAGTTTCTTTTAGAACCGCTTACTTTTCCATCACAACTTTTTTGAGACCTGTTGCTGCCCTCTGATTCAAAACTAGCTGATATTTTTTCACAAAATGGTAAAATGTCTCAGTTCAAGCATTTCATTTTTTTTGCTGTGAATAAAATATGAGCTTACAAGATTTGCAAATCATTGCGTTGTTTTTGTTTACATTTCACAGTTGTTTGGAATTAGGGGTTTTAATTTTCACATGATTGAAAAATGATCACATGGGCTCAGACTGGTGTACAGTTAATGCATTTTTATTTCTTTTTAATCTGAGGCCTCACAGAAGAGGCGAGCATGGACGTCATCCTCTGCAGGGTCAGTGTCCTCATCAACCACTTCAATCTTCTGCTTGACTGGAAAGCATCTGGGCATGAGCTTCCGTCCAGACTAAAAGATTTTAATGACAGAGGAAGTGACTTGCTATATTTTTTTTAAGCAAATTAAAGCAGATTTTTTTTTTTTGGTAGAGCATTTAAAAGGCATTAAGTGTCTTTAGTTCTCAAAGGTAGTAAGAATGTTTCCCAATAGCAAGAACAGCATCCTGTGGGTTTTTGTGTTGAGCTGCATTCTGGCAGATGTTCCCCACATCATACAACAATCATTCTGGCATGTGGCATGTTGAGAGTGGTATTTAATTCAAGTGTACAAAGACTGTATGAATCTGTATTAAGTGCCTTACTGGTTTTTTGGCTTCATCCATTGATCTTTGCATGTACTTCTTTAGCTTTTCTCTGTTTTTCTCCATCTCCAGTTTACGTTTTTCCTCTTGCTGTCTAGTGTGTGTAATAAGAGGAGCAGTTATACCATATATTGCATTTTTATCCATGTACAGGAATTGTAATCTACACAGACACAAAAATACATGTTTTTCTTTTTTAAATCTTTCTGTGTTGTTTATAAAAAGGAAGATGGTAAGAGGTGGATAAAACTTTACCATCTCCTCATGAATAAACCGTGTTTCCTAAATATCTGCTTTCAGTGAGACAAACCTGTCCTTCCTCTCACTGTTCTTGCTGTGCCTCAGTTCATTCAGTGTTTTTTCTGGGATGCTGTCAGCTTCCTCTTGCAGCAGAAACATCTGGCGCTCAATACTAGACAGTTTTTCCAAAGTGCTCAGCTTGGTCAGCTGATTATTGACACATGAGGAATACACTTCAGTCACCTTCCTTGCCAGAGCATGCAACATAATATCCTGGATGTAAGACAATTGTGAATGAGATGAGGGGAATCGACTGCTGAGGCTGTTTTGATTTAAATTAAGGTGATATATTAAAAAAAAAAAAAAAAGTGTAGTCCAACGTGTAGCACACTATGCCTCATCACCTCGTCATCTGTCTTTAATGACTCATGGATTTGAACTTTCTTTGTGAGCATGGCCACTTGCTTCTTTTCGAAGTTAATTCTGTGCTCCATGTCTTCCAACTGCTTGGTTAGCTTCTCTTCATCCTTTTTTCTTCACACAGAGAAGAGTTTGTATTTGTTGAAGATTTCTGAATCATATAGTGTGTTTCTTTCATGTCTATTAATTGCTTTATATATGTGCCATTATTGCTGGGCTGCTTTGTGCGCTTTACATTTACCAATTTGATGACATTTGCCACTTAGCTTTTTCCTTAATTCTTTAATAAAGGCTGTATGATGCAACCACCAAAAAGCTGGAGGATGCATCATACAAACTATCTCGTGCTGCCACAACTCAACTAGAGCCACCTTCTTTGTATCAGGTTTTTTTTTTTTTTTGCACCTTTGCTACATTTCATTCATTTTTTGCACATCATTGTGTCACTTCCTGCTGCTTTCCTTTTGGTTGGTTAGCAGATCTGGAAGCAGTCAGATTGTTAGATGGTAATCCTAAATTTCAATAGCCAACTTTGAACCTCTGTCACAACAGATCTGCCATGAATGTTTCACAATGGTCATCTTTCATCTGGGACAGCCAAAATTCATATTGTGTGCATCTGGCTTAAAAAAAAAAACTTTAGAAAAACATTATTCTCACATTTTCTTCTCGGTGATCTCAAGAGTCTTCTCCATTGTCTTATCCACCCTGGAGAGATTCTCGCACAGAACCAGTACCTGGTCTTTCAGCTCCAACAGCTGGTCCACTCCATGCTGCGGATCAGAGAAATATAGCTCCAGATTTTCCTGCAGGGAAAGGGAAAGTGAGCACTGTAAATAAAGACTCCTTGCTTTAGTGAGCTTTGATTTTAAAGTCACTAAATCTGACCTTATAGATTGTGCTGTCTCCATCCAGCTTTGAATTTTTGACCCTAAAATGGAAAAGATTTTAAGATGAGGTGATATTAGCCATGTGATGTTATGTGTGTGGAAAACAGATTTAAAAAAAAAAAAAAAACCACTTGAAAAAATTGTTGATATTACTCCAAAATACAAGTTTTATTCTTTTGTAAGATAAACTACTACCACCTTCTTTGCTGTTGTTGAATTCTCCCATGTCTCTCTCTCAACTAGTCTCAGATTAAATTATCCAACATCATAGAAAACCAGAGCTAGATTAGAGAACTGGCAGGAAATGAATTAGTAACAACTGGTGATTGTGTCGATGTTTCCTTACAGTGTGTCACTGTGATCTGAGGACAGCGCAGACTCACTGGTTGAAGGCAGCACTGTATCTGGACTAGAGTCCACAAATCTCTCCAGACCTGTATTTAAGTTATTCATACTTAGTGAACAGGATGTATATAAGATTCTGCTCTATCAATTCTGTTGCACTGACTAGTAACTCAGACTGGGTTTAATTGTTAATCAAACCCAGGGCGAGGCTGGTATTAGGGGAAAAACCAGCACCAATCTCACCCTTATCATTTCATGCTGTTTTTCTAACTTTTAACATTTACCTTCTGCACTCTTAGGCAAAACTTTAGCTCTTAAAGTCTCTGCTTGCTGGGCTTCCTGCCCCTCTGGAGGAGACAGTGTGAACAGAATTCTCCTGTACTGCTTATATTTATTCAGATCCTTCTCAAGCTCAGCGATTTCACTACAGAGAATAAAAAACCAGTTAAAAAACCATTTAGCATGCTCCTGTGTCTGCATGCAAAAAAAAAAAAAAATGATTCCACATTTTTTACTCTCTTTTATAGTTCTGTGCATTAAACGTGAACATACAGTATTTACGTGGCATGCATGATATTCTCGTTGTTAGTTCTACCTTTTTAATATGCCTGTTTTATCGGTCAACTTCTCAATCTCATCGTTCATTTCCTGTTTGGACTTGATTTCTTTTAAAAGACTGAAAACAAAGACAGTGTTAGAGTTATTACAATGGGGAAAAAAATTTACCTCAGCCTATAGCAAGGAATCTTCTACTGCTTACAGACTTTGGGCATCTACGGCTTGCTTCTCAGCCAACTTGCAGAGCTCTTCCAAACAATGATTATTGTGTGCTTGGACATCTTCAAGCCTTTCCACCTCACACTCCTGCACAGTAATGGCCTTTTTGATTTTCCTAAGCTCTGTCCTCATCATCTTCATATCACACTGGATTATTTAAGGAATACAACATAAGATCAGTATACTATGAATTCATTCAAATTAACATAGAGTAAAGGCTGTGGTGGCTGTTTTATAATAACAGTATATATATTTAGTAAAGAAATAAGGAATCATGAGTCTCTTTATTTACATTTTGTTAAAAGAACAGTTTCACGTTTTAGGAAATATTTTTACTTGCTCTCTCAGCTATCAAATATATAAAATAAATAATAACAAAATCAATGTTGCAGTACTTCTAAAAGCTTAAAAGACAATATGTCTTCCTTGTTTAATGAGCAAGAATTTAACAATGTGAGAAAAGTTGTGGGTTATTTCCCCTGGCATCCAGGCTCTCCAGGCTGTAGCTAAACACCAAGTAATGCTGATGCAAAACGTTTCATTAAAATTAAAAGATTTTCTCATTGAAATCTCTGTAGCTTCATTTAAGAGCAGGATATGTGTCTTTTTGCCCATCTAGCATCTGAAAACATCTCAATCTCAGGAACAGTTTTCTGCTTTAAAATCTAGGGATTCTCCTGGCGTCTAGAAAGACTTTTGCAACACTGCGCAACCATACGTGGAAATACAAAATAAAAGGCAAAAGCAGAGTTTGTACAACTCCAACAACTAATGTAGCAGAAACTGTTGCAGACATTAACAGCATCTGTGTCTCTCTATTTTTTTAAAGGGCTTATGAAAGTTTTCTGTCTTTAGTTTTTGTTTTGTTTAATGCAGCTGGATGATTTTTGCAAAAAAACAAGTCTTTAATTAAATTACCTTTAGCTCAACTGTCTTCTCTGCCATTAAGAGCTGCATCTTTTTGCTGCCTTCCTTGAAAGTGTCTAAGGACAGAGGACAGGTCTAGTGTCAACACCAGAGCGAACAATCCTTCAAACCAGATTTAACCTTGAAAACAATGCACTCTGCTCTTTCTCCACCCACTTTGTTTAAAGACAGGCATCTTGATGCCGCTGAGATCTTTAGTAGGGAGAGATGTGTCCTTCATCTTCTGCTCATTTTCCTCCTCCTCTTTAACCAGCAGACGTAACACCTTCTCTGCTCTTGCGGACAGCCTATTTCTGTCCTGCTCTTTAAACTCTCCATGTTTTGACTCCTTCCCTTTCAAATCTTTACACATCACAAATGAAGACAGCCAAAATAATCCCTGATGATAGTTTTCTATACAGTGCTGTAATTTTTTTTTTTTTTTTTTGCATATTTGACACTTACATGTTTCAGTTCATGAAACAAATTTTAATATTAGACAAAGATAGCCAGAGTAAACATAAAATGCAGCCTTTAAATCATGATTTTGTTTTTTAAGGGTAAAAAGCTATGCAAACCTACCTGGCCCTATGTGAAAAAGTAAATCATGAATTTTCTGTAATCACATTTTTTAGAAAGCTGAGTGAACTCAGCTTTCTAAAAAAATGGGGGTGGCTGTAGCTCAGGAGGTAGCGCAGGTCACCTACTGATCGGAAAGTCTGCGGTTCGATTCCTGGCTGCCAATGTATCTTTGGGCAAGATACTTAACCCCAAGTTGCTCTCCGACGCAACCATTGGAGTGTGAATGTGTGTGAATGTTAGATAATAAAAGCACTTAGCTTAGTTAATCATGGAAGTGCTGGTGTGAATGGGGTAAATGTAAACGTGTTGTATAAGCGCTTTGAGTGCTCAGACAGAGTAGAAAAGCACTGTATAAGAACTTACCAACTAGTTTACTCACCGCACCTGATTACTGCCACACCTGTTAAATCAAGAAATCACTTAAATAGAACCTGCTAGACAAAGTGAAGCAGGCTAAAAAGATCTCAAAAAGCAACACATCATATCATGAACTAAAGTTTTTGGCATTTATCTGCCTGGAAAGGGTTCCAAAACCATTTCTAAAGCTTTGAGACTCCAGAGAGCCATAAAATGACATGAAATGGAGAAAACTTGGAACAGTGGTGAACCTCCCACCAAAATTACTCCAAGAGTGCATTGATGACTCATCCAGGAGGTCACAAAAGAACCCATAACAACATCTAAAGAACTGCAGGCCTCACTTGTCTCAGATAAGGTCAGTGGTCTGGGGCTGCTTTGCTGCTTCAGGACCTGGGCGACTTGCTGTAATTGATGGATCTGCTCTCTACCAGAAAATGCTGAAGGAGAATGTCTGTCAGTTCATGCCTGAAGCTCAAGACCACTCAGGTTATGCAGCAGGACAATGATCCAAAACACAACAGCAAGTCCACCTCTGACTGGCTCAAAAAGAAAAAATAAAACCCAAGCAATTTAAGGTCTTGGAGTGGCATGAGCTTAAACAGGCCATTCATGCTGGAAAAAGTCTCCAATGTGACTGAATTAAAACAATTCTGCAAAGACGAGTGGGACAAAATTCCTCCACAGTAATGTGAAAGACTCGTTGCCAGTTATCACAGTTCTTACTGTCAAGGCTGGCACAGCCAGGTATTTGTTTCGGGGTACTGTTACTTTTTCACACAGGGTCAGGTAGATTTGGAGAGGTTTTTTTTTTCCTTAGTAAATGAAATCAACATTTAAAAATGGCATTTTGAATTTAATCAGGTCATCGTTGTCTAATAAAATTTGTTTGATGATCTGAAACATGTAAATGTGACAAATGCGGGAAAGAAAGAAAGAAGCAAACACTTTTTCACAGCACTGTAGTTCTTTGCTACATTTACACCTCCCAATCAATACTCACAGTCTCTAACACATTTCTTGCAAAGAATATCCAAATATTTAATACATAAAACAACAAGCATGTATTTCTTCTGATGAAATTATGCCACAAATACAACTAAAACTCTGTGAAAACTAGCATTTAATTCTTACAAGTGTGAATGGTTACTTACCTGGCTGTTCTGGTGATGCCATCTCTGAGCCTGCCTGTAGCATCTGCTGCTGGATTAGCTGTTAGATGGACATTTAAAATGAGGTTCAGAAAAAAGCCAAACTCCTAACCATATGATGGCAAACATGTTCACAAAAAAGAAGTCTTATCGCGAGCTGCCCGTGTTGTTTTTGTTCTTGTCACTGTAGTAAAATCTTATATTGGAACTAGCTTTAGTTTAGCTTACTTAGCCCGCTGTTATTCTGTTAGTACTAGTACTGCTACTTTATAAGACTGCTACAAGTCTGGCCCAACTTAAAGATGACTGCTTGACTTAAGATGAATTAATAAACAAACAAACAAAAAATTAACAAATAAAAACTCTATGGCTGTACCTTCTGACCTTTCTCTTTATCACATGGATACCAACACTGGAGCCTCAAACTTGGCTGTTTTAGATTTAAAACGACAGATTCTTGTTGTCATGGTAACTGCTTCTTTAAAAAAAAAAAAAAAAAAGTGCCTAGAAACTGCTCTATGACTGTTGGTTAAGATTGACATAATTTGTTTTGTTTTTTGTTTTGTTTTCAAATCACAGCTGCATATTATTCTCATTATTTACGGTGCTGTCCAAAGGTTTTTAGGCACCGTTCATTTCTTGGTATTTCTTGGGAGATAGGTGCAGTGATATATTGAAAGATTACTGAAATACAGTGTATGTTTGCATACTGGAATACATTTACACCTCTCGATGCCTCCGGAAGGTATCAAGAATTACAAAAGACTCTCGCCATCCAGCACACAAACTCTTCTCCCATCAGGAGGAAGATACAGAATAATCAGAGCATGAACCACAAGACAGCTTCTACCCCAAGGTCATCACCATACTGAACTCTAAAGTGTGAAATAATCAGTGTGCGGTGTGTTGGGGGGGGGGGGGGGGGGTGTATTTGATTGTGGATTTTGTATTCGATTTTAATATTTATCTATTTACTATTTTGTTTGCACTTACTCTATTCTTTTATTTACTTATTCTCTTTCTTATCTATTATCTTTTTTTGACAGCAACACCACCTGTTTTGAGTAGCGCACCTGAATCTCGTTGCGTATATACAATGACAATAAAGGAATCTTGAATCTTGAATAAGGCAAAATCTGAATTTGTACAATTCTAACAAACATGAAAGTTAATATTTGGTATGACCACCTTAAATCTTCGACACAGTAGTCGTTAGGAATAGTTCTCCAGGCTTCTTGAAGGACATTTAAAGCTTTTCTTTGGATGTTGGCTGCCTTTGGCTTCAAATTAATGTTACGCATACAGGATTTTATAGAATCATAAATATTTAGTTATCAAAGCCAGTAAGTGTGAATTACTGTTTTATAGTGCAGACCCAAAAAGAATCATACCAACACCAAGGAGAGCTGCAGCTCACACACTTTAATTAGCCCTAAAACAAAATGGAAAAACATTCAGAGCGCGAATATTGTGATATTTCACAGTTACGCAGCCCGTCTACTTGTATTAAGGAACCAGCTGTCAGCGCCTTTTGTTTTAAATAGAAATATTTAACATGTGAAGAGTGGCAATGCCATCATCAGACTGTTCTTCAATGAAAGACTCCACAGGGAGGCTGGAAAAATGTAATACTTCAGTGCCCTCTAGAGACAAATCAAATCAACTTTGTGTGTCCCAGTGAAATTTTCTACAAGTCATGAAAGTGAGCACAAACGCTTAAACAAATGATATGCAGGACAAGTTACAGATTCAGTAATTATTGTGTCTTTTCAGTGGCAGTTTTTCGTTTGCAGAGAAATATGACACTTTCACCCATAAGACTGTGTGGTCTTTGTTTTACTGACATTTCATTCAGTGTCAGTTTTATTGAGCTGGATTCATTGGTGAGGAAAAAACCTTAGGATAAAAATGAAAGGCCATCTTCCCACCTGAATTACCAGTTAGACATGATGATGACTGTCCTACCATCTTGCACAAGTCGGAGACGGTAAGCATTTCAGCTCAGGTGATGGAGACCTGGTCTGGTGATTACCAGAGCAGAATGAGTGGTGGGGTTTGCCTTAAAGCTACGATCCCACAACAGCTCCAAACAGTCAGTTATTCCACAGGAACTGGAAGATATCCTAAACTGAATTATACCAAGTTCTTCTATTTTAATTTGATCCTGAACACATCTTTGAAAATTAGCTTGAATTCCACTTTTTTCTTTTGATTTTTTAAAAATGTATTTCTTTATTCATTTATTTGTTATTATATGTCAATTGTACATCAAGATAAAAACAAAAATCTTGGTTTTCTTTATCTCATTCTTTCCTGTTGTCTTTTTAAATCTGCTTGTATATTTATAATACAAACTAAAAAAAAAAAGAAAAATCAAGAAAAGAAAAAGAAAGGAAAGGAAAGAAAAACAAAATAAAGAGTGAACTTTGAACCTATCACCAGTGCAGATTGCATTGAGACAGCTGGATGAGACAGTATCTCAGAACAGGGTATTCTTCTGTAATAACTGACTCATAATTTCACAGTGTGCTACTTAAAAAGGTTTAAACCCTCATATCTGGGTTGCACTTCTCCCTCCCACAAGCCAGATTATGCCATCTGTGAGAAGAAAAAAAGCACTATATCTGTGTGTGTGTGTGTGTGTGTGTGTGTGTGTGTGTGTGTGTGTGTGTGTGTGTGTGTGTGTGTGTGTGTGTGTGTGTGTGTGTGTGTGTGTGTGTGTAGCTTTCAAATAAAATTCTGAGTGTCTCATTTCACTGCTAATCCAGGTCATTCCCACTGAGATGTTAATAGCCTGAAAGGGACTGACGTACTCTTGTTTATGCCAAGTACTTGATCTGAAAGGACAGGGGGAGAACTGAGAAATGTTGAAGTGAAAACACACACAACATGCGCACACACACACACACATTTTTAAATCAGCTGCAAGACATGGGGAGTGATTAAAAGAGTAACAGGATAGTCAAAGGCTGCACAAAATGAACGGTTAAAATTGAGAATATTATGCAAATGTTAACTGTTCGGTGTTTTTAACTTTTGTGCTAATTAATCACTTAAAACTGACAAAAAAAAATGTTACTGCTTATCAAAATGTGACCATTTGCATGTCTGTGTCTGTATCACACAGAAAACCTCAAAGTAAATTTTTGACTCATTCTTGATTTGATGTCAGAAATTTGAGGTTGGCACATGAATATTGAGTTCATAGAAGGCTCACTCGCAGCCCTTAAAAATAGGACTAATACATCCTGAAATAAAATACTGGATGCCAAGGCGACTGTGATTGGATGACAGGAGTAATCTGCTGGCCAAATCCCCTCATGGCTCAAGCTGTGATTTGGACCGGAGATTTGTTTTGAGAGTGAACTCCGCCCTGCAGAGATGACTGTCACCATTCAGCACACTGCAGACTGCAGCAGGCCAGCAAATAGTCTGTTTAATTTGGAGGAAACAGCTTGGACTCGACTTTGACAGCTTCTTCCCGGCGTGCTGACGTGAAAAAAATGAGCCAGCCGGCAAGCCAACTCTAAGGCTGCTCCATGGTAGGACAAGCACAACTGTGTTTTTAAGTGTCTAAAGGAGCTGTAAGTCTGTTGTTATAGGCTGTTTTCCCTGTTTTGTGTGTTTGTATTAAGAAAACCTTTTTGTGTCTTTGTAAATAATGAACTTATTACTCAAATGCTGTGTATTGGTGCACTCTTTTAGATCTCTGAAACACCATGCTTTCACCCCCAGTCAGGTTGTTTCATGTTGAAAATTTTTTTTAAAAATACATAATTTTATCATAGAATTTAACAGTTTTGTATATTGAGTTTATTGTTTCAGTGCACTTTTATTAAGTGCTACTTCAAATCTAACGCAATAACTATAGCCTGGGTTATATGGTTATTGTGGGCCTAACTATTACTGCAGATGATGCAAAGACATGTAGCTCATAAAGTTTCAGTGCACAATGAGTCTTAGATCAAAACATAAAGCTAAAGCAACCTAAGGAAGACAAATAAAAGGGACATTTTCAAAAGTTACAGAGTTTTAACTTGAAAATGCTTCTTTTGTGCTTCCACAGATATTGTTTTGTTTTTTCAGATATAGCCATACAAACGTAAGCCTTTAGTTCTTTCTAGATTCTCCGTTCCTATCAGTTACTAATTCACAATTAATAATAAATAAGTTCAAGCTAAAGATGACTTTGACTGTATGGGATGTTAAAGCACTTGATTTGTTTGTAACCAAAAGCATGATAATAATCAACTGTGTGTGTGCAGTTAATAGACAGAACAGACAGCACTTTAAAGAAAACTGTCTCCACTGCAGCAATCAATATGAACACATACAGTGGGGGGGGGAATAAGTATCGGATGTACTACAGTCCAGCCAGAATTCTGGCTCCTGCAGACTGGCTGTGCGCCATTGTGGCACACAGATTACAATCAGTCAGTCAGTCAATCAATTACAGATGCTCCTGGTTTCAGCTTGTTACGTGTATAAAGAACACCTGTCCACAGAATCAGTTTTTTCCATTCCAACCTCTCTACCACCAAAGAGCTGTCAAAGGACGTCAGGAACAAGGCTGTAGACCTGCACAAGGCTGGAATGACTATAAGACCATCAGTAAGAAGCTTGGTGAGAAGGTGACAACTGTTGGTGCGATTATTCGGAAAAGGGAAAAATATAAAATGACCATCAGTCACCCTCAGTCTGGAGCGTCATGCAAGCTCTTGCCTCATGGGGTGATGATGATCATGAAAAAGATGATGGATCCGTGCAAAACTACACAGGAGGAGCTTGCTAATGACCACAGTCACCAACAACACCACTGGTAACACACTACGTTGTAATGGACTGAAATCTTGCAGCACCCGCAAAGTCCCCCCTGCTCAAGAAGGCACATGCACAGGCCCATCTTAAGTTTGCCAGTGAACATCTAATTGAGTCAGAGAAGGTTTGGGAGAGCGTGCTGTGGTCAGCTGAAACCAAAATCAACCTGGTGACCAACTACAAGAACCCCCCCCCTTATAATTAAACATTTTCTTTTGGTTTCCAAGCTGCAAAAACAAGTACCAAAATTACATGTGGTAGTTTATACTCTTATTGTTACTTATATTACTAATGTGCTGGCTTGCCAGTCGTGCCATCCCTTGTTTTCATCTGATAGATGTGTGTAAAGAGAAAAGCAAATTAGCTTTTAAAAAAAATAATCACAGTGTGCCTGTGTTATATCCCCTTTTGTCACTGAATAAAACAGATGTTGCAGCGAGTATGTTAACCTTTTTGCAAAAAATGCACAATTACATACAATAGGTGTACCACTTTGACAGGAAGTGATAAACTGGGACATTCAACAGCGAGTGGCCCAATGTACAAAACAGCAAATATATTTTTTGATAAAACCTCAGAGGTGTAATTTTTAATTTGTCTCTCTGTTACACACCCTCCCCCACACTCTTTTTAAATTAATCAAAGCAAGGAAGGCTAACAGGCATACCAATTATGCCTTCAAATGCTATATTTAATAAAACAAAGAATTGCAGACCTTGTGATTTAAATAAAGACATATTTAAAATAAAATTATTAACTTACAGAAATTTTGGAACATTAATGACAGTGCAGTAGCACTTATGTACATTAACCCGGACTGTGTTAAGTTTATGCATAGATCAGTGTGCCCAAAGTATTTAGACTCAGTATTGTATTACCACTGATATTGCTTTATGAGTATGCACCAATATATTGATTCTTCTAGTTGACAGGTTGCTGTAACCTGTGAGTTGTCAGCTCTGTCCTCTGACTCCAAGTAGCTGCAGAGATGTGAGAAGGGATCATGCCACTGGTCAGGAGGAACATTGAGCCTCGGCACCTGTGCCACGGAGCGGTGCCCAATGGAATTGGCAGTGAGCTGGAATGTGTAACCAACAACACGCTGTCCGCTATTATTCGTCAGCTCAGCAGTCTGAGTACGTTTACAGTTGATCAACTTCAGAAATGCTTGTATCATAAAACATTCAGACATATCTTTAACCTGTGATCTTTATAAGCTATGATCTTCAAACTGTTGCCACTGCTAAGCAAATAGGAACATAAATCATAAGGATAACTATGACATAGTCACGGCATAATTACCATAAATCAGAGTGAAAGAAGATCTTTAAAAGTGATGGAGTGGGCAACTAATGGTCACATAATGGTTTCGAGGTAATTTATTATGTGTTTAACAGGTTCTGCTGTCACAACTAATACACTATAAAGAAAAAAGTGCCTGTCCACATCAGTATTTTACCTACAGGAGCTGCTTGGCCATGGAAACCCCTGCCATGAAGATCCCAGCACACAGTTTTTGTGCTGATGTTAATGCCAGAGGAGGTTTGGAGCTCTGCAGTTATTCAGTCAGCTCGGTGTGGGTGACTTTTACACACTATGTGCCTCAGCACTCTATGAACCCACTCTGTAACTTTACATGGTCTGCTACATTGTGGCTTCCACTTTGCAATAATATCACTTACAGGTGACTGTGGACAATCTGAAGAAATGTAACAAACTGACTTGTTGTAACAGTGACATCTTATTACAGCACCACGCTCAAATTCAGTGAGCTCTTTAGGACGATCCATTCTTTCACAAATGTTTGTAAAGGCTGACCTCACGGTGCTTTATTATATACACCTGTGGCATATTTATACACCTGTATTTTAAGAGCAACATAGTTGTCTGTCAGTGTGTGAGTCTGTGTGAATTGTTACGCAACACTGCAGTTGTGGAATTAGTAAAGTTACAGAAGCTTAGAGCTTAGTGTAAAGCTTTGTATAACAGCCAGATAAGATGGAACATAAGTGGGCGGAGACACAAACACAGGCAGTCTAATGATTAAGTGGACCCTTGATTGTATAATGGAAAAAAAATTTGAAGCAATTTAATTTAGATAGTTGATGTCAACAGTATGCCTTTGAGATAGTATTATCTTTTCCATTTCATTGAGATTTGACACATCTTTGTATTTATTTCCAGCTCTTTTTCCTCTATTGTCTTCTGCATAATTTAATTTATTTTTTTTGCTCTGGTTGCAGGTAAGCATGCAGAAAATGTTTTTGGGGAGCTTTTTAATGAAGCCAACACCTTTTATGTGCGTGCAAACTCTCTTCAGGACCGAATCGACCGCTTGGCTGTCAAGGTCACCCAGCTGGACTCCAGTGTGGAGGAAGGTTCGTTCATTGGGTATCAGTGAATGAGCCCCCCCCCCACACACACACAGACACACTTTATATCAAGTTTTCCTCTTTTCTTTTGCCCTTTTGAAGTTTCGCTTCAGGACATAAACATGAGGAAGGCCTTCAGAAGCTCTACTGTCCAAAACCAACAGGTTTTGTCCAAGAGCAGCCTTCCAAGCTCTATGGCTGACATGTACAACAGCAGTGACAGACCTCCTCCCCTCAGCAACCTCACTGCTTACAGGTACTCCACTGTTTTTTTTGTTTTTTTTCTAAAGTTAAATATCTGATCAGTTTCTATTTTCAGTTAATTCATCGTGTTGGAAATTGGTTTTTAAATACAGAGAGGATTCTACTGATGCAATGAAATACTACTCTGACCCATCATACTTTTTTGACCTATGGAAAGAGAAAATGCTTCAGGACACTGAGGAGAAGAGGAAAG
This sequence comes from Archocentrus centrarchus, assembly GCF_007364275.1. Lineage (NCBI taxonomy): Eukaryota > Metazoa > Chordata > Actinopteri > Cichliformes > Cichlidae > Archocentrus > Archocentrus centrarchus. The sequence continues at coordinate 21,314,889 of NC_044359.1, forward strand.
AAAGGCGGAGGCAAAGGGTCAGAGTGCATTCTCCCCATCTGCTTTATGTTTATGTACTTACTTACCGAGTGCTTGCTCAACCTTTGTGTCCCCCATCGTTTTGCAGGAGCAGAAGCGATGTGTGGACAGCAGCACCGTTCAGCGCGAGGTGAAGAAGGTCAGAAAGGCTCGAAACCGCAGGCAGGAGTGGAACATGATGGCGTTCGATAAAGAGCTTCGTCCAGATCACAGACATCCACAGACTCTCAGGCGAGGAGCGTCATCTGAGGGCTCACTCTCTCCAGATGGCAGGTTAGAAACGCTACCAACATACTTTTAGTGAAAATAAAGCTTGGTATGAGTAATATATTGTGTGTGTGTGTGTGTGTGTGTGTGTGTGTGTGTGTGTGTGTGTGTGTGTGTGTGTGTGTGTGTGTGTGTGTGTGTGTGTGTGTGTGTGTGAGAGAGAGAGATCAAAAAGGGAAGGGGGGGTGGAATCCATTTTCACAAATAGGACCTTATAACCCAAATTGTAATATCTTTGTTGCATAAAGCTTCAGCTTTGATATCGTAACAACAAATCTACCATCTGGATATGTGGCTGCATCTGCATGACAAACTCTCTTTTATTGTTTATCCAGGCCTGACCTCCTAGATTACCCCATCCCTCCAGTGCCTGCCCATGCTGCTTGTAACTCTGCCAAGTCTCATGATTACGTTCCTGGGAACACACACCCCTCGCCACCTGTGGAGCATGAGTACCACAGCATTGATATCAACTACAAGAGAGTAACCTATGCCACAGCAAAGCCTCCTGCCGCAAACCGAATGAACAGTTCAATTCGTCTCCCTGCAGATTACAAGTATGTGAGAGACATTGAAATATAATATCCCCTTTTCAGCATCTGCAACATAATCCTCTTTCTTTTACTTTCAAACAGGTCGATCCCACCACCTCCTGCCCCCGGCCCTCCAATCCCATCAGCCCAAACAGCCTTTGGTTTTCCACTGGGTGCGCATCCTCCAGCGCCACATAATGGTGTTGGGCATGCAGGCCCAGGCTGTCCACTCCCACCAATACCTCCTCCGGGGACTCGCACGGTCCCTCCGCCCCCAGGTCCCCCACCTCCTCCTCTGCCTCCTCCAGCTGCACCCTCACACCTAGCAGGACACAGTGAAGGCTGCAGACATGAGACCAAACCTGTGAGAGATGCAAGAAGTGACCTGCTGTCTGCCATCCGTATGGGTGAGTCAGTGTGGGCAGACAGATTTGGGATTACTTCCAGCTGGTCAGATAAACACAGATGTGAATATCTAAAATTCCATGCAAGACAGACAGATACAATATTCTATATTATCTTAACATGTGTACCCTCATTAGGCATCCAGCTGAAGAAAGTCCAAGAGCAGCGGGAGCAGCAGAGCAAGCGGGAGCCAGTGGGGAATGATGTAGCCACCATCCTTTCCCGACGCATTGCGGTTGAGTACAGCGACTCTGAGGAGGATTCTGAGCTTGATGAGAATGAGTGGTCAGACTGACAAAACACAGAATGCGGTGCCTGGATGAAGTTTTTCTCTACTGGATCTTCAGTAGAGATGAAAGAAGACTGTGAAACACTCAATCTAGCTCCATCTAGTGGACGCTTTGTACCAAGCCATGGCTGCCAAATTACCCCTACCTTGTATTTTTATGACTGTTCAGATAATGAATATTTCATGAGCAAATGAACTATTGATGAAGCATGTTTACACCGTTTGCACCAGTCTGTTTTGTAACAGGTGAATATCCTCATCTAGTTTGGAAGAAAAAACAAATTCCCTGTATGATAAATGTTTAGCTTTTTACCATATGGAAATGTCAACCATTTTTTTTATATAACATTGTCTTTGTTAATTGCATATTCTAATGAAATGTCCCATAATGTTATCATTAGTCCCAGCACTAGACCTTTTGCACAGAGGACATTTCAGTAGAAGAAAAGCACAGGTATAAATAATACATGTTGTCATTGGCTGAAATCCATGGAGCTTATTCAGTTTCAGGGTCTATGTCTAGCTCAAACACACAAGTAGAGAAAACCCATGCTTTCCCTACTATGACAAGTCAAAATGTGTGCTGTGATAAAGGTCAATCAGTTAAAAACAAATGCTGAATCATACCATAATATTGAAGGATCCAAGTGTTTTTGTTTTACAGAATTTAATTTACCTGATAAGTATGTCATACTTAATTCCATTCAATATTTTGTAATCACTACCTCAGTTTGTGGCAATTTTACACATTGCATGTATGAAATTATCATGTCTGATAGTTTGCTTCAGCCATTTTATTACTATTTGCTGTGATACGTCTTTGACATATAAATAAACTTTCCAACATTAGCCAGAAAATCATATTGTTATTGAACCCTTGTCTTCTTTTTTTTTGTTTGACTTTTTCTTTTTAACTTGAACTCCACTAGATACTGGAAGTCATATCCCTCTTGAAGATTACTTATAGGTTACAGAACAGCCCTGTTGTGCATAGACCAAGCAGCCTAGAAGACAGACAGAAAGCAAGCAAAATAGGTTGCAGAGACACATAATGAAGAGACTCTGAATGACCACAAAGACAGAAATGACATAAACAGCCTTACAGACATACAAAGTGATCAAAAAGACTAAATGACTAAAAACCAGTTTGTTTTTAGGTTTCTGGCCAAAATTTATAGGATCTGAAAGTTTTTTCTTTTTTTTTAATCTACTTTTTTGATACTAGGCTCATCTTCTAGTTAGTCTTCCTCTGTAATATAAAACTAAAAACAATGAGGCCAGTAAATTCACTTACATCCAGCAGAGGTCAGTAAGGAACCTGGTGGATGTGCGTAAACCAACGGAACTTACGAAACTGTCAACTGTCAGACGCCATGTTGGCTCTGTAGTAACCGCCAGCGTTGCAAGACAGGAAGCGAATTGAGCCACAATGGAGATGTTTTCTTCCCGTGACAGTCTGGTGGTTGGCAGGTGATTAGCACAACGAAGCTCCTCCTCAGCCTTCTTACTGTGGAGACAAACCTGGATAACTGCCCATTTATATAAGGTATGGCGTTTACATAAGATTTGTATGGTTTTAGATTCTCAGCAGTTTCCCCTTTCAGTTATGGGTGAAATCTTGAGTAAAAAATTCTTACTTTAGCTTAACTGTATGCGATGATGATGACGGTAGCTAGTGTGTGCTAGTCACCTGACCTATACGCGGACACGCACAAATCAGCTTTACCCTTAGCCTTCCGTATGAATTTACCATCTGGTCAGCGATGGCAGCGCTGACTTATTTTACCTTATCTTCATTCTTTGGTGAAAGGAAAATGTGTGAAATGCTTTGCAGCTTTAGCAGAGTTAGCTCACGACCTTACACTGTTAGACATGGTCATTCATTCATCAGAGAAACCCCCAAGTCATGCTGCTCACTAAATCCCCCTGTCAGACCTGATCTAGAGTCAGTAGCTGTAAAAATAATGGTAATAAAATAACTTTACCCTGACTACTTTAAGTATTAAGTATTGCGCAATGTGTTAAACTGTGTGGAAGTGAGTGTAGTAAAATGACTTGAAAGCATGTTTGTTTCCTGTTTGCTGCTCAAGGGATTTAGTAGGATATAAAGGATCAAGATGGATACCTCAAAACTTCCCAAGATCCAGGATGAGGAGCGAGAAAGCCAGTTTGGATATGTGCATGGTGTTTCTGGACCAGGTCTGGTTTATTTACCTTAGCTTTTCAGGTTACATGTAGTTACATTGTGTGGTCTCAATGTCATGTGATATTGTGAATTTTCAATTTTAAAAAATTAGAAAAATGTTTAGTTGGAGTAGTTGACAAATTAAGGAAGTTGATCACATGACATTATTTCTTATTGTCTTAATTAGCATTGCCAAGAAGGGACCATTATGCTATTATTAAATGTACAGATAATTTGGTATGAACTGTACATAAAATATCTCTAATCTCTCTAAAGAATGTCTCTTTAGTATGGCTGTAGAGTGTATACTTATTCTGAAATGCATGACCTATACATAAGGATGTCTTATACTTACACATAAGTATACTTAAAATTAAATTATATTTGTCATTTTGGTTGTAATGCTCTTTTTAATGTTGTCCCAGTTGAAAATGTAAACAATTAAAAATGTGATTGTTCAATAGGTTTCTTAATCATATCAATATCTATAATTGTCTTTCTTGCTTTGCCATCAGTGGTGACAGCTACTGCCATGGCAGGAGCAGCTATGTATGAGCTGGTCCGTGTCGGTCACAGTGAGCTGGTGGGAGAAATCATCCGTTTAGAAGGGGACATGGCAACTATCCAGGTTTATGAGGAGACATGTATCCTTTCTGCTGCCATTTTTCTTTCCTCTTTTGTCAAACATCTAAAATACAACACTAAATTAAACTGAATTGGATTCGTAAAAGCTACTTGGCAGATAGCAGACGTGTCGGAACATTTTGTGGTTTGTTTGGTGTCCCTAACTTGATCCTACAGCCGGTGTGTCTGTCGGGGACCCTGTCCTTCGAACTGGAAAGCCCCTCTCTGTTGAGCTTGGGCCGGGTATCATGGGCTCCATCTTTGACGGTATCCAGCGCCCACTGAAAGACATCAATGACCTCACTCAAAGTATTTACATCCCAAGAGGAGTAAACATTGGTGCTCTTAACAGAGATACCAAATGGGAATTTTCCCCTGGGCAAAGCCTCCGGGTAAGAAAAACAAACCGTTGCAGTGATGAGGCCTTGAAAGTCTTTTCTTCTTCAAGTGTTCTGACTTAAAACATGTAATCAACTCTCCAGGTTGGCAGTCACATAACTGGTGGAGATATCTATGGCATGGTTTTTGAGAACTCCTTAATCAAGCACAAACTGATGCTTCCACCTCGTAACAGAGGCACCGTCACCTACCTGGCCCCGCCTGGAAACTACGATCTTTCAGTGAGTGTTGCTCTGGAAGCAAAATGCTTTTCTGTTGGATTTAAAGAAATAAATAAACAAAACTGATTTTTGGATTTTCTCGCATTCAGGATGTGGTTCTGGAGCTTGAGTTTGAAGGCATAAAAGAGAAGTTCACCATGATGCAGGTGTGGCCCGTACGACAAGTCCGCCCAGTAACAGAAAAACTACCAGCTAATCATCCACTGCTGACTGGTCAGAGAGTTCTGGATGCACTTTTCCCGTGAGTGCTCATGTTGAAAGAAAGTGATGCACTCATTTGCCGTGGATTATGACATATTTTTATATTTATATAATATATTGTTCTTAACAAATTTATCATATCATCTATCTATCATAAAAACAAAAAAACACAAATTTCTTAAAAATCTGTTGAAAGCCTGTTTAAAAAAAAAAAATGAATTTACTGAACTGAATTCACATTTTTATATTCAAATTTGAGCCAGCACGCTGGACTTCTCTGAGAGGTCAGAAATTAATCAACCATAACATTCAACCACTAAAATTAATTTTCCTGTTTAGAAATGCAAATTAATTGGCATCTTAGTCAAAACATAATAATCTGCTTTATTATTTTTTTTCTGCTTTTTTTGTAACACAGTAAATTTGAAAACTTATGGATAGCAACAAAGATTATATTTTAGCAAAATATGTTGATTAAAGGGCTTGCACATACTGGTGGATTAGTCATTACAGAAACATAACAAATGAGTTTGGTGATTACCAGTACTGTTCAATTAAGGCATGTGTGCTGGCTGGCAGTAAGTAAAGCTGTGTGACCTTTGTGCTCTAAAGCTGTGTGCAGGGTGGCACCACTGCTATACCAGGAGCGTTTGGATGTGGAAAGACTGTGATCTCACAGTCATTGTCCAAGTACTCCAACAGTGATGTCATTATCTATGTTGGCTGTGGAGAGCGTGGAAACGAAATGTCTGAAGTACTGCGAGATTTCCCCGAGGTTGGTAGATCATAAAGCATTCGATTTATTGTTTGGGTTATTTCTGTCTAATATAATAAATACATTACTGCATCACTTTTGACTCACGTAAGCTTAAGAAAAAAAATAACTAATAACTACTACATTTACTGTGTTAATGCTGTTCTTGCCCAATAGCTCACTATGGAAGTTGATGGCAAAGTTGAGAGCATCATGAAGAGAACAGCGCTGGTTGCTAATACCTCCAACATGCCTGTGGCTGCTAGAGAGGCTTCCATTTACACAGGTATCAGCCACCTACATTATAGAGAACAGTTTTATATGCATATAAAATATACTTAAGTATCTATAAATATTTTGTTGTCATACTGTCTGTCTGTGGCGTTTTACCTTTCTGCTCTATCGACTCCAAAACCACAAGGAGTTGAACCATAAAATTTGGCACGTATTTTTTACTCTATAAAAAATGTGCAACATTGTTAATATAGAAAAGATGTTTTGCTGGAATATATCTTTACTAACCCAGGGGTGACTAAAAGTATTTGGATAAAAGTTTAGGGCAAGGCCTCCAAATTAGGGCAAAACTAGTTTTGCAGACGGTACTAATATGTCTGCTGAAAGGTTTTCTATTATGAAATGGGGCTATAATGTTATCCTGACTTATAAATTTATTTTATATTTTCATTAATGGTGGGAGGATATCCCCCTTAGTGATGGGGATTGTTATGAAGTGGTGGGGAAAAAAAAAACACTCTAAAATCCTTTTCAGAACATCATTATAGGAGCTGGTAGTAAAGTAGTGTGTTATTTTGAATATTTTGAATATCTCATCAAATGTAACATTTGCTTCTGCAGGGATCACACTGTCTGAATACTTCAGAGATATGGGCTACAATGTGAGCATGATGGCTGACTCGACTTCTCGATGGGCCGAAGCTCTGAGAGAAATCTCTGGAAGACTGGCTGAAATGCCTGCTGGTGAGTTTAGTGGTTCCAAACCAAAGCTCAATATTGCTTAAGACTTACAATTATGTTGCTGTTATGTGGTTCATTGGTATTTATTTCTATGTTTTTTGTTTTGGTTTGGTTTTTTTTGGTGTTTTATTGTCAAATTTTTTAGTCGATTATTTTACCAAACCCTTCTTTGATTCATTTTTAATTTTCACTAAACTTTGAACTGAGGCCTGTACTATAAAGCAGGATTTTATCTTATCCAAGTAACTTCAGGGTTGACCGTTGGTTTTATGTACTGTGAAGGTGGTTCACTTCTTACTGGGGTATATCACCATGGTAACTTATACTGTGAACTTAACCTGCTCCAGAGCAGGTTAAGTTCTAGATCAGGGCTCTTCAACTCCAGGCCTCGAGGGCCGGTGTCCTGCAGGTTTTAGATGTGTCTCTGCTTCAACACATCTGAGTCAAATATAGAAGTCATTAGCAGGACTCTGGAGAACCTGACTGCATACTGAGGATGTAATTCAGCCATTTGATTCAGGTGTGTTGGATCAGGGACACGTCTAAAACCTGTAGGACGGGCTCTCGAGGCCTGGAGTTGAAGAGCCCTGTTCTAGATCAACAGGTACAAAATCACCTCGTACTGACCAATCGGTTCCCTGGAAAATGGCATCACCATTCCTAGAAGATCTCTCTGTGTGTAGATAGTAGGAGCGTCTAAAGTTTTTCAGTTGTGTCTAATGTGTACATGTTTCCCAGATGAGCATCAGCAATAAATATAAACTTTATTCCTTTTTTTATGTTGACTGCAGTTTTACAACAATTTTAATGTTTTGTAAGCAATAATACTGTATGGAATCCTAAAACAGGACACCTACACTGCACTTGCTGACCTTATATCAAATTTGCACATAGACTAATCCATAAGATTATTGTGTGTCTTAATGATAGAATTGTGATAATTGATAAGTCTGTTAACTTACACAGTCAGCTTTCTTTCTTGTGGGGGGGGTGGGGGGTCCCCCTCGATAACAGATGACTGCTTGCTCGCTAGCAAACTTGGGAACTGTGGTGATAGCGATCCGTTCTGATATCTAACAGCTGAAATTTTCATCCCAGTGCAACAGTACCTCAGCCCGGCACAGTGCTGGGCAATCAACCACTAGCTAGAACCCTGCTATTGCTATTATTGTTGTTAATATGACTTTAAGACACTGTCACATAGCAGGTAAAATTCTATAAAGCATTTACCTTTGTGAATGTTGCTGGCTGCAGATAGCGGGTATCCGGCTTACCTGGGTGCGCGACTGGCCTCCTTCTATGAACGTGCTGGACGTGTGAAGTGCCTGGGAAATCCAGAGAGGGAAGGCAGCGTCAGCATCGTAGGAGCGTGAGTTCCTACGAGTTGTATAAGCATGCTTTTAAAAAAAAATTATTTTTTTTTTTGCAGCATTGTTACTAAAATTCCTGTACATTGTATGTTTTAGTGTTGAGGAAATATAAGATGTACTTGCATGTCTCCTTCTGCTGCAGGTTATATTGAAAATAGTTAGAAAAGTCTTTTCTTTGCTTTAAAGTGTAATCTTTTCATGTTAAGCTTTTAACTGGAACCTAGCAGGACAAATATTGGCATGTAATTATTTTACTATTGAGCTGATTTTTCCTTTAATACTGTGAACTCTTCTTAGTGTGTCGCCTCCTGGTGGAGACTTCTCAGATCCTGTCACTTCAGCCACACTAGGAATCGTTCAGGCAAGTAATGCGTAGCGACTTAATGCAACCGTTTGACCTAATTCACCTTAAAGTAAAAGTGTCTTTTACAGTGTCCTGTGTTTCTGTTGTTGTTTGTAGGTGTTCTGGGGGTTGGACAAGAAGCTGGCCCAGAGAAAGCACTTTCCCTCTGTAAACTGGCTCATCAGCTACAGCAAGTACACACGAGCTCTAGATGAATATTATGACAAGCATTTCCCTGAGTTTGTTCCTCTTCGCACGAAATCTAAAGAGATCCTACAGGAAGAGGAGGACCTGGCTGAGATTGTGCAGCTTGTTGGCAAGGTGAGCACATTTATATAAAATGGTTTAAAATGGGCCCCAGCTGGGGGGGATGGATCAAACCAAGAATTTTATTACTGTGAGGCAGTGGAGCTAACCACTGCACCACTGTGCAGTCCACACTGCTTTCTGTGTGGGGTTTGCATGTTTTCACTCTTTCCAGATACACCAGCTTCCCCCTACTGTCCAGAAGACGTATGTTAGCTTTAGTAGTGATTCTGAATTGGCCACAGGTGTGAATCTGCGTGTGAATGTGCCTCTCACTCAGTGTTAGCCTTGCGATAGAGTGAGAACCTGGGATTGGCTTCAACCTCACCACAGCCCTGAACCTCAGCAGTTCAGAAAACTGATTGATGGATGGGTTGAAAATGGGCCGTTGTCCCAGACACACTTCAGAAATGCAGAAAATGTGTCTGTTGCTAGAAAGATCTCAATGACAGATGAACTAGATGGAGAAAAAAAAGCTCCTTTCAATGGTTTATTCATATTAATTCATATTAAACAACATCACTGTTTTGATTCAGTTTGCATGGATGTTTGGGTGTTGCTTTTGCTGTTTTCTCACCTCTGTTAGTATGTACCTTAAATGGGACTAGATCTGTTCATCAGTTGTAAATTTTGCACATTTTTGCCAGTTAGTGAGTGCATTATATGTGAGAAATATGTTTTATTCTACAGTCTTCTGTCAGAGATAATATGTTCCAACAACTAGGAAACTCTAACAAGGACTCCTCTTGCTTTGTTCACAGGCGTCACTCGCTGAGTCTGATAAAATTACTCTAGAAGTTGCTAAGCTCATTAAGGATGACTTCCTGCAGCAGAATGGTTATACCCCCTATGACAGGTGAATGCAAAGCCCAACACACACAGTATCTTTTGCACTTAGAGACCTTGATATTACTTTCCAAACTTTGTATTATTTTGAAAGAACATACTTTAAAGAACATGCTGAATCATGTACTCATGTGTCTCGGATGTTGTATTTTGAGCTGTTTCTGTAATTTCTGTAGAAACAGAAAAAGTATGTCAGGATTAAATGACCTATATGTAAATATTCTGTCAGGTTCTGCCCCTTCTACAAAACCGTTGGCATCCTCTCAAACATGATAGCTTTTTACGACATGGCCCGACATGCAGTGGAGTCCACAGCTCAGAGTGACAACAAGATCACCTGGGCCATAATCAGGGAACACATGGGGGAGATTCTGTACAAGATCAGCTCCATGAAGTTCAAGGTATGTGGTTCCTCATTTGGCTGGAGATGCTTTGTTTGTTTTTGCTTTGCCATGTTGCCATGTTACCAAATGACCCTGTACATGTCATGTATTGTTCAGGACCCTGTTAAGGATGGTGAAGCTAAGATCAAAGCAGACTATGCCCAGCTGTTGGAGGACATGCAGAATGCTTTCCGAACCCTGGAGGAATGAGTCTCCAACCTCTCAGCCTGTCTCTCAGATATCCAGTCCCCAGTGCAGTGCAGCATAGTACAGACTGATTGGCCTGTGTTCTGAATGTCTGCCTCCCTTTTTTTTTTTTTTTTTTTCCCTTGATGTTTACGTCCCTTTAAACATTCCATGACTTACACAAAATTGCATTTCATTTTGCTGATTTTCAACAGGTTTACTCATCAAAAACACAACACTGAAATCCCCTCAGACTGACTTAGCATGTATACACCATCATGTTGTGGTTAAAATCAGTGAACCCCAAACAAGTTTTGCACTCTCCACTAGTAGCTGCAAAGAAGGTGCCCCCCCCCTGCCCCTGCGTGATCAATGCAGATACTTAATGAAATGGGAACATGAACATGGATAAAGGGACAGAGGCACTGTGTTCAGGGGATGTGAGTTCTTCCACATCTTACCTCTTAAGTGTGATTGTGATGCTGTGGCTTATATACTTGATATTCTGTATAAAAATGTGAATGAATGAATCTGTTAGTTTGTGTTGTAACAGAAGTCTTGCTGTTTTATCTATGGTACATTACTGTCTCCTAAAATAAATGGGGAAAACATTAACTAGATGGTTTTAGTAAGATTTTATTTCTTTATTGCTTTCAAAATATACATTTTTAAGTCAATCCAGAATTTTGAAAACTTGAATCCATAGGCAGACTTCAGTGATTGATGTGAGAATCAATCATTGGTGCAACTTCATAAACATACATTCATTCAATAAAGCACTCTTTACTGTACATGGCGCACAGATAGAATTCATGCAGGAAATTGACTGTTACTGGTTTATTGTTATATACATAAATCAATAATGAAAATCACCATTTTAATTATTACTGTGTTGCCAGTGCTTTGTGAATGTAGCTTGAACAGATTTGACAGTTGATTGATTTTGATTGGTCCACCAAAAAAAAATTTTTTTTCCCATAAAACCCACCCATTTGAGAAGATGAAACACAAAATGTATATACTTGCAGTACTGTACAAAATCACTTTTTCCATAGTGCAGTGTGATCTGGTAGCTGTCTGATGGGGCCCAGTGCATTCTGCTGTGTGACAATGACCGTAAGCTCATGCTCAGCAGCGTGAGGAACCATCTGTAGCAGGGATCCACAAATCCAGGCCTCGAGGTCCAGTGTACTGCAGGTTTTAGATGTGTCCCTGATCCAACACACCTGTGTCGAATGGCTGAATTACCTCCTCAATATGCAGTCAAGTTCTCCAGAGTCCTGCTCATGACTTCTGTTTGACTCAGGTGTGTTGGATCAGGGACACATCTAAAACCTGCAGGACACCGAACTTCGAGGCCTGGATTTGAGGAGCCCTGATCTAGAGCAAGAAATCTTGTGATAACTGCCCATCAGAGAGCCCTGATCGCCTCGAAAGTGGAGTGGGTAGGATTCAGTGAAGCAGCTGAGAAGTCCTAAATCTGCAGAAGAACTGACATAAGTTTTCGATAATGTTTGGAGCAAACTACCTGCAAAGGTATCACCAGAAACTGTGGAAAGCTGAACTGGTGTTTTGTTTTCTGATCACTGCTCTGTGTCAGTTGACAAATATAAATAATGCATGGCATTCTCTTTGAAGGCATATTAGCTTAATAATTGCTTTAGTACATTAGTGTACAACTATATGACAAGGAGATGGACTGATTACTACATTTATATGTCATGCTGCATGATCAGCATCTTAGCAGTTTGCTGATGCACAATTCACATTCACTGTTGGTTCAGTGTATTTCTCTAGCATTAAGCCCTCCAAAATAGATTAGAGTTGCTATCTCAGGTTCCGGGCTCCATTAGGACTAATGGAAGCCTAACCCACTGGAGAAAGAGCAGCATCTTTTCTCTGCATTGATTCTGTCCATCTAGACCAAACATTAACAGCCTATAGCTTGTAATGCACCTGTCCCTCTTTCTCTTATTCTTGAGTTGGTAATGATTCATGGGAAGTGTGTGTAAAGAAGACATTAACAAAACTGGAAAATGGGTTTGCGTTTGTACAAGTGGAAGTTGCATGGGCTTTCAGTCCATGTGTAATTTTTGTTCTGCTGCCTTGTTCAAAGAAAACAGGATGGGAGTTATTTCATTATTTAAGCTGTACTTCATAAAGGTCATATTGGTTATTTTGTCTCTAACAAGATATCTTAGTGTGTTGTTCTATTTTACTGAACTGTCACTTCCGATCCATTTTATTTTAAAGTTGCTTTATACCACAGTATTTTTTTTATTTTATTTTATTTTTGGATAAAGCTGAGTATGCTGTCTGCTGAAGTGTTCATAAGCATGAACACATGTTGTAACTAATGTGAATGTGGGTCTGGGTTCTGGGAAAGAAAAGAAAGCTTTCCTGCATGGGTCGGTAAGCACACTGTTACTGTCGGTATTACACGTCACACAAAGAATACAGTGTATACAACACATGGTTTCATGAATGTAAACACAGGTGTCTGCTGATTTTACCTTTGAGCACGCGCACATAAACTCTTCCAGAGTTTTCGATGGGTGAGCAGCAAGGTCAGGTTGCTTATGGGAGGAAATATGATCCCAGAGGGTGGGGCTGCCTTTGGATCATCACTCACTCTCTCATCTTTGAGTGCCTGTCATGTTTCTCATATGCACCCTCGTTCAGCTCAGCGTGGATTATCAGGGCTGCTGCTGCAGCTTTTGAATACCTCAACATAGCCTCTCAGCTGTGGGGAGAGGTATGAAAAACTCCTGGCTCTCTCTGACTCCCTCAACCAAATGAGGGAGGGCCTATACTTGCCAAGCGTGCCAGTAATCTAAAATGGTAGCTGATGGAAGTTGTAAAGCAGAAGCAGGCAGAGTATCCCTGAGAACGACTTGTGAACTATTTAATGATATGTAAGAAAGATAGCCTTTGGAAATGTGAGCTGGCAGATGCAACACAATATCAAGCCACTTGTCAGGACTTCAAGTTGCCTTCTGTTGGGACACTTCCACCATGGGAATCCAAGAAATGAAAACCATCTCACTGCACTGATTCAGTGTCGCCACAGCACCATCAGGGCAGGAACATGCCAATTTCCTTTTTCATCACAAATGACTGATGAGAAACTAGGCTGCTCGTTTCATTTTTTTCCTTCAGTCACTCATAGAAGGAGCCTGGTGACAAGGGGTCATCTTCTTAAGCATTTTCCTCATCACTGTTTGCTGGAGATGGCATAGCTCTTGCCTAGAAACAGTAAATTTTTGAGTCACCGTGTCGTGCTGGTTTTGTGTTTTTGCACTGGCGACAAAAGGTAAGTCGACAGAAAATCTTTTGTCTGTCTTTTCTCTTTGCTTCCCAAAACTTGTAAACACCTACAAGTGTTAGATAGTGTTAAATAAGTTATTTTTGAATAATAGTTATCTTTAACAGACAAACTCTGACTGCAATTGCAAGTATTTTATCCTAATAAATATTGAATATGTTTCTGGTAATTCTTTTATAGGTATGTGTCAGATGCTATATAATAAGGCTATAACCACAGATCTATATCAGACTAATGCAATAAATCACATGGACAATAACTCAAAAACATCTCAGAGAGCTTAAGTCTTGAGTTTGCTGGCCCAGATAGTTTGTCCCTGCGGACACAGTGGCCTTGTTTCAACAAATTACATTAAAAGCTCTTGGGGACATAATGAGACTGAGAATACTCTGATTATGGAAATGATACAGTTTTATAATTTATGATCTTTTAGAGTTACAAGTACAGGTCCTGTATGCATTGCTACGATCTGTATAATATTGTACTCGTATTTGGCACAGTTACAGTTTTAATAGCATTTTGTTTATGCTTATCTTTATTTATGGATATTTTTGTAAATTATGTACTATTTATAACTATTTTGTAATCATGATCACTGTTTGTTCTTGTATTTAAAATATGACCTGGACAAAGGGAACCTAAATTTAGCAGCATTGTTACTGATTCTCAAACAAAATCTAGGGAGACCCTGTGTGTGTGTGTGTGTGTGTGTGTGTGTGTGTGTGTGTGTGTGTGTGTGTGTGTGTGTGTGTGTGTGTGTGTGTGTGTGTGTGTGTGTGTGTGTGTGTGTGTGTGTGCGTGCGTGCGCTGCGAGTATGAGTACTGTATGTTAATTGTGCGGTCTTCCAAGGCCACATAAGGAAACAAGTAATCAATAAATCCTCTCTGTTCTGATAGTTTTTTATTGAACATGATGGGATCACCTGCTTGTGTTTTTAAAACATCTATCATGCAGATGCAGCACGTTGTATCTGTGTCATATGTGATGCATAATGGCTTTGTGTGTTAAAACTCCATCTTCAGCAAGCCATTATGCAATGGGAGAAGTTAAAGCCGCCGGAGCCAGATGATCCTATGTGTTGCTGTGAATGTGATCTCTATCAGCTCGGCTGTTGCTGCAACTGTGAAGATCTGGATGAATCCTTTAACAGGTATGAAGGTGTGAGGAAATGGGTCAGCACTCAGTGCTACTAAACAATAATCAAGTAGTGCGCTAGAAAGTAGAATCAGCCTACTGGTGCTTATGGTTCAATTCAATTATATTTATATAGTATATAGTAAGGTAAAGACCGTACAATAATACAAGACCCAACAATAATGCAATAATACAGTGTTATATGTGCAGTACTGTTGTTAAAAGGCTGCTGTTTTGTTCTGTGGTCACTGAGAAAGGCTGGATACAAACCAGATACAGAGGAAGCAGGAAATAGTGTGAGATTTTATGCTATTAGTTTATTGGCATAAAGAAAGCAAGATGAGGTGATACCACTCTCATATCTGTCAATGAAATATGAAACTACAGCCAACAGCTGGATAACAAGCTTAGCATTAAGACTGGAACTGGTCCACACACTCTCACTGGTTTACTGGCAATGTCTCACAGCCAAGAAATAGATGAGATTTTTTTTTTTTTTTTTAAACAGATAAACAAGATGAGCCTTAGCTGTGGTGGTAGGCAGTCTACTGACTGTAACTTCCTAAAGAGAAAAGCAGAAATGCAATTTTTTCAGAATATCAAATTATTAATTTCACGTGACATCTGAATTTCCACATAATCTCATTTGCAGGTCTTGTACAAGGGTGCTGTTTTGAAATTTTTATTTTTGAATGATGCATATTCAAAAGGAGAACACTCATAATTTAATTTTTACCTTATTGGTTAGATTGGCTCTTAAAGCTTTCCCTGATATTACCTAAAAACAAAACAAAACAAAAAAGTACGGTAGTTCATAAAAAAAAAAAAAAATCTACTGATGTGGTCTGATTTTATCTTACATGCAGCTCAAGCACTTGAAAAACTTTCCATCAGTGTAAAGGGAGATGATTAGTCCCAGTAATACACATTTTTGTAATTATGACTTGATGACCACTGTTGTCTGTAGGTGGCTGAAAGACAAACCATCTACAAGTGGATTTCAGTTTCCTGTTTTTGGTGCCATGGTTGACAACCTGGAAATCTCCATGATCCCGGCCCTGCTCATGCTGCCGCTCTTGCTGAAGGTTGCAGCGTTGCACTGTCTGCTGGGTATGATCGTCCTGACGGCTCTGCCCGGCCTGGTGCTGTGGTACTACTACGCAACGCACCGAAAGAAAAGACGCACCCTCTTCTTTCTCACCCTTGCACTTTACTCTCTGGCTTACATGTATTACCTCTTCATCACAGAGATTTTACCACGTGGGGACATCAGTCAACTACAGGTGTGCACCGTGACCGCTGGGATGATTTTCACTATAGTCTCTCTTATTCATACCAAGAGAGGCCCAGGATTTGTGACCGCTTCTCTTCATGAAGCTCACAGTCACAGTCAGGAGGCTAAAAAGGAGTCCACACAAGTTAATAATGGATCTATCCAATTAGGAGCCTCTCCCTCAGGGACACCAGCAGCGCTGCAGACACCAAAGGAGGCCCTAGGAGCAAAATGGAGCAGGTGTCCTGTGTGCAAAATAATGCGACCTCCGCGGGCCGGACATTGTCGAACCTGTGGCTCATGTGTACAGCGTCTGGACCACCATTGTATCTGGTGGGTTTGACTTAACATTATTTTTATATATTTCCTTTGTGAACAAAGAATTTAAAATGCAATTCAATTCAATTCAGGTTTATTTCTATAGCGCCAAATCACAAAACAGTTTCGTTATACTGTAAATTAAATATTACAGTATTCGAGAGAAAACACCAACAATCAAATGACCCCCTATTAGTAAGCACTAGGCAAAGGTGGGAAGGAAAGACACCCTTTTAACAGGCTCACAGAGGGACAGCCATCTGCCTTGACCGGTTGTGGGGGGAGAAGAAAGAGACCAGAAAAGAAAAAGAGAGCACAGGGAAACAGGACAGAATACAGACTAAGTGAGAGAGAAAACAAAAATCTGTTTTCATCCCTGTCACTACTCTTGCTACAGCATTTTGGAATCACTGGATACTTTTTAGGGAATTTCTAGAACAACATGAATGAATGAATGAGCATAATGAATTACAAGAGTCCAGCCTAAAAGTAATAAATGAACTAGTTTTTTAGCATCACTCTGAGACAGGTTCTTTCTAATTTGGGAGATAATGCACAGATGAAAGAAAGCAGTCCATATTTGTTTAATGTGCACATTGAAGGACACATCCTGGTAAAAACTCCCACAGATTTCTTGCAGTGTTGCTGGAGGCCAAGGTAATACCATCCAAAGTATCTGGTTAGGCTCCATTTTTAACAATATCCTCAGTTTTGTCTGAATTTAAAAGAAAATTATAGGACATCCAGGCCACTGTCAGAGGCCATAAGCGGGTCATTCGTAACCTTCACTTCACATTTTTTAAATAAGTGGAAATTTTGGAAATCAGTCTTTTATCAGCAAAGCTGGATCAACAAATAACTTTTAATGTAAAGGTTTAATTAAAGCCACCTTGAAAGCCTACACATCCTGTTATAGAGATAAACTGATTATATTCAAAAATGTAGTATTAATTAAAAGTAAGGACTGCTTTGAACAGTCTTGTAGCAATGGGGTGCAATCGAGATGTTGATGGTTCGGAGGAAGAAGTTTTTGAAGTTAGTTTGGAATGACTGATAGGAGAGAAAGACTAAATAAATATCAGCAATTATTAAAGTTGCTGTAATGACACTTCTGTGGCCTTCTGTGAGAAGGCTGTAAATAATTTTTTCCTCTAATGGTTAAAATTTTATTTGTAAAGAACTTCATGCAGTCATTACTAGTTAAAGTTAAAGGAATTCTTGGTTTCCAGGCCAAATGAAGATCTTCTAGATTAATACAATGCCATCTCCTCTCCAGCTTATGACTTATTGACTTTAAGGCATGTTTTTGTGAGTTATTCCAGGGTGTCAAATTTCTCTGGTTTGTTGTTTGAATTATAACTCTGTCTGGGTCTTTGGTTTATTACTAAGCTTGAGTGAAAGATTGCTGCCACTCCTGTTCCTCGGCCTGTACTTCAAGGATTCTGACAGCATAACTTGGGGTTGCTGAGTCATTTAAATTAATGTATTTACGCTGCTGCAATCAGGTTTCTGTGAGACAAAATGCATCAATATTTGGAACAGTTATTAAATCATTCAATAATAGGGATGCAGAAAAAAATGACCCAATGTTTAATAGTCTGTATGTAATTGTGTTTTTTTTTTTCTTTGCAGCTGAAATAGTTATGTTTTTCTTTCTTTTTTCATGATTAAAATTTGGTGGCATTTCATTTATTTTGTAGGTGGTCTAGCAGCAGATGTAGTCTCTAGGGCATGGGGGTTTGGGGGGTTATGGTGGTCATTCGTTGAAATAAATAAATTAAAATGAGTTGCTGAATTTCTGGGTTCTTAACTATTCTAAGTTGTAATTAGATTTGAGGAACAAATCTAAGAATCACTTGGACCTGGAGGACATCAGATACCGCTGGACCCCTGTTGAATTCACAACAGATTATGAAATGAAAACTGAATTATGATAACAGCAAGGCTGTTATCTAATCCACACATTAACTTGTGCATTAACTTGTGCAAAAATACACCTATAATTTGTGTTACTTTTCCCACGCTAGATAAAGTAGGAGAGTTTAATTTTACCATTTGTGTTCAATTTAATAGCTCTATCTATCTATCTATCTATCTATCTATCTATCTATCTATCTATCTATCTATCTATCTATCTATCTATCTATCTATCTATCTATCTATCTATCTATCTATCTATCTATCTAAAATTTTGATTGATTGTTTTGGGTGATTGAGACTTCTTCTGTCACACTGAAACACCTCCTGCAGGAGGTGGAATGATGAATAATTATAAGGAATAATGAAGTCACTCAGTAACTTGTAAACTAACTAAAATCTGTAAATCTAACAGTTCCATCATTTAATATACAATGTGGAAACAAAATACAAACATGTAACCTGGTCTCACTGGTGCATTGTGTTGTGTGTCTCTGTTGAGGTGTTGTAGGATAAACAGCTGTGTAGGACAGGCAAACCATCGCAGTTTCCTGCTGACCCTCTCTGTGTTTGTGTTGACCTCTTTGTACGGGATTAGTTTGGTGCTTTGCAGCCTCTGTCCTCGACAGTATCTAATGACTGCTCTCTTCTACTGCCCCGGCGTCTACAGTCAGTCTAGGTACAGCACTCTTTATATGTTTTTTTTTTCTGCAACAAAGTCTTGAAATTTAGTTTGATCTTCAAATATTTAGTTCAACTCATCAATGAAATTTTTGCACTTACAGTTTTTGGGTCATGAGTGCATTTTTCATTAATTTGTATAAAATACTTTTAATTTCTGTTTTTATTTCACAATTATTTTATGCCAAGATTTTGTTTCAATATCATTTCAAACTTGCATCAGAGTCTTTGATTTGTGTCATATTCACTGCGAAAATGCATTTCAAAATGTTAGCTCATGTTCCAGGAATGATTCGTTCTCTTTACATTTACAGCACAGCACTTTGCTTCACCTGTGCTTGGTACAGCAGCATTGTCGCAGGTGGACTGCTTTACCTGTTGGTGGCACAAGTTCTCAACATCAGCTTCAATGTTACGGAGCGAGAGGCTCAGCTGGCTCTGAGGAACAAAACGGGCCAGAGCCGCCTGTGGGGACTCGTCGTTGACACGGGAGAGTATTCTCGTGGCTTCTATCAGAACTGGGTTGAGTTCCTCACCATGACAGATGCTTCAGCTTCTCTTCGCTCCAGCCTTACTGACTTGGTCTAGTTTTACTTTATACTCCTGGTGGCATCATGATATGAATTAGATTTCAGGCATTATTATGAACATATTTTTACTGACTGCTTTAAAATGCATATACTGATATGTGTGTTTGGGGTTTGAATATTAAGCACAATTTTCTGTTCAACCATTTATCCTGGAGACATGCCAGATAGATTGTGCATCTTGTGCCTTTTATAAAACTTAATTAAAGGCTCCAGACATTATGGGCTGCCTTTTTTTTATACACCTGCAACAAATAAGAAGGAAATTTGTTGTCTAATTTTAAAATATTATAACTGAATGTTTAAAAAAAAGAAAAGAAAGAACCTTACAAATTATACAAAGGAAATGCTTCTGGAGTGATTCTGGAGCTCAAGTCAGAGCAGAGGATTGGCCCATTCTGCAGGCATTGAGTGATGGTTTGTTTGTGTGTTTATTTTTAAATGAACAGTCATATTTGGTCATTACTGTCTTATGGTGGCAGTGGCAAACCGTGAACCCGGATTTACAAATCTAAACACATACACAGATTGTTTCTCTAATTATATCAGTTACTGATATGAATTATTTATGTAAAATTTAAGCTAAATTCTGCCCTCTACAATGTCAAACTGTTAAATCTCCATTCTCAGTCATATAGTATAGTACAAATGGAAAACTAAACACTATATCTATGTTCTACTGTAACATCTACACTCATTTCACTCCACACTTCCCACCATTTACCAGAATCCTTTCTTATAAATCGATACATTTCTTCCATTTAAAACACTAAACTGAACGGCTTATTTACCTCGTTAGCTCCAACTTCAGTACCAGCAGTTTGAGATGGTCAGTTATTCCTCCAGTGCCACCTGCAGGTCATTACCTCTCAACACTAAATTTCCTTTGTGACCTGACTGGGAAAGCCGCCACATATAGTAAGCCTGTTGCTCATTCAGTCTGTCACTGATGTGTCATGCCCACTCCAACGTTTCGCAGTGGGGCCACAGATTCTAGGTTTAACCAACCAGTCTCTGGTCACTGCCTTGAGACCTGGCTACAGGAACACTGAAAAATGAGAGATCAAGTATTCATTATAATCCTATCCACATATCAAATCTATACACTAAGAACGAAGGTCCAACATACACATGTTCACTAGGATACTGCATGCCTCACACACCTCCACTCAGAAACAAAGGAATGAAGTGTGTTTGCTACTTTCAATCAGTTTGCAGCGAGCAGCTGACAACAAATGCACAATCCCTCAAACCACACACACACACACACAGATAAACCACTCCCACACAAGTGTTAAACAGTGTGAATGTGCGTTAGTGAGATAGTATGAAGAGGATACAGATGTATTTTGTTCCATATATTCCCCCCCTTATAATCCAGCCAATAAACAAAAGCTTTCAAAGTAAAAGCTGTGTCTTTTGAAATGTGTTGTTGCAGTGATAAGGAACAACCTTTACTTTTAAAGTAAATAATCTCCATTTCTGGTTTGTGTACTTTTGTTTTTGTGGTGTTTGCAGACAAACACTTTGTTACTGCACTTCAGTAGAATTTCAGGTAACTGTAAAACTAGCAGTGAATACGTTGCCTATTAAAATATGTTATTTAATAAGGGTAGGTATATTAAGCTAAAGTTTTCAGCCTATAATTATTATTATCAATATTAATATCAATATTATTAATATCTAGTGTCATACTTCCAGTCTTAGTCAGTCAGCACAGTACACAGAGGTCACCAACTTTCTGCAGAGTCAATTACTACAGACCTCCAAACTTCATGTGGCCTTCAAATTAGCTCAAGAACAGAGCGTAGAGAGCTTCATGGAATGGGTTTCCATAACTAAGCAGCTGCGTCCAAGCCTTACATCACCAAGCTCAATGCAAAGTACGTAAAGCACACCACCACTGGACTGTAGAGCAGTGGAGACGTGGTCTCTGGAGTGACGAATCACACTTCTCCATCTGGCAATCCGATGGATGAGTCTGGGTTTGGTGGTTGCCAGGAGAACGGTACTTGTCTGACTGCATTGTGCCAAGTGTAAAGTTTGGTGGAGGGGGGATTATGATGTGGGGTTGTTTTTCAGGAGTTGGGCTCGGCCCCTTAGTTCCAATGAAAGGAACTCTTAATGCTTCAGCATACCAAGACATTTGGACCATTTCATGCTCCCAACTTTGTGGGAACAGTTTGGGGATGGCCTCTTCCTGTTCCAACATGACTGCACACCAGTGCACAAAGCAAGGTCCATAAAGACATGGATGAGTGAGCTTGGTGTGGAAGAACTTGACTGGCCTACACAGAGTCCTTGCTTCAACCCAACAGAACACCTTTTTAGAAATAGAGTGGAGACTGCAAGCCTGGCCTTCTCATCCAACATCAGTGTCTGACCTCACAAATCCTCTCCTGGAATAATGGTCAAAAATTCCCATAAACACACTCCTAAACCTTCCCAGAAGAGTTGAAGCTATTATAGCTGCAAAAGGTGGGCCAACAAAGAATGGGATGTCGCTCAAGTTCATATGTGTGTGAAGGCAGATGGGCAAATACTTTTGGCATTATATAGTGTATTTAAACTTGTGTGTATTTTAATTTTTTTTTGCTTTAAAGCCACTAAAAGAACAGAAAAAAAGATATAGTTATCCAGCTATCCAGGATATCATTTCAGGTTACTACACAGTAAAGTGTGATTAGGAATCCGGTTTGCAAGCCTGGTGTTTTGTCTGTGTGTGTGTTGCTATCACATCTGCTGACAGGTGAATTTGATTCTGTGGTCTCTGTCACAGAAAGCTCTGGAGTTTAGCCACAGCCTTGTTTACCACTTTGGGTGCTGTACATTTTGTTTCAAAACTAATTTTTAGTCTCTACTCAAAATGAAATTTAATTATTACTCACTGAAATTACACCATCTGCTTTCTAACACTGTGAAATATCATCTCTAATCCCAGCTCAATAGTTATTCAGGATATATATTTCTTTTTCATGTTTCTCTTACCAACTGCCTGCCATAAACCTCTCATACACCTGACCGATTTCTGCCTTTGTGTGGCTAAACCATTTGGTTGTGTGTGCGCATGCTGGCCTCGAGGGTAACGGTAATCTCACTCTGCTATATAAAGGGAGTCAGGCAGAACTTCAACAACACACTTCCAAAACTTCATCCACGCTCTCCTACATCATCAGTTCTTCACTCATCAGCAAATATGAATTTACTTCTCACTCTGCTGGGAGCTGCGCTCTGCTCCTTCAGGGTTTCTTCTGAAGTCCAGCCTCAGGCAGACTTCAGTATACAGGCGGTAAGACAAATTAGTACAATTTTTATTTTACAGTATTTATTTTTATTGTGTATTTGATTCCTTATATTGTTTTAAGTCCAACTACACTGCATATTCAACTCAATTATACAATTATGTTTACTGCCTTTCAAAACAAAAGTGATGTGTGTGTCTTCCAAATAGAGAACAAGCAGAAGGCATGGAAAATTAGTTGTCAAGTTTTGAAATGGCCTTCCCAGATTAAAAATAGTATTTTCAATATAGTAATTAACATGCATTTATTTATATATAAAGTGTTTTATTTTCCCTAGTCTTCCAAAACTTACATGGGTCATTAAAACACACGTTTCTGTGAAGTTGGTCACATAATTCCCAATGCTTTCCTTTTCTGTGTCTGCAGATGGCAGGTAAGTGGTACCTGATTGGAATTGCCACTAATGCCCAGTGGTTTGTCAGTCATAGAGCCAGCATGAAGATGGGCACAGCCATGATTACCCCAACTGCTAATGGGGATCTGGAGATGTCATACTCCAGTCTCAGGTGAGTGGGAGAGGACAGACAATGGACATTTACATATTTGAAAAAATAGATACATGACAGGACATGGGTTAATGTTTCATTGATCTCTTTGCAGCCCTAATGGCTCATGCTGGAGAATGAACAACCTGGCCAAAAAAACTGAGGTGCCCGGAAAGTTCACATACACAAGTCAGCGTGAGTGCACCCACACACAGAGAAAGAAACAGTTCAGCTATCCAGTATTTTTATTTCTGCTTTCATAATTTGATATCCTTTTTTTTCTGTTGCTGTATTAGGCTGGGGCTATTTGAGTGACTTGCGTATGGTTGATGTGAAGTATGACGAGTATGCTCTGATTCATTCCATCAAAACAAAGGGGAAAGAAACTTTTGTTATTAACAAACTATATGGTAAAGTTGCATTTAGCTGCAATTCTACAATCTCAGTTTTTTGTTATGTAAGGTAAGTTATGCCCGCTGCAGCAGATTTACATCATGTGGTTTCACAGGACGTGATGTGGAGCTCAGCACTGAGGTCCAGGAGAATTTCAGGCAGTTCTCCTTGCAGACTGGCATCCTGCCTGAAAATATTGTCATCCTTCCCAAAAATGGTACTTTTATCTCAGTGAAGAAGTTTCATGTAAAATAACTTGTAAGAGTGATGTTTTGCACAGACCACCTAACATGTTCTGTTTTCCCTTCTTCAGATGAGTGCCCAGCTGCCTGACATTCTGTCCCAGTGATCATGTCACCGAGGACCTTTTCTGTTCCTAAAGTCTCACATCCATGACCCGAGGCAATTTTCTTTTCGCTTTACTGTCTCTTCTCTTTCAGTGATTAAGGATTGCTCTTAATATCACAAAACAATATTCTTTGTTGTTCTAACCAAGCACAAATAAAAAGTCTCAACCAGCTAAAATACTTTGATTTATTATATTTTCAAACAAATGCGTTGAAGTACATCCAAAACAAGACAGCTGAGTTCTCCTTTTATATTGTTTACATCAACACACTGAGTAGATTTGCACACAAAACAATAATTTATGTCCCATGGAAATCTAGTTATGTTTACGTAACTATACAGTCATTTTTAAATTGAACAACCTCAGATTCAACACAGCACACTGGACTTACTTGAGTACCAAGCATACCACCCACCCAAGAAGTAGATCAGATGAACTCCTGTCTAGACAGAGAAAAGAAAAGATAGGCAGGCAGACAAACATACAGAGATTCCTCAATTCATTAGGGAGATAAAATGCATTTCTTGGACAACATTACTTTGCATATTTGTTTTCCAGGAGCAAAGGTCTATTTAAGCTGGCAAGGAATGCAGGCAGAAGGAATCATTACGTGACTGTGCCTGATTACAATGCTCCAACACTACACTAATTCATCTCCTCCTCATCACTTCTGGTGTCATGTTTTTGAGTTTCTGCAATGGAGAAAAGATCCTGCAAAAATCTGAGAGCTCAGTTTTGTGTTCAGCTGGTACAGAGGTGACTGGAAATGTTTTCAGCTGCACAAACTCTTTCTGCAGAGCAAGTATGTAAGAAGTCCCTGAGCTACCCCACCTACACTTTACATTAGATGATATGATGTCGAGTAAAAATGCTGCTTCCTAAATTTCCTACAAGTATCTGATCTATATTTAAAGACACCAAGGCTCCTTGTCCTCACAAATCTTCCCTAAATTCCAATATTCTAAAGCTATCTAGCAGGTGGACTCCAGTGAAGGGTACCACTGTCTTCTGTGTAGAAATATTCATAAGGTTGAGATTGTAAGCTAATTGCGCAGGGGTGGGCAATTCATTTGCCCAAGGTGCCACAATGAGGGCCTAATTGTAACATCTACTCTTACTAGCAGCAGCTTATAAAGAGGGTCAAATTAATATTGAGCAGATTTGAGTTTAACTTATTGGAGCGGTGCTCCACAAAAGCCCCAGTTCCTAATGTGGCCCCTTAGGAAAATTACTGCTCTAGTGTTTTTAGTTACGCTGAAAGTTTTTCATCAGCAGAGTAGCTTAGCAAGATTTTAGTTCAAAGTTAAGGACATTTTGTCCACTCTGGCCAAACAGTAAGTTTCAAAGTTCGGTCTTGACCTGTGAAACTGCTGATAATGACCCATTTAAGGACCCATTTATTTTGATCACGTCAGATAATCATTATCAGCAGGTGAAATATAATTATAACCTCCTGAGTCCTCATGTGCTCTGTAGCAATGCTTTGTAGTCACAAAAAATGTTAACTTGAAATGTGCTTTTTTTCCTCTGTTCTCACCAGGATTCTGCATTTACTTGACTTCCAATTGGAGTGATTGTGTTCAATATGATTGAGATCATGTAGCATCATCATATTGCTCGTGAGCAAAGTGAACTTTGCTTTTCCTGATCGGTCAACTTTGGGGAAAAAAAAAAATGTTGAAATTCAGTGTAAACAAAGCTCTCTTATTTACTCTGAGGATACTGCACAGATCACAGATTTTAAGTGGTTTGGAGACAAATTAGGGAAAAAAAATAGTTTTACACACTTTACACTCACAAAGTAAAACTACATTTTCTAAGAAAGCAGTTCAGGTTGCTATCTCTGTCAGGGCATGTGTCTTGTCTCTGCGTTTGATTATTGCAACTGCTGACAGGTGAATTTTATTCTGTGGTCTCTGCCACAGAAAGCACTGGAGAGCAGCCACTGCTACGTTTACCACTTTGGGGAAAGTCTGTAGTTTAAACAAATTTCATAATTGAATCATGTAACTATCAAGTCACTACTAACTTTTTGTTTGCGAGGCTATGAACTCAGCTCTCATTATTCAAGTTCCTAACACTCTGACATTCACCTCTCACACAGTAGATATACTTCTGCCCTTTCAGGCATAATTTCTGTGGTTGTGAAACCGTCCTTGTTTTTGCATAAAACATCATGTGTTTGAATCCATCCCACAATCAGGGGTTTGCACAGGGGTAAGGTAGTGTTGGTGGGGTGGCTGCTGGCTGGGAGGGACAAGATAATCTCACTCTGCTATATAAAGGGTCACCAGGCAGGAACATCTATGCTCTCCCCGCTCTCATAATTTCTTCACTCATCAGCAGCTATGGCTTCTCTTCTCACTCTGCTGGGAGCTGTGCTCTGCTCCCTGATGGTTTCTTCTGAAGTCGTACCTCAGGCAGACTTTGATTTACAGGCGGTAAGAGTCATGGCAGTGACTGTATTTTTTTACTTTACCATCAATCTGTTTTTATCACCATGTGTCCAACTTAGGATCATGGGAAGGGGATACTGGAACCTATCACAGTTGTCACAGGGGTTAAGGCAGGGTATACCTCAAACAGTTTGCCAGTCAACACATAGGGCTAACTTTTGCAAAATTATTTTTTTTTTTTTTTTTTTTTTATGGTGGCTGTGTTAATTTAATTCCTTGAATTTTTTAAATCCAACTACTTCACCATTTCAATTATGTGATTATGTTTAACTTTGGATCTTATACTATAATATAAACACATAATAAATAAAAACACATCAGATCTGAATGGGGGGGGGATCATTCTGATATTTATACTGATATGGATTGGGTAATGTGTTAGGAATGAAAGGTTGCTACATTGTTTGATGGAAATGAAAATGATCAATTTACACAGGGATGAATTCAAAGACACCCTGAAAATCAAAGCACAAAATGATGCAGCAGGCTAGTCCATGTTGCCAAAATTTCATTGCAGAAGCTCAAAATGGTACTCAGTAGTTTGTATGCCCCCCATGTGCTTGTATGCATGCCTGACAATGTTGGGGCATGCTCCTAATGAGTCAGTGGTGTCCTGTGGGATCTCCACCCAGATCTGGAGCAGGACATCACTGAGCCAGGCATTGTCGTGCAGCAGGAGGAACCCAGGACCCACTGCACCAGCATACAGTCTGGCTGTGGGTCCAAGGATTTCATCCCCATACCTAATCTGGAGTCAGGGGACCGTTGCCTAGACTGCAGAGGTCTGTGCATCCCTCCATATGCCTCCCCAGACCATCACTGAACCACCACCAAACTGATCATGCTGAACAACGTTACAGACAGCATAATGTTCTCCACGGCTTCTCCAGACCCTTTTACATCTGTTACATGTACTCAGGGTGAACCTGCTCTGTGAAAAGCACAGGGTGCCAGTGGTGGACCTGCCAATTCTGGGCAAATTCCAGTCACTTCCCAAAGTGGCGAGGACATTGGTCTCTCTGGACACCCTACTGAAGTCTGTTAACAGACAGGTCACTTTGTAGGGTTGATAATATTAATGTAATTAATTTCCATCAAACAATGATAGATAGATAGATAGACAGACAGACAGACAGACAGACAGACAGACAGATAGACAGACAGACAGATAGACAGATAGACAGATAGATAGATAGATAGATAGATAGATAGATAGATAGATAGATAGATAGATAGATAGATAGATAGATAGATAGATAGATAGATAGATAGATAGATAGATAGATAGATAGATAGATAGATAGATAGATAGATAGATAGATAGATAGATAGATAGATAGATAGATTTCCTGATGCTTTCCATTTGCGTATCCACAGATGGCAGGACAGTGGTACTTGATTGGAATTGCCTCTAATGCCCAGTGGTTTGTCAAAGGCAAGGACAAAATGAAGATGGGCACAACAATGATTACCCCAACTGCCGATGGGGGCATGGAGCTGTCATTCTCCGGTCTCAGGTGAGTGTGGAAGGGCAGACTTACTGTCATTGAGTATCAATAAAATATTTACAGTGGAGATTAATCAGGTTTTAATAATGTCTTTGCAGCCAAAATAATACATGTCGGACAATGGTAAATGTGGCCAACAAGACTGAGGTGCCTGGAAAATTCACATACATAAGTCGGTGTGAGTGTACCCACACAGTGAGAAAG
Organism: Archocentrus centrarchus; assembly: GCF_007364275.1. Classification (NCBI taxonomy): domain Eukaryota; kingdom Metazoa; phylum Chordata; class Actinopteri; order Cichliformes; family Cichlidae; genus Archocentrus; species Archocentrus centrarchus. The sequence goes on from NC_044359.1 coordinate 21,343,127, forward strand.
ACAGTTTAACCACCATGAACAATTCAACATCACCAACCCGTATTTATTTATTTTTTTCACATCCTCTATTCTGCTTTTTTTCCCTTTTGTCAGACTGGGGGTATGTGAGTGACTTGCGTATGGTTGATGTGAAATACGATGAGTATGCCCTGAGTTATTCCTTCAACACCATGGGAAATGGAACCTTTGTTGTTGACAGATTATATGGTAAAATCACCACAGATTCAACACTCTCAATTTTAACCTGTTCAACGACTCAGTAAAGTTATGCCCACTGCACCAGATTTACAGCATGTGGTTTCACAGGGCGTGATGTGGAGCTCAGTGATGAGTTGAAGGAGAAGTTCAGGCAGTTCTCCTTGCAGACTGGCATCCTGCCTGAAAATATTGTCATCCTTCCCAAAAATGGTACTTTTACACTGGTGGTGAAGTTGTACATAAAAATACCTTGAAATACAGAATGACACTGTGCACTGATCACCTCACGCTCTCCCTTTTTCCTTCTCCAGAGGAGTGTCCACCTGCCTAATCTTCTGACCCAGTGATCATGTCATGGATGCTGCCTGAGGACCTTAAAATCTGTTATGTAAATGTAACTGAGCATTACTTTGAACACTTTTGAAAATAAAAAAAAGCAAACATCTAAAATATTTGTCTTTATTATTGATCTTTTTGAACAAATAAATTGAAGCTGTCTACGACAGCACAGTCATCCCATCTACACACTTTGCACAGAAAATATCCTGTTGTTATAATCAAGCAATGGGCGCGACGATCACATCAAAATTTTAAATGTACATTTTGTTCACATCCAGTTTCTTTCTGAGTTTGTTGCTGTGATTGAATGATCTCAGAGCCCCTGCAGATGGAGCTCAGAATGACTCCTCCTTTTATCTGCCTGCATTGTGGTTTTAGTCAAAGGGGGTGTGGGGTGGGGTCAGAGTACCAGACAGCCCAGAGGTTGCTTTTTGGGACCTCATACTCCCTCTCTTTCTCTCTCTCACTCTCTGACACACACACACAGGCTCATGATTTTTTTTAAATCTCCTTGAGTATATCTTCTTACATTCACATCATGGTCAGACAATCGTGTAATCAGACTGTGAGGCTTCCTTATTTTTCAGGTCTGTGTCAAAGCCAAATCAGTAAGTATTTCTGAAGAAGTCGTTATCCTAGTTCAAGGGTCAGCAACCTTTGCTATCAAGCATCTTTTTTGAGCATTTTCTTTTGCCACATGTGTCTACAGTGGGTTATTTGATCATTTGGTATGTTAACGCTTCATTTTCTTCACCATTATACTTTGTTTTGGGTGTCATGGTGATGTAAAGGTCAGAATATCCACAGGCCAGCTGTGGCCCTTTTTCATGGCGTCTGCATGCGTGGATTCTCTCTCTGATATCCAAAGACATGCGTGTTAGGTTAACTGCTGATTCTAAACTGGCCATAGGCATGAATTTAAGTGTGAATTTTTGTCTGTCTCTCTGCGTTAGCCCTGCAACAAACTAATATTCTATCCAGGATATGGATCTCTTGAATGGTTTGGGAATGCCTTGGTGTGTCCCCAGAAGAGCTGGAGGAGGCGGTCAGGGAGAGGTGGGACTGAGTGTCTCTGCTTAGACTGCTGCCTCCACAACCTGGGCCAGGTTTAGATCACAAACTCCAGACTACCACTGTGAACTCCACAGTGAAACATTTCAGTACATGTACGTCGAGTGTTTTATTTTGATGTCACGTCTTCATTCATTAATTTGATATTTAGTTGGTTTTTTTTTAATGATTTTTCACAATTCTTTCATGATTCTACCTCCTCAAAAATCATTATCTTTTTCAGTGTTTATTTGTAATAGTTTTAATAATTTGGGGTTTTGGAGTGTGAATTCAAAAGTTGATCAGCAGATGGAGCCATTATAAAAATCATTACTGGCTTCCATCTGATACAAAATTGCTAAGAGTGAAGCCAAGAAACTGCAACATTAAAATGCTGTTTGCGATCTAAGGGCCTCCAGTGCATCTTTACTCTGTAATGACAAGCTCTTAAGGTCTTAAATATAACTAATATAGACAGGATGGTTGGATATATGTAAACCAGTTAAATAAATCAGCACCAATCTAAATATCTACACAGGCCATTTTGTTTCAGTCATTATTTATGTAATACATAAAGTTACAGGAAAATCCAACATAAATATAGATGTGGAACTGATATTAAAATATCTTTTCATTCACTGTTATTAGTGAGTTTTTCCAAGGCATGTATTTGTCCTTTCTAGCTGGTCTCAAAGACAGTGCTTCAACATTTGAGAATGAAAAAAAAATCTCTTCTGAAGATAATGAAACTCAGCTACAGTACATCATATTACAACAAGGTTGAATTTGAGGTTGTTGACAACTGAACATTGCTCCTGTTACATAATTTTATAACTGTCCAAGATGCCTTTTTTATGTTCCAAATTTACAAAAGCATCATGACATTTTACGCCTTTTCTGTCATGGTCCTGGACTGTGTGCCCAGCGTTTTGTGTTTTTGCTTTGTTTTCACTGAGTCATGTTCCCAGTTTGTTTTCCTTCTCAGTTCCTGTCTTGTTCCTTATTGTTACATTTTGATTTCCTAGTTCCCTTTGTCCCTGTATCCCCTGACCTCCTGTGTTTTCGTATTGAGTTTTATTCCCAGTGTTGTGTCTAGTCTGCATCTCTGTCCCATGTCTGTGTCTGTCTTTATCTGTTTTTTCTGTGTGCCAGTCCCCCGTGTTAAGTCTGCGTGTACCTTGTTAGGTGTTTCCTGTTTTATTTTGACAGTCTCACGTTCTCTGTATTTTGTGTTTAGTTTTGCTTCCTTTGTGTTATTAGTTTCATTTGTTCAACCTGCTCTCCCACACCTGTTATCCCTTGTCATTCCCTGTATATTGTCTGCATTTCCCTCTGTTCTCTGTTGCGTCCTCCCTCATGAAGGTGTAGTTTTGTTCCAGTTTTGCTGTCTTTCCATCAACTTCAGTTTTGTTAAGTTTGCATATGTCTGTGTAGATTCTCAGTCATCCAGGTCATAGTAGCTCCAGAGATTAAGTTTGCATAGTTTTGTATATTTTGGATTATTTCTCTAAATAAACCATCAACTACATTCAGTCCTGTTTTGGAGTTCTGCATTTGGGTCCACTCTGCCAGCCACGCCATTCCGACATGACACTTTTCTGTGACAATAAATCTATTAAACTGAGAATCAGTCTGTCTCGGGTTTGTCTGAGAGTCTGCATGTGAATTAGAATTAGAATTGAAATGATTTATATATATATATATATATATATATATATATATATATATATATATATATATATATATAAGATTAAGAATTATTCCAAATGTCCCAAACGAATATTCATCACTTTGCTTTTATCCATCTGTTGTTCTAACTGCCATTTTCAGCACTGCTCGCAAATAAAAAGTCTTACAGATGAAATACTTTGAAATACTTGTCTTTTTTTATGCAAACAACACAACCATAACAAACTGGATAATTCCTTCTTAACAAGTGTTCAGCGATCTTTGTCCCACAGATGTCTAATCACACTTAACTATACAACTTGTAAATGAAATAAACATGAAACAAAGATAATCACAGGTGATAAAAATGTAAAAAGCCAGAGTACATGGCCACCACCAGCACCTGTCTTCTGATGTTGCATCTAAAAAGCAAGTTTCCCACTCTACAGGCAAAAGTGCATCTGTGTTGGAGAAAACAAAGAGTTCAGCATATACTGTAAGTGTAAGTGTGAGATATACTGTTCAGCTCTTATTTAGATGAGACACTCATACTGGCACATGGATGTGATTGTTTTTATATTTGGTGAGCAACAGGGATGATAGACTTTGACCACGGCTTGTCTGGAACTGGGAAAAAACACTCAAAATTAAACAACTGCTCATCCAAACAACCTCAGACTCAACACAGCGCACGGGACTTGCTTGAGTACCGAGCAAAACATCCACCAAGTCTGAAGTAGATCAGATGAACTGTTGTTCAGGCAGAGAAATGACAGATAAACATAGAGAGATTTCTTGATTTATTAGGGAGGTAAAATGCATTTCTTGGACAATGTGTAAATATTTGTTTTCCAGGAGCAAAGGTTTATTTAAATTGGCAAGGAATGCAGGCAGGAGGAATCTTTATACTGTGACTGTTCCTGATCAGCTGGCACTGATACGCTCGGTGCATTAGCAGTCAGCAGATTTAGCAGCATAGCCATTCTTGCATCAGTGTACTTAGCTTAGTAACTGCCATGAAAATAAGTGTTTATGCTGAAGTTATTGACTTTTTTGTTCACACTGGCAAAAGAGCAAGCTTTAATGTTCTGTGTTGACCTATGAAACATTCTTATTTCAAGACTCACTTTTTAACTCTTTTGCTGCTTTTATAGTACATTCATGTGATTAACTAATTAACCAGTGTTTTATTATTAAATTCAATCATATGGTATTACAAAATAATGTTTGTTAAAGAAATTAACTTTGAGTTCATTGGGCAAGTTTGGAAAAAATGTAAAACTCATTGTGAATGAAGCTCTTCTACTTACTCTCATGACACCACAGCCTGCACAGGCAAGAAGCCTCTGAGAGTCACAGGATTTCAATAATTTGCAGATAAATTAAAAAAAAAAAAAAAAAAGTTTGACTTTAAACCCATAAAGAAAAACTACAACTTTGTATGAAAGGACTTCAGGTCATCTGTCAGGGCATGTGTTTTTGACACTGCATGTTACGTGTTACTGTGCATGTCAGCAGATGTTGACAGATGAATTTGATTCTGTGGTCTCTACTACAGAACGCACTGGAGCACAGCCACTGTCTTGTTTACCACATCAGAGGTGTTTTTTTCTTGTCTTTTTAAAGTCTATACTCCAAATTAGATTTAATTTTCATTTCACTGAAATCACATGATCTACTTTCCAAATCCTACGCTTTTGTTTGCGAGGATATGAACTCAACTCTCTCGTTATTCAAGTTGTTTTTGTGAATGTTTCTCTGTTCACCTCTCACACAGTGGATATAATTCTGCCCTTGTAGGAATAAACTTTGTGGTTATGAAACCCTCCGTGTGTTTACCAAAAGCATCATGTGTTTGAATCCATCCCACGATCGGGGTGTTTTAGTGTGGGTGTGCGTGCTGGCTGGAAGGTAAAAGGTGCTCTCTGTGTCATCTATATAAAGGGTCGTTAGACAGCAACTCCCAGATCTTCCATCATCATTTCTTCACTCATCAGCAGCTATGGCTTCTTTTCTCACTCTGCTGGGAGCTGTGCTCTGCTCCCTCATGGTTTCTTCTCAAGTCGTACCTCAGGCAGACTTTGATTTACAGGCGGTAGGAGTCATTAATTATTATCTGTTTTCATGACTGCATGTCCAAATTAGGGTCACTGGAAAGGTTGCTTCAGCACATATTCAAGTATATCATATGGTGATATTTTAATTTTGCACGTTATTCTGTGTTTGGTGCGTAAGTATGTGAACGTGAGTATTTTTGTGATTGTGCCTCTGTGCAAAATAAAACAAGATATGACTGCAGTGCGGGCTTTCAGCTTTGATTGAAGGGATTTAACAAAAGAATTGCATGTACTGTTACTCGCTACATTCAGCTGCTCCCTTAATCACAACATGTAGCTCAACATGTTTGATTTGGCAGACTCGGACACCACGTGGCCTTCCTGACACGGCTGCAAAGGGATTTGTGTCTCCTTGCAAGACTGAACTGGTGATCTTTCACTTGTGAACAACTACACTGTGGAGCCACTCAGTGACTATTCACCAGTGGCAGCCATTTTCAAAGGTTCAAAAGGCCTGTACTGCAGCTGCCATCAGCTGCCACCACAAAAGTGATCAAACAGCACTTCACAGTGCAAGTGAATGATGGCCCAAAGTACACAGCAAAAACAACCCAAGAGTTTCTCAGTAGAAAGAAATGGGATAAGCTAGTCACCAGAACCTCAAACTAACGAGGCATGAAGATAAAGTTGAAGGCAGAAAGACCCACAAACAAGCAGCAACTGAAGGTGGCTGCATTAAAGGCCGGGGCTTCAGAGTTTGAGGTCCCAATTCTCATCCCGCACTCGGCTGCAAACCAATCCTAATGTGAGTTGGAGGTCACCACCTGATGAAGTCAATGAAAAAACATCGTTCTTAAAATGCAGAACTGTGATCCTGAGGCCACTGCCTAGAAATGCTACCTGTAAAATTTATGAACCAAACTGGCTACAAAGGGGAGCACTGGTGGAGTCTCACCAGACGTTTTGGAGGCAATGCGAACCAAAGTATATTTCAGCGTAATAATTATGCAAATATGTAAAGTTAAACATTTTACTGGAAGATCATACAGGTTGTCTTCAACACCCACCAAGGTTTTTAAAACAGACTTTTTCTTTTTAATAAAGCTGGTAACAGGAGGTGTTACAATAAACAGCTCTTGTGTTTCTGTATAATTTCCTGCTGCTTTCCTTATGCGTGTGTCCACAGATTGCTGGTAAGTGGTATCATATTGGACTTGCCACGAATGCTGAGCGTTATGTCAGTCGCAGAGGGAAGATGAACATGGGCACTTACGTGATTACCCCACTTCCAAATGGGGATCTGGATTTGTTATACTCCAGTGTGTAAGTGTGAGAAGACAGTCTGAGAGAATTGGCATTTACATATAATTAAAATATTAAAAATGAAGATTAATCACATTTCAATTATATCTTTTCAGCTATAATGGTACATGTCGGAAAATGGACAAAGTTGCCAATAAGACTGATGTGCCTGGAAAGTACAGATCCATAAGTCGACGTGAGTGCACCCGCACAGAAAGACACAGATGAATTGACCATTCAGTATTTTTATTTTCACCTATTCAATTTCTTCCTTTTTTCAGGCACGGGACACTTGAGTGTGTTGTCCATAGTTGATGTGAAATATGATGAATACGCTCTGACTCACGCTGTAAACACCAAGGAGAATGACACCTATATTGTTAACAAACTATATGGTAAAGTCATATTTGGTCATGATTCTACCTTCTGTCGAATCCATTTCAACCTGCTCAGCTGTTCAGTAAAGTTGTGCCCGCTGCACCAGATTTACAGCATGTGTTTTCACAGGACGTGATGCGGATCTCAGCGCTGAGGTGCAGGAGAAGTTCAGGCAGTTCTCCTTGCAGACTGGCGTCCTTCCTGAAAATGTCATGTTCTTTCCCAAAAGCGGTATTTTTATATCAGTAGGAAATCTTAAATGAAATATCTTGCAGTCAAGAGTAATGTTGTGCACTGATCATCTTTTTATTTTTCCCTTCTCCAGAGGAGTGTACATCTGCCTAATCTTCAGTCCCAGTTATCATGGATGCTACCTGAGGACTTTAAAACCTACTATGTAAATTTAACTGAGTGCCATCTTGTGTAACAATAAAAAAGCAAACATCTACAATCTTTTTTTATGTTGAAGTACATCCATACTGTGTCCTTAAAAACTTTTACAACATGACTTCCCCGCAATGAGTCATTTTTAGGCCAACGTCGAGACAAAGTGGCTACAGAGTTCTGCACGCCACTTTTAATCTTGCCTGTGTTCGTGCAAATGGTTCAAATTAAAAGTAAAATTAAATTAAAAGTTGCCTACTTGAATGTTAAATGAACCATACAGCAGCCAAAAAGCTTTAAATACACAGTAAAAGCAAAGCAATTTGCCGGTTTCATTTTAATTCTGACTGAAGTCCAGCTGCAGATAAAGCATGCAGCAAAAAAAAAAATAAAAATCTGAATGCTGACCTTGTGAGGATTTCTTGTAGTGCATCCTTGTATTTGGTGAGGTCTCACTATTTTGGGAAGGTCTGAAACATTAAGGTTTATTGGAGTCTTTTTCAAAGGACTGTTGGGCATCTTCTGCTTCGCCGTTGCAAATTTTAGTTCAGGAAATAATGTCGAGCAATGTGCTCCCTTATCTGGATGGGAGAATAGATGAAGAAGGTGGCACAAAGAAAACTCCAGGTAGAAAGAACTTCTCTTTTTCTCTTTGAAATCAAGAATTGCAATTCCCAGTTCTATTGTTTAGACTTATATCTGTGTCTTCTGAAAGATTATTTCTGCATGAGGGAAACCTTGTCTCACAAAATGTCTATAACAGCAGTAAAGCTATTTGTTCCCATCAAGTCTGAGATAGTGGGAACCTCTGACAGCTACAATATGTCACACTTTGTAAAAAGAACAGACAAAGTATGAACAAACTGCACTTAAATCCTATGATAACTGTGATTCAGCTAGTTTAGATTAACTGCAGGCCTCACTTGCCTTGGGTAAGGTCAGAGTTGATTCATGATTCAACAATAAAAAAAGAGACTGGCCAAAAATGGCATCTATGGGAGAGTTCCAAGAGAAAACCACTGCTGACCAAAAAGAACACAAAGACTCATTTCCCAAAAAACATCTTGATGACTCCCAAGACTTTTGGGAAAATATTCTGTGGACTGAAGAGACAAAAGCTGAACTTTACGGAAGGTTTGAGTCCCATTACACCTGGCATAAAACTAGCACAGCATTTCATAAAAAGAACATCACACCAACATGAGATAGTGGGGCTGCTTTGCTGGACCCAGGTGACTTGCTGTAACTGATGGAACCATGAATTCTGCTCACCTGAAAATCCTGAAGGAGAATCTCCAGCCATCAGTTTTCAGTTTTCTGTCCCTTAATAAAAGAAATCATCATTTAAAAACTGCGGTGACATTCCATGTCCCAACAGCCAGTTTCGATAGCCGGGGATCGGTCCGCCAGGGCCTCCGCCCTCGGCCACCGCCCGACACACATTGCACCCGACCCCTACGACACCTCCTGCGGGTGGTGGGCCTGCAGGAGGGCGGGCCCATGTAACCTCTTCGGGCTGCGCCCGGCCAAGCACCACGGGCTAATGCCTGGTCACCAGACGCTCTCCCTCGAGCTCCCTCCCCAGGCCTGGCTCCAGGGTGGGGCCCCGGTAACCCTATCCCGGGCAGGGTAAACTGTTCCCTTGTTTTTTCACTCATAAGGGTCTTCTGAACCGCTCTTTGTCTGGACCCTCACCCAGGACCAGTTTGCCATGGGAGACCCTGCCAGGGGGACAAGCCCCCAGACAACATAGCTCCTGGGATCACTGGGACACACAAACCCCTCCACCACGATAAGGTGGCGATTCACGGAGGAGCCAGTTGAGGTGGCTCGGGCATCTGATTAGGATGCCTCCTGGCCGCCTCCTGGGTGAGGTGTTCCGGGCATGTCCCACCGGGAAGAGGCCCCGTGGTAGACCCAGGACACGCTGGAGAGATTATGTATCTCGGCTGGCCTGGGAACGCCTTGGGGTCCCTCCGGATGAGCTGGAGGAGGTGGCTGGGGAGAGGGAAGCTTGGGCTTCTCTGCTTAGGCTTCTGCCCCCGCGACCCGGCCCCGGATAAGCGGAAGAAAATGGATGGATGGATGGATTTAAAAACTGCATTTTGAGCTAAAGTATGGGGGTGGGGGCTGCAAATACTTACTCATGGCATTGTACCTGCAATGAAAAAGTATTCTGACACTGTAAATAGTGGTACTACATAAAAATAAAACACTAGCATTCCTCATCATCATGTAGTTAGTTTAAAGTGAGATCATTTTGTCTTCTATTGCAAGTTTACCATGTTAAAGGGCTTTTTCAGTGATGTCAAGAGACCTGAAATAATTTCTGATGATTACAGAAGTGATACATTTGTCTATTTGAGTGTGTGAAGTCACAATGATGTGAATAGCAAAATGGCCAAAAAAGAAAGAATACATAAAGTCGGATCTGCCACGGAGCATTTCAGATCTTTCTGGATACAGGTCCTTTTTGTCCAGTGCAGTTTCAGCCAAGCTTTAGCTGTCAGAGAGATGGCCTCACTTTGATTCAGGAGTTCATGTTTGATGCACTGACTGTAAGCTGCCCAAATCATCACCTCATAGCAGCTGTGCTGACAGCTGCTGTTGCTGTCCTGAGATTCCAGCTGCAGGAGTCTCAGCACATGCAGAAAACAAGCTCTGCACCAGTGAGGCCCTTCATGAACAAAATGATTTTAAGGTCCAAAACAAAAGCTTGAAACCACCAAAGCTTCCTACATGGAAATCGTAGAGAAGCAAAAGTAGGAGAACATGAGCATCACAAGCCAACTGCAGGAAGCAGAAGCAGAGAAGAACTTACTGCAGCAGACTTTGCTGTGTCTGCAGGAGACTCTGCAACCAAATCAAGAAAAAGAGGCCAGCATTACCAAACTGGAAGGCCCTGAGGCCCAAAATGAGACACTGCAACCGAACAAGAGAAAGAGGCCAGTGTAATCAGACTAGAAGATCCAGAGAAAAAGTCCAAAAAGAGAAAGACATGACATTGGCTGCTTAGAATATTCACTTAATTGGGTTCAACTCGGTCTCCTACAAATTCAGTTATATGCAACACTGCCCCCAACTGGTCACAGCAGACGGCTGCCCCTCCCTGAGCCTGGTTCTGCCGGAGGTTTCTTCCTGTTGAGAGGGAGTTTTTCCTCCCCAGTGAAATAAACAAAACAAAACAAAACATTAAAACAAAAAATCTTAGTTGTGAAGACTGAATTTTTGCCTCAGAGGTACCACATTTAAAGTCATCTTTGGGCTGAAATGTACAGGTTATCCAATTCTAACACATCCACTGTTATATCTTTGATTTCATTTCTGCTGTTCAGTGATCTTAATGCTTCATATGTGATTATCATGACTCCAAGGATTTCAGTCTAATTTGAAAAACTCATCCTTGCCTGTCACTTTTGGATGGCAGGTGGCTCTAAATGCTACAGTACCTATGAGCCCTGCAGAAGCAGCTCTTTCTTCTAAAAATTATGTTCCCATAAATACATTTCTAACTAGAAGGGCACTCATGTTGGTTGCATGCCACTACCGGCCTGGCATCGGGGTGGATGACGCCATCATCTACCTCCTGCACCGAGCTCTGACCCACCTGGAGAAGCCTGGAAGCACTGTGAGGATCATGTTCTTTGATTTCTCCAGTGCTTTTAACACCATCCAGCCAGGACTTCTGAGAGACAAGCTGGAACTGTCAGGAGTGGACCACCACATCTCCGAGTGGATACTGGACTACCTCACTGACCGCCCACAGTACGTGAGGACACAGGGCTGTGTCTCTGACAGGCTGGTCTGCAGTACGGGGGCCCCACAGGGAACTGTGCTGGCACCGTTCCTCTTCACCCTCTACACTGCAGACTTCTCCATCAACTCCCCACGCTGCCATCTGCAGAAGTTCTCTGACGACTCTGCCATAGTTGGCCTCATCACAGGTGAGGATGACTCAGAGTACAGACAGTGGACTCAGGACTTTGTGGACTGGTGCCAGCGGAACCACCTCCTGATCAACGCCGCTAAAACCAAGGAGCTGGTGGTGGATTTCCGCAGGCGCAGACCCACCACACGGACACCGGTGAACATCCAGGGAGTGGACATTGAGATAGTGGACTCTTATAAGTACCTGGGTGTTCACCTAAACAATAAACTGGACTGGACTCATAACACTGATGCGCTCTACAGGAAGGGTCAGAGCAGACTCTACCTGCTGAGAAGGCTGAGGTCTTTTGGAGTACAGGGGACACTCCTGAAGACCTTCTATGACTCTGTGGTGGCATCAGCCATCTTCTATGCAGCAGTATGTTGGAGCAGCAGCTTGTCTACAGCTGAGAGGAAGAGGATAGACAAGCTCATCAGGAAAGCCAGCTCTGTCCTAGGATGTCCTCTCGACTCAGTGCAGGTGGTGGGAGACAGAAGGACTCTGACCAAAATAACATCACTGATGGACAAGGTCTCCCATCCCATGCATGAAACTGTTGCTGAGCTGGAGAGCTACTTCAGTGACAGACTGCTGCATCCTAAATGCACAAAGGAGCGTTACCGCAGATCCTTCCTCCCAGCAGCTGTAAGACTTTATAATCATCACTGCTCCCAACAAAAACCACAATAGCCTACACAATGTAGGATAATATATAATATACTGTAAATAGTCCGGCACATCATGCACATTGTATATAGTGTTATTATTATTAGTAGTATTAAGGTTAATATTGTTTGTTGATTTTATATATATTCTTTTCTTAATAGTGTGAATTATTATATCTTTATTTATATTTATAATAACTGCGGCTGCTGTTACACCCAAATTTCCCCTCTGTGGGACAATAAAGGCTGTTTCTTCTTCTTCTTCTTCTATCATCAACAGTTCATGTTGATGCGCTACAGCTCCTAGTTTGCTGCTATTTTTTCCAACTGCAATTTCAGCAAATCAGGTTCAATTTAGGTACTTTCTTGAGAATGTCAGCTGTTTTACTTTTCAAATTTTTTCTCTTTCAGCTTGAATCAAGCTCTTTCAGAAAATTAAGTTTTAGGTATTTTAAGCATGTCTAGGTCTTTCAGCTTTCAGCATTCACATTGCATTTTTCCCAGGAAATGCTATTTTTTTCCCCCCTAGTTCTAGTTAGGATGATAATGCAGAACTACATGCTCCCTTATCTCAAGAGTGCATGGAGACAGTGTTGCAAAAAAAAAAAAAAAGGTGGAAAAATAAGCTTCAGAACTGGATGACCTGACACAAAGTAATGCCATAATAAGCATTTCTTTATCTTAAACTTTCTGACTAATGACAGATTCTTTCTAAATGAGAGAAACCTGGTCTCACAAAATGCTCAGTACAGAGCTAAAGACATTCGTTCATCATGTCTGAGATAGTGGGAATCTCTGAAAAGAACTGAAAGAGTGTGAACATGTCACACAGTTGGCTTAAGCACAAATTTCTGTGTACTGTTTGTAAATGCATAATGCATAGAACACAGTGTGTACATTTTTCATTCAAATTTCATTCAATTTCTACTGGCTATCTACACAGTAGATACTCTAGGTGCAAGTGGCAGTTGGCAGATAGTAACTATTCAGTGTCACTTTAGCAGGCTAGAGTCTTTCAGTTTCATTTATGTTCATCAACACAGTTAGCTTGGCAAGATTTCATATCAAGGTTAAGGACAAGTTAACATTCTTGATTGGTCCACTTTGGAAATATCTTTGAAACTCACTGTGAGTAAACCTCTATTAACCTCCATAACCTCTATAACCCACACAGACAACAAGCTTCTTATACGTGACGCTTCACATGTTCAAACCCATCCTAGAACCAGGGGTTTGTGTGGGTGTATCTTTTCTGTGGGTGTGTGTGCTGGCTGGGAGCGAGGGAGGGGTCTCACTCTATACGCTATATGAAGGGAGTCGGCCACAGCTTCATCAACACACTTCCAGCTCTTCATCCACATTCCTCCATCATCATTTCTTTGCTCATCAGCAGCTATGGCTTCACTTCTCACTCTGCTGGGAGCTGTGCTCTGCTCCCTGATGGTTTCTTCTGAAGTCGTACCTCAGGCAGACTTTGATTTACAGGCGGTAAGAGGAACAGCTTCATTACTGTGATTTTGTGTTTGACAGTACTTATTTTATAGGCTACTGTGTTCATTTAATTCCTCAAATTGCTCTAAATCCAACTACATTACACATTCAACTTCATTATATAGCCGTGTTTTGACTTTGCTTTTTATAACATACAGCACTGTGCAAACGTTATGAGCCACCCCTTGCTTGTTTTTATTTTGCTTTTCCTTAGTTGAATCTATGCAAAATGCCAAAGATAACACAGTTTAAACACTCATAAATTATTATTTTTTTGCACCAACAAGGTGATTCTCAAACAGCTGTCACCTGGAAACTTTGCATATGATGGCATGATGTGTAGAGTGACCATAAAAAAAATTGCGCAAACTGGTCAGAATGATGACAAAAATGGCAGGCCTAAAAAACTATCTACAGCAGATGAACAGTATCTCAAAGTCATGTCCTTAAGAAATAGAAAAAAATTCAGACCTCACACAGGACCTGAGTGATGCATCTGGCCCTTCAGTTGGTCCAGGTACTGTTCACTGAAGCCTCATCAGAAATGGTCTCAGTGGAAGGGTGGCTGTCAAGAAGCCATTCTTAAGGAAGGAAAACAGGGAGAAAAGGCTGAGGCATCCCACATTACACAAGAATTGGGCTGAAAACCAGCAGCAACAAGTCTGATGGAGTCATGAATCCAAATTAGAAATTTTTGGTTCAAATAATTGTCAGTATGTACAGAGGAGGTCAGGAGGGAGGTACAACAGTCTATAGGTATCTGTAAAACATGGTGGAGGCTCTGTCATGGTTTGGGCTTGCATTTCAGCCAGCGGTGTTGGAGATCTTGTAAAAGTTGATGGAATTATGAATGCAGAAAAATACCATCAGATTTTGATCTACCATGTAGTACCATCTGGAAAACTTTTGACTGGCTACAGTTTCATTTTTCAGCATGACAATAATCCCAAACACACTGCCAAAGCAGTAGAAGTATACCTGCATAGAAAAACACACAGCGGAACTCTATCAGTCATGGATTGGCCTCTGCAGAGCATGGACCTGGACATGAACAACGGAAAAAAGGAAGAGGACAAATAAATTGTAAAACTATGGATTTCCTGGGCAAGTTCTTTCAATCAAACACTAGTTGAAAGCTAGTATAGATCAGTGTAATAATTAATATGCACTTATGTCTCACCCACTCTAAATTGGGAAAAATATAAAAGTAAACACTTTCCTGTAAAGCTAGCCACAGGAAGTGTTCCAGTAAACGGCTCTTGTGTTTCAGTATAATTTCTGCTGCTTTCCTTTGTGTGTTCACAGTTGGCAGGTAAGTGGTACCTGATTGGAATTGCCACTAACGATCTGTGGTTTCTCAGCTTCAAAAACTTTGTTTTGATGGGCACAGCCACCATTACCCCAACTGCTGATGGGGACCTGGAATTGGTATACTCTGAGCTCAGGTAAGTGTGAGAGGACAGAGACAGAGCATGGATATATAAATATAAATATTAAAAAGACAACAAGTTATGTCAAGACTAATGTTTGAATGTCTTTGCAGCCCTTATGATACATGTTACACAAGTTACATTTATGCCAACAAGACCAAGGTGCCTGGAATTTTCACATATGTAACTGAATGTGAGTGCACCCACACACACAGAGGACAATGAACTATTTTAGTATTCCTATTTTCACATCACTTATTTGGCTTTATTTTTGACAGTCTGGGGATATGCTGAGTTGTGCATGGCTTATGCAAAATATGATGAGTACTACCTGACTCACACCACCAACAACAGAGGGAATGAAAGCTTTGCTGTTAACAGATTATACGGTAAAGTTGCATTTAGCTGTGATTCTACACACTGAAGAATCATGTTTAACCTGTCCAGTAAAGTTATGCCCACTGAAGCAGATTTACGTCACGTGGTTTTACAGGACGTGATGTGGAGCTCAGCGCTGAGGTGCAGGAGAAGTTCAGGCAGTTCTCCTTGGAGACTGGAATCCTGTCTGAAAATATCGTCATCCTTCCCAAAAATGGTACTTTTATCTCAGCATGGGTATACATTAAAATAATTCAAAATCAACACCGATGTTATGCACAGATTACCTTACTCTTTTCATTTGTCCTTTTTCAGAGGAGTGTCTCCCGGCTGATCTTCCCTTCTGGTAAACATGTCACCGAGGACCATCCATTATGACCACGTTATCCACAATTTACCTCTGCTTCATACTCATTTATAACCAAGCACCATCCTGAGCACCACTGGCAAATAAGTCTCAAACAGCTAAAATACTTTGCTTTATTATCTTTTTTTAACAAATACGTTGAAGTACATCCATAACAACACAGTTGAGATCTCCTTTTTATCAAGTGTTTACATCTACACGCTTTGTACAGATTTGTATACAAAACAATAATTTACGTCCCATAGAAGTCTAGTTACACTTAACTATACAACAACTTGTAAATGAAATAAATATAAAACAAAGATAATCACAGATGATAAATGGAAAAAAAAAAAAAAAAAATGTAAAAAGCCAAAGTACATGGACACCACCAGCACCTGTCTTCTGAAGTTGCATCTAAAAAGATATACACGTTTCCCTTTCTACAGGCAAAAGTACATCTGTGTAGGAGAAAACAAAGAGTTCAGTCCTTAGTTTTATAACAGCAGCACCAGGTATACTGTTCAGCTCTCATTTAGACCAGACACTTGTATTAGGACACTAATCTGATTTATTTTTTTATAGCCCAGTCTAATAATGGCAGCATACTGATGCTTGTTGATTACACTATTTTCGGTGATTTTGCAGATATGTCAGTCAGTACAAAACAAAATCATCTGTATGAACAGTTCATCAATGTTGAAAATGCAAATGAGGGGGAAACATTTTCCCCTTTTCACAAAGATTAATATGATTTCACTCCCAAGATTGTATTCATGGATTAAAAATACTGTCAGCGAGGGCATCGTCTCTACTGCTTTGGGCACTTACAGTACACTTGTTGGTCTGTAACTGAACTACTGGACATCTGATAACCAAGCAACGAGGGCAGTGACGTCATGGTTTATGTGCATGTGTGAAAGCTTATTAACATGACACATCCAGTTTCTTACTGTGCATTTTTGTAGTAAACCGATGATCATAAACCCCCTGCAGATTAAACTCAGAGTGACTCCTCCACGTCTCTGCCTGTATTGTGGTTTTAGTTAATGCACCAAAAACCATTATGTTACAAAGTGGTCAAATCAGAGCAAAAGGAAGCACAAGTTGCTTTTTATTTTTTTGCCCCTTAAGCGCCCTCTGTTTCTTTCTCTCACACGTACACACTCGCATACACACACACACACACACACACACACACACACACACACACACACGATTTTACCAAGTGCTACTGGAAATAGGTTGTTAATCCAAACTGCTGTTAAGTACATTTTAGGAAAATGACGCAACCATTTAAAAAATTACACTTCTGTTTTTAAGACAAATAATTAGGACCATTTTGATTGAGAACTGATTGCTATTTGCAAAATTTAAAAAAAAAAAAAAAAGTGTATCTACAAAGAGACATCTGCACAATCTGCCATGCACACTGTCACCAGCAAGGGACATGCAGTTAAAAGTGCAAGTCTACAGAGGGGCTTGGTTGCTAACTCTGACAGAGCATTAATGTTATGTACACGAGTATACATATCTGAACAAACAGTAGGCTGAGGATTAAAAAGACCAAAACAACAGAATGGACCAAGTGCAGCACACACTCCACACCATTTCAATGTGAACACTGACATGCTGAGGGCGCGGTGGTCGGGGTGCGATGGATGCTTAAACATTGTTCTTTGCTGTGGCACAGTATTTGGCTCGGTCAGAGTCACTCTGCCTGCACCACGTCTTTGTGGTGACGCATGATATGCTGGTTCTTCTCTGAGGGTCGTCGGAAACCTTTCGAACAGATCTCGCAGCGGTGCGGATAGTCTTTTGTGTGAATGGAAATCACATGCCGCTTGAAACCCGAAGCGTCACCGGTGCTGTAGTCACAGTACTGGCACTGGTAAATTCTCCTTTCTTTTTGTCCTTTACCGATAACCACAGTCACACTGCTGGCTAAGCTGGCCGCACTAACTCTTGCTGGTGGACCAGAGCTGCTCGACCCACTAGGTCCGGATTTTTTAGGCGTCACAACAGGAGTGTGTGTATCTGTCCTTTTAGTTTCACTCTTTTCAGGTGAGGCCTGTTGCTCCTTTGTGTGGACTGACAAGATGTGGCGACTGAGAACAAAGGGGTCTGCAATTTTAAAGTTGCAGTGCCGGCACTGATGGAGTTTCTTAGTGCGGTGGGATACCGAGTGCTTCTTCAGTTCAGACGGCCGGTGGAAGCCTTTCCCACAAACAGCACATTTGTGGGGATAGTCCTTGGTATGAACAGATATGATATGACGTTTCAGGTCACTGGAGTTGGAACTTTTGTGATCACAGTGGGCACAATGGTGGGTCTTATTCTCCTCATGTGTTAATCCGTGCTGCATTAACTCCTCCTCCTCTGCAAACGTCTGGAAACAGCGCTCACACTTGTATGGCATCTCTTTGCTATGCTTAGTCTTGATGTGCGTTTTGAGATTAGAGGAATCGGCCGACTTGTAGTCGCAGTACAGGCAGGAGTAAGGCTTCTCGCCGGTGTGAGTGCGCATGTGTTTCTTTAACTCCGAAGGATGTCGGAAGCCTTTTCCACATTCCACACAAATGTGAGGGAAGCTTTTACTGTGAACTGCCAACAAGTGTCGATTGAGCAGCCCTTGCTCAGCAGTTTCATAGTCACAGAACTTGCATTTATGCATCTTGGTGGGCGGTGGAGGCGGCTGGCTCTTGGGCTCACGGTGGTGGTGCTGCAGTCTGTGAGAAAAGAGTGCCGCCTGTTGGTGGAACTCCTTGCCACACATTTCACACTCAAAAGGGGCTTTGCTGCTCAGAGCATGCACCTCCATGTGGTTATGCAGGCTGGCTTTCTTATTGGTGGTGAAATCACAGTCTGTACATTGGTACTTTTTCCTAGTCAGAACATCCTGGTGATGATTCTTGGTGTGGCGTTTCAGGAAGCCTCGTGACTTGAACTTTTTACCACAGAGCATGCAGGGGTAAACAGTGAGGGGTTGGCCATATGGACCGATGATGATTGCTAGACAGAAAAATAAAGAAAGGGAGAAGAAAATGACCACATGGTCACAATTTGTCATCTTAGTTCCCATGTTGGAAATTTTTTTTTTTTTTTTTTTTAAAAAGGAGCAGAATTCGCCTTAAAGTATTTCAGTACTGGTGAAATTATCAATATCAATTAAATGTTAAACTGCACAATATAAATACTGTCTGGAGTCAAATATGAAAAACTAAAAAAACAAAGTGACAAAAGTACAAAAACATGCATTAGCAAAACTAAACTGACTTCAGGGAAGTTCTTTTTTAGCTAAATTTGACAGTGGGCGTCTTCTTTTAAATCAAACCCAGTGTACAAATAAAATCTTAACTAGGACTGTGCAATTAATCTAATTTCAATTTTGATTTCCACTCCAAATGATCACAAAAACTGTAAATCGTCAAAAAGTGATTATTAAAATCATTGTGTGCAAATATACTCCTAGCCCCAATTTATGCTGCAGCGCTGAGTCTTTGCGGGGCCTACAATCTAACCTGCGTAAGTGAAAGTGTTGCCATTAAGTTTTTGCACGGTGCATTATGTGTTTCTTACTGTTAATTACCATGTGGGAAACCTAAGCCACAACCTACATCATAACCTGACGTGCACCTCCCGAGAGATGCAACTTCACGTCAGCTCGACGCAGCCTGCAACGATTGTGATTGGCCTCTTCAGCACAGTCAATCCTTCCCGTGCATTTCCAGCTACTTTTACGCTACAGTTTTTTTTAATTTATCACTGAGAAAATAACAATTAGCATCTTAATATAAGGAATAATAATGTTTGCACTTGAAAAAAAAAAAATTAAAATATGACCACAAAGAGCGAGGACCCAGGAGGGAAGATGTCCCGGCAGCTTGTTTCTATTGGCCGGCACTGCCTGGAAAACACCGGGACACGTCCACATGGTAATTAACACGCTCATCAACACAGATGTGCTCATGGCGGTATCTGCACCACCCAGCAACACAACTAATCTGTTCAACCAGCTGAAGCTCAAACTCGCAGCAATGCCAGCATAGCCAATATTTGCTGTGCTGGCCTGAATAATTCTGATTTAGTCTGAAGCTTAATGTGTTTTCTGTTTGCTCTGGGCTATAACGGGCCAGCCTCCACGTTCCTGGATTGAATTACTGACTGGAATTAATTGAATATAAATTTTGCATACACCTACAGGATTTTTCACCGTCTTGTGGAAGTGCACTAAAATGTGAGCAAGTTTATTTGGTCTAATTAACTTAACATTTATCTATTTATTATCTATGTTGCAATTTTTGTGTGTAATTATATATTTTATTTATATTTTTTATATCAATTTTTTTCTGTATTTTATTTTCGATTTAGGATTCATTTTAACGAGACTGTAGAAGTGCTCTAGATTTTAAGCTATTCTTAAAGTGCAATAAATGCAGTGTTTACAAAGTCAACGAGTAATGGTGATTTCAATACTGACCAAAATAATTGTGATGATTTTTTCCATAATCAAGCAACCCTAATCTGAACTACATGTCCACATGTCTAACAGCTTTTAACTTTGAGAAAGGCATATTTCAATAAAGAGGCATCTTCAAGGATAAACTAGTCAAGTGCCACCAGAAGTCAAGTCATAAACAATGAGCCCCTTTAAACTGTGCTAACCACTAGGACAAATCATATCTAAGTATTACATTGAGTGGTGATGACAAATAGGAATACACATGATTATGAATACTTATTTAAAACCTTAATAAAATTATTTTTTGTGCAAAATATATTTTTCCACCAGTGCCTGGTAAGATGTAATGCACAACTACTGCCAGGAGCTGGCAGTAATGCACCTAGAAGCTGCTTGTTGACAACTATTACACAGCAGAAGCAGAAAAAGAAAAGTGCTACTAACATCCAGGATTGGACAGACATGTCAGATTTGACAGTGCTGTACAAATTGCAGAAATATGCACAGCCAACAACTACAGTTGTCAAAAGCAGTTGTCAGTCAACCTTGTAAATAAGGGAGCAGCAGAAAGTAGCTTTTTAAGGATGCAGCAATTCTGAAATTCTGGCCTAATACTGGTGTTTATAATTATAATGTGTCTGACACATGATGCCGATAGATGTTTATTTTGGGGGGGTTTTTCCCCCCTCTTTTTCTGCCCAAAAATTGTCATTAATTCAGTCATTCATTCATATTATATTATATATTCTAAACTACTCACTATTCATTGTTAATGACATTGGAGTTTCAGCTTTCATCATCAACACATCCTGTCTGCTTTTCAGTACTACACAAAGACTCGACAAATACATCATGTTATTAATCCAAACAAGCCTGAGGAGATGTGTCTGATTTATGCTGTCCTTACCTGTCTGGACCTGTCGAGGCTCTGACCGTCTCCTGCTCTTGTTGCGCTGTCTGCTGAGTTCGTCCACCCCGTCTGATTCATCTATATGCAGCAGTGCGCTGGCTGCACCATTTCGGTTCTCACAACTCTCGCTATCTTCCGCACCTGTGAGAGAAACGGCATGTCTTTGGGATATAAACAAACAAAACCAGCGCGTGTAAAGCTTTAACCAAGACACCAAGAGACGTGGTTGATGCACAGGCTTCCAGTGTGGTTTTTATAGCAATTTAATAGACAGGGGTGCTGACCATAAGCAGCTGCCCAGGCCACAGGCATGAAGTCCTTGCTTAGAGACACGCTGTCATACGAGCGGTCGTGAGTTACTGGCTCTTCACCTCCTACCACCACCTCCATATAAACCTCATCAGTCACCTTGGACCCACCTGTAGATGAGCCCAACAGGCACAAAACCAAAAAACTGGTGACGTTCAGTTTCATGACAGCTGTCCCCGCTCCTTGCATCCAGATGACTTACCATGGTTTCCTTGACTGTGATGAGACTCCCCGACAGACATGTAAACCATCTTCTCTCTGAGCGTTTGGCCTGTAGACTCTGTTAACGCCACATTCTCCGTGTCCCCGTCGCTGATGTCGACAGATTCTCCTGCAGAACACATAACAAGCATGTTTTATTCTCTACTTTTTGGAAAATACACACAGAGAAGGCTTTCTGTAGGATTCACCACGTTAGAAGTATTATTATTATTATTTTCCATTACTACTCACCCATGTCATCCTCCCCAGAATCAGCCTTGAAGATGTAGACCTTTATCACCTCCTGTCCATCCTCATCTTTCTCAACTTCCTGGTCTTCCACAGCTCCTTCCACTGTCACCTCTGTTCCATCCTCAGACACCATTTTACCAGCTTCATCCACTAACAAGGGGACACACATTACAATTAAAGATCTAAGAGAGTCAGCACCAAAGAGTGAGCAGCAGCACAATTTATGAGATACTATAAATACTTGTGTGAAACAAGTGACAATAAGGTACTCCATCTTTTTAGAAGCTTGTCTGAATGCTAAAATGTTACAAAGGTGGTTCTGTGATTCAGTATGATGACTCATCAATAAAGACTAAATTCCACCTTCCTCGTAGTATTTGTGGTTAAGGCCAAACTCAGGGCACTCCAACACTGCATCATCCACAAGCACTTACACTGCTTTCTAAGTAAGCACTGTGGTATTTTGTGCCTTACATGAAATTGTACAGGTGCTGTGTAATTCCTGCAATTAACCCCGGAAGCTGGGGGGGACTACCCACATGTAATAAATATGCAGCTATGAGCTGTAGGGCTGCATAATATTTTGTTTCAATAAACATGCATATGCAATAGCTATACTACAGAACACGCAAGGTTGTTGGAGGGGGAAGGGAAAAAAAGGGGGGGGGGGGGTGTTTTACCATTTGTGCTATTGTTATTGTTACTAATAAAACAAAAAACTAAAAAAAAAAAAAAAAAAAAAAAAAAAAAAAGGACTGTTGAATGCCAGATTGCTGCTGTTAACAGGACAGCTCATAAATGTAATAAGATCAGACAGTGAGTGGCCATTTCCACTTACCGTTTACTCATATGATTGCAATTTTGTAGATTTTCCCTGATGGAATCTTATCTAATCTAATCTAATCTACATATACATAAAACATGTGTGGCTTGAAATGATGGATAAATTCAAACATTTTCTGTAACTGCCTAGAATGACTGTAACAACACCTGTGAAAGTGTTTTGTGTAAATCGGTTTCAAATTCACCTCTTGAATATTAAACCAAACCAACCAACCAAAGACGTGTATGCTACATGCAAATGCAGCACAGAGTAGTAAACTTACAGGATATCATTAAATAATCTCCACAGCCATCTTGGTCATCGTCGTCCTGCTGCTCTGGGTCCAGCCCATCTTCAGGGATGTCTCCCATGGCAACACCTTCCTCCTCACCCTCCAGAGCCATCACACAGGTTTCTACAGCAACATCTTCATCTTCATCGCAGTGCACATACTCAGAAACCACATCCTCAACAGCATCCTGGATGACTAGCTCGTCTGGGGCAAACCTGTGAACTGCCATGCCTTCCCCTTCGCCTTCTGACACCAACACAGTCTCTTGAAGTTCCACAACAAACTCCTGCCCGCCGGCACCACCCTCATCTGGAAGAAGCAGGATTGCTCGGTTAACCAGATAACAGCAAAGAGCAATGGTTTATTGTGTGATGATGATTTAAATGGTCATGCAGTCATAATATGACTTTGCGGTGGATGTCCATATTATCTCATTCCAAACAACACTTTCCTTTCATTCAAATATTTAAAGTCATCTGGCTGTCCAAAAAAATCCTGCTTCTTCAAAGACCCCCAATACTATCGTACTTATTTGATACCAACAGAAATACTATTAAGTATAAACAATATTAACATAAGTATGACTAATTACCCGATCCGTGCAATATTATTTTAGGCTCTTCCGAACGTATTGCAAGCCTGGTGACATCCTCATCCATTGTCCTCGCACTGCATTTGTTACTGGAGAGCTGAAATCAAATGATAAGCACAAGCTGATAATTATGCAGATAATTAACAGATTAGTTATCAATTATAATGCTGCTGCACACCAAAGTATCTTACATTATCTATCACTGCATCTTTATACAACATTTCATAGGTGTACAGTAATTTTTTTCTGTGCAAGTCATCCATTTTTTTTCCCAAACAAAGCACAAGGATGTGTGGCGATAGCTGTCTTGAAAACATTGCTGTTTTGTGAGTCTCAAGCAACTGCAACTGAACTAACACAAGCAACATTTGTTTATGCGCTGAATGTGCTTTGAATCCATTTCAATTTCTCAACAAAGTTGCCAAACGATGCTGATGCAAATATGACAAGCACTGAATGCTAGCCCAACAATAATCATGTCTTTTCTTTTGTACACTACCCCATGAAGTTCATAATGAGCCTGTTATCCAGTGTGTTCTGAATTTGGTATGACTTGTATCATTGTAATGCGATTCACATAATAGCGACAGTGGCCTCATATTGCACAACTACTGCATCGCCTTAACAGTGCTTCTCAAACTTTTTGAGATTCCCCACTTCAGAAGCAGAAAAACAAACATGCATTGAAAAACAATAATTAGCAACTTAAAAAAGGTTTCCAAATTGAATCTTGAAATTGTGGTTAGCATAGGAGCCTCTACATTTATTTACTTTGTTTGAGTTCAGATTTTTCCAGTCACCCACACTCCTCCAGCAATGGCTCAATGTACCACCATTTCCTGCCACCACCATAAATATAATACATATCCGTCCAAGAGTCACTTTACAGTAAATAGTGCAGGCATAGGCATCTGTGGATTTAATATTGTAAACATGGTGCACACTCACTAAGGCTCATCTGTTTTGTCCAATAAAGACGTGTCCCTACTCTGGCTCAGAGCATTAAAAGCTGTTTCAAGCACCAAAATCTGGCATTAAAGATGTGATTGTTCCCTCACAATACTTAATAAATCAACTTTTAAACCAAACTTTTAAAACAATATCCTCGCTTAATATTGTGCTGTACCTCTCAGCTCACGTTTCTTTGTGGAGATACAAATTGTTTGACCTTTTATTCACACAAACATGATTTTAGCTCGGCTACTTAAAGCTTTTTTTTTTTTTTTAAAAGGGAAATCCAAAATGAATCAGAACAGTAAATAAAACGTATTATACACTGTTGCCGTATGTCTGCGGTAAAGGATAGCAACTAATATGACCAGTGGCATTACTGTCATGTCCGCATTACTACAGTTAACAAATATCAGAGACACATTTCTTCCCCCCACCCCGAAAAAAAACCAACATGGAGATAAAGGTGAGATAATATGCGATAAAAATAATCCATCCCTGGAACTATTACAAGGGGACACGAAGATGTAAACAGAAAACGATGAGGCCGGGATGCCATTTAATTTCCTCTGAATGTACCATCCCCCACCTCCAGGTGGAAAACGATGACAACGGTGTGAGGAAGATGTGCGGCACAACCGCGCATCACTTGTGCTGAAATTCACCAACATCACATTACAAACTCCTCTGACGATCGGACTTACTAAGACACTCATCCATGCGAATCTAAAGCACAGCACAAACCCCGATGAGGTGATTCACGGTAGTGTCTTCAATTGACCACTGGAGGAAGATTAGCATTGATTACACACGCATGTACACACGCAAGTCCGACTTACGGTGGAAACACACATTTAGAAAAAGCTAACTGAACACATGCACACAGGTGCGGTAAGATAAGGATGCAAACAAACGAGGCTTGCGTTAAGTGCACACTTAATGTAGCCCTTTAGCCGTTAGCTAGCGGGAGGAGGGCTGAACACAGACACACACACACACACACACCTTTTCTACAACCAATTTTTATCACACCAGGATCCGCCATTTTGTTAGCTTGACGGCTGGACGAATGCTAATTTTAACATTTATTAAACTACTCCTCGGTGACGAGAAAATGTCAATTAAAGCTGAAGCTGAATGGTACGTTGCATATCAGCATATCAGCTATCGATAACAAATTGCCCTGGCCAGTTACGACAGGCGAATACACGACCCCTTTTTCAGAAGGCGGGCTAGCTAACGGGACAGGCCTGATTTACCAATTACGGCCTCTATTAAGGGCCCGGGAAGAAAAGGCCCAACCCTTTGCGGCCTCTCGGTAAGAATAAAGAAATAAATTAGAACACCACATGCATGTAAAAAACAAAGAGCCACGGACACATACAAATGCAAACACAGCTCTAAAAACGGACGCTTGTAGCACAAAAACGAGCCGCGTACCAGATTTGTGCTGCAGGGATACCTCTGTCCGCTCCTCGGCTTCCCAGGCCGCCTGGTTCCCCCAGACTCGGGCAGGATTCAGTCGGGAATTTTGTGTTATTTGGGCGGGCCGGAGAGGAGAAGAGAAGGAGGGGTTAGGGGTTGATTCAGGAGCACCGCTGAAAGCAAAGCAGGACGTCTGGAGCCAGATCTTGTCATGCTACAGCCCCCCGCTCCTCCAGCTCCGAGGCCGCCGTCAGCACGACACGTCACAGCCCGAGAGCAGCAGGAAAATGCGGAAGGGTTGTGGTGGAAATGAGCCCGACAGGCACCAAACAGGCCATAATCTAAAGACCTACGCGGGTCGTGTCAAAGCGTGCACGGCAGTGTTTAATTCGTTTATTCTCCATGGCCGGTGTAAGCAGGTAATTTGGCTGAGGACTACGTCAGTTCACGCTAAACAACATAGTGCTTCGGTGAGACGGACAATAAAAGACTATGACCTAGAGATAGAGAGCATGGATCCAACATTAAACAAACCGCTGACTAGCCTCTTTTTTTTTCAGTCAAACACCCCATCACTGCTGCAGTTTAGCTTAGTTTGTAAGTGCAGCTGTTTCTTCACCACTGCTGCAGCAAAACTGTGCTTGGGCAGTTTAGGTTCTCCCTGTTGGTTTGTCAAATTTGAACTATTAATAATAGAAGAAAAAAAGACTACAGAAAAGGGCAGTTAGAAGTTTCTTATAAAGTAGACAGAAAATATATGAAATTCATCCATCAATTTTAATATGCTCCAGTTTTAGGAAGTGATATTGTTTACAGATCAGAAGCAACTGATGGTTACCAGTTGCATTTACGTGACATTTAGTAATTATCAGCAATGGATGTTAATCACTAATAGTAACATAAAACTGATATATCTTTCTGCATAATGTACACTTTCACTTTGAAAAATAATGTTGCTAAAATTACTTTATTCACTAAATAATTGTTAACAGAGGACAATCATAATGGGACAATCACATTTTGTGTTTGAGTTAAATAAAAACAGAAATTCTTAATGTTACACACACACATACAGTGTATCACAAAAGTGAGTACACCTCTCACATGTCTGCAGATATTTAAGTCTATCTTTTCATGGGACAACACTGACAAAATGACACTTTGACACAGTGAAAAGTAGTCTGTGTGCAGCTTATATAACAGTCTTCATGTAGTGCAACAATTCGTCTTTTAAGATCCTCAGAGAGCTCTCTGCCATGTTGGAACTTTCAGTCACCAGTATGAGAGAGTGTGAGAGCTGTACTACAAAACTGAACACACCTGCTCCCTATGCACACCTGAGACCTAGTAACAAGTCACATGACATTTTGGAGGGGAAATGACAAGCAGTGCTCAATTTGGGCATTTACGGGTGTAGTCTCTTAGGGGTGTACTCACTTTTGTTGCCGCTGGTTTAGACATTAATGGCTGTATATTGAGTTATTTTGAGGGAAGAATAAATTTACACTGTTATATAAGCTGCACACAGACTACTTTTCATTGTGTCAAAGTGTCATTTTGTCAGTGTTGTCCCATGAAAAGATAGACTTAAATATCTGCAGAAATGTGAGGGGTGTACTCACTTTTGTGATACACTGTATGTATATATATATAAACACTATTAGTCAGCTTGAGGATGACAGCTTAGCAAAGAGTCACAAGATCATATGCAGGTTGTGATGGGAAAACTCAAACAAAAAAAAACAATGTTCATGATCACGTTCTTTTATCTACTTTTTTGTTTGCATGCTTATTCAAATGTCACAAGCCTGTCAGCTTTGTGTGGTAGATTATTATCATGTAATGATCTAATTTCAGTGTTCATTCACCAAACTTAAAAGATTAATGTAAATTTAGGATGACCTTAAAGTCACAGACATGGTTTACGATCAGAGATAACAGCTGACTGATAAATGCATTTATTGAGGCTGCGCCAAGCCAGTCATCATTCAGAGCAAAGTTCACTGCTATCACCAAATGTCAAAACACAGTTACAGAGCGGTAAACTCTATTTGGCAGACATTTTCAGCAGATTTGTCTTTCCGATGGCAAAAAGACGCCACCCCTCCTCAGAGGACAGATCAGCCGCACCTCTTCTCTTGTAGAACTCAATAGACTTTGTGTTGTTTTCTGCTACAACGAAATGCATGGCACTACAGCGGGTCTTCACTGCCGTCTAGGAAAAGGGAAAAGAGAAAGAAAAGTGCATATGAAGCACAAATGCAGCTGACATTAAGGTGAATCTGCCACCAGAAAAAGGTGGAACTGCACAACGGCAAAAGTACCTCGCTCAGCACCTTCAGGATTTTTGAACCAATGCCAAGACCTGGTGAAAGATTAAATGTTCAGAGAGCAATTAAAACAGTTCTTGGCAATGAATACAAAATGTTCTTCAGTGGTGAAAAAGTTGCTCTTCTCTGTTATTAAGTTTTAGCACCGTAATGCAACTTGTCAGTAAACTTACCACGAAACTCCTGCATGATGAAGAAGTCTTCTAGGTAAAGAAGCTTCCCAATCCATGGGTCATATGTGAAGTAGTACATTGCAAAGCCAACCACAGTGTTCCCTTGAAGAAAACAGAGAGAAGAGGGTTGATTCAAACAGTAGATAACATTTATAATAGTTCCTAAGAAATATGAGAATATTTTGTAAGAGGCACATTTTTACCTTCTGAGCTCTTCCCTTTTGGGACTTCAGCAACCAAACAGTGGTAGAATGGATGATCCCCAAAGCCATCTTCAAGCAGATCTAAATAGGAGTATGACTTTAATAAACTTTAAGGTTTAAAAAATATTTTCTCAAAATTCAGGTCAATGTAAGCTCCGTCATAAAACTAAACTACAGCACCTTTCTCGGTCAGCAACACCTTATCCTCCATCTCTTCAAATTTAGCAAGTTCCTAAAAGATAAGGTCATTTGGTCATACTGCCCTTAATTAAGCACACTTCCAGTTAAAGGCCTAAATTATTACCAGTTCAGATATGGTTTACCTTTATGAGTCGCAGGATATCTGAGACATCCTTTGGTTCAGCTGTCCGTAATATAAAACTGGCCATTTTCTCTTTTTACCCTTTTTCCCTTTCCTCACTAATCCTCTGAATGTAAACAAAAGCAAAATTTGTTTCTTCATCCGCTCCTCAGGAGTTTACCCCCCGACAATGAAATGGGAAAACCAGCATATACAGAACTGCATTGGCTGCACAGCAGAGTGGAAGAGCAGCTTCAGACCCTTCTCTTTTATACATCCCAGACAAAGGTGAAGCTGTCAGTGTGCCATATATGGGCGAACAGCTCTGTACATCCTGTTTCTTTTCCTTCTCTGTTCATTGTTCACGCCTTATCTTTGTCTTAATGAGTGGACTACATTTGAATGTTGTTTAAAAGGTAAATATTAACCAGGCTTAAGAAAATATGACAAGCATATATGCTATGCTGAGTAAATAACCCACATTTGAAAATGAGTGTTAATTATCCTTTTTAAAAAAAAAAAAAAAATACAAAATCAACCTTTAACTGTAGACCTGTTCTTTAGTTGCTACATTTTGCTTCTTCTTTGCACTCAGTTAATTGCATTGCACAAAAAAAAAAAAAAAATGATTTGGTGACTGACCCACTTATGTAACATGTTTTTAAAGGGGGGTGGGGGGGGGGGGGGGGGTAATAACATCCATAGGTTATCAAATAGTTAGAAATTAGCAGCTGATAAACTCTTGATTTAGCTTAGTCTATGCAACATTTGAGTTTACTTACTCAAGAGGAAATTTCACCCTTGAACCACAAATGGCTCCGATACTTTTCCATTTATTTCAGTTTCACTCACGAAGCGCAAACAGGCCGTTCACCATGTGCACCTGTACACAACATGCAGTTCCCTCCGCAGGCGTTCCCTCTTGTTCTTCAGTGCGGGGGATGTTGTTTCACACATTAAAAAACTTTTGTGACAGTGCTCCTATATTATTCAGCACAAATGTCAGGTGACAGTAAAGTGTGCACATTGCAGTTTTAGCTTAGAGCACTCCCACTGCAAAAACATTTAATCCATTTTAAGTAAATGCTTAAGAAAATGTATTCTTATTGACTGCACACAGTGGACAGCCTGGGGATAGTGCCTACAACAAACTGTTTGTTCATCACATATTTACACTGTAGCAAAGTCAAAGCACAAGACACAAGAGAGGGAAGAAGTCCTCTCACATGTCTGTCTGTAATTACACAATACATTTCTATCAAGCACCCGGGAGTAACTGGGCATGTTCACATCAATGACGGCTGCTCCTTCACTGTGTGATGCAGGCATTAAAACTTTCTGCACAGAAAAAAACAAAAGGTCTGAACTAAGCCGCTCCTGTTAACCTGCCATGTCATGAAATGGATTTAAAAGACAAGACACAGAGCAGTTTAAGAAAACACATTTTATTGGAAATTTCAGTAAGTGTTGGATCTCACAGACTGGGAAAACGGAAACAGATCAGTTCAGTTTATCAAAATACTTCAGCTTGCCTGAAGGGTGGGGAATGATCTGTGGGAAAGAAATTGTAAATTAGTGTACAGCACCTATTTCGTATAATAACAAGAACTATAGGACACATGCTATTATATATCATACTTAATCTTTCAACTAATATATATTCCTGATAAACTAGTCAGCCACAGTGTCTCCCACTTCATATTGGAAAATTTTAATCAAAATGTGCCTTTTTTTCCCCTTTGCAGCGTAATTCCTTGGTAACAATTCAAGATCTACAGTTGAGGCCAAATTGAAGTTTTTGAAAATAAAAACCCTCCTTTGAAGGCATTACAACACAAGTGAGTGGGTGGATCTGACTTAGAAAAACAACAGATTCTCATAACACAGCTAATTATCAATAATAAGGTCTATTTTATCTAAATGGGACTATAATTTACAAAATTTAATCACACTGTATTAAGAAGACTTGTAAGAGATCATAAACTCAGCAGGTATTACTGAGGTCATGCATCAAGTGAGCAGTAGGGTCATTTTCTCAGACTATTATGCAGTTATGTCTTGTTGCAACCAGAGTTGTCGCCCCCTACTGGCCACTAAGCAACTCTGAAACTACATCCATCTTTCTACAGTCTGTGGTCCATTTCTTTGTGGGAAGCAGAGTGAGACAGCTTGTCATTTTTACAAATAAATGGTAGCCTGCCTGAGAGCTTTTATATGCTGGAAGACAATACGAGCTAACAGCTAAGGAGCCATATTAGTCACTGCCCCAGTGATACTTACTGTGTCACTGCCTGGTTTCCATCCTGCTGGACACACTGTGAAAACAATTACACAATCCTAGTTGAAAACCAGCCATTTGTTTCTAGGCACTTCTGCATCACACAAAAGAGACACGTTTCAGATGCTAATCCTAAAATCCCTTTTTTTTTTTTTTTTTTTTTACCTTCTCCATGTTTGTCTGTGTACTGGAAGGCCTGAACCAAGCGCAAAGTTTCATCCACAGATCTTCCCACAGGAAGATCATTCATTGTGATCTGCCTCAGGATACCTTTGTCATCAATGATGAAGAGACCCCTGAGAAAGACATGGACAAGTTAGAAAGCAGCATGAACGGCTGTTCATTGCTTCAGTTTAAATGCCTTTTAGGTATGACCTATAAAGTATATTTATCGACTTTGTAAAGGCATTTGTATAAATTTGTGTTACTGGAAGACACACTGATCACAACCCTTAGTTTCATACCTGCAACAAAAATTTCTCACATACAGCAAAGTCCCATAACAGTGTTACATAATGAGAATTTTTCTTTAAGCTGCTACAGTTATAAAACTTAGATAATGGCTGTAACTTCACCTCAGTGTGTGTCCTTGGTCCTCCAGGTAGACGCCATAGTCTTTTGAAATCTGGTGAGTGAGGTCAGACAGCAGGGGGATTTTCATTTGTCCAAGTCCACCTTGCTTCCTGGGAGTATTGATCCTATAAAAAAAAACAGAAGGGGGAAAACAATAGTGTACACTTTCATAAAATGAACTAAACTTTATCAAAAGTACACACAACGTCTGGACATCTGTTATTATTAGAGTTCATCTTCAGCCATTAAATCTCACCAGGCCAAGTGTGTAAACTGGGAATCTACTGAGCAGGCGACCACCTCCGTCTTGATGGCTTGAAACTCGTGCACACGATCACTGAATGCAATGATCTCAGTCGGGCAGACAAATGTGCTGCCAAAAAAAAAAAAAAGACAACAAAAAACAAAAAAACAAATGCATTAACATCAGAAGACACACTGCTGTGCAGTAATCCCAGCGAAACGTACAAAGTGATTATGTAACGTGTGCATCAGATGGTACTTACAAGTCCAGAGGATAGAAGAAAAACACGAGGTATTTGCCTCTGTAGTCTGACAGCTTCAGCTCCTTGAATTCACCGTTGATGACAGCTGTTCCTTCCCAGTGGGGTGCAGGCTTCGAAACTAAAGCAGCAAGAAAACTGGATTTTAAAATTCATCACAACTAAGCTGCACATACTGTAAGAAATATGCAGGGACAAGACAGATTAAAGAAAACCTTTGGAGCTGCTGATCTGACGCCAACATGAGTTTAGCGGAGAAGTTTATACATGAAGTAAAGTCAATTTTACCTTTTCACTTCACTCCTCTGGGTCATATTTTGTCTTAGAGTTTAATCATTTCTCTCCATTTTACAGCATATGCAGTTTGCACCATTTGCAGCACAGTAAAATGCTTAAAGTCTGTGTTATGCCTCCTTTTTTTTTTTTTTTGTTTTTTTTTGTTTTGCTGTCCTATTCCGAATGCATTATAAAGTCTCAGTTACAGCTAGCAATGCACTGTAATAAACTAGTAGAATAAGTGCAAACTTGTGACGGGCACTGTGACGGGTAAAGCATGACTCCATATGGCAGAGGAAAAAACTGCAGTAATGAAAATGACTCAAACACCTTTATCCTAAAATTCCCCATACATGATCACATGAGTTTACTGGTTGTTTTGTTTTGTCTTCAAGTTTCTGTTATTTTTTTTATTTATTTATTTCAAGCGTTATCAGGTGTAACCAGTTCGGCTGCTGTGCCACGCACAGTCATGTGTCAGAGGGGCGGGGAGAGGCGCTCAATCCAAGATTTTCAGAGTATGACGTGTCCTACAAAAACCATCAGAGTTAGGTTAGGCCTAGAAATTAAATAAAAACTACCACCTGCGGATTAAACCATAACTGCAAGTTAAACCGTAACCTCGCCACGGGCTGCACGCAGGGCCAGCCTGCTTCATCAGCACTGTAGAAGCTGCGAGCTTGACAGGAAGGAGAAGGCAGGGGAAGCAAAAATCCCTGCCTAACTCTTTAAGTATGCAAATGTTCATCTAGCAGCACCCACTGGATGTGAACGCATGAGAGAAACTCACTCTTGGCTTTGCTGAGGTGCAGGGAATGGTCGGACACGGGCACACGGAAAGCCTCTCCGGGATAGACGTTTCCTCCCGCGTAGCTTTGACATTGCGGGTTTTTCACCTGAGCGCTTTCCTGCGCAGATGTGACCGTAGCGAGGAGCAGCAGAGCGCTGCAAAGAGCGCAGAAAAGCTCCTTCTTCACGTCAGTGTGGAAAACAGAGTCCATTGTGTCGTCCCTTTGAAAGCACGTAGCCACTGACTTGCAATGCGCTTCAGAGGTATTGAGGGGATTGGAGCAGTCTTCCTTTTTTCTTCTTCTCTCAGGTTTTTCCAGTAGCTGATGTCCTTAGTTTCACATTGCTGCCATCTTCTGGAATTAATTAGCTCATGAGGCTGTGTGTATCATTGTCAACCAAGGGACAGCTTCCAGTCAGTTATTGTAGTCATGCTACAGGCATTTGTAATATTTCAATTTGATACCGGATAGCTTTGTAAGTACACAATATTGTTTGTTTTTTAAGTATAGTTTTGATTTTACTTCAGTTCTTTAAAATGTTTTTGTTTGTTTTTTACATTTAACCCTCTACTGCACACATGATATATATTTCACATGGTTTTTACTCACAGACAGGGAAATATACAGCATTTTATTACAAAAGTGTCACAAATTTCTAAATCAAAGGTAATTTATCATCTCTAATTTTGATTTTTAATGAACAAATTGAATAAATTGAAACTGAATCAGACATTTATTGGCAAAACTTTAGTTTCTCAGATTTCTCAGTTGAGATGCTTCCTGAGCAGGTTGAAGATCTTTGCATCATTGCTTGGCCAAGACTGAAATTAAGAATGTCAAATGTCACACTGCACAAATAGGTCCATATACATTTCCTGTGTAGTTCTACCCATGAAATTGCCCCCAAAATTGCATTTTTTGAAAGTTGAAGGTAGTATGTTCATTTTCCAGCTTTTTTATTTTTATTCTGGGTAGAGCAGATTTGCCTTGAAGCAGCCCATCAGTTCATTTTGAGTCTGAAACAAGTAGTTTAATTTTGGGGCTTTTAATGGCTCCTTCCCTAAATGCTCACTTTCTTTTGACAGGCAGGCTATGTTGCACCTGAAGACAGCACACAGATATACCAAACTACTGTATACCCAGTTGCAAGTGCAGCAGGTTGTGTTGAAAACTTGCAAGAGTGCATCAGGACTTTTTGTGCAAGTGTGGATGTTCAAGCAAAAACAAAGATCTCTTGTTCTTGATTAGACCTTTTCAATCCATCTGTAAGTATTGGAACCCAAATTTGGTCCAGAATATGAGAGTAGCACAAGATGTCTCTGTTTCTCACCTGCTTACTGTGGGGCAGAAAAGCATTTTTCAGTCACATATTAAAAAAAAAAAAAAAAGATTCCTCTGAAATTTTGCTCCTTTTTGATCACACAGTTGCTGCAGACTTCTTGGCTAAACATCCATGATTTGAATCTCCCATTGCACCACATCCCAAAGGTGCTCTGTTGGCTTGAGATCTGGTGACTGTGGAGTACAGTGAACTCATTGTCATCTTCAAGAAACCAGTTTGAGATGATCTGTGCTTTGTGACATAGTCTGTTAGCCACCTATCAGAAGATGGATACACAGTGGCCATAAAGGAACTGATGTGGTCAGCAACAATACTCAGGTAGGTCATGCAGCCTGAACAGTTGGTAGAAGACAGGATGGATCCATGCTTTCATGTTGTTCATGTCAAATTCTGACACTGATCCAAATATCACAGCAGAAATCAAGACTCATCAGACCAGGCAACATTTTTTCAGCCTTCTGTTGTCCAATTTTGGTGAGCCCATGTGAATTGTAGCTGCAGTTTCCTTTTCTTCAATGACAGGAGCGGCACCCAGTGTGGTCTTCTGCTGCTGCAGCCCACCTGTGTCAAGGTTCAATGAGTTGAACAAAGATGTTCTTCTGCATTTCTTTGTTGCAACAAGTGGGCATTTGAGATACTGTCAAGACATTTTCATCCAGAGAACTGTGGCTCACTTGATATTTTCTCTTTTTCTGAACATTCTCTTCCTGCCTGGCACCAACAACCATGCAAAGTTTTAAGTCACTTAAATCAGACTGCTTTGCAAGAATTTGCATATTTACAGAGACAGTTATAGTTAGACTTCCATGTGCATTGAGCCGATGACCAGATCATAAAAACCACAATCAGCTGTTTGTGGAAATCATGGAAACTGAAGTTACATGGATTACTTTTAAATACATTTACCTAATTTTTTAAAAACTTTGTCCATGTTTATTATAAACATATAACAATATCAATTTGCATAATTAAAAATAAGACAGAACATAATAATCCCTTTAATTTAGCACTCAGTACATATGTGAACTTTCCTCCAAAACATAGGCTTAGAGTTGGGCTATTCACTGATGACTTAGACCTCAGTGTTAAGGAAATTGTTCACCCTTCCTTCTTCCACAGCATATCTGGTATTGCTTCATTTTGTTCTGATCAAAAGACAGCCATATTTCATTCTTTTCAAAAAGCAAAGCTCTAAGCATGAAAAATCGTGTTTAATAAATTAACAAAGATTCTTGATGTCTTACAGGGGAAACTGCTAAGAACCTAAAGTCTCTGATCAACAATTGTATTCAGCCTAAAGAACATTTCAAGCCTTTAAGCCTCCACTAATCCTTGTATGTTTCACATTGTAAAGAGGTACAGGTGCTGGTCATAAAATTAGAATATCATGAAAAAGTTTATTTATTTCAGTAATTCCATTCAAAAAGTGAAACTTGTACATTATATTCATTCATTACACACAGACTGATATATTTCAAATGTTTCTTTTAATTTTGATGATTATAAATGATAACTAATGAAAACCCCAAATTCAGTATCTCAGAAAATTAGAATATTCTGAAAAGATTCAACCTGGTGCCATACTCCAATCAGCTAAGGCCTTTAAATGGTCTCTCAGTTTAGTTCTGTAGGCTACACAATCATGGGGAAGACTGTTAACTTGACAGTTGTCCAGAAGACGACCTTTGACACCTTGCACAAGGAGGGCAAGACACAAAAGGTCATTGCTAAAGAGGCTGGCTGTTCACAGAGCTCTGTGTCCAAGCACATTAATAGAGAGGTGACGGGAAGGAAAAGATGTGGTAGAAAAAAGTGTACAAGCAATAGTGATAACTGCACCCTGGAGAGGACTGTGAAACAAAACCCATTCAAAAATGTGGTGAAGATTCACAAAGAGTGGACTGCAGCTGGAGTCAGTGCTTCAAGAACCACCACACACAGACGTATGCAGACATGGGTTTCAGCTGTCACAGTCCTCGTGTCGAGCCACTCTTGAACAAGAGACGGCGTCAGAAGCGTCTCGCCTGGGCTAAAGACAAAAAGGACTGGACTGCTGCTGAGTGCTCCAAAGTTATGTTCTCTGATCAAAGTCAATTTTGCATTTCCTTTGGAAATCAAGGTCTCAGAGTCTGGAGGAAGAGAGGAGAGGCACAGAATCCACGTTGCTTGAGGTCCAGTGTAAAGTTTCCACAGTCAGTGATGGTTTGGGGCACCATGTCATCTGCTGGTGTCGGTCCACTGTGTTTTCTGAGGTCCAAGGTCAATGCAGCCGTCTACCAGGAAGTTTTAGAGCACTTCATGCTTCCTGCTGCTGACCAACTTTATGGAGATGCAGATTTCATTTTCCAATAGGACTTGGCACCTGCACACAGTGCCAAAGCTACCAGTACCTGCTTTAAGGACCATGGTACCCCTGTTCTTAATTGGCCAGCAAACTCGCCTGACCTTAACCCCATAGAAAATCTATGGGCTATTGTGAAGAGGAAGATGCGATACAATAGACCCAACAATTCAGTAGAGAGGAAAGCCACTATCAGAGCAACCTGGGCTCTCATAACACCTGAGCAGTGCCACAGACTGATCGACTCCATGCCACGCCACATTACTGCAGTAATCCAGGCAAAAGGAGCCCCAACTAAGTATTGAGTGCTGTACATGCTCATACTTTTCAGTTGGCCAACATTTGTAAGAATCTTTTTGTATTGTCTTAATATTCTAATTTTCTGAGATACTGCATTTGGGGTTTTCATTAGTCATTTATAATCTAAAAGAAAAACATTTGAAATATATCAGTCTGTGTAATGACTAATATACAAGTTTCACTTTTTGAATGGAATTACTGAAATAAATCAACCTTTTCATGATATTCTAATTTTATGACCAGCACCTGTATAGATTGTTTATCAAAGACCTTGAGTAGCAGTGCTTTGTTTAATGAGGCATAGTTTAATACCACAATGTTAAAGTCAAGCATAAATATATCACCAAAATGTACTCAAAGTAGAAATTGTTTACAGTAACTTGTGATTACCCAGTATCATTAATGGCAAAGGAGAGTTGAAGCCACTTTAACAGGCATTACAATGTCAATTGAACCTTGTATTTGTAATTCAAAGTTGAACACTGGAAAGAACAAAATTTCTCAAGGATGTAAGCACAAACACATCCATGTGTGCATCAGTATCATAAGCTTAGGTGATTGGGAGCAGAAGCACTGATGTGCAACTGTCAAACACTGCCATAATGGTAAAGAGCTGAACCATAGACTTTTATTTTTTGGGGGGGGGGGGGGGGGGGGGGGGGGGGGTGTCTTGTAGTTTAGTCATAGGGATGTTTTTGTCTCTTCTGCCCTTTGGTTTTGTAGGTTTGGATGAAGGGGGCAATCAGACCCTTGTGCTTCATTAGGGATCTGCCACCAGAACCTTAAAGCACACATGCTGACAAATCTTTCCCTTTTGCAAAGATAATTGCGAGTACACTGATGACTGTTGACCACTTTATTGAATGCATTCCACATGGGACCCAAGACCCTCCCAAAGCTGACCGTGAAAGAGCCAGAAAGGGGGAAAGTACAGTTTCACCATAGCCTATTGCATTACCAAGTAACCTTGAACTCTGTTTACAGAACACAAATTGCATTGCAAACTCATTTTAACAACTCAGTGTTTCCTGTGTTTTACATCTCCCACCTTGTAACAGTTTACAGGAATTTTAGCTTTAGACACTGAAGTTTGTCATTAAAGACATTTCTGCAATAAGGCCCAATCTAAGCGTGCCTATTAAAGGGCTGTAGGTTTAAAAACATTGCAATACTTTATCGCAAGCTAGTCGCAATAAAGACATTGATCCTCCCCACACCACTGTCCAGTTTTTTTTTGGGGGGGGGGGTTACACCCTCAGAACACAAGGGTCACCCACTGTTTCTCTAGCTCAGTTTTCAAAAATCTCATTCCAGTTTAATGTCACTGGAATTCAAGCCAAGCTTCTCCAGATGTTTAGAGCAACTCTGAAAGGACCTCAGAATTTGCCAGACCACGTGAATGTAAACATCACTGAGTTGCTTTTAGGTTTACCAGGCACATTGTGGCAAGAGACTTAGATATCATTTGCAGCCACCAAAGATATATGAAACAAAGACAAGTGATCATTGCAAGTTGACTTTATCATGTACATTAAATATAAAGAGCAAAGCCATGTTAAGGTCATACAGTCTGTTTGACAGCAACATTTACAGTACCTCAAAAATGAGCATAACAGCAAATAATCCACTATGTAGTCATAGGGCCAGATTTACAAAGACCCAAGGGATTAAATATGCCTCAAGTCTCAGTGAAAGGATAAAGTCTAGCAGAAACTGATTTAGTCACTAAAATCTGGCAAAAGTTAATGGTGAAATGCATAAATGAAGGTACAAATTTTTAGATTGCACCACCAATAGCATTGTAATCCTTCACTGTGGCAGTTTCAAGACTTGAGGTAGAAGAGCAACTCTGATCTTTTATGTCTAGTTAAACTGACACAACCTACAGACATCTTTGTAAATATGGCCAACTGTTTTTACAGCATGAAGTCAATTACTTGCTGATGCTTAACACTTTGTGATGAGGCACATGTGCGTATGAAAGAAAGGGGGTTGGTTGGGTGGGTTATGCAGTATGGGGGGGGGGGTCCAGAACTTTAGCTAACAGACTTCAGCTTGGCCCATGGGTTTGTGCCACGCACCGCCAAAGGTGGCTCATTGTAGAAGATATGATTGCAGAGTTCTTCCAGTGGGGGCTCTGGGTCTGTGGTGGCAAACTGAGCTGCATCCTCAATCTCCTTCCTCACTTCCACATCAATTTCCTACAGACAACATAAGGACAGTTATGACATTTACACTGCACCCAGGGAGGTTTGGCTAAATATAGAGAGATTAAGAAACTGACTATTGTCCTGATGTTAGACATCTTGCATTTACCATTTTCTACTTCAAACAGGAGAGAATGCTACCAGAGTTCAGATAGCAAAGAGCTGTTCATTTACACTAGTCCCACAAGCCTGATGCCAAATTGGGAACACTTCCCCAGTTTAGAGACCAGCCTAGTTTGTCTCAATGAGTTTACTATACATTAAGTTTTAGACCTGAATTGCAGCTGACAAAACCTGGCTCTTCATGTTGCATTCTTTTGATAAAGTTTAAACTTTCATTGTTCTTCCATGTGCTGTCAACTTATTCTGACATAATCCACAAAGTGTGCCTAGTTAAACTTGCTCATTTGTTTATAGCCTAAACTCAATTTCAGGCCAGATTGTGCAATGATGTCTTCTCCATTATGCAAATTCAAAATGATTTGCAAGGCCTCTTAAGGTTTGTTGTGAGGCTACATAAGTTTGATTGTGACAATGCGAAGCATTTCCCCTACCTTGAGCTCCTCCACACTGGCCAAGTTGTGGCTGAGCATACGATCCTTCAGCGTGGAGATGGGGTCACTCTTACTGCGGACTTCCTGGATCTCCTCACGTGTGCGGTAGCTAAAAGGGAAGATTGGTCCAGGAAAGTTGTAGGGATGCACTATAGTCACATATGCTGGGAGCATTTAAAGTTTAACATGTCTTTAATAGGTTTGAGCTCATTTTGCAGAGCCATTGCCTTAATCATTGAGTGATCAGTTTGTATGCAGACTGCAATAGAATTGAAGTTCCTTCCTTTGAGGGGTGAAGTCTAGCAAATTGATGAATTTGCTGACCCAATACTAAAATTCAGTTTATCCCAGACTGTTCAGGGTACTGCAAGGCTACTATAAAGGGGTATGAAGACTAAGGAGCAGAGATAAGGGGCACAGGCAAGATAATATGTACAAGTCAGATTAAGTTATAAGAAAAATTTAAGTTGTATCAATTCAAAGCAACTAGTTACCTTATCCCAGGATCACTCATGCTGTGTCCATGATAGCGGTATGTCTGGAGTTCCATGATAATAGGACCCTGAGCAGAGGTGGTAAGATATTTAGAGCTCAGCCACATTTCCTGCACACTTAAACTTTGCATTTTAACTTACCTTCCCAGAGCGACAGTGATCAGCAGCAAACCTGGTTGCTTCCCGGACACACAGAAGATCCATGCCATCCACCTGGGCACAGTTTGAGTTATTAGGCCCATTCCAAGTAATTTTTGGAAAAGTCACATAAATATGGCCAAGTAATAAATTGATAAGGCCATATGGATAGTATGGAAAATTTAGTGTAGCACCAAGCACACGGAGTTACCAGGGTTATATTGAAGCCTTATCCAGGTTACAATTAGAGTAGCTGTACTTATGATTGTACTGAGTCCAGAATTCTGCAGGACTGTCAGGCTCATTTTAGACTAGTTGATTTGAGGTTGACATTTTAACTCCACTAGAGGGAAGTGAGAAACACTTTCTGTATAGAGTGTTCAATAAAAACAAGTTTAGGCAGATGTTAGTTTTGACACAACCCTGATTGAGCAACTGGATATTCTGATTCCATAAACTTTTGCATCTGTGCAAGAGATTAACTTTATAAGCAGCATGTTGACATTTAAGGGGAAATCTGTTTACGCATGTCAGAACCCTACCCTGAGGCCAGGAATGAACTCCCCTCTCTTGTAGTAGTCTGTGCTGGCTGCAGCTCGCTCCACTGAGGTGCCCATGCCATACCGGTTGTTCTCACAGATGAAGATAACAGGCAGCTTCCAAAGAGCAGCCATGTTGTAGGTTTCAAAGATCTGGCCCTGTGAATATAGAGGACTTTAAAAATGGTATCCTATAAAACAAGTTTACACTTTTATATTAAAGTGTTACCCTTTACCAAAAATTAGATGCATTGATCACATTACATTTACTCAATGCTATAATAAGCTTAAAGCCAAGTCTGAAATTTACTTACACACACACGCTAGTCCAACTTAACTGGCAATGTGCTGTTGGCATAATGGCCAGGTGCAGCAATAAGTGTTGCTTTAACCCATTTATGTAAAAAAATAAAAATAAAAAAATATATATACCTGGTTGGCAGCACCATCACCATAGAGACAGACACATAGCTGATTGTTTTCTTGATACTTGCAGGCAAGTGCTACACCAGCACCCAAGGGAACCTAGAGAATTGTGACATTTAGCATATATAAGTGTTAGTCCAAAGGGATAAGTCACATTTAAGATCTCAGTTCTAGTTTCTTTTGAGAGCCAAGTCATTAGTTAAGCCCATGAAAGGCAGAAAGCTCAATTTTAAAGCAAATCTGGTAAATATTTACCTGAGCGCCAACAATTCCATTTCCTCCATAGAAGTTTTTACAGTACATGTGCATAGAGCCTCCCTTGCCCTTTGCAATACCACCTCTTCTCCCTGTACATGAAACATGACAAGTGATTAGCTGATATGAACAAAGGCATTTTCAGACAAGTCCACCTCATTAGCTACTTTCAGTCAAAGGTTAAAAACTTTAGTTACTCTAGCAACAACTTTAACACTTACTGTTCCTACTTCTCACTACTCAAGTTCAAGTAAATGCTTCGTGTAATGAGCCATGTCTTTACTACCAACTCACCAGTGAGCTCAGCCATGATCTCCTTCACAGTCCCTCCCCGGGTGTAAGTGTAGCCATGGGCACGATATGCAGTGATCAGGTGGTCTGACAAGTTAATTGAGGCTTCAATACCAACAGCACAGGCTTCCTATAATGAGAGAACAGCTTGACATGTCTGTGGGCCTAAATGGACAAGTTTCCTGAAGCATAGCCAATAAATATTTTAAGACTGCAATACTTAACCATGTCCATCACTTTAAAATACATGTTTTAAAGTCAAGTTGTCATCCTTGTCAGAAATTCAAAAGTCTAACCAACCATAACACATTTTACTATAGACTATTCATCTAACCTGGCCATCATACAAGTGGCAGAATCCTCTGATTATCTTCTGCTTATACAGCTGATCTGCCTTCAGCTCCATACGCCTCATGGTCTGCATGCTGCGGTAGTACTGCAGACCCTCATCACGAGTCAGAACCACCTGAGTGGCAGGGCCCTCATCCAGCTTGAAGACATCACATTTCTATAGAAGAGCAAATGAGTCAGACCGCCATGGACCACTGAGATCAGGGCACATGTAATTGAAGCTTACCTTTATTTCAAAGGTGGCCTGGGTTGCAAAATCAGCATATGTGCGTGCTGACATAGCCACTGCAGCCCCCTGTAAAAAGAAAGAGATACAAAACCTGTCTAAAGGCACCATTTCCCGAGACTACAAAGTATTCACTACCAAAATGACAGTTTTCCAAGAATTCTATTCCCATTAGTATTTACTTGCCCAATGCTTTCATTGGACTTATTTTAGCTTTTATGACCATCACTACAGAGCCCACCCAAAAATTAGTCATTTCTCCTTCTTAGGAAGTTTCATTTACAGCATTAGTTACAGCATATACAGAAATGCTTTAAACTGCTACAGGCTTCCCAATAAGTTATCAATTTAAGTTAGAGGTTCTTAAATAAATAGACATTTGGAAGCAGCTTTCAGGTTCAGTATATCAAAGTGTTTAACATTTTATTGATAATTTCATTTTTAGCCATGTAAAGTTAACTCAAGTTACCTTCTTGTCTATCTCAGCTTTAAAAAGCATTACCAATGCTAGTTTTCAGCCCTCCTTTAACAGTTCACTCTTACATTAGTTAAAGTATTAGTAAAACAAGTTACTGATTCTCCGCTGACTTAAAACCTATGTGCAAACTTTTGCCGCGTTAGCTAATCGAGCTATCATTCAGCTTACAAGGTCAAAACAGCGCTGACAGCTTTGTTTTGGGTCGACTCCGGAGCTCTTCACAGAGACTAAAGCAGTGTTTGGCCAAGACAGGATAAAAATCTCTATACTTACACTCCTCTGGGCGCTTGCCCTGAACACATTTGCGATTACGGACAGCATCTTTCATGGACTAACCCACCACAGTTCCGTCCTTCTGTCAGGCTCTGTCCTTCCGGCTTCGGGCTTCTTCGCTGTCTTAAATAGCGGCAGCTAAAAAACGCAGCTGCCCCCATTTCTTCTGATGTGCACACAGTGATGGCAGCACGTCGGGGAAAGGCGTGGAGAACATCGCGTGAGTGAATGCACCTGAGATGATCAGGGTAAAGTGACTGCACCTGTAGGAAGGAGTGGAGCTGTGTAAGATGTTATTGATTAAAAGACTGAATTTTACTTATTTTAAAAGAACAGCTAGTCATACTATTGGGGTGAGGATAACAGTGGGCGGAGCCAGATACCCTCAGGTGATCTGTGTGCCCTGATAGCTGGGGTGTTTTTTTTGAGTAGTGTTACAGTGTTGTGCAAAAGGTCTAATTGTGGTGTGAGTTGCATTGTGAGTGGGCAAACCTCGCCTATACACCTTTTTTTTGATCGCTGTGGTCGCCACATTTCGTGTTGTGTTGTATACCTTATTTTTATACAAAGAAAAATGTTACATGAGTTTAAATGTGATATAGTGTATAGTGTGATATACAGATCCCCAAAATTAACTTGACTGACACAGTGTTTATTACACTTGTGGGTGGGCTCCTTCAAATCAATTTTTTTTTTTTTATAAAACTCTGGACAGAAATGCCCTTAAAATATCAGAGGAACATAACTCTCCTGTTAGTGCTATTCACAGTTTTAGGGATTCAGTTCAATTTAGTTAAAGTTTACATATATAGCGCCAAATCACAACATTCACCTCAAGGCGCTTTATAT
The DNA here is from genome assembly GCF_007364275.1 of Archocentrus centrarchus. Taxonomy (NCBI): domain Eukaryota; kingdom Metazoa; phylum Chordata; class Actinopteri; order Cichliformes; family Cichlidae; genus Archocentrus; species Archocentrus centrarchus. The sequence continues at coordinate 21,387,450 of NC_044359.1, forward strand.
TGTAAGGTAAAGACCATACAATAATGCAACAATCAAAATGACCCCTATGAGCAAAAACTTGCCAGCAGAATTTGCAATTTTTGATCTGATCCAGAAAGAATCTGTTTTTGTCTTGTTTTCATCACGTTTCACATTTTCATGTCAAATATGATTCCCAGAGATCTTCTCTTACCTGTGCTGCAGGTGGAACCCTAGGTTCTCCTCCCCTTTTTGCCCTAAAAACAAACACATTAGACTTTTCGTGAGCTAATACAAGCTTGAAGTGACAGTGTTTCATCAGCTTCAGTGCAGTGAGGTGGACATATATGACTTATATGTTTTCACTTTGGACATACGTAGTTGTCTTTGCTGGACCAGTGTGGATACTGTTAGGCGTAGAGCATTCTTTCCTCATCAGCCTGCTCATAATATTTGGCCTGTTGGTCCTTTGACAGCGACTTCCATTGTGGACAGAAGAACACACTGTCAGCATACACACTACTACTACGCATAACTACAGGACAGCTGGTTCACCTGCACAAACATGAGCATAAAACATTAATAGATGCATAAATCTATTCAGAGTTACAAACTTACCCTCTCTCCCACCGTTTACATTTAGTTCCGCCATTACCTTTGGCCTCTGCTCCTTCAGAAAGAGCATGAAGGCATTTGGCAGCTTCACGATGTACAGACGGTCCTCATCCTGCTGTTCATGACGCTTCCTCTTTCACACCAACACACCATTCCTACACGGATACAGAGAGACAGATGGCACCCTAGGCGATCACCTATACTGCCCATACCCAGAGCCGGCCCTGCATGGACATTCCCAGCATTTCCTTCCTGTTTATCTAAACCCACAGTTCGTTGCCCCACCAATAAAAGATAAATGGCCTCTTCCAAGTTTGCCCATACCCCTGTGGTCTCTACCTGGGCTCTCAATAAACTTTCTAACTTTAAGGCTGATTGCATATTTTTAATAGTGGATTTGAAGCCCTGAACTTTCTCTGCAGCTCCATTTCAGAGAAGAGATCTATGGCCTCTTCCAGTGCTTTGGGTTGAGCACCCCATAAACTGGACTGTTGCAGAATTCACTATAAACAAATCCCTTGCCATGTTTTCATCTACTGTTGAGTACACTCTAGCAGAACAGCCTCTGCAAAGCCATTCCTAATTGAGGGGTCAGAGTTGACAGCATTAGGGACACACTGCTGCTGCCAAATCATGGGAATGGTGCAAAAGTTGCACGCAGTGTGTCTGTTTGATTCACTGATATCAATGGCAGTATTTGGTGACTGGCATGCCCTCACAGGAGATCTTGTTGAAATTTCACTGATCTGTGAGGCAGATCAGTTTGATACAGGTGATGTAAGACTGGTGAAACTAACTCCTGATGTCTTCCTCTTCATCATCAAGTACCATGACATCATTCAATCCCCTCACAGCCCCTGGGTGGATCTGCAGTGGACAATTTCTCCAGTGTACCTTAATGACCTTGTTGTATTTGGTTTCTAGCTTTCTATCAGCATTTGCCACATTTATGAGGAGCTAACAAAATGATTCCAAGCTGACCTCAAGGTCAAGCTGGCTAAGTGGAATTTATTTTCTTGCCAGGAGCAATAATTGAGCCACATCAATTTGGTGAGGAGTGTAGACGTTGGCCCTGCAAAGACAAATGTGCCAAAGAACCAGACTGAAGTAAAGACAATGTCAACCTCTGTGGCCTAGGAAAACAGTGAGTGAGGTAGTGTGTCAGAGGAGACTGCGAGAGTAAATGCCCAGCAGACAATCACAGAAAAAGAGCAGCGTGACCAGATGTGTGAGCTTTACAGACTTTACTGGGTTGTGCCTCAGCCATGCAAAACAGGTTTTTGGAGGGTGAGTGCCTTTTTCTAATGCTGTTTAGACAAGAGAAGTGTGAGGTTCCTGTGTGAAACAGGGAAAGATTAATGATAGTGGGGAATATAGGGGGAGTTTTTTCACTCTCCTGTTTGTGGAAGAGGCAGTCCTGCAGTCTGTGGACACGCCTCTGCACTGGATCGCCTGGACCATAATATAGCCGTAACAGGGTGTGGGGGTTACTGCAGGTGAAGCTGCATCTGTATGCTCTGATAGTGTTGGTGTGTTGTGCCCTGTGGGACTGTAATTTTGGGAGCTTAAGGGGGAATAAATTCTCTGTGTGGTCATGCACCTGTTTTGCCCAGTGTATTTCCTGCTGTGTGAACTTAACTGTGACAATAAAGAGTTGTGGTACACAGTTCGGGGCTCCTGTATGTTCTCTTACCTGAGACAAGCTTCATTAAAAAAAAAAAATCATTTTAAATAATAACAACACACTGTCGTTGCATCCATCCCAGCATCAAAGTGTGCTCGTTCTGGATCCGCCTGCTGTTTGCCCGGTGTATGAGAGCGCGCTCACGCTTTACAGACGCACGCCGTGGATAGGCGAGTGCACGGGTTTGTATACGCTTCATCATTGCCGCTTCATTCGCAAGCAGCGTCTCTCTCCTCCATCCTCATCCCACCACAGCCCGCATAGCGACCTTCGGTGCATCTCGCTGAATGGTGTGTGTTTGTGTTCGTCCGCCGTGGCTGCGATTACTGCTGCTGCTGTAGGGAAACGGATCCCTGCGCTGCATCACTGTAGACCGCTTTGGATGACATTTGGGTGTAGGCTGTCCTCACCGTGACAGCTACCATGGCGAAAGCAGTCGCCTCATCCAACGTAGTTCCAGGTAAGTCTGGTGTATGTGATGTTTGTTTATCACGAGCGTTTCTTGTGGATTTAAAGCAGACTCACGGATGACGCAACTGATATTAGCGCTGCTGCTGCTTTATGTGCGTGACGCTGTGCAGTGATGATCCGGCTTCAGGGTCTTTTTTTTTTTTTATTATTGTCGCTAATAGTCACTGTGAGTATGCTGTTAATGCCTGTAAAGTGCATGCTCGACCTCACTTTGACTGAAATAAAGCAAAATCACTAAGCCCAATAATCCCGAGTGAATGCGAGCAAAAGAAATGCGGAGTCGCTTTGTGTGTTTCTGCCGCTGTGTGAGCTCTGTGAGGATAGATATCAATGTTGGAGCTTTGATAAGAGGTCCCAAGCTGAGGCCGTGTTGCTTTTTTTGTCTGTTTGTTGGTGATGAACTCAAAAGGGTCCAGATTGGTGCAGATCCAAGAGATTCTGTCACAGGGAGTCATTTCTGTTGTGACTTTGTAGAATTTAAAAAGAATCAAAATGAAGAATAACCTTTGGCTTTGTTTAGTTCTACAGCTCCACACCCTGAAAGAAGAGAAATATCCCTGCTAGTCAATAATCAAATGAACTGCAGTAAGGAAAGATTTGCCCCTGTCATTGTAGTTCATTGCTTTTTTTTTTTTTTAACTTCATCTCTAAGGCAGCAACTTATACACATGATCTCAAAAATGTATTTCTCCAAAAACGTTGTTTTTTTTTTTTTTTAAGGTTTAATCATCATCTCTGACAGGCTCTATAAAATATAGCAACAGCCTGGCGTTTATTACCCTCAAAGCCATATAAGATACAGTAAATAAATACAGACACCTTAATTAGAGGTAGACTTACCTGTGGCCAAAAAAAACGGGGGGGGGGGGGGGGGGGGGGCAATAAAATAGCCCATGTCATCATGGAAATGTTACAGTTCGATGAGCGAGCACAGTGATATGTTTAATGAAGTCATTAAAGTTGAGCTCTCACGTCTGACATCAGTCAAATCATGCTGAAGAAGGAGTCTGTGTTGCCTGCCAGATTTCAGCACGCAGTAAAAGCCCTGACTGGAAAGGGAGTAATTCACTTGATGAAGTGAAGCGACTGGCTGCATGAGGACAGTTCAGCCAACAACGCAGAGACGGAGTGACTGAATCTGTGGACTTTACGCTGCCACTGATGCTTTACCTTTACTTATTTCAGAACAATCTTCAACTCGCAGTTTCCATATTACATAATGGATTCATGTGGTATTTATCCATTAAAATGTTTATTTTGACTATAGAACTCGTATAACATTTATTTGACTACAGTATAAAACCTAAAAGGATTTACATTTGGACTTAATACTCTAATTTATGGGTGTCACTCTATGTATTACAGACTTATTACAGAGAAAGACTCAATATGAGAGCACATCATGTGACTGTGGGATTTTTTTTAATTAATTTATTTGCTGTACAACAGCAAGCTTGTCCATTCACTCAGCGTCCAGTGATTTGTGACACTAATGTGATAGAATGAACATATTATTTATAGATTAACATGCTGTACATTTCTTTGTTTTGTGTGTTAGGTACAAAGATGACACCGCCATCCATCACTCTACTTCCTGACAAGAAATCTCCAACAAATAGTCACAGCTCTCCAGCTCGGACTGGAAAAAACAGTGCGTAATCCTCTCTGGCTTCTGTCACATAAATCACACTTTTCCTTCCATTAATCTGTTTAATCTGGATTAAATTCACTTACTCGTAAATGATTTGGACTTTTGCACAATTGCTTATAGGCTTGTAGGCCTGCGAATGTTATGGGAGCGTGCTTGAGGGCTTCTCTGTTATCAGTGAATGGAGGAGCGGCTTACACAAGCTCAGCAACAATAACCAAAAGCGGCAGTCAGCACGTGTGGAGTGGCTTCCACATCCCACAGGATAGTTTCCTCCCCTCACCTGCCTATGGTTGCACTGTGCCCTTGACTCTGAGCATTTTGCCACACAGCACATTAACACCGAGCAGCCCCTTCATGAAGCTGAATAAATGTTTCCCTCTGCTGGTGAGAAAGCAGTGCTTCACTGATGTCACGCCTCTTTAGACAAAGCTGAGTGTGCTTTCTCCCCCATCTCTCCCAGCCCCATCCAACACAGAGAAGAAGGCACACATGAACGGACATGCTTCCCCTTCTCACTTAGCTGCTAATGTCAGCAGCAGCCACGGAGGTAAACCAAGTAAGTCTATTGTTTTTTGTTTTTTTTGTTCCTTTTATCTGGCTGCCCTGCCACTGCCCTGTTCTTGCTCTCTAATATCTTCCTCCCTCTTTCAGTTCTGGAGGGTTACATGAAGACAGACGACAGGATGCGTTTAGCCAAAGAGAGACGTGAGGAGAGGGAGAGAAGCCTGGGTGGGTGATGTCCTGGTTTTTGTTTTTGTTTTTTGCTTTGTTTTGTGGCCTCTGGCTTTTTGTTCCTTTGCAGTTTCACTCAAAGTTTTTTTTTTTTTTTTCTGCAGCCTAATTGGTTATGGAAGGGCTTTGCTGCCCAGTAGAGGATTCACTTTGAGTTCACTGGATTTTTGATATGATGTGCTGTGTCACTTTGGAAAGTGTAAGATAGAACAGTTCACAAAAGTAGGTCTCCTACTCACAGATAATCTCTGCAGTGACCTCATGATGACAAGGATTTCTCTTTTCATGATTTCATCTTGGGCGTGGATTGACACGCAAAAATCAAATGAACCAAATTAAAAATCAAACATTGCTAAACTTATCTCTTAAAGGGCACTTGTGGTATTTTGCCTTTTACATTTGACACATGAACAAACGAATAGCAAAAAAGACACTCTGTCTCTCTCAGTGGCCCGGGAGCAGCTGATCAGGGAGAAGGAGCGCAGAGCTCGGCTGCAGTATGAACGCACGGTGGAGGAACGCTGGAGGCGGCTGGAGGAGCAGAGGCTGAAAGAGGACCTCCGCAGAGCCGCGGTGGAGGAAAAGAGGAGGCAAAAGCTCGAGGAGGAGAGGGTCAGCATTTTGTCATCTTGTGCGTTTGTGATTGCTGTGATCACTGATGTTTCAGTATAAAAGCATCACAATCCATTATTGTAAAAAAAGACAGTGGTGAAGTAGTGTTTGTGTAAAAGTCACCTCTGCTGTGATGCGTTCAGGAGCGGTTTGAGGCCCTGATGAAACGCTCTCTGGAGCGAAGCCTCCAGCTGGAGCAGAGGACAAAACGCTGGGGCAGAGGCTGCCATCCAGGAGCAGGTATGAACAGATGTCTTTTATTTAATTTCTTTGTGTGTGAAAACAAAGAAAGCATGGAAGGCAAAGAAGATATTGTTGGATGGTCTGAAACAGCAGGATACCGTAAAGATATTATGGTTTATATTCAGATGCCTTACATTTTGCTGTATTTCTGTTAGATAGATAGCATAACACACACAAAGACCGTCTGTGTGTGTGTGCTAAAGAGGGCTGATCATGGCCGACAGCCTGGCTGCTGAAGTACGCATGAACAGAAATGTTTTCCTGTTTTTCCGCAGAGACATGCTGGAATTACACAGCACGGGTGAATCAACATCTTCTTAAAGGACAGTTCCTCTGCCCTGTGGTGATAAATGTGATCCTGAAAGTGCCAAAAAAAAAAAAAATTGGAAAAACTCAGCAGCATTGTCTCTTTCCAGAAAAAAAAAAATCACAAACCTTGTTTATAAGATAAGATAAGGTTTATGTGCCACATGCACAGTTATACACAGTACAATGCACAGGGAAATCTATTTTGTACCTGCAGCCAATAGTAAGTGGTAAAAATATATAAATAAGAATAAAATATGTAATTCACACGTCATGGCACACAAGATAAACATATATAAATATCTAGGGTAAAAATATAAAATTCTAGTCATTGGTATTTATATGAGGGCATGTTATTGCAGCTGTGGCAGTAAGGGAGACCAGAGAGTGTTTAGGGTGGACGTCACTGTTTTCTTTCTGCCAAACTGCACCTGCCAACCAACAGAAGCATGCGTACAGCTGACATTACAGCTCAGCTGAGGGGAGGCGTCATTAACGTTTACACGCCTTCACACTGACACAAGTTTCTTGTCATTGGTGGATGCACACTCCCTTCTAAACAGTGATCCGGTAGTAGGTAGGTGTGCTTTGGTAGACAGAAAACAAACTGCTCACAACAAAGTTTGTGCATTTCTTTTGAGGAATGGGAACATGATTTCTGGAAAGAGAGACTGCCGCTAACCTTTCAAGTATATATTTTTTGGCTCTCTGAGTGTCACAAGTTCAATGATATTCAAGTGAGGGAAGATGATGGATCATAGCACTACAGGCCAGCGGAAAAATATGGCAGTTTGATTTTGGGAAGAACTGTTTATTTAAACTTCTGCAAATGAATGAAAAACTGTAATAACTCAGGAATTATTCTTTTATTGATAGCATAACTGGGAGTTATTGCGCTCTGAAATGTGCAATAGCAGCTTTAAATCAGACCACAAAAACAGCTGTTTCTGTTGCACTGCATCGTAGCATCCCTGCTGATATACTAAGTTCCACCAAGTCTCTACAGCTGGATGAGGAATTGCTCAGATGAAGTGTTCATAATGCTCTGTTTGCTCTGCTCCGCCCGCTGCCTATAGGTGACTGTGAGAATGCCCCACTCCCTTTCTCTGCTGCCTCCGCCTTTTCCCATGGCATTGCCTCCCCCATTCCTGCTGTCAGCGAATCTGGTAAAGTTTAGCCCCCTTGCCTCCCGAATACATTCCCTCACCTGCTCATCCAACAGTTACTGTGTGTTTGTCTGACAAAAAAATAATAATCTGTGACGCACGTCTGTTAAGTTGCTCTGTTGTTTAATTTTTAATGCTTGTCTTTTTTTTGTGCAAAAATGATTTTGTATGTTCTGCAAGGCTCGGTATGTTTGTTGCATTTGTACTGTACCGCAGTGGTTTTTTCTATTTGAGTTATGACTGACCAAGACTACATGCCTTCAGGGATTTAAATTAAGAGGCAGATGTTATCAAAAAAATGAGCTTTTATAGACATATTTCTAGACATTTATCCCAAAATATTGGTCTTAATGTGAAGTAACCTCATTTTCACATAAAACCATGCAGAAATATTTCAATTTGCTTTTCTTTTTTTTTCCTCTGCCAACTCTGCAGTATAGCTGCGAGTGGACCACCATGCAGGAAACAGAGGACAATAAAAATGCAATGCGTCAGCCATTTCACTGACTGAATCTTAGTGGAAACTTGTTTCCTCCATTAATTCATCACCCCTAATCAAGCATTCCTCTATGACATGTTTGCTTTAGTGCACTAGTTAAACTATGGATCCTGGATCTGAAATGCTGGAGGTATTCTAGGAGTTTCTAGATGGGTTGACAGTGTTTTAGTCCATAACCTGAAATTAGGATTTCAGAATAAGAGCAGCTAAGTGGTGCTGACTCTGGGTCCCCGGAGCAGACGGTTTCAGAGATTAATCGTACATGACCTAGAATAAAAATGTGTGCACAAAAATAGACACAGATACAGCCACACTGAGATCACTGCACTCTTTAGAGACTGCTCAGTGTGATGAGAAGTTGCAAAGGATGGCAAAAAAAAAAAAAAAAGACTTCTATATTACAAGGTGGACTGTGTTTAGGGTCTTTGCTTTTGTGATTTGAGTTTGCGCGAGATCTCTGTGTGTTTTCATTTGCTGTTTTGTTTTGGGTTTGGAAAAGAAACAAAATGCTGGATTCTGGACTGTTTTTCACAGCCACTCTGCTGGCATGTGTGTGGTTGCATCATGCTGGACTGTAGCATGCAGACTAATGGATTAATGAAAGTGTTAATACCTTATTGTGTCTGACTGATGGCTGAATCACAAAGATGCAGATGCAGAGAAATGCCTCCCCTTTAAAAAGAGAAGAAATGCGTCACATAGCAAAAAATGAATGCCCAAATACATTGTGGCTTATAATTTTTTTATGTAAAAATAAGTCGGCAAGCTTCAGCTGTATGCAGCACCCACTGTCCAACACTCCTTCCTCCAACACTGTATCTACTGTATATGTCTCTGTCGGTGGTTATCATTCACCTTTATTTAATAATCATTTTTGTCATCATGCAGCACCCTGCAGCCCTCACAGATCACCTTTCCACAGCTCAGTAAACCATACAGATCACAACAGAGCCGGACTTCAGGGAGGCTCTCAGTCCACTCCCAACACCCCAAAGGTCAGACCTTGCACATTCCGTACCTTGACGCAACATCTTTAAGAACCAGACGTTACTGGACACAGGCTGTGTTTTAAATGAAGCCAACGCTTCTTACAGAAAGAGAGGCTGCGCAGAGAGAGAAGAACTGCATCCCCAGGTTGCGGATCCCCTGTGAGAAGATCTGAATCCCCTGCTAGCGTCACCAAACACTTGGCTTCCCCTACCGCTTCCAAGTAAGAATAACTGTGGGGAAAAAGTGCGCAAATGTCGCTAAGAGCATGAGCAGCACTTTGTTCAGTTTCTTGTAAAAACTTCGTCCTTAAGCCAGACATCTCCTTCTCTGTGCAGGCTAGCGTCTAAGATTCGTGCCCAGTCTCCTAGCAATGCACATCAGTACCATTACTCTCCGACGAGACAGCACCCCAGCCTGAGCGATGACAGAAAAGCAGAAAACGACAAGGTTGGAAAAAAAGGCGAGCAAACCAAAGCTGAGATTGCAGCCAAAAAGAACGCTGACATAAACAGCTTGAATTCATCTCCACCAGCTCAGAAGAATATGCTCAATGCTGAAATCGCTAAAACCAAATCCTCCAATATGTACCTCAAAGGGGACACATCTGACAAAAATCAGTCGCCTGAAAGAAGGAACCAGATGGCTCCCAAAGCAGATCCCTCAGAGAAGAAGACACAGAGCAATCTTCAGGAGGGAGACAAGAAAAAAGGTGCATTCTATAAGTTTCTTTTTTTCCCCTTATTCTACGTTCAGTTTTAGTACACATGGAGGATTCTTACTCCATCTTTCTGTGTGTGGTAGAATCACCATCGTGCACAGGTAAGGTGGCTGCTGGCACATCAGACGCAGAGGAGGCTAGCAGGTTGCTGGCTGAACGTAGGCGCCAGGCTCGGGCTCAGAAAGAACTGGAGGAGAAAAAACGGGAACAAGAAGAAAAAGAAAGGTGAGTTCATTGACTACATTAGGATTGACATTAAAGAAGGAGTGGTTTAAATAGAAAAAAATATTGATAGCAAATTCATACTCCTGTGGATCAGATTAAGGGAGGAGCAGCTAAGGAAGCAACTTGCACAGGTGCAGCAACGGCGAGAGCCGATGAACCAACAAGTGAAGGAGAGAGGAAAGAGTGAGGAAGACCCTCATTTGAAAGAAGAAGAGAAACGGAAGAAGGAACAGCAGGAGAAGGAGCTACAGGCACAGATGGACAGAGAGGTCGGTGGTGTTTATAAAGTGCTGGATTGTTAGTGTTGCTTTGTGTTGCGGATTTAGATTTTTGTAGATTTTTTTGTCTTGCTTTTGCAATTTAAACATTTTGGATTACAGTGCAAACCATTGTAGCTACATATGGATGTTCTTGCTCTCAACAGAAAGAAAAAGCCAAAGTCCAGGCTCAGGAGGATGTGGAGCGTCAGCGGCAAGACAGGGAACTGCAGACACAGCAGGAGGAAGAGGAGCGACTACAAAGAAAAAAGGTTATTTTAAAGAGAGACAGCTCAACCGCTGTATCCAGATTATGTTTTTGCTCTTGAAATATCAGAATGAATATCTGGAAAGTTCACAGAGTGATTGGATGTTGACGTTCTTTTACAGAGAATTGAGGAGATTATGAAGAGAACTAGGAAGGGTGAAGCTGAGTCGAAGGTACTGTAAGAGACAGCTTCTGTCCTCATACAGTAGACCTGCTGCCTTTAAGCGCCTGCTGATTGTTTGATTTTTTTTTCTTTCAACTATAATTTATTATAATTTTCTCATGTTATTATCTTTATTAAATTCTATTGTTGCGATACTTTGGTTTTGTGTCCTGATTGCCGTAAATGTTTACTTGATCGTCTCTGTTCTGCGCTGAATCAGACGGAGGATCAGGTGGAGACAAAGTGCGTCTCACCACCAGGTTAGTGTGTTATTCAGTCGCCCTGCTGCTCTGTTACGTTTGCTTGCTGCTCCCGCTTTCTCTGCTCTGCTGTAAAGAAGCAAACAGGGCATGCTAGGTTTATGATTTAATTCAAGGGTTCTCAAACTTTTGGGTGCCAGGGCAGCGACCCCTTACAAGGGAGAACAATGTCCGAGGACTCCCTCGTGATCCTGACACCAATAAACCACATGCTTCCAACATTCCTGCTCCGAGAGTCACCGAAACTGTGTTTTCAGTAAAAGTTTTAACCTTCAAGCCTGTGTCAGAGTAATAAACACCAACACATTTTAAGTCTACAGTTAATGATGTTAGGGTCCAAATGCAAAATTGCCTTCCTGGCTGGTTTCATTCAGTTACATTTGATGACACACTGTGTAGACTGGCCATCTGTCACTAAGCTCTCAAGAAAAGCAAACTCAATATGTCATCGTGGTTTCTCAATTTAACTAGTTTAGACTTCATTTGACAATGTGGACTGACTTGAATTTTTTTTTTTCTCTCACATGCTAACTGGCTGGCCAGTAAAGCCAAGCTATGCAGCAGTAAGAGGTGTTTATTGCATCCTGAGTGAAATCACAGACATGTCACAATCATTTCATTTTGGCCCAAAGGTGACAGTTGTGAATTGCTCCCATCTACAGTGTACTTACACTTTTAACAATAACCAACTCTTTTTTTTTTTTTTATGATTTAAAGCAAATTATTTTGCAGACCCTCTGGCTATGGGTCATGGATCCCTGGATATCCCCCAGACCCCACTTTGAGAACCACTGACTTAACTTGAATGAATCTGTAGTAGCTAACACTGAGCATGTTCCACAGTATCTATATTTTTATGAGCTGGCTTGTTCTGGTGCTTTGGCTTTGGTTATTTAAAAGAATGAACCTGACTGATGTCAGCTGATGAAGTGACATTTCTATGCATTTAAAATCTTTCATGGTGTTTGTGCAGCATTTGGTGGCCTATGAGCAGCCAAAGACTTCCTTCCTGGTGCTGAAAGGGCACCTTTCAGTGACGCACCAGGGGAGCTGACTGTAAAATTAGCTGCTCTTGAAAATGCCCTTGGAAGATTTATTCAGCTCTGTCTCCAGTGGGCTACACTGCACACTGTGAGCTTACACTTTATTTGAACTGTCCTTTTATTATCTGCTAAGCTGATACTACTGGTAATGTGTGACATCTGCTATAATCGCTGGGCCTTGACTTGAAACAAATTAGCGATTTCTTCTGTTGAAATCCAATGAAATGCTGGTGTTAACTGGACAGTCCAAATAAAGAAAAATCCATGGTGATTTTTTTTTTTTAATTCTTCACAGGGGATATAAAGACTGTTCAAAGTAATGCTCAGGTTAAAGAGCAGGTCACAGTTCAGGTCAAAACAAAGGACTCTGCTCTTGGGAAGACAGACGCAGCAGCAGCAGCACAGATGGACAGTCAGAAGCAAGTAAAAAGCAACAGTCCTCTTGTGATGCACAGTGTTCCTGACAAGAAATCTGAGACAAAACAAACCAGTGAAGTGATTAGCAGCCTACTTAAAGTAGCCAAAGCCTGTGTTCTCAAGCAAGAGGGTGGAGAGGTGGGAATAAATGCAAACCAGCAGCACAGAGCAAGTGTTAATGTCACAGACCAAATCAAGAGAGAGCCCACAAAGCTGAGGGGAGAGGGCGGTATGATGAATAGTGGAGGAAAGGGTGAAGGAAGTGCCTTGACCAGTACTGATCTAAGAGCCGAAGTAAGCAAACAGAAGAGCGTGGATGTACCAGCAGCTGGGGGAAAAGATAAAGGAGGGTCCCAGGTCGAGGTTGTTAGACCTCCTGTGGCACCACTGCCAATTGGAAACCTGTCACCACCAGTCATCAAGCTGGAGCCGCTCGACGCGAAGCACACAGGTTCTTGTGATGAGGTGCAGTCGATGGAAATCAGGTGAGTCACACTTTATTACTAAAATGTTGGGGAGCTGTAATATGTGATTTCTGATATTATTATCGAATTTCAGCCCGGCCTCAAAGGAAGAACTGATCTCGATCCCAGAGTACTCACCTGTCAACGAAATCCAGAGCAATGGCATGAGTAACACCCGGGCCCTTGAAGAGCTCATGGACCTGACAGGAAGCATCACCTACGTTAAACTGTCCACTGAAAGCACCGTCGGTGACTGCAACAAGAACCTCATTGAAGGTGTCGTTAGTCCCGTTTCAGATTCACAGCTCATGGGGGTGGCACCTCCATCCTCAAATAAACTAAGCATCAAGTAGCTCATTAGTTCCTTTCTCTTCCTCTCTTGCTTGCCTTCTCTCTGTCTCACACAGGCACACATACGCTCACAGGATGTCACATTTTGATTATGTGCTCTTGTGTCATTACAGTTAAGGGAATAGAGCCATAGAGATTGACCTAAAACTATACAATATGACCTGCAATATAAACAAAACATCTCCTATGTAGTAATAACATAGAAAATGACTGTGTTAAAGGTTGTGCGACTCTACAGTTCTTCTCCTGAGGACAAGTATATGAAAGACAGTCATAAAAAGACGTTTATAGATACGTGATATTATGGCAAAAAGACAAATATCAGGGATTTGAATACTACAGAAATTTAGGAAACACACTATTACTAACTTACATTAGCCTGGTAAGAGCTTTTCCTGCACAGTTTCCTCACTGGGTCTCAGTTCATTTCCATGTTGTATTAAAGCCTGCTCAGAGCACTGATGACTGTAGCCTTTCCAAATGCCCTCCTAAGCCTTTAAATGACACTCAAAGCATTCTTGGGAAAGGCAAGACTATTTAATGTTAATGATGTGTTTATTTTTAATGCCTAAAACTTTTATTCTGGGTCAGTGTTACTGATGCATGTATTGATATTGGATTTGTGTAACAAATCCAGACATACTACCAGATCTACTGCAATCATTTATTTCTTTCTGTCCCAGCAAATTATATTCTTGATAGTTTCCCCTTTATTCCTCTTTTAAATCTTTCTAACAGCATGCAAATGAGGGGGGAAATGACTCCCCAAATATTGCAAGTAAACTTGAATGTTGCAGCAAATGAAAAGCAAATTATGGCATCAATGCAAAAAAAAAAAAAAAAAGTACCACATTGCAGAGTAGGATCAATCTTCTCTATTGCAAATATACAGAAATTGTGAAAGCAAGGCAGCCTTTATTAAACCATTTCAGTCATGGAATGGGGTTTATCATGATGAAAATGCTGACAACTGAGCAACTTTGTGTTATTTAAAAATATATCTGTAGGAGTGCCTTGCTAACTGGTCTATTAAACAGAGATTTCACTCCATGTGTGGACACTGACGTGCAGGATTAAAGTGCACTGGGGCAGGGATGTTTGCTGAGCAACTTGCAACTTGTCTGCCCTGTAGCTATAAAATGCTGTTTGCTGTTAATTTTCTCCCTTACATCATGCTTACATCATGTTGTACTCTGAGATCACGCACACTTCTTGAACAGTTCAGTGACATTCATTTTCTGTGTTGTGTCAAAATGTATTTTCAGTAGAGATGCCTTATATGGGACTGAGCACCTGCTTTACTTCAGTGTTTATTTTGTGTTTATCCTTTAACTTGACCGCTGGGATAGTTGTGTGTCTGTGACCTGTAATACTTGAACCTTGGTTTGAAATGCTTCATCTCTACCATGCTGCAGACAGTTATGCCAGCGTCCTCTGCTGTTAAAAACTGACATTTAGTTCTTGTTGCCAGACAACCCAAATCAGAGGCTATATAACAGTCAGTTAAGTGAAGTAGCCATATTAAAATACGAATCATATATATATATATATATATATATATATATATATATATATATATATATATATATATATATATATATATATATATATATATATATATATATATATATATATATATATATATATATATATGTGTGTGTGTATAGCTGGAGGACAATAAAGTTATTATAAAGTATTAATACACACAGCCATTTCAAAGACGTATTCAACCTTGCTCATAACTATACATTAAAACAGTGTCACATTCAGCTTGTGTAATTACTGTAGACATTGTGCATGATTAGCATGGATATCTGAAACAATAAAGTGCAAAACTGGAAATTCAGACTTTTTGGCTCTGTGGTAATATGTGCCTGTTATATGAAGCAATTAACATGGGGGGTAGTTTTATGACGTATGTATCACAAACACATAGAGTTTATTGCAGTGAATCACAATTCTAAAAAAACTGAAGTTGGAACATAGTGTTAATAACTGTTTTTTCTAGGTAAAAGTCATTTGCTTTTTTTCACGTTATTTATTCATTCGTACATTCATTCATTCATTCACTGCAGTTGGGGGGATACGCAAATTCACGCTTCTCAGCATGAAAGGCAGCGTGAGAAAACAGGTTGCGCTAAAGGAGCGACGATGAGGTCAAGGTGCTCCAGCAGGTGGCGGTAATGCGGCATAAAGCTTTTTGCCAGCTGCCAAGAAAAATCAGAAGAAGAAGAAGCGAGCAGTGCTACGACGGGTACGGTATTGTACGCAGCTTCCATCCTAATTTTCTCTCGCGGTTAGGTAAGTACCTCTAGAAATGATCGAATTACACGTGTTAGTTGTTAAAGTTTTGTTTTGGTTTATGTAACTTGTTGCTGCTCTTTTGAAATGACCCGGGTGAATGCCATTTTGTATGGGCACTGTCGGACGTTACGAGCTAGCGAAATATCCCAAATAGCTATCTGTCCTTACCTAACTTTGCAATTAGATATGGTTTTAATTTCTTCCTTTGTGTCAGTAAATGTTGACCCAGCCGAAACGATATACTCTTTACTATACTCTGGCCGTCGCGTGGGGTTGGCTTCACCCGTGCCTGTCTGGTGAAATTTTCACCAGCAGCTGAAGCCAAAAATGGAAGCACGGTCAGCTCTGCTCCTGAGCGAAACTAAAGCGGCGGCCACCATGCTAAACACACCCAGCCTACGCATGCTGCCGTTTGGTTGTAATTTAGGTTTTTGCATGCGAGTTAACACAATTTTGCAGTGTTATAAAGTTTTATTAATCGAGTACGCCTGTTTTTGTCTTTCCTTAACAAGCTGTTTGGTCGTTAAGTTTGATTGTGGTCGCCTCAATGAGCCAGGAAGATCTGGCTAATGGGGGGCTGTGGGAAACCTGGGCTTTTCATGGCGGCCTTATCGACATCTCCACTCATTCTTATGACTGAGATGCTGTAAACATGGTGAATTTAGACGAAGATAAATGACATTTTCGTTAGTAACGAAAAGCAGGCGGCTCTGAAATAAAAACTGCACAGTGTTAGTGACGGGAATACGAAAGTTTGTCCTGGCCAGCCTTTATTGCACTCTTTTTAAATAGTTTCATAACATCCTATTTACTTGTACATAGTTTATCCTTTTGGAACGTGTGACACCTGGAAGTTTACGTGAAACCTTGGAAACAAAAGTCCTCTAGAACCAAGTATCACCATTCAGCAGCCATCTTTGATAGTTGTTTTGAAGGACTGTGCAAATTAACTTTAAATGTAATTTAAATGAATGACGGACTTTCAGCTAAAAGACCTTAAAATGCCAACTATCCCTGGAATATTTATACTGTTAATCTAACAGTGAGTGTACTGGCTGCTGATTAGTGGTGCTGCTGATAAGACTGAATGACCTTTAATCTCTGGTTAGTAGTTCTCATGTTGTAGTGGGTTAACTTTAGCAGTATTAACACCTTTTGCATAATTGACATTTTCTCCAAAGCTGCACAAGGTTATGGACCTTCATCACGCACACTCAAACTAATCTCTCAGTCAAATTTTTTGTGTCACAGGAAAGTCCAACTGAAAATGAATTGAAGTAGATTTCTGTTACTCTTACATGCTTTACCTGTCTGCTTTTCTTTGTAATTGTAACATCCAAAACACCCTGTGGAAAATTGGATGTACCTTAAAAAATTTCACTACATTTTTATTAGAATAAGAATAGATTAAAAAAATGTAATTACCTAACTTATTTAAAACATGAGAGATAAAAAAAAATGGGTATAAGAAACCCAGTTGAAATTGAAATGCAAACTTTTTTGGGGGGATGGTGTTACCTGTTAAAACACAAAGAGCCTATAACTAAGATATGGACAGCTGACTCAACTTGCACTATAAGAAGTCAGGGTAGGTCAAAGGCTGTGGTTCTCTTTGAGAGACTAGCATTATTTCTCATGGTCATTGAGTTCAGTTTCTTTTTGTCCATAGATTGTTCACTGTCTTCCAAAGATGGTCCGAACACATTTTGGACCACCACGCTTAAAGCCCAGGTAATGTCTTCTGAAGATGAACTCTGGTCTCATTTTACAAAATGGTCAAAAGTATGTGATGGAACTTACCAGTTTTTGTTTTTCTTGTGCCCTGTTAGACCTTATGGAGACAGTCATGCTAGTGGACATAGTGAAGGGCATTACAACCCCAACTCCAGAAGTCGAAGAGATGTACAGGGCTACCCTGCAAAGGCTCCTCCTAACTGGAGAGAATCCAGAGGTAGAGGACGACCCCCAGCTGTCAGAAGAGTTCCTCTGATGGGAGAGCAAAGGGAGCCACGTTTTAATAACTGGAGGTCCCAAAATCAGGATTCCTTTCAATCGTATCATCCCAAAATGGAACCACACCATAGCCAGAGGCGGCTGCCTCCATCCAGGCCACCCCGCTCCCCTCAAGTCCAGCATCAGTCATCATCTCATGGCCCTGCGCAAGGACATCATAGTCAGAGAGGTCCATCTTTTCATGGCCACCCCTCTGGTCACAGATCATCTTCCCCAAGGCATTTTCGTAGCCATCCTGCTGATAGGAGGCCAGGCTCTGCACCAGGCTACCAGGGACCTTTCAAGGGCCCAAAAAGGCAGTCAGGGTTTCCCCATCAGGAACAGCGGAGTCGAGACCCTCGGGGGAATTACAGTGGAAGAGGAAGGCCCACTCAGGAACACTCGGGTCACAGCATGAAGCGCTGGCACGAGGCTGGATCATTCTCACATAATGGGCAACACGGGCCCTCAGGGTCACAGAGGAACCCCAGAGAGATGCATGGGAGAGGCTCATGTACAGAGAGGTACAGGCGTGAAGCAGCAAGCCCAGCTGGGTAAAATTATTAAAACAGGCCTGAAGATGGCCATTCCTCCCAGTCTCAGGGGTTGTAATGATTACTTCTGCTCTGTCCCAGCGCATAGTTTTTAGAGGGGGTTAATGGGGGTCCTGTATAAATGTGGTTATACCTGCCATTAAGAGGAGTATCACACCTGTAAATTCTCTTTGAAAATTTACACCTACCTGTTTCATTCTGTCATTTAAGAGTTAAGTTCCGTCTCCCACTTAAAATGGCAATGGATCTGTCATTATAATGATTTCTCTATTGTTTGATGGATATGCAGGTGGTCATCTGAGCAAGACTCCAGGCGCCAGCGTGGTCCCGTGGAGAGGCAGGGTAGCCGATCCCACAGTAGAGAGAGGGCACAAGATGTCCCTCACCCACCTCCTTACAGATCCCCTTCATGGAAAGGAGGCCCATCACCTTCATCCTCCTACCACAGGGAGAGGCAAGTGGCAGGACCCCGCAAGAGGAGGATATCAGACATCAGCATGTCCTCAGACCCAGCACTGGAGCATGGCAATGCAAAACAGCCCAGGAGAGTGAGGCCTCAACTCCTCAACATTCCCAGGCCATTTGGTGGCAAACCCTTGTCTCTTAGAGATAAAAGTTTCCTGGTTAAGAGCCGACAAGTCAAAGCAGAGTCCCTCATGAGGCTGAGAATCCCCCCATATGTGAGACCCAGGTTTCGCCTGGGTGATTCTGCTTCACAAGGAAACACCAGCTCTGTTCTTGCTCTCAGGAAGAAACGTTTCCAATTAAATGCAATACCCCTGAGAAAGTTTGAGTCAAGAAGGGCAAAACCACAACAGTCACTCCCCAGAGAAGAAAGCAGTGCCAACAAGTCTTCAAGAGACTCTGATACAGGAAAAGAACAGGTGGAGTCTCGCCGGTCCTTGAGCGCGCACAGGTACGGTATTTTCCTTGTTGCACTGTTCGCAGGGGCTTGATGATGATTAGGAGGTCAAGAATGTCTCTGTGTGAAAGGGGTCCCAGCTGTGGAAAAAGGAGATGTCGCGATGAGCTAAATGTGCAACAGTGGTTCAGTTGATGAAAGGCTACAAATGTTTTCACATGCCACCCTGTCTGTGCTACATATGTATCAAAAGTGTCTGCCTCTCGAGTGGGATGGAGAGAAGGTTTATGCGCCTGTTACGCAGCACCTCATTAAACCAGCCTGTTTTAAATTCTCACCAAAAGATTTAATGGCACCCTTGATGAGGAGTGTGGAAATCTTAGTTGAGCTTTACTGTCAAAGGATTCCTCTGTCAGCACCGACTGACTTAAGCTCAAAAGAAGTGCTCTTCAGCATGTTGTGAAGCCCTTTTCATCCATAAATTGATGTTAACAGCTGTAATGTAAAACATATCTCTGTATGCAAAACCAAGATAAATGATGGGCATGAAGAGGACTGCGCTTACCATGACCTAAACTGAAATTACAATGCCTCACCTTAGTGGAAACATGCCAGCCAAAAATGGTGTTATGGAAATTATGATGAGACCAGGTTTGCCCTTATTCAGAAATGTGTCCACGAGATGCAGATGAACAGTATATACCGCTAATATGTGTATGTATATAATACTAATCACATGATATGAAGGAGAACAGGTCTTACAGCAGTCACCATCGTCTCATTCTCAAGTTCTAAACTTGCACAGAGCTTCCCATCTCCTCCTCGAATCCTACATCAGCTCTCCAGATAAGGAAACCACATTATGTCTCTGCTCCATCAATAAGCAGCTAGGCTGTCCTTGTGGCCCACTGTAGAACCAAAACAAATGGCGCCAATCAGAAGACAAGATCACTGTGCTCCAGAAGGCTCCATTGGGCTGAAACTTGATCACGGCCTCCCCAAAATAGTCACATCTTCAGTAAATACAGGGATTATTGCCTAAAAATGCAGTACACATTGGCCTTGGAAAAAGAAATCTGAAAACATCAGCATTGTATGTGACCAGCTGCTGTCCAGGGTGCTAGATGAAATATGAGGCAGAAAAATCCTAAGGCAAGCCAAGAAGAAAGCTGCACATACAATCATAAGATGGAGGATGTAGCTGGCTAAGTGCACTTGCATTTATATGCAGTGATAAAATAACTGAAACATAGCCCATTGTTTCCCTTCAAATATTCCAGTTATGCATTTTGGCAAACAAATGCACTTATGCTTGAGTCTTGAAAGAATATTTAAAACCTGAGACAACTCAGCAAAATAAAAAACAAAGCCAAAAAAAACTTGCAGTGCACTTCAGTCAGGATCTTTCCACTTTATGCTTTCATCAGATGTGTACTTGCAATATGCAGACTTTTTAGCCAGTTCAAGTAAAGGGAATTGATTTATGTAAGGATTGGATCAGCTTATCAGAATCAAATGGTTTGGACAAACTTAGATGTGAAGCTCAGTGGTGCTACATCAGTGCGATCCACCACAACGAAGAGGAGCCAAACTGCTATTACCTGCACTTCATGTCGTGGATTTAAGCAGTGGAACTTTTGCTCCTCCGTGCCTGTAGCTTCCATGTTTTCAGACGTACCTCACATAATTACCATGTCGGTTCTGGAGCATTATTTGGAAGTCTTCTGATGAAATACATCAGGGATGATCCCATCAACTTCTTAAATCTGCAACTACAGAGCTAGTTCATGGACACGTTTGAATCTTATCATCGTTCCTTGCATGAAATGTCTTGATATGACGCCTTAAATTGTTGGAAAAGGATATAGCAACTGAGACCACAAAAGTACACAATGAGGACTATACACAAATGAGACAAAATGGATGCAAAAGAATGGAAAGAGATGTGATCACAGTGAAAAGTGAGATTGCGAGAGGCCTCGATTCTGACGTGTATGGGAAAAGATGCAAGATCAGCTTTGTCTTAGAATTTTTACCATATTTTCTTATGTGTGAATGTGAGCTGGACCATCAGGTCACTCTGGCCCTCTGTTTATCTGATGTCTGAAACAAGTCCAAAAACCAGGTGTGGATCACGAGCCTCATGGAAACCAAAAGATTTGAGCCACTTTAATAGGCTACTGCAATCAAACTCTCTAAACCACACTTGGTAATGTCACCCTGCAAAGATATTGCCTTGTCAGTGTGATGGACAAAAAAAAGTTCTCCATCTAATCTCTCTGATCTACCCAACTGTAAGTTTAAACTACCACAGAAGAGGAACACTGAGCACTGTGCTAGCTCCTTGATGGCAGAATTGGTCAGTTGATTCCAACCTTTTCTTCATTTATACTCAGTGTCCCAAAATCTAAGAAGAGTATGATATCTGATTGGATGGAAATCTCCTTTGTTGGCACTGAAAAGCCTCCAGGAAGTAATCTTGAAACCTGGACTTGTTTGTGGGCAGACAAACTTTGGATGATCCTAACCTGTGACAGTACCACTACCTTCAGAACTACAGATCATTTGAAACCTCTAATCTCAGTTTGAAACGTGCATGTCATGAAACGCTTCAGATGATGAAGACCGAAGATGACTAAAGGATCATGGATCTGATGGTCTGATGTTCATTCTGACAGTGGGGGAAAAATGCATTGCCTTGCTGTGCTTCTGAAAGTGGGATGATTGAAGATTTGATCTGATCTAAGCTGATCTCTTAACGTCGTCCAACATTTGGCTGCTCTGTCAATCACTGAGTAAATGAAGAGAGCACTGATTGATTCAGGGTACAAAAATAGGAGTAAAGGAGCATGGACATACCATGGTTTTTTTTGTAAGTACCCAAATGCTGAGTGGCTTTGTAAATTGTCAGCATACAAAACAGTGTTGTTCAGTACTGGTTTAAATTGCATTCTAAGAGCTGACAGGCTAATTTTAGTTTGTACTGGAAGTCTGTTTTTCTTTACAGCTTTCAAGTTATTGATGTTTGCAACGGCTACGCTGGTGTTCTCAACACCACCTCTGTGACTCTCTCCTCAGAGCTTCTCCCATAGAAAAACGCGATCTCGTTGTTTTGTCCCACTGGCCACCTGGACCGAGTTCCTCTTCCAAGGACTGCTCGCCTTCAAAGGGCCGCAGCCCCAAGTCAAAGAGTGGTAAGCCATGTTTTTTTTTTTTTTTTTTTTTGGGGGGGGGGGGGGGGCTGCGCTTGTCTGTCTCTGTTTTTGTTCTGATAAACAGTTTAAAGTTTGGACTGTTTTAAGAAGCATCTTGGCTTTAAAAAAAACAGTTTTATTAAATTAATTGAAAAAATGTTATTTATTATTATTTTTTAAGATCACAGTTCAGATGCAGATACCACACCCAACAGACGACTCTCTAAGTCAAGTGATACCAGATCTTCCCCTGAAGACAGAAAACAGGGATATTTGGACAAGAGGGAGTTTAGGTATGATGGAAGGAATTAACCTAATCTTTGAGACTTCATTCTTGGCTTACTGGGAGGTCCTGTCTTTTTCAGACTGATCTCACTGCCTCATGCTCTTTTAGCTGTTTGGGAAAAGGTAGTGACTTCTTAAAAACATAGAAAAATAACTGATCCTTGTTTATGCCTTTGTAGGCCTGTTAATATGATGCAGGACAGCTACAGACCTGGGAGGCCCTTAAAGAGACAAGGACCAGGACCAATGCAAGTGAGTAAAAAAAATTGCTGAGAAAATCATGATAATCAATGAAGACGGACTGCTGTAAATGTACAGTGTTACTACTGCTGTGCAGTTACAGTAATGCAACTGCACAAATGCTGTATATACTCAGCTTTCACCATTGTTTTTTTTTTTTTTTACAGAGAACAAAGTTCACTGGTAGTCCACGGAAGACAGGCCCCGAACTGTCTGGAAATTTCAGAAGACCACTCATGGTAAGTAGAGAGATCATCTCTTCCTCTGGAAAAGAAACATTCATTCTTAGTAACAATTTCTTTAATTCATTTGTTTTTTGTTTTGTTTTTCCAAGGAGAGCTTGGTGCCGCGTCCTTTTCCAAATCAGAGACCGGTGTTCAGAAAAAGTTACAGTATTGTGTCCAAATACCGTAACATGAGAGTGATGCGTCAGCGCGCACCGTACAGTCGAGGACCCAACCAGCAACGCTGGTGATGACCGCTGGTGAGTTGGGAAGCATGGGAATTTCAGGCTTCTGATACTTGTAGGTCGGCTGTATAAGTATGTATTAATTTATCGTGACAGAACAACACGTAACATGAATTCAAAGATGCTTTTCGTTTTTTGTCCCCCCCCCCCCCCCCCCCCCCCCCTCTCCTCCAGGATAGGTCCTGTATCCTGCTAACACGGTTGGAGAAAATGCTCATCAAACTCTCTGCTGTTGTGTGAACTGCAGGAAAGCCTCACTACAGTCCCATCCCACATTGTGAAAGTGTTGTTTTAATTTCTGTGTTTTACTTTGTCCTTTGTAAAAGTACTGCAGTATTTTGTTTGACATTGCTTGTAGCATAGACCATTATATTATACAGCCCTGCTTTCCCTTCCACTTAGGCGATTTGGTGATTGCTGGTTGTGATCTTGGGCGTCCTTGTTTTTACTCTTGGCTTTTTTTTCTTTCTTTTTTTTTTACCAGCAGCATCCCATTTCTGGTTTAAGTGGGAGGGGGGCATTCACTTTAGTATCTGACCTTTTACTGTCTGTCAAGACTCATGACGAGATGTCTTTGATTAATCTTGGATGTTTCATTAGAAAACAGCGTGAGAATGGACACTTAGGGGTACTACTTGTAAAGCTTGAGTTTGACACTTTCAATAAAATCAGATTTAACACTCTGAGAATTGTCTGAGTTTCTTTGGGACTGTAGTTTAGGACAAAGGCCACAATCACTGCATCAGTAATGTTGGGTTTGTAAGAACAAACTTAAATTTTCATTAAGATGAGAAGCTTTCGTGGCAGATGGGGCCGTTTCCAGAATGGTTGGGACAATGTATAAAATTTAAATAAAAATGCAAAGATTTGCATATTATTTTAACCCAAATAGTACAAGGACTACGTGGATAAACACAGTGGTGAGAAATGGCTTTTTTCAGCTGAGACAGCTTTGCAAAATTAAGTCTCATATCTTTTCGAGATTTAGAGAGGGTTTTGCATGTATTTGTGACCACCCGCCTTGATTATTGTAATGCACTTTATGTTGATATTGACCAGGCTTCACTTTCGCACTTACAAATGGTCCAGAATGCTGCTGCTCGTCTTCTGACAGGGACACGTAAATGTGAGCACATCACCCCTGTTCTTGCTTCTCTACACTGGTTGCCTGTCTATTTTGAGAATTAATTTTAAAATTTTATCGTTCGCTTTTCAAGTTTTGAGTGGCCTGGCTCCCACGTACCTAGCAGACCCCTTCCACACATACACCCCGCAAAGGGCCCTCAGGTTGGCTGACTTCAGCTACTACTTGCTGTCCCCAAGTCGAGACTGAAACACTGGGGCGACCGAGCTTTTTCTGTGGTGGCGCCCAAACTGTGGAATGAGTTGCCCCTCTGTTAGGCTGGCCCCAACACTCAAGCTCTTTAAATCTCACTAAAAGTTGACCTGCTCCCCTGGGTGTTGTGGCGCAGGGCTGCGGTGGCTTCTTCGGCGTGGGGGGCTCTGTGGGGGGGTCGGGTGGTCCTTGGGTACCGGGGGCCCTGCCACGGCCTGTGCAGGGGGCTGGCCGCTTGGGGGGGGGGCTGGCTTCTCATCGCCTCGGGTTCTCTGGGCCCTTGCTCCTCAGCTCTGCGGGGGGGCTCCATCTGGGACCTCTCTCCCGTCTGCTGGGGTGGGTGTGCGGTTCTCTTTGGAATGAGTGGCCTCGGGTCCTCGTAGGTCTTGATGGGCTGCTGGTGGCCTGGGCTTCCTGGGGCTTTCTTTGCCTGCCTCTAGCTTCTGATGGGCAGGGCTGTGGCGTTCTGCCCTCATTGGTAAGTACATTTCATTACAAAAACACAAACACCCACGTAATAATAACACAAAATGGTTGGTTTGTGTAACCATGCTCCTTTTATTTTGTTTTCCCCACACAATTTTTAATTTTTCAAATATTGTCAGTATCTTATGTTTAACAAGTGATGAACTATTTGGTTTACTTACTTGCACTCTTTCCTGTTTATTTTTTCTATTTTCTCCTTTTTTTCCCCTTTCTCTTTTCTTTCTTTTCTCTTTTCTTTTTCCTAAGCCTGTCAGCTCCAGCATAATTTCTCACATAGCATGTTAAAAATAATTCAAATAAAGGGTCACAGACTAACAAGAGGAGCCTATAGAGAACCTATAGAGCTCATCTTCAAATAGTAAATAGGTTTGGCTCAACAATGCATTCAGATCACAGTTCTGTTTGCAAGATCTGCCAGGCATGACAGGCTTAAAAAAAATCTCGCTTAAACACACCTTTTCTTTAAGGCATTTCAAAATGCTAGTCTCTAGTTAGTTTGAGTAATTTTGGGAGCTGCTTTTATATTTTTAGTTCTTGTATGGTTAATCCTTTTTAAATTATTATTTTTTATGTATTTATTTTTTGTGTTGTATTGCTGTCTTTTATCTGGAAAGCACTTTGCTCAACTTTATTGTCTTTAAAGCGCTCTATAAATAAAGTTGGATTGGATTGGATTGAACCTGTTAGACCTGTTGCTGTAGATTTCCTGTTCCTCTGCACCAGTTAACCTAGCTAATATGTTTTTGGTTTTGATCTTAAGCGTTACACAGATTTGACTCTTCTGGCTCTTGCCTTTTTTTTTTTTAAACCTGTTGCAGGCATCTGAAAAATATCTCTTTAGACATTTTATATCTTCATACTGTTTTCAATTAAAAATATTCAAATAATTAGGAAATGTTCACATAGTGTTAGAATGAATCATGTTCCTATCTTGGGGTACTCTTAAGATTATAGTCAATATGGTTTTTAAAAAAAAAAAAAAGATCTTGATTTACATATTTTTAATTTCATTAACCCCTCACTTAAAATACCAGAAAAAAATCTTGGGATAATCTTTGTCAGATTTCTAACAATCAAATGCAATGTTCCAGAGCAGTTTTTTCCCCAGCTTGAAACAATTTCCACACTAATCTTTTCTAAATCCATCAGATCTAGACAAAGCTATACTTGCATGCTGTTGCTGCATCTAGACTGCAGTACTGTAAAGGACTGTAAACTGGAAGTAGTGAATCATCGCTTGCTTGTGTATTTACTCCAAAATGCTGCAGCCAGACTACTGACTGGGACAAAAAAACAGGAGATCACATTACTCCACTGTTAGCAGCCTTGCACTGGGCCCCCTGTCTATTAGAATAAAGTGTGCACTGTCTGTGTTTCAAGCCTTAAATGTTCTTGCACCTGCATATACTTCCTCAAGATTCTTAAGGTCTGCATCCCAGTCTCTTTTGACCATCTCACATCCAAAGGTTATACAGGATGTCATGCTTTTGCTCTTGTTGCATCAACTTGTGTGAGGTTTTTAAACCTGACCTAAAGACATATTTTTTTTTTTTTTGGCCACAGCTGATCTCTGTAACTGTGGATGGAGAACAGTATGTTGTTGTGTTATGCAAGTAGTGTGAATGTGTGTGTAGAGGGAGTCTGGGAACGCTTCTGTTTTCCTCTCTTTTTGTTCTAAAGCACTTTGGTTTTAAATGTGCTGTATAAATAAAATTTACTCACTTCTAATTTGGGCATTCTGAATCATAGGAGAAAACTGGAACACATGAAAGTCCTTTTATGGAGAGGTTATTTCACACAATATAGACTGTGGACTGAAATTGGTGACCTTTAGTTTATAGTGGATTAGATAAAAGAGGACTACAGTCCCTGACTGCTGCTACACAGGTCTGACCCGGGCTTCTACTAAAACAGTGACACACAGTCTAGGTACAGGAAGCCTGAATTACATTGAACTCCTTCAGGGAGACATACAATAGAAGGAGGCATGGAAGGAAGTGAGAGAAACTTTATGTTGATATGCCTATTTTTATATACTTATATTAAATACAGTTTATTGAAAATCAGCATGGTCACAGTTTGATGGCTGTTTTGGAACCGTTTGTCCCTTTAAACAACTGTCAGCCTTCAGTCTGCGACGCCCTTTGCTATGCCCCAGTGATATTTGGGAGCAGAGTGGAGCTGCGCTTCTCTAAACTTAGACCGGACAGCACCGCTCTTCATCACAGCATACTCTGCAGACCACTGTGGATTACAATGGGTGGTGTCCAATTACAGCAGATGCTGCTGTTTCTCAGCGCTGACGCTGGAAAAACAAGGTGAGTGCGCGCTCCGGATCGTGGCTGTAACTGATAATAATCTGGTAATTGGTTTAGTTTGTTTACTAATCTGTCATCGTGCTCCTTTCTCTGCTCCGGCTCCAGCATGTGTTGCACATTTGTTCACTGCTGTGACACGAGAGAAACAGCTGCCTCTGCTGTTACACGGTTTAGTCTCTGTCACACTGATAAAGAGTTATTTCTGCTGGTTTGATGTATGATGAAGAGCACAGATTTCTTAAAGCATGAGATTGCACTGAGCCGACAGGGTTCTGTTGATTTCTGTCCCGCTGACTTGCTCCCATCTGTCATTTGTAGATGTAGACTTAAAGGTTCTGCAGGGTTTTTCTGTCTTTCACTCTCTGCGCTTGTATTCCTCTCTGTCACCATGGGCAGCTATAGCTCAGCCCTCATTCCTGGTAAGCCTCTCAACTATTGTTTGTTACATTTGTTGAAATGCTACTGTGTTCGAATGCTGCATGTTAATCCAGACTTTGAAAAGGTGCAAGTGAAGGAATGAGCTCTGGGAGGTGTGTTTTAACATGTAATCTCCATTTCTCCCGAAGACACTGAGGAGTTTGTTTCAATTGTGTCTGTCACGGAGAAGCTGAATGAGCAGGCAGCTCGAGCTGCCGATGAGAGGTTACAGTCAGAGCTTCGGACTCTGGGAAGTATACATTTTTAATGATAGCCATCTACAAGTCAAGCCATTCCATTTCTACATCATCCTGTTTGTTTGTAGCTCGGCGCTGTGTTTGAAAAGAGTGTGTGGTGTGGTCTGTTTGTGTCCCTCTGTCCTTGGGATAAATTTAACTTTTCTGAGCTGCCTCATACACACACAGACACGTACAGCTGCAGAAGATATCTACTTTGGCTCCTTACTTAAAACAAGGTTAAAAGGTACTTGCCCTGTAGTAAATAGGTCCCCCCTTTTTTTGTAATTATGTTGAAAATCATCTTCTGGGACTAAGTAGCACTGAAAGCTAGAACAACATTTCAGTGTTTAATGTATTTTACTTATCAGATGTCTCAAACTAGACTTGATTTACAGGTAACACTCATGATGGAGGAGGAACGAAAGAAAACCCAGAGTGAAGCGATGAATTCTGCAAAGCAGCGGGAAAGTACTCAGGAAACAGCTGAGAATGGATCCATCCTGCCTGTAAGTATAAAAGAAAAAGCTACAGGTTACACAACCCTCAGCTGCTATGTTGTAGTGATTATTTCTTATATTTCTTTGGTGTTTTCCAAAGGCAGCAGAAACCAAAATTGGGCCCACAGAGACTTTCTCCTCTCTCCTGCCAAAGGCCCTGTCTGCTGTGCTGCACCCAGCTCTGCCCGCAGGCATCGACTCAGACTCACGGTCGAGCAGAAACCCAGAAGAGCACGCATCGCCAAACCTGGAACAACTGCACACAGAGCTGAGAGACCTGAGGGGCCAGTTTGAACAGATGAAGAGTCAGCACAAGTACGGCTGCGCCTTCCCTGATTGCGCATTAGCTATGAGTTTAGGGGCATCTGTTTACCTGCTCATCCTCACCCTGGAGGGCATTTGGCATTCCCACCCCAGTGTCAGCACTTCAGCTGTAGTTTCGGTCAGGGTTTTTACTGCACTAATTTAACAATTTTGTGTGTTCCAGCAAAGAAATCAAACTGCTGATGAATGAGCTCGATGAGGAGAAAAGGATTCGCTTAACTTTACAGGTAAAGCAGCCGAGGCTAACAGAATTTAAGATCATTTAATTGTTTTTGTTTTTTTTCTTGAAAATGGGCGCAAACACTTTAAGGTATGAAGATTCATCAATTTTGTATGTTTTTGTTTTAGATGGAAATTCAACGTATGAAGAAGCACATGTCCAAATGAGCAAAGAAGATGACCCTTTCTCCGTTTGAAGTTAAATCATCAGATTTCTGATTTACCTTTTTTTTTGGACTGCTGAGTGGGCTGACCGAGAGGGCTGAATATTTTTTACTGAGTCACCGCTGAAAGTGCAAAGATGAGACAAAGTGGAAGCAGACGGCCTCTGGAGATGAGTACAGCACGGCTCAGTTACCTATCAAATATTTTGTATTTATTTCTGAAGATTTGCCAGATTACCAAAGCCATCCTTAAAACATTCTTGATGGGGAAAATGTAATCTCAAATATTTTGAGGTTTCCGTTTTGAGTGATGATTCATACTGGGGATTATTGAACAGGTTTTTCCATCATTTTTTTCCTTTATCAAACTGTGACAGTAACTCTGGGAGAGAGGAGGATGAGAAATCACAGCCAACAGTTAATTTACACAGATGAACACTAACTAATACTTTGTTTGTAATAATGTAATGTGGACAAACAAGCATGAAGCTTCATTCAAATTTTAAGCTTGTAAAAATATACTGGTTTTCCTTTTGATTGCACAAATACTGTAAATCTACAGGTTGCTGAAGTTTATTGTGTGTTTATTAAACATAAATATAGTCACTAGTGATATATGTATGTTAAAAAATGCAATTGGCATAGAAAAAAGTCAACACAAGCAAATACAAGTAAAAAGGTTCAGTACATGAATAAAAATCAGCAGTCATAGGTTATCCAACAAAAAAAGTAAATATGCCAGTTTTCACTCTTTATACATTTATATGTTAGACATTCGTGGCTCCACAAAATAATAACATTGGCTTTGAATATACTGGCATGATCTGCAAGTTATCTGTCTACCTGAGTACTACCTAATCAGCCATAATCCATAATTCACAATATTTATCCATCTTCTACTTATCCAGTTTAGAATTGCAGGGGGCTGGAGCCTATCCCAGCTGTTAAAGGTAGGGTACACCCTGGACAAATCACCAGTCTATATTACTCATAAAAGGGACCGACAACCATTCATACTCACATTCACACTCACAGCCAATTTAGAATCTCCAGTTAAATTAACCCAGTGCATGTCTTTAGGCTGTGGGATGGACACAGAGTACCAGGAAAGTGGTGCCCACACAGGCACAGAAAAAACACACAAACTCCACACAAAAAGGTCCCACTCAGCCAGTTGGTTCGGAACACAGATGATTACACAGTTATTCTTTCCATGTACAATCCTGGAGGAACTGTGGAATCAGATGAATTTCTCTCAGTACATGCAGTGAAATGTTTTGGGATTTTATTTTTTCCTCAAAAGTTGGATTCTTTGCAGGGAATTGGCTTGAAGGTGACCTCTTTGTTCTCCTCGAGAAGGACGTCGTATCGACACAGAGACCTGCGAGGGAAAAAGACAATACTACAGTAAATCTACAGCTGGGAGATCTAAATAACTGCTTCAACACAGAAAACAGATGACACTGCATGCCAAACGGGTCATTTTGCATACTTTGCGTCCTCTTTAGGTTCCAGGTTTGTGAGACGGATTCGGAGAACTCTGAGCTTCTTTTTGGGCTGCAGTATATTCCCAGTGGAGAATTTAAGAGACACCTTTTCCACCGCCTGAATGCCTTTGTCAAAAGAGGACAAGAGCCTGGTCTCTGTGAACTTCTTGAACTCTGATTTACTAATGTGAAGAAAAAAATAAATTAGTGAAAAAGGAGTAACAAGGAGATAAAGACATGTCATGGTTATAAGTGCAGAGAAGACTTACTGGTTGATGGTTGCCAGTGCTTGTGTACCATCACCGTGAAGTTTAACAGTCATGTATCCCCACCGCACATCCTTGTTCCATGTCATCACATCCATCCTGTAGTTTGTCACTGAGCAAAGACATTACATTTTTTTTATTTAAAAAAAATATCTGTCCACCACCAGGTTCATTCAGCATGTCTTTTGTTTTACACTCTTCATTCAAATGTAACTATGGAGAAGAGTTTATGGTTTTGTGGTACTGCTGTTAGAATGGGACATTTATGTTGAGTTAAACAAACACACACTTCACTATCAAAAAACAGTTAAC
This sequence comes from Archocentrus centrarchus, assembly GCF_007364275.1. Classification (NCBI taxonomy): domain Eukaryota; kingdom Metazoa; phylum Chordata; class Actinopteri; order Cichliformes; family Cichlidae; genus Archocentrus; species Archocentrus centrarchus. Next base: position 21,418,508 of record NC_044359.1, read on the forward strand.
TGGGCTTGATTACACACATGCACGCATGCACGCACGCACGCACGCACAGTGTCGTTGTGGAGAAATTTCGGCCCGCCCTTTCTTTACAGTGTTGTTTCAGCTCATTGAGGTTTGCAGGTATTTGTTTATGCACAGTTCTCTAAAAGTCCCACCACAGCATTTTCAAGCTGTTTGGGGTCTGGGCTTTGACTGGACCACTGAAACACCTTGATTCTTTTCTTTTTCAGCCATTCTGATGTAGATTTGCTGCTGTGCTTGGGATCACTGTCCTGTTGCATGACACAATTTCACCCAAGCTTTGGAGAGACATTTGAATCTACAATACTTTGGTATACAGAGGAGCTTGTGGTCAACTCAGGGAGTGCAAGGTGCCCAGGTCCTGTGGCTGCAAAACAAGCCCAAATCATGACAGCTGCTATGAGGTATTTGTGCTGATATGTCGTGTTTGATTTGTGCCAAACCCATCGGCTTCAAGGTTTGACACGTTGTGCATTCAGAGATGCCACATTAAAAATCTCCTGAATCACCTTTCATCCCCCATTCTGATGAGTTTGAACAGCAGGTTGTCTTGATCATGTCTACATGCCAAAATGCACTGAGTTGCTGCCATGTAATTGGCTGATTAGACATTTTGCAGTAACGAGCAGTTGAATAGGTGTACCCAATAAAGTGGCCTGTGAGTGCATAAATGCGTTACGCTGTTGGGAAAAGCATAGTTCTACCACTAGGTGGCAGTGCGGACTTTGAGATATTTTTTCTGTCTGGGTATAGCTTATTGTGATCAACAGTAATCTGTTACTTACTGCAGAAAGGAGACTGTCCATTTGTTTTGAAGTAGGTTTTTGTTTGGTTGTGTTTCAGCAGGATGTCTTTCCAATCTATGATGTCATAACCTGGAATTGGTTAAAACACTGTAAAGTCTAGAGAAATAAAAAAAAAAAGAAAGGAAAAAGAAAGAAACTGGCAAAATGTACATTTGTGGATTTTCTGTCCATGAGCTGAAAAAAACTGAAATGTGTGTGTTCTTCATCACCAACCTAAGACAGGACATCCGGCAGCACCAAACTGGCTGCAGGTTAAGCATTTGCCATCCAGAAAGTCTTTATAGGATGAGCAGGGGTATGTCCTGCTGGCACATGTGTGATTCATAGAGTCAAGGTAGAGGTACACCGATCTCTGGTGGTCGCATTTAAAATAGTTTCCTCCTATTCAGGGGTAAGAAAATGAATTGTTATCATAAAGTTCAGTTCCTCATAGCAAAAGTTTCCTAAACTTACTGATCTTACTTGAGAAAATGGTCCGTGGGCAGCCGGGTTGGTCTGCTCCTCCATTAGCGTAGAAATCAATGTGACCTAAAGGCTCTCTGAATCCCAGCACTGTAATATAACAATAAAAATGTGACACATATGCATAATGTGTCTACCTCTTCCGTGCAAAGAAAAAAATGAATAATTCTTCAAAATAATAAATAAGGTGATTAACTGACTATCTATGTCTGTGTGCAGGGCATCCACAAACTGTGCGTCTGTGGAGTCCAGTCGGTCCTCTGGAGGTTTGCCTTTGAACTCAGGCCCAGCAGGATCCAGTGCTGCAAACATCACATGAGAAGGCCTTTAAGTTTAGTCCAAAACCCAACACTACCAATGTTCACCTTACTGTAAACATTCACATATCACTTAGGTCAAGCGCTTATCCCAAGTGACTTTCATGGCCTTTTCATTTTCTAGCTGGTCTGCAAGTATCTTTTACCGCTCAAGCATTATGCCTTTTTTTTTATTTAACTGATTTTTTTTTTTCTTGCCGTTTTTAAGCTCAATATTCTCAGCGAGCCTCCAGAGAATTAGCACCGTCTCTCCTCAGGGATTTTTACCAAAACTGTGTTTTCATGGTGACTCCTACCAGCACACACAAAATGTGAAGCATGAAGTGTTCCTCTGACTCCACAACTCAGTCATGACAAATAACACATTCTTTATACACTCTGCAACATGTATTAAGCCCCTTGTCAGCAGCGTCATCATCACTTTGTTTTATAAGCAATCTAGGAATTAAAGCTCACTCAAGTGAACAGCCATTATGAAACATCCTTTTTAAGCATGCCATTATCCAAAGGTCATGCAAACCTTCTCAGTAGTTTTGTTCTCTTTGAATTGAGACAAATAAGATTTTGCTTAAGGTCACTTTACCACTGGTACATTTTAAAGTGAAGAAAAACAAGTAAAAATACCACTCCAGGGTTTAATTCTAAATCAGTGCCAGCATGTGCCACTCTCACCTGATATTCTTCCAATTTCTCCGTTCAGCTTAGCACCTGTGAAGCCTGCTATATGAGCTCCAAGACTCACTCCAATCATGTGGATGGAGCTCAGATTGGTTCCATGATCCTGAAGAGAAAAAAAAACAGTCAGCTGTTAGTCTCGCTAAACACAACACATCCTGAGACACTTCTATTCAAACAACGGAAAAACGGCCGCAGTGTCAGATCCATCCCATACCTGCATTGTTTTAATGAAAGCTGTGATGTTGGTTGCTACTTCCTGTGTGTTCTTCACTGCTTTAAAATAGTTCAGATTCGCAGCTCCGTAGTTCCAGTCTACCACTATAACGTTCATGTCTTTCTTGACCAGCAGCAGCTCAATGACCCTGTTGAGCCACCGTGGCGGAGATCCAGTGATCCGATACCCATGAATGATGAAGGTCGTGGGTTTGGACATGTTGAACTGGGGATAGGCAGATAGGTCCCTGTGGGACATGCGGGTACCGCAGGTGCCATTTATTCTGGTGTATAGCAGCAGGTTAACTCTGGTGGTGGTGCCAATGATTGAATGAGCAATATTCAGATCGGTAAATTCATCACATTTCTCAGCTGTAAGACATAAAAAAAAAAAGAGAAGACAGAGATGTGTTTTGGGAAATATGATATTATTGAATTGGTCTCTACAAGCATTACACGAGAAGGGTTGCACAACCTCTAAATATTATGTGTATAAAGTTAATGTCATCTTGAGTGGCATGAGTCTCATATATAGCCCATTATTCTGTGTCTGTTCATTCAGTACAGCTTCGCCTTCTAGAAACGTGTGCAATGAACACATCGGTTCTCCAACTCTGAGGTTTAATCTGACTAAAACCAGCATTCTTTACTTGCAATACATTTTACCAGGGTTTGTACACTAATTCAAACAAAACACACTGATCAGCCACAACAATGAAACCACGTGCATAACTGAACAGGCCCTCGATTTGCTGCTATAACAGCTCTGAACTATCAAGCGATAGACTCAACAAGACCTCTGAAGATGCACTGTGTTATCAAGCGCTGACACATTAGCAGCAGGTTGCGCACTTGAGGCTTTGAGTGAATGCATCCAAACTCTGGTGTTAAAATGGCCAACTTTACAGCAGAAATATAACCTGTCACCAAAAATTGGTTTAGGTCCTTATAGCCAATTCCTTTATTCATAGTGACTGCATTAGGTGTGGGGACTTATTCATTTATTATGAAAATCAACAGTAAAGATAAAGTTCTGCTGTATTACGGGTGTGGATGAACTGACTTACACATGTAACCAATAGCTGTCTGCTATTTTTTTTTCTTATGCTAAGTAAAGTCACTGAATTGGACATCTCCACCATATTTGTGATGATGTTACCTGATAAATATCCCTGTATGCTCAATGCTGAATTTTAAAAAGTTTTTAAGCTAGGGCAGAAGCCAAAGTGGATGTTCATACACCTAAAGCTGACATCACAGTGGCTACTTCTATTGTTCGTACGTACTCTTTAAGTTTAAGTCATGTAATTTGCGAGATGGGACCTTCGTGGATCTGACTTGTTTTACCAGCACATCCCATGGATGCTGGATCGGACTGAGATTTAAAGAATTTAGAGGCTGAGTTAAAGCGTTTATCTCAAACCATGTCAAAATACATTTGTACAATATCCTGCTGAAACAGACACAGCGATCAGGAATATCATTGCCATAAAGAAGTGCATGTGATCCATGTTTAGTACATGTCATAGCAGCAATTAGATTTTTAGAAATTCGTGCTCCAGCTTTGGTCTCCACAGCTGAAACACACACATGCAGATGTTTTGTTTTTGCTTGGGTTTTTTTTTTGTAAACTATGTCTTTTGTGATCACTTTGAGTGAGTTGACAGGCTGCCAGTATTTCTGGATTTATCACCTTGTGACATCAGCACTACTTTGGTTTCAGGGTGTAGATCATTGTTGCTCATTACAGGTTTTCAGTGGCTACTGACTCACTCACACCCACAGCACCTAAGCTAAGGACACACATCTGAACATATTATATCAACTGATAGTTGTTGTGGTTTGTATAGCTAATCTTATATTAATGTTTTTTATTAATATAAGTAACCCAATTACTCATAATTAATAAGAAAACATGAAAAAAGTTAAATTTGTTGACTACCAAATAAATAGTTGATAAAACAACAGCAACAAACAATAACAGGACAGTTTCTACTGTTAAGCAAATGCAGGCTTTACAAGACACTGATTTTATCAGAACTGACAGTGATATCTGGACATGCAGACATTGTTTAAACATTTCATCAAGGATGTTTAATTTCTAAAAAAAAAAACCCAAAAGTAAACAATCATCTCTATTATGTGTTTTCCAGTAACATTCACACAGTTATGATGCAATGACATTTACAGTAAATTGGTTGAGAACCCTTCACAGATTCTAAGAAACTGCAGTTCCTCAAATGCGATACTGTAAGCATGTGAAACACTAATATCACAAGCTGACCACAGTTGTGAGTGTGTGCAAACACTGTAGACACACAATGTTCATATGTAAATAAAGCCATTTACAGTGTTTTGCAGCCTACCTTTGCATGTTTGCAGAGTTAAAAGCAGGAGGGCTATCAGATACTGCCACAGGAGCATGCTTAGCCGAGACTTTAATCTGAAACCAGAGGTGTCAGAGTCAGAGTGTTACATGAAAAAACAAAGAAGTCGAACATTATTCTGTTCATAATATAAAAAGAAAAGACACAAAGAAAACAGGCAGGAGACTTTTCTCTCTAGATGTTTCTCTAACACTTTACACTGTATCCTTACCTGGTTACTTATCTACTTACCCTCTGGTGTAATAAAACAAGGGTCATGAATGAGCAGAAAAACATGTAAAATGTTGGTGCCATTCCTGTGCAGCCACAGACTGTGAACCCTCTGTTATTAATCAAAATTGCTGCCTGGTCTGTCTGTCTTTGCTCCTTGGACACTCTGAGAACTAGTGATTTTTACAACACGTCTAAGAGTATTATGTTCAGCATTTTCCTTAGATTTAACTCTGAACAACGCAAGAGTATAAAATGTCTTCGCTGTAATCAGAGTCTTACCTTTAACATAGGATAATACGGCGTGTCAAAGGTCCTGATTGTTAGGTCATCCTGTGTTTGTACTTCCACATATTTGCGCAGCCTTTACTTCAGGAAGTGAGAAGAACAGCAGAGCAATACTCCCGTCCTGCATGCTTTCACATACATAACCACACCCCCTCACCTCAGGTCATTGTGTTCACACATTAGAAATCCCCATGAAATCACGCCTTTTTCTTATGCACTCAAACCGGTTACTCATATGTTGTTGTTGGATGACATGATTTCAACTTGAAACCTAACAATAATCTAGCATTTACTGTTAAAAGCACCACAATCTGTTTGGGAAGAGTAACAATGAAAGTGAAACGCATTAAAGTTTGTTTTTTTTTCTTCCAAAACTTCTGTCACTTTTGTACAAACAAATAAAGGAGACTTTTTGATAAAGTTCAAACTTGCAAACATTACAAAGATATGGATGAAAACAAAGTACCTCCTGAACTTGAAACACACCCTGTCTCTTATCTCTCTGGGCAAGAATGTGGTTTAGGCGCAGCAGTGCTTGGAGCTAAGTGCTTTATTTTTTATTTCAATCGTAACTTTTGATGTCTGCTGTGTACAAAATCATTGTATCCCCTCAAAAATAGTTAAGTTAAGAATTAAAGTGAAAGTAGAACTAAAGAGAAAGTGCAACTGTCTGAATATTATTTCGTCACAAACTGAAAAACTGAAACAAACCTGACAAACTGAAAGTCTGACTAAATGAAAAATTACATGATTACACTAATCAGTGTTTTTGAGATACATGAACTGAAGCCGTGGACAGAGCAACTGACTGACTAAAATATTTTTTAGCAGCTAGGTTGGCTGAAGAGTTTTGTTTTTGTTCATGGAGTATTTTACAATAGGGTAACAGAAGCTCGTGCTGAAGGTGGTGTCAAATCCAGGATGTTCTATAATGTGCAGGAAGGACAGCATGTTATTGATTTTAAGCTATACCCCGATATCAGCCTGCTGCTTTGTAACAACTCTGTGAAATGCTGGGACACATTGTCCCCTATGTTTGGTTTCAAAGGCTGCCAGTGTCTGACCTCCCACATTATAGCTTCTTAGTAGATGTTGCTTAGCTTCCTCAGCTGACAGTACAGTGTTACAAATGCAGTCTCTACTCTTTATGTAAAAACATAAGGAAGAAAAGGCAAAAAGGGTTCCAGAACAAGCACATTTTTCACAGTCGTGTACTAAAATGTAAAATAGTCAGACTATCAGTGGATCAACGCTCAGTATTGTGCTGCTGCTGCCACCACACAAAAAAGGGAAAGTCTCTACAGGTTCAGCATTGATTGCAAATGCAATCTGCATTTCTGAATGCCTTTACCACTGTGGCCTGAACTTTGCCCACTATGTTATCCTGTCATCAGGGTCAGGCAGGGTGATGGGATGTATACTTAAACGGACGCGCAGGTTTAGAAATCATCCCTGTGCAGTAGCTGGACTGACTGAGAGGCGCGACAGGTGGGTGCAGAGTGATTGTTAGCTGACAAAGGGGAAGAACGTCCCAGATGGCTCGCAGGAGACGAGGCCGTGGCGGCCATGGACAGCAGCAACAACAGG